>NC_135333.1:30700364-32142852 GCF_023851605.1 Tamandua tetradactyla
GCCCAGCTCGGTAATTACCCACAGACAAGAAGCGAGTCTGGCTTGTTGTCCTAAAGGTTGCTGACCAGTGACAGTTGCCCTTCTGGGAAGGTAGAAAGGAGGCCTTTTACCCCCATTCTTCCCTCCACCTCAAATCCACTCCTGCCCCCTGGCAGGAAAGTATGGCGGGAACAGAAGTGGCCTCAGCAGGACAAGCTGATGCATGGCCCAGTGTTCAGAGCACTTGAGGTCCATTTACCTGAAGCCTCTGGGTCTCCCTCTCATCCCCAGGGGTGCCACGGAGACTGGAGCATGGGCCCGTTCCATCTGCCAGCAGGACCATCTCAGGCATGTGGCATTACCTCTCCGAGTCTCAGTTTGCCCACCAATGAATGGAGTTAAGAAAGTCCCCCCTGCAGGATTGTCCTGTTTTACATGTATGAAATGCCAGCAGAGAACTCTGCAAGTGGCTGACTGCCATGCTACCATCTATATTTCTTACTACAGTAAGCCTTTTCCGTTGCAACAAACTAAAAGCCATTCAAACGAATCAAAGAGAACGTCCTGGCTCCCTTAATTGGGAAGTTCAAGGCAGAGCTCTATCTGAGGTTCCACAAAGGAAGATCAGGGACAGGGCTGAGATGGAGGGAGTTAAGACAGAGCCAGGTGGTGGGTGGGTCTTTGGAGACCTTTCGCCCGTGCAGTCGCCATATCTCCTGTTGGAATCCCAGCTCCACCACTGACAAGCTGGGAACCTCTCTGAGCCTCAGTCTCTTCATTTGTAAAATGGGGGTAACAGAACCATCCTCTCACGTGGGGATTAAGTGAGCAAATGTGGCCATTATAACAGAACCTGGCACATTATAAATATTCAATAAGTCTTGTTTCTAATATCTGAGATAATGAACAGAGGAAAATGGCTCTTTCTGAAATTCCTGTTTGGAACTGGAAATGCAAACAAACCCAGTAGAGTCGATTTTGTATAAATAAACCTGTCCCAAACACAGCCATCAATGGCTCATTTCCAGCAGCTACCTTTTGTCCGTGGCATGAGGGCCCCACACTACTGCTCCCATCACCTGGAATGGACACTTCCTCCTCACCTCCACCTCCACCCCTTAGTTCCTAACTCCTCCTTCAGGTCCCTGATACAACTTTGATTCCCTCCAGCTATGTCATTGTAATGGGTTGAATTGTAACAAAAAAACAACAAACAAAACCCACATTCAAGTCCTAACCCCCAGTCCTATTCCCATGACCTTATTTGGAAATCAGGTCTTTGAAGATACAATTAGTTTAAAATGAGGTCAAATTTTATTAAGGTGGGCTCGTGTCATTATGACTGGTGTCCTTATAAAAGAGGAAATTTGGGTATAGACAGAAAGACAGAGGGGAGAAATCCATGTGAAAATGGAGACAGACGCATCTACGAGTCAAGGAATACCAAGGATGGCCGGAAAACCTATGCTGGGGATTGAATCATGACCCCACAAAAGGTATGCTCAGGTCCCAACCCCCGGTCCTGTGGGTGTGAACCCATTTGTAAACAGGTCCTTTGAAGATGTTATTAAACTGTGCCCAACTGGATGAGGGTGGGCCTTTATCCAATATGTCGAAGTCCTTGTAAGCAAAGGAAATTGGACACGGAAAAGGAAGCCACCGGGAGCCGCCCAAAGCAGGAAGTCAACAGAATGCAGAAGAGAAAGAAGATGTCACCCTGTGCATTGCCATGTGACAGGAAAGCTAAGGAATCCCAAAGATTGCTGCCCAGCAAGCCCAGGAGGAAGCAAGCCTTATTCATGAGTCAATAAATGCCTGTCATTAAACCAACCCCTTGTATGATATTTGTTTTAGCATCTGAAAAACTAATACATACCAGAAGCTGGAAGAGGTGAGGGAGGATTCTCCCCTGCAGGTTTCTGATGAAGCATAATTCTACTTGACTTCGGACTTCTACCTCCAGAACTATGAGACAGTATATTTCTGTTGTTTGACGCCACCTGGTTTGTGGCACTTTGCTATGGCTACCCTAGAAAACTAAAACAGTCATTGAGTTAAAAAAAGAAATTATCATTCAGAACAATATTTCCTATATGCCTTATTTGTAAATATACTTATGCATGTGAATTTTCATGCATGTATGTATACTATTTTAAAATGCATATATATTTAAAATATGTAGTGCAAACAAGGAGCAGGTCTTAATAATCTTTCTTCTTCACCATCACCTTCATCACAGCTCCTATTTGCTGAACACTGTGTGCCAGGCAATATACTCTTTATTATCTCAGCAAGTAGCAATGAACCCATTTGACAGGCTAGGAAACTGAAGCACAGAGCAACCACTTGACTAGTCCCCAGTTATACTGGAGCAGTCTGGCACACAGAAGGCCCCCCTGGAGGTTTGCTAAATGAACCCAGCACCCCCAGGGAACTTGGAAAATCAGCCAGCAGGGCAAAGTGCCTCTGGCTTCACACGGCCCTTCCTGTGGGGTGGTGGCGTTCCAGACAGCAGACAAAGCAAGGCCATTCCTGGAAGACGCCAGCCATCAGGGGCATGTGTGAGTGATTCAGGGATCTGGCTGGTAATGATTTCTGGGTTGTTGTGGAGAGAGGGTGAGTTGGAGATGCAAGAGAGAAGGAGCTCCCTTTACCTGTCTCTCTCACTCACACATACACACACACACACACACACACACACACACACAAATATCTCCAACATAGTTGGTTGAGTCCACTTTAAATTACTTAGCCCAAACCAACCAACCAACACAGGCCCAAAAGAAGGATTTACTGCAAGTTTCCTTGGAATCACCAGCAACACATTCCAGAGTCTTTGCAAAACTCAAGTATAGCAGTCAACTACCCTGGAAACACCACCATCGAGCAAAGGGAGGTCAGCCTGTGAGTCAGGGGCAGGTGGGGGGCTAGGGAGCTGCAGCTGGGGCTTTCCCAGAGAGGCTTTCATGAAAGGGAGAGAAGGGGGGAGGAGGAATCCTGGTGGCCCGTCCCAAAGCTGCAGCTGACTCATCAGCCTGTCCTGGGTAATGAGGACAGGTGGCTTCAAAGGGGGCTGCACCTTAATCACAGGTGCTTTGAAGGTGCAGGATGAAAGGCCTTGGGAGGTATAATTACCCAAGATGCCCCATTCCCAGGGTCTGCGGAGCTATACTGTAGGGGTCCCCCTGCTGCCCCTTGCTCCTCGCTTGACCCCAGGCTGAGCCCTCTGCTTCCCTCACCCTAGGAGACGACTGAGCTGGACCCCCATCCCATCGGCCTCTCCTGCACAGGTAGTGCAGCCTTGGTGACATCAAGCCCCAGAGGTGCAGCATCCTGAACTCCAATAAGCCATGGGATGGAGCCTCCCACCAACAGGACATGCTGTTGGTGGTTGCTGGGGCCCCCAAGGCTAGGACGAAAGGAGAGGTGGCAGGGGGGAGGCCAGAGGAAGGAGGAGGAAGGGAGGTGGCTGGCTGTCGCTGCAGCAGCGTTTGTTTGTCCAAAGCCCCAGACCCTCTCCCTCACCAACCCATGTGCAGGAAGGGAAACGGGCATCAAAGAAGTGTGGCTTGAGTGTGTCAGTGATGTTCAGAGCAGCACGTGGTTGGAGTTTGGAATGTGTTTATTCCTTTGAGTGATTTGATGGGTGCTTGGATGACTGGGTTGTAGACGTTAGGAAAGAGAACCTGGGGCTTCGGTGTCCTTAGCTATAAGTACCTCCAAATGAGAGAGAGTGGGGGTGGGGTATTGAGTACAGTTGCAGCAGCAGTTTTGCCTTTGATATGTTTCTGGCTTGGACAGTTCCATGACCTTGGCAGTGGGGAAGGGGCAGAGTCTTGGACCCCAGCCCAGACTCAATGCTAACCTCTGGCCATTCAATTTGAGAAACAGCCTGGAAGGGGAGAGAGCCAGGGGTGTGGCACCAGACAGACCCCAGCCGTGAGGGGGTGGGGCAGGTATGCTGGACCCCAATTTACAGATGGGGCGCTGGATTCCTGAGTGTATTTGCAGCCCTGTTGCCACTCCTGATGTGGCCTGTGCAGGAGAGCAGTCACGGGGGAGGCCGAGGCCCAGGGGGCAGTGGAGGGAGGCTGAAACCAGTGGGGCGGGAGCTTGGGGGGAGCCCAGGGCTTGGAATTGAGTAGGGTGGGGCTGTGAGCTTTAGGGGAGCCGGAGTGGTCCCCATTGGAGCTGGCTGCAGGGGGTCCACATGATCTGCCTCCTGCCCCCCAAGGTCGGCCTTCAGTCAAAGGGTAAGAAGAGTGAGGGATAGGGGAATGGACAGGGGAATCTGCTCAGGAGGCATGGGGGATGTGACTGGGATGAAGTTCAGAGGAGCACTGGCAGGTGTCTTCCACCAGTGGACCACATTCCGCTCAGGCCTTCCCTTCCCTGCAACCTCCTGAGCTCCTCACTCTCTTTTCATCTCCAGTCTGACTGTTCCCCCCAAAAGCCAAAGGTCCCTTGTTGATAGAATCTAGAAGTGTGTGCTGGGATATCAATTGGGAAGGAGCATGAGGAATTTGCTAGAGCATGGACAAAACCTCTACGTTGCCTTGGGTGGTGATACACAGGTGTGTAGACAGACACAGATGAAAAACCATTGGGCTGTGCCCACAAGACTTGTGCACTTCTCTGGACACAAATTAAACCTTTTAAAAAAGAAAAGGGCACTAAGGGGAAAATGGCCAGCCCTCCTTGGTTAGGGGCTGAGATGTCTCTCTCTCTCTCCATGTTCCAGCTTTCTATGGGCCAGCCTGCAGAGCACCCAGGTTGGTCACCATAGGGCCATCTGACACCCCCCCACCACCCACCCCCTCAGTCTGCTAAGAACAGACCTTGTTCTGAAACAGTTCGGTCTACCTGGCTTCTCCTTCTTTTCCTTGCCCACGCTAGGAAATGTTGCCAAATGCATATTCCTCAAGTTAGCATCCACTGTGCCCTTTCCCTAATCAGAACAGATAAATGATTCCTCACCGAGCAGGTGTGGCTGGTGGAAGTCGGGGAGTGGGCACTGAAACAGCCAAGCTAAGTGCGGAGCCTCAGCTTCTGTACACCATTATTCCCGTTTTACTGATGGGGAAACCAAGGCTCAAGACGGATAAGCGGCTTTCAAGTGGGTAGTAGAACAGCCTTTGTATTTCACCCCATTTCTGCAGGATCTGGCTCCTACGTCCTCCAGCCTCAGCTGCTGTAGGTGGCCTCCTTCCCACTTTGGTGCTTGGAATTCTGAGTGCATCAAGCTGGCTCACACCTCCGGGCCTTTGCACATGCTGTTTCCCTGGTGCTAGGAATGCATGCCATCACACCTCTAGGCAAACTCCACCCACATTTGAAGGCCTAACTCAGGTATCTTTGAAATACCTACCTTGATGACACCAGAGGCAATCTCTCCCTCCCTTATTTCTCATTCATGCTGGGTACCACAGGCTGGATTCAGTATTGGGACTTCTTGTTAGTCTGTCTCCCTGCGAGCAGGCTGAGAGCCCCGGGTTTGAAATGCGTGGTCACCCTCTACTGAACAGTCAGCCAAGACCTTGCTTCAGCACAGGTGAAGACCATAGGCTGTGGAGCTATGGTCTTTAGTGCTTTCACTAAAACAGGATCATAAATACTCCAGCCTCATAGGATTGTTATGAGTAAAGGGCTGGGAATAGGCCTGGCCCTGTAAACCTATGCCTTACGTTTCCCATGGCCTTATTAATCCCGACAGCTTCCTGAGGCAGGTATCATTGTCCCCACTCTACAGGGAGGAAACTGAGACACAGGCGATGGCCAAGGTCACGGAGAGCTGGGCCAGGCCCCCAGATTCCAAACCCCGTGCTCCCTACCTCCCCTGCTCCACCTCAACCCAGCACCTGGCACCCCTGGCACGTCACACATTCCCAATTAACATTTGTTTGTTGCATGAATGAAAATGAGTCACCAGGTGGCATGTTTCCCCCCACCAGTCTGGGCAAAATTTCCTGGCGACTGCTTGGCGTATTTATTAAAAGTAAACTGCTTGCTTGACACATCCTGGTCACCCCTCTGGCCTCAGCATAAATGGCACTTCCTGAGAGGCTGCCAGCCACTGTACACCCCCATGGACACCAGCTCCCTGAACAGGAAACCAGGAAGAGGGGAAGGGAAGGACCTTCCAGAAACCCATAAAAATGGTGGGCAGGGACGGGGTGTGGGTGGCAAACAGACTTTCCTGAGTTTAGCTTTTTACACTGCATGACTTTTGAAAGCCTAAATGACTTACGTATCCAAGAAATAAAATTAAACTAAAAAAAAGGAAAAAGACGTTAATTCATTCTTAAAGCTAATAAAAGGACCACAGAGAAAAAGAATTCTTTCTGGGCACTGTCCTCTGACCTAGGGCCTTAATGGGAAATATCCTAAAGACAAAAAGGACGGGAAAAAAAATCCTTTAATCAGTAGGCTTATTTATAGTAGTAATACTAAAATTGTAACTTTGAAACATGTATAGTGTAGGATGCAGCAAATAATTAAGCTGGGGAACTTATTAGCAACTTAATTTCACTGTGAGTAGAGAAAAGCTCTAAGTTACAAGGTTAACAAGAGAGATCAGCTCCCTGTGTTTTTCCCTCAGGGCCCACAATTTGTAAATTTACACTTATTATTGATGTCAAAAATCCCTGCCTGAAAGGTGCTGACAGACAGTCTGTCTTAGGGGCCGGCAAGGTGCCCCTCAGGGAGGCTCAGCTACGGGCAGGGTCTCTGAGGCTCTGCTGGGATCAGAACCAGCTCCGGGGCTCCAATGCCCTCGTTCCCGGAGTTCTGAGCTCCAGTCCCGGAGCTGAGAGGCCGCGGGCAAGTCCCTTCACCTCCCGTTCCCCCAGCCCCACCGAGAGCAGAGGAATGGCCAGGACCCGCCTCACTGGACTCCTGCGAGGGCCGAGGGCCGTGAGCCGTGAGCAGTTAGCGCTCCGCGGGTCAGCGCGGCGCCCCCCAGCGCGGCTTCAGCAAACTGCCCAGGAGGCCCGGATGTGCACCCCACTCGTTTTTGAGGCACTGCCCCAGGACACGCCCAGCAGTGGGTGGGCGTCAGAGACTTAGGATGGCGCAGCCGCCCCCCCTCCTGACCCCGGTTCCGAGGGTGGGGGTCCTGTTCCTCAGGCCGGGTCTGCCAGGGGAGACCCCACGAGCAAAGAGGTGGACAGACAGCTGCCCACATCACTTTATCCTTTTCTACTTTATTACCTCAAATTAACAACCACAATAAAGCTCAAAAAAGTCCAATATTTACACAGGAAAAAAGTACAAAATTCCCCCCAAAGTTCTTCAGTATTTTTTTCAGATTTTTTTAAATTACAAAGTAATAAAAAGCTTTGATCTTTAATTAAAAAAAAAGAAGAAGAAGAAAAGAAAGGGGAAACAAAGGTAAATAAATTAGGAAATACACGGAGAAAACAAACGAAAATAAAATAAAAACAAAAATGTGTGTTAACTAGGAAGGATGGATAAACCCAACACCCAGCCCAGTCCCTGGGTGCCCTCTGGGGCGGGACAGGGGTGGGGGAGGCAGAACCCCCCAGCAGGACCAGGGGATCGACTTGACAACCCAAGAGTCAGATGCTCTCGGGAAGTGGGCTCCACGGATTACAGGTTACGCTGAGACCAGGGACAGGGTGGGGATGGTGCCGTCTCGGGCTGGGGACAGCCTGGGGGTGGGGGGAGAGGACCCTCCACGCCCCCTCCTCAAGGGCCACTGGGGTCACAGCCCAGCCCATGTGCTGTTGGGGGTGGGGCCTGGCGCCTGCTGCCCGGGAAACACGGGTCAGACACACACACTCTGGGGGCGGCTGGGCGCCCACCTCACGGCCACTCTGCAGGGTCTTTGTGAAGAGGCAAAGGAGGACCAGACGCTCGGGGGACACCGAAAAGATCCAGCATGGGACCCCAGCTGCCACCGCCTCACAGGCTGGGGCTGGGCATGTCTCCTGCAGACAGTTCAGGACGCTGGGGAGCTGCCTTCAAGCGCCCAATCCCGGCAGAGTGCGCACTCGCCCGGGGCACGGGATGGCAGCTGTGGTAGCGGGGGACCGGGGCCGGGACAGGCCTTGGCACCTGACAGGTGAAGCCGGCTCTGGGCAGCGTCGGACAGCCTGGCTGCAGGCGGTGGGGGAGGCAGGGCACAAGAATCCTCGGTGGTGAGGGCGTTGCATCTTCTTGCCATAGGCCAAAAAATAAAAATCAAACAAAATCCATCATCAGTTTTGTGCTGGGTATTTTTTTTTTTAGTTCTGATTTTTTTCCATTTTTTCTTGTTTTTTTAAAAGAAAATACAGTGAAGACACTAGGAAGGGGAAGAGAGAAGACAGATTAGGTGCAGATCATGGGGTTCCCATGAACCCCAGGGCCCAGCTGCCTATGGCCACCCATTCACCACACAAGAGAAACTGTCCATGCGTCCCCAGGCCCAGTGCACAGCAGGCTCTCCATTTTCATGTGAAGAAACAGGCTCTCACCCCACTGCCAGGGACTGCCTGGCTCCTGGGCCTGGGGTAGGAGAGAGGAAAGCCTTGTTCTATGTCCTGGCTCTAAATGTGGGATGAATTTCTGCAAAGTGAATCACACTCAGGCTGTCCTGCTGTGAGGCAGAGCCCGGGAAATGTGAACCACTGCCTGCCAGCGTGCATACTTCCTGGGGAGTTGCTGTGGAGTGCTGCAAGGCCCCGCGTCCACAGAAGTCCCACCCAGCTCACACCGCCCAGAGGGGCCTCTCCTGGGCTTGCAGAAACCAGCAAGGGCCTTCCTGGCAGCAGGGCCCTGCTCTAAGTGCTCTGTATGAATTAACTCGTGTAGCGGCCCACAAGCTGACACACCGGGCTAAAGCCTGGGGAGGCCCATGACCTGTCTCTGCTAGGAACCACCTTTCCAGAATACATTAAAGGGAATGGAAGACTGGCCCAAGGGCAGGGAAAGGGTTTTCCAGCAGAAATTAGCCCCATGTGGGACCAGGTCTGTGCCAAGGGGGCCTCATCCTTAAGTAGGGCAGTCCCCCAGGTTTTAAACTTCCTTGAGACCTCCTGGTTTGGGAGATGCCTGTGCCACCATTCCCAGCACACACACACACACTTACTTCTTCCTGAGGCTATGGGTGTTTCTGTCACAACTGCAGCAGGGGTAAACTCACCTAAGCAAACAAACACTGGTCTGAAGGCGGCCCCTCCTCATTTCCCGAGATGGTCAAATGGCACGCTTGTCTTCAGTGGGGAAGAGGGAGATGGAGGGTTGGGGTGGTAAGTTTCAAGGTAGGTTCCTCAGCAGCACTTTGGCATGCCTTCCCACACCCACCCCTACCAAGCCCCTCTGAGCCAGGGCAAGGGGTATGTGACCTCACAGGCCCCAGGATGTCCACTCTGCAGGTAAGGAGAATGTGGCCCAGAGGGGACACAAGTCTGCAGACCACCCAAATCAGTGGCCCAGAGGAGGACTTGCTCTGGGACTGCCAGACTCACAGCTTGTAGCCCACTGAGACACCCCCAACACAGCCAGGTGGCCAGGGACCCCCCCCCACCACCTTAACATACACCTGCCCTGGGGCAGCCACGGCTTTCAACTCTCCCAGCCTGAACAGGGCCTCTGAGTGCAGCGAGGGACAGGACCCCACCAACCCTCCAACCCTGCACTGGTCAGTGCTGCCCACGACTCAAGGTTCTCCTGATGGCCAGCAGCCCAAGACCCTCTAAAGCCCCAGTGCCTGCTCAGGCTGGGCCCCTGGCAGTGAGGGCTGGAACCTTAGCTCCACCAATTGCTGGAACAAATTACTTCTCTCAGCCTCAGTTTCTGATTCTGCTCAATGGGTGTGATTAGCACTCAGAGGATTAAATGAAGCCAAGTGCCTGCTCAACACAAAAGGCCTGCTCTAAAGTTACTACAAAGGATGGGAGGCCTGACTCTGCATGGGGGTGCCTGCTCAGCTGTGACGTACACAGGGCTGGGGGGCTGGGGGCGTGGGGCAGCTCACCTGTGAGGCTGAGATCCGGGAGACCTCCTGCCGTCCAGTGAGGTCGGAGGACGAAACGTTGGCAGGCGCTCCCCTGTGTAGCCTCATGCTTACCTTCCTCTCCCGGTCGACCCGTGAGATCGCTCTGGGAGAAGTATTGCCTACAGGCCAAGGCAGGGGGAAGGCACCCTCAGCGTGTACACACACAGGAGGCCCTGTCCAAGGCCGTGGCCACCTGGCCCCCCTCAGGCCCAGCCCACCATCCGAGGACCCCCGCTCACCAACTTGCTGGATGCGGGAGGCTGGGGTGGAAGCCACGGGCTCGGCTGCACTGCGGAGCCGGTTGGCGGTGGCCCCTGTGGGGGGGCCTGGGGGCAGGGCCCGGGTCGCAGACCCCCGCAGCTGCCCCATCCTTTCCTCGCGCTCGTGTTCTCGCCGCTCCCTGTCCATGTCCTCGGGGTTCCGGGCTGCACCCTGCAGAGTGGGAAGAGAAGCCGGTCAGCTCTGTGAGGCCAGGGTACTCTGAACCCAGCACCCCCACGAAGCAGAGCAGGGGAAGAGGGACCTCTGGCCTAACCTCCTCCCCACAGACCAGGAATCTCAAGCCCTGAGAGGCCTGGAGATGGCCCGCAGCCTTGCAGCACAGAGAACCAAAACCACACAACTGCCCGGGGGAGGAGACAGCAGGGACCTGCCAGGTAGAGGGAGGCCAGTCTGCCCTCTCTCAGGAGCTAGAGCCGGAGGTGGGAGGGCTGATGTCTCCAGGATGGCTAGGGGCCTCCCTTGGCCCTCCCAACCTGGGGCTGGGACTGGCCCTGGCCCCCTATGAAGAGAGAGCCCTTGGCTTCTCAGGGCGCCCAATCCGAGCAGGGTAGGTATTTAGAGCCCATCTATCAGATGTATAAGGCGAAGCCCAGTGAGGAGACAGAACAGGTTCCAAGTTACAGAGCTGGGAGAAGGCTAGGCCCAGACATGTGTTGTGCAGACCACAGTCATGAGGCCTGGGGAAACAGAGATGCTGCCTGCTTGGGACAGAAGCTCAGGGGACCGAGAGAACTGAGGCTTCATGCCACCATGGAGGAGAGAGGCCCAGCAGGCAAGACTGGAGCAGAAGGGGTATCCTGAGCCTTAGGGCCCTGCCCTCCAGCCACTGCCGCCCAGTGCAGGAGAAAATGAGACAGGCCCAGAGAGGGTAGAGAGGATGGAGCAGCGCATTACCTAATTGGTCCTGGGGCCGTCCACAGGGAAGGGCAGGGGGCTGGCATGAGGGGGGCTGCATCTGTGGAGGAGAGAGCTGAGGGCTGAGTTGGAGGCCTGCTCAGGGGTGACAGAGGGCACCTGCGGCCCCAGGGACTAGCCCAGGAGGCCCTACTGCCCTCAGCAAATAGACTGGGGGTTGCCCTCACTCTTCAGCCACTCCACGAGGGGAAACTTAGTAAGGAACCAAAGCCCAGCGAGGCCTCGTGACATGCCTGGGGTCACGCAGCTCAGGGCCAGAGCTGGCACTGAACTAGTCTTCTGCCACCCAGCCCAGCTCTGCATTCTGTACCCCAAGAGGGTACCCCAAGGACAGATTTCCCTAGGCCACAACCCCAAATCCCTCTTGTCCCTATAGGTATGGGACCAAGAGAGCTCTACCTCTTGCCCTTGGGTCCTCACCTGGGCTCCCACCCATACCAGTTACAGGCCGCAGAGGGAGGTTTAGCCAGGACCACAGCAAACCCAGGTGACAGGAGTTACAGCATCCATTTATTAAACACCTCCCGTGAGCAGGGGGCATGACTGCCCTGCAAGGCAGGTATGATTGCTCCTAGTGAGAGAAACTGAGGCTCGGGAGCGCTAAGTCATTTGGTCAAAGACGCAGGGCCCTGGGGCTGATGGCGGGGCGGAGGATGGAGGCCCGCCCTTTGTAACCCCAGCGGGCCTAGGGCCAATGCCAGCCCCCGAGGCAGGAGAACATGAAAGCCACTCTCCATGTCTCTGTCCCACCCAAGCAACGCCTCAAGAAACACACACTAGGGCGCCTTCTTGGCCTTTATTTGTCCACAAGAAGACAAAAGGTCAGCAGCAAGGTCACACAAAGATCCCCTCTGTCCTTGGCTGTGTCCTGCGTCCTCCTCGCTGGCTGGTTGGACCTTGGAACACGGGCTGCGTGTGCCAAGAGTGGTGCCCAGTTCTCTGAGGCTCTGCGTGGTGGTGGCCACTGCCGGGAGGGAGGCTCTTGGTCAGAAGGCAGGTTCCTTCCCGGGGAGGGTATGCCCCCCATGGTGCCTGCATGGGGACAGGAGCTGGCAGGTCCTGGCGAAGGCGTCCTCCAGGGTAGGGTGGGGTGGGGCAGCTGCCTAAGGGTGATGGGTATGGGAGGTTCCTGTTGCATGTCCTACAGAGACGGTCGAGCTCCTCATGGTGGAGACGTGGCACAGGTGCCCGATGATCTAGTCCAATGGCACTCAAGTCAGAGAACGGTGGGGAGTAGGGCATGCCTGGCACGGCTTGAGAAGTAAAGGCCTTGTCAGCTGGACAGCCCCAAAGAACTTTCTACAATGATAGAAATGCTCCTGTCTGCTTTGTTTAATGAGGTAGTCACGAGCCACTGCAGATCCTGAGAACTTGAAATGTGGCAAATGCAACTATTTCTTAAGTTAGCCGTGGGCAGCCAGTGGCTACCGTATTGGACGGCCCAGGTCTAAAGAATATAAAGCCCATTCTTGGAGCAGTGGTGAGCTCAACGGCTAAGCCCATCACAGACCCAGGCCCAGGAATGATGTTCTATGTGATGAGCAAGTGTCCAGAGCCCAGTGCCCAAATACCCAGAGCGATACCCCAGGGCAGGGAGAGCCACTGGGCCCTGGGCCCTCAGCCATACTTCAAGCTGGAAGGTGGGGGCGAAAGGGCACTCCTGCCCTAGGCCTGGAGAGGAGATCAGCAGAGGCCTCCGCCTGAGCTCTTTCACCCCGTTTTCTGCCCAACCTCTGTCCCCCTCCTTAGCGAACAGTCCCAGGTCTCTGTCTGAGACCAGAAAGAGGAGGGCACGAGGCCTGTGTGCCAACCTCAGCGTCCAGGAACACAAGGCCTCAGTCCGGAGCATCTGGCTGGGTGGGCCAAGGGCACTGCCACGAAAGGAGAGTCACACCAGGATGAAGCACGGGAGGCATTTAATGAGTTCAAGGTTCAATACATAGGCTGCCGCCAGGGTCTAGCCGAGGAACTGGGGTGGCAGACGTCATCCCTCCTCCAGGCTCTGTCCTGGCCCTCAGGCCCTGGGTCACTACCAGGAATCCCGTGGCAGGGACCCTGTACGGCCTGTCCTCCACAGCATTGGCGTCTCTCAGGAACGGGGTCTCACTGTCACCATCCCAAGGGATGCCTCGGGGCTTGGCCCCACGGGCATGGTCACACAGGGTGTGAACTGGGGCCCCAGAGTCCAGAGCACAGGCCAGTAGTTTTGGGGGTACTTCTCCTCCACCTCCTCCACCTCCTCCATGGACCTATCTGGAGGGCCCCGGGTGCCCAGGGGCGCGGGGCACCTGGAAGGGACAGAAAGAGCACAGCAGAGGCTCAGCTCCTTGCACGTGCCCGGCCAAGTGGTAAATGCTGGACAGGCTGAGCCTCAGTGGGTCCTTACCAGTATGTGTGAGGGGTTGTGGGCCCAGCACAGGGACGGGGGCAGGGACAAGGCGGTGCAATGGCTTCTCTGTCACGGGGCTGAGCCTGACTCGAGGAAGCCCCCTTTTCCAGAAGAGATTTGAAACGAGACATACGATTTCACGGATTCCGGAGCTCCAGGCACAGTGGATGAGCGCCTCTCCCCACCCCCACCCCACAGGTCTCTTAAAAGAGAGAGACAGAATGGGCGCCTAGCAGGACCCAGGGTCCCATCACCAGGAAGAAAGAAGCCACCATGAGTGGGTCCAAGCTGGCTAGAGAGGCCCCAGTGGGGGCGGCTGCCAGGGGCAGGCAGCACAGGAAGAGCAGGATGGTGGAGGCAACAATCAGGGCAGCTGGGGTGCCCCCCAGCGCCCTCCATGCCCCACTGAGGGACTCCAGGATGAGCCAGGCCTGCCTGGGTCTGGTGGGAGGCCGCACCCTGCCCAGTCCCTGCTGACCACGGCGGTGCCCGCTGTCAGCACTGCGGAGGGTGGGGTGGGGGAAGCGCGGGGGCCATGGGACCCCAGTGAGGTCACGTACACTGTCCAACTCATAGCTCCCGCTACTCGGGAGCCCCACCCGCCACCGGGTCACTTTGGCCTTATGAGTCAGGGCCGGCCCCGACCAGTCCCCCGAGCCCGCCTTGGCCTCCAGGTGACTCACGAATTTGAGCATGTTCCAGTCGAAGACGTAGTCATAGGAGAAGCCCTGCCGGTGGAAGAGGTTGCGGAAGAGCTGGCGCAGGTAGGAGTAGTCGGGCTTGTCATCGAACCGCAGGGAGCGGCAGAAGTTGAGGTATGTGGAGAACTCGGCTGGCAGACGGCAGAGGAGAGAACAGGCCACCGTGAGGTCCAGGCACCGTGGCCCCAAGCAGCCAGCACCTCCCTGCCCTCCCCCTGCCACTTCCCCATATGTGCTATCATCTAAAAGGGAGCAAGATGGGGAGGGCAATGGTGGCTCCGTGGCAGAGTGCTTGCCTGCCATGCTGGAGACTCGGGTTCAATTCCCGGGGCTTGCCCAAGCAAAAAAAAAGGTAGCAAGATGAAGACAGAACAGAACTGTCAGCCCCCTCTGGTGATAAAACCCTACGCTGAGTGCGCAGAGCCTCTGAAGACCTGGTGACTGCGGAGCCCCGTGAACAGCGAGCAGGAGCCCCTTTGGGCGCACTGTTGCTAGAGGAGCGAGTTCACAGCCCCTCACCTGTTCTAACCAGACATTCTAGGGATCACAGACTCTGCCGGTCACCAGCCGTCAAACACTCAGAGAATGTTCAAGAGCTGGTAGGAACTCCCAGTGGGACCTAAGCAACAGGAGGAAAACTTCCCCTTCCTCCTCAGAAGCACAGGGGCTGGAGGGCCCGGGAGGTGAGGCCAAGTGTGGCCTGAGGACTGCTCTGTTTGGATGGCCAGGCGGGAAGCGGCCAGGCCGCCTGGCTCTGCCCGAGATAGGCCTTGTGTGGCTGCATCTTCCTGCTGGAAAGAGCCCAGGGGTCCCAGGCTAACCTCCGACCTGACGGGGAACCAGAGGGCGGGGCTACTCACAGGGGTAGCCTTTGCAGAGGACCTCAATGGGCGTCGACATTTTCTTCTCACTGATCCGCTCGTACTTCTGGCGCTTTGTGGCTGCTTTGAGACCCTGCCAGGGCAGGGAGCCCAGGTTGAAGTACATGAGCACATAGCCCAGGCTCTCCAGGTCATCTCGACGGCTTTGCTCTGCAGAGAGTCAGGGCCAGGAGTCAGGACTCCTCCTCCAGGATGTCCTCCTTGACTGAAGGGAACAAAGCCCCCACTGGGCGCACAGCATGGGCCGCTTTTCCTCCTCCTCATCTCCCCAAACACATTTTGGCTTCTGGAATCCTACTACAAGCAGGCACTATTATGTGAGTATTTCCTTCTACAGAAAAGGGGCCTGTGGCTTGAGATTTTTCAACTCAATCTGGGCCTACTTTTTCCAGCTTAGGCACTTGTTGATTCAGCAACCATGTAGCAGCCCCACAGACAGGGCACAAGCTTTGGCAGTAGACAGGGATGGGGTCAAAGGCAAGCTTTGGCACTCCCTAAGCTGCACGACCTCACGCAGCCTGTGTGACATCCCTGAGCCTGTGTTTCCCAACCTGTAAAAATGGGGAAACACCAACACCCACCCGACAAGACTGCTGTGGGAGTGACCACAATGTACACGAAGGGCCCAGCCTGGCTGGCACCTGGCAGGTGCTCGATACAGCACAGCTCTCACAGTAAGTTGGGGGAAACAATCAGGCCTGGAGGCAGATGGGGTGGGGGCTCTGGAGAGCCAGGGTCCTGGCCAGCAGCCCACGGGTACACTTTGCTCCAGGTCTGTCTCACTCACCGATACCCAGGTGGGTATTGATGGAGGCATAGCGGGCAGTGCCGGTTAGGTTCTTGTTTTCCCGGTAGGGTATGTGCTGGTGGGTGCGGGCGTCCCGGTACTTCTTGGCTAGGCCAAAGTCAATGATGTAGACCAGGTTGCCCTTCTTCCCCAGCCCCATGAGGAAGTTGTCAGGCTTGACGTCCCGGTGGATGAAGTTCTTGGAGTGGATGTACTCAATGCGGCTGATCTGGGAGTGGGGGGCAGAGAAGACAACAAGACATGCAGCAAGGGTTCAACTGAGGGGTCTTCACTGAGGGCCAGGGCCAGAGAGAACACACACCCGGTCCCTGCCTGGGGCTGGGAAGCGAGACCCATCTAAAACTACTGAAGACAACTTCAAAGAACCAGTCAGGGGGGACTTCCTGGAGGAGGGGATGTTCAAGGTGAACTCTGAAGGAGCTGACCAAGTTTACTGTTAGATGGGGAAAGAGGGCAAGTTAGGAAAGCCACCAACAAGATTCAGAGAAGGAAGACAAGGCCAGAAGAACATCTGATCCTCACGGAAGCCTTGCTTGCCTGGCTCCAAACTCTCACACAACTTGGGAAGCCAGTCAGAGGCCTTTTCAAAGGTTGCTCTGACAGTGAAAGTGTGGGGGTGGGGGCAGCAGCAGACAGAGTATCACGGAAGCCTAAGGCAGGATGATAGGGAAGGGACACAAGCCATAGAGCTTATGCCTTGGCTTCCAAAAGTGTGGATGCAACAGGCCTTCTCTTTCTTTTAAATAATAGTAAAAAACTCAAACGAGCATATGCATACAACATGTCCTCAGACAGGTCACTCCCATCTCTGAGCCTCAGGCTTCTGTAGATCAAAGGCTTCTCCACAAGGCTGGGTATTTCCTGAACCCTTTCTGCATCTCACACAGGGAGAATCTGACAACCCTCCTCTGTACATACATATTTAACCCCAACATGCAGGGCACCTGCAGCCCTTCTGGAGACCAGCTGCAGACCAAGACTAAAACCTCTGCATGATAATGTGTGCTCCATTCCAGGCCCTGAATTCTATGACTGCATATTTTTAAAAACTGTCCCCCCTCATGTTCACAAAGGCCTTTAGGATCTAAGGTGCTCACAAATGGGCCCAGGCCTGATCCACGGCACCCAACGGCCTCTCATTTATCCCACAGCAACCAGGCGAGGGGAGGCACTCGGGAGGCGCCTGAGGCTCAGCCAGCAGCTCACGTGCGGTGACCACAGGGACAGGACCCAGGTAGGTGGGACAGAGCCCAGGCCTACCCCAGGAGCCTCCCTCAGCAGGTCTGGAACTGGGCCCTGGAAATCTGCATTTTAAACAAACACTCGCAGTCCCCCGATCCAGGAACCAGGCTGTTCTATGTCTCTGTGGTTCCCAACCTCCTCCGGCATCCTCAGGAGGCTCAGGCAGGGCTGGCATCCGGCGCCCAGGAGTGAGATGGGAAAGCAGAGGTTGGGAAGGAAGCGGCTGGCCCGGCAGGGCCCACAGTCACCTGGCCGGGGCAGCTGGGGGAGCGGGGGAGCAGGCGAGGGCCTCACCATCTGGTCAGCCAGCAGCAGCACCGTCTTGAGGCTGAACTTGCGGGAGCAGAAGTTGAAGAGGTCCTCGAGGCTGGGCCCCAGCAGCTCCATGACCATGACATTGTAGTCGCCCTCGGCACCGCACCATTTGATGGACGGGATCCCCACTGGCAGGGAGAAGCGGGTTCCGTCAGGGGCGGCCGCACCCCAGCCCATCGGTGGCTCCCCGGGTGAACACACACACGTGCACACACGCACACACCCCCTCCAGGACCCCTCCCTGGCCCTCACCTCCCCCCTGCATCATCTTGTAGAACTTGCTCTCGATGTGCAGCTGGGGGTGCTTCGTTTTCACACATTCGAGCTTGATGGCAACTTCCTCACCGGATGCAATGTTGGCACCTGCCGGGGGAAGCAAGGGACCAGGGTCACCCAGGGCCAGACAGGATAGCCCCAGGCTCCCCAGTTGGCATTTCTGAGGCCTGGGGGGCTTGAGGAGCTCGGGGCCTCTCCGGGGAGGTGGGAGAGGAGGCAGAGGGTGCGGCTCTGCGTCCAAGGGGAGCAGAGCGGGCACCTGACCCAGGACAGGGCAAACAGCAGCAGCCTGTGCAAATGGAAGGAGTGAGAAGCTATGGACTAGTCAGAGAGCCACAAGCACAGGAGGCAGATGCCAGCGGGAGAAGGAGCTGGGGGGTGGAGCAGAGCCACGAAGGTGAAGGGACTGAACTTCACCCTAGAGAGTGGAGTCACCGAAGATGTGAGAGCTGGAGAAAGGTGAGATCAGCAGGTGTGTCAGGTGAGGCGGCTGCAGGTGGGGGAGGGAAAGGGGTGGCGGGGGAAGGTTGGTGGCAAGGAGCTCAGTTGGGACGGGTGTCAGGCACCCTGGGACGAGCCTGAGCTGCTGGACCACAGCGACCAGGCCCTCCTCGCCCAGCCACATTGGTGCTGACACCTTCAAAGATGGTGCCACACACCCCACCCAGCCCCCTCCCCCAATGCCTCATCAGATTCTCACCACTGGGGGTGGGGGGTGGGGGCAGGGAGTTTTCAGGAGAAAGCAGACTCGGCCGAGGTCACAGGGACGTGCAGTAAGGAGTGGACTCAGGAAGATGGTCCCGCCTGCATCTCCACCTCCCCTCGACTCCACCCCTGGATTTTCACCCATAGCCTGGGGGGCTCTGAGTAAGGAAATACTGGCCCAACCCAGAACTAAAGAAGTCCCCAAACTGCCTGAATCCACAGGGCATCCTGCTTTCTTACCCAGCTTCCCAGCCAGGTGTGGCTGAGATGGAGGGCCGATGCTAGGCTCACAGGGAGGCGGCCCTTACGGAGGACAGAGAGAGAGACACAACCACGGGAAGAATTCAGGACAGATCAAGCAGGCACCTCAGAGCAGAGGAAAGGATGGGACTATTCTATAAACATCCTGGGAAAAACTGGCTAGTCACCTGAGAAAAAACATCATATCTCACACCATGCGCCAGGAAAAATCCCAAATGGAACAAAGGTTTATATGTAAAAAATAAAATAAAATAAAATGGCATGTAAGTTGGCTCAATCACTCTGAAAACCACTTTGGTTTATCTAGTAAAGCTGAACTCGCACAAACCCTTGACCTAGCAACTCCACTCCCAGGTATGTGCCCTTCAGGACCAGGCAAGCACAGGGGCCAGAGGAGCAGCTACGGGAAGGCATGGAGGGTGCTCCCACAGAGGCCTGGGTGCTCCCAGCATCTGAACAATAAGTAAAGGTGCAAGTGGCAGGTAACAGCAAGCATGGCTGCATTGGCATCAACTTCAAACACGCAACACTAAACAACATATGTGTGGAGAGAGAAGCCTGTGATAACACTCTTAGGTCAGACAGGTGTTCTTCTGTGAGCGGGATGGGACAGGGGAGGGACACAAGGCCCTTTGGGGTGACAACATGCCCCCTCCTTTGAATGGTGGTGGGAGGGATAGAGACACCTTATCCTGTGCACATGTTTCATGTATGTTCTTCTGTATCAACTCAACATTTAATAAGCTAAACCAATGAAGAAAAGAAAGGAGAATGCCATAGAAGCTTGGAGTGGTAAGGCTTCTTTTTATCCCTGATTTAAAATCCAGAGGCCACAAGAAAACAACAATCAAAGCGTCCCTCCCCACCCCCAGAAAAACCTCTTCTACATGGCAACAACTCCAGAAACAACTTCACGAGATAAACATATTTGCAAAAAGTTGCCATCACTGATCTATAACGAGCTCCTATAGATTAATAGGAAAAGGTCCAAAGACATAATAGGAAAATGGGGCAGAGGATTTGAATGGAGAAAGAAGTCATTAGTACAAATGGCTTATTCATATAGAAAGATGCTCAACCTCCTGGTAAGAGAAGTGCAAAGTAACATTAGGAGAGACCATGTACGTCTCACCTACGTAGGTAAAAGTCCCCCAATCCGGCCCGGCTTGGCCTGTGGGGAGTGCGGGTGGGTGTGGTCCTCCAGGACGGCCATCTGGCACTGCCCCGGGCCTGGCAGCTCCCCTCCGGAGGCACCCTACACCTTGGCCCGGCACAAGACAATGCACACAGCTGTCCGTGCAGCACTGCCAGCAGGGGCCAAAGCCTGGAAACAACCCAAAAGGCCACCATTCAGGGACTGGTGAAATAAATAATGGCCCATCCATGAAATGGAATACAATGGAAAAAGAATGAGGAAGCTCTCCCTCTACAGAAGTGGAAAGATCTCCAAGAAACAGGAAGTGAAAAAGCGAAGTACAGAACAGTATATATTCTACACTTTGATTTCAGTGGAAAATAAAAGTGAGGGAAGAGTATGGACTCCTGACTGCTTGTATCAACGTAAAGAAACACCCAAAAGATCCCTGAGAACAGACTAAGTGGTTTGGGGTGGAGGTGGGGGGGGGCGGTCACCATGACATTTTCATTATGTTTGTTTTTTTTTAAAAAAAAATCTCCTTTGAGATAAAATTCATACACCATAGACCCTACCTGCTTAAAGTTTAAAATTCAACAGCTTTCAGTATATTCAAACTTGTGCAACCACCACCACCGCTGCTTTTAGAACCCTTGCATTACCCCATAAAGAGACCCCCACTAGCTGTGACTCCCACAACCCCCTCCCCCAGCCTACTTTCTGTCTCCACAAATCTGCCTTTCTGGACATTTCACACAAATAGAATCATACAATATTGGAGTCGATCATGACTGGCTTCTTTCACTCAGCATAATGCCTCTGTGTTGTGATTGTTAAACCACGTACACTTGTTACATTTTAATAAAGAAAGATTACTAAATCCAGTAAGGGAAGGGAGAGAAAGTGCCTTGGGAGTGTCCACCCTCGTCAACACACACACACGTCTGTGGGACTGTGAGGCTGCCAACACAGGAGGGGCTGGGCTGCTGGGCCCCTGGTGCTGTCCCACCCCCAGCCCTTGCCCCAGCCCTGCCCCGTTCCCCCCACCCCCCAGCCCACCCCCTGTCTGCGCCCCATCCTGCCCCCACCCAGCTGCAGGCACAACAGGCAGGAGGGCACACAGGCTGCAGACCCAAGCTGCTCGAGCCCCAACCCTCTTCCGGGCTGGGGGACTCACTGCTCCATCAGTAACTGGGGACAACAGGGCCCCACCCATCAGACGTGTAAACACGCTTACAAGGGCACCCCACACTGTGGAGCAAAGGGGAGGTGTGATGAGGACAAGGCAGCTTGGTCCCTGGGCTGGTGATGAGCCAGGTAGGTGGAGCAGAGGAGGGAACAACCTGCCCTCAGGGAAAGGAGGGGGTCTTCCTGCAGGCCAGGTTCAGGAGGGAGGGTGTGGGGAAGGTAGAGTGGGCTGAGCTGAGGATAACAGTGGAGGGGGGTGGCGGAGGCCAGCTAGGAAGGGTCCAGAAGCCAGGTGTGGGGGTGCAATTTCAGGGCTCCTCGGCTTTGACACAGTAGGTCGACAACTCTGGCAGGGGCTCCTTGTGCACCAGAGGGCGTCTCACAACATCCCTGACCTTGACCCACCAGAAGCAACTAGCGCCCACCCTACGTGTTGTTTGTTAACAACCAAAAATGTCTCCAGTCATTACCAATGTCCTCAGGCGAGGCCAAATCTGCTCCCTGATGAGAGCCACTGGTGTATTAGAAAGGACTGGCAGTTCCTCCAAAAGTTAGAGAGTTACCATAGGAGCCAGCAATTCCAGCCCAAGGAACGAACACTACAGGGCCCGGACACGGCCGCTCACACCGTACACGAATGCTCACAAGGGCCAGATGCAAAGTCACCCGAGTGGCCACCTCAGGTGACGGGATAAGCAGAACATGGCTGATCCACACAATTGAAAATGATTCAGCCACAAAAACGACAATGTACCGACACACTCCAACACGGACGGACCTCGAAAACATTCTGCTGAGTGAAAGGAGGCAGTCACAAAAGTCTCCTTTTAGATGAGATGTCCAGAATGGGCAAATCCATAGAGACAAAAGGCAGATCAGGGGTCGCCAGGGGCTGGGAGTGCTTATAATGGGTATGGGGTGTTTGTCTGGGGCGATGAAAACAGTTTGTAACCAGAGATAGGTGATGGTTGCACAACAATCTGAATGTACTAAAGGTCTCTGGACTGTACACTTTAACATGTTTATGGTACCTGAACGTCATCTCAATTAAAAAAGAAAATGAGGGCCTGGACAGGGGCTGCGGGGGAGAGGGAGACCCCAGATGAGGCTACTGCAGCAGTGCAGGCAAGACGGAGGGGCACTGACTGTGCGACATTTCAACATTTCAACATTTCCGAGGTTTGGCACTACTACCTAGCAGATACGTGCAAAGAGGGAAGGTGCTGGGAAGACCGCCTTCCCTGGGACAGGGAGAAGGAGGGCAGAAGGAGTGCTTCATCCCCCTGAACCCCCCTTACACCGTCCTGAGAATTGCTGCTTGTGTTTCATCATGGAAACTGAGATGTCAAAGGACAGAGGACCTAACTCCCGATAACTCCCCAAGGACTCAAGCTGTTAGGCAAAGTGTGCTGGAAACCTCAGCCTCCCCAACAGCCCCATCCCACCACCACTGGGATCCTCGGCTGCCTCTGAATTCTACAGGAAACCACCACTTTTCTGTGATTTCAATTCTTGCAATGGCTGAGATGAGGTTCAGAGAGGTTAAGATACTTGCCAGAAGTCACACGGAGCTGGTGGGGACAGGGCCAGGATTTGAAATTTATTTCCCAAAACTGTTTTTTTCTCTATTCTGATTCTCAGCTTTTCCTTTGTTCCATCTAAAGATATCTATGGAGCCCTGGACAAGCTGGGGCTGCACTGCCCCGGAGGAGCTCCCCTTGCTTTCAGTGGCACTAATTTGGACTATGTAAAAATTGTCAGAGCAGGCCTACAGAAGGGGAGCCCCAGGCAGGGGCCCCATTCCTAGTCAGGGAGGGGAACGGCAAAGCAAGGATTCCTGGCAGAGGTTGTATGTGGGAGCAGGTGGGCTAGGAGTGCTGGAGAGGAGCCCCACAGGGAAGAAGGGCCGAGTTTCAGGAACAGAACGTGGCCCACCAGTTAGCCAGGGGGGCCTTGGTGGGGGGGCCGACCAGTCTGGAAAATAAACGTGGACAGTTTGTGTGGGTCAGTCCTAGAGGGGCAGGGACCTTGGGAGGTTCTGGGTGGGGATGGGGGTGACCAGCCTCATGTGCAGGCCCACCCCAGACACCCACACAGACACATGGACACTTCAGGGGCCTGGCCACCCTGGAGGGCAGGAAACGGGAGCCCGAGCACCCCAGCACCAGTAGCTGCAGGAGCAGCAGCAGTTCTGGCTCCCACCTGTTGGAGCCCTGGATGTCCCCACAATAATGTTCATTTCCCCAACCACACATTGGGGGAGCACTGGCACCCCCCCCATGCATCCACTTTTAGAGCTGAGGACCAGAGACCCTAAGAGGTATAAAGTTGCCCAGCTGGGTAGGGGCAGCATAGGCACAGGCCTGGATGCCACTGGACCTGACACAGCCAACACGAGACCCTGAACAACGTGGGCTCCAGGGCCCTGGCTGTACCATGATGCCAGGGGAGGGGACAGGGAGGCCTGCAGCCTTATTCACAACGTGCCAGGCCCTGGTCAGTCCTGGAAAGCAGAGCCTGGAGCCACCTCCAGCCCCACCTGCAGGGGCCATGTGAAGTCAGGCCTGGCCCAGGTATGGGCAACAAGAGTGAGGTCAGAGCTTTGAACAAAGGGTGCCAGTGAGGCCAGCTGGGAAGGCCCTGCAGTCACCATGGAGCCCACACTAGCAAGGCCGAGGACCGTGCTGGCAGAGCAGGGCCCGAGGCCCTTGCCCCCAACAAAGGCTAGACAGTCAGGGGAGAACGTGTCCCCCAACCAGCCTCACCCACAAAACAGGCCTATGAGGATCCAGACTTTTGAAAGTAGCAGCCAACCAACACTGAGGCTTTGGGGGCACAGGGGACACAGAAGGACTACTGCTGGGTCACACCCAGGGATCTTCTTGCAGTCTCAGAATTTGGCAGGCACGACCCCCATTTTACAGATGAGAAAACTGAGGCAGGCAGAGGTGCTCAAGGGCATACAGCTAGTAAAAAGAAACACCAGCCCTCAAACCAAGGTCAAATTTACTCCAAGCCTGCAAAAAGCAGGGCTAATCAGGACCCAGTCTGTAAAACCAACTACTTATCTGTGTGGATAAACAGGAAGCCCTGCCCCTAGGGAGGTCCCACCATGGGACCCAGGAACACTGACTTTCTGAGTGACCTTGCACTGCCCCCTCCCCGTCTTTGGGGTTCAGTTTCCTTTTGGCAGAAGAGGACCCTGGACTGGGTGTCTATGGACAAGAATCTGCCTTCGGCTTGAGCCAGTAGCCCCCAGACTTTAGTCCTGAGTCCAAGATCCTGAAAAGTAAGACCTTTACACCCATCCCAAACAGTAAGAGATGGGGCTTCCATTTCACAGATGACAATACTGAGGCCCAGAGAAAGACAGCAAATGAGGAGTAACTGGGGACCTGATCACAGACCTGCTCCCAATCCCAACCTTTTTCTACTCTACCAGGAAGTGGGGCCCCTTTCCTTGTTCTTTCCCTTGAGCAGCCTTTGCTGAACACCCACTGTGGGTAAGCCAGGGGCTGGGTGCTGGGGACAGTGGGTGGAGATCCCAACCAGCTCTAACTTGCACTGGGTTTCCTTTGGCTGTGAGCTCCAGGAGTCTACAGGGAAGCACTGAGCAAGTGAGCTGCACGTCTGGTTGGCCCTTTACAAGTTTACGAGCTGCCGTCACATCCACTGTATCATCCATGCCTCATGACAACCCTGTGAATGGCCAGTCATCAGCATCCTGTAAACTTTACAAATTGGGGCACTGAGGCACAGGACAGTCGTGTGATTTCCCTCAGCCACACAAAGCCAGGTCCAGAAATACATCCTCATGCACACACAGAGAGGACTGTGGGGATAAAGGCGGGCTTTTCTGGCTTCAGATGGAATGACCTGGGGAGACCCACCTGACCTTGCCACGCCTCAGTTTCCTGACGTGTGAAATGGGGAAAATGCAGCACCATTATTGGGGGCTGTTGTGAGGGGAGAGCACATTTCAGACAGGTCCCTGCATGGCACCCAGCTCCAGGGAAGTGCTCAGGGGTGCACCGGTGTCCCCACCCACTGGGCAGAGGTGGGGAGCAGGCGGGCTACCCATGCTGAGGGGACAGGGACTGTGTCTCCTTCACTCAGGATCCCCCCACGGGCCTGGCCATCCTGTCCACCAGGCAAGAGAAACCCCCAAGCTCTGAACTAATGAACACAGCACACTGACTCATCGTTTTTCTCTGCCCAGGACAGAAATTTATTTTCATTTTCTGAGGAGGGAAAC
This sequence comes from Tamandua tetradactyla, assembly GCF_023851605.1. Classification (NCBI taxonomy): domain Eukaryota; kingdom Metazoa; phylum Chordata; class Mammalia; order Pilosa; family Myrmecophagidae; genus Tamandua; species Tamandua tetradactyla. The sequence goes on from NC_135333.1 coordinate 30,725,697, forward strand.
AGAGGCAGAGATGTTGGTCTTGCCTGTACAGGGACAGAAATAAGGACAAACCCCAGGGGGGTTGCCACCCAGCTCTAACAACTCCAAGCCCCCACCTTCCAACCCAGGATTACCAACCCTATCCTCCAGACCAGTTCCAAAGGAAGACCCCCCCACTGCCTCTTGTGCTCCCAACCAGCTGATCTCCACCAGAGAAAGTGGCATTCAAAGGCACAAATCTCATTTCTCCCAAGCCAAGGGGAGGGGTGAGATGTCAGTGAAATTGTTTAAAATGACAACATCAGAGCACATTCAGACCTTCAAGAGGAAGCACATCCGGAGAGAAAGGGTTCCTCAATCAAGGAGAACAGATGCCCCCAAGGTCGCTGGGGGCACCTGCATCATTCCAAAGCCAGGATGGGGTGAATTGCAGGAGACTTGACCAAAGGAGGGGGCCTGGCTGGGGGCGAGCAGCAGCCTGCGCCTCTCCTCAGTATTACCAGCACCCTTCTCCCAGGAGACAAGGGACAAGGCACGCTGACCCGGCTCAGGCTTTCCCATGCCCCGCTGGAGACCCAGGTCTTCTGCAGCTGAAAATCAGAGCTAAAAATACCCTCCTCTGCCCAGCCGGCAGCAAGTGGGAGCCCCCGCCCTGTCTGCCGGACAGCAGCTCCTTGGCCTGCAGCTTCCTTCTCATCTGGCTTGGCACTCAGGGCTAGCTGATCAAAACATGCCATCGGAGCCACAGCATTGAGTTCCAGCCTCCAATCCTGAAATTCTGGGCTCTCTCCTCCTCCTTGTCCCCAGGGCTGTCTGCCGCTCCAGGACCACCCAGCTGGCACCAGCAACACTTACCCAGGTAGATATCTCCAAAGGACCCGCTCCCGATCTTTCTCCCCAGGCGGTACTTGTTGCCCACACGTAGCTCCATGATTCACTCTTGCTGCAGAAGGAAGCAGAGACCCTGGGTCAGAGATGCGGGGAGCTGGGATGGGGGCCTAACCCACTGACACCCCCATCCCCTCAAGGCTAGGCAAAGCTATAGGAACCCAGGAGACCTACACTCTCCCTCCCACCGTCCAAGAAGAGGCTTGGCCTCACTTTCCCTGGGGGCAACCAGGTGTCAGGTAGGCAATGCCCCAAACTCAAACACATCTGGGGAAGGCAGAGGCAGGTTTAGAACAGGTTTCAGCTCAGCTAGACAGAAGGTAGAACTGGGGACAAGCCTCAAGAGAAAACAGCCAAGCAAGCCTCTCCTCAGGGGGGACACTTCCTTAGGGCCCCCCCCACCAAAAGGCGCCTCTCAAGAGGGAAGCTAGTCACAGTGGGCAGAGACCCTGAGAGGAAAACCAAGGACAAAGGATGATGGCGAGGGGGATGCAGGCGCTCACCATCCTGGGGTGCTACCATGGCAACCACCAGCAAGTTCCAATCTCCAGGGAAGGAAGGACCCCGTGAAGGGAAGGTCCCCAAAGGAGCTCCTCAGCCCCTTTAGGCCTCTGAAACGACTGGGTCCCAGGACCACTTGCCCCATCCCCAGGCCTCTAGAGCCAAGAACTGGGGGTCAGGCCTCCAGGGCTTGGTTGGTCTCCCCTAGTACCCCTGACCCCAGACCTTATCAGTTTCCAGCAGACTCTGCAGGAAAGAGCGCTCATCGCCCCCTCCCCCACCCAACGGGAGGGGCAGGAAAGGGGGAAAGGGCCCCCCAGGTCATTTGCCTTCCAATCATCTCCCTCTATCATGGCACCTGGAGCCTCACACAGCCTCTCTGCACCTGCCTCTTTGGAGGGGCTCTTTGGGGCTGGCTTCCTTCCAGATCAGAAGGCAGGTCTCCTAGGCCAGCCCTTAAGGGGCCCAGCAGAGAAACTCAGGGTCTGGACTTGAGCCCTCAGCTTCAGTGGGAGAGGTCTGGGGGCGGGGTAGGGAAGTGAGACCTCCCTCCTCCCAGAGATCCACCCTGGGGACCCTAAGCCTATCAAGCCCCTGGTAGGGGTCCCCGTGCTCTGGCCTGGGAAGGGGAGGGAACAGGAACTGTGAGATGGGGGAGGGGGTCTTAGAAGCTCAGTGTTGATAACAGGGCCAGAGTGGGAGATCATCAGGAGGAGACACACCTTTTGCAGGCAGGGAGCTGGGGCCTAGAGGTCACCCCACTTTCCCAAAGCACCCAGCAGAGCGTCAGTGGCAGAAACGCTCCCAGGACCCAGAGAGGGTTCCTGCCACCCCATCTGGCGGCCTCCCACCCTCTCAAACAGGGCCTATTCAATCCAGGGCCAAAGGTAAGGCAGGAAGATGGAAAACCAGCTGTGCCAGGCACAAGGACCCGCCTGCCCCTTTCCCATGCCATAACCAGACCCGAGATGGGAAGAGAAACAGGGGAGCCATACCAGCCCCAGCCCCTGGCTCAGAGGGAGCCGCCACAACCCTTCACACAACAGCCACGAGGAAGTGGCCTCTACCCGGTGCCAGCCACACTCTCCATCGAGGCTCTGCCCACGCGCCCGGCTGGTCCTGGCCGAGGTGCCTCCGCCACCAGCAGACCATACTCCACATCTGCAGGAAACCCACACACATCCCATGTATCCACCCCGTCCTGCTTCCTGAGTGTGTACACTGGCAGGGAAGAAAGAGCAGGCACACGCAGGGGCCCTTCCGGAGCAGCCGGGTGTGTGTACACACTCAGGCCCCCACCCCCACTTCATCTTCCACCAACGCCAATTCCGAGACCACACACGGCAGTGGGGAAAGCCACAGGTTAGGAAAGGAACATAAATATACTCTCATCCTATATTACATAAATACCCACACCGGGTTATATAAATACTCGTGCCCTCTGTCTGGGTGTCTTACATAAATACACTGCACATGACCCCCTAGCCCCTCCCCACTCATGGGGCTGTCACCAGAGAAGGGGCGAGAGGGTGCCTGCCCTGCCCCACCTTGTAGGAAACAACCACTGCTCCAGGCTCACACCCAGGCCATCCAGTGTCCCCCACCCCCGCCCCCCCACCCCAGGCTGTTCTAGACTCCCCAAATCACCATGCCCCCAAAGCCTCCCAGAGAAGACAGGCTCTATTCAGGGATGGGAGGGGCTTTCCAGGTCTTTCGCTGTTTCTCCCAGGGGTTGAAAGGGGGGCGCGCCATAAACAAAGTTAAAAAAAAAATTTTAAAGGCGGAAATGAAGATTCAGGAGTTTCAGCTGGTTAAAAAAAAAGAAGACACACTACCAACCAGCACATGGGCAGTTCTGGGTTTTGCGTTGTGTGTTAATTACTCCGTGCCCTGTCACAGCCAGGGGTCTTCGCCCCTGCACCATTAAAATAAAAACTTGAGGGACAACCAGGACAGGAAGCCAAAGGAGACCCAAGCACAGCATTTATGAAGCAGCTTCCACACTCTAGCCCCTTCCCTTCCCTCCCCAAATCAGGGTCTTCCCTTCTCCAGGAGGGCGATTACTACAAAAGATATACATAATATGCAAGAAAACTAAGGGGAAAGTTGGGGAGGGGGCTCCCCTCATTTGAGATGTGATGTTCCGAGGAGCTTGGGAATCCTCTCTCTAAAGATACCCAGACATAAACATAGTTTCATGTTCCATAGAGACTTGCAAAACATGGTTTTCTCACACCCAGAAATGGGAGAATCTGATGTGATAAATAACCCCCACCCCTTTCTTTCTCTCCACAAAGGAACACAAAATCGGTGGCCTTGTGACTACCCCCCCAAAACGCCCCCATCCAACCTGCAGGAGCAGCCTTGCTGACTCCCAGACCCGGGCCAGGGGAAGGGGGGGGGTCACAGCTGATTGTCCAGTGAGACAAACACAAGCCCGGGCTTGGGGTGCGAAGCCGAATCCACAGTGTCAGTGGACCCCCGTAAACAAGTCGCGGACCCCCCTCTCTCAGCGTCCCTAAATAACAGTCCGGGGTGGCTGCCACCACCGGCTGGAGCCCTTGAGGGGTCTAGCTGGGGGAGGGGAAGGCGGTCTGGACTGGGGGGGCTCTCCCCCCGGCAAGCCTGCAAAATAATAGTCGCCCCCCTCCTCCTCCTCGTCCCCAGCCGCGCCTTTGTCCTCGCCGGGCCGAGCGGGCGGCGCCCGGGCTGCCCCCCACCCCCCATACCCCGAAGGCGACGCGCGTGTGCCCGCCCTCCCCTCCCCTCCCCTCCCTCTCGGAGCAAAAACAAAGAGGCGGAGGGAGCCCCGTTTCCCCCCAGGTTTGCGCCCCTCCGCGGGCCCGCGACCCCCCAATATTTACCCCGCCGGGAAGGCGCCGGTGCCGGGCCGCTGCTCTGGGGACTGCCGCGGGCGGGGGCGGCCCGCCGGGGCGGATGCCGGAGGATTCGCGGAACCGCCCGGCGCGCCAGCCTCTCCCGGCCCAGCCGCCGCCGCCGCCGCGCTCCGCTCCGCTCGGGCCCGGCCGGGCTCTGGCTCTGGCTCTGGGCTCTCGGCGCCGCCGACGCCGCCGCCGCCTCCCTCCTCCCGGCCTTCCTGCCCGCCCGCCCCCGCCGCCGGCTCGCGCGCTCCCGCCCCGCGCGCACCCGCCTGCCCGGCTCCCATTGAGCCCCGGGCCCGCCCGCTGATGTCATCCCCGGCCCGCCGCCGCCGCCCCGGCGGATTTAAAGGGCCCGTACCCTCCGCTCCTGGACACGCTGGAGGCCCACGGCTGGGAAGCAAGTCCAGGGGCCAGCAGCCTCCCGGAGCACCGTCTCCCAGGAACGCGGTCTCAGACTCGGGGCCGGGGGGCACGCACAGATACTGAACTTGATACAGTTTGGGGGCACAGGCGGGGGAAGGGGGGAGAACGGGGTGTAGAAGGGAAGGGGAAGAGGAAGGAGCCCGAAAAGCCGGGGGTTCCTACACCCCAAACCTCCTCTCCTCTATGCTGGGTTCTCCGCTCAAAGCTAAACAGTCTGGCGCCCACCCCCAGCCCGAGGCCAGTGGATATGGGCACCTAAATGCAAAAGAAGAATGTAAAGAGTTGGGGACTTGCTCTGCCTCAGGGCTCGGAGTGCTCCAGAGAAAGCAGGCTACGTTGATTTGGGGCCAATGAATTTGACAGGATAGCAAGAGATGGCAGGACTTTGACAAAAGGCCAGGGAGGTAGCAAAGACCCTTTTCTTCTTTCCCCTTCCTCTCCCAAAGGCTCAAACTATGAGCCGAGCAGACACCCAAATCCTAACCCTATTTTCATTTTCCAGGGCTTCCCATCTGCCTGTTGAATGAAGGACCCCACACTGCTCTATCAGGGTCCTGAGCAGTTCAAACTTAGCTAAGTCACCTCCCGGCTCCAGGCTTGGGTTTTTCTCATCTGCAAAATGGGAGAATGACCCCTCCCTTTCCAGGTCACTGGCAGAATTAATTAAAGCTTCCTACTGGCTTCCGGACAAGCCGATGAAAGGTTCCAGAGCAGGGTTATTAGAAAGATGATATTTACACTGTGCCACGTGAAGCCCCAAATTATGACACCCATACACTGACACACAGTTGTGACTGTGGGCAGACAAAACATTGAGCACACTGCATCCAACCCCGGAAACATGTCTCCTGGGAAGAGTCACTTCCAGGATAACTGCATCTTCCCTGAGCCCAAGGGACTTAGTCACACACTATCCGCTTATTTCACAGGCTAGCAAACTGTGGCCCAGAGAGGGAAAGGGATTTGCCCAGGACCATACAGCACAGCAAGACCACTCTGGCCTCCCAAATGGTCCCCAGGAAGGCAAGTCTTTCTGGAGTCCATTTCTAAGAGCAGAAGAATGAGGAAGAGCCTTCTTCCTGAGAAGCCTGCAGCAGTCACCCTGGGACCTTCCCCAGACTGCCTTGGCCAAGGCGACTGGCTTTCTTTGACCTGCATGGTATTTTTTATTTGTTGGTTTGTTTGCTTCTTTCTTTTGCTTTGTTCATTGATTCCCAATGTCTTAAAATTGGGAGATTTCATGTTAAAAATCTATCTTTCCTGCTTCTCCGGAAGCCTTGGGAGATCTGGCAACCCTGAGCCCAGATTCCCTTCTGGTCCTGGTCACACTGGGTGGGCCTGGGCAGCAGCTGCTCCCCTTGGTTGAGTCCAGAGGCCATCCTTTTGTTTCTTCACATCGTCTTTTTTATTCATTTTTGTGACTCTCCCCTGGAGGACCCAAGTGGGACCCTGTCCTAGAAGACCTCGTCCCTTCTCAATCACTTGCCCCTATGCCTGAGTCTTCTGCTTCCAGCGCCCAGGGTGCAGGTGCCCTGTGTGAGACAAGGGACTTCTGGGGCCAGAGGGCAAAGGGACCCCGGCACCTTTGTCCTCCTGTTCTCACCACCCCTAACCTAACCTGACCGTGCTTCCCAAATATGGGCCCTCTCTCTCCAAGAAGGGTTTTATATTTCTCCAGCATCTACTAGGCACTAGGAGAGGCCATTATCTCTCCCCTGCTTACAGATAAGAAACTCAGCCCCTAACAGCATTCAGCGAAGGGCATACATTAACCACTCAGATTTGAACTAGGGTCTGGCTCACCCTCAAGTTGAAACAGCTCCCCTGCCCCCTCGGAACCCCCCCTCCCTAAACCAGCCACCCTGAAGTCTCACAGGCCTCCTCAAGGACGTGGTCCTAGCTCTTCCTTTCCCCAGCTCCTCACCACTCCCACCCAAGAAGTGTAACCTCCCCATCCCATGGAAGATCCTGGTCTGTTCTCCGAACCAACTGGTCTTTAGAGCCCCTCCTTGTCTCCACCCGCAAGGCCTGCTAAGAAGCCCTGGGGCCCATGAACTTCTCCTCTTCTCTCAGCCTACCCACCGTGCCCCCCCTCCCCCCAGGGGGAATGCTCTCCCCACCCTGTTGTCCAGTGAGCTGCACTCTGGATCCAAGTCCTCCTCCTTCCTACTCCCCAGACCACCAGCTTCTGGGGTCCTTCTAAAGGGCTTTACATCTAAGCTCTACGGGGAAACTGAGGCACTGCCCAAAACCAGCCAAGGAGACCAGGCAGTTCCAAAGCCTGACTTCTTTCTCTATAATTGGTTCTCAGAATTGATTCCCCAGGGACTTAACTCCCAATTTCAATCCCCAAGACTATAGCCAGCTAAAGTCTCCCCTAGCTACTCTCCCCACACCCACCCACCCAGGCATGCAATGAGGCCTAGAAGAAATAGGTGTCAAGTGAAGTCCCAGCCCTGTGGCTCGGGGTTGATAGAGCCCACCCAGGGTTTCAGCTGCCCTGCCTTGGGCTGGCCCGGCATCTTTCAATCTGACATTTTGTATCCTTTTGTATTTTCAACTCTTCAAGACCACATGACACCCCAGAGCACTGGGCTAAAGAGCTCCAGGACAGCCCTGTAACTGCCAGACCCTGAAGAGGCTGCTGCAGGTGAAACAGGCGACGGGGAGTAAAGGGGCCTGCCCCAAGCCCCTGTCTAAGGCGCTCTGACCTCAACTCCTACAAGGGACCTCGTCTCTCCTCACTGGAATCCTTGCTGGCACTGGAATGGCATTGGCGTCTGTTGTTCCCTCTGCCTCTTCTGCTCTTCCCTTAGCTCCACACAGCTCATTCCTCATCTCCCTTGGGCCTTTACTGCAAGGCCTTTCCTGACTTCCCAATTTAAAACTCCACCCCTCAAGAGGCACTGCCTCTCCCCCTTCTCTGCTATGTTTGTTTCCTGACGCTCACCACTGTCTCATGTACTCTCTGTTGTATTTATTTAATTTTTTTTTGGTCTGTGTCCTCCACTAGAATGTAGATTGAGGGAAGGCAGGGAATTATTGCTATTTGGGGCACCTCTTTGTCATCAGTATCTAGAACAGTGTCCAGCACCGTTCAACAAATATCTGCTGAATAAGTGAATGAAGGGACTGTGAAAAAACATGAAGAGTGATCCTTTATTGAGCACCCGTGTGTGCCAGGCCCTCTGGGAGACAGGTTACCTGCACGGACTCATCCAGGCCTCATATCCACCTTCATAGGAGGTGGTGGCCTGGCAGTCACCTCTAGAGCCCGAGCTATTAACCAGTTTGCCCAGGCTAAGTGGCATTTTCTCCATCTTCTGGAAAGTGATTTACAAATAAGTTCCAAGATGACTCCCTGTTCCCCTGCCACCAGCCCCCCTTATAGAGGAGCAATTTTGGACTCCAGTCAAGAAAGCTGCAAGGGCCCACGGCTTATTTATTCCAACGCCATCACTGTACAGACAGAGACCTAGAGGCCCAGGGAGGGAAAGAGCCTTGCCCAAGGCCCCAGAGGGAGTTGAGGCAGAATCCCATCGTGATTAAGGGGCTGGCTTCAAATGCTGACTCTCGGCCACTTTTTACTTAAACTCTCTGAGCCTCGTTTGCAAAATGGGAGGAATACAGATAATGCACGGACCATCTAAGCCCAGGAGAAGCCCCGAGTACGAGGAAGATGTTGACATTATGAGATCATGATGGAGCAGGGCAGGGAGTTAAATCCAGGCTACCCGACTTGGACACCTCCTAGCACCACAGGCTATTTCTCTTGCCTCTTCTTTCCTTTCTCTACCCTTCTCCTGGAGGGACCGCCCACTGGCCTACCCAGCTGGGCCCAAGGGAGCCACTAATCTTGTCCATCCCCTCTGTCTTATACCTTGGTCTTGGCTCTAGGAGGCCCCAGCAGAAAGTTCTCCCTCAGCTTCTCCTTCTCCAGTACTCCTTGTGTCCTTCCCAAGACTCCAGAGGGTCAGTGGCCCCCACAGACTGCAAACATGCCCACCAGTCTCCCAGCCTGCAGCTGCCTGCCCTGGTGCATTTTTTCCTTGACCAGCCAGACCTCGGATCTTCCCCCGCCCCAACCCTTACACTATGGCCCCCCCACCTCTGACTGCCCCCCGTGCAGCGCCAGCCTTGCCAGGCTCTGCTCCCTTCACATGCTCCCCAAGGGATGACCTCATCACCTCGCCATGCCCAGTTGTCTGGTAGAGGCTCCTCCCTCCTCCTCCATCTTCACCAAGAGACAGCAGGGTGGGGTAGAAGCCTGGACCAGGGGCTGGGAGGTTTGAGTGAGACCCAGCTCAATGCTTGAATTTCAGTGGGACTTCTGACAATTCACAGCCCTTCTCTGGGTTCCTCAGACTCCCCTGTAAACTAATGGGGAAATGGCCCGTGTGCTTCACATCTGGGTGCCCTGTGGGGAAGGATGCTGGGGTCACACAAATCTGGGCTCAGTGGGAAGGGGTTCCCTTATCACCCCACCCCATGTTCAAAACATGAGCACTTCTTGTCAGCTCTCTGAATCCAATCACCTCTCACTGAGTATGCACAAAGCCAAGCCACCTTCGTCTTCCCTGGGGTACTACAGCAGCCTGTTAACCAGTAAGATCACGGCACTTGGTTACTGAAAGTTTGCCAGTGGTCCTCTCTGCCCTTAGCACAAAATCCACGTTTTTTGCCATGGCCAGCCATGATCTGGCCCCTCCCTGCCTCTCTCCTTGGTCTTTCCTGTCATCACACCTCAGGGCCTTTGCACTTGCTGTTCCTGCTGTCTAAAATCTCCCTCCAGATCCTCAATGGATGCCTCCTGCTCATGTTTCAGGTCACCACAAGACCTTCCCTGACCACCCAATATAAAGTGGCCCTCTTCCGCTCTGTCTTTCTCTGCCAGCTCACCCCCACTTTATTTTCTTTATGGCACTTATACTGGCTGGAAACATCAATGTGTCTATTTTTAATGCCCTTGAACAGAAGCTCCAAGAGAAAGAATCCCTTCTATGGGCTCCCCACCTGTCACAGGTGTTCCATAAATACCACGCAGGGAGCGATGTCTGCCACGGATGTGTGGTTGTGGGGGTGGGTGGCAGGGCCTGGTACCACCAGGCCTGGGCCAATCATGCCTAACAGCTGCCCATCAGAAACAGGCCTTAATCGGTGGTTCCCTCCCACCCTGTCTGTTCCTTCCAATGGCAGGTTCTTGGCCCTCCCTCCTCCACTGGGACCGGAGGCAGACAAACCCTCCCTTAGTATCCTCTATACTGCTGGTCTCCTTCTGGGGAATCAACTCCCAGAGGAGGTAGGAACACCTGTCACATGTCCCATAGACACAGGGAGCATGAACAACTGCCTGGCATCACCAAAGCGCCACACTCTATCCCCTGCCCACCTTGTCTCCAGCTTACTGCCATGTGCCTCCTCCTTACAGCCTGGCCTGTCACTTCGTTGCCCCTTTGGGCTCATCCAACCCCTCTCTTCTGCACAATCTCCCTTGTTTGAGCTGCCACCAACTCACTCCCAAACATGCTCCTTCTGTCCACTGGGAATCCCATTCCTGGGACACACAACCACTCATTAGCTGGGCCACGGGAATTATGATGATTGTACAGCTAATAATCCTGATTCCCACAACAGCACTTCTCAACTCAGCATAGTTGGTGCGACTCATCATCTCCCTGTCACATCACATGTCCATCCACAAACATTTCCTGGTGCCAACTCCTTGTAGGGCCCCAGAGGTCTACACTGCACCCTGCCAACCAGAAGGCAACAATCTGACTGGAGAGGCTAGACGCACACAAGAAAACAGATGGACTGATGATACCAGAAGAGTACATGCTAGAGACAGCGAGTGCCAGAGGACAGACCCACGTGGCCTGGGGTCAGGAGGCCATGAGGCCCCTCTTACCCTCCTCCAACCAGGGCTTTCTATGATATACACACAGGTTGTGCTCTTCTTCATGTCCAAAGTTAGTTTGAAGACAGGTCCCTGAATCCCTCTTCCAACCAGATTGCCCCCCTAAGCTCCTTCTCCTCAGAAATTCAGGAGTTGTCCCCAGAGTGGGTAGGAGGAGGCCAGAATTGAAGGTAAGTGGGATATGAATGGTGGAGAGGAGGACAGAAGCCTGGGGGATGAGGCAGCCCAAAGCAAGCACGCTCTGTAATGGGAACTTCAGATATTTGGGGGCAGGGCAGGTCCACTGTGGGGAGACCTGAAGGGACTTGGGGGAGAGGACTGAAGAGGAAGGTGGAGACTAGGCAGGCTCCCCAAACCAAATATCCAAATTTGAGAGTTATCTGATGGTTTTGTACAGAACAGCTTGATGTTTTGCACGTGGAAGGGAAGAAGGAGGTGAAAACTAGCATTTATTCCATCGACAATGTGCAGACACCAAGCCAGGCACTTGCTACTGAATCTCATTTAATTCTAGCACAATCCAGTGAGCTGGAGATCACCACACCCATTTTACAGGTAGAAACTCGAGGCTCAGAGAGTTTAAGAGAATCTGACCTAATGTTCATAAAGGTTATGAAGGACTCCAATTTACCCTGCCAGACCCACCCCAGAGCCTCGCCCTGCCTTGGGGACAGGGCACCAATCTGCTTTTGTCTCCCTTCGCACTTGCTAACAGGACCTGCCCATGGTGTCTGAAGACCCCATCCAATGAGTTCTCTCAGCCTCCAGGTCACCAGGGAGCCGCAGGACATTCTGGTGACCACAAAAGCAGCTGTTTCCAAAGAAGACGCTTGCACCCCAGGAAGTTCACTGGGTGATCGACTGGGGATTAGAATGTTATTCTTTAGAGTTTATTCTTATTTAGTTTTAGTCTTGGCCTTCTAAATATTCTGTTTTTATATATGCTTTATAATGCACACAACTCTAGCATAGCAGAACATATATACCTAATTTATAAGTAAATATACATGGGAATTCAAAATGCATGCCCAAACATATTTTTACATATAGGAACATGTCATCAGTTTGCATTAGCGTTTGAGGACCCCTACAATGAGTTCTAACTATAGAAGCAGTGGTGGTAAAGACCCTTGCTTCAACAAGCTGGGTTCAAATCCTTAATCTGCTGCTTTCAGACTGTATGGCTAGGTGAGTTTGTAGAACCTTCTTAAACCTCAGTTTCCACATCTCAGAAAGGGGGGTGGCAATGGCACCCAGCTCAAGGTAGATGAAAGAGGTAGTACGCATAAAGCCCAGAGCCTGGCACATGAATGGTAAATGCAGTTATCATCAATTCAGTCACAGAGAGCAAAGCCAGGCCTGGCGTGGGACTTATGATGGGTCGGCGTGGAAATATATGTGGTCCCTGCTCATCTGCTGCTGTAGGAGACCCAGACAGGAACCAGTCATTATTAATCAGTGTGACAAGGGCCAAGGCAGAGGGCGGGATGCAAACAGATGCTGCCAGGGTTTAGGGATTCTCCTAGAAAGCCCTGACGCTCTGTGCAGAAAAGAACATGATAGAGAGATAGCTTTGCAAACATAGACCTGTGTTGAATCAGACACTGTTTTAGGCTAAAGAGGCAGTGTAGTGTAGCGGTAACAAGTGCAAGTGCTGGAGTTACATTGTGTAGGGTTGAATCTTGGCCCCACTTGGGCAAGTTGCTTAATCTCTCTCCCTCAGTTTTGCCATCTGTGAAATGGAACAGTAATGTACCTATGTTACAGAATTACTCTAATTCACTTAAAACAGGAAGCTGGCAAATGAGACTCTCAGTAAGTATGAGCTATTAGATTCTTGAGGAGACAGGGAGAGGGTATGGGACTTTCAGAAAGTGTAATTTCCCTGGCTTGAGGCAAGGATTTGATTCAGGGTCCCGGGGCTGATTGCCACTCTCTCAGTGACTAAAAATGATGACTTCATGATGGGTCATTTCCAGTTTTCGGTGATTTGGAAGATGACGGACCTAATTCTGCTTCAGAACATCAGAGACTCCCAAGTATCCAGTTGCTGGGGGAGCCTGACATCCTCACAGTGTCCTCAACTGACAGGCCAGGCAGAAAGCAACAGGCTCAGAGGGTCATGGACCCTCACCACAAGATTTCCCTAACACCCAGGGGCTCCCACCAGGGCACAGGTGTCTTTCTCTCTCCTCCAGTAGCTGCTTTGTGTAGGGTACCTTACAGGAATGCTGAATTAGAAAAACAGAACAAAACCCTAGGGTCTAGAAACAGATGGCTCAGGGGAGTGTAGACTCCCCAAGCTGACTTGGGTGTGGCCACAGATACCTGCCTTGTTCAGCTGGCAGGTGCCCAGGGCCAGGAGGTCATGAAGATGAGGGAGGCTGGGTGGGAGGGTGTGACCAGAGATTGAATGGGCCACTCAAAGCAGAAGGAGGGCCTGGCTCCCTGTTGATGGATAGACCCAGCAGTGGGTGGTAAGCAGGTCTCTGGGATATATTTGCCCCTTTTCACAGATGAGGAAGTAGAGGCTGGCAGAAAGGAAACTCCTGTTTCCTCTAAGCACATTTTAGTCCTGATTCCTCCTTTCCCCCACATTGCCCCAGACCTGGGTAGAGACCCCTGGGAAGTTAGGAGTCCTGAGGTCCAAACCTACCCTTCTCCTTGTGGATCTGTCTTCTGGGCCTCAGTTTCCTCAACTGTACAAGGGAGTTGTTACTAAGCTTCCTCTTTTTCTTCTAATATCTCACTCTGAATCTCTTCCAGAAACTCATCCTAAGGGACTGAACCCATCTGAGGCCTGGCAGTCACTGGGCTGCCTCAGTGGCCATACAGAGAGGATGGGGATGGTTCCTGCAGGCTCTCACCCACCTACCCCAGACCAAGAGACCCTCTCCATCTTGGGGGCCTTACGAAGAGCCCATCCCCTTCTCCCCAGCTCCTCCCCAGCTCCTCCCCAGCTCCCTTCTTCAAACCCCACAAATATGTAGACTCTTTATCTGTCAGAAACTGTGGGGGCTTATTAAATAAATAAGCTCATTTACTCCCTACAGAGTAGCTTTATGTATCCTTTCTCGGATGTGGAAATGGATGCTTAGAAAGAAGGAAGGTCTTTTCCAAGATTCCCTTGTCCCAAGCAGAGATCTTGACCAGTCTGACCCAGAGCCAGCGTTTGTTCTATGCCACCCCCCTATTTCCCCCTCAAATCCTACCTCTGAGTTTTCAGAATGGCACCCAACTATGGCCCATCCTCAGATGCAACATTATGCAGCCATTAAAAATAATGATTACACATACACGAATGACTAATGACAACATGAGAAAATGCTTACAACACAACGTGAAGAGGGGGAAAGCAAGACATAAAAATGGTAAATACCGTACGATAAAAGTATACCAAAATGATTGTGCACAGAAAAAAGACTGAAAGGAAGTACTTCAACATGTCCACAGTGGTTTTGCTTGGGTGTTAGTACCATGAGTGATTTATTTCCTGCTTTCCTCCATTTTCCAAATAGTCAACCAGTGCACACTACTTTTACAATGAAAAAAAGACCTCACGTTAAAATACAAATAAATTTTTGGCTGAAATATTAGGAAACCTGCTCCTTTCTCTCCAGCTTCCTCTCCTTCGAATCCCTCCAAAGCCTACCATTTTCGGGACGGCATGTTATAACCCGAGACGAGGAAGGAGCAATACCTGCGCAGACAGCTCTTCCTCAAGTCCTCGTTGACCAGGTTCTCCCCGAGGTCGGGTGAGGACGCCCACCCAGACCCTCCTCCCAGCTCCCAGCCCGAGCTCCTGCTGGCGCTCACCTGACGCTCGCGGGTCGGCGTCCCAGATGCGAGATGCGCACACCTGCCTCTCCAGGTGAGGTCTCCGCCAGGGCAGCGGGAGCCGGCCGGAGACAGCCGGCAGAGGGCGGGGCAGTGACGTCACTGCCCCGGCCCCGCCCCCGCTTCCCGGCCCCAGACTGTTCGCGGTTCTCATGCCTTCGGGGTGAGGTGCTGGGGACACTTCCGCGACACGCATGCCCCGCGTGGGCCGGGCACCGGGCTATCGGCCGTGACCTGTCCCGAGGAGCCTTCCGCTAAGGCCCACGGGGGTCGGCGGACTGAAAGGGGAGGTTCTGTTCCTCCAAAGGGAGGGTCCCTTGGAGAATACAAGGAGCTGAGGTCACCCCCCCACCCCCCCCCAAAACAGTTTACCTAGACAACATTTAGGTCCCCCGACTCCAGGTCAAAACGCTTCCAGGAAAGACGGAGGGAGCCGCGGGTTGCGTTTCCTTTTCTTAGTAGCTACTCACCTTGTACTTCCCTCAGACCCCTCTCCGACCCCTCTACTAAGGAAACCCCCAGGGAGTGGGATTAGGGTGGGGTGTGAAGGAGGGGATGGGGAGAAGGCTGGCCCAGAAGGGCGGATCCAACTCTTGGGGATTGGGGAGAGTTATCGAAAAATCTGGACTCCATACCCAGGAAACTAGTTTCATCTTATTTGTTTCTTTCTGGCGAAATTCCCCATGACAATGCCAGCCTGCTCCTGGTGGCAAAGATAAACAGTACCAGGGCTTTTTTTTAGGGGGAGGAGGTAGTGGGGGAGGGAATTGCTGCTTTTTTTTCTTTTGTAAAATGTGCATAAGAATAATTTTAACCATTTTCAAAATTGCAATGTTGTGTAACTTTCACCAGTAAATATTTTCAGAATATTTTTATCATTCCAAACAGAAACTTTACCCATTAAGCAATAACTTCCCATTTCCTCCTCCCCTCAGCCCCTGGTAACAATTCTGCTTTTTGTCTCTATGATTCGCTAACTCTAAATAGTTCATAAAAGAGAAACTATACAATATTTGTCTTTTTTGTGTCTGGCTTATTTCACTCAACACGAAGTCTTCAAAGTTCATCCATGTTGTGGCTTGTATCAGAGTCTTGTTCCTTTTTTGTGGCTGAATAATTTCCAAGTACCATGTCATTTGAAAGGCAATTAGGTTCCACCTAGCCAAGAGCTTTAAAAGTGTGCTGTCACTTGGATTCAGGAATTCCGTTTCTGGAAATCTATCCTAAGAAAGTCATGGTTCTGTGCGATTTTTCTGTAAACTTAAAATTGCTCTAAAAAAATAGTAAAGTAAAATAAAATGAAAAATAAGAAGAAAGTCATCAGAATCCATGTTCATTGTGGAGTTCCTTATAATAGTGAAAAATTGGAAATAGCCCAAGTGCCAACAAAGGGGAACTGGTTAACAGCACAAACACACAATGACATATTATGCAACCCTTAAAAGTTACGTTTACAAACAGCTTATAATAATACAAGGAAATACTTATGTTATAATATTATGAGAAAAAAGAAGGAAGTAAATATGTAGTAACAGCAGGATTACAGCTGTACTCAAAAATAAAACACAGTATATGCAGGAGAAAAATGGCTAGAAAGAAAATGTTTACTGCGGTTATTTCTGAGTGGTGGACTGTGAGGCTTGATTTTTTTTTTTACCCTTCTCTTATCTTGCATTTTCAAAATCAAATGGACTTATGTGACTTTTATAAAGTTCCTTTATTTCTTGAAAACTTCCCACCAATTAATTGAACACTTACTATAATCGATGCCACATTCTAGGATTTATAAACTCATTTCACGTAATCCTCACCCTAACCCTCGGGTAGGAATTATTTTATTTTCCTCATGTTAACAGATGAGAAACTGAAGCTTTGAAGCTGATTCCCCAAGACACATGGGTGGGAAGAGCAAGAGTTCTCTGTCTCCCAAGACCAAGAGCTGCTTTTAAGCAACCTCCTCATTGAGGCCACCAGCCTCAATTGGGATAAAGGGTTTGTGCAATCTTAGGCAGCAGATTCAAGGGGAAGCAGAGTGAGAGGGAGCCAGTGGGTAGGGGAGGGGAGGTCCCAGCACGTCCTCCTCTGCGAGGCAAGTCCCTCCTTCCCACTCAGGAAACTTTGAGGCTGGCACAGTTGGGGAAGGACCCAGGGAGACAGAACTTCCCAGGAGGCAGAGGTGCCAGGCTGAGGTCCACCAGTTCAAACCCCATGGTTAACTTCACAGCTTTCATGAATTTTTCGGATTATAAAAGCAGTATGTATTTATTGTAGAAAATTGGGGATGTTACGTAAAGTCGAAAGAAGAAAATAAAAGTCAATCCTTTCTTGCTTAACCTTTCATCATGGAAATGTTTAAATAAACTAAAGAGTAGAAGGAATTGTATTATGAATCCACAAATACCCATCACTAATATTCAACAATTATCAATGTTTTTAATTCTTGCTTCATTACTGCCCGCTTTCTAAAAAATGCTTTATTGCGATAACATATATACAACTCAATATTTCCCACTTTAGCCACTAGCACCCCACCCCATTTTTCAAAGCAAAGCCTAGACATATCATTTACCCCTAAATATTTCAGTAAATAAAAGGATTGTAAAAAAAAAATAATAACCAGAATTCCATTATCACACGTAGCAAAGGTAACACCATGCCTTTCATGATATCAACTTAATATCCAATCCATATTCAAATTTCCTTAATTATCTCCAAAATTCTTTTTAGAGTTGGCTTTAATCAAGATCCGCACAAGTCCCAGTCATTGTATTTGGTTGATAATGTCTCTTCAGTCACTCTCACTTTCCCACCCTTATATTGAGATATAATTCACATACCATAAAATTCATCATTTTCAAGTATACAATTCAGTGGTTTGTGGTTTTTAGTATATTCACAAAGTTATGCGCAGGAGTTTGAGTAGCACACCCTAGAAAAAAAACATGTTCTTAATCTTAATCCTCTCCTGTGGGTGTGAACCCATTGTAAACAGTTTTGGAAGATGTTATTTTTAGTTAAGGTGTGGCCCAACTGAATAAGGTTGGGCCCTTAATCCAGTTATCGGAAATTTTATGGAGCGAAAGTCACCTGGAGGGACCTAAAAGCTGGAAGTCAACAGAGACTGTGAGAAAGGAGAGGACATTGCCAGGCGACCTGAGGCCAGGACACAAACAAAATAACCCAACGATCACAAGCAGCCAGCCCTTGAAATACACAGTCTTCAGGGAGAAAGCATTGCTTTGCTGATTCCTCAATTTTGGACTTCTAGCCCCAAAACCATGAGCTGGTTCCTGTTGTTTGAGCCAAAGTAACAACCATGTGCTGTGTTGTGATTGCAGCCTAGCAAAATCGAGGCAGCTTTCGGTTCCAGGAGTGGGATGCTCCTGTTACAAAAACCAGGAATGTGGAAATGGCTTTGGAATTGAGAAAAAGGTAGAGGCTGGAAGAATTGGGAGATGCTTGTTAGAAAAAGCCTAGATTGCTTTGAAGAGACTGTCAGTAGAAAACTGGGCGTTAAAGGTACCTCAATTGAGGGCTTAGAAAGAAATTAAGAAGGTGTTATTGGAAACATGGAGGAAAGATGATCCTCATTATAAAGTGGCAGAGGAGTTGACAAAATTGTGTTCTGTGTTGGATTGCAAGTGGAACTTTTAAGTGACGATCCTGGATATTTAGCTGGGGAGATTTCCAAGCTGTGTGTGCAAGGCGAGTTTATGGTAAAGGGCGAGAAGAAAGAGGTAAACTGAGAATTTAACTCTTAAGTACAAAGAAACCAGCAATGGATAATTTAACAAATTCTCAGGCTCTCTAGGTAGAGTGTTCTGCTCCTAGGACCAGAGGCAGTTCCATCAGGACCCTTCCTGAGCTTCCAGCAAGTGAGTCCCCAGGGCACAGGGCTCCATGCGAGGGTTTAACTGAATGCTTTACTAAAGAGGGTGCTGCTGAAAAAAAAAAAACAGGGCGGTGCAAGAGTAGTTCAGCAGTAGAATTCTTCCCTGCCATGTGGGAGACCCGGGTTTGATTCCTGGACCATGCATATCACCTTCCCCCGCCCCCCACACCCCCCAAAAAAGAGGGTGCTGCTGAACCTAAACCCAGTCAGACACCTCAGAGGACGTCAGGGTCAGAAATGTAGTTATCCAGGAAGGATCCGCGGAACGTCCTTTTGTCTTCGAAGTAAAGCAACACTTGTAATCTGTCCAGATTATAATCTGCCTTTTTTATGATAACAATCCTAGTGGGCACAAAGTGGTATCTCAGAGTGGTTTAGATTTGCTCTTAAGTCTCCTTTAATGTATATCAATTCCTCCAGCTCTTTTCCATGCTCATTAGTGGGTGAAGAAACAGTTGTCCTGCAGGGCTTCCCCAGTCTGGATTTGGTAGAGTGCATTCTGTGGAGACCCGGGGCCCAGGCCCCTCCCCGCTCCACACTGAGAATAAGTTACTGCAGGCAGCCACCTACAATGACCGACACAGACGTTAAAGGTCATCAGACCTCTTCAGCGGGGAGCAGGAAGAATGTACAGATGGTATCGTAGACAGCATTAAAACTCCTCTCCTTTGATCACTGTTGATAACAAACCTCCAGACCCCTGTGTCACAAGACCCTGCTGAAACTCAGTGGTCACATCATTGTCTTAAATCCTTATAAACTGTCCCTTGCACTCCTTTGCAGAGTACGAACTTCCATTTTCCCAACCGGCCGCCATTGGGAAGAACTTTCTCCTGTTTGTAAGTCCCAAGACAATTCATGTCTAACTCCCTGCGACGTGTTCTTTGTCATGGGACTGCCCCCACACAAGCCCTCCAAGAGGTGGGTCAGAACACATCTTTTTGACATCTTTCAACACGTTCATATTTCCTATAAACTGGTAGTTATATGTAGACTCTACAGGATAGAGGCTTGATTAGATTTGGATTCAACGATTTTATCAAGAATAGTTCAGAGATGATGCGTCCTTCCTAGCACATCATAGCAGGAGGCACAGTGTGTCACATGGTCCCACTTTTAGTGACATTAAGATTGATTTTTAGCATCAGGTTCTGTTAAACTCATCCTTCTGTTGTAAAGTTCCCCTCAAGCCTCCAACCAGCCATTGGTTTTAGCTTCCATTGATGATCGTTGATTAGGCCCACTATTTAACCTTTTGGTTTATAGACAAGGCAACTTAGGCCAAGAGAAGAGAAGTGACTCCCCAGGATCACAGGACAAGTAATAATCAATAGCTACCATAGATTGGTCCTTATTGTATGCCCAGCACTGTGATCAATTGACTCATTTCGTTCTTTCAAGAACTCTTTGTGATTAGCTTTACATTACGATCTTCCTTTTCAATTAGAGGAAACTAAGAGCCCAAAATGGTGAAGGCACCTGCCTTTGATAAGTCATTCAATAACTCATATCAGAAAATTCTGGAAGACAGAGAAATGAGAAAACACAGGTTTTGCTCTGGTAAATATGGACATAGATAAAGTGATCAGAGTCATAAGAGACAGGGAGATGTTGAGTCATGGAAGTTTCCCCAGAGGAGATGCTACTGGACTTGGGCTCTCAAGTATGTATAGGAGTTTGCCACAAGGAGTAAAGGCAGAAGAATGGGTCCCACCATTGAGTAAGGACTGAGGTGTAATTTGGGTGGTGGCCAGAGACTCCATTCCTCACGAGGAATAATCTCCCATAAGTATCTGCCCTTGGGCAGGAGGAAAAGGGAGCAGGTGTGACTTGGCCTATCAATATTTAACGTATGCAAACATTATTAGAGAGTGAGGCAGTGCAAAGAGCACTGGGCTAGGAATCTGAGGATGGTGTTTGGCGAGCCATGAGAGAGGCCTGGATGCTGTACTTAGGTGCGGTCCCTGCCCTCGGAGGCTTAAGAAAAACTGATGGCGATGGACCAGACGGTCAGCAGCTCCCACCCCTGAAAGGGGAAAGGCCACTGGGACCCTGTCTTCAGTTCAGGCCCCGAGAACCTGACTAGAGTGATCCACTTCAGATAGCTGGATCAGCTGAAAGTACCCATTGTAAAAAGTATATATATACACACACACACACACACACAAATATATATATTTGCTTCTATGTGCATAAAATGTCTCTGTAAGGCTCCAGAACAAAAATATTTGCAATTTATGCTTTCTTTAATATATAAAAAATACCCAGAAATCAATAAGAAAAATACCAATAATACAATATAAAAATGACTAAGAATAGTGGCTCAGTGGTAGAATGCTCGCCTTCCAGGTGGGAGAACCGGGTTCGATTTCTGGACCATGCACCCCCCCCAAAAAAAGACTAAGAATATTAACTGAATGTTCACAGAAAAGGATTTAAAATGTTTCTTAAACACAGGTAAGGGGGGTGTAAGGGTAATGCAGTGGTAGAATTCTTGCCTGCCATGCGGGAGACCCGGGTTTGATTCTCAGCCCATGCATTTTCCCCCAAAACAAACAAGCAAACAAACAAACAAAAAACCAAACGAACAAAAATTCAACGAATGGTGCTGCCATGAGGGGATGCTCACGTGGAAAAAGAACGAAACGTGACCCACGCCACACAGCCTACAAACAAAACACAGGTAAGGATGCAGCTTCATTCAAAATATGATAAATGCAAATAAAACTACACAAGATTCCAATCTCACCTCTCAAGTCGGTAAAGGTAAAATCTTTTGATAACACACTGCTGGTGAGGCTCCATTGCTAATGGGAGAGTAAATCAGTTCAACCCCTGCAGTGGGTTGAATCCTGTCCGCCCCAACTTCAGGTCCATCCTCAACTGCAAAATGTGACCTTACTTGGCAATAGATACACTTAGTTAAGGATCTCGAGATGAGATCATCTTGGATGTAGGATGACCCTAAATCCAGTGACTGGTGTCCTCCTAGGAAGAGGAGAGGACATGGAGAGACCGAGAGAACACCACGTGAGGCCGGGGGCAGCGATGGGAGGCCATAAGCCATGGCACGCAGGGACTGACGGCTACGACGGGGAGCTGGGGGAGAGGCACAGGTTGGTGCCCCCCCTCAAAGCCAACCCTGATGGCACCTTGATTTCACACTGTGTGATACCACCCAGCTTGTGGTAATTTGTTAACGGCCACCCGGGAAACTAAGACAAACCCCAAGGAGGGAACGGGACTACGGACGGCAAGGACCACTGCACGTTCCCTCTGCCCCCGGAATCCCATATCCGGGTATGTCTCCTATAGGTGTAACGCGCGCAAGTGAAATGACCTATGAAAAGGGTTATTACAGCAACATGTGTGTATCTGGGTAATGTCTGTGCGTGTGTGATAGGAAGGAATTTATGGCCATCGATAGGGGCCTGACAAAATCAATCATAGAATATTCATCCAATGGAGCATTCTGACGCTGGATAAAGTGAGGAGGCTCTTTATGTACAGATGGGGCAAGTTCGATGATAAGTATCAGTCGGTGGAAAAAGGCAAGGTTCAGAGAAGAGTACATGGTTTGTGATTATTTGTATCAAAAGACAGGGAGGAGAAAGACCATGCATCCATCCTTTACGATATATGCTTATCTCTGATTTTCCAGGGAGGTAAATCAGCAGCCGGGGTGAGGGCAGGTGCGGGGGTGGGGGGTGGGGGGGGGTGGGGGATGGGGGGGGTGGGGGGGGGTCAGGCACAGGAGGGTGACTTTTTACTGAGTCTCCTTTTGTACCTTTTGGATACCATGTAAAAAAACATTTTCCATGCCAAAAACTAAATGAAATGTAAAGGTTTAAGGACTCACTTGACGGAGAGGGAAACTACCTGGTTTGTAGGTTTCTCTCCTACGAGGTCCAGGATACAGGAGGAATGAGGGGAAAGGGGGAACCGGGCTCGTGGGGGTGCTCTGGTGGGCTTTCCCCGGGAGCTCCTGAGGTCGTCCTCGCTGCAGCCTAAAAGAGGAGGACACTGACAGCAGGTCCCCAAAGCTGGGCTGTAGAAGCCTCAGTTTCCATTCTCGTCCCTTCCAGCAGCCCTGTCCCCACACAAGCCCGGGGTGCTGGGGCGATGGTTTCTCATTGCATGTGGCAGCCATTCCTCTGCCTAAACTTTCTGCCTATTTGACCCAAGTGGACTATTGTTTGCCCCAATTACATTTTCTTAAATTTGAAAAAAAGGGAGAAAGAGGACAAGCTGATTGAATAAGCGATCATAGGATTAGAGTAATTCAGGGCTCGATTTAGCAGGGACCTGATTCAACAGGCCCATTCATTGGCTCCTGGGGGGAGTTTACTTTAAATTCACCCGGCGTTCGAATCCTCTGGCTTTTTGAATAGACCTGGATTTGGAAAGAAATTCAGCTAACTGGTTCTTTCACAAAGCTAACACAATTATTTTTCTGATTGGATTAGAACAAGGTTTCTTTCAAGATCAAATGCACCTTGTCCCTGAAGCTTTCCTGGACCTTACCAGGGAGTTGTGAGAGAGACAGACCCCTACCACTTACAGCTCACCCTGCTTCCGAAGGCTGCTTCCCCTGCAGACGGCGACCGTCCCTCACTCTGCCTGAACAGCTTCCATTCATCCTCCTTAGTCCCAGCCCGTCACTCTGGATGCAGTGAGGGGTTTCCAGGACCAGTTCCCCACCAGGCTCTTAGCTATTTGAGGGACCAAGGGACTCATCTGGGTCCAGGTCCTGGCCAAGAGCAGGGGCTCAGCTGGGGTAGGAATGAGTTACCCCAGGTCTTCTGATTCCAAAGCTGCGGGGTTCAAGCTTCCGCCCTCACCTTCCTGGGACATTCAGCGTGGTTCTTCTCTATGAGAGGGGAGGGGGTTTCCAATCGGCCCATGGCAGAATTACACTCTGCAGCACCACCCCTCAGGGCCCCACTCACCAGCACCCAGCACCCACAAACACGGATCTCCAAAGTTTTACAGTTTATAAAGAGTTCTCCACCACCTCTCTTCCTAATCCATAGGGCAATCCCTTGAAGGGTGTGTTCTCCACCTTTTGTAGCTGACTGGCCCAGGGCTCAGAGAGGGACAGGGCCTTGCCCAAGATCACACAGCCAGTGGGTAGGAAATGTCAGGGTTTCAGGCCCCTGGAGGGCTGGGCTGAGCCCAGGAGGTGGGCAGGGTGTGGGAGAGATTTTAAGGGTCCTCATCTTGTGCTCAAAACGTAGAGGGATGAGGGTTTGAGGGCCTGAGCTCACAGGTCACAGGCCTGAGCTGGGAGATGAGGCAGCAGATCAGAGAAGATTCCATAAACTCCTGGGGAGTGAAGAGGTAGCCAGAGGTGGTGGAGGAGGAAATGGATATGGACTCACTCATCGGATCCTCAGTGGATCTGGAAGCCAGCCCTGGGCTTGGCCTTGCATGCGATGAGGAGCCCAGCCCAGCAGGTCACCCCAGCCTGCTGCCCTGAAGGCACTCACAGTCTGGGGTACAGAGGGGGCAGCCAGCTCTCACCTTGTAGAAGGAGAAAGGCTAGAGAGGAGGGAGAGAGCAGCCTACCTGGGAGGGTGGTCAGGGAATGTCTTGAAGGGTGAGGAGACATTTTGCCTGGCAATGGGGATGAAAATTCTGCAGGCCAATGCTTATTGAGCGTCTCCATGTGCCCAGCTCTGTTCTAGTGGAAGGTCAGTGCTATCAGCACCCCCACTTAATGGGCCAGAAAACTGGGGTATAGACAGGGCAGTGACTTGCTCAAGCTTAAGGGGCTGGTACAAGGCAGAGCTGACTTTGAACCCAGGCAGGAAATCTCCAGAGCCTGTCTCTTAGCGGGTAGTGCGGCCACCTCAAAGCACCTCAGATCTCCAGGCCGGGGGACGACATGGGGCTGTGGAAGAGGGGTGGCTCTCAGAGGGCAGACTTTTCTTTCCTTTTTGCTTTTTTGCCTAGAAGCAGAAAAAAGAGCATGCTGAAGGCGAGCCCCACTTCATGCATGCACAACTGTGCAACCTTAACCTCTCTGAGCCTCAGTTTCCCCGTCTGCAAGATCGGGAAAAGAGTCCTGCCTTGAAGCTCGTGGAGGTAAAGCCCAGGCATCCACTAGGGGTTCAGGAGTATAGTGTCCCTTCCCTCCTTCCCAGGGACACGGAGTCGTCAGAGCTTCACCAGGTAGGGTCTAGAAAGGTCCTTCTGTCCAGCAAGCTGTGTGGACAGACAGTAGGCTGGTCTCTGGCCAGAGGAGCCCTGCAGAGAAGTAAATTCTTTGAACTTCTTGATGATGACGGTGATGATGATAATGAAGGTGACGATGGTAATGGTGGTGATGAAGATGAGGCGATGCAGATGAGCATGCCGAGGAAGAGGCTCTGGCCCCTCCCTGACATTCCAGCAGGGCCAGGCCAGGCTCAGTTAAGTGCTGAGCTCAGCTCTGCGGGAGTGTGTAGGAGGGTGAGAGCCTGTCAACCCCTCCCAGGGGATGACGACCTTGGCCCTGTCAGACCAGGCCCCGCCCTCAGGTCACAGCCCTTAATGACCCCCTCTGGCCCAGCCTTTGTTACTTTGTTACAGAGACAGGGATCAACTCCACAGGAGGCCACATTTTTATTTATTTATCAATTTAAAAAAATTTAACAAACGAAATAAAACATTAACATATATAATCAGTAATTCACAATATCATCACTCAGTTGCATATTCATCATTTCTTAGAATATTTGCATCAATTCAGAAAAAGAAATAAAAAGACAATAGAAAAAGAAATAAGACAAAAACAGAAAAAAAAAAGATTATACCTGCCATACCCCTTACCCCTCCCTTTCATTGATCACTAGCATTTCAAACTAAATTTATTTTAGCATTTGTTCCCCCTATTATTTATTTTTATTCCATATGTTCTACTCATCTGTTGACAAGGTAGATAAAAGGAGCATCAGACACAAGGTTTTCACAATCATACAGTTACATTGTAAAAGCTATATCATTATACAATCATCATCAAGAAACATGGCTACCGGAACACAGCTCTACATTTTCAGGCAGTTCCCTCCAGCCTTTCCATTACATCTTGAACAACAAGGTGATATCTACTTAATGCGTAAGAATAACCTCCAGGATAACCTCTCGACTCTGTTTGGAATCTCTCAGCCATTGACACTTTGTCTCATTTCCCTCTTCCCCCTTTTAGTTGAGAAGGTTTTCTGAATTCCTTGATGCTGAATCTCAGCTCATTCTAGGGTTTTTCTGTTTTTCTCAATCCCTTGATGCTGAGTCTCAGTTCATGCTAGGATTTCTGTCCCACGTTGCCAGGAAGGTCCACACCCCTGGGAGTCATGTCCCACGCAGAGAGGGGGAGGGTGGTGAGATTGCTTGTTGTGTTGGCTGGAGAGAGAGGCCACATCTGAGCAACAGAAAAGGCTCTCTTGGGGGTGACTCTTAGTCCTAAATTTTAAGTAGACTTGACCTATCCTTTGTGGGGTTAAGTTTCATATGAACAAACCCCAAGACTGGGGGCTCAGCCTATAGCTTTGGTTGTCCACAGTGCTTGTGAGAGTATCAAGAATTCAACTTGGGGAAGTTGAATTTCTCCCTGTTCTCACCATTTCCCAAAGGGGGCTTTGCAAATGCTTTTCCAATCACTGATCGAATCACTCTGGGATTCATCAGGGCATCACTCTGGACAAACCAACAAAATCTCATGTCCTACCTGAGATTCCAAGTAGAGGCCACATTTTTTAGAAGGTTACAACCAAAGCCCAGAGAGGGCTGACACTTACCTGAGGACACACAGCAAATCTGCAGCAGGCTCTTCTTCCCTGGCCAGAAAGTCTTCCAACTAATCCCCCATCAAATTCCCACTGGGATCCTCCTGTCAGCTGGCACCTGGAAGGGCCTGGAGCTTATAGACGTCCAGGATTCAGGGAGGGTGTCCTCAGCCAGCTGTACAGGAGGCATTCAGAAGAGGGAGCAGGGTTCAACCTTGAAGGTTTCAACCTTAGGGGGCTCCTAGAGGCCAGGAGGGCAAAGGCAAGGGGGTGGGAGGGGAGTGGGCAAGGTGTGTGCTTCAGGGACCAGGCCAAGAAGCGGAGGCTCCCGGGGAGCTGCCCTGAGGGACCCACAGGGTCTGGCACAGGGTGAGGGACCCAGCAGGTCAGCTGGGGCCAGGCATGAGGAGCTTTGAACGCCAGACCAAAGCCTGGGGACTGTCTCTTGTAGACCTCAGGGGACATTCACAGGAGATTTTTATCAGAAGAGAGACCTGAGGGCAGGGTTTTGCATGAGAATTGGGGGTGGAAGGAGGCAGGATGACCATGAGACCCGCTGAGCTAGGATTGCCAAGTGGTCTTGTGAGCACGGGAGTGCCTTGGCCGAAAGTGACCCTGCGTGGGGGGAGGGTTGGTGTTTATGCTGGGGGAGGGTCAGGGTCTGAGCCGGGAGGGGCGGGATCTGAGGGGGGAGAGGGTTGAGAGTCTGAGAGAGGAGGGGTGAGGTCTGAGGGGGTTCAAAGGGAGGTCTGGGCAAGGGAAGCCACGTGTGCTTTTTGGCTGCGCTCTGCCGACTGGCCTCCACTCCCCCTGCCCCCTTCCCCTTTGCTATTCCAGGCCCCAGCTCAGCACACTTGCCTTCCCCTTCCACACCTTGGGGCCTCTCTTTGCCCTGCTCTGTCTGCCCAATTCCTGCTCGTTCCTTAAAGCTCATAAGATGTGGCTGCCTCCTTTGCGGTCTCCCTGACTCCCCAGACAGAGAATTGGCGTAAAAAAGGATTGGCATCCTGCTGCTGACACCCTCAACATTTTTTAAACTTTATTTTTTATTGATAGATATCCACACACCATGTAATCACCCAAAGTGCCCAATCACTGGTTCACAATATCATCATACAGCTGTGCGTTTAACATCACCATCGACTTGTCCTTTCTCTTTTGTGAAAAATAACATTTATACAAAAAAACAAAGCATTTCAAACCACATCACAACAATGAATTATAGAACAGATGTCAGAGTTTGGTATGGGTTACAATTCCACAATTTTAGGTTTTCACTTCTAGCTGCTCTAAGGCACTGGAGATGAAAAGAAATATCAATTTAATGATTCAGCACTCCTATTCGTTTGTTAAACCCGACCTTCTCTCTATAACTCCACCATCACCTCTGATCTTTCTTCCACTCTTTAGGGGAGTTTTTTAGGGGTATTTGGGCTATGCCTATTGTAACTTTTTCATGTTGATAATATATTTCATGTTGATAATAGGGGGATGGAACTAACTGATGTTCTGGAGAGGCTGGGCCCTCTGCATTTAAGGACTTATCTGGTCCAGGGACCCATCTGGAGGTTGTAGGTTTCTGGAAAGTTACTCTAGTGCGTGGAACCTTAGTAGAGTCTTAAATATTGCCCTAGGTGTTCTTTAGGATTGGCAGGAATGGCTTTGGATGGGGTTTGGCAAGCTATGATAGGTATCAATGTCTAAATGAAGCTTGCATAAAAGCGACCTCCAGAGTAGCCTCTCGACTCTATTTGAACTCTCTCTGCCACTGATACCTTATTTGTTACACTTGCTTTCTCCCTTTTGGTCAGGAGGGCATTGTTGATCCCACTGTGCCAGGGCCAGTCTCATCTCCTACGCTGCCAGGGAGACTTTCACCCCTGCATGTCATGTCCCACGTAGCGGGGAGGGCAATGACTTCTCTCACAGAGTTGAGCTTAGAAAGAGAGAAGACCCCTTCAATTTTATTTTATGTTTTTATGTATTTTTTGCTCCTTTATGAGTATATTACAACTACTACATATTCGTATATTACATGACTGACTTTTTTTAGTTTTTAAATTTTTTTTAGGTATATTCTAATCTTTTTTTTATTAATTAAAGAAAAAAAAGAAATTAACCCAACATTTAGAAATCATTCCATTCTACATATGCAATCAGTAATTCTTAACATCATCACATAGATGCATGATCATCATTTCTTAGTACATTTGCATCGATTTAGGAAAAGAACTAGCAAAACAACAGAAAAAGATATAGAATGTTAATATAGAGAAAAAAATAAAAATAATAATAATAGTAAAAAAAAAAGACACAAACAAACAAACAGACAAACAAACAAAAAAAACCTATAGCTCAGATGCAGCTTCATTCAGTGTTTTAACATGATTACTTTACAATTAGTAAAGTAATTAGTTGGGTTAATTTCTTTTTTTTCTTTAATTAATAAAAAAAAGATTGGAATATACCTAAAAAATGTGCTGTCCATTTTTGAGTTTTTGTATCTAGTCCTGTTGCACAGTCTGTATCCCTTCAGCTCCAATTACCCATTATCTTACCCTGTTTCTAAGTCCTGTTGGTCTCTGTTACCAATGACATATTCCAAGTTTATTCTCGAATGTCGGTTCACATCAGTGGGACCATACAGTATTTGTCCTTTAGTTTTTGGCTAGACTCACTCAGCATAATATTCTCTAGGTCCATCCATGTTGTTACATGTTCATAAGTTTATTCTGTCTTAAAGCTGCATAATATTCCATCGTATGTATATACCACAGTTTGTTTAGCCACTCATCTGTTGATGGACATTTTGGCTGTTTCCATCTCTTTGCAATTGTAAATAATGCTGCTATAAACACTGGTGTGCAAATGTCCGTTTGTGTCTTTGCCCTTAAGTCCTTTGAGTAGATACCTAGCAATGGTATTGCTGGGTCGTATGGCAATTCTATATTCAGCTTTTTGAGGAACCGCCAAACTGCCTTCCACAGTGGTTGCACCATTTGACATTCCCACCAACAGTGGATAAGTGTGCCTCTTTCTCCGCATCCTCTCCAGCACGTGTCATTTTCTGTTTTGTTGATAATGGCCATTCTGCTGGGTGTGAGATGATATCTCATTGTGGTTTTGATTTGCATTTCTCTAATGGCCAGGGACATTGAGCATCTCTTCATGTGCCTTTTGGCCATTTGTATTTCCTCTTCTGAGAGGTGTCTGTTCAAGTCTTTTTCCCATTTTGTAATTGGGTTGGCTGTCTTTTTGTTGTTGAGTTGGACAATCTCTTTATAAATTCTGGATACTAGACCTTTATCTGATATGTCGTTTCCAAATATTGTCTCCCATTGTGTAGGCTGTCTTTCTACTTTCTTGATGAAGTTCTTTGATGCACAAAAGTGTTTAATTTTGAGGAGCTCCCATTTATTTATTTCTTTCTTCAGAGCTCTTGCTTTAGGTTTAAGGTCCATAAAACCACCTCCAATTGTAAGCTTCCTAAGATATCTCCCTACATTTTCCTCTAACTGTTTTATGGTCTTAGACCTAATGTTTAGATCTTTGATCCATTTTGAGTTAACTTTTGTATAGGGTGTGAGATACGGGTCTTCTTTCATTCTTTTGCATATGGATATCCAGTTCTCTAGGCACCATTTATTGAAGAGACTGTTCTGTCCCAGGTGAGTTGTCTTGACTGCCTTATCAAAGATCAAATGTCCATAGATGAGAGGGTCTATATCTGAGCACTCTATTCGATTCCATTGGTCGATATATCTATCTTTATGCCAATACCATGCTGGTTTGACCACTGTGGCTTCATAATATGCCTTAAAGTCCGGCAGCGTGAGACCTCCAGCTTCATTTTTTTTCCTCAAGATACTTTTAGCAATTCAGGGCATCCTGCCCGTCCAGATAAATTTGCTTATTGGTTTTTCTATTTCTGAAAAATAAGTTGTTGGGATTTTGATTGGTATTGCATTGAATCTGGAAATCAATTTAGGTAGGATTGACATCTTAACTATATTTAGTCTTCCAGTCCATGAACATGGTATGCCCTTCCATCTATTTAGGTCTTCTGTGATTTCTTTTAACAGTTTTTTAGTAGTTTTCTTTGTATAGGTTTTTTGTTTCTTTAGTTAAATTTATTCCTAGGTATTTTATTCTTTTAGTTGCAATTGTAAATGGGGTTCGTTTCTTGATTTCCCCCTCAGCTTGTTCATTACTAGTGTATAGAAATGCTACAGATTTTTTGAATGTTGATCTTGTAACCTGCTACTTTGCTGTACTCATTTATTAGCTCTAGTAGTTTTGTTGTGGATTTTTCTGGGTTTTCGACGTATAGTATCATAGCATCTGCAAACAGTGATAGTTTTACTTCTTCCTTTCCAATTTTGATGCCTTGTATTTCTTTTTCTTGTCTAATTGCTCTGGCTAGAACCTCCAACACGATGTTGAATAATAGTGGTGCTAATGGACATCCTTGTCTTGTTCCTGATCTTAGGGGGAAAGTTTTCAATTTTTCCCCATTGAGGATGATATTAGCTGTGGGTTTTTCATATATTCCCTCTTTCATTTTAAGGAAGTTCCCTTGTATTCCTATCCTTTGAAGTGTTTTCAACAGGAAAGGATGTTGAATCTTGTCAAATGCCTTCTCTGCATCAATTGAGATGATCATGTGATTTTTCTACTTTGATTTGTTGATATGGTGTATTACATTAATTGATTTTCTTATGTTGAACCATCCTTGCATACCTGGGATGAATCCTACTTGGTCATGATGTATAATTCTTTTAATGTGTTGTTGGATTCGATTTGCTAGAATTTTGTTGAGGATTTTTGCATCTATATTCATTAGAGAGATTGGCCTGTAGTTTTCTTTTTTTGTAATATCTTTGCCTGGTTTTGGTATGAGGATGATGTTGGCTTCATAGAATGAATTAGGTAGCTTTCCCTCCACTTCGATTTTTTTTGAAGAGTTTGAGGAGAGTTGGTACTAATTCTTTCTGGAATGTTTGATAAAATTCACATGTGAAGCCGTCTGGTCCTGGACTTTTCTTTTTGGGAAGCTTTTTAATGACTGATTCAATTTCTTTACTTGTGATTGGTTTGTTGAGGTCATCTATTTCTTCTTGAGTCAAAGTTGGTTGTTCATGTCTTTCCAGGAACCCATCCATTTCATCTAAATTGTTGTATTTATTAGGGTAAAGTTGTTCATAGTATCCTGTTATTACTTCCTTTATTTCTGTGAGGTCAATAGTTATGTCTCCTCTTCCATTTCTGATCTTATTTATTTGCATCCTCTCTCTTCCTCTTTTTGTCAATCTTGCTAAGGGCCCATCAATCTTATTGATTTTCTCATAGAACCAACTTCTGGTCTTATTGATTTTCTCTATTGTTTTCATGTTTTCAATTTCATTTATTTCTGCTCTAATCTTTGTTATTTCTTTCCTTTTGCTTGCTTTGGGATTAGTTTGCTGTTCTTTCTCCAGTTCTTCCAAGTGGACAGTTAATTCCTGAATTTTTGCCTTTTCTTCTTTTCTGATATAGGCATTTAGGGCAATAAATTTCCCTCTTAGCACTGCCTTTGCCGCGTCCCATAGGTTTTGATATGTTGTGTTTTCGTTTTCATTCGCCTCGAGGTATTTACTAATTTCTCTTGCAATTTCTTCTTTGACCCACTCGTTGTTTAAGAGTGTGTTGTTGAGCCTCCACGTATTTGTGAATTTTCTGGCACTCCGTCTATTATTGATTTCCAACTTCATTCCTTTATGATCCGAGAAAGTGTTGTGTATGATTTCAATCTTTTTAAATTTGTTAAGACTTGCTTTGTGACCCAGCATATGGTCTATCTTTGAGAATGATCCATGAGCACTTGAGAAAAAGGTGTATCCTGTGGTTATGGGATGTAATGTCCTATAAATGTCTGTTAAGTTTAGTTCATTTATTGTAATATTCAGATTCTCTATTTCTTTATTGATCCTCTGTCTAGATGTTCTGCCCATTGATGAGAGTGGTGAATTGAAGTCTCCAACTATTATGGTATATGTGTCTATTTCCCTTTTCAGTGTTTGCAGTGTATTCCTCACGTATTTTGGGGCATTCTGGTTCGGTGCATAAATATTTATGATTGTTATGTCTTCTTGTTTAATTGTTCCTTTTATTAGTAGATAGTGTCCTTCTTTGTCTCTTTTAACTGTTTTACATTTGAAGTCTAATTTGTTGGATATTAGTATAGCCACTCCTGCTCTTTTCTGGTTGTTATTTGCATGAAATATCTTTTCCCAACCTTTCACTTTCAACCTATGTTTATCTTTGGGTCTAAGATGTGTTTCCTGTAGACAGCATATAGAAGGATCCTGTTTTTTAATCCATTCTTCCAGTCTATGTCTTTTGATTGGGGAATTCAGTCCATTAACATTTAGTGTTATTACTGTTTGGATAATATTTTCCTCTACCATTTTGCCTTTTGTATTATATATATCATATCTGATTTTCATTCTTTCTACACTCTTCTCCATACCTCTCTCTTCTGTCTTTTCGTATCTGACTCTAGTGCTCCCTTTAGTATTTCTTGCAGAGCTGGTCTCTTGGTCACAAATTCTCTCAGTGACTTTTTGTCTGAGAATGTTTTAATTTCTCCCTCATTTTTGAAGAACAATTTTGCTGGATATAGAAGTCTTGGTTGGCAGTTTTTCTCTTTTAGTAATTTAAATATATCATCCCACTGTCTTCTAGCTTCCATGATTTCTGCTGAGAAATCTACACATAGTCTTATTGGGTTTCCCTTGTATGTGATGGATTGTCTTTCTCTTGATGCTTTCAAGATCCTCTCTTTCTCTTTGACCTCTGACATTCTAACTAGTAAGTGTCTTGGAGAACGCCTATTTGTGTCTATTCTTTTGGGGTGCGCTGCACTTCTTGGATCTGTAGTTTTAGGTCTTTCATGAGAGTTGGGAAATTTTCCCTGATAATTTCTTCCATTAGTTTTTCTCCTCCTTTTCCCTTCTCTTCTCCTTCTGGGACACCCACAACACGTATATTTGTGCGCTTCATATTGTCATTCAGTTCTCTGATCCCCTGTTCAAATTTTTCCATTCTTTTCCCGATAGTTTCTGTTTCTTTTTGGAATTCAGATGTTCCATCCTCCAATTCACTAATTGTAGCTTCTGTCTCTTTAGATCTACCATTGTAGGTATCCATTGTTTTTTCCAGCTTTTCTACTTTGTCCTTCACTCCCATAAGTTCTGTGATTTGTTTTTTCAGTTTTTCTATTTCTTCTTTTTGTTCAGCCCATGTCTTCTTCATGTCCTCCCTGAATTTATCGATTTGGTCTTTGAAGAGGTTTTCCATTTCTGTTCGTATATTCAGCATTAGTTGTCTCAGCTCCTGTATCTCATTTGAACTATTGGTTTGTTCCTTTGACTGGGCCATATTTTCAATTTTCTGAGCGTGATCCATTATCTTCTGCTGGTGTCTGGGTATTAAATCAGATTTCCCTGGGTGTAAGACCCCGCAGGTTAAAAGATTTTTCTGTGAAATCTCTGGGCTCTGTTTTTCTTATCCTGCCAAGTAGGTGGCGCTCGTGGCACTCATCTGTCTGCAGGTCCCACCAGTAAAAGATGCTGTGGGTCCTTTAACTTTGGAAAACTCTCGCTGTAGGGGGGGGGTCGCCAGCCGAAGTGGCTTGGGGGAGTGCCAATCCGAATCTCCCAGCTGGCCCGGGGATCCATGCGCGGGGAAGGTCGCCGGTCTCCGCGGCTTGGGGGAGCACCTGTCCAAATTTCCCAGCCGGCCCGGGGCGCCAAGCGTGGCGGGGGGGCGCCAGCCGCCGCGGCTTGGGGAAGTGTCTATCCACCGTTCCCAGCCGGACTGGGAAGCCACGTGTTTGGAAGGGACCCCGGTCGCCGTTCTCCGCGGCATGGGGATCTCTGATCCAATTCTCCCAGCTGGTCTGGGGGGGGCGTGCGTGGGGTGAGGGGCGCCAGCCGCCACGGCTTGAGGGGACCGCCTGTTCAATTCTCCCAGCCGGCCTGGGAAGGAGGGAGGGAGGGACTCCGGCCGCCTGCCGCCCCGGCCCGGGGAAACCCACGCCCCTCGGTGATCTCACCAGAGCGGGTTCTCCCAGCCAGTCAGCCGTTCCAGAATGGGGTATGCTGTCTTCTTGGTCTCTGTCGTGGCTCCGGGAGCTGTTCTGTATCGTTTCTACTTCTCTAGTAGCTGTTCTGGAGGAGGAACTAAGACCCGCGTGTCTTACTAAGCCGCCATCTTCTCCGGAAGTCTCCCCCTTCAATTTTAACATGGTGGAGGGCGGTTCCAGAGGTCTTCTCACCCCGCCTCTGCCTCCACTCTGGCCTGAGGAGAAAATTCTTTGAACTTCTTAGAAGTCCATGATGATGATGATGGTGATGAAGAGGGGAAAGAATCTCTGGCCTTCCTGCTGACATACTTCTCTGGCCAGGGCAGTTCCTGGAGGCCAGGGTCATGTCCCTTTCTCGCCCTCAGAGGAAGCTGGGGACAGCCATAGGTCTGAGAGCTGGGTGGTGGGAGAGGACTGCGGCTCTGTCACCACGACAGCATCAGCCCCTCGTCCTCTGCTCTCCTAACCACCCTCAATGCTCACACTGGCAGCCCAAGTTCTTCCTGTCTATGTCTTTCCCTTTTCCCCCCAGCCCCTGGAAGGCTGCCCTGGGGTATCCCCCACCATGTCACCCCAGGTCCCAGGGATCTGAGGGTCTTCCCCTCCTTTGCCGAGGCCCAACAGTCGTTCTAGAACAACACCTGGAAAGGCCTTCCCCGGCACTCCCTTTTGCACTGTGAGTGGATGGGACAGGGGAAGCAGAGGCTCCAGGAGGGGCCCTGACTTTCCAGGTCTACCCTACAGGCCACACTCTGATCTCCAGGTCGCATGGGGAAGTGGCCTGTAGGGCACGGCTCAGGACACAGGTCAACCCCTGGGCTCAGGACCTGGCTTAAGCGTCTAGGGGACCTGGACCCGCTTTCACAGTGTGACTGTGTGATTGTGAAAACCTTGTGTCTGATACTCCTTTTATCTACCTTGTTAACAGAAGAGTAGAACATATGGAATAAAATTAAATAATAGGGGAAACAAATGTTACAATAAATTTAGTTTGAAATGCTAGTGATCAATGAAAAGGAGGGGTAAGGGGTATGGTATGTATAAATTTTCTTCTGTTTTCGTTTTATTTCTTTTTCTGAATAGATGCAAATGTTCCGAGAAATGATCGTGGTGATGAATATGCACCTATGTTATGATACTGTGAATTACTGATTATATATGTAGAGCGGAATGATCAAAATAAGAATGTTTGTGTTAGTTTGGTGTTTTTTGGTATTTTAAAAAGATTAATTAATTAATTACAAAATTAAAATAAAATAAAATAAAATAAGAAGGTCTGGACCCTAGTCCCAGTCTACTCACCAATTTTTCTCAAAACTCTTCGGAAAAATAGAAGAGAAGGAATTACTTCCTATCTCATTCTATGAGGCCAGCATTACCCTAATAACAAATGTGCCAATTTGAATCTGTGGTGGACCCCTGAAAAGCCATGTCCTTTAATCCTCACTCAATATTGCTGGCCGGGAGCATTTTGATTCTTCCCTTGGTGATGTGATCCACCCAATTGTGGGCGGTAACTTTTGATCAGATAACTTCTGTGGAGTTGTGACTCCACCCATTAATCCTTTAAAAGAGGAAACATTTTGGAGAGAGTCTTTTTTTAGAGCCATGAGAAAGCCACAGCAGAGCCGAGCAGAACCACGAGGCCAAGAGAACCCCAAAGTCCACCAGCCAGTGACCTTTGAAGATGAAGAAGGAAAACACCTCTCAGGGAGCTTCATGAAACAAGAGGCCTAGAGGGAAAGCCAGCAGATGTCACCATGTGCAGCATGTGCCCTTCCAGCTGAGAAACGCTGAACATCATTGGTCTTCTTGAACCAAGGTATCTTTCCCTGGATGCCTTAGATTGGACATTTCTATAGACTTGCTTTCATTGGGACATTTTTCTCAGCCTTAGAACTGTAAACTAGCAACTTATTAAATTTCCCCTTTTTAAAAGCCATTCCATTTCTGGTATATTGCATTCTGGTAGCTAGCAAACTAGAACATCAAGTATATAGGTATGCTAAAGCTGCCGGAATGCAATATACCAGAAATGGAATGGCTTTTATAAAGGGAATTTATTACATTACAAGTTACAATTCTAAGGCTGTGAAAATGTCCAAATTAAGGCACCAACAAGAGGTTACATTCACTCAAGAAAGGCTGATGCTATCTGGAACACATCTGTCAGCTGGGAAAGCACATGGTGTCTGTTGGTCTTTGTTCCTGGTTCTGTTACTTCTGATGCCAGTGGTTTCCTCTTTTAAGAGTCTGAGGGCCTTCATTTAGCTCCTCCGGACACAGCTCTGGGTTCTGGCTTGCTTAGCATCTCAGTGGAAGGCACATGGTGAGGTCTACTGGGCTCTGCCTAAGTCTGAGCATCTGCTTTCTCTGTTGCCACCCCGAGAGTCTCCGAACATCAGTGTCTCTGTCAGTTCTGAAGCAACTGTTCTCTAAGCATCTGCATGTGAGGTTTCTCCAAAATGTTTCCCCTTTTAAAGGACTCCAGTAAATTAATCAAGGCCTACCTTGAATGGGTGGAGTCACATCTCCATCTAATCAAAAGGCCTCACCCACAATTGGGCATGCCACATCTCTGTGGAGACAATCTAATCAAAAGTTTCCACCCTGCGACCTTGAATCAAGATCAAAAGAAACGGCTGCCCCCACAAGATTGGATCAGGATTAAAACATGGCTTTTCTGGGGTACACTATAGTTTCAAACCATTACACCAAGCCAGATAAAGATGGCACAAGAGAAGGAAATTGCAGACTAATATTCCCTTGAATAGAGATGAAAAAATCCTCAATAAAACACTGGTAAATCAAATCCAACAGTATATAAAAAAGGATTATACACCATGACCAAGAGGGATTTATTCTAGGAATGCAAGGATAGTTCAACATAAGAAAATCAATCAATATTCTACACTACAAGAACAGAATGAAGGGAAAAAATATGATAATCTCAATTGATGCAAAAAAGGCATTTGACAAAATCCAACATCCTTTCACTATAAAAATTTCAGAAATGAAAAATTGAACTTTCGCAACATAACTGGCATTTATGAAAAACCAATAGCAAATATTATACTCAATGGCTAAAGACTGAAAGCTTTCCTCCTAAGATTAGGGTCAAGACAAGGATGCCTAATGTCACCTCTGTTATTCAACATTGTACTGAAAATTCTAGCCACAGCAACCAGAGAAGAGAAAGAAATAAAAGCTATCTAATAGGAAAGAAAGAAATCAAATTCATGTATTCAGAGATGACATGATCCTAGATATAGAAAATCCAAAAGAATTCACAAGGAAACTGTTGGAACTAATAAACAAATTAATCGAAGTTACAAGATACAAGATAAACATGCAGAGGTCAGTTGAGTTCCTACACACCAGTAATGAAAAATCTGATAAAGAAATCAAGAAAACAATTCCATTTCCCACAGCATCTAAAAGAATAAAGTGCTTAGGAATAAATTTAACCAAAGTAAATGTGCTGGTTTGAAAGGATGTATGTCCCCTAGAAAAGCCATGTTTTAATCAAAATCCCATTTCATACAGGCAGAATAATCCTTATTCAATACTGTATGTTTGGATCTGTAATTAGATCATCTCCCTGGAGATGTAACCCTATCAAGAGTGGTTGTTAAACTGGATTAGGTGACGACATGCCTCCTCCCATTTGGGTGGTTCTTAATAAGTTTCTGGAGTCCTATAAAAGAGGAAACATTTTGGAGAATGAGGGAGATTCAGAGAGAGCAGAGTGACACGACATAGCCACAAGAAGTAGAATCCACCAGCCAGCGACCTTTGGAGATGAAGAAGGAACATGTTCCCAGGGAGCCTCAAGAAACAGGAAGCCAGGAGGAGAAGCTTGCAATGTTGCCGTGCTTGCATTGTGCCTTTCCAGATGAGAGAGAAGCCCTGACTGTGTTCACCATGTGCCGTCTCATTTGAGAGAGAAACCCTGAATTTGTTGATCTTTTTTTTTTTTTCCACATGGGCAGGCACCGGGAATTGAACCTGGGTCCTCTGGCATGGCAGGCAAGCATTCCTGCCTGCTGAGCCACCGTGGCCCACCCTCATCAATCTTCTTGAACCAAGGTATCTTTCCCTGGATGGATGCCGTAGATTGGACATTTCTATGGACTTGTTTTAATTGGGACATTTTCTTGGCCTTAGAACTGTAAACTACCAAGTTATTAAATTTCCCCTTTTAAAAGCCATTCTGTTTCTGGTATATTGCATTCAGGAAGCTAGCAAACTAGAACAGTGAAAGACCTGTACATTGAAAACTACAAAACATTGCTGAAAAAAATTTTGAAAGACCTAAATAAATGGAAAGACATCCCATGTTCATGGATTGGCAGACTTAGTGTTAAGATTTCAATAGTGCCTAAAGTGATCTAAAAATCCAATGCAATCCCTCTCAAAATTCCAGCAGCCTTTTTTGCAGAAATGGAAAAGGTGATCCTCAAGAGGGCCCAAATAGACTAATCAATCTTGAAAAAGAACAAAGGCTGTAAGACTCACATTTTCTGATTTCAAAACTTACTACAAAGCTATAGTAATTAAAGCAGTGTGAAAATGGAATAAGGATAGATTATTAGACATATTTATAGACCAGTGGAATAGAATTGAGAGTCCAGAGTTAAATTCACACATCTATGGCCAGGTAATTTTCAACAGGGATGCCAAGTGCATTCATTGGAAAAATAGTCTCTTCAGCAAATTGATGCTAGGACAACATGCAAAAGAGTGAAGGTGCCTTACCTCTCAACAATATACAAAATTTAATTCAAGATGGATCAATGACCTAAAAACAGTATAAGAGCTAATACTACAATGAAATTCTTAAAGAAAAATTAGGGAAATATCTTCAAAACCTTGTAGTAGGCAATGGATTTTTAGATTTATACCAAAAGAACAAGCAACAAAATAAAAATTAGATAAAATGGAATTCATCATGATTAATAAGTTCTGTGCGTCAATGGATAATATCAAGAAAGTGAAAAGACAACCTATTGAATGAGAGAAAATATTTGGAAACCATATATCTGATAAGCGTTTGGTATCCAGAATATATAAAGACCTCTACAACTCCATGACAAAAAAGAAAAAATAACCTAATTAAAAACTGAGCCAAAGATTTGAATAGAATTTCTCCAAAGATGATATTCAAAATAACCAATAAGTACATGAAAAGATGCTCAACGTCATTAGCCATTAGAAAACTGCAAATTGAAACTACATGATATTACGTCACACTCCCTAGGATGGTTATTATTTAAAAAACTGAAAATAAATATTGGTAAGGCTGTGGAAAAATAGGAACAGGGACTCTAGTACATTGTTAGCGGCAATGGAAAATGCAGGAACTGTGGAAAACAGTTTGATGCTTCCTCAGAAAGTTAAACAGAGTACCACATGACCTGGCAATTCTACCCCTAAGTATATACACCAAAGAATTGAAAGCAGAGACTTGTGCAGAGGAATTTGTACACTGATGTTTATGATAGCATTATTCCCAGGAGCCAAGAGGTATGAAAAATACCCAGGTGTCCCATTAATAGATGAATCGGTAAACAAAATGTGGTGGGCGGGCCACAGTGGCTCAGCAGGCAAGAACGCTTGCCTGCCATGCCAGAGGACCCGGGTTCAGTTCCTGGTGCCTGCCCATGTATGTATACAAAAAAAAAAAAAAAAAAAAAAAGAAAATGCATATCCAGGCAATGGAACACTGTTCCGGCGTAGAGGAAAGTGAAGTGCCGGAACATGTCACAACGTGGATGAATCATGCTGAGTGAAATAAGCCAGACACAAAAGGACAGATATTGTATGATTCCTCTCAAATCAGATGCTTAGAATAAGCAAATTCCTAGATACAGAAAGCAGAATAGTGCTTATCAGAGATGGTGGGAGTGGGGAACAGGGAGTTATTGCT
Organism: Tamandua tetradactyla; assembly: GCF_023851605.1. Taxonomy (NCBI): domain Eukaryota; kingdom Metazoa; phylum Chordata; class Mammalia; order Pilosa; family Myrmecophagidae; genus Tamandua; species Tamandua tetradactyla. The sequence goes on from NC_135333.1 coordinate 30,765,836, forward strand.
AAATGAGCCTGAGTTTTGGTTTGCAAAAATAAAAACAGCCCAGAAATAGGTAATGGTGAATGGCAATACTGTATTGTCCATGTACTTCATGTCAAAGAATTGAAATATTTTTCACATTATGCATATTTTACCACAAACATAAATCAATAATTTTTTTAAAACCCCAGTCTGTTCACTGTTTCTGGTGGCCGTGGCTCAATCCTCATCTGTAAATGGGGTACATGATGGCACTGCCTCTCCAAGAGGCGGGAACATCCACTGAGGCAGTACTCCAGCCCTGGGCTTATGGCATGGGCTCAGCAAATATGAGTCCCCTCTGCTCTCCTTTCCTGCCCCGGGGTGCACAAAGGGGAGGTTCCAGACCTGGTTCTGCCTCTTTAATTCAGTGTAATCTTAGACGAGTCACTGCCCCTCTCTGACCCTCAGTTTCTTCATCTGCCTCCTGTAGCCACCTTGCTGTGGGTGTGAAAGGGGCCACTCTTGGGAGCTGTTAACGCTTCCCCAGCTTTGTCCCTGTCCCCCGAGGTGGGTGAAAGGGGCCTATGGAAGGCGGCCCTGCGAAGTTTTTAGAAGGGTATGAGGGTGGGCACGAGAGTCCCAGCCCTGACAGACCCTCCAGAGGCTGTGCAAGGACCTTTCACCCACCAGACTTCTGGGGCCTCTCCCTTCTCTGGCTGTACTCACAGATCTCCAAAGAGAATGAACTGTCAATTGTTGCTCGGTTAAATTTACCAAAGAAATTTAAGGGGTGGAGATGGGAGTTCCTAAATCCATAAACTAAGACGGAGGCAATGAGAGACAGCACGGGACAGGGAGTTAGAGTAATGGGTGGAGGCTCAGCTCTGCTCTGTCCTCAGTATGGGAGTGTAAGCCTCATTTTCCCCATCTGAACCTTGGATTTCCGTGGTGGGGAGCTGGATCTGGAGTCAGGTTCGACCTCAGGAGACACCTCTGTTCAGAACTCAGGCGGCGGGCGGCGCGGAGGAGGAGGCGGTGGCGCGCCGACGCTCGCCTGCTGCCCTCGTGTGGCCTCCGCAGGCGCTGCAGGTGGGTCTTGGCGGCGCCTCCAGGTCCGGGTCACGGGGGTGGGGGTGGGGGCGAGGACGCTTCTGGCTGCTAAGCCCCGGGCGGAGGCGGGGAACAAGAGCAGAGATAAGACAGGCCCCAACCCACCTGGACTGTCTGTCCCAGCCTGCGACCCCCAAAAGTACCCTAACGCGCCCTCTTACAAGTGGGAAATCAAGGACGCATGTCGGAGGCGGCGTCACCTGAACAGTGGCCGTGAATGTCGCTGAGTGCCCTGCCTTGGAGGGGCCCAGGCTAGCTCTGAATGATGCGCTGGTCCTAAAATGGCGAGGGCTTTGGCACAGGGCAACGGTAGGTTCCAGATGCTCAGGGGCTGGGGAACTTCTGCAAGTCCCTTAACCTCTCTGAGCCTCCATTTCTGTAACTAGTCCCTCCACCGCCCCCCCCTTCCAGGCTGTCCTGAGGTTTAACTAAGAAGGCATTTAAAGTGACCAGCGCAGCCCCTGGGCCTCTGTGGCTCCCAGGAGTTTGGAGTTTGGGCTGGAACTGCAGCCCCACACCCCCCGCCAAGTGTAGGACCAGCAACTGGGACCCCAGGACCAGGTTTGCAGTGGCCTGAGGACAGGGCACTAAGTATTGTCACACAGTGAGCGTTTCCTTCTTCTTCAAGTCTCTCTCCATCCCTTGGTGGGCCTGGAGAAAGTCTCTGCGGTGCTAGCGCCTACAGCCCTTTCTCCTCTTTGCTCCCAGCACAGATGGGCCAGAATGGAGACAGGTTGATTACATCCATTTCCACCTTTACCTTCGGTTTATGGCAGGTCAACACTGGCTTTCGTTTATAGAAGAAAAGTGAACTGATTTAAAAACATTTAAAAACGTGAAAATAGAGGCACACAGCTGTGACAACAAAAGTGACGGATGGGACAGGAATGATTAAAGCAGGGACATGGAAGCCACCATCCCCTTCCATTTTCCAGCATGTGACACCAGGAGCCTCTCGTTCGTGAACTTAGTGCAACCCCTTCAACCTGCCAGGTGTTTCCTGAGCCCCCACCTAGGCCTGTGGCCTGTATCTAGCTGTGTCTCCTCTTTTTGGTGAGGAGACGGGAGGGCACCCCAGGCCAGATACAGATCTACCCTGGATGGTGTGAGGGAAATGAATTGGACCTGTTGGGTTGTGGGGGGACCAGGGACAGAAAAGCGGCCAGCACCCAGCTCTGCCGGCAACTTGGCGTGAATTTGAAAAGGGGTCTCCAAGCTCCTGGGCATGTCCCCAAAAGAGCCAAGCAGGATGCCCATAAGCATCTGCCTGCTCTCTTGCCCTTACCCGTTCTCTGAGCTGAACCTAAGCTGGGCCCGACCTCAGGGAGCTCGCAGCTTTATGGGGGTGCCGGCCAGCCGGCCACTCTGCTGGGAGAAGCTGCAGGGCTTAATGACCACTGTGGGGGTGGGGGTGAGAAGGGGTAGACTTTGAGGACATGCTTAGGACCCTGGACCAGGAGATGGGAGACAGGGGGCTGGGAGGCACTTGGGAGAAGCAGGTAGGGAGAGGATGCTGAACTTGTGTGGAGTTTACTGAGCTGGAGGAGTGTGGGGAGGCCAGGGGAAGGGGCCCGGGTGGGGTGGGAGGTTCAGAGATGTCCTCACATCCTCCCTGTGTGGCTGGCAGGACCCCATTTGACAGATGAGATCATTGAGGCCCAGAGATACCGGAGGAGAGCAGGCCAGGTCACCAGGGAGGAGCGTCTGAGCTGACAGGAACCCAGGTCTCTAGGCTTTGCTATTGCCCAAGACCTCTGCTGTTAGAGGCTCGGGTCGTGCAGGGCAGGATCCCAAAGAGAGGACAGGAGAGGCTCAGAGCCCCCAAGGAGAAATGCCTAGCCACTGATTCCCAGCGGGGCCTTGGGCAAGTCACGTTGTCTCTCTGAGCCTCAGTTGCCTCATCTGTAAAATGGTACGAAATATCTCCCTGTGGCGGGGGCGGGGGAAGGGCATGTCAGGAGGATTAAATTAGATTTAAAAACTGTGAAAAGTGCTAGACATAGTAATGAGCCCTACTTTCCCTCCGTTCTGGCTGGAGCAATCAGGAAAGCTGCCTGGAAGAGGTGGGCGTCAAAGGTAAGGGCTGATTTGGAGAGACCCAGAGTGAGCACAGGAGATGCTGCTGGGGTCCTCTTAACCCACAAAACTCTCTCCCTGAGGTTATCTTGACTGCGGAGCTGGGGCTCTAACCACTGGGCTGGCTCCCTTTCTTAGGCGTGCTCCGGGGTCAGGCCGGGCTCCTTGTCTCCGCATCCTCCCCGTGCCTTGCATGGGCCCAGCAGTCAGCAGGGACCAACTAAATCCTAAGGGAGCAAAGACATGAGGCAGTGACAGTGTGTGAGTGACCCAGAGGCATCACCCTAAGGTGCTAAGACCTGGTGAACCTGAAAGATCAGAGGCTGAATCACTGGGGAGTGTGCAGAGAAGCTTCTGGAAGAACACTCCAGGAACTAGTAATGGTGGTGGCCAAGAGGGATGGAGGTGGAGAACGAAGTGGGCGGGAGACTTACTTTTCTGTTTGAATGTTTATATTATATATTATCATGTGCATATATTATATTGTGTTATAATTATAATGCACTACCAGTGTGGGTGTTTAATAAATGAATGTATAAGTAAATAGTCACCTGCGGAGCTCCTTGGACTGCTGGCTGTCAGCAGCAGCCCCAGAAGAGGGAGGCAGCAGGTCCGGGGGAGGGGGGGCCAGGACGAACTCTCCAGGTGATTCCGTCACAGGTGGCCCTGGACCACACTTTGGGAACAGAACCGCCAGCTGGATCCTCTTCCCACGGCTGCCCAGCCAGGCTCGTTTGCATATGTTTTGAATATATTTGCATGACTTCCTTGGTTCCAAATAGAGCCCTTATTAGCCTTTATCCTTATTTCTGTTTGGTGCTACAGAAAGCTTCTCCCGTCTCTACTCAGACCTAACCAGCTGGGAGAAGTCCTTTTCCCCTCACTCCCAGCCCCCAGCCAAATATGTCATCCTTTGTCTCCCCTCTCCATATTCTCCTAGTGCCCCAAAGCCAGGCTCACCCACCACCTCAAGAAGCCTTCCCCTCCCGCAGCTGAGAGTCTGCACCCACTCCCGGTCCCCTTCTCACTACCCCCTTCCACGGAACTCCCCAAACTCTCCATCCCTCTCATCCATCCACGTGCACCCAGCACCAAGCCAGGCCCTTCACCCAAATCATCCTGCCCAGCCTCTCAGAGACCCCAAGAGACAGGGACCCCATTGCACCCCATTTTATAGACGAAGAAACTGAGCCTCAGGGAGGTCACATGACTCCACCCCACCAATCTGCATTCTTGTGGTTGTTTTTACTCCTCTTATATTAATGTTATCTGGGTTTTGTTTTGCTTCACTTGCTTTAATTGGAACTTTAAAATCACCCGTCACACACACATTTTAAAAACATTTAAACAATCCGGAAATATTTAAAGAAAATGAGTCCCCTCCTTTCTTCCCTCCTCCCTCCAACCAAAACCCTTACTATCCAAGAGGAACCACTGATAACAGTCCAGGAATCCCCTTCTGGACCTCTTGTGCATTTATTTACACAGAGATAAACGTGCAAATAAATACACAGCATTTTAATTGTAAGACGCACATGCAAAAGATACACGATTTAAAGAAAACCAAAGCAGACACCCATGTACTCACCACCCATAAAAATTCCCAACATCTTAGAAGTCTCTCCCTAATCAATGTCTTCCCCAGCTGCACTGCCCCTCCCCAGAGCTCACCACCATCCTGATTTTTGTGTTATTCTTTGCCTTGATTTCTACAGATGGCCCATATAGGTGTATCCTTAGGTAATAAGTTTAGCATTAGAACTGCTGCACAATGAGTGTACATGTTCAACTTTACTGGGCAAGGATAAACTGTTTTCTTAGGAGATCAACTCAATTTACACTCGCACCCAAAATGGATGCGAGGCCCCACCCATCCAAATCCTTGCCAAATCTGAAAATTTTCAACTTAATGATTTCTGTCAAGCAGTGGGAGTGAAATTCCAACTCTTTGTGGCTTTAATTTGCATTTTCATGATTATTAATGATATTGAGTATCTGGCTTGTTCATCTCTTGTATATCTTTAGTGATTCTTTTACCTTCTTGTCGTACTAGTTACTGAAAGAGTTGTGATAAAATCTCTAATTTTGATGCATGTTTAAATTTCTCTCTATTTTGCTTTATTTATTTTGAGATCATGTTATCAGGTGTGTAAGAGTTTAGAATTGTTTTATCTTCCTGGAGTTATATGTCCCTTCTTTGAGTCTAAAAATGCCTTTGCCTTTAAGTCTTGTTTATTGTTAATGTAGTGATAAATCTTTGTCCTAGATAAGGGAGGACAATTTATTTGCCTTCCCCTCTTCCTTTTATCTGAGTCAGGTCACTTCCAAACAACCAGCTGGCTTCAGTGACAGTTGAGTCTATTTCTTTAAGAAAAAAAAAAAATATATATATATATATATATAATGTTTATATATATATATATATATATATACATAAATGTTTGGAGGGACAGAGTCACGTCCAGGCTCAAATCCCGCCTCCCACCTGCCCCCTTCCTCCCAACACCCCCGGCCCCTTCCCTAGGTAGCCTCTCGGCCTTCACAACGTCAGCGTTCCTGCCTCGCCGCGGTGGTGGAGCATCGAAAGGGACGTTGTGCAAAGCGCCCGGCACGGACGGCACACGGCAGGTGCTCTCGGTGCGCTCCCGGCAGGATGCCGTGAAGGGTGCGGGCAGGATTGGAGGCAGAGAGAGGACCCGGCAGGGCGCGAGCCTCAGAGGAGCCGCGGGGCGAGCGCCCGGGAGCCGCGAGTGGTGCAGGTCCTGGTCGGGGTTCGGGCTCCGCGAGGGGCCGCAGCCTGCAGTGCCCGAGGCCGCCACAGGGAGGCGCGGCGGAGCACGGATCAGCAGAAGGCTCCTGCCCCGCCGAGGCGAGGCGACAATTCCAGCGACCTTGGGTCCGGTCTGGACTCCCCTAAGGAGCGAGGAATGGGTTTATTCCGGCGGCTTCTTCAGCAGGGGGGGAAACTGAGGCGAGGAACTGCCTGTCTCTTGCCCCCTACACATACCTTTGTCCAACTCAACCAACAGCTGTGGTGATGGAAGGGAACCCCGCTCCAGAGCCCAGAGCCCGGGGTGGGGGCCAGCTCTGACCCGCTGAGGGCCTCGGAGCTGAGCCTGATTTCTCACCTACAAAACGGGGAAACTAGCACCTCCCGGGGCAGGAGCGGGGCTAGAAAGTGGCTTTGCCACGCCTGGTCCCTAGCCAGAGTCAGCACGTGCCCCGCCACTAACGGGAATCTTTGAAGGATGGAGATAAAAAACAGCAAGTGCCAGGAGCTGAGCTAGGCGCTTAATCCCCTTTACATGCTCACAACAATCCGTGTTGGATGCCCCATTTTAGGACGGAGAAGGCTGGGCCTTCCGACGTGGCAGGGCCTGCGGGGAGGCCACACAGACCCCAGCTCTGCGCTCTGGCCCTTGGGGAGGCGGTTGGCTGAGGTGGGAGAAGATGGGCTGTTCCCGCCCCCTCCAGACCTCCCTGGCCCCTGGTTCCTGAATTCCTACCCCCCCACCCCAACTCCCAGGTTCTGGGTCCCTTGACCTCCCCTTCACTGTCACCACAGGCTTCTCAGTCCCCCCAAGACAAAGAGAAGTTTCCCACGCCTACCAGCCTGGCTAATCAGGGTAGACCATTCCCCTAGCCTTAGTGGTTGGTTCAGAGGTGGCACGTGACCCAGGCCTAACCAATGAGGTTGGATTCTGGGACCCTGGATGGACCTGCTGTGAGAGAAAGAATGTGTTTCTTTTGTGGGGACTATGTTTGAATACCCAGCTTCAACTTTAACTGAAAGGAGGTGGCTGGCCCTTGGACTTGTGCTCTGTGATGCAGAGGAAGCACCCCCCAACCCCCCTGCCTTAAATTGGGTGGGTCACATCTCCATGGAAACAACCTAATCAAGAGGGCCTACCTATAATAGGTTTGCACACATAAAATTGGCCTAAAAAAGGATGGCTTTTCTGGGCTGTATAAGGATTTCAAATCAGCATATTCCACCCTCTGGACCCCCAAAAGACATGTTCTTTCCAAATGCAAAATACATTCCTTCCATCACAATATCACAAAAGCCTTAAACCATTTCAGTAACAATACAAAGTCAAAAACAGTAAAAAAAAAAAAAAAAAAAAAAAAAGTGGGGCCATTTTTGACACCAGAAGGAAAAGATAGAGGATAAAGACTGAGATGGTATAACTTAGGAATGCTTAGAGTGGACATTGATTGTGATTAAATGCACAAATATAAGAATGCTTTTGCTTGAGGGAGAACAAGTGAATGTCAACATTGCAAGGTGTTGAAAATGGGATGACATATAGAAAAAAATACAATAAATGAAAACTAGTATCTATATTTAACAGCAACATTGCAATGCGCTTCTACTGAATGTAAGAAAGGCAATATGCCAAAATTAAATGTCAATGAGTAGAGGATATGGGGTGTGTGTGCAGGATTCTTTGCAAAAGAAAAGGAAATGTCCTCGTATAGATTGTGGTGGTGAAGACATGGCTGTGTGATTATACAGGGAACCGTTGATTTTTTTACTTAAGTTGGATTGTATGATGTGTGAATAAAACTGTTTAAAAATAAACAGAGAGATATAAGTGCTAGAGAAAATGTGGAGAGAGAGATATACCTATTCACTGCTGGCGGGGAAGCAGAGTGATGCAGCCCCTTGAAGGGCAGTATGGTGGGTCCACAGGAGGCTGGGGGTGGGGTTGCCGTATGATCCTGCAACCCCATTGCTAGGTGTATACTTGAAGGAACTGAGAGTGGGGACAGGAATGGACATTTGCACACTGGTGTTTATGGGGGCAGTGTTCACTATTTGCAATGGATGGAGGTGGCCTAAGGGTACTTCAACTGAGGAATGGAAGGGGGAACTGTGATGTATACATACAAGGGATTACTGAGCAGCTGCAAGACGGAATGAAGTTGTGAACCATGCAACTAGGTGAATGAACCTTGAGGGACAGTGTATTGAATGAAATGTCAGGAAAAAAAGACAAATATTATCATGCCTCATTCACATGAACCAAGCATAATATACAAACTCTGGAAAATTGAAATCAAGAACATAGGTTACCAGGTTAAGCCATTGTAAAGGTTTCTACACTGTAAGCTCTTAACAACAGTCACATCTATTTTAGAGTTGTAACTGTTATTTCTAAATTTTGAGATGCTGAGCTATTTGTGTATAAAACTGGTTGTTTCCTGGATCTTCGGGTATTTGTGTGACGCCTGAGACTCAGAGTTAGAGATCTGAAGCTATGAAATTCAGCACTACCCTGTACAGCAACTGTTTAAAAAGTTGGAAAAGTGCTCAGACTTCAACTAGAGATATGAGTGAAACTGATCTGGATAAGACTAAGGTAAATCAGAATACGAGGTAAAGGATGAGATGGTCTGTATTTTAAAACTTCAACTTCTGTGTGAGATATTTATTTGGTGCAAAATTTATATTTTTGATAGCACACTATCTAGTTTAACTTGAATGCTCAGTTTATTCAAACACCATAATTACATGGAACCTTGTCTAGGCAGTGAGATCTTTTGGTTTGTACAGCTTAATGTGATGCCCTGATACATCCCAGAGTAATTTGGGCAGAGAATAAAAAAGTATTTGCAAAATCTGCTTGAGGGACTGAGGAGAAAGGAAATATTAAGCTCCCCCACTTGGGGAATTCCTAATATTCTCACAAGCATTGGGGACAACCAATTTAATGTGCTGAGCCCTTGATCATGGGGCTGACCCCTATGAGACTTATTCCTGCAAAGGAGAAGCTAAGCCTACTTATAATTATGCCTAAGAGTCACCCTCAGAGAACCTCCTTTGTTGCTCAGATGTGGCCCCTCTCTGTAACCAACTCGGCAAGTGAACTCACTGCCCTCCCCTATACGTGGGCCACTACTCGCAGGGTATGAATTTCCCTGGAAACTCCTGGGGATGAACCTGGCCCTGACATCATAGAATTGAGAAAGCCTTCTTGACCAAAATGGGGGAAGAGAGAAATGAGACAAAATAATGTTTCAGTGGCTGAGAGATTTCAAATAGAATTGAGAGACTATTCTTGAGGTTATTCTTATGCATTTTATAGATAACCATTTTTAGCTTTTATGGTATTAGAATAGCTAAAAAGAAATACCTGAAACTGTAGAGCTGTGTTCCAGTAGCCTTGATTCTTGAAGACAATTGTATAACTATATAGCTTTTACAGTGTCACCAGGTGATTGTGAAAACTTGTGGCTGATGCTCCCTTTATCCAAGGTAGGGATATAGATGAGTAAAAAAATAAAGACAAAGATTTTAAATAAATAATAGGGGGATAAGGGATTTAAAAAATGGGTACATTGCAATACTATTGTTCAATGAGAGGGGGGGTAAGGAGTATGAGATGTATGGGGTTTTTCTTTTTCTTTTTCTTTATTTTTCTGGAGTGATGCACATGTTCTAAAATGATCATGGTGATGAATACAAAACTATGTGATGATATTGTGAGCCATCGATGGACTGTATGTATGTGAAGATATCTCAATAAAAATATATTTTAAAAAGTCTCATCAAAATCAGCTACGGGGGCTAAACAAACTGTGGTATATACATACGATGGAACATTATGCAGCTTTAAGACAGAATAAACTTATGAAGCATGTAATAACATGGATGGACCTAGAGAACATTATGCTGAGTGAGTCTAGCCAAAAACTAAAGGACAAATACTGTATGGTCCCACTGATGTGAACCGACATTCGAGAATAAACTTGGAATATGTCATTGGTAACAGAGTCCAGCAGGAGTTAGAAACAGGGTAAGATAATGGGTAATTGGAGCTGAAGGGATACAGACTGTGCAACAGGACTAGGTACAAAAACTCAAATGGACAGCACAATAATACCTAATTGTAAAGTAATCATGTTAAAACACTGAATGAAGCTGCATCTGAGCTATAGGTTTTTTTTTGTTTTGTTTTGTCTGTCTGTTTGTTTGTCTTTTTTTTGTACTATTATTATTATTTTTATTTTTTTCTCTATATTAACATTCTATATCTTTTTCTGTTGTTTTGCTAGTTCTTCTTCTAAATCGATGCAAATGTACTAAGAAATGATGATCATGCATCTATGTGATGATGTTAAGAATTACTGATTGCATATGTAGAATGGAATGATTTCTAAATGTTGGGTTAATTTCTTTTTTTTCTTTAATTAATTAAAAAAAAGTCAGCTACGGGGTACAATGCAAGGGTAGTTCAGTGGTAGAATTCTTACCTGCCTTGCAGGAGACCTGGGCTTGATTCCCAGCCTGTGTACTTCCCAAAAACAAACAAACAAGCAAACAAAAGAAAGAAAAAACAAAAATTCAACAAATGGTGCTGCAATAACAGGATACTCACATGGAAAAAGAATGAAATGTGACCCCACCATAGAGCATACCAAAAAAAAAAAAAAAAATCAGCTACAGTCATTGTCAGTCCTAAGACAAAATTCTCCTTTGGATATGGACCTGTGAAACTCAGAACAAGTTATCTGCCTCCAATACACAAAGGATGGACAGTCATAGGATAAATGTTCCCATTTCCATAGGGAGAAATTGAAAGGAAAACAGGGGTCATAGTTCCCAAACAATTCCACAAACCTACAGGGCAAAGTCCATTAGATTACAAAGTCTGAGAGTCATCTATAGAATGACATTTTATCCTCAGGTCTTGAGAGTGGAAGTCTCATCCTCTCCAAGGGCTTTTAAGCAACTGCCCTGCTCTCTCCAAACTCTGGAGTGAGGGTTGCAACATTGGGGAGCACTGGGGAGACCACCGTGTTCTCAGTCAAACCCTCCTCAAGCATCTGGGTACCACCTGAACTCTTGGCCATTTCTGGGGCACACACTCAAGCCCTTCAGAACAGTGGGGTGGCAGCCAGGCTCTACCCAATCCCAGGGGAATGTGCTCCATCCTCTCTGAGGCCTGGTGCAGCAAACTCTTCCTGAACAACAGGGTAGAAGGCTCATCCTCTGCAAATTCTGGGGTAAACTCACCTTTTCCATGTATGGGTGGGTCTGCTCTTCTGGCCCAAGGTGTCTTAGCTATAAGGCTTGGCTTCCATGGTTCTGCCTTTGAAGTCATTTTTTCCTTTGATCTATCCTTTTTTTGTCCCTTTTAGTCCAGATTGGCAGTGGTTCCATTTATGCAGATCCCACAACACTCTTGTTGGTTATCCATGCAATATATGGGGATCACAACCACCAACAGGATTTTCTGCAAATTCTTCTTGCATAACTGCTTTTCCTATCCTGGCTTGTACTGAGATGGCCGACAGGTTCCATGTTTGGTTAAATCCTCACATGGGCACTATTCTCTGGGGACTCATTTTCTGGAAGCTCAGAATTTTCCAGACTATCAATTACTGGTTTCTTTGTATCCAAGAGTGCTGTTCTCAACTTATGCCTTTCCTCTTACATTTCACTATAAGCTGCAAGGAGAAGCCAGGCTGCACTTTCCACATTTACTTTGAAGATTTCCATAGCTAGATATTCATCACTTTCAAATTCTCCTGCTCATCCAACACCAGTACTCAGGTCTTCCAAATTCTCTGCCACTTTCCTCCAGTTTGTAGTAACACATTCCTCATGTCTGTATAAAGCCTCATTATAAGTACCTTTATTTCTACCAACAGTGTCTTCAAAACATTTCGACCTCTCCTTTTATGCTTTTCACAATTTTTCCAGAATCTTCCCCTTATCCATTCAAAATATATTCCAACATGTTCGGTATTCACAAACTCAGCAATCACTTCTCTGGTACCAAAATCTATTGCAGTTTTCTAAGGCTGCCGGATGCAACGTAACAGAAATGGATTGGCTTTTACAAAGGGGATTTATTAAGTTACAAGTTACAATTCTAAGGCCATGAAAATGTCCAAATTATGATATCAACAAGAGGATACCTTCTTGGAGGAAAGGCTGCTGGCATCCAGGCTTCCTCTGTCACATCAGAAGGCACATGAAGATGTCTGCTGGACCTTCTCTTCAAAATGTCTCCGTGGGTATTTTCTTTCTCTCTTATCTTCTCTTGGCTCTGTCTTATAAAGGGCTCCAGGAAAGGACTAAGACCCACTTAGAACTGTGTGGGTCACATCTCCATGGAAACAACCTAATCAAAAGGTTGTTACTTAGAAAACTGCAATAGATTTTGGTACCAGAGAAGTGATTGCTGAGTTTGTGAATACCGAACATGTTGGAATATATTTTGAATGGATAAGGGGAAGATTCTGGAAAAATTGTGAAAAGCATAAAAGGAGAGGTCGAAATGTTTTGAAGACACTGTTGGTAGAAATAAAGGTACTTATAATGAGGCTTTATACAGACATGAGGAATGTGTTACTACAAACTGGAGGAAAGTGGCAGAGGATTTGGAAACAACCTAATCAAAAGGTTGTTACCACGATAGGTTTGCACACACAAAATTGGATTAAAGAAGCATGGCTTCTCTTGGGTATATAACAGTTCCAAACCAGCCCATAGAGGAAAAATTGAAGTCCCCAAGCAGCTCAAGAAAATTAAAAACATTCTGCTGGATGTTAGCTGTCACCTCTTTCAAATGGCTATTATTAAAAGACATTTTTAAATTTTTTGAATTGTGAAATATAATATATATACAAAAAAGCAACAAATTTTAAAGTACATTGTAACAAGTAGCTATAGAATAGATTTCAGGGTTACTGTTCTACAATTTTCAGTTTGTCCTTCTGGCTGCTCGAAGACACTGGAAACTAAAATATATATCAATATAATCATTCAGCAGTCATACTCATTTGTTAAATCTTATCTTCTCTGCTATGACTCCTCCTTCTCCTTTGATCCTTCTTCCAATCTTTACGGGTATTTGGACAATGCCCATTCTAATTTTTGCATGTTGGAAAGGGGTGTCAATAATATGGGGATAGGGGGATGGAAATAGTTGATGTTCTTGGAGAGACTGGCCCCTCTGGGCGTTAGGACTTATCTGGCCTAAGAATCCATCTGGAGATGGTAGGTTTCTGAAAAGTACTCTCAGTACATGAAACTTTTGTAGAGTCTCAGACAGAGCTGTAGGTGTTCTTTAGGGTTAGCGGGAATGGTTTGGGTTAGGGTTTGGCAAACCCTGGTAATTAGTAATATCTAGCTAATGCTTGCCTACCAGCAGCCTCTAGAGTAGCCTCTTGACTCTATTTGAACTCTCTTAGTCACTGATACTTTTTTTGTTACATTTCTTTTCCCCCTTTTGGTCAGGAAGGCATTGTCAATCCCACAGTGCCAGGGCCAGGCTCGTCCCTGGGAGTCATCTCCCACGTTGCCGGGGCAACTTTCACCTCTGGATGTCATGTCCACCGTAGGGGGAGGGTAATGATTTTACTTGCAGTGTTGGGCTTAGAGAGAGAGAGACCACATCTGAGAAACAAAAAAAGATTTTCTGGCTTCTCTGCTACAGAAATAGGCTTCACATGAGCAAGGCTCAAGATCAAGGGCTTGGCCTATTGACTTGGGAGTCACTAATATTAGAGACAGTGTCAGGGCTTTTCTGGTGGTAAAGCTTTATAGTCCCATATTTCCTGTCCCATCCCTTAAGGGGTTTTCACATGGCCATGCTTTTGCACATGCCAGTCTCTCTGCTTGGATGTTCCTCCAAAGTGTTCATAGAGTGTGGGAAAGAGCAGTCATTCTGGATCCAGGAGTTGGGGTTCAGCTTCCGCCTGGAGGTGAAGTAGCAGGGCATTTCAGACAGGGGGAATAACAGGGGCAAACGTTCCGAGGAAGGAAACAGGGGGTAGAGCTCAGGGATAAGTTTCCAAAGGTTGGATCGATAGATTTTCAGGCTTTGACGCTAATGCAGCAATCTTCATTTCCTCCTTCTGTCCCCCGGAGAATTTCTCTTCTCTCTGGGATGGGACGGAGGAAAGATGGACTGGCTTAGGGGACCAGGGGACCTAACTGGAGTAGCACATTGGAGAATTCTGGGATCCTGGTGTGCATGATGGTCCTGGGCCCGTGGGAGAAAAGGTGCCCAGGTGGATTAGATATGCTGGAACCCAGCCAGCAGGAGCAGGCGGCTCATTCCCGGTGCAGGGCCTTGGGTGCCCAGGATAGGGAGCAGTTACAGGAGCCAGGAGAAGCCCAAGGGCACAGCTTGGCAGCAGCATCAGAACGGAGGAGAGGGGGGTGGTTGGCACAGGCCTTCAGCAGCCAAACGCCCTCGCGCCATGCTCTAGGCCTCTCCATGGAGGAGCTGGAAGCTAAAATAGGACTCTATTTTGGGGGCCTGTGGTGAGTTAGAGTCACTTCCCTGTCACTTCCCTGCCAGACGGGAAAGGTTGCCTCCGTGTCTTCAAGGCCTGGCCCTCCGCCCATGCAGGGGTGGCAAGGGGTGCACACTGATGGTGGGGTGCGAGGCAGAGGGGCGCAGGCTGACACGCAGGAGAGGGTGGCAGCTGCTGAGGCGGCGGGAGGCCTGAGGCCGCATAAATTATCCCCACACTCCTCCCAGCAATCGGGTAAACCTGTAAGCCGGGAGCTGGGCTTCCCCCATTCTACAGGGGAAGAGGCTGAGGTTCAGAGAGGTCAATTCGCTTGTCCAAGGTCACTCAGCAGCAAGTGGCAGAGCCTGCACTTACTGCAGGTCTAGGCGGCGCCCGAGATTGTGCTCCTAACCACAGAGGATGCCGAGCGTCTACTGTGTGAGCCCCTGAGCCCCAGCAGGAGGCCACTGTCATCCTATTTCCCAAACGGGCCTGAGGTGAGAGAGGGTCAGGTCTGGGAGGCTCTGCCTCACTTTGGGCATCTGCATTATGAGGGGATTGCAGGCAAGTCCCTTCTCTCCGTGCCTCAGTCTTCCCATCTGTAATTTCAGGAGATGGGGTCAAATCCCAAAGGGTTGGCCCAACTCTGACACTGTGACGTGTCTCCCGGGCTTGCCTTTGAGAGCGGGGAGTGGGGCAGCCAGGATGGCAGAGGGAGTTTCCCAAGCTGCCCTTTCCCTGCCTGTGGCCTCCCCTAAACCCATTCTCCAGACTTTTATGTGCAACCTACCAAGGAAAGAGAAGGAAGGTGCGTTTCCTGAGCCTGGACTCTGGGCCCGAGGTGCTGGCGTGGGATGTGTGTGCATCATGTCATCTAGTCTGCGTGTCACCCTGTGCAAGAGGCACTGTTATTATGACGCTGTTTTTACAGATGAAGCCCGTAGTGGGGGAGGCAACTCCACCGGGAGAAGTTGCAGAGGAAGGGACACAGGCATGCGCCTCACCTCCCCCAGGCTCCCGGGCTCCAGAGCCGGGTCCTTTCTGATGCTGCCCCCATAATGTACCAAAGCCAGCCAGGCCCACCTGGGCAGCCTGATTTCTAGCCCCCAGCCCCGCAGTCCCCGGAGCCTGGCCGGCCCCTTCCATTTCTCACTGGCTCCTTTCCTGCAGAGACTGGGCCAGAAATAGCCTTGTCCATCCTCTCCACAGTTTTCCACCTTTGCCATGCGCCATGCTCAATTGCCCGTGTCCTCCCTCCTCTCACCTGTCGTCGGGAGGACGGGAGCCACTTCATCCTTCCATTTCCCTGTCATTAATACAGCGCTGCCCCCCTTTCCCCCCACCCTGCTGTGGCTCCTCTGGCAGCTTCCCTTGTCCTGCCTGTCTCATTTCTGAGCCCAGAAACCTGTCCCTCCTGTTTCTGCTCTCCTCTCTGACTTCTTTCGGTGGTCCCAGAGACCAGGAGAGGCTGAAGCTGTGAGGAAACCCAACCCGTCCTGGCTGGCACTCTGCCCACCCTGGTCTGCCAGCTTTCCATCCCTGCCAACCCACAGCCCGAAGCCAACCCACTCAGCCACCCCATGCAGCTTCCTGAATGCCGCCTCCATCACTCAGTCCTCTGCTCCAAGACCACCCATGGCTCCCCACTGCCTGCAGGAAAAGGCCCCAGACCTTCAGTCTGCCGACCTCACCTCCTCACCTGGCCCCGGCCCCCCATAGCTCCTGCCTGCTCCCATGCGCCATGCACCCCCTGCCCCAGCCTCACTCTCCTATCAGCCATGCTCAGTTCTG
This sequence comes from Tamandua tetradactyla, assembly GCF_023851605.1. NCBI lineage: Eukaryota > Metazoa > Chordata > Mammalia > Pilosa > Myrmecophagidae > Tamandua > Tamandua tetradactyla. The sequence goes on from NC_135333.1 coordinate 30,782,030, forward strand.
GCTCCGAGAAGCCAGCAGCTATCAGGCTGGGAAGCCCCAGGAAAAGCACCGGCTCCCCTGATTTGCTGGGTGACCTTCGGTAACACACATCTCCTCTCTGAGCCTCTTTGCCTATAAAATGGAGGTAATAACAGAATCTACCTCACAGGGTGATGGAGGATGTCAAATGAGAAATCAAAGGTTAAAGGGCGTTGGAACCTATAAAGTGCAGGCATTTAATTGTTATGGTCATCAGGCAAGGAATAATGAGATTAATTTCAAACTATAGCAAGAGGCTGTGTGAGTTTGCCTGATGGGCAAGGGTACAGGGTGAGATCTTAAGCCAGAATAAAGTAGCCACTTGTCTTCACCCACAGGGCCTTGAATGACAGCTCCAGGGACAGACATCCGTGTCCCCATCTCCAGTAAGGGGACAGGCCCAGGCCAGACAGCTGCTGAACCAGGATTGGTGCCTGGCCTGTTCCATTTCCCCAACACCCGTGAAGCTCAGGGAGCAGGCTCCTTTGTCACCTCGGCCTCTGGGGTTCTCCGTACCCCTGACTAGCTTAGGTTTGGTAGCTTCATGGTCCAGCCCCTGGCAAAAACCTCCTCAGGGCGGATGAGAGTCAGTCCAGTTGCTACAGGGGGGCTCCAGGCTGCCCCCCACAGTGCCCTTTCTTAGCTGCTGTGTTTGCAATGCCACTGTGGCCTCTGAATTCGTAACTTTCTCTGGTCTTTCTATGGGATACCCAACCACCACTCAGCACACCCAAGGATTCTCCTCGTGGGCACCCCTCCCTCAAGCCCGGTCCGCTTCCTCCACAGTCCACCATGGAGGGGGCTCCCTGAAATGGGTTTTCCTAAAGGCCCCTCCCCTTTTTGTTTCGATATCCACTGTCCTCCCTGTCTAGCTGGATGCAGGCACTGGATTGTGGATTTCTCTAGCCTGGAGTTAAAGTATTTTAACCCGGCACATCCAGTTGCTTCCCCATAGACATGCCAGGCCTTGGAGGGGATGAGGGCCACTGCCTCCCCAGCCATGTTGTGCCCCCTACAACCCCCCTGTAGCTCATCCCCTCTGGCGCACGTGCATCTCAGTCTCTTGCCCTCAGGGTAGCTCTTCTCCCTACCTGGTTCCGGCTTCCCTCTGCCTCCCTCTGGCTCTCCCTTAGTTTGCCTTCCTGTGCAGGTCTTCCTCTCTCCCTTTGTCTCTGTCACCCTCTCCCCTCTGTTTGTAGTGTCCCTGCCATTCCTCATGGCACTGTCACCTCTCCCTGGACCCTCATAACGCCTCTGTGGATTCACCTTGAGCAGGAAAGGGGGAGAAAGGAGGAGCTCAGAGAGGCCGGGAAAAAGTCCTGGAGGCAGGAAGGGGAGGATGGTTTGCTGAGCCTCTGCTTGGCAGGGAAGCCCCAGCAAGCACAGGGAGTGGGCACTGGCCTGCAGCCCATCAATCCAAGGGGTCCTGGGAAATGGACCAGGAGGAGGTAGCCCTGGGGATGGGCCGGGGCTCAGGTATTAAGATCTGCATGGGCCTCTGCACCAGCCCCTCTGTCTGATGTCACTAAGCCCCCTTCCCTGTGCCTCAGCCTTGCCTCCTGTACATGGGGCGCCAACTGTGGAGTCTGGGAGAGCTAACAAGGGCCTCCACTGAGCAGGGCTCTGGACTGCCTGCCCTGTGGCTCTGACACCCACAGAGGACAGGCCTGGCTACTGTCATGGGCGTGGGCAGAGAGTGGCGGAGACTTGCCCGTGGTCCTACTGGCATTTACAGCAGAGCCCAGCTCAGGGCTTTTTCCCAACAGCACCCCCAGGATTGAAGGGCTGGGGCCCAGACTTGCATCATGGCCATATCCTCAGCTCCCAGAACAGGGCCTTCCTTCCTTGCTCGTGGTGGGTGCTCAGCAAATCTTTGTTGAATGAATGCATAAATGAATGATACAGAAGCCCTCTGGAATCTGTAATGGGTGGGACTGACCATGACCCAAGCAAGTGTCCTTGTTTGCGGAGTTTCCCACTGGGGCTCGTGGAGGGACTTGACACCAGATCTGAGGCAGAGAGTGAGTGAGTGACAGGTGAGTCCTGGAGGTCGCAGGGATGGGGCAAAGATAGGCCTGGGTTCCTCCCACGTCTACCAAATGCCAGTTATGTGCTCCCATACCCTCTCTCCAAGGCTTCCTGCCATCTTCTGGGAGACAGGAATAGAATCCTAGAGTGTCAGATATGTCAGCATCCTGGAGGTTATTGGGTCTAATACCCTATTAGTTCATTTTGAAGATGGAGGAGACTGAGGCCCAGAGAAGGGAAGAGATCACCCAGAATCACCCCATGAGTCAGAACCCGTGCCTTCTCTCCACCCTCCCAGTCCTTGTGTCCTAAGAGCTAAGGAATCCATCAGGTTTTCCCTTGGCTGCCAGGAAGCTCAGAGGTCAGGGTTTTTATTCTGTTTTGTTTTTGTTTTTGATTTTTTAACATAAGCTTTTTATTTTGGAATAATTTAGGCTTCACAAAAAAAAAAGTTGCAAAGATAGTACAGAATTCCCATAAGAGATCAGTTTTTAAACTGTGCCTTATGTTGTAAGCCCATCAAAATCCTTTCCAGAAGGCACTTCACATTTATTCAGGTCCAATAATGTGATGCCTGGTCACAAAGGGGCTCTCAGATAATCCACACAACATGTGCAATGCATGAATGGCCCTATTTTACAGATGAGGAAACAGGCTCAGAGATATAAAGTTATTTGCCCAAAGTCACACAGCCAATAAGTGGCAGAGGCATCATGCAAGCTGTGGCTCTCACCCCCATGAGCTTCTCTCTCTACAAATACATGGTGCCATGTCCTGGCGTCGTCTTCAAGGGCCTAGTGGCCGCCGTTCTTCTTTACCTGCTCCCACCTTCTCAGTGGGGAGGCCCTTGAGAAGCATTGGGGTGGGGGCTCGATTTGGGAGCTCCTCCCCTTTCCAGTCCTGGGAACCCAGGTCTACACTGCCCCTATGGAAAGAGTCGGATGTGGGCTTGCCTCTTAGGAGAATCTGGCTAACATAGCCCAAAAATTCTGACAGTGTTTCAGTACTTAGCCTGAACAAACAGCTGCAAGGAAGAAAAAAAGGGGTGTTGGTGGGAAACTGCACAAAGCCGTTCATCACGGAATTATGTATCATGGAGAAAAGTTGGAATCCAGCCGTTACGCAAGAGCAGAGGAAAGTTTAGGCCAACAGATCTCATCACATGGGCAGCTCCGTGGGAGGTTTAATGCTCTGTGGTCTCTGTCTTGACATTATTGATAGTCTCATCTTTGAACTTGTGTTTTGCAGGTGAAGTCCAAGGGGACAAAGGAGCAGGTGTGCGAGCAGAAGGGGTGTCAGAAAAATGGAAAAAGCTTTATGGTTTAGTACCTTTAATAGAACATATTCCTGATTTTTAAACAAGGGACGTGCATTTTCAATGGACCTCGAAAAGTATGTAGTTGGCTCTCAGTGTAGTGGGGTGTGGGGTGGGGGGAGGCCCTGGGCTGGGAGCCGAGGGGCTGGGCTCAAGGCTACTGCCCTCTAGGCCTCAGTTTCCCCACTTGTAAAATGAAGGCTCAGACTAGATGATCTGTAAAGGTTTGCTGAGCGCTGTAATTTCAAGACATTTTGCATCACCATTAAAAATGGAAAATACTAGAATCTGTCAATATCCAGGAAAGTCAGTATCCAGAAAAAACCAGTGAGAAAATCCAGACGCAGGAAGCAGGGGTCCCCTGAGCACAGCCATGGCAGAGTCCAGCAAAGGACTGGCAAGGATAGGGAGAGACTCTGACCAGGTGGAATCGGTGGAGTTCAACACCATCTAGGGTCTTTTCTATTTGTTTTTTTTGAGTGTTTCTTCTTTTCTATTTTTCTTTAGGCTATTTAAGTTCATAAGGAAAGTAAGGTTTTCAGAAGCTAGCAGGAAGGAAACCACGGTGAACCCGCAAGAATTCTGCCCGAAGGGTGAGATTTCAGGCAGGCCTGGGTGCAAGAAGATGGGAGTTTCTCAGCACCCCTTAGCCTACACCCTCGCACTCTCTCTCCTGCCCTCCCCTTCCCCAAGCCTCGCTTTCTCCCTTCCTCTCTCCCACTGCTCACGGCTCCCCACTGGGGCTGAGACTGAAGAGTGGCAAGAGTGAGGGCAGGGCAGGGCGGGCAGGTCTGCGGGGAAGATGGAGGGGAAGGAAGGGCTTGGGGGCACCTCTAAGACCCCTTTGGCCCCTGCCACCGTGACCCCAAGCTCAGTGGTATCTGACGTTTCCGGCAAGGCGCCGCAGATGCCGAGGTCCCATGATCTTTCCTGTTTCAGTGCGCCTGGAGCCCGAGCTGGGGGAAGGAGATCAGAGGAGCTGTCTGGGAGCAGAGGCAGTGGGAGGGCTGCGAACCGGGAACAGGTGGGAGAGGGAAGGTGAGTCAGCGCAGCGCAGAGCGAGCAGGAGTTTGCAGCGAGCTGCCTGGGGCCTTGGAGCCTCCCTGCAGCTGTGCACTCGCTGGGCCTCGGCACCCTGAGCCCCCTGGGCCCGCACCGGGGCTTCCCTGGGCCCCGCTTGGGCACTCCAGAAGACTCTTGTCAGAACTCACCTTTCCTGAGCCCCACGGGTCACAGCTGCAAGTTAGCAGCGGCAAGGGCCCCTCCTGCAGCTGTGACTGCCGCAAGTGTCTGAGCAAACCGGTAATGAGGAAGCTGTCTGGGAGGGGCCTTGAAGTGCCCCCACATCACTCAGGATGGGTGGGTGCCCGACATGCACCCCTTTACCTACAGCGGGCCCTGGCTTCCTGCGGATTGTTCCAGATTGAGGATTTTGAGCCCGAGAGTAGCTGAGGCCAAGGTCCTGCTCAGCGGCTGGGGGCCCACAAACAGGGCAGGAGAGGGTGGGGTCAGCAACATCTCCCAGGACTCCCCAGGGTCCTGCAGGGCTGGATGGAAGGAAATGTCTGAGGGGTCCCTGGGGGGTGGTTAGGACCCCGGGGTGTTCTCACCCGGCAGAAGGGCACCCTAGGCCCCTCCGAGAGCAGGGGAAGCTCTGGCCGCTGAGCTTCTGTCTTGCTGAGTTACCCCCTCAGGCCCTCGGTGACTTCCAAAGGTCACAGGCACACTCTGGGAAATCTAGAGGCAGCCCTCTGGGGGGGGGGGGGGGGAGGAGGAAAGGGGCAGCCCCTCCCCCCTCAGCCTCTGGCTAGGGGAAGGTGGGAGTGAAGGGGAAGCGGGCCCCTCTGCTTCTGACAGTCCTCACCTCGGTTCAAGCCATCTCCTTGCTTTTCTGGGCCTCGGTTTTCCCCTTTGTCAAATGGGTCCATAATCCTTGTCTCAACTACGTCTTGGAATTTGCTAAGTGTTCAGTGAATTAAAGGACGTAAAAGGTGTTATGGAAATAAAAGACATTAGGATGAGTAATTCTGGGGAAGGGGAACTTGGATCCCCAGGACAGCCTCTTTCCTCCAAGAAATAGGTCTCAGGCGAACGGTTAAAAGCAAGTGGGACGCACAGTGGTTTACCCAAATGGCAGCCATGTTGCCGGTGCTGGTGATATGTGTCCATTCACAAAGCAGTGCACAGCACTTTACAGGTGAGCTTGTCTTCTGGTTCCCTGCATTTCCTGAGGTAGCTGGTGTCTCTGCATAGAAGACTCCCATGCCCTCTCCTTCCTTACACCCCGAGTTCTGGGCACACAGTTGGCATGTAAATTAGAGTTACAGCTACAGGGGACACTCCAACTCCCTGGATCTAGAATAGATTGCCACGTATGGCCACAAATTCCATGCTGGTGTGTATTCTCTTTGCAGTGTGACTTACAGGCAAGACTTGGATTGGCCACGGCAAAGGGACGTCATGCGACTTTGAGCTGGGCCTCAAGAGACCTTGCAGCTTCTGCCTTTGCCCCCCTAGGTTGTTAGCCTGAGACCCCACATCAGGATGAGGGACCCCGTGAGATGAACTGTGGCACCTGCAGCCCAGTGCCCAGGAGAAACCAGGAGAGGGTCCCCCTACCTTCCACAGGGTCATGAGAAATAATAAATCATTGTTGAAGCTACTGGGTCTCAGGGTGGCTTGTGGCCCAGCACGGGGCAAGGGAAAGAGCTTAGCCAAGGGCCCACAACGAGGCAGGGACTAAGTCTGCAGTGTGGCCAGGTTTCCCGGCTATGCACTGTAGCACCCCGCAGCCAGCTCCATCAGCAGGTGCGGGATGGGGAGTAGCAGAGCTGTAAATCAGGGGGGCTTCCCCCGCTTCCACCTGAGTTATAACGAGGTGGCTAGCACCCATGGAGGGCTCTCCCTGCTTGGCACTCTTGGGAGGCAGGTATGGCTAATTCCACTCTACAGAAGATGAGCCCGAGGCCAAGGGCTGGCAGGCACTGCGCTGACAATCACGCAGCTGCTAAGTGTTAAGGCTCTGACTTGAACCCGGGTCCTCTGGATGCCAACCCAGGGTCCTCCCTGTTGCTTCTCGGGAAGGGGAATGGAGGGTGGTAGCGCTCCCTCCGCAGGGGGAGGGGCCACATCCGCAGGGGGTCAGTCTCGCAGGAAGGGACACAGACATGCACACTCTCTCTCCAATACGTTGATCCGCCTCACTCTCTCTCTCACTCGTTCACTCTGTTTCCTTCCCACCCTCCACCTTCAACCAGCTTATCCCTACTGGACCATATACTTTATTAAAAATATATATTACAAACGTCATTGTCCGTCTGGGCTAGGGCTGGGGGCCTGGAGGAACCAAAGGCAGGGACAGCCCTTGTCCTGTCCCTCCAGGGTCCCCCTTCGCACCCAAACCCAACACCCCCCGGGGGGGGGGGGCAGGATGGCTGGCTGTGAGGGCTCAGGGGGCCAGCTGGGCAGGGGCTGGGGCTGGGCTGGACGGGTGGGGTGGCGGTGCACGGGGAGGGGCCACATCTCCTTGTCCTGCAGGTAAAAATGGCGGGTTTGGTGCCTCCATCTCTCTCCATTTATAGGTATTTACAAAAGAAAGACATGAGCAACAGGCGACAGTCATGCAAAAGAAACGCACCCCTCTTCCCCCCTCCCCCCAAACGAACCCTCTGCCCACCCACCCCCACCCCAGCGGTCCACTCGCCTTCCGCAAGGTTCTGAGAGCAACAGGGGGTGGGGGGGGAGGTCCTCAAAAGGGTCAGTGGGGAAAGGGTGGTGGCTCTGGGGGGCCCGGCGCCACATGTGGGTAAGGGCTGGGGAACCAGGCGTCCCGGCTCTGGGCCAGGCCAGGGCTCTGGGGTCAGCAGGAAGGGGCTCCCCAGTCCTGGGAGCCCCCACCTCCCTCCAGGAGGCCCACGGAGCCAGGGCCAGCGCTGTCCTGCGTGTGGGAGGGGGTGCCTCCCCACCCCACCCCCACCCCATCCCCGCCCCGGGCACAGTCGCTCGTGGGGAGCGCGGCGGGCGGGGCCGGAGGTCAGATGGCCGACTCCCTGCGGTAGGAGATGTTGTCCAGGGGCAGGGTGGCCTGCATGCGCTCCAGGTCCAGGTGGCTGCCAAACTCCAGCATGCGGATGATGCCCGCCTCCTCCTTGGAGCCCGCCTCCAGGCCCAGGCCCGCGGCCACGGCGGCGGCGGCCGCGGCCTCCTCCTCCATCTCCTCCTCCTCCTGGCTCATGAGGGCCAGCTCGTTCTCGTAGCAGAAGGCACTGGGCGGGGGCGGCGGGGCGGGCAGCACCGTGATCTTGCTCTCCTGCAGCTCCCGGGCGGAGCAGCAGGGCGTGCCGGCCACCTCGTACGTCTTGTGGAAGCGGGAGTAGTCCACCTTGTAGTGGCTCTTCTCCTCGAAGACCACGGGCTCAAAGCGGTGGCCCCACAGGATCTCGCTGGCCAGGTAGGAGCTGCGGGCCTGGGTGGTCATGGCCGTGGCCTCCACCATGCCCTCGAGGATGACCACGATCTCGAAGTCCTCCGACTCCAGCTCCTCCTTGCCCATGCCGTACAGCGGGCTGTCCTCATCGATCTCGTGGACGATGATGATGGGCGACACCAGGAAGATGCGGTCCAAGCCGATGTCATAGCCCACGTTGAGGTCCCGCTGGTCCAGCGGCAGGTACTCGCCCTCCTGGGTCATGTAGGGCTTGATGAGCTGCGCCCGCACGTGGGCCTCCACGATGTGGCTCTTGCGCAGGTTGCCCACGCGCCACATCAGGCAGAGCTTGCCGTCGCGCACCGAGATCACCGCGTGGTGGCTGAACAGCAGCGTCTGCGCCCGCTTCTTGGGCCGCGCCATCTTGGCCATGATGGTGCCGATCATGAAGGAGTCGATGACGCAGCCCACGATGGACTGGACCACCACGGCGATGACCGCCAGCGGGCACTCCTCCGTCACGCACCGGAAGCCGTAGCCGATGGTCGTCTGCGTCTCCACCGAGAACAGGAAGGCGCCCAGGAAGCCGTTCACGTGCATGATGCAGGGCTTCGGGGCCGCCGTGGCCGCCCCCCCTGCCGCGGCCACCGCCGGGCCGGCCTCCAGGTCACCGTGGAAGAAGGCGATGCACCAGAAGAGGAGGCCGAAGAAGAGCCAGGAGACCAGGAAGGCCGCCGAGAAGATCATGAGCATGTAGCGCCAGCGCGTGTCCACGCAGGTGGTGAAGATGTCCGCCATGTAGCGCTGCGACTTGTTGCTCAGGTTGGCGAAGTAGACGTTGCATTGGCCGTTCTTCTTGACGAAGCGGTTGCGGCGTTTCCGCCGGGGCACGTGGGCCTGCCCGTTGCGGCTGTGCCCGTGCATGTCCTGAGGCCGGCGTGGTCACCTGGGGAGATGCAGGGCCTGGGGAGGAGAAGCCAGACGCATGAGAGGCTGCAGAGCCAGGGGCTGCCGGGGAGGGTGCTCTCTCCCAGAGACCCAGGGAAACTGAGGCTGGGGGTGGGGGGGGCGACAGAGACACTCAGAAGAGGAGGGGCTTGGACTAGAACCTGGACTTCCTCTGCCCAAGCAGGCAGCATGTGACAGTTCAGGGTGGCTCTGGGGATGGGAAAAGTGCCCCTGGGGCTGGCCCAACTCCAGGATTGGGGTCCCCTGGACCAGGAAGCCAAGACTCTGGGGTCTTGGGCTCAGTGCCAGCCCCTCCCTGCTGCCTGCTCCAGCCCTCCCACGCCGGCTGTTCCAGGAGCTTCCTGATGCCCACTGGCCCCATTCCTACCCTTCTGCCTTGCTTGGCCTCAGCACAGGGAGCCCGGGACGCACTGGCTCCCACTTGACTTCAGCCTCTGTCCTCTTGGAGCTCTCAGAGGCTTCACAATCTCCTGCGCCACCCAGCGTGGTAGCCAGAAGCCACCTGTGGCTCTTCACATTTGAACTGAACCGAATAAAGTTTACCCTTCAGGTCCCCAGTTGCACCAGCCACATGTAAATGCTCCGGAGCTACCAGTGGCTGGTGCTGCCTTACCAGACAGTGCTGGGACCTGCCACACTTGGATCCTTCCCTCCCGTGTTGCTTTGAGCCCAAGAGCCCCAGATTCCTGTCACTTTTCCAACCTGGTCAGGAGGAGTAATGGGTGGAGAGGACAACGGTGGGGGTTGAGGCAGTGGAAGGGGAGGGACTTGGTTCCTGTGCAGGAGGCATTGCTATTCCCATGTGGCAGGTGGAAAACCACGCGCTTATGGAGGGAAAGTGACACACCCGAGGACACACAGCTGGCAAGTTAAAGATCTAAACCCAGGTGGGTCTAACTCTCCAGGTTTGCAATGTGGAGAGACAGGGAGTGGGGGAAGCAGACACACCCACCGCCCAGTTGTGTAACTTCAAGCCATTCATTGCACCACTCCCAGCATCAGTTTCCAAATCTGTAAAATGGGAATCAGAATCCCCACCTCCCAGGACCTAAAAGGCAACAGTGGGAGCTTGGTGATAGCCAGTCGCCCTCCTGCCTTCCTTCCTGCAGCCCGGGAGGGAGCGGGAGGGGGCAGGCGACAGGCATGATTCGCCTGTCAGTGTCCCCAGCTGTTTAGGCGGAGGCGGCCCCTCACCCGCCCGGCTGCGGGCTGCGGCAGGCGCACCGCGGCAGGCGCACCAGCTGTGCCCATGGAGGGTTAGACCATCCGCCCTCCCTGCCGCCTTTCCACCGGGCCCTGGGAGAGAGATGGCGCTGCCCCGGGCCCCAGCGGCTGGCAGGGTCGGGCCCGGGCCTGGGCTCCAAGTAGCATTTTGGCCCAGAATTATATAAGGCTGGAAGTTTCTATTTTCTGTCCTATTCTTCTTCCTGATCTAATTGTGCATCTGTGGCAATGTTTATACACTTCCCCGTTCAGGACAACTCAGTTGCCGCAGCAACCGGTGCGCGCCAACGCTGTAATTTAGAGATCAACAGCTTCAGAGCCTGCCTCTTCCCGGAGAATCTCCCTCTCCCGCCTGGGGGGGGAGTGAGCCCTGCCCCCACCCTCCCGCCGGGTTCTTTTCCCTTTCCCCTTTGAAGGAGCCCCACCCCGGGTCTGGGCTCAATCCTGGACCCACGTGTGACCTGGACTAGTTGCTTGACTCTCTGACCCTCAGTTTCCTCATCTGGAAGATGGGACCGGAGAGAACTGCTGTTCTGCAGACTTGACAGGTCCCATGGCTCTTGGAGGTCACGACCTTCACCAGGAGGCCACAGGAACCTCCCGTCACCTCCCCAGAGAGAGGCCCAGAGTCCTGTGAGGGGGTTGGGGCCGGGAAACCTCCTGTGGTATAAATAGTTTCAGGACTGGCTTCCTTCCCTAAAGATTTCCCGCTCTGCTCTGTCCCACTGCTCTGACGCCTCCCTTGGCACTGCAGACCGTCAGGGCCAGGGGAGCCTGAGACCACTCAGGCCACAACCCCGCCTGATGTCTGAGGCCAGCAAAGCCCAGGGGGGCCGCGGCCAGAGAAGGGACCCAGAGCAGATCTCTCGGGCCCCCTCCGGAGGGGCATATCCCTTCAGCCTCATCCTCGTCCCTCCTGGGGGTGGGGGGAGGGCTGGCGTGAGGTTTGGGGTGAGGGGAGAGACGGCACCAGTCCAGCACCCAGCCTGGCACTCCAGAGGGGCCGGGACCCCTTGTTTGCAGGTCCGTAGGAGAGGCAGGGGACAAAGAGTGACAGCCTGGGCCTTAAATGACTGAGGACACTGAGGCCCAGACAGGTTTCATTCAAGCCCAGGGGACTATGGGGGAGCCCTTGTCTAGTGGTGTGGGGGAGGGTCCTTCATGGGGCTCCCACCCTCTAGGCAGGGGCCCTGGGGCTGAGGGGGTGAGGGAGATGCCCTCCTCATGGCCATAGGGCAAGGGGGCATCCCTGGGCCTCCCCTTACCTGCACTGCCTACTGTTCCCCAGTATTGAGCTGAAATGACTGGACTTTGCTAAAGCCCCATGTCCCGGGGCCGGCCCCGAGGTTCCCCACCCCATCCTCAGCCCCACCAGTGACCCAACCTGACCCCCACCCCCGCTTCCAACCCCAACACCCACCCTCACCCCAACACTCACTTCCAACTTCAATACCCACCCTGACCCTTGTCCCTCCCCTACTCCTCCTGGACTCCAAGTCCCCACTGCCCCCCTCAGCCCCCACATCTCTTCCCCCTGGGAACCAGTTCGGCACCCTCACCTCCCACACCTCCTCGCCAGGTCACAGCAACCATTTGCTGAGTCCCTGTGGTGTGCCAGGCCCCGTGCTGGCCGCGCTGCCTGGGTCAGCGCCGGCTGGGGCTCCCGGTGCCCCCAGACACATCCTCGCGCCCAGAAATGCCTGCTGGGCTCCACCCCGGAGCACCACAAAGCTGCATGGTGCCCTGTCCCATCCCCTAGGCACACGGCACTCCCCAGCCCTGTCCCCTCCACCGCGCAGGAGCCGGTTGCAGCCCTATCCCTGAGAAGAGCCGCAGCCTGCAAGAGCCCTCCCAGCACCCAGGGACCGGCTCAGATCAATGAACGCTCCGTCGCCTTGGACTTGCTTGGCAGGAACGAGGAGTTCACCTGCCGCCCCACAGGGGTGGGAAGTACAGAGCTTGGCCCTGTGTTTTCGCGTGACAGCTGCTCGAGAGGGTCAGGTTTTCTTCTTGTTTGTCACACGGGCTTCCTCGGCCAGGTGCATGGCCAGAGGGAACCATGCAGGAGAGAAAGGGGCACAAGTGGGGGAAGAGGGAAGAGGGGTGTGAGGCAGCGACAATAATTCAGTACTGCCCTCCCCTGAACAGAAAGCTTTTACTTAAAAAAAAAAAAAAGCCCTGGTTGTTTAGGTGCCTGTATTATGCCATCTACAATTAAATTGTCCTTTTCTATGATGGTCAGAGGGATAATGGCAAGCTCAGGCAAGGTGGCTGAGGCCTGGCTTGGAGGCCTTGCTGTGTGACCTTGAACAGGAACTTCCCCTTCCTGGTCTTTGTTCATGCATCAGCCCCTGTGAGGCTCTGTCCCCGCCCAGCCTCCCTCCTGGGGCTTTTATCAGGGTTGCAGGTTTGGTGTGCTCATGCTCAGGGTTCCTCAAAGTCTGAGCGTGGGCTGCTGGCCCACGGCAAAATGAAAAGGACAGTGGAGTTGCTCTCCTTTACTCTAAGATTACATTCTCAGACTCTATTTTGGAGTTAAATGGTCTTTACTTTAGGAAATGACAGAGAGAGGAGCTGCTAGCTGCTTTTTAAGATTTAATGAACTCTCTTGGCAAAATGAAAGATTGATGATGCTTTGCCAGTGACCACTTTTTTTCTCTTTTAAGTTTACCGTGCTGTGACTGTCCACAAAATCTGGGAGCCCTACTTCATTTGACAACTAGGGAAACTGAGGCCAAGAGCAGGGTGGCTGAATGGTTTCCAGGGTGGCAGCACGGCCTCCCTGGAAACCCATGGCACTGGCCCCATCACGCTCCTGTCCCTTCCCGAGGGGTAGAGGGACCAGAGACCCTACCTGCCAGCAGGCTCCAGAGAAGGTGGGGAGGCCACCTGATGACATTATGACACTAAGTGCACCCTCCATGCTCACTCCCTTGGCACAAGAAGAGACCTTAAACTGGCAGCAGGTCCCAGTGCCCCAGGCAGGCGTCAAGGGCAGCTCTCCCTCCCTCACCCACTCCCTGCTCAGGGAAAACGGAGTATGGGGTGGAGTATGGGGCAGGAGGTGCATTTCACCAGGGCCCTGGAGGTCCGAGACTGGCCTGTGGCCTGGGGAGGAGGGAGGAAGAGTCAGAGGCCTACACTCAGGGAGCACTTCACTGGGGTCAGGCCGCCAGGCCATGGTCCATCTCATTTCACCCTGCCTGAGCCTTTGAGCTCATGGTTATGGGATTGGACAACAGAGGCCAGGGAGGTGACTGACTTGTCCAAGGTCGCCTGGCTCAGCCCTGGGTCCAACTGAACCCATCACTCCTCACTCTGGAACTGCTCTAAGGAACAAATGCTGAGCGAGTGCCAGCTCCCTGACAGGCGCCGCCTCAGCTATCTCTTGGAAGCATCTCTGCAGCCCTCTGCTTATTTAACAAGTATGTATTAAGCACCTACCACAGCAATAATCAGGGGTATTCTTTCTCTCCCCCAGCTCAGGAATTGCAGGCTGGGGGTGGGGGGAGGGATGAGCTTGGGGGTCACATGGCACAAGTGGCAGACCCAGGATTTCCGACGACCCGGGTCTGGCTGGCTGCAGCTCCCGCCCCGCCTGGCCTCCAGCCTCTGGCTCCGTTCACCTCCCACCAGGCCCTTTTCAACCCTGTGCCCCTCATGCTCCCTGCATCCCTCCCAGATGGAGTCCCCTTCCCTGGCGACCAGCCACTAGCCCCTCCCTCTGGCTGATATGAGGAGGAAATAGGGTATTGTAGGTAAAATACAAAAAAAAAAAGAAAGAAAGAGATGCTGCTGCTGCTGATGTAAGTAAGATCCCTGAGCTAGGAATCAGAAAGCGGCCCTGGCTCTAACCACCAGCGGGCTCCGGCCAGGTCACACTCTCTCCATCAGCAAATTGGGCAACAGTAATTGCTCAGTGGCTGGAGAATTGGGAAGACGTATGGAAATAAGGCACCCAGCAGGGAGCCTGGGAAAAGGTGGGGGAGGGGGGATCGGTGCACGCTTCTGAGTCTGATCAGTGCCACCCATCCCTGACCCCCAAGAGCCCATGGCCTGGAGGGAGGCTGGGGCAGGGAGGAGGAGCTTCCTCAGTGCAGGGAGGCAGGGGGCCTGGGGGGTGGGTGACTGACCTGGGGGAGTGGGAGGAATTAGCACCATGCCCCTTTCTCAGACCTGCAAGGAGCCCAGGGCCTGCCCCCTGCTCTGACTCTGGCAGGCATCTCAGGCCAGGGTGGGGAGCCCTTTCAGCTCTGACATGTGGGGCTTTGCAGGGCAGCTGAGCTGAGAGTAAAGGGGAGCTGGGGATGGACCTGACCATGGGGTAAAGGGCGGCAGAGTGTCCCCACCTGCTCACCACCCTCTACAGGTCCCCACTTTGTTCCTGGAACTCTGGGAGGTCAGCCGCCCTTTCCACCCGGAATCACAGGCACTCACTTGCCCCCTCTCAGTGCAACGGCTCTGGAATCTCCCAGCTGTACCACTTTCTGTTCGTGTGACCTTGGTCCAAGCTAACTAACCTCTTCAGTCCCTGCACTCCTCATCTTTAGGGGGAGCTGACAATGGTCCTTATTTCCTAAGACCATACTGGGGTGTAAGTGGGATGGTGTCTGGCACTTGACCAGCTCAGAGCATGTGCTTGTTAAATAGCAGCTATCACTCCCGAGGCTAACAGAAGCAGCCTCCACCCCTCCCCTTGACCCTTGATCCCTGCCCCACCCCCCTCTGAATTTCAGAAGCAGTGACCCAGAGCCCGCCCAGGTCCAGGGGCAGTGCACTCGGTGCTCCAGCCCCGGCCTGAGGGAGGGAGTGGTGAGCGCAGCAGCTTCAGAACCAGCCCTGGCTCTGATCAAATTGGGCTCAGTCCTGCCCAACTCTGTGACTTCGGGCAGATTCATTGCCTTCTCTGACCCTCAGTTTCTTCATTTGCAAAAGAAACTTCTGCAGGGTGGTTGTGAGGGTCAGATGTGGATGCTCAACAAACACTGTTCATCCCCGTACATTTCTCAGGACATTGAAATACCATGGCCTGCCACAGTCCCTGCTCCCCCAGACAACCCTAGGACAGGGGAGCTTTTCTGAGTGCTTTACGCTGATCGCTGATCGATTCCTGTAATACTCACAACAACCTCAGAGGATGGTTCATTATCATCCCTACTTTAAAAGGAAGGACAATGGGGCCCAGAGAGGTTCAGTAATTTGCCCAAGGTCACAGAGCTCCAGAGTGGTAGAGCTAGGATGGAAAGTCACAGTGTAATGTGAGTTGTCTTCTTAGGAGCTGGTGGCCAAAAGACCCTAAGGCTATCTGCTCCCATCCATCCCTGTAATGCAGGTGTACTCTGTGTACTGCTGACACCTGGCCCCTGCACTTATCAGTGGATAGACAGCCCCCTCCCAACCACCACCGCGGGGCATCCCAAATACTGTGCCCCTCTTCCCTATAGGCAGGTGAGACAACAGCAGGTCCCCAAAGGCTTCCCTTGTCCAGGACCCCCTCAGCTTCCTCCATGGTGCATGGGTTTGGCACCCCACTACCTGGCCGTGATGTCTAGGGACCCTCCCTGCCCTGTCACTTTTCCTCCTGTGTTGCTCCCTCAATTACGACTCATTGCACACTTACAGTGGGGCAGACACGGCTTTGCCCTCACAGAGCTTCTGGACCCTCTGGGGAGAGATGCTGTGCAGAGAGTGAATGTTTGCTTAGGCAGGCAGGGATAAAAGTCCCACCTGAGGTGGGAGAAGCAAGGGGCTCTAGTTCGATGGGGACCGCGGAAGGCCACTTTGAGAAAGTGACATTTAAGGCGAGACCTGAGTAATAAGTGGGAGTCAGTCGGGAGAAATGCGTGTCTGTGTGAAAGGGGGAGTGTAGAAACTTCCAGAAACAGCTTGGTGCATCGTGACGCTGCAGCAAGGCCAGGTAACTGGAGTGAGGTGAACAAGAGGGATAGTTGTCCATGATGAGGCCCTGAGGCCAGAGGGCGGTGGGAAGGGCTGTGGATTTCATCCTCAGGGCAGCGGGAGGCAGGCGGGCAGGCTGCGGGATTTTGTTTGGTTTGGTTTTTTATATTCACATGTGAAATCTTAGAGGCTTCCAAATAGGTATAAGGAAGAATACAGTAACCCCCTGTGCATCCCCCACCCAGCTTAAGACATAAAATATCCCCCACGTGGTCCCTGTGGCATGTCACTCCTCGTCCCAGCTCGGAGCCTCCCCTGTCCAGAGCGGGGTGGCTGTCACTGCGACGGGAAGTCACCGGACTGACCTCTGTGGCTGCAGAGCGGGGCCTGGACGGAGCGGTGGGGAGGGGGAGCCCAGCGGAAGCACGAGGTGGCCAGGAGGCTACTGCCGCTGCCCAGAGGGGTGCAGCAGGGGCTTGGGGCTTGGGGCGGGGCCGGCAGAGCTAGAGAGAAGAGAAGGGATTGGGTATGTTCCGGACATTGAGCCTGCAGGATTCGGTGGAGTCCTGGGTGGGGGCGGGGCAGGGAGAAGGGGCGTCAGGGTAATGAGGTACAGGGTGGTCCTGAGCGGGGGTGGGGGTGACTGAGGCAGGATGAGGATGAAGGGGTGAGTGCCGTGTGCGCGAGGAGCTTGGCAAGTCCGGCTGCAGCTGACCACTGGACGTGCACGTCGTGAGCCCCCAGGAGGACCGGGTAGCCGTGAAGGTGAGGCTGCTTTAAGCTAGGAGAGTGGATGAGACCTCCCCGGGCGTAGAGCGGTGGGTCTCAGACCCAGCCAGAGCAGCCCCTACAGAGGCAGGAGAAACAGGAGAAAGGGACAAAGCGCACTGAGACAGAGTGGCCAGGGAGGGAGGAGGAGCAAAACCGGGAGCCGGTAGAAAACAGCGGAAGAGGGGGTTTTAGGCTGAGCTGCCCAGACCCCCCTGAGGAAAGGGGCCATGTCCCTCTTCTCCACCTGGACTCCCTCCCATCCCAGCCAAAAGAGGGGAGCACTCCTGGGGGGCAGAGGAGAAGGGATGCTGCTGGGGAGGGGTCGGAGCTGGGCTGTGCTGGGGGGGGGGATCACTGCCCCCCACCCGCACCTCTGAGCAAATAAGACTCTAGGAATTGGGCTGCCTGTGTAGGGGTCACATGGAGCCTTGGGGGGTGGGGGCCCATGTCCTTCATTCAAGATTGCCCTGAAGAGGTGGGGGAGCAGGGAGGAGCGGGGGGGGGGGGGGGAGCACGACTCAGAGCTGAGCTTGAGTCTCGCTTCCTCCCTTCCTTGGCAGTCATCTGGCAGAGGCCACGGGGTGGCTTCCCCAGGTCACGGGCACCCTGCACGCCCCTGGGATGTAGCCTGCACGCACGCACACCCGTGGGTTGTGGGTCCCGGGCCACCTCGCCTGCTGCAGCCTGGCTTGGAAACAGCCCAAAGGTCTATCTGCTAATGATGCCCCCTGCAGCCGTCAAAAAGGAGGAGGGAGTGCTGGAAAGAACTATGTGGGTCTTTGAGATGCATTTTTAAGTGAAAAAAAAAAGGCAACAGTGGTGAACAGTGAGTAGAGTATCTATCATTTGTGTAAAAGAAGAGAGAAAAAAGAAATGTACAGATACACATATCTGCTTGTCTCTGCTTGTCTATGGATGGACACCCAGGAAGCTGGTGCCACTGGCTGCCTCCGGGGAGGGGAAGCAGGTGGCTGGGGATGGGGAGGAAGGAGAGTACTCACTGTATTCCTAGTCTGCGCCTTTTAAATTTTAGAACTGAATGAATGTATTACCTATGGACAAAATACACACAAAAAAGCTTTAAAATGAGTGTGTACATGTGTGCATAATTTCCTGAGGGGGAGGGTCATAGCAGTCATAAGATCCTCAAAAGGTGCCATGACCCCAAAAAGCATGAGAACCCCCTCATTTATGGGCTGTGTGGCCTGGGGAAAATGCCTTAACTTCTCTGAGCCACATCTGTAAAATGGGGAGGAACAACGCCACTTCATGGGCTTGGGACGGTGGAGGGAGGGGTTGGTAAGCTATAAAATGCAGGGTACGGTCCACTGTCTGCCCCTCAGCCCCCTCCAGGGCCCCCTTGATCCCCCCCCCCCCCCCCCCCCCCCCCCCCGTCTTCTCTGGGCTCTGATGGAGGCTCTGCCTGCCCCTCACCTCCCTCCTTCAGACCTCCGGCCTGGGTTCTCCCTTCAGCCTGCAAAGCCACTCCTCAACCAGCCTCCACACCCCACCCAGTCCGGGACTCAGCCATCCAGCACCCCCCTTGTCTTCTCACAGGCACACACTGCCTGGAGCCTCATGTGGTCCCATGGTTTAAAGTCCCACCTGGCCTGGCTCTTCTTCTCTGAGCTGCCACTAGCAGATTCAGGTCCTGCCTGTCCTGTCGGGTCTGTCCGCTCTGACACCCCAGAGGCACTGTGAACCCCGCAATGCCAAGACAGAATGAGCAGCCCCTCCTCGCCCTTCCTGCCTTCTCACCGCAATCTGTGGTACTCCCCAGTTCCCCAGGGCTCTGGCCTAACCCAGGGATCACCCTTCAACCCTCCCTAAACCCAACAGTAATAGTAATAAGCTTCTAATAACTGGCACGCAGTCAATGTCGACTCCAGTGTTGACTCCAGGGCCACGCACCGGTCACACTTTTGATCTTCACAACCTCTGAGGTAGGAGCCAAAATTGTCTTCCTTGCAGGGGGCTAAGGGGCTGCCCAGAGCCATGCAGCAGGGGGACCAGGGGACTCGAACCTGGACGCTGGCCCCACGCTCAGTCTAGAGCCAAACCCGTCTCTCCCTCTCCACTGCCCCAAGCCACGTCATTACCAGGACAACTCCACAGCCTCCTCCCCACCTCCCTTCTGGCCCCCTCCAGTCCAGTCTCCAGGCAGGGCTGAGGACTCACTTCAACCCTCTTCCTGCAGCGGGCACTCAGGATACACTGCCAGCCCCTGGCAGGGTCCTGTTCTCTCTGACCTTGCCCTATACTCCCCACCCTCACCTCCAGACACCCTGCTGGCCTTTCTTCCTGTTCCTTGAACACATCAAGTTTGTTCCTACCCCAGGGCCTTTGCACTGGCTCTTCCTTGTGGTTGAGATTCTCTTCTCCACGACTCTGCTGCTCATGCCTTCCCGCTGATCAGGTCTTGGTTCAACATTGTAACCCCCTGGCACTCTCCACCCCATTTCCAGTGGGTTTTCCTCATGGCACTGATCGCATCAGACCTGAGCTCATTAGCAACCTCTTCAACACCAGGACCTGACTCTGCTTCAGCCTTGAGCCCTAGTGCCTGGCTCCTTGTAAATATCTGACAACTGACAAAGAAACCAGATCATTCCAGCCGGTCAAAATTCCCGTAAAGACCTAAGCAGGGTGACGTGACAGAAACGTGACCAGGGAGAAGCTATTTTTGACACCATAGTCAGGGAGAGCTTCTCAGCAGAGGTGGCAACTGAGCTGAGACGCAGAGACCTTCTGTGCCACCGGGCAGCAGACAGAGACGTGAGCAGAGGGGAGGCGGGGGGGTGGGGGGGCAGGACATTCAGTGTCTCCCAGGCTCAGTGCAGGGCCCAGAGTTTGAGGGTAGGGATGGGATGGGGTGCAGGGCCCGGTGATGTGGGCTGGGCAGACAGAGGCCTCAGAAGGGCCCAAGAGAGCTGGCAGGAGTACGCAGCCCTGCCCTGCCACCCCAACACCCCAGATCGCCCACAGCCACCAGGGACTGGACTTCATGGAATGGCCATGGTCAGGGTGTCTCGTGCTCTGCCTATCATTTCTGACCATCTCCCCAGCTGGCTCCTAAGGCCAGAGACTCTCAGAACCCAGCCGGCCCCTTCATTCACTCATTCATCCATCTGCCTGGGCCTGTGTCTGCCCGCCCGCCTGGTGTCTCTCCAGCAGGCACAGTGCCATGCGCTGGAAGGTGATCGATCAATAACTGTTAGATGAATGAGCATCTATTGAGCACTTACTATGTGCTAGGGAAAAGGAAATAAGACACGACTCTGCTCCGCCGAGCTCCATGAGTGAGGACAGGAACCAAAGCTAGAGGGCTTTGTGAGAAGGTTCCCCCAGAAGATGTGAGGGAAGCAGGAGAGAGCGAAGCCCGGGGAGAGAGCAAGGAGTTTGGCCCAGGCTGGGAGGAGGGGTGTCTGGCCTGGAGGAGCTCAGAGGACCTGGAGCCAGCCAGGTGGGCTGCTGGACCAAGGAGAACAAGGAGAAGGAGGCTGCTTCTGAGGACAGAACGGTGGCATCCTAGAATTCTTTGCACTTATAGATCGGAGCATCCTAGAAAAAGGGAATCTGCACATCCGAGCCTCTATCAGTGGCACCTCCAGGAATTTCATCTAGGACATTGCCTTTCAAACTTTTTGACCAAGATCCAGAGTGAAAACAAATATATTGTACATTGCTAGTCATCATATAATGAATATATATTTAAAGCTGAAACAAGAGTTTCACAAAACAGTATTTACCCTCACTATATATGCAAGGTGATTTGCAATTACCTATTTTATTTCATTTTTTAAAAACATAGTGTGCTGTGTGACTAAAATTGTTCAAAAATATTTAGTGTAACTCACTTATAATTTCATAACCCACTAAAGGGTCAGGCCCTGGAGTTCGAAAAACACTGATCCAGAGAGTGCTTAGAAGCTGTTAATGGGCTGAGAGGGGGGATCTAGGGCTTGTCTGCAAGCTGTGCTGACCATGCTTAGGCCATGGGCTTCGGGGGGACAACTATCGGAGATGGAGTTGTTGGAAGTCACGTGGTGGGGGATACTCAGCCATAGCACCTCCACCCTGCCGTCCCTGCAGGGACTCTTTGGGTTCTGAGTCCAATCCCTCCTCCTGGCACTGTGTTCAAACCTCCCTGCTGCTCCTCTAACAGGTGCCATTCAGCAGTCGCATGCACACCTCCTATGACAGGGAACTCATCACCTCCTCAGACAGCCCACTTGATTGTGGGGAGTGGGACTCTGCCCTGTTTACCAATACAGCTGGTAGCTGCACCGCCATCACGTGGCTGGCTGTCCAGTCTCTTCTCTGTACCCTGGCCTGTCACCTCAGGGATCCAGCCCAGCTCCAGTGTGGGCAGCCCAGGGCCCTCTCTCTGCCCCACCCTGGTTGCCCTCTCCTTCCTGCTCTCCCACGCCTGCCCCACGCCTGGGGGATGGCCCTGAAGCCCAGCCAGAGAAAGTCTCTTTCCAAGGTCAGGTGGCCTCAGGATCTGCAGCTGCATGGCCTCGTGCCTGGCGCTTAGCCAGTCCTAACCACCACCCCCAGCAGGTCTGGGGGGCTGAGGTGGGGAAGGCAGGGCTCACAGGGTGCAAAGCAGGGAGGTGGGATGCGGGGACCTAAGATACCCAGAAAAGGGTTTCTGAAGGTGCTGGCTGTTAAGTGTGCAGGGCAGGGGGCCTGCAACCTCACTCAGTAGCTGCCGCTGAGCACATCCCATCAACTTCAGGCTCATACGCTGGGGCTCACGGGGTCCTCCCAGCAACCCTCAGACACAAGGTTCAAGGCCAGCCTTACTGGTCAGGGATGGAGGCTCAAGAGGTGAAAACGTTTCCCAGTCACAGCCACTCAGGGTAGAGCTGAACTGAGTGCAGACCTTCTGTCTCCCACCCAAGGGCCTCACCTGGGATTACTGAGGCCGCAGAAGCCCTCAGCCTTGAGAGGGGAAGCAGGTCCCTCAGGTCCCATGGTGCAGAGCAAGGGCCAAAGTGGGGGCAGGTATCAGGAGGCAAAGCGCTGTCCAATCAGCAGAACTTTCCAGAGATGGAGCAGTTCATCCCGGAAGACCGAAGACATCAGGAGGGGTGTGGAGACCCGGTGCCCATTTGTTGGAGTGACTGCCTGGGGGTGTCCCGAAGGAGGCCCAAAGTCCCTTTCTGCCCCCTCTGTGTCACCCACAGCCAGGAGCCCTCCAGTTCTGTGCCAGCCACCTCCCCCTGTATGACCCCACGGAGTCCCACAACCCCCGACTGCCATACCATCTGGACTCTACCTTCTGGCTGAGCCACAGGGCAGAGGGGGGCTTGGGCTTCTCAGGTGCGGGAGGAGCTGCAGGGTGGGTTAGGGGTGGGGAAGAATTTGCTGAGGTGCCCCAGAAGCCAGACGGTGAAGCCTGGTGTCAGCTCTGCCGCCAACTCCAGGTTGGACAAGTCCCTCCTTCCCAGGCCTTACTGTCCCATCAGGTCCCTCCTCCCTGGCCTAGCTACGTTTCCTCCAGTCCCTGTAGCCTGATGGCTGGGGTGGGCTCTGGGATCTGATGGGGCGACACAAGGGAAGAGCCGGCACATCCCCCCCACCACTACCAGTCACCCCTATTTCTCAGAGGAGCAAAGAGAGGCTTGGAGAGTGACAGTGGCCTGGTCCAAGCATGCGGGGTAAGTGAGTGGCTGAGCTGGGATTCGATTCCAGGCCTGCCCGACACAGGCTGCCTTATCTTCTGGCACACCAGCTGTGATAAGTGGCTGCCCCCCTTTCTCCACTCTTCAATCTGAGGGTTTTCTCGGGGAGAAGGTGAGAGATCCAGCTCTTCTCCTCCTCCAAATCTCAGATAGGGAGTGTCTTAGAGAGAGGCAGGGTGTCAGCAGCCCTGGGCGGTGGGAGGCAGAGAAGGCAGGAGCAGCCCTGGGCTCCGTTCCAAACCCAGCTCTGCCGCTACTGCTGTGTGACCTTGGGCAGATCACTGTGGTCTCTGGGCTCAGTTTTTCCAACTCCCAGCAGAGGTGCTGGAGACAAGGCAGAAGCAGGAGCTGGCCAGGCTCCAGATGGGGCTCAATGGGGTTTTCTCCATTGTCCCATGCTCATGGATCTCCTCTGCCCCTCTCCCCCATATCCCCAGTTCCCCTCTGCCCTCTGAAGCCCCCTCACTGGGTCCACCTGGGAAGGCCTCAGCTGGGAGGTCACCATGCCAGCACTGCCTCCTCCTCACACAGCTCCTGCTTAGGTCTGGAACATGGAGGACTATCTGACCGGGAGTTCCCAGGGACCCTCTTGTTGACCTTGACCTCACCAGCCCTGCCCACCGAGGCCGCATGTTCCAGATGCTGGCACTCGAGCTGGTCAGTGACTGGCCAGGTTGGCACAGGGGGGAGGTGGGAGTGTAACCATCACAGGGAGAGAAAGGGAAGCCCCAGGCCAGAAGAGATGCACCTCCCCCTCCTCAGGAGGCCGAGTGGGGGTCCCCAGAGTAGCAGAAATGGGCGTCTAGGTAGGAGGAAAGGATCTGTGGCCCTTTCTACACATGGAACTTCGGGCAAGCCCTTGCTTCTCGCTGAGCCTCCATTTTCTCATCTAAAAAGTGTGGGCGATAACACCCCAAATGCAATGCCCAGCACAGAGCCTGACATCAGGGATCAACCCCCTGCGGCCATCGCAACCCCGAGAAAACCTCTTCACCACCCCAATCTTATGGTACCATCATCAATCCTTGGGACTCTCGTGTGTGTGTGTGTGTGTGTGTGTGTGTGTGTATGCGTGCACACCCATGTGTGTGCACATGTGTATGTGTTGGGAGGAAGCTGTGAGAAGGTGAAGCACAGGAATAGAGGGGGCAGGGGCCAAACCCCAAGTCCCAGTATCCACCCACCCCAGCCTCCTGCCCCAGCCTGTGTGTCCTGAGCAAGAATAGCAGTCTTAGAATCAGGCAAAAACCACCCATTCAAATCCAGACCAGGACACTGTCAGGCCTGAGCTAGCCACTACCCTTTGCTGAACCTCAGTGTCCCCTTCTTTAAAATGGGGAGAATCAGCAATCCCCCAAGTTCTCCAGGTTTGCCAAAGGGACTACAGGAACAGAATTGGCCAAGGCCTTTGGGGCCTGAGATCCAGAGCAAACTGGAGTGGGAGGCCCCCAGCCCCAGAGCCGCGCCCCAGCCCCCCGCCCGTGAGGGCCGTGTGCGCGCCTGCAGGGACGCGCGCGTGTGTGACTCAAGGTCTATTCATAGCTGAGCTCCACCAGCTGCAGCGTCACAGGCAGAGGGGCCTCAGCCCATATTATTATTTCAATTACCATCTGAATTAAAAGTTTGAGCAGTGATCAGCCCACGTAGCGAGGGGAAGAGGGAGCAGGAGAAAAATAAAGATGAAAAGGAGAAGAAGGGCTGTGCCCAGAGATCCCCCCACACCCCAAAGAGGGCTGAGTCGCTGTGGAGGCTTAAAGGTTATGTCAACCCCCAGGATTCGCGCCCGCCCCTTGCCCAGGGCCCAGGGTCTTCGAGGGGATGGGAGGGGAGCACTTTGAGATGACAGCCCAACAGCAGCTACTTTGTGGAAAGAGGCAATTCAGTCCAGACGCTCTGACAGGCGGCTGGGCTTACCAAGCTCAGAGAAGGTGAGGGACCAACTTAAGATCACACAGAGCCACACCCGAGTCTTCTTTCTGTCACCGAGACGCCAGCACCCCCTCTTGCCAGGCAGGTCCTACCCACAAAGGTTGCCTGGCCTCGGTGGAGGGAGGTTACCCACTAAGCAGGGCTGACTGCGGGTGGTATGACACCGGCATCTGTGGGAGGCCCCAAGGCAGAGCTGGAGCCTGCTGGGCCCCTGCCTGTTTCGCCCCTGTCCCTGTCCCCAGCCTGACTCCTCCCCCACTGCCTGAGCCCTACCAGAGTCAGGATCCTCACCCTCCTCCAACCACCTGGACGCTGCACCCCCAATCCCAGACTTCACGCCACCATCAGCCCAAAGACCCCCAGGTGAGCCATGGTGCAGGGGGCAGAGCCCTGGGCAGGTGTGGGCAGGTCACTCCTGGTCTCTGAGCCTCAGTCTTCCCATCTGTAAAATGAATCCTCCTAGTCTGTGCCTGTCTGAACGTGTGTCTTCAGAATGGAGACCCCAGGGGATCCCTGAGGGGGCGTCATGTTGTGGGGGCGACCAGGGCATCTCCTGCCAAGCCCCAGCCCAGGAGAAGAAAATGTGTCCACTTTTCTCCCAGGGAAGTCCCAGGAATAGCTTCCCCCAGCCCCCTGAAAATCAGACTGGCCTAGGACCAAATCCAGGCTCCTCCACTTCCCTGCTGGGCAACCTTGGGCAAAACACTTGGGCTCTCTGAGCCATGGCTCCCCCATCTGTAACCCACGAACACCAGTATGGACCTCTCGAGATTGCTGGGAAGATTAAAGAAGTTAATTCCAAAAGCTCTTAGTCCAGTGGCTGGTAGAACGACGTGACATTCATTGCAGGGAAGACGGTATGTGATGGGGGCTGCTTCACTTCTGTGGCTGTCATTCAACCTCACCCATAAAGCAGGAGTCACGGGCTTAGGATCCCTGGCAGGCTCCTGCTTGACTAGCTTTGAGAATGAGGAGCTCACTATTTCACAAAACATCTGTAGCTACTCCCCACCTTATCTCTTCCAGCGCTGGGAATTTTCTAGATAGGACCACAACCTTCCAGCTTCTCTTCCCCCAAATCCAGCCTGTCTCTGCTGGGACTGCCTGAAACTGGCTTTATGATGAATCTGAAAGGGGAGGCTCCTCAGAGCAAATGAGGGATGGGTTAGGGTGCAGGGAGGGAGAGGGGAGGGGGCTGAAGCCAGAAATACACAGACCTCCTGGATCCTAGTCTAGGTTTGCCACGCTTTCCCTCCAGGGAGGGGGCAGGCAGTATGTATCTGCCTATTTGTCTGTCAGTCTGTCTGCCTCCAGGCAGGACTAGGAGCCAGGAGTCCTGGGTTCAGGCACCAGCTCTGCTCCTCTACCCCCAAACCCTCACTGTGACCCTGGGGGAGTCCTCTGCATCTTTGGGTCTTACTTGCCACTTTTGTAAAATGAGAGCATCACGGGATCTAAGCGTCAAGTCTTCTGTCTGAATTGAGACACCCCACACTCTCCACTGTATGACTGCATCTGCCTGCCCCCCACCTCCAGACCAGCATGCCGGGAGCCTCAGGGCTCCCTGGATGCTTGTGGCTGCAGGGCCAGAGATCCTGTCCCTTCTCCTGCCTGCCAACCCCTGCCTTGGCATTGCCCGTGAGGTTCCATCACCCCCGTTTTACAGGTGAAGTGGCTGGAGGCATAGGGAGTTGAAGCCACTTGCTCAAGACAACAGAGCAATTCCAAGTACCGGCCATCTCCCCTGTGCCCAAGAAAGCAGAGACTCAAGGGCACCATATTTCAGGAGAGTCACCAAGATCTTGAGTGTCCAACTGTTCTCTACACAGATGTGGATTCTGCCCAGAGAGGACAGGAAACCTGCCCAAGGTCACACAGCAAAGCTGGATGTGAACCCAGGCTCCCTGCCTCCCAGGCCCCTGCTAGCCAGGATGAGCCTGATTTCCTGCCCCAGCCCAGTCCTGGGATCTCCCCAAGATTGAAGCTCTCGGTCCTGTCTCCATGCCCTGCTTGGCTGCCCCCAGAGATCCCTGGCACCTGGGATTGAGGCGGGACGAATAAGCAGGAAGACAGGAAAGAAAGTTGAGGGTTGGCCGCTTGTCCCCTGGCCCTCTGTCCCTCCCTCTGCTTCTCCCCTCGTGCAGGGGGAGCGGTGGTGATGTAATGCGCTCGGCTTTGGTCCCGGTGCCAATCTCAGAAGAGAGACGACAGATTGCGTGAGCCAAATTTGGCATCCTAGGGGGAGAGGCATGAAAAGTGGAGATGTGGAGGAGAGGAGCGAGGAGCCTGGGGAGGTGAGGGAGAAGCCCCCCTGCCCGGCAGACCCTATAGGCTCCTCCCCATCCTCCACTCCAGGCCCCCACCTCCTCCCCAGCCCATCTGGCCTCCCGGCCTCCTCTCATCCTCACTGGCCCAGCCTGGCTGCTCCCGGGACCCTCCAGCCCCAGTGCTGCCAGTCCTCCTGCATTTCACCCTCCCTGCACCCCCCCCCCCAACGCACTGCTCCTGCTCCGTTTCCCACCGCCGCTAGTCTCCTGGTTACCATGTTGCTGGTTGTCATGTCGCTTACATGTCCTCGTGACTCAGTGGTCCCCACAGAGGGGCCCCCTCCTCCTCACATCCCCCTCAGCATTCGCCCCCGCCTCCCCCAGATCCACATTAGGAATCAGCCCGCCCTGTAAGCCTACACCGTTCCTCTTTCCCTTCCCTATCCGCACAACCCCCCTCCCAAGCTAAAGAAATCTTTTTTGCAGCCTCTTCAAGAGCTGCTTTCATTCTCTGTTCCGCAAATGTCTATTAAGAACCTACTATGCTCCATGCTCATGCAGCTGCTCTCAGAGACCTGACATATCTGCAAATGGCTCAAAAACCCTACCAAGTCAGTACCATTATCCCCACTCTCCAGTTGAAGAGACCGAGGCTAAGAGAGGTCAAGCCAGCTGCCCAAGGTCACCCAGCAGAATCTCAAGGCCAGCTCTATCTGGTCCCAGTCACCCCAAAGACTTTTTCTAGGAGAGGGGCTTGCTTCTCAAGGGCCTTGAGGAATGGCTCCCAAGCCCTAGATCTGCCACCCCCACCCCAGGTTCCGGGCATTCCTACTTGGATAGTCCTCTATTTCAGGTCAGATGTCCCCCATTGGCTTTCTCATGCCTCAAAGTAAAAATGATACATTACTGCTATCTGCCCAGCACTTCCCATAGCCAGTGAACCACCTTCAACTCATTTGGGCCCTGGGGTCCTCCATGGAGGTCAGTCGGGCAGGGACTTGTGCACCCATTCCACAGATGTGGAAATTGGGGATCAGGGAGGAAGAATGACTTGCCCAGGGTGCTGGACTCTCAGCCAGCTGAGCTGGTTTCTGGGAGCCGGGATGGAGAGTACATGCGGCCCACTGCCCAGCCGTGGGAAGCCCAGAGAGAGCCCCTCCTCCCAAAGGAGAATCAAGTCAAATGTTCTGGGCTCCAATTTGGATAGGGGTCAGCTCAACCGTTGGCAGCCTTTGCCACTGCCATGCTGCACCCCAGATGCATTCCACCACCCTCTTCTACCTTTTTCTCCCTGTACCCTCATCCCAGGACTTATCAGGGCCATAGCATGGCTCTCAGGTCCCTAAAGTTCTGCCAAAAGTCCCCAAAAGGCCCAAAGCCTTGGAGATCATGGGACTGGAAGTAGAGGAGAAGCAAAATAGATGCTACAAGCACAGACACACACACACAAACACACACAAGAGCTCTAGTCCTTCTCTTGCCTGCCTGGCCCTTGGGCCTACCCCCTCAGCTCCCTACTCTCCTCAGCCTGCTGCTTGACATTCTACTGATCTCAAGGCCCTCACCTGGCATCTTAGCCAGGATGCCCATCACTCCTGCTCCAACACCACCCTCCTGCCCTCCCTCTCTCGGCATCCTTTCCCCATCCTGGGTGCCCAGGCAGAAGGGTGGGTGGGAGGACAGTTAGGTTGAGGCTGCTAGGGGAGGAGAGGGGCTGCAGCTGGAAGTTCTCCCTGTTCGGGGCTCATTTGGCCCTTTCTTTCATCCCAGTACTTAGGAAAAAATAGAGTCTCTGCCTCTCTCCCCAACCTCAGTTTCACAACTGTGAAATGTGAAATACTTCATTTACTGGATTCTGACCCTCTTGTCCTGAGGTTGCCTGGCACAGAGTAGGTGCTCCAAACATGAGAAGTGGGATTTTATTCTATCAGATTACAGGGCCATTTTCAACCAGGCTGCAGTTGGGGAGGTGATAGGAGAGACCCCCCTCTCTGCACGTGACCAGCGCTGA
Source organism: Tamandua tetradactyla (assembly GCF_023851605.1). Taxonomy (NCBI): domain Eukaryota; kingdom Metazoa; phylum Chordata; class Mammalia; order Pilosa; family Myrmecophagidae; genus Tamandua; species Tamandua tetradactyla. The sequence continues at coordinate 30,810,576 of NC_135333.1, forward strand.
GGCTCTTCGGAACCCGGCGTGACAACTGGGAGTGGGTGGAGGCAGGGAAAGGTCGTGGCCGGGGCAGGAGGTCACGATGCCCTTCCACCTACCTCTCCCCGCTTTCTGCCCGCAACCCAGACCGCCGCGCTCCCAACGGACAGACAGATGGACCCTTCCAGCTCCAGGGAGTCGGGCGGCCGGGACCCGGGTCCAGAAAAGGTGCGGAGAGGGCGGGACCGCAGCGGCTGGGCCCTGGGACACACAGACACGCACGCGGCCGGACAGACGCACGGACGCAGCCCGCGGTGGGCGCACGCGGGGCTTACCGCGGGGCTGAGGGTCCGACGAGTGTCCCGGAGGCGGCGAGCGGGCGCTACATCCCCCGGCGCAGTCCGGCTGGCGGGCGTCCCGGGCGGGGAGAGGGGAGTCCCGGCACCCCCTCCCCGCGACCTCGGCCGGCCGGCCCCCGCCCCCGCCCCGCGGTCTGTGGATTTGTACGTAGATCTCCGGATCTCCGCGCCCCCGGGCCGTCCCGGGCCGCTCCCGCGGGCCGCCCAACTTTCAACGAAGCCCGGCACCGCGCCCTCGGCGCCGCCTCGGTGTCAGCATCGTCGGGCCCCGGGCCGGGGCTCAGAGCGCCGGGGCCCGGGAGCCCATCCCGCGCGGCCGCCCGCGCTCGCGCCCCCCGCCCCCGCCGCCAGCGCCTTTCCCTCCGCCGCCCCCCGCTGTTCTCTCGCTGTCACTCCGCCTCGCGCGCGCGCGTGGCCCCCAGCCCTGCGCTCCGCTACCTGCCCCGCTGCGCTCGCCTCCGGCCCCGCGACACTCTCGGCCGCCGGGCCCGGGGTCGCCCTCCCGGCTCCTGCCTGCACCTCTCCCTCCTGCTCCCCGCTTCTCTCTCCCGCTCCCTCTGGGTGTCTGCCCGTCTCACTGCTCTGTCTCTCTCCAGGCTCTCCTGCCTCCCTCTGTCTATCTCTCCCTGCCGAGTCTCTGTCTCTGTCGCCTTCCCAGTCTCTCCCCTGCCTCCGTCTGCCTCTGCCCTGTCTCCCCTGCGCGTCTCGATCTGTCTCCCCCCCCACCCCGTCTCTGTCCTTCTCTGTCTCTCTCTCTCTCCCTCCCACTCTCGGGGCGGCCCCCTCTGTCTCAGACCCCGGCCCCCGCCTCTGTCGCGTCCCCGGCTCGCCCGGGAGCCCGAGCTCCCGCCGCCCGCGGCGCGCCGAGAACTCCCAACTCGCGGCACGCCGCCCCGCTTTCCGCGACTTTCGCCCCTCCTCACACGTGACCCGCGCCCCACTGCGGAGGCCGCACCCCCCTTCCCCAAAGCCCGGGAGCCCCAAACGGCCCGCAGGGCTCGGCCCTTCCCCTTCCCCATCGCCTAGCCGGGCATCGGACCCCATCTCGCGGAACTGGCCGCTCGGGCCAGGAGTAGGGGTCGGGGGCTGCGCGGCCCGTTCCTGTCCTTGATCCTTCCCAGGTTTTCCTCCTGGTCCCAGGAGCGTCCTTCCCCCCCCCCCCCCAAGCCGTTCCGGAGATCCACTCCTGGGTTTTCCAGAACCCCAGAGGCAGGTGGGGAGGGTGCCTCCGAGCCGCGAAGGAGAGGTGGGAGGGGGTGGGTCGCGTGTCCCCCGGCGCCCGGCGCCTCCTCTCGGCGGGTCTCAGTACCCACCGCCCTCCCTGGAGTACCGGCAGTTGAGGACCTTCCCGGCCCCTCTCCGGGAGACCATGGTAGCCCTGCTGGAGGGACCCTCAGAATCACCTAGTCAGCACCACCCCATTTTATACACAGGGCGACAGTACCAGAGAGGGTCAGACGCTTGCCTGAGGCCATCCCTGTCTCCTGTTCTCTGTCACCCCCACTGCCTCAAACTGTCTTCATAAGAGGTCAGGACCCCTGCCCTTCTCTTTCCAGCTGGAGTGCTTGGCTCTGGACCATCAGGAAGAAGACCCCAGCACCCCACAGCCCTTGGCCGGCCAACCACCCCGAGGCCAAGCTGGCACCTCCCCCTTGCCCTCTGAGGAGGCAGGAGGGAAAGTCCACCTCTCCCAGGGTGGTTGGATGACAGCGCCCTGCAGTGAGACAGCCAGGAGAACTTTCCTGGAAGCCTGGCCATCTCTGACTAAGGGGTCCCAGCCACAGTTCAGAGCTTGAGCAATTGTTGAATCTGAAGTCCCTTTGGCTCCTCTTCCAAGTTGATCCTGGAGGATGCTTCCAGCACAAAACCACAACGCAGGCACTACCAGGACCGTTCTGCTTCCCCTCATCAGGAGGGATCCACTTCCCACCCTCAGCGTGGCGTAGAGTCAGCCCCACCTTATTCCACACTCCACACTCACCCATACACCTTGACCCCCCCATCCCCGATTCCAGAACACACCCGACGATTCCACACCTCTCTTCCTTTGTATGTGATATTCCTCCTGATGTAATGCCTTCCCTCCTTCTTCACCCAGAGATTCCTGCTATTCTCCAAGCCCAACGGCAATGCCTCCTCACCTGGGAAGGCCTCCTGACAACCTCAGCAGAAGGCATTCATTCACCTAGCACTGAGTGGCCACCCTGTGCCCAGTGTTGGGGCTGGACACAGGTTGGTTCTTGTTTAGTGGGCTTGGGATTTAAGCTAAGCTGGGGTCAAAGGCACTTATGCACTGGGTGATCTTGAGCAAGTTATTTACTTAATCCCTCTGTAAAGTGTGGTACTATTAAGGATCCCTTCACAGGGACTGATTAGATGGGGTGTTGCCCAGGAAATGCACACCCCATAGCAGGTGCTCAATAAACATTGTGGTGGCCGTCCCCTCTCAGTCTTCTTCAACACTGTGGACCTCCGTAGCACGCATTCCTTCTTGCCCTGCTGTGCCCTCCTGGACTGCTGTTCCACTGCCTGGCTCTTTGGTGTGGGACCGGATTGCGGAACCCAAGCAACCTGAAGAGCCCAGTGAGCCACCGAGTTGTGGCCAGTGCCAGTCCCACCTTGTCAGGGATTGAAAGTGGAAGGACGCTGGAGAGGCAAATGATGTGGCCAGAGGCCTGGCCTGGTAGCCGCCGTGTGAGTTTGGGGTGCAGAGGAAGGAGGGAAGGGCAAAAAAGGGTGAGATGGAGCTAGGACTTGGGCCACTTGCTTCTCCTCTCAGAGCCTCACTTTCTCATACATAAAGTGGGAGGATAATAGCCACTTCCAGGGCCTGTTCAGAGGATGATTAACGGTTAAAGGAAGAATTCGCCATTGCCGCCCCGCGTCTGAGTGTTTGAGCAGGTCTGCAGGGGCCTCTAGTGGAGGATGCTGAGTGACCCTGGACCAGTCACTTGTCCTTTCTGGAACTCAGAGGCCTCACCTCTAATGGGACAGCCTGGACTGGGTCCCTAGTGGGCAAAATGGCTTTTTCCTAAAGAAATATACAATTGAGCCAGAGGTCCTGAGAGTGGGAAAGCCCTGGGGATTAGCCAGGTAGGGGTGGGGAAGGGGCAGTCTTTGCCCAAAGCAGAAGCACCCCCTGGAGTAGAGCCGTGAGAGCAAGTCCCTGCTGAGCCTGTGCCATCAGCCAGCGCTGCTCACAGCCGTTCACAGGCATTGTCTCACTTAATCCTTTCAAGACCTCCATGATACAGGCACCTGCTACTGATGAGGAAACTGAGGCACGGGTTGTATTGTTACAAGTGGCGTGGCCTGGGTGGCCAGGGGCAATTTGCTGGAAGGGTGAGACTTTCTCTGAAGTTTACTCATTTTGATGGTAAAAACTTTGTCCATCTGTGTACGACTTGGCCAAAGCTTCCTGTCCGTTCTCCCATTTGATCCTCACGAACAACTCCGTAAGGGAGAGACTATTATTATCCATATTTCACAGGTGGGAAAACTGAGGCAGTGACTTGCCCAGGGTCACTCAGGGAGTAAGCAAGTGTCTGAGCCAGGATTTGAACCAGATTCCCTTCCTAGTTTCTGGGGAAAGGCCATTCCAGGCCAGCAGAGCGCTCACCTGCCCCCTCTGGGGAGTCTACTTGGGCCTCCTCAGTTCCCCAGGGACCCTGAGAGTCCATGCAGAATGCAGGGAGGAGAGGAAGCCTAGGCAGGCAGGACAGTTGGGGAGGGGAGGAAAGGAGCCACTTCACAATGCCAGAGTCATAGAGTCCAGAGGTTTATGGCCTAGAGAGTTCCATGAAGTCCAGTCAGTCCATTCTGCAGATAGGGCACACTGAGGCTGCCCAGCTGCTTAGATTAGAAATCAGACCAGGACACAGCTGGCCTGCCTCAGAACCCTCAAGTCCCGGTCCATCCAGAGGTGGGGAAAGGCTGTTGGGGGTTCAGAGGCCCAGGGTCCATCGTGGCAGGCTATGCCCTGGGGACAGAAAACTGTAGGGGTCTCACCCGCCCTCCGCCCCCACCCTCGCCCACCCCCCAGCACTCAGTAGTCACCAGGGTGGAATATTTTAGCACCTATAGAAAAGCCGCCACAGACGGCCGTGGCAGCTGTTGCTAAGGAGACGCTCCCAAAATAGCCCCCCTCCGCCAACCTTTCCCGCTGCTGCTCCTGCTGTGGGGAGGGGAGGAGGCCAGGCGGGGAGGGGGTGGCACACGAGCCCTGGCCCTAGGCTCACCTACCTGCCCTTGGCCCTGGCATCTACCCCAGCCAGCGAACTGGGCAGCTACGGGTCTGTGGAGGGGACAGAAGCTATTCTGAGTATGCCTGTGACCTCAGCGAGGGTCCTCAGCTGGAGAAGCAGGTCCCCCAGGTGAAAGGAGGAGGGGGAGGAGAGAGCCACAGCACCTAAGACCCCCAGCCCACTCCCCACACATGCACAGTCACAGATGCTCACTGTCAGACACGTTTCCGTATGCATGCACAAGTACCACCATCAAATGCCCATCTAGACACACATATACATAAGCAGACACAAATAGAGATGTGTGTAAACCCATGCCACAAATACACAACATACACTTGCACGCGCCTGCACACTCACACACACCATGCCACCAGAGATTCACACATTTACAGACTCATTCTCAAATACTCGTGCCAAGTACACATATAACACCAATGTATGCATGCCTGGCGTGTGTGCACACATACCCCGTGTACACACATGGATATACACATTCAGAGCACATGCACCCACGCATTCACCGATACACCCAACCATCCAAACACGTGTCCCACATGTGGCATTCAAAGGCCATTAAGTGGTTCCACCCTTGGAGGGTGGAAGCCTCCACAAACCAACCACAGGGTGGAGGATACGGAAGAGAAGGTGGGCTCTTCTTTCCTGCTAGGTAGCTGGAGGTGGGGGACGGAGTGGGGTGGGGTGTCTGGAGGTTGATGTGTCTGTGAAGCCCCATAAGTCTAGGGGTGGGTGTCTGGGGTCCCTGAGGCCTGATAGAGCGGCCTGGGCTCCTCTCCTGCTCAGACGGAAGCCTCTCTGCACCGAGAGCCTTGAGTCCCGGGTTCATGGTGCAGCTGGTTATCACCGAGGCTGCAGCTGGGGTTGCGGTGATGAAAAGGACACAAGGCCACAGGGTGGCAACTGTGATGATTCTTGACATGTGCAAGACACTTTATGTTTACAAGTCGCTTTTGCACTTGTTATTTCACATTCTTCTTTGAGAAGTCTGTGGTGGTGTCGTCCCATCAAAGGGGGAAGGGGCTTTAAGACCACAACCGCAAGCTGCTTGCAGAGATGGAACAGGCTCCCCACGACGTTCCAGCACCCAGTCCCACGTACCCTCCACTTGGCTGGGCTGCCAAGTTGGGAGCCAGACCACCAGGGTGCAGGGCCTGGCTTTGCCCCGAAGTCGTCCTGTGATATTGGGGAGCACGCAGCCAAGTCCTCCATCTCCCCATCTGCAGAGCTGAGCGTGCACCCCAGGGGTGTATTCAAACAGCAGTTTGTGGCCACAGTCAGGGCCTCGGGGAGGGGGGGGGGCGTGGCTGCTGGCTGGGTTCGGTATGCCAGCGCAAGGACAAAGGGCGAAGGGCGGCGGAGTCACTCCTCCGCAGTTGGCCAGCCGCGGTCTCTCACTCCAGTATCCCTCCGTGGCTCCGGTTCAATTATCCGGGATCCGGGTTGTCGCCAGTGCCTCGTCACTCCCGAGACGCTGCAAGCGGCTTGCGGTTGCCGTGGGAACCCCGCGGGCCTGGGCGCTCAGCGCGGTACTAGAACAGGGCGCTGGGCGCTGCACCTCCGCTGGGAGCGTGGAGAGTGGCGTTGTGGGTCTCAGGAAGACACCTGACGCTGGCGGCTAGGGGAGGGGATGTCGCGGCCTGGGTTATTATTTTCTTTGTCTTTTAATTGAGATATAACTTGCAAATAAACGGTAGTGCATACATTTTAAGAATACAACTCGATGTATAAAAGCCGAGTAATCATCACCCCGGATCAAGCTACAGAACACTCCAGCGCCCCAGAAGGCTCCGTCGGGCCGAGAAGATATTTTTAATCGTCTTTTTTGCACTTCTCCGGAAATAAATTGGTGAGGGAGCGATCGCTTTCTGAGGACACGGGATTTCCGTGTTTTCTCCCGGCTCTACTTTGCTAGGTGCTCTTTGGGCCTTGGTTTCCTATGTAAAGGAACAAAGGACTAATATTTGCAGTGGTTTACTCCTTGCAAAGTGCTTTATAGATTTGGCTAACTTTGTGATAACTACCCTGTAAGATTATTACTTGATTTATCCCAGGTGACCAATGATGAAACTATGGCTTTGAGAGATTAAACAAATTGCTTAAATTCAGTTAGTTCGTACATGTTGGAACTTGAGACTAGCACTCAGGTCTGTCCAACCTAGACGTTCACCCCCCATGCCCATCCCTTCTACTCCATTATTGGCATCTTTTAAAGAGCAGTGTGCTGGGAGAGGCAGCCATATCACACCTCTGCACCTTTGCTCCTGTAGGTCTGAGACTCTCTTCTCTTCCCTCCAGGCTTAGTCCTGTGGTAAGCTCCTACTCATCCTTCAAAACCCACTAAGGTATCACCTCCCTTGTGAAGCCCTCCTTAACTGCAATCCTCCCCTGAGACCTGGTTAATTACTCTCTCCTCTGTACCATGTACATGCACTACTGTGCACTAGAGTTCTTCTCCTTTTCCCCAGTGCCCCTAGAGCTTCTGAATGCTGCATCTTGCATTCACCCAGCAAGGCACCTGATGAACAGCAGGCCTTCAATAAATGTGCATGGCCCTGAAACTGGGAAGAATGGTTTGGAAACTTTGGTTTCCCTACCTGTACACTGGGGCCTGAGCTGGCCCTGCGTGTGATTCAAAAGATACTGCACCCGGACAGTGCTTCCAGAAAAACTGGCTGGAACGTTCAGAGACAGGGGCTACCCTCCGTCCACGCTGCTCAGTTAGGGAATGGACTTTCTGTACCTCCCGAGTGAGACCTCAGGGCTTCCTGGGAATAATTCATTCCTTCCTTGGGGAAGCATCCACTCTTCAAGGCCAGACAATGCCGTCGCCTCCTCTAGGAAGCCAAATGGAGCCCCAGGAGCCACGACCATTGCCTGGGGAGGCTCCCCCTTCCTTCCCATCCCTGCCCCGTGAGTGGCGCAGTGTTCTCAGGAGAGTGATTTTCACTTTACATCCCCACTTCCTTTCACACAGAATTCAAGAGGCAGTTTGCAGGAAATTCAATTCAGTGGTGAGTTGTAACAAGGGACTAGGACTGGGAAGGAAAAAAGAGCTCTTGAGCAACTCCCTATCCTCTGTCCATATTTCTGACTTTGAACATCCTGGTGAGCAAGGGGCAAAGGGAAGTCCATTTGTGATACACTTTGCTTTGTTCATGAGGGGAAAATGTACTAGTCTGTCCACGCTGGCTGATGCAGACCTTGCCCTTTGAACTGAAGGAGATTTCCCTCTTGGCTTCCTCTCATTTGCAGCCCTACAGCATACACGTCTTAAGGTCAGAAACGTGAGGCTTGGAGGGGTGAGGGACTTGCTAGGAACACCCTGCATCAGGGACAGGTCTATGAAACAGAGGCAATGGTATCAGTTTCATAGAGAGCTGGGGAGGACTAGATGTAAGGAGCAGGGAGTTAATAGCAAGACTTCCTCCCATCTTCAGTATCCCTATTTAACCGAGGGAACATGGCGTGTCCAAGGCACGTGCCCAGAATGAGGTCCAGCACCGGGGCTACCCAGCCTGGGTTCTTTCCTTCCCATCACCATGGTGGTCACAGTTTCCCTGTAGTCCTCCAGGGAGAAATAGAGGGAAGGTGAGGATTCCAGTCTTGCTCTCTCCAGCCTCCCGTGGCAGTTGGGGCTGCTTCCCAGGAGGACAGATGTTTCACCAAATGGCAAATGCACGTGCTTTTCCCTGGCTTGGAGAAGAGGTGGGTGCTGAGAAGAGATACCAGCTGGTTGGGCAGAGAGAATTGCAGCCACACCTGAGGGCTTTAAATAGCCACCGCCTTCTCTGGGCACCGGCTCGAGGGGAGGCATCTGTGCAGAGTTGAGGAATGTGAGCAGGTAACAGAGGGGCCCATTCAGAAACTGCCGCAGCCCTGAGATGAGTGCCTGGGGATTGGACCACACACCTCACCTCCCTGGGTGTCAATATCCATCACCTGCAATGGGGCCTCTTAAGCCTGCTTCATAGGGTGCCTGTTTAGGCCGAACTGAGAAAATCCTGAGTAACATGCCTGATCCATGTCTTATACGTGGTAGGTGTCCCATACTTGATGGCTTTTGTTACCCCAACTTCCTCGCTGGGGCAGGAGTCGCTCCTGCAGCATCCCTGACCAAAGGGCACCCAGCCCCTCCTCACCCACCTCTCATGATGGGGAACTCATCACCTCCCATGGCAACCCACATCTCAGGTAATGATTCAACTGCATGAGCCTTGGAGGCAGACCTGGGATCCAGGTACCTCAACTTAGTGGCTCTGTGACTTCAAGCAACTGACCGAACCTTTCTGTGCCACATTTTCCCCCTACCCCGTGTAAGTGGGAATAATAATAGTACCTCCATCGCGTTGTTTCGATCAGTGCCTCTCAAACTTGCGTGCGGGTGAATCACCTGGGGATCTGGTTTAACTGCAGATTCTGATTCAGGAGGTTTGGGGTGAGGCCTGACGTGCTGCATTTCCAGCAGGCTGCCAGGTGATATAAATCTGCTGAGTCTCAAGGGCTTGCCTTGCCCTGGAGTCATGATGAGGGATTTGGGGAACCATAGAAGGATAGTAACAGATTTTTATCATGAAAAGACCTCTGCGGTACGATGTGGGGGTGGGAGAAAGTCAGTTGTCTAGTGAGAGATGAAGGTCCTGAGTGGGAAAAGGGGCTATAAGGGGGTCACGGAGCTGGGTGGGGGGGGAGTGGTAAGGGCCCTCAGTTCATCTGGTCTGCTCTTATAGGTGCGGAGACCAAGACCCAGAGAGGGTAGCTGAGCTGCTCAGGGCCACACAGCGTCCAGAGGACTCAGACCACCAGAGGCCCTTCACCATCTGAGTACCCTTTCTCCTTCCTAGGCCTTGCGGCTTACACACCCCACAGCACCTGGCCAGTATCCTGGCACCCCAAGAAAAGGGAGGTGCTGATGAGGGTCCTGGTTCTCCACCATAGATTTTTCCTCTTTATATTCACAGTGATCACATTTTACAGATAAAAAAAATAATAATGGGATCAAGAGAGCACCTAAGCTAGAACCAAGGCTAGCCTGACCCCAAACCTGAGGTTGTCATCACGAATGCCTGCCCCCAACAGGGTCAGGTCAGGACAGGTGTGGCTATCCTAACTGGCAGGTGAGAGGGCACATCTCTGCTCCCAGCTCTTCTCCCAGCTCCCCGCACGGCCCCCTCCAGCCCCGCCCCGCCCCAGCCAAGGAAGGAGAGGTTTGAGCTCCAGGATGATAGTAATAGCAGTGCCCAGTTGGGGGGCAATCCCGACTTGCTAGGCTGGTGGCAAGCACCAGCAAGCGGGACTCCACCCTGTGTAGAGATGATGGAGTAGGTGGGGGCTCAGTGACTTGCCCGAAGTCTCAAGTGGGAGAATTTCTAAGGAGGGGAAGCAGAGACTTGGACCCCCGCATGGGGAGTGGAGGGGACACTTCTCCCTGCAGGGATAGTGCAGGATGCAAAGAGCGGGCCTCCTGGTGGCCGGGGCAGCTGGGCCCAGGCCGGAAGCCCCCCTGCTTGGCCAGGCTGCCCCGCCCCGGGAACTGGAGGCGCTGGGCTGGGCCGGGAGGCGGGATCCGCCGTGCCGTGGCTTCCTGGCTCCCCCACCCCGTGCCGTGGCGGCCGGCCTGGCCACGTCACCGCCCGGGCCAAGAGAGTGCTGGTGGACCCGCGGGCGGCCAGACTGGGAGCGCGCGGAGTTCGGAGGCGGGGACAGGGGCCTGCAGGGACCGGGACGCTGTGGCCCGGGGAGGTGGGCTGCTGCCCGGCCCGCCAAAAAATTTCCTAGAAGTTTGCTGGGCGCGGCTGGACCATGAATGTGTTCCGTATCCTCGGCGACCTGAGCCACCTCCTGGCCATGATCTTGCTCCTGGGGAAGATCTGGAGGTCCAAGTGCTGCACTGGTGAGGGGCCCCCGGGGCGGGAGGTGAGGACCCCCCAGGGGAGGACTTGGGTGGGCTGAGCAGCCCCGATGCCTGCAGGAAGAAGCTGGGGGTTGGGGGCAAGCGAGGGAGACGACTCCAGAATGTCTGTTCAGGGTGGAGACTTCAGCTTGGGGGCCCTTGAAACTATTTTTGCACAGCTTAGCTTCTATAGAAAATTTAAAGTCAAAGAATGAAGGGGGTTGTGTCTCCTTTCCCCTCTTGGCAGTGCTGTTGCTAGTTGGAAGAAGAGGAGGTGATGAAGTGACACCCCCTCCTTCCCCCCAGTCACCCTCTTTGCTCATACAGCAGCTATACCTGCTTGAGGCCCCACTGTTCTCTCCACCCTCAATCAGGGAGGGGGGTGCACAGAGGAAGTGACCCCTAACTCTCAGTCTCTTTTCTTCCCTTCTCTCCGCTCTCCCTGGCGCCCTGCCATCTACCCCCAGACTTCCCCTCCAGGCTAGGCCTCTTCGCTCCAGCCACCCGTGTGTGGCACAAACCGTGTGATGTGGCAGGAGGGGCACCTGGCTGACCCAGGTGGGCGTGGAGCTGCCCCTGAGCAGAAGCCCAGGGAGGACCGGAGGGGACCCCTGTTTGCCCACCAGTCCGGCTGCCTTGCTGGGGCTTTGGAGGAGTTTGGAGGCAGACCCAGAGCTGCCTCAAGCGTCCCGCAGCCATCTTTGGGCCCCTCCTAAGTCCACGGAGCTGGGGCCAGGGGCTGTCCTGGAGGCATGGGGCTGTGCTGGGCACTGAGGTGTGGGGATAGAGAGATCAGCCCTCTATCCTCTATGTGAGGGCCTAGGGAGTTCAAGGATGCAGAGAACAGGGCCCTGAAAGCGTCCTGCAGGGAGCAGCTCCCATCGGGTCCTGGAGGATGGGGTGGGGTGGGTGGGAGTGGGTGGCTGAGGGATGCACCCCAGGAAGGGTGTGCTGGGGTGAGGGGTGGGCACTAAATTCACGGGCAAGAGCACAGAGACCACAGGGCCCAGGGCATGTCCGGGGAATAGTGAGGGGTGGATTTGGGGTTCGGCCGGGAGGGAGGGCGGTGCAGATGTGAAGGACCTGCCTGTCAGCCAGGGAGTCCTGCACTGGGGGAGGTGGAGGGTTTGGGGCCCTGGCGGCAAGGCTCAGAACGGGTGCCTGAAGCTGGTCCCTGGGCGCGCAACGCAGAGGGGGAGGTGGCTGCGGGAGAGCAGCCGTGGCTGTTGCGGGTCTGGGAAGGCTGTGGCCGGCCAGGGCCTGGCCGGTGGGCGGGGGCGGGGGGCTGGGTCTCTGCAGAAGGAGGGGTCCAGACCGGGAGTGGCCTGGGCCTGGGGCCTCAGGAGAGACTGGCGCCCAGGTCCTCCAGGTCCCACGCCTAGGCGCTGGCAGCACCTCGTGGGACGGGAGGGATGGACTTGGCGTGGCCCCTGCCCTTCCATGAGGGCCCTGGGCACCCCCCCCCCCATCTTCTCTGCCAGGCGTGGGTGCTGTGCAAGGCCCTCGGGAGACAAAGGGAGAGAAAAAGCCCCTGCCTGGAAGAAAGAAAAGGCAGCTGGGGGGTGGGGGTGGGGCTGGTGGGCACAGAGAAGGGTGCCCCTAGGCCTTGTTGAGGAAATGCTATCTGAGGAGCAAATGTGCCTGGACGTCAGCCTTAGAAGCAGGGCCTGTGTGCTCACCACTGACCCAGTCCTGAAGGCTGGAGCTTTGCTCTTGTTGTCAGATGGAGTTGTGGTGTGACCTTGGGCCTCAGTTTCCCCATCTGTCACCTGCAGGCAGGACTGCACCAACCAGAGCAGCAGACCCCATCCATGCTCGGGAGAACCCTCAGGGGCACCGGCCAGGTGCCCATGCTCTCTAGGTCACCACAGGCTGCTAGTTTTGTAGGAATTTAGGCTTTGCTTTAGAAAGAGTGTGCAAACCATTGTGTTCGATAAAGGCCAGGGGCCTGGTGGGCTGAGGGGGAGGGGTGAAGGAGGCCCCGTGAAGGGGTGTGGCCAAGCCACCCCCTTGGGTGCCTCCCGGACCCTCCTCTCTAAGCGGGCTCAGCGGGTCTTGGGTCAGAATTGCCTCCAGGGCTTCACCACCCCCAGTGGCCTTCTACCCCCACAGCCATCCCCACTGCCCTTCTCAGCCCTCAGCAGGCAAAACCATGAATTCCAGGTCCCCAGCAGACACTCAGGCTCTCATTTAATCCTATTTCCTCCTTAAACTAATCCTGCCCCACGAGGTGTGTATGTGTGTGTGTGTGTGTGTGTTTTGCCTATTTTATAGCTGAGGGAAGTGAGGCCCAGGCTTGCCCACAGCCAGGCTGGTAGGAAAGCAGCACATGGGCCAAAACTCTCTAGAACTCTCCAGAACACTGGGGACTTCAGTGGGGCTTATCCTCAGTCATTAAAATCGTACCCCTTCCCAAATGTCTAGAACCAATGTGGGGAGTGGTTGAGGCTCAGTTCAGTGGAAACAGACCCTTAATCAGATATGACCCCCCAGCGGTTCCAAGACACAGAATAAAATCCAGTTGTGTCGGAGAGGGATAGAGGGAGTGGGGGTGGGGAGGGCCGAGGGGCAGACCAGGCAGGACCTCAGGAGCCCTGCGAAGAGTTTGGGTTTTTGTTTTCAGGGCATTTGAAACCACTTAAGGGCTTTAAGCAGTCTTTTATTTTTTAATTGTCCTTTTGGTTGTGGGGTGGAGAATGGCATTGGGGGAGCAAGGAAGGGTTTGGGGAGACCGGTGGGGCTCATTGTGGGAGCACAGGCAAAATATGATGGCAGCCAAGTTGGGTGGGGTGGGGGTCGGAGTTGAAGTTGGTGGGCTTGGTGAGTGGATGTGCGGAACTGAGGGAAGAGAGAGAGAACTCCGGCTGGCTCTGGGACTTCTGGCTTGAGCTCCGAGGTCGGCACTGCCCTGCACAGGGGAGGGAAGGTCTGAAAGGAGATGAGCTTGTCTGGGCTGCAGTGAGTTTGAGGGGTTCGTGGGGCGGCCAGGTGGTATTAGGGAGGCAGGTGAATATATGGATCAGGACATCCGAAGAGAGTTCAAGAGCTGGAGATATAACCGTGAGGATCTCTGGCAGGTGGGACACTTGCAGCCCCAGGAGAGGGAAAGAAGGGAAGAGAAGCAGCCCCAGGATTAGGGAGAGAGAACAGGAGCAGCCAGGAGGAGGTGAGGAGGCAGCAGTGTGGGTGGTCACGGAGCCCTGGGAAGAGGAGCTTCAAGACCGAGGGAGTGTTAGGCAGGTCTCAAGAGACTGGGGGAGGTGAGGACAGAGTCAACTTTGGATGCAGAAATGTGGAGGTCGCTGAGGGGAAAGGTTTGGTGAAGCGATTGAAGCTGTAACCAGCTTGGAGGGTCCTGGGGGGAAAAGATGAAAGAGACAGAGCATCCGCTTGCCTCGCCCCAGAACCATCTCTGTGAGGTACCAAAAGTGGCCAAAAGGAGAATGAAGAAGGAAGATGACTCAATGCAACATGGGTTCCTGGTTTGGATTCTGGAATAGGAAAAGGGAGTCAGTGGGAAAATTGATGAAATCTCAATAAGGTCTGTAGTTTAGCTGGTGGTGTGATACCAATGTGAATTTTCTTAGTGCTGATAAGTGTACTGTGGTTATGTAAGGTGTCAACATTAGAGGAAGGTGGGGTAAAGGGGATATGGGAACTCTGTATTGTCTTTGCAACTTTGCTGTAAATCTAAAATTGCTTTAAAATAAAGTTAAAAAAAGAGGCCAAAACAGGCAAGAAATAGCATGGAGAGTATGATCCCATTTTTGTCACTGCCATGCAGTCACATGTCACATGTCCACGCGTGTATGTGTGTACTGACAAAGATCTGGAAGGACTCATACTGAGGCTTTGGGTTGTCAGACAATTGCTGCTTTTTTTTTTTACTTTATATCTTAGTGTCTGATTTTTGTTTTCCAAAGAGTAAAAATATGCATAACTTTTATAACTAGGGGAAAGCTTTTTTTTAATATCTTTAAATTTTGGAAAATAAAACAGAATGCTTCCCTGGCCCTGAGCCTTCTTCCGCCTGCTCAAGTCTCCCTGGTGAATCCACACCTTGCAAAGGCAATGAGTTATTCTCCAAATGGAGGAGCTTTGGGGATTGTCAGTGGATCTTGGGGCAGGGGTTGGGGGGACTGGGAGCAAAGAGCAGCCTCAACAGCTCCCAACCAAGCCCAACTCATGCCACCCCCGACAGCCTCCCCAGAGCCAGAACTGAGGCCAGCACACGCAGGGAGACTGGGAACTCAGTGTTCGTGTCTTTATTTGGAGACTGGGAGACAGATTAGAGCTTAATGAGAGGAACAAGGACTCAAGTGATCCAATGGGAAGGGGTGAGTTTCCTCCCCCGGAAACTGACAGTCACCCTGGGTAGGGTGTCTTCATCAAGTGGGCGTGGACACTGTGCAGGCCTTTTCAGCTGTGGGCTCTGGGTTTTCTCCAGTGTGGGTAGGACTCTGTTCTCAGGGTCTCTTGTCACTCTCTGGCTGCAGGCATCTCTGGGAAGAGCCAGATCCTTTTCGCTCTCGTCTTCACCACCAGGTACCTGGACCTGTTCACCAACTTCATCTCCATCTACAACACAGTAATGAAGGTAAGGCAGCTGGGCAGTGAAGGGGTGGGGACTCCAGAGCCCCCACAAGCTGTCCAGAAGTGTGCTTGGGAACTTGAGTTGTGGAGCCTGGTTGGCCCTGATTTGAATCCTGGCTTTGCTACTTACAGGCTGTGTAACCTGAGCTTGGGCAAGGCCTCTGGCCACCTTGTGCTTCCATTGCCTCGTCAGTGAAATGAAGCTAATGGTAGCACTGACCTCAGAGGGTTTCGTGAAAATCAAATGAGGTAATAAATGAGAGTACACAATAACTGTCATAATAAACATCCAATAAATGTTAACCAATATCATGTTTAAAAAATTTGCAGAAAATCAAACTTGGTGCCCTGAGCTTTCAGAGAATGTATTAATCCATCCATCCAACATTTATTGGGCATCTATGGTGCCAGGCACCATTCTGTAGTAGACACGCAAGGCTCCCGTTCTCATAAAAGCTGTACTCTAACATAATAAAACAAACAGGAAGAATTTCCGTTAGAGATAAGGTTATGTGGAAAATGAAAATATGGTGGTTTATGTCAATTAAAAAAAAAGTTTAGAAATAGATTATGTGATAGAGAACATCTAGGAAGCTACTTCAGGATACGTGATTAGGAAGGGCCTCTCTGAAGAGGTGACATTTAAATTGAGATGTGAGTGACAGAAGGAACCAACCATGTAAAGAGCAGAGGAAGAGCATTCCAAGCAGAAGGAATAGCTGGGGCAAAGACCTCTTGACTAATTCCAGTTTGGTGGATTCAAAGAACAGACAGGGGCGGGCAATGGTGGCTCAGTGGCAAAATTCTCACCTGCCATGCTGGAGACCTGGGTTCAATTCCCAAGCCTGCCCATGCCAAACACATAGATAGATAGATAAATAAAATTTAAAAAAAGAACAGACAGAAGGCCAGTGCGGCAGGAGCTGAGCGGGCAGGGGCTCCCAATGGCAGCAGAGAGGTCACAGAAGTGGGCGAAGGAAGATGGCACATAGTTCTGTAAATCAGATTAACCAGTTTGGATTTCATTTTAATTGGGATGGGCTACCATTGCTTTGAAGCACTGGCCTGTTTTCCAGGAGAAATGGAGCATTTCTGAGCGCCACTCTGATATCCCAGGCCCTGGGCCTTGGGGGAGGCATTTTCTGGGCTTGTAGCCAGGCATCCTAGCTCTTTAAGCCAACATTGTTTAGTGGAAGGTCCAAGGTTTCAGAGTCAATAAAGTGGGATGTAATGTCGCTTAGATGCTGGTAACAGGCATAGAATAAGAGTGATTTTAACAGGATAGAAGTTTGTTTTCTGTCTTATAACATGAAATCTGGAGTCAGCAATCATGGCTCAAATGGCAGATCCATCGATGTTCTAGGGTCCTTCGGACCTTCTGCTCTGCCGTTGTTAGAGTGTGACCAGGACTGGCTTCATGGGGGTGCAGTTGCACAGGACTCTGCCCTTGGTTGAAAACTCTGCTGCCACCATCTTGAAACTCTCAGTAATTTTTTAACAAGGGGCCCCACAAATTACATAGCCAGTCCTGAATGGAATAGTCCAGAATGGAATGGCTATCCAAGGTTGCTTCCTGGTCACAACCTTGCTAGAGCTTCTACCATCACATCCCATCTGGGCAGGAAGGGGAATAAACAAGAGTGCAGGGTAAGGCCACATACCCACCCAGTGGCCTCCATTTTCACTCCACTGACCATCTTTATCTGCAAAATGAAAATTTTAGTTGGGCACACTGTCATTCCTAATAAATCAGGAGTCCTGTTTTTAAGAAAGAAGGGGCTACATGGGGTGATTCCACCTTATTTTGTAGGGCCATTGAGATAACATATTTGAAGTGCCTAGCACCTAGAAGATGTTTAACAAAAGCAAGTTCTCTTTCTCTTCCATATTAGAGATGTCTTTTTGGGATTCCAGGCATCTTATTCCTAGGATGGCGGAATGGAGGATGGTAACTGTTGGGTACTCAACTTGCCGTGAATTTGGGGTGCCGAAGTCACTGACTCCTTAAATTTAGCACACAGGTATCAAACACTACCTGCGTAGTTTATTTCTCTGCCCAAGGGTCTGGCTTTGGGTAGTCCTGGCGAAAGACTGGCAGACCCAGCTCTTTGCATGGCTGAATGAGGTCTGGGAACATCAAAGAGGTTAGTTTCCACATTTGTGAATGCACTGATTCACTCACTCCAGGATTTATTTTTGCTAGGCCTTGAAGTAGGAACTGGGAATTTAGAAGTGGACAGGACATGGACCTTACCCTCAAGGGGTGTCCACTTGTAGGGGAGGAAGAGTTGTACATAGCCATTTTCAAAACACATGATCACAGACTGTAGTGAATATTTTTATGGGACTTTGGCAATACAGAGTACATATGTGTGCCTCATTCTTGCAAGAAAACACTTCTCAGGGACATAACTGAAGTTATTAACCTGAGTCATGGAGCAGAAATAGTTCTTTATGCCGGTGTGGTCCTGGACCAACAGTTAACAGCATAAACTGGGGACTTGCTAGAAATGCAAATTCTCAGGGCCACCCAGACCTACTAAATCAGAAATTTATTTCTAAATTGGAGGGTGTGGCCCAATTTTACTAAATTGGAGGGGGTGGCCAGGGGTCAGGGCAGGGGAGCAGCCATCTGATTTTGATGCATGGTGCAATTTGAGAACCTGGGAGGACAGTCACTGTGATGAGAAAACAGCTTTCTGAAGGAGCAGTGGCCAAGTGATTTAAGGGGTTGTAAGTCATTGTAGAAGGGTGCTCAGAAGTTAGTGGTTATATATTCAGGAAGTTGAGGTTTAAAACTGTTTCAGAAGCCCTGGAATGCCACTGCTCAGTCCCCCAGCCAAGGCCAAGCCTGTTTTTTTTTTTTTTTTTTCTGGTGTGTGTTCTAATGTTCTCTAGATGAGTCTCCATGGTAGCATTATCAGATCCAAAGAAAAGCTTGGAGTTACTTACCAAAAGAGTTAACTTCAGATTCTAGGCCACTGGACCTAAGACAAAGTACAGACATGTATTTCATCTCTTCTGTCCAAGACAGAGCACCGGTACTTAGGTTTGCTAGGTACCAACTCAGGGTGACTTTCTAAGGTCTAGCAAATAGCCTAGGAAATGACTTCCCAGGTGTGTTTCTCTCTTTTCAGGTGGTTTTCCTCCTCTGTGCCTATGTCACAGTGTATATGATCTATGGGAAATTCCGGAAAACATTTGACAGTGAGAATGACACATTCCGCCTGGAGTTTCTCCTGGTCCCCGTGATTGGCCTTTCCTTCCTTGAGAACTACAATTTCACTCCCCTGGAGGTAAGGGAAAGGACTGAGAGTACCAATCCCCAAAGGTAAGCATGCTCCCTAACGGATCCTCAGGGACATCTGGGCCAGCCACTCCCTTGCCTTCTGCTACAACTGTGACCATTACTTATATTGTTAAATTATAAGCTTAGAAGAAACTATAGATGCTATTCATAATGCTTCACTTGAAAACATGCCATCTAAATATTCATGATGTTCATAAACAAAGCATCATAGCACACATTAGGCTATTGAGCCATAGATTCAGAAGATTAACCAGAGGATAGTCAGAGCACTATCACTAAAATTTCAGTCACAGAGATTTTAATATGGTGAAGTCTGGGCTGTGGCCCAACAGTCTGTGTTAACAAGCACCTCTGATTTTAATGCTGGCTTTTATGGATGTATTTTGAGAAAGCTTAACTACGGCAAGTTTACAAAAAGAAATATTCTACAACTAAAAGTTGTGTTCTAAAGAAATGTTCATACTATGTTGTGAAAAAAGGAGTCTGTACTATATACTTGAATTCTTTAAAAAAATTGAATATACATATGTATACACACACTCATATAGCATTTACATAAAATGATGCTAAGATTTTTTATAAATATTTCTAAACTTTGAGAATATGACTTTTCTAAGTATATTTTCTCCAGTAAACATTTTCTTTTTCTCTTTGGCTCAGATCCTCTGGACTTTCTCTATTTACCTGGAATCAGTGGCCATCCTGCCTCAGCTCTTTATGATCAGCAAGACTGGAGAGGCTGAGACTATTACTACCCACTACCTATTCTTTCTGGGTCTGTACCGGGCACTCTACCTGGCTAACTGGATCCGGCGGTACCAGACTGAGAATTTCTATGACCAAATTGCAGTGGTGTCTGGAGTAGTACAAACCATCTTCTACTGTGACTTCTTCTACCTATACGTGACCAAAGGTAGGTGCTGAAGAATAGAAGCGTTGCTGCCATGAGCCCAAGGAATTACCCATCTATTGGAGGTGATAATGGGAGTGAACAAGGCCATGTTCATCTCATGGTACTTACAATCTAATAGGGGGAAGACAAACCATTTTCAGGTAACAAAATGCCATGACGAAAACAAGCCACTGGGATAGTGTACCGTTAACTATAAGTAGATGTGAGGTGAACATATTCAAAGAATTGAGAGAACTGCTCATATAAAAGCCTCAAGGCAGTAACCAGCTTGGCATGATAGAAAGACATAAAGGCTAGTATGGTCAAAATCCTTAAACCCAGAGGTCAGGGATCAACCAAGATCAATTCACAAAGGGTCTCATAGGCCAGGCCAGGGTTTGCTTGCATGATTTTGATTACAAAGGGCAGCTCTTCGTGAAAGGTAATACTTCATTTCTAATACCAATCCACCACACACGGTTAAAAAAAAAACAAAACAGCCAAAGTAGGCAGACTAGTTATGAGGTACTTAGTTGTCCAGGAGAGATCATCTGTGGAGATGTGGACATCTCTTGGGAGTGGAATGAAGGAATTCATGACCTAAGGGGCAGTAGTGGGTGGGAACCAGTAACCATGATAGTGGCCAGTCTGTAGTTTATTGGATGAAGTCTCCCCCTTGAACACCTAAGTTATGCACACATTACTGGTTTTTTCATTGCAATAGTACATTCTAATCTCATCTGTTTTCTTCCAGTCCTTAAAGGAAAGAAGTTAAGTCTTCCAATGCCAATTTGAGGGCCCTCAGAGATGTTCTACACCTGAAAAAGGACATGGAGTGAATCATTTCAAATGTTCTCCTTGGGGGTTTACCCATGACTTGATTCAAATGTTAAAGCCAAAATAGTGCTTAGTGTGGATTTTAGTAAAGCACTTATCATTTGTATCTGGAAAACCTTGTCATCAACAGTATCTCCCTTAAATGCCTATTACAAAAAATCTGGGCCAATTACAAAAATATGGTATCCCGAAACATTAATTGGGAACAGCAAAAAAGCTTAAGGTGCCTAGCCCACGAATGGGTCAAATAAACTTGGTCTCCAAGACCATAGTGTGAAACTTGTGGTCTTTTAACCTGTCTGGGAACATGGCCCTCTATAAGAATGCCTCAAATGAAGCTGACAATCCAAATACCAGCAGCACATTGTTTTGGTAATTTTCACTTTCCAGGTAGGAGACTCAATTTATTAAGTGAAGCATCAAGAAATAAGACAGGTGTGAGGTGTCATTTCACATCCACTATGCTAGATCTACCAGCTTTAAGCTAAGTAGTTTCATAAGCCTTGCCTTTAAAACCAACCTGGGTCTTTTACTGTGATTCACACCCAGTGCTCGCTAGTTCTACACTCTGTTTATTAACCCCCCAAATAACCCTGGTTAGGTACCGTTAGTCTTATTTTATCAGAGTAAACAGACACCCAAGCCCTTAACTAGGCATAATGCCTTATTGCATTTGATTCAAAATTCTTATGTTATGACCCAATCAATTCCATCTTCTTTTCAGATTTAGGTGATAATCAAGGGGATTAGTCAATCCAAGATGCCCAACCATGGTCTTGATGGTTTAAAAAAAAAATCCTGAAAGCACTACCGTTTTACTGGATTTAAACTATTCAAAAAATAATTTTTAAGCAATAAAAAGCTCAAACCTTATTGTCAACAGTGTTTTTATTTATACCTACAAAAGAAAACAAGATGGTATCAAAAGGACAATTTATAAACTAAAAATAGTAACATAGCTCTTAGCATCCTGTGCATGAACATCACATCTACAAATCTTTCAAGTCTTATCGCAACAGGAATGTTTTCAGAGACCAGTAAGGACATTAGTAGAGGGCACTGATCCCAAGCAGAAGCCACCAACCTTTTAGGTAAGAGAGGTCCATACAATAAATTGTTAGGGAGGGATTGGAAGAAACAGCCCATAGCTTAAAATTGAAGCCCTTTCCCTAAGTAAGTTTCCTCTATGAATGCAATAACTAGCATTAGGGTTTTTCTGCTCATGTTCTAAAGCACAGAACCTGAACTGAGTGACAGACATGGTGGCAGAAAAGTTACTCTAGCACAATAAAGGAAAAATTCTGCTAGATTTCAGCTCTGCTCAGGCCACGATAACTCTTCGTATTTGAAACCTATTGTTAATTTTTAAGATTACATCCCTATGGGAAAAAGGGAAGGACGCAGCACACCAAATACTGCTTCCTTGCCCAGAGACGTTTCTTCCAGATGCTTTTAAGAGCTATAAGAGAATAGGATACCTTCCTGCCGTCACCTCTATATCCCCCAACCCCACCAAAAAATTTGGTTGTAAAGAGAAATGTTCATAATGGACTGGTCAGGGCATAAGCATACTGCATGGGGGTGGGGGGCGAGGAGTGAGGGAGGTCTAGACAATGCTTTGGTGTGAAACCAAAGCAGTTTTGCCACATGCTCTTTCCTGCGCTCATCCTCCCATGGCCTCAACTTCTACAAAACGAGGGGTGGGGGTGGGGCAGCAGCAGAAGTAAAGTTAAGGAAGAAAGTAGGGGAAAAAAGGATGCCAAAGTTCTTACATGCATATAATTTCAGGTTATGCTGACAACCTACCTGGTATGTTGCATATTCAACCATACTTTCAGAACCCTCAGAAATCATCCCTTCTCTCTCCCTGAAGAATTTTAAAAGGAGAAACAAACGAAACAAAACAAAAAAACCCTAAAAGCAATAAAACCTCAAGTATTTAAGATATTTAGATCTTATAAACCAGCAAGCACTCTCAGGTCTCAGCCAGAGTACAGTGGAGCCTTCCTCAACTTTAACTACATTGTGAACAATACCAACAACAGCATAAACGATTTAACAGTCTCACAAGGAAATTGATTTGGAAGAAGTTTCTGGAGCTGTCTGATCTCCCTGTCCTGGAGAGTAAATTTATTTCCAGGCCCATGTGCTATAGGAAATCTCAGTAAAACTGTATTATTATTATGAAGGGGATAAACTCACCTACCTTCAGTTGGAGGAAAAGTAAAGGATTTATGGTTTAGTTTTCTGTAACCTTTCTCAAGCACTACCTACCTGTAAATAAGATGAGTACAATTGGATGCTGAGGAAATTTTGCACCCAGAAGCTGTTTAAAAGCACTGCAAAAAACAGGACATGGGGATAGAGTTCGTAATGAACCCTTAATATTCTTTGGTCAATTTGGCCAAAAGGGTCAAATAACCAGCAAAGAGTTGCTTTCATTCTAGCTCTACATATACTGAGTTAAAAAGAAAAATTGCTCATTTTGAGTATTTTCTGCTTATAACCTAAACATATTATTTACACTGCAGGTGAATACATAAATTCAACTGATTAATAAATTTTCAGTGAGCTTTTACATTCATTCAGTTCACAGAAGCCATCTGCCTTGAAAATGAATTTCATAGATGGTCCCTAGTTATAGGGAAGAAAAATAGATAGCTCCATCCAGATGCTGAGATGCTACGGTTTAACAATTGCAATAAACACTTGGGGTTTTTAAATTTAAAACATACTTAAAACACACAGGCTCAGCAATTTCTAATCCAACACTAAAAAATGATTATTTTTCAGTAATTGGGAGGTGTGAAGAAGGCAGAGAGTAAGGGAGAAAAAACAATTAGGAAATTTTTTAAACTGTCAAATGCTCTTAGTAAGCAACCAGCCAAAATGACAAAGCACTGTCTTAAAAAAAAAACTCATCAGGCCTGAGGAAGCCTGTTCCAACGTGGGAAGTGTACAACATTATGGGAAATGTACAGGAAATACCCCTTGGCTTACTAACCCAGTAATGAGAACAATTTTAAGCACAGATGCCATCTTTTGCAGAATGATTTAGCCCTCCACACTCCTCTTTAACTTAGGACAACAAAAAATGGGCTCCCGTAAAAGGGTCTAATTTCTTATTTTTTCTTTTAAGATGAAAAATATCAGCTCAAATATTCTCAACATGCAAGGAACTGGGAAAAAAATGTAACCTTTTCTAGTCAGCTATATATATATATATATATATAGGTGTGTTTTTAGTTTTTTACAAAATCCGTTACTGTAGACTGGACCATTTTAGCGGGCAGAAGAAACCTGGCAGTGAATCCTAACTAATCTGTATGAAAGACATCACAACAGTTGGGGAAAAATAAAAAAGAAAGAAAAGGGGATGAAGAACAAAAAAGACAGCGTTCCTTTAAATGAATTAAGTCTGCACAAGTCACTACCACTTGAGTGGTTTCATTTACGTGAAGGAGGAGGGGGAGGAGGGGGAGGGGGGTATTGGTAGGCAGTCTGCCCCATGTAACCTATCATATTGGTAGCTCCTGGAGGCTGTGCAAACTGTTGTGACATCAGTGGCTGCGGCTGCTGCCCAGACCGGCCTATCCCACTAAATTGCTGGCTAGAGCTCTGTGAACTTCTCCCAGTTGAGGTGGTGCTACTAGCTCCGTAAGTGCCAGCACCATATTCTTGGGCTGTATAACCACTGGTGCCATAAGCAGCTGCCCCATAGGTGCCTTGACCATAGGTGTATTGGCCTGCTTGTGCTCCAAAGGCGGAATTTGGACTTCCATAGCCACTGCCATTAGCATAACTGGCTCTATCGGTTTCACTACGATCCCGGTAACTTGCTGAGTCTCTCCGGCCCCCATCCTTGACTCCTCGAAGCCGCCGGTCACACTCATCCTGATACATCAGATTGGGATTGTTGGCTGAAGAAGTGGTCCGATATCGAGAACGACCTCCTGATAGAAGAATACAGGGAATTTTTAGTACCAATTAAGATGACTGACACACAATCATATAAAAACTCAGTACTTAGTACAAAAGTAATTCAGAATTCTTTCCTGACTTTTAGGCAGGTAAGCATCCAAATCAGTACTTAAAGGATATATCCATATCTTGATTGTTTAAACTGGACACATCCAAAACAGTAAAAGACTCCGAACTGCACACTCTTTAAGTTACTAAAAATGTAACTTCTCACTCTTTTAAGGCTCTTTCTTTACCTTATGATAGCCAAGAAAAAAAAAATAAGATAAGCAGTTAAGCTTATATCACCATGGAGCCAGTCAGTCCTCTGCTAGTTTTCAATGTTGCTTTGTGGACATAGCGGAATAGAATCTCAGAAGTTTAAAAAAAAAAAGAAAAAGTACTGTTCTTGGCCCAATTCCAAACCCACTAAACATATTTTTAAAACCTATCAAATGACTCTCATGCACAGCTTCAGTAATTTTGCAAGTTGGGGAAAAAAAACATCAAACTGGAAATCAGGGGGACCAGATCATAGTATACTTTGCAATGGTATAGTGCTCAGAGCCAACCACTATGCACTAGTTTCTACTAGTTCACACGATGTAAACTTACTGTTCTCTTCATATGGAAAACTAAAGACCTAACAGACTGCTATGCCTTTTAAAGTCATTAAGAGCAGCTACAATTTAGCTTAATTTTGAATATGCACCACATACTTCAAAATTCAAAGGCCGGCTTTATATTATCTACAGAAGCAAAAAATATTACAGGTCTCCAATCTTCCTATTTTATTTTAAAGAGGTTACAAAAACCCTTAGACTAAGATCCTCGTTATTAAGCAACAAACTTAAAGCCTTCACAGGGGGAAAAAAAAAAAAACCACAACAAAGTATAATGAACACAAAGATACCTTGGCAGTACCTGGAAAACTCCAGGACTTACCCTTACCCCCTCCTCCGCCGCCTCCTCTATGGTCTACCAGCTGCATCAGTTTTGGATTGATAGCCTGATTAGCCTCTTCCAGCACTTTGATCAGCTCTCTGGCCTGCTTTAAGTTCCCTGGGGTGAAGAAGGTATAGGCAGTGCCCTTGTTGGTGCTACGAGCTGTTCGGCCAATACGATGCACATAATCCTCTGAGCTGTTTGGATAGT
This sequence comes from Tamandua tetradactyla, assembly GCF_023851605.1. Classification (NCBI taxonomy): domain Eukaryota; kingdom Metazoa; phylum Chordata; class Mammalia; order Pilosa; family Myrmecophagidae; genus Tamandua; species Tamandua tetradactyla. The sequence continues at coordinate 30,835,810 of NC_135333.1, forward strand.
CATAGTTGATCACAAACTTGACATCTTCCACATCTTCAAAGCCAATGATGAGTCAGTGTGTAGGTTGACGTGGCAGGGAAAAAGAAGGTAAAGGACATGCCAACGACAGGTGGGAAGCACGAATGCAGATGACAGCAAGAGGAGAGAAGATTAAGTTAGTAACCGCACTGAACAAGAACCCCAAAAAATTTTTTTTAAAAGAAAGACTCATCCCAACAGAGTAAAAGAGAATTAATCATTCTTGGGACATGCACAGGGAGTGGTATCTTTATCAGTTATAAACCCCTGAGGGAACCCAATCAACCACCCAAACGCCAGCCTCTTCTGCATTGTAACGAAGGTACTGGCAGGAGTTGTACAAAGGCTGGTCTTTAGATTGGCAAATTCCAGTCCCATTCTTTCAAAAACTGGCAAGTAGAAGAAGCAAGTAGTACCACCATTATGAGGCCAAATCACTTCTACTCTGTTGGGAGAAGCCTGGCAAAAATCTATCAGTAATATAACAAACTTACCTTTAAACCAGTCACAGAGCAAAATGAAAAAAGAAGCTTCATATACTCAATTACTACATTTTCAAAGAGACTAATCAAAATACTTAGTTTTAATTAATACTTTTTGCTAATATACATTTTAAAATTCCAATAAGAGCCAAAGTTGCTAAGTACACACCTATTTTCCTTTGCAGAAATATCCAAATTATCTTTCCCCCTTTCAATTACAAGAGCACATTACACTAAAATTTCACTCTACTACCAAGCCCAGCTTTTGCCAAATGAGGTTTTGTGCTCAACTCAAGGTTATTTCAACTTAGTACTTGCTTCAATTGTCAGATTGTCTATATGACCTGGGAAATTAAATAGATGAGTGTGGGAAAAACCATGAAACCTTGAGACACAAGTTTAATATTCTGTCTACTGCTGGGAATTGGGTTGAAAAAACTCCTAATGCTTTAAGTATGTAAATGTTAGTGTAATGCTTTCAGCTAAATGTATAGTTTTACCTACTTAAACAAACAAGTTTAAGAATATAACAAAGAATCCTAATGTTTTGTGAAAAAAATCTGCATTTTACAAAGAATATCCAGAAAATATCCTAGATAAAACACAGATTTTTGTGATATAAATAATTAAAAAAACATTCTCTGTTTGTTACCAGACCGATGCACACTCCCTCCTCCTTTGGGAAACCGCTGCAGCCGATCCCGTCTCTTTGCCTTTTATTTTTGGCGGCCTCCTTTCGAAAACTCCGCCTTCTGACACGGGACCACTGGAGCGCGGGGAGCATGCATCAAGGGTCCGTGGCAGTGAGAAGTCCCCACACACGCTCGCTCTGTGAACTGGCTTAGATGCTTCTCTGTAGCCCCATTTGGTTGCCAAGCGCCGGAGAACCTGGGTTCGGGTAAAAATTTCAGGTCCTCCAACGCCTCCCCCAAGGATAATTGGGGTGATTGTAGAAAAAAATAATTAATAAAAAAATGTAAGTTACATCCAAAGGGTCAGACTGCATCTATTGCCCAGACTGGATTAATTTCATGGGAAAAGGGAGATGGTTTAAAAAAAAAAACAAAAAACACAAAAACCAAAATTCAGCTGTTGTTAAAGGGCCTGCGAAGAAAGGGGCATTATGTCTGTTTCTTATTACAAAAGGCTCCTCAGTCTTTACTGACCCCTAAAGTCCTGAATCACACCAGAAAGACGAGAAGGCAGTTATCACAGGGGGCAGCGTGAGTCTCCGGCTAGGGTCGTTGATGCAACAAAGGAAAAAAAATTGACAGGGCCGATGGATGTAAGATGGGGAGATGGGGAATTATACTCCATGGCCATATCTTCAGATCTAGAGCAATGCTCCTTAATCAATCCCACTGTGTGACCATAAGCAGTAGAGAAAGGTGAATTACTGCACTGGAGGCATAGAAGTATGCTTTCCTAGCAGAAAGCACTGGGAACTGGAGACAACAGTTCAGATACTAATACTTGGGAGTATTTCTGTAGGGGTTCAGGAGGGGGCAGACATGGTGCAAGTTCTTCATACAAGAAAGGAGTCCTGTGTATGCACACATAGCTGGCTGAGGGCACATAAGAGCAAGCGTAGAATATGGTTTTCTCCAGTCAAGCCTGCTCTGATGTTATTTGTGCACTGCCACAATATTATCTTGCTGCCTTTTTAGAAGATGCTGTAGGCAAGGTAAGAAATTGAAAAGTTAATGTTTTGGCCAGCTGCCTGGGTTAAGAATCTTGTCTAACATCAAAAAACTTAATGACATGGCCTGACTCTCGAATCACTAATTGGGAGGGACTAAGACTAGCTAACAGGCTCATCTAGAGCTGCTTCGGGCCAATGTAGATATGCCTCAGCCATGTACTGAGTGATCTGCAGCTGATATCAAAGCTTCTGTTAAAAAACAAGACAAAATAAATTCAATACTTTTAATTTAACAGTGTGTAGTTTAAACACAAAAAAAAAGGAAATATAAAAAATATCCCAGTAAAAAGGGAGAGTGGTTTTCTGAGGATGACTGTAAATGAAACTACGGGAATCAGAACTTACCTGAGGGGAACATTTAAGAGGTCATCTCTTGACAGGATGTGTAAAAAGGCCTGGTGACTCAGCTAAAAATTGCACCCCTGTCTATGAAGTAGAAGCCTTCACTTTCCAGGATCGTGTAGGACCTTGGTCAGAATTCTGCCATTCTGGTGGGTTTCCCCCCTCATGATTTTTACAAGGCAGCAACAAAGGGGCCCAAAACAAGCGCTGATATTGAGTAACAAGAAACAGACTCGGGTACCTTCCCTCTCCCCTCATGGGATGAGTGGGGGTGGGATTAAGAGTCTAAAGTTATTCTCATGGTAGCCAATTGATTTGGTTTAGGAATGCAGGGGGACATGGAACAAATATATATTTTTAATTGTCTAGGCAAGATGCACAAAGAAGCTACCAGCACATAGCAAGCCTGTTTAAAAACCACCGTTACTGAAAGCTTTAATGTAAACTGCTTTCAGGCCTCAGCCTCTTCTCCCAACAGGCCCAAGTTCTAACTGCACAGATCCAGACATGACTTCAGAGGGCAGAGACAATTTTCAGTCATGGCTGCAGGTCACCACCTCTGAAGGAGGGAATGATGAGTGTAATGTATAAAAAAGCATTTATCACTTTTGTATACCAGTTTGAGTATTTGTTTTCTTTATGCTAAATATAAAGGAATATAAATACCTGCCAATAATTTAAAGATTTGAACGTGATAGAAATCACTTCCGCTTCTGAAATATAAGTTTTGATTTAGTCCTGTTTAGCTCAGAATAATGGGCTAAGGTATCTCAGGATATTTGTATACGTTTTAAATCACAACAGAAAACTCCATAAGAACATCATCTTCAAAATAAGTTCTTATAGTAGAAGAAAACACATTTTGGATTCAAGTATGGGTGGGAGAAGGGGATAACTGTGGGTCCATGAGAAGTTCACTTCAGTAAATAAAACTGGGCAATGAAATTTTAATTGCTGAAATACCACTTTACAGACTTATTAAGTCCCAAGAATAAATTATGTTAGCATCCATGGAACTGGACCTCCATATATAACTAGCACAGACTGGTATAGGGAAAAGGGTAACTCAAGAAACTAGCTTGAAATAGTCAGGTGATATCAGGCCCACTCTACCCAGCCAGAAAACAGAACAAACCAGGAAGAAGTTGGGCTTAAGCTGCCTAACTGAACGTCTCTTCTCCCTCTAACGGAATAGTCATGCCTAGGCCTTGCTGCAGACCAAAGCCTGTTTGTTAGGAGCAGGAAGAGACTCTGAAAATAAAATTGAAAAAACAAAATAATAAAAGATAAAAAATCAAGGTTTAAAAAAATTGTGGGGGTATCACGCTCTGTCTCGTTCTCTTTAAAATATTTATCTAAACACACACATTTACAACTCTAATTTGAAGCAACAAACATATCTTTAACCAAAAGATATATATGTATATATATACCGTTAATAGAGACACCTATCTATACAAACCTAGCCCACGGGAGGCTACATCTGTGGCAATGAGGATGGGAGCCTTTCCAGAACGGAACTCTGCAAAACAAGAATTGTACAACGAAAGCCAAGTTACGCAACTAAGGCTACTGCCATGTCAAGCAGACAACCCTAGCTATCTACCTTTTTACTATTCCACATTAAAATTTTAAATAAATAATAGTCTCAGAAAATGCCAAGCTCTTTAGTAACAACTAAAACCAAAAGTGGAGAGGAAATAAAACTGTTAAAAAAAAAAAAAAAAAAAAAAGGCCGAGGGGAAAAGGCAAGACTCAACAATATTTTTCCCAAGATGCCGGCATATTATTTTAAAAAGATAGTTTCACTCAATGGCCTTCCCATAAGAATAGTCCTGAACAACAGAAGGACGGACAGGAAATGCACTAAAACGACTTCATGATCATGGAACTTTTTCCTTTAAAACATTTCAGTAACAAACTTTCACAAGGGACAAATATCTTTATAATAAAAAGGAAACAAGTTAAAGAACTTATAAAATAAGACAATGGTGGAAATTGTGAAAAAGAATCAGCATTATGGACCTAAAAGTACTATGGAGACTTGCCCCAAATGTCCGCAACATTCATTAGCTAGAGCTAGGGGTAGACAAACTACTATCTGGTGCCAAATTTGGCAAAATGCCTATTTCTGCAAATAAATTTTACTGAACCCAGTCATTCCATTTCTTTACATATTGTATATAGCTGCTCTGCACTACAAAGACAGAGCTGAATAGCTGTGACAGAGACAACCACGTAACATGTAAAACTAAAAATATTATCTGACCCTGTACAGACAAATTTACTGATCCCTGAAACAGAGTACATGACTTTTAAATACGGAAAAATGCATTGAAAATGCTTAGCTCTGAACTCACCATTAAGTACCCAATCTCTTTCTGGTTGACTCTTGTCTCCATGGATACACATAGCTGGCCAACTGTCAGAAAGAAAGTGACCAATATTTTAGAGAGCTTTAAACAAAAGAGGAAGAAACAAAGTTTTAAAGAAAGCGCTATCACATGTGATTCTGACAATGTTTGTTATGCTATGTGAACAGACTTCTGTGCTCATTTAAACAGACACTTGGGTGTTAGACATCACTGAAATATTACACGACATTTACAATACTAACTCAGAAATTCCTAAAAAACTATAGAACTGGAGGAGAATTAGCTTGTTAATACACTCACCCGTCTCTACGCATCCTTCGAGTAAGGTCATCACAGCGTCTCTTAGTCTCCACAAATATTATTGTCTTATTTTCTTTTTCGGCCATTATTTCCTCCATGAGTTGAATCAATCTGAAAGCAAGACCAACAATTAATGTACACAGAAAAAGCCTCCCTACACAATATACAATTAACCTATACTATCCTCACAGCAAGCGTGAAGCAGGTGATATTATCCCATTTGACAGATGGAGAAACTGGGACACCTTGACCCACTCAAAATTATACAGCTGGCAGGTAAGGCAGAACTCAGATTCAAATTTAAGAACCCACAATCCTTGTCTTTAATCAAAATGCTTCATTGACTCTCTTATGGATGCACTGTCAGAAAGCTATCAGTGCTTTTAAAGAGGCTTTCCTAACAGTTTAATTTTGGAGAATTATGAGGATGCATTTATTAACATTAAATGGAATCTCTTTCATACTTGTGGTCTTTTTCACTTTCCATGCAGACATCCACAATCTGGAGGATGTTATGGTTGGCACTCAACTCCAGATTGCCTACGTTGATCTGGGTGTAATCACGAAGGAAATCCTCAGCAAGCTGTCTTACTTCTTTTGGCCAGGTTGCACTCCACATCAAGGTCTGCCTATCAGGCTATCAGGAAAGGAAACACTTTTTTTTTAGGCTATGTAATTTTTACAGGGAAAGTGAATTAAGATAGCAAAGTATCTGCTTTACACACCCTGATTTGGTCAACAATTTTACGTATCTGGGGTTCAAAGCCCATATCAAGCATTCTGTCAGCCTCATCCAGTACAAGGTAAGTACATCGGCGAAGATTTGTTTTTCCTGACTCTAAGAAATCTATCAGGCGTCCAGGAGTGGCTATACAGATCTCAACACCTGTAAAACAAAATCAAGAACTAGATGATTAAGAATTCTTTACATATTGCCCAAGCTTCAGCAAACAAAGCAGCACCAACTCTGGTGGTTATGCTCAATGTCACAGAACAGCAGCTAATTATAACAAAACTGCAATAAGTATGAGCTTAAGAGTATTTATACATGATTCATCAACTCTTCAGACCCTAGATAAGAATTTTCTTTCCCCAAATTGCTATTATAACCAAATCTAAGATTTATAAGCTGCTGAATATTCAATTTTTCACTAGTACCCATAGTTTCCTCTTCAATTCCATAAACAGAAATTAGTAAAGTAAGGTAAGCTAAAAATTTATAAACTATAAAATAGTCTTTCTTCACCTCTTTCCAAGTCTCGAATCTGGGGACCTTTTGGAGCGCCTCCATAAATGCAAGTACTCTTCAACCTAGAACATTTGCCATAGTCATCAGCCACCTGCTGTACTTGCTGGGCAAGCTCTCTGGTAGGAGCCAGAACTAGACACTGAAACAGACAAACAAAAACCTCAGACACCCATCACAAGTACAGGTGTCAAAAAAAAGTAATCTAATACTTTAAAAATAAGTGATGGGGTGGGAAAGCAGTCCACTGGAGTATGAGAAGAGAATATGTAAGAATTTAAGTAATATTTATCATGTGGAATGATACTGGCACCCTCATTTGGCTTACTTTTAATACATCATGACTTATTATAGTTTATGTGTGTTATTTAAGTGGATTTACTGGTTGCATAACCTGGTTTTAACTATACAACTCTCAGAAAATAAGCTAGTAATTAAAAAATATTATTGCCATGAAACTGTGGATTAAATGAATAAGAATCACAGGTAAATAAGAAAGTAGTGGTGTAAATAGTTTTCTGATTTCTAGTTTAAGCTCTTTGCCAGACACATTAGGCCACAATGATGTCTTATATGTAATCTGACAAATAGTTGACCAAACCAGTACAAAATCAACTCTTTGAAATAAGTAATCTTATACACTATTAATAACTTTTGCTCAGTGTACTGATCTACCAAATATTAGATAATGAAGCTATCTCTTATTAGCCATATATTGAAAAGTAATGAGTTATTTCTCTCGTGAATACTGAGACATATTGTAATATATATAATTTATAAATATCTAGAAAATATAATTTATAAATATATTTTATAAATGTAAGCTCAGTTAAAAAAAGACAGAAGCGTTCATTCAAAATATTTAGGAAAGAGCAAAAGTGATCAAACCAGAAAATCCTGTTGCCATATAAATATTTGCAAAACTGTTATTTAACCACAAAATACAAATTTTCTACACCTCACTTTAAGATCCATAGGGCAGGGACCTCTCGTACCTCTTTTGTACCCATCCACAGCATCTAAGCACACTTAACAATTAAGTACAGCACTTATAAGTACTATACAGTAATTATCTATATAGGAAAATAGTATGCTCAGTGGTTAAGAGTCAGACCTTGGCTCAAATTTAAGTTCAGCCACTTACTGGTGGTGTGGGCTGGGGCAAGTCACTTAACTACCAGATTACTTATCAAAAGACCAAGAATGCCACCTCCAGTCATGGGGAATAGGGTGGGGGAGGAGGTTGAGGCTAAAATGGGGTGTATGTAAAGCACAGTGCCTGAATCAAAGTAAATATTATAGTTTTTCTTAGAATTATAATAAACAAACGGAAACACACTTACAATTGGTCCATCTCCCCTTTCCAGGTATGGTTGGTGATTAATATGAACAATTGCAGGCAGTAAATACTGTGGGGGGGGGGGGGGAAAACAAACTTTTAATACCAAAACTAAGCCATTATCTTAATAGTTCTAAATTATCACAGTAATTGGTAATACTTAAATAGGAAAATGAAAATTACACAGAACAGAGAATATATGTGATAATTAGAATAGCAAAATAAGTTACTACAACTTATTAAAATTCTCCAGCTGGTACATACCGCCAATGTCTTCCCAGAACCAGTCTGAGCAATGCCCACCATATCCCGGCCACTCAGAGCCAAAGGAAATCCCTGGCACTGAATTGGAGTTGGTTCTGTAAAGTGCTGATCCATCAACACATCCATTACGTATTCTGTAAGGGTAAACATATTACTGTTTTTAAAGAAAACTGAGGACACAATCAGAAATATTAAAAGACTGTAAGCTTTATCCTAGGTATGCAAAAGTGGTTCAACATAAGAAAACCATTAAATATAATAAAATACATTAATAGAACAAAGGAGAAAAAAAAAACAAATTATCATCTTAAGTAACACAGAAAAGGCATTTGACAAAATCCAGCATCCCTTCTTGATAAATACCTTATAAACAACTATAAAAACTTTCTGAATACAATAAAGGGCATAAATGAAAAAATTCACAGCTAACATTGTACTCAATGGTGAAAGAACGAAAGCTTTTCCTCTAAGATTAACAGTAAGGATACCCACTCTCATTACCATTATTCAACATTATACTGAAGTACTAGCCAGACCAATTAGGCAAGAAAAATAAATAAATGGCACCTAAACTGGAAAGGCAGAGAAACTTTCTCTATTTGCAGATGACATGATCCTATAAACAGAAAATCTTGAAACATTCACAGCAAAGCTCCTAAACCTAATAAATTCAGCAATGTGGTGGGGTACAAGATTAACAAAGTCTGTAGTGTTTCTATATGGTAGTAATGAACAATCTGAGGAGGCAATCAAGGAAGAAGAATTCTATTTATAATAGCAGCTAAAGAATCAAATACCTAGAAATAAATTTAACCAAGGACATAAAGGACTATATACAGAAAACTGTAAAACTAATAAATAAAAATCAAAGAAAGCCTAAATAAATGGAAGGGCATTTCATGTTCATAGATTAGAAGACTAAATATCTTCAAGATGTCAACTGTACCCAGAGCAATTTATTACAGATTAAATGCAATCCCAATCAAAATTCCAACAGCCTATACGGAAACTCTGTATCCTATGCATGATTTTTTTGTAAATGTACACTCTTTAAAAACAAAAATTATTTTAAAAATTCCAACAGCCTTCTTTGCATAAATGGAAAAACCAACCATCAAATTCGTATAGAAGAGCAAGCAGCCCCAAACAGCCAAAACCATTTTGAAAAATAACAAAATTGAAACACTTACACTTCCTGATTTTACAACTTATTACAAAGTTGCAATAATCAAAACAGCATGGTATGGGGACCAAGGATAGACATACAAAATATTAGAATATGTAAAAGAATGAAGGTGGACCCCTAACTCTCCATATATACAAAAATTAACTGAAAATGGAACAAGGACCCAAATACAAGAACTGTAACTATGAATCTCCTAGAAGAAAACACCGGGAAACATCTTCAGAACAATGTGTTAGACGGTGGTTTCTTAAGACTACACCAAAAGCACGAACAACACAACAGAAAATAGAAAAATAGAACTTTACCAAGATTAAAAACTTTTGTAAAATCCTAAAGAATACCTAGGGCATTTATATAAGATTCTGCAAAGGTTCCATGCACTAAGGCAACTTTCCAGAAACCTACAACCTCCAGATGGGTCCTTGGCCCAGGTAAGTTCTGAAATGCAAAGGGGCCAGCCTCTTCAGTACATCAGCTAGTTTCACCCCCCACCCCATATTATCGACAGCCCCTTCTAATATGAAAAAGTTAGAATGGACACAGTACAAATACCCCTAAGGAGTAAGAGAAAGATCAAAGGTGATGGTGGAGTTGTACAGAGAAGGTCAGGTTTAACAATCAGTATGAGTGCTGAAACAGTATACTGATATTTCTTTTAGTTTCCAGTGCCTCAGAGAAGCTACATATAAAAACCTAAATTTATGGAACTGTAACCTGTATCAAACTCTGTAATCTGTTCTACAACTATTGTAATGTACTTTGAAATCTTTTGTTTCGTATACATGTTATTCTTCACAAGAAAAAAAAAGAGAAAGAAGAGTACAATAGAGAAGATAGGATTTAACAAATGAATATGACTGCTGGATCAATATATTGATATTTCTTTTAGTCTCCAGTGTCTTGGAGCAGCTAGAAGAAAAATTAAAAATCGTGGAATTGTAACCCATGCCAAACTTTAAAAATCTGTTGTATAATTACTTGTTAAAACGCATTTGGAACCAAAAAATAACGTTTTTGGAAATTTATTATTTTTTTGAATGTTATTTTTCACAATAAAAATAAATAAATTCACTTAAAAAAACACTTCTGTATATCCAAGAACTTTATCAAGAAAAGTAAAAAGACAACTTATGGCATGGGAAAAATATTGAGAAACTACATATCAGATAAAGGTTTAATATCTAGAATACATAAATCCTACAACTTAACACAAAAAGACATGCAGCCCAATTAAAAAACAGGGAAAAAACTTGAACTAGCTGTCAAGGAAATTCAAAACTACAATGAAATACCATCTTACACTCAGCAGAAAGGATACTATTAATAAAATGGATTACAAGGGTTAGAGAAGCAGTGGAGAAACAGGAACCCTCATTCACCATTGGAGGGAATGTAAAATGGTACAGCTGCTGGTGCTTCCTCAGAATGGCAACACAGAATTATCATTATGGATCCAGCAATCTCACTGTTAGATATTATGGTCAAAAGAACCAAAAGCAGGGACCTGATCAGACATTTGCACACCAATGTTCACACAGCAGTATTATTCACAACCACCAAAGGTATAAACAACCCAAATGCCCATCAACAGATGAATGGATAATAAAATAGGGTGTGTTTTACTATGTCACTGATAGTAAACAAGCAGAATATGCACATCCATGAAGTCAGAAACTAGAAAGTGGGATACCAGGGACCAGGGAGGGGAAGGAAATGGGGAATAATATTTATAACTGGTAAAGACTCTCTGGTTGGTGTAATGGATGGTGGTGATGATAGCCCACTGTGAATATATATTTGAATGTAGTTAAAAGGGGAATTTTTATGTTACATATATGTCACCAGAAAAAAACCAAACACTTGTTACTGGATGCATTAATATTTTTAATATGGAGATACTGTAACTCAATTTACTTAAGGTTTCCTCAATTTTAAAAGTTGTAAACCTGTAGTAAAACATACAGTAAACATTTTTGCATTAAAACAACAACAAAAAAATCTCTAAGCTCACTAAAGGCAAATTTATCCAGTTTCACACCTCTCCAAGAGAAGGGTTCTTTTCTTTTGTTACTCAACCTTTTAATCACCTCGCTACTTACTACTTTAATGAGGGCTGCTTCTATGGCTTTCATCCCTCCTACACCACCCAAAAAAGCATCTAGCAGGTTATGGGCACACTATAACCCACAGTGTAATCACTTACTGTGCCAAATTCAATTATATACAGCCAGAAAGCAATCTCTTCCTGCCATTTTCTAAAAGGCAAAGGCAAAAACCTAGTGGAAGATGAGAAAAGTTTCAAAAACAAAAATGTTCCTAGTCTAAATTGAAGAACAGACAGGAACAAATCTCTTATGCAACAGGTACAGTATTTACACTTTCAGACATAAGCAGATTCTGAAAAATAGACCATTAAATATTTTTAAAAATTATCTTCGTGAATTGTTTCTACCTATCTCTTCAACAAAATCCTGATCCTGGGTCAAAACCTTTAAAAAACGCATTTTCAATGTCACCATTCAACCAAAGTCAAAACACTTACGTGGGAAGTTAGCATGATGGAAAGCAAACACAGGTTTAGGACAAACATCTCCCCCTCTCACTGTAATCTCTTTCTTTCTGCGTAGCTCATCAACCTCATACTATGGAAAAAATGAGGTAAAACAAGTTAGTAAACATGTTATTCAAACAAGCAAAAGTTTATGCTCCAACCCAGTTTAACAAGAATTATCCAAACCACAAATTACAGAGGAAAGCATGTCTATTTACACTTTATATACTGTGTATATATACATGTGTGCATGTGTGTGTGTGTAAAACTTAATTTGATCCTCACAACTTTGTTTTTTTGAGAAGAGTTCCATTTTCCACCTGAGAAAACATGTAACTCAGAAAGGTAAGCGGCTTGCCCAAAACCAGAACAAGAGGGAAAGAAAGTGAAACTTATGCCCCTGAGGTCTTTCCACTGTGCTTTCTCCTAAACAAGTACCCATTTCATGGTTAAAGTCCAAAACAATCAGTATGAGGTTAAAAGAACAAACAGAAGCACAGATGTCAATATTTTAAATTTATTTAACTTACTTCATAGATTAAAAGACATGATCTATTACAGTTAAAATTATGTCTAATAAATAGGTTAGGAAACAATCAACATATGAAGGATTACATTAGGTGCATTTTTAAACTGGTTCCTCTTATGAGTGGCAGCAGTCTTAATAAGCTAAGAAAAGTACATCACACTTGAATAAATCATGACAACAGATGCATGTTTGAGTAACATTCAGTCAAAATGTTCACTTGGTTCATTGACATTTATGAAAAATAAAATTAAAAACTTACGGGAGTCAGCCTTGCCACTTCTGGATGTTCCACATAAAAATTCTTTTCAAACTTGGGGAGCTCACTCAAATCCCACTTCTTTTTACGTAAACGCTCCCCAGGATTACCAAATTTCTTCGGGGGAAGGCCACCACCACCTCTTGCTCCAAATCTAGAAACACCAAAATTTTAGTTTATATTTAAAAACAATATAGTTTACCTGTATGTAAAAAGACAGGATTCCTAGGATGCTACCATCTCCTTTCCAAAGAAAATATTTCTATACTTATTTGAAGGTATGATGGAATATATCCAAATAATAGTTATGACTATGGGTTACAATAGGTGAAAAAGTTTTAATTATCATATTTAAAGAAATACGGTGATTATGATAACTGATTCTGGAACAAGAAAAGATTTGTATTTTGTGCCACTTACTGTATAATTTTGAACAATTTAACTACTCTGTGTTTCAGTTTCTACTGTCAAGTAGAAATAATACTACCACCTATTTCATAGGGTTGCTGTGAGAATGAAATGAATTTGCACACAAGCTTACCTGTAACCTGCCTAAAAGGATGGCTAAAGGAAGGCCATTAGGTTAAGCTTAAATTAAGGGCAAGACCGTGGACAGAAAGAAAAATATACTCTTCAAGCAAGTCCCCCTAAACTGGAAACAGCTTCCCGGAACTCTTTCTCCTTGGAACAGTGATGAGCACTGCTACTGTCTATTTATATGCTAAGGAAAACTGCTAGGACCTGTAAAGGCCTATGGTTCTAAGTGTGGCAGGGTAGTCTCTACCTTTAGTTTATGCTATTATAACCACAAACCATAACAAAGGTTTATGACCTCTCTCTTTTCTCATCTCTACCTTAACCTAATCTCTTTCTTGTTCCCAAGCAAACAGTGCTATTAATGTAACTATTAGTTTACAGAATAAACCATCACACTCAACTTTATCTAAGGCTTTTAAAAACTATAAGCTTAAAAAAACCACATTATTTAAAATCAATTTATTCTCACTTTATATATCTTTTATAACAGTAACGCTCAATTGGAATTGAAATGGGACTACTGGTCAAACCTGAAAGTTAAGTAAAATTAGAAGCTAGTTTTCCCAGAAGAATCCTAACATTAAGATGACCTTCATTTCTATACTCAAACTACGTAATTGTGGAACATTGTTTGGCATGTAAATATAGTATTTTTCATTCCATTTTCTCATTCCTTGTATGATACAATACTGAATTTAAATTAATTTTCCTTTTCCACACCAACTCACTCATAACATCATCCTGTTATAAAGTTTCACTTCATAGTTGACAGCAGTAGCTCAATGTCCTCTCATTCACATTATTAGATGCCTCTCTAAATACAAAGATTGCTAAGAGAAAATTTTACCTGGGACCAATGACGATCTATACACAACAGTTCAATATTGGCTGATAAGGTATACATTACTGATGAATCAGTAAGAGAAACCAGAAATTAAAAATCAAAACAGGGAAAGCATACAGAAGGGTACATATATCAACGACATCTCTAACACGCCTTCAGGCTTAGAGCTCAATATAGAACAAGGCCACTAGTCATCCCGAATCAACCCTCCCCTCTTTACTTGTAAAGGGTGCTGCTAGCGCAATACTATTCATGAAATAAAAAGCCAAGTCTTTAGACTGTTAGTGTCTTGAAGAAAATCACAAAAACCAAAGACCAGTTTTTAGAGATTCCATCCGTCTACTTCACATAAATTTGTGGATCCCAGAAATGCCATTTTCAGGACGATTTTCCAGCGCAAAATTATACTGAAAAGTTCCTCTTTTAAAGTTTATTCTAAGCAGCCTTTTATTTAAAAATATAAAAAACAAATCCCTTCTTCCAGTCATCCTGGCTATTTACCTAAAACGTACTATTCTACACTCAAGATTTAACTTGAATGATGAGGTTCTTAAAATATATGCTGCCTACCACGTTTGTAATTAACACTGACCTCAAACCTCAGAGCCCTCTACTTAATTCCTGAGCATACGCGATGCAAATCCCCAAGTTTTTTGCATAAAGCTGTTCATTAAATCATTTTACTGATTCAGTATTAACAGTTCAACTTGGCTTTGCAACAAATACAGCTTTGAGGATTCTGTATGGACTTGGAAAATTATGCTAGTTTAAGTGTACAATGTATATCATCTTTGGACTGTTTATGTACATACAGGGCTGGCAGCCATTTCCTTTAAAGGTAACAATCCATTTCAACTATGTAATATTCAGTTAAGAATGAAACAAATTATAAAGAAAATTTTATGGTGAAGATGGATTTAGGAGTTAAGCCTTATTTAATACGTGCCATTCTGTTTAAATGAACAACTTTTAAAGTTTTTTAAAAACTGTTATCTTATACACAAGGAATATGGGGTAAACTAAGTATGGATTAGTAATTCATTCCCCCTTCCCTTTTCAGATAACTCCTCATTCAAAACATATATAAAGTAAGCAAACATGGGGCAGGCCACGGTGGCTCAGCAGGTAAGAATGCTTGCCTGCCAAGCCCGAGGACCTGGGTTCAATTCCCAGTGCCTGCCCATGTAAAAAAAAAAAAAAAGTAAACAAACACTTAACCAAACACCTACGGTAAGAAGATCACCACCATTATTTTCATAGCCTCTCAAGTGTCTGTTTCAAGTTTACAATTACCACCATTACTACTATGTTGCATTTTATTATAAAATAGTTTGCTTTTTAGTTTTACCACACCTGTTTCAATCCCTAAATTTGTCCTTCTACCATGATCTGAATTTTAGAAAAACTCAATATGTTTGGGAGTCACCCACGCTGATTCAAGTTCATTCATTTTTGTTGCTGTACTGCATTTTATTATATGAATACCCACAATGTATCCTGACTTTCGGGTTGTTTTCAATCTTCTGCCATCATGAATAATGCTGCTATAAACATTTTTTTACATATATCCTGGGGGCACGTGTGCAAGTTTCTCTAGTCCCTAGAGTCTAGGGCATAAAGAGAGGAAATTGCTGGGCCATTTTCACGGGTATTATATATTGTGAAATTCTTTTTCCTAAAGTTGGCTGTATTGGAATTCGCTTCTCAACTTAGCTATACGAAGACAACAAAAGCAAACATTCCACATTTCTAGCCTCTATGTTTAATACTGAGACTGAGATCAAGTATTTTTCCAACAACGTAGAAGTCCAAAAAGTAAATTTTTATATTGTAAATTAAAAGTGTTAATTGAGGGTTTGTGGCTAGTAAGTGGTGCTTCTTTATCATTTATCTTACCACGAAAGACAAGTAATTATTACACCCATCATCAGATGAGAAAATGAGCTCACAAAGGTTGAGGATCCTGCCCAAGGTCACATTATATTACGAAATGGCATCACACTGCTCTTTATCCAGAGATACACTTCTATAAGTAAGCACTTTTTTTTAGCCGACATTAAGGCCTGTGATCTCTGCATGTAAGAAGAGTTCAGGTTTAATCCCGCATTAGCTTCCAACCTAGTAACCCCGGGATTCCCACATTAAAACTTTCTAGGTTGTTCGAGAAGCTAGTGCTGCAGTCTGAGAAAACAGACCGAGGAGAACAGAAGATGCCAACTTTACAATAAAAACCAGAAAAGAAAAAAACAAAACCCCCTTTCTTCGTAAACACAGCAACTTTGAGTAATTCCACTGCTTTTAGTATCTCCGTGTGCTTCCTCCGACTTGAAAAAATAAAGGCGATTTAGTATTTTTTAGTACTTTGTTTCCAGTTCCGCTAAATTATCTCCGGCGATAGAGAACACGAGAAAAGCCATTTGCGCGTTAAGATTTTCCCAAGCTTAACTCGGAGGTATCATCCTCTTCTCTCAACAAAGAGCTTATGTGTTTTACAGATGAACGCTGAGGCCTGGAGAGACCAAATGACTTGCCCTAATCGGCCTGGCACTAAAAGACAGAGAGGCTCAGGACGAATATGCGGCGGCCGGGCCTTCCCCCTCCTGCCTGCAACCCACCCGGTCCCGGCCTTTCCGCTCCCCCCGGGCTGGGCCGCGCCACGACGACCGTCCGTAAGGAGTGGCTGGAGCGTCGCCAAGCAGCCGCTCCTCCTGCCAGGTCACGAGTGACCCCAGGGCCGAGACCCAGGCCCGCACACTGAACCGGTATTATCGCCCCGGGTCTCCTCGCCTCCGGGCTCGGGAAGGATCCCCTCAAATCCCCTGTTAGGGCAGAGGTTTCCGTCTCGTCAAGTACCACCTCCCCCCAACCCCCCGCAGACGCAAGGTCTTTCTTCTCCTCCCTCCCTTACCCTCCGCGGTCACGATCCCGGTCCCGGTCCCCAAAGCCGCCTCCGCGCATGGTCCCAAATGGATAGAGATCTGGGAGCGGGGCACGGATGGCCGGGCTCGGGAGGGCCTGCGGCTCCGGCCTGGTGACGACCGATGGCGGCGGCGCCTCCGCTGTTGGGGCGGCGGCAGGCGCGGCGCTTTCTCGCTCCGACGCGCTATCTCCCGTCGCAGACGCCACCGTCGCCGCCTCTCTCGTCGGAGACGGGAGCAAAACACAGAGAATCGGGGATATAAAAACGGTGGGTAGGTTTGGCTACGCTCAAACCCGGCTTCGCCGCGGTTTAGGCGTCTCCTTCCTTCCCAGCGGCTGCACAAAATGGCGGCCGCCGCTGAGACTGCTCCAGCTCAACGCTACGTACGTCAGAGACGATACGTAAACAGCGTCTTAGAATCACCCGAGGGATCGCGGGGTAATAGGGCTATTCTTGAAAGAGGTTTACGTCGATTGCGGAGATGGACACGTTTTACGGAACACGGAAGAAAAATAAAGTACGGAGCGAGCGTAGAGTTCTCGCGCCACCTGAACTAGAACGTGGGGTGGGGGGATGGGAGGGGGACGCGCCTCTGTTGCGACGAAGCATTCTTTGAGGCGTTAGTCGGCCCACTATTGCGAAGATGCGTACTATGCGTAAAGCATTCTGTTTAAAGAATAGAGGGTTTTGTTGGATTCCAGTAGCGGCACGCAACCTGAAGGCTGCTTGTGCTAGTTGCTTTATAGATAAAATAGCTTCCATGTTGCAGTCGTCAATTTTCAGGGTCTCCAAGTGTCAAAAGCTCAAGAAGATCTTAAGGGTCCTCGGTTGGCGTTTCTGGTGCCTCTGTCGACCCCTCACCCCAGTGCTCGGCCTTGTCGAGACTGACCGCGCGCCCTGGCGCCATTTCCTTTCAGTTGCTGCTCGCTGCGCTTGTGCCGGCGGCCATGATGGATGCGCCGCGTCCCGTTCCTTACGGAGTGGGACCCGCGGTGACTTGTCGGCCGTGATAAAACGCTCTTTGTTATGTTTGATTCACACAAATGCATTTCCTGAGCAAATTTTTGCACCATCCCCGGCAGAACACAATTGTGCTAACGCAGCGGTAAAATGTGGGTGAGGCATCTCTTCAGGTTGATGCGGGGGTCCCTTGGCCGCCATTAAAGGCGGTGCTCCAAGAGACCCTTGGCATTCTCTGGTAATGAACATGTTTAAACCGGTGGTCTTAAGACACAGAAGGGGGATGGGAAGCATAAGTACAAGTTTTGAACTAGGTAGGCCATATTCTTTCCGTTTCTTCTAAGCTGACTTCCCATTCCTACTTCCTGATAGCTGGAAAATATGCTTACCCTAGCTGAGTTTAGCAATCTCCTCTTTGTACTTTAGTTCCAGAAGGACATTAACCAGACATTGGAAGTTCTTTTTACAGGAATAAAATAACAATAACATCAAGAACACCCTCTGGCCCAGTGAATCAATGACTTCCTCCTCAAAAGACAAAAGTTTGAAAAGAATCCTGAAGACCCTGAATGTAGGAGCTTGGACGTTATATATCTAAAGCTAATCTCTGAAGTTGGAATAAGATGTGCTTGAGACAAAACAGAATTAAGAAATTGCTGGTACTGTCCTCACAAAGATCCAGTGTCATCCCTGACTTGACAAGAAGAAGTTGTGGACGTAACGTGGGTTTTGATCCATTTGTCCTACCCTTTACCTTTAAAAACCCTACCTCACACCCCCACTTTGAACTGGTTTGGGGACGATTCCTCCAGTTCCTTGCAAAGTGCACATGCAATAAATCTCCTTCACGCTGAGACACTTTCTCCTTTGTAGAGCTAAGTCAGGTGGGCCCTTCTATTGGAAAGAGCCATGCTTGCAGTATCAATTCCTTTCCCCTGAAACTGCAGTAAGGTCTCGAGAATTTGGCCACATAGCATCATAGAATTGTCAAGCTGTTAAGGCCTTTTGGAGATCAACTAATTTAATATCTCTTTTTTTTTTTTCCCTATGGATGGGCTCAAAGGATGCGGCAGATATGAAGCCCCTTAGTGTGGTGGCTGAGTGGGGTCTCCTATCATGTTTTCTGAGTGCTTCCCAAATTGTTAGAAAAGTGGCATAGGGAAGAGAGTTTTGTGATAGGCCATCCCAGGTATTACTTGAGCCATAGACAGCAGTGGACACTCAACCATGTATTACTTTGGACAAGTGCTGAATGCCTACCATGGGCACTGGGGCACGGTAGGGCACACACAGAATTTGTATGCTAGTGGGGAACATAGAAGATGAATGTTTATGCGAGGTAGACTCCAACTGAAGTAAAATAAAAAGAAAGGAAAAATAAAATCAGGGAAAAGGGATATACAGTGTGGGGTGGGGTAACGTGGTTAGGTAGTGTGTCCTGGGAAAGTCTCCCTAATAAAGTGACATGTGAGCAGAGAGCTGAAGGGAGGGAGCTAGTCCTGCCAGCGTAAGAGGGAGAAGCACAGGCAAAAGTCCTGTGGTAGGGCTAGTGTAACAGGAGTAGCATGAGGAGGAGAGGTAAGAGGCAAAGCCAGATCATGAAAGGCTTGTAAAGGTCACAGTAAGAACCTTTTCTTTTCCTCTGAGTAGAAAGACATGGAAGGTTTTGAATATATCCACATGATAAAAGGACTCCTGTAACTACAAGGTGAGGAATAAATTGAGGATGGTCCAGGACAAAAGCAGGCATATTACCTAGAAGGCTACTGTAGGAATCCAGGGAAGAGATGATGGGACTTGGTACAGATTAAGAGCAATGAGTTGGGAAGAACTGGTCTGATGGTGAAGGTCAGCCAATGATTTAGGGGTGGGTAGGATGTAAAAGAAGGAAGAGTCAAGGATGAAACAAATATTAAGCCCCATCTGTGATTTAGATGATAGGGTAGGCACTCAATGGTGTTTGGAATGATTTGCGCATTTATCACATATGCTAAGTAAGCTTGAGGCTCTTTAGTCAACAAATAGTATATAAAGAAAATGCAATCTTCCCTACATTTTACCAGGGGGAGCAATTCGTATTTTGCTACTAGATCAGGTCCTTTGACTTCCTAAAGTTTATCACAATATGTAATGATATATTTTTGTCATTATTTGATTAATTCAACACCACACACACACACACACACACACACACACACACACACACACACGTATGCTAAAAGATTAAAGGAAGTCTTCCTCTGGCAGCCAAGTTTCTGATCCCAAAGTGAATCTATAGAATGCATTTCTCTTTCATGATATGAGTATCTACCAAATATGATTGAAGTTTATTATGTTGTTACTAAGCATAGAAAAAGATTTTCATTAGGTAGGTCAGAAAACCTAGAAATTTCGGTAGCAGCCAAGTCTTCTGGTATAAAGCAAAAATATTCTTTGCTTAATTCATTTTTTTTTAACTAAGAGCTGACAATTATTGAATGCTTATGCTCACTAAGTGATATGAGCTTTTATTTTATCTTCGTTATTTTATTTTATCCCCAGCTGTAAAATGAGATAGTACCTCAAAGAGATGTTGGGAGGAGCAAATGAAATAATACCAGTTATGCCTGGTACATAATAAACATTCCACAGATGTTAGCTGTCATCATCTCCCCACTTTACAGAAGAGAAAGTTGTGGCTCAGAAAGGGTCAGACAGTTAGCAAATGACATAACTGGGAAACACCACTAGGTTTTAGGTTCAACATACTTAACTATAATACATATTATTTCCTTGTGGGATCACAAGATCAATTTCATTCTCTTTTAAGTTGTCAAGTTTTTCTGCGGATGTGATTTGCCTTCCACAGATTCCACCTGCCAGCAATACAATTGCCATTTTTCTCATTTTTATCTGCTTTATTGTGATTACAGCAACAAAATTTATACTTCAGACAATTTTCAACTACTAAGAAAATTATTTTAAAGCCCATACCATGAACCAACTATTCTAAGTTTTTACTGACATTCTCTTATATAACTTTCACAGTTCTTCAACTTTATAGCCATTAGACTCACCTAAATGTGAAATATAGTGCTACTGGTTTTTGTCTAGGTAGGACCCAGGTTCTTTGATACTTGGTTCAGGAACTTTAGATAGAATACTGAAGTATTCAATAAGTGCTTTAGTTTCCTGGCTGCTAGATTAAATACCTTAAGAACAGGACATTTTTTTGCTTTCTGAGGCTAGAGACCTTGCTTCCTCCCAGGGCCTTTCCCTGACTTCTGGCTGGCCGGCAATCTTTAGAGTTCCTTGGCTTTTCCATCATGTGGCAAAGCACCTGGCAGCATCTCATCCTTTTTCTTACTGGAACTGTTAACTTCCAGCTTCTGGTAAATCCCCACAGTTGTCTCTGTGCCCAATTTCTTTTGCTTATAAGGACTTTAACCATACTGGATTAAGGCCTACTCTCATTCAATTTGTCCATCTTAACTAATAACATCTTCAAAGGTCCTGTTTAGAAATGAGTTCACACGCACTCACAGGACCAGGGGTTAGCACTTAATTATGCCTTTTGTGGGAGACATGATTCAGTCCCCAACAACTAGGTAGCCTAAAGCAGATGCCTTCAAACTGTGGTATATAAGAAACATATAGAAAAGAGTTTTCAGGAAGTCTACTTTGAGAATTTTAACTTTTGTATATATTCTTTCATAAAATTGATATAAATGAAAAATTTGTTCACAATTGTTCTCTCCCACTTTACACAAGAAAAGAATACTTCTATCCAGAATATTACTTTGGACTTTGCCACGATGGAAAAGTCTCTGAGGTGCCAAAAACAAGGAAAATTAGAAACACTGGCATTGACTTTGAAAAGGTGAATGATTCTAACTACTAGGTAGCACAGTCTTTTGCAAATTAAGAGAAGAAGGACCATATGAAATATCCAATTCTTAAAGAAGAGCTTTTTCATGTATTTTTAAAGAATAATGGTGGGTATCAAATTACTGTGGTATTTAAATTCCATTGGGAAACATCTGAAAGAATGATCTGATGGTTTCATTTTTAAATGTCAGTATTTCATAAATTGCATATTTTTTAAATGATTTAAACTTACAATGAAAAAGTTCAGGTATCAATCTAAACTATTTTTTTCAGAATTTTCCTAGGGGGTAATATTTGAACACCACTGAGCTAAGAAAGTGAAACCAGACCAGATAGGCCTGGTCCCAGGAGAGATTCCCAGGAGAGCAGAACTTCATCAATCCCCCAGTTGTAGCCAGGCAGAAATTTCAGCCCAGCGATGTTAATTATTGACATCTACTTTGTGTGTGTTGGTGACTTCTGTATTAGAGGGGCTTATAATGGGAGTCCACCCTCACTAAGCGTTTTTCAGCTTTGCTATTTTGTGTAAGTCACTTGCTTAAAAAAACCTTCAAGGGCTCCCCATGATCTAAACGCCCAGCTTTGACTCTAGTCTCACATACCAGGCCTTCCAGATTCTGACCCCAACTTCTCACCAACCCTCCTGCTCCAGCAAATCTTGTCTATTCTCTATTTTCACCCACAGTTTTTACTTTGCCTCTCCATGTGTGTTAATAGAAGGACTTGAGATCCAGTTCCAAGCCCCCCACCCCCACCTTGGAGCCTTCTGGAAGTAGGGATCACCAGGCCTCTGGCACTTAGGGTTTCCGCCATTCTTTTGGCATTAATTACTTACCACCAAGAGATGGTGTGGTTCTTCCCCTAACTCACACTGCACACCCATGCTGAGGAGGAAGAGAGTTCAGACCATGCAGTCATCACACAGCAGTGAAATAGTCAGTTGCCTTAAAGAGACAGAATGACTCACAAACCTAGGGACTAACAGTATTAATGCACCTTAAAGACTCTAAAGGAGAAAGGAGGACATGATAATTAACAAGATGTGGCAAAAACTTACTACACTTACACACACAAATGCTTGGCATTCATCCTTTTGAATGCTTGGAATGGTATATCCACCCTGCCCTTTGTCCCAACAAATGGACCTTTCTTATTAGGATGGGACAAGAAAAGGTTTTTTTTTGTTGTTTTATAACAGAAAAAGTTATTTGTTATGATTCCCTAGCAACCTAAGTCAAGGGGAACCGGTAGGTGAAGGATTTGGGGTTTGTTTAATAGAAATGAACTTAAAGACAATATTAAATGATATGGGGGTGTAAAATTAGAGAAGCCAGATAAAGTAAAAAAAGCTTCACATGAGAACAGGGAGAGATGGGTAGGATGCAATGAGACAGTGGTTTTACCTTCAATAAATCAGAATTTCTCACTAGTGCCAAGTGGAGGGTCTTTGCTGAATGGCAGTGCCATTAGGATGCTGTGGTGCCCTGAGTTCCACTTTAAGATGGATCCAGCTTCATCAGAAGTAATTGGCTTTTAGGTCAAAGAGAAAATTCAGAGCCATTGCAACAGACTGTGAAGTATGGGAGTGTAGGTTTCTTTAGATTCCCTGTCTCCCCAATTCCCTAATACCCCTCACCTCTGCATTCCCACCTCCATGCTCACTGTTGCAAAGGCTACAGCCAATCCCAGGGTTTCCCAGCAGTTGAAGTCCAGACATGGCTGACTTCCCTGGCCCCTTCCTGCTCACTAGCAGTAGAGAAACGACTGCCCCAGGTTTGGACTGACCCCAGGCTGCGTGACCAAGCCCATTTCAGTGGCTGCTTCTCAGCTCTGGAGAACCAATAAATCTGGGACTGAAGCAAATGATTGGGTCACTGTGGGGTTCAAGGGCTAAAGAGCAGACCGACTGGGGCTGTGTGACTGATCAGCCCTGACAGCCTCCTGAACTTGTCTTAGCTGTGGAATACAAACTAGTATTTCTTCTCTCCTGAGGAACAGGTGGCTGGGATTCTTGTTTGCTTATAACAAATGTACAAAGAGAGAAAGTCAGCTCTCAGGGCTTGACGGAGGGAGCAGGTACATGCTAAAATGGCAATCAAATTCCTCAATAGCTGAGCTGCAGTTAGAGGGGTAGGTTCAGGCATTTTAATAGATTCTTCAGTGTTCCCTGGACAGATATAGGGATATTGATCAGACACGGGGCTATAGGAGAGTCAGGCGGAAAAGTTGACAGCATCCTGCTGAAAAAAGAGAAGTGTAAGGAGAATTGTCTGGAAAGTATATAATTAGGTTACAGTCAAATTGTATTTAGAAGTACGGTACATATACTTAATAATGTGACAAAAAAACAGGCTGGCACCAAAATTAAGAAGACAAAGTCAAAGACAGTGAAAAAATCAATAGGTCAATTAAGCACCAAATGGTGTTTCTAAGATATTATAGGAGAAGTAAAGCTCTGGTATTTACATAATTTTGATCACTGAGGCAAAATGTAGTTTGCACACACTTGGACAAAAATCAACTAGAATCAGAGTTCTCCTTGAGGAAGTTCTGTGTAGATACCAAACAAGGAAAGAAAGTTTACACACATACAGTCACATGTATGCACACACACATATGCACATGCATGATGCAGACACACCATGCATGCACATGCACATACCTGCAATCGTGCACACAAGTACAATAAATGCACATCTTCTGTCAAGTCGGATGATCTCAGTACCTGCCATCATATACATATTTGGGAAGGTGTTTTTGTGGCTCTCAAGCCAACTGGTCTAAGGCATTTTCCTGATGTATAGATATCTACCTCCTTTTGATAGTTTGTGATCTTTTAGAACAGGTCATGTCTTTATTTCCAAATATAGTTTGGAACCTGGCAGATGCTCAAAAGATGCTTAAATTGAACTTAAACTTATTTTGAAAAGGTTTTAACTTATTTTGATTTCAAATCTTAATTTAGTATTGTTATGAGACAAGCAGGAAGGAGGAAGAGAGGAAAGATAGGCCAAAGTAGTTAAAGGATTTAAACTCAACCAACATTGTTTTCAAACTCAGCAATTTTTTCAAACTCATGGACAGACCGATTCCTGGAGCTTCCTCCTCTGCCACCTTCCTACTATCCTCTCTCTATGCTTTTCTGTTGTTTTTAAATAGTTAAAGAAATGTAATCTGGCAAGTTCTACGTGACTCAAAGATGGGTGAGATCCAGTCCCCGTCCTCAAGAGTAAATACAGGATGAGAACTGAGTGCTATGGGAGTTTCAGGAAAGGAGAGTTCCCTGAGGGTAGGCACCAGGACCTCCTCTCCTTCTGCCCCCCTTACCAAATAGCACAGAGTAGCAAAAGCAAGAAGTCTTGAAGAAACACTTCTCAAATGAAATGATATTTGACAGGGGCCTTAAAATCCAGGATTGATTTTAAAAGATTGAGGATGAGGGTGTTTCAGAGGACGTTAACTTCCTGAACAAAGCTTGGAAGCATGAAAGTAAGAGTCAGTGTTGGGAAGAATTGTCTTGATGGGCTGTAGTAAGAGAGTTGAGGCTGATAAGAAAGCTTGAAAGGAATGCTGGGCCACAGCCACTAGCCTGCTGGAAGGGGGCAGGAAACTTCTGAGATCGTTCTCTTGACAGCAATATCTGATAAGGATAGAGAGTGGTCAAGTAACTAGCAATAAACTGTGAAGGGCCTAGATTTAGTTCCAAGCGGGAGTGCTCTTACCATGCCCTTTTTATTACCATGCTTCCTTGAATGCCAGGTTAAAAAGTTTGGATTTGATTCAGCAGACACTGAGGAAGGAGCCTTTGATGTGGGCAGGATACCAGTCTTCCTGCAGCCTGGTTTGAAAAGGGTGGAAAAGACTGGAGGGGGCAAGGATGACAGACTAAGAGAATGGGTGAGGAGCGATAAAGGGGAAATGTAGGATGTAAAAGCCCACTCAAGCCAGCTTAAGGAAAGGAAAGTTTATAGGCAGGATCCAGATGGGTTTCATGGCTCTCCAAGGACAGGAACTAAAGCAGAGGTCAGCCTGGTGGGCAAGAGGCCATCAGGGACCAGGGCAAGGCTTACTCAGGAGCGCGCCTGCTCTCTGTTTCTCTCTGTGTGTCTTCTCCAAGGCCCTTCTTCTGATAGGACAGCCTCTTGTTTACTTAGTATCTCTACTCTTATTTTGGGGCATCTGTGTGGGCCCCGATGGCTCCCCCATTCCAAACTTACAGCTCTATTAACTTGCTCAGTCTCTTCATTTCCAATTTCCAGAGTTCTAATAATGG
This sequence comes from Tamandua tetradactyla, assembly GCF_023851605.1. NCBI lineage: Eukaryota > Metazoa > Chordata > Mammalia > Pilosa > Myrmecophagidae > Tamandua > Tamandua tetradactyla. Next base: position 30,861,801 of record NC_135333.1, read on the forward strand.
AATCTAATTGGCCCAACTTATCTTTTCTGAGTCAGAAAATAAGCCTGGACCGCTGGTCAGCCTATATATATATATATATATATTGACTGCTGTTGGGTCAGTGTTGCCTAGTCCCTGATCCAATCAATTATTGCCAAAGGGGTAAGATTAGGTGGTCAAAACAGGGCCATTTGGTGGATCTGGTTATCTGGGGGAACAGAGGTATGCTGAAGTTCTCTGAATGGGGTTGGTAGTATTTTTGTAACTATCCTGTAAATTTGAAAGTATCTCAATATAAAAAGTTAAAAATTAAAAAAAAAAGTACATGCTATAGGTCCTAACCCGGGAAATTATATCTAGTTAAATATATATATATATATAGTAGCTCTATAAAAAAAACTAAGGAAAATTATAGCAATATATGTTCTGTGCACACTTATCTATCATGCCTCTATTCCCTTAGAGAGTAATTACGGCAAACAATTATATCAAATAATCACACACGGCAGCATGTGGCACATGGTAAGAAACGGCTTCCATTTGTTGGGTGAGTATATGTTCTTTCAAGTGCTGTCTTTTTCAATAATCATCATAAACACACAAAGTAGGTATATTCTTAACTACATTTCTTGAAGGAGAAAATGAGTGCAGACAGAGGCCCCTGGCTGCCCAATTCCCTGCTCAGAAATCTGGGCGGGGAACTGGGATACACCCAGCTGCCTGCTGTGCAGCAGGGTCCTCTCCCACATACTCAGCAGGCTCCCATGCAGTCTGCAGGAATTCAGACAACAATTGCAAGATGAAGAAGGGAGAGAAAGCAGAAGTGAAATGGGAGGAAGGTTTATTAAAGAAAAGATTTCAAAAGAGAAGGATAAGTTACCTTGTTTTCCAGTAGTAGTTTTTGGTCATTAAAAATATATTTTGCTCTGTTAAAAAAAAAAAAGAGCATGGCCATTCAGGGCAATGGGGCCTGGGTTTGGGGCAGGATTTATTGTCTTAAGGTAAGGTCATAGCTACAGGAAGCAGCACACACCCTGAGGGGCAGCAGTTGCTGTTGCCAGCCATATTGTCACAGTGTTATGCATTTGTGTGGTTGTACATAATAATACACACCCACAGAGTCCAGGCTAGTCGTTGGTGACTACTCCAATCTCTGAACTCTTGTTGACATCATTCACTCATTTATTCATTCAAGTTCAAGTCTTTGTACCTCCTACCTCATTCTGTCTGTCTGAGTATGTGTCCAGTATTTCTGTAACAGATAGTGATGGTAAGTGTGCTGGTTTGAGAGGATTTATGTACCCTAGAAAAGCCATGTTTTAATCCTAATCCTTTTGTGGGAGCAACCATTTCTTCTAATCCCTATTCAGTACTATAGGTTGGAAACTTGATTAGGTTTTCTCCATGGAGGTGTAACTCAATCAGTTGTGGATATTAAACTTGATTAGATGGAGATGTGTCTCCACCCGTTCTATGTGGGTCTTGATTAGTTTACTGGAATCCTATAAAAGAGGAGACATTTTGGAGAGAGTTCCTTTTTCTGAGAATGAGGAAAGAGCTGCAGAACCACGACAGAATGACGAGAGCCACGAAGAGAACCCATGCAGCCAGCAACCTTTTGGAGATGAAGGAAAACGCCCCTGAGGGAGCTTCATGAAACAAGAAGCTGGAAGAGAAAGCTAGCAGACTTTGCCATGTGCCCTTCCAGCTGAGAGAGAAACCCTGAAAGTCATCAGCCTTCTTGAACCAAGGTATCTTTCCCTGGATGCCTTAGATTGGACATTTCTATAGAATTGCTTTAATTTGGAAAGATACCTTTCACAGTCTTAGAACTGCAAATTTGTAACTTGTTAAATTCCCCTTTTTAAAAGCCATTCTGTTTCTGTTATATTGCATTTTGGCAGTTAGCAAATTAGAACAGTAAGCTACCCCAAATTCACTCTTTGTTGTTCTGAGAGAATCCCCGTTTTGTTCCAGCATCAATCTCTCTCTTTGTGGCCATGTGATTTCTGGAGACTAAGACCCCTCATCCTGGTTTTCAATATAGGAGTGTCCATACTGATCAGCCAATCCTGATGTTCCAGTTCCCTTTGCTAGTGATTGGCACAGGCAAGAGATTTGAGTCTCAATAATGGCCATCAATGAGAAATCTATTGGAGGACTTTTGGGAACCATTTCCTTGCTCCTAAAAGAATGCCTCATCTTTGTCTAGATGTGATGTCATGTGAGCTGGAGCTGCCATAGCCATCTTTTGACTATGAAGGGAGCTTTTGGAGAGCACAGTCAGAGTAATGAAGATGGGAAAGTGAAGAGAAGGAAAGTGCCTAGACCCTTGATGACACACAGGGCTACTAAGTTAACCCACAATGGAGCTACTTGACTTCTGGACTTCTTATTATGTGAGATGGTCTAGTTCTTCACTGTTTAAGCTACTTTGAATTGGTTTTCTGTTACTTGCAGCTGAAAGCATTCTAACTGTTACAGTCTTCAACCGCTTTTCCGGTGCAAGTATAACATCTGAAATGCTTCACCTAATACATAATAGGCTTTCAATCAGTTTGTCATTGATGAGGAAGTAAAAGAAGATTTTTAAAGACTGCTACTGCTTACCCCAACCACCATTCTCCTTTTTCTCCTTAATAACAGAACTCTGAATTTTAGCTAGGCATCTTGCTGTTTGGAGCAAAAGACTGTATTTTCCTACCTTCTTTGTATGCAGATGTGACCATGTGACTGAATTCAGACCAATGAGATATAAGTGGAAGTGTTGTGTGGGAGGGCTGTTTCACAGTAGGTGACTCAGAGGGAAGGAAGCTTTTTTTGTACTTCTGCCTTTTTCCCCTCAACTTGGTTTCTCTGGTTAGATTTCCAGCCGCCATCTTAGCCCATAAGGTGACCTTGAAGATGGAAACCAAGAGCTAAGATGGTCAGGCAGAAAGATAGAAGCCTGCGCTCCTGATGACAAAGTAGAGCCACCATAGCAATTCTGGGCAATCTAGCTACAGATTTCTTTTTCTTGACATTTGAGAAAAACAAATGTCAATTTTGTTTAAGACACTGTTATTTTTTTTTCTCTTATATTCAGCCAAATAAACTCACAACTAACAATTTCTTAGCAACTTTCCTTTTAAAATATTTAAGGCTGGTATAAGAGTATGAAAAGTGAGGAATCTCCCACCTGAGAATTAGGCAAAACACCTTCCTGGCTTCCCTTTCACCAGTCCCCTGAAGTGGCATTTGGGAGTCACCCTTTGGGTTTCTTGGTTGGAGGTACTGGCCTGCAAGTTATAGAATCCAACTCTGGCTAACTGGAAAAAAAGGGGAATTTGTTGCAAGGTTATAAGGGTCACTGAATTGGCAGGAGGCTGGAGAACCAGCCTGGGAATGGACAGGATGCTGACCAAGTCTTCAGTCTAGGAATCAGACACCTGCAGTCTGGCAGCAGGAACAGCCTGCTCAGTTCACCACCATTGCTGCCAGCCCTGCTACCCTGCCGCCATTGCATGCACGAATGGTCTCTAACCCATGTTTTTATCCTTGCCATTCTCACTCAGTATCCAAAGTCTTGGGATAGTTAACATAATTTGGGGGAGGATAACTCTCTACAAGAAAATCAGGCTGTTATTATAGTAAAGAAGTGAAAACTGTGTAACCAAAAAATGATATACATCCATTACATCCAATAAGCCAAGGTCCAGAGAAGGAGACTCAATTGAGTGCACTGTGATGTTTAAGGACCCAAACCTTCTCCTCTCCCTGAAGGTTTTCCCTTTTCTCTAATCTGTGAGTTTGGTCTATGATATGAGTTTGGTCTATGATACTTCCAATTTTTGACCTGGCCACCCTATTCTGATTGCTTGGCTTTCTTAAAGAATAATTGAACAGGAAAGTCACTTCAACCTCTTCATTTTCTAAATAAAGATACCATATTTTCCCCAGATCTTGACTCCCATGTTTCTGAGTTTGGCTGGTAATGACTTCAGAGTGTGTCTTTTGCATCCTGGTGTTTGACCCTTCCTCACAGTACCTGATTCTTACTGATCTTCTCTGGTAAAAGCTCCAATTTCTATATGACACCTCCTCATTCCTGTTCGTGATACAAACAAAACCCTCAGAGGCTAGAGAACGTTAATAGTTACCTGTGACTTTGCCTTTTCCTCCTCTCTTTTTTTTAAAAACAATTTTATTGACAAAACAACATACAAACACAAATATTCTTAACATACAAACATTTCATACATGGTGTACAATCAGTGGCTCACAGTATCATCACATAGTAGTATATTCATAACATGATCATTTTTTAAAACATTTGCATCACTCGAGAAATAAAAAAAAACAACTCATACATACCATACCCCTTATCCCTCCCTCTCATTGACACTAGTATTTCCATCTACCCAACATATTTTAAACTTTATTCCTCCTATTATTTATTTTTTTAATTCATATTTTTTACTCGTCTGTCCATACCCTAGATAACGGGAACATCAGACACAAGATTTTCACATTGTAAACATTATATCTTTATACAATCATCTTCAAGAAACTAGGTTACTGGAGAACAGCTCTACAGTTTCAGGTACTTCCCATAGCCACTCAAACAGACCATTAACTGAAAAGGGGTATCTATATAATGCATAAGAATAACATTTAGGGTAACCTCTCCACTCTGTTTGAAGTCTCTCAACCACTGACAGTATATTTTGTCTTATTTCTCTCTTCCTCCTTTCAGTCAAGAAGGTTTTCTCAATCCCTTGATGCTGAGTTCCAGCTCATTCTAGGATTTCTGTCCCACGTTGCCAGGGAGATTTTCACCCCTAGGAGTCATGTCCCACATAGAGATCCTCCTCTCTTTATATTCAATCTCACATTTTGAAATATCCATTTCATTGATACTACCTTAGTCTCATCTTCTATCACCTCACAATGGAATTATTAAAATTGTTTCCTGATTATCCTCCCCATGCCAATGTTATTTCCTTCATCCATTTCCCAGGTCTCTACCAGAAAACTTTTCCTGAACTATCACTTTTATGTGCTTTGAGAATATAGTGGTTAAGAATATGGGCTTTAGAGTCTGCTATTTGCTAGCTGTATGACTTTGGGCAAACTAATTATATTATCTGTCTTCAGTTTCCTCAATGCAAAATGCATTTAATAAAAACTATTATTATAATAATGGGATAATAATGATATCTACTTCACAAGGTTGTCATGAGAAGTAAAGGAAACACACTTAAAGTACTAAGCCTAGTACCTAGCATAAGAAGGGAAGATATTGGGGCAGAATGTTCCAGGTGGGGGAACAAGGATAAAGGTTCTGATGTGGGTAAAATCTTAGGTGTGTTGAAGGAACAGAAAGAAGGGCAGTGTGATCAGAGCAAGAAAGTGTGGGGAAGAGTGATAGGAGATGAGGTCAAGAGATGGCAGGGGCCAGATCATGTAATGTTTTGTAGGTCCAGGAGAAGAGTTTGAATTTTATTCTAAATGCCCTCAGATGTCATTGGTATGTTTTAAAATGGGAATAGTTGTATTTGAAAAAGCACCAGAAACATCAACAGAATCAGCAACATTTCCTCTAGTTTCACAGTTCTTCTCACAAATGAGTAGAAGAGTCTTTTCCTCTGAACAGATCATGGATTTTAGCTTATTTCCCCTTTTGCTCCTGCGGAACTCTCACCTGTCTTAATTCACTGCAATCACTCTCTGAGCAATATACTGAGTGGGGTGGGTAATGACTTGCTCAGTATTAGAGAAAAAGACATTTCCCATCTGATATTCAATTTGTAAACTCTCCATCTGGTAAGTTTATTTTTGTCTTGCCTTGGGATACATTTCAGTTTATCTGGTAAATTCATCTGTGATGTCAGATCAGTTTAGAATTGAAAATGTGACTAACTATGATTTTTTTATTCTAATAGCAAAATTCCCTTCATCCCCAGTTTCAAAGGGCAGAGACTATGCATGCTAAATTCCTTGGCAATAAAGACATGCATATATGCACCCTTTTATAGCTTGTATCTAGTGTTCTCTTAACAGAGAATCCTTCCTTGTCCATCTTGTCTATAGCAGCATCTCCCAACTTAAAATTTCAATATGCTTTCTGCTTTATTTTTTTCAAAACATTTTTTACAACTTGATATTAAAGAACATATTATTTGTTAATTACTATATTTGCTTCCTCCCACTAAATTGTAAACGCCATTAAGCTAAAGACTTGGTAGGATTTATTCGCTGCTGTATCCCCAGCAGCTGCAACAGTGCCTTGTACATAATATATATATATACACATATATAATGAGTTAACAGACTGAATATACAAATAGCCAATGACCAGACCACCAATGACAACAGAAATCTGATCCACAAATCTCTGCAGCAACCAGACCAGAAAACCAAACTACAGTCTCTGCAGCAATTGGCTTAAAATAATGAGTCAAGGACTTTCAACTCAGGACCAATCGGAGGAAGCCAAACATGCTCCCAAACTAATCAGAAGATGAACCCCCTCTAATTAGCCTGCCTCCAGCTTCCGGATGGCAACAACCTACCATCAGAGAATACCTGACGCCTTCCCTTTTTTTCCATTATAAAGTTTTCCCACTCCGCTACTTAACTTTATTTATTCTCAACGGAGAGCACAAATGTTTGCTGAGTCCTTTGCTACAGCAAGCTTTGAATAAATAGCTTCTCATTCTTATTTGGTGGGCTTTGTTTATTGCCACAGAATGAATCATCTTTCAGGAAAAAGGCATACATTTTCTAGTGCGTACTCTAACTTGGTGGGGTGTAAGCCTAGGTCTACAATTGGCCTATGTGAGAACAGTAGCAATATGGAAATAAGCGTGGCTGGAGATGAGGCAGGTAGACCAAATCCCGATGGTGGCTCCAGTTGTGGCTGAAGTCAGCTGTACTTTTGGACGTTTCTGTTTCATGAGTCAAAGAATTTCCTTTCTTGTACTTAATGATTGGAGTTCCTCTGGCTTGCAACCAAGAGTCCTGACCAGTATAATCTTTCTTGAGCCCCTATCCCCCATTCCCTTACATTTGGGGGCCAGGCCTGTTTTTACAGTCAGGTGGAGAAGGAGGACTGGAAAGCCCTGATGCTTTGGTCACAGATGAAAAATTGAACCCTGGATGAGAAAAGCTCAATGGACATTATCTTTTTTTTTTCAGAATCACACAGTCACATTGTGAAAGCTATATCATTATATAATCATCATCAAAAAACATGGCTACTGGAACACAGCTCTACATTTTCAGGCAGTTCCCTCCAGTCTCTCCATTACATCTTGGATAACAAGGTGATATCTACTTAATGCATAAGAATAACCTCCAGGATAACCTCTCGACTCTGTTTGGAATCTCTCAGCCATTGACACTTTGTCTCATTTCACTCTTCCCCCTTTTGGTCGAGAAGGTTTTCCCAATCCCTTGATGCTGGGTCTCAGCTCATTCTAGAGTTTTTCTCAATCCCTTGATGCTGAATCTCAGCTCATTCTAGGATTTCTGTAATGGACATTATCTTAACACTGGGTGATGCTCTTGCTGGCCCAGATACCTGCACCATCTGCAGTGCTGTCCCAAAGGTGCCCCAGGGCTACAGCTTTTAGTTCACATTTGCAAACTCAGCCACTGTTTTCTAAAGCAGTTCATGCCAGAGTGGCTGGACCAGGTTTCCAATCTTAGCCACATGCCATATTGAAACCATCCCTTCTATAGAATGGTAGGCCCTTGTGTTGACCTGGTTGCCAATCCCACTGCCCACCAGAAAGATTTTCTGAATTTCAAATTTCATAAGTTTTATTTCCTTCCCAAGTTCTCTGGGTTCCTATGCAAATTGCTCCACCCCCTCTCCACAGCTTGGCAAACCAGGGAATCTCAAGATGTGCAGTTTTGTTGAGTAAAAAAACCTTCCCTTCCCCAGGGCAAAGGATGCTTACTTGTTTTCTATTTGCATACTAAAAGAAGCCATTTAAATGACGATGCAAAATAAAAATTTTCTCCTTATACAGAGAAGCAGGTTGTTTGGTTTGGTTTTAAAAAACTTTTATTTCCCAGTAGCTGCATTGTGAACAATTTCTGCTTGTTAGGTTGGTCTCCCCTTTGTTTCCAAATCCTTGTTTCTATACCTTTGCATGTGCTATCTCTCAGTTTAACTTTTCTGTATTCGTTTTTTGAATCCTATTTTCTCTTTAAAGGCCAATCCAAGAACGCATTGCTGACAAATTAAGTATATAATCAATTATTCTCTAATTCTTTCATTAATACATATAAGTCTATGCTCCTAACTAGCATATATATTCTTTGAGGGCAGAAACCATACTTTCCTTGTACATTCTTCAGCACTTAGCCTTCAATATAAAATTGTTGAGTGGGTGACTTAATGGATATGCAAATACCTTTTGTAAATTTCGATATCTGAATTTTCATACAAGTTGATGCAACATAAACAATTAAATCTTTTTGAAGTCTATAAACACTGCCTTTGTAAATATTTCAATTAAAATATTTTCATCATACATGCATTTTATTTTTATTTAACAATCAGAAAAAAACAGTATTGTTTTAAACATTTCTAAATTAGTATTCAAAAATTTTACATTTAAGTTAACTTTAATATTTTAAAGACTTTGAATTCTCTAAGCAAAACTCAAAACCCTTATCACCCCAAAGTTCTTAATTACCTTCCTTTTCATCTTACTACTAGAATATGTGTGTATCAGAAATACATTGTTAAACTAATTTCAACTTGTCAAAAAATCAAATGATTAAAATTTGGCTTAATTTAATGTTTCTTTTCTGTTGCTATAAAGGTTAATATATAGTTTGGTATAATAAATAAAAAGAACGCTTTTGTTTGTTCTTAAAACATTCCTCTCTAATTTAAGGTTCTCCCTCCTTTGGAAGCATATACGCTTCTGTAAGTCAGTGGAATATAACCCCAGAAAAGTGTTAGAAGGGAAGTCTGGGGCAGAACAGGACACTGATGAGTTCTTTGACATTCCTTTCCTTCAGTGGCTCATTTTGAAAAGTTAAAGTGAGGGAATCATGTATCCATTCCCAAATAGCTTATTTTTTTGGTTGCATGGTCTGGGAATTGAACCCAGGTCTCCTGCATCCCAAATAGCTTTTAATAGGTTTATTCATTCATATACATACATATATAGATATATATGTTTCTAAATTGACATACAATGTATAGTTATAAATTTGGGACTTTAAAGATAAATATATGATTTAAATGTCTTTCACTGACTTTCCTTTAATAGCATGTGAAAAAAAAAACTGTTATTTCAAGATCTGAAACTTGAGACTGCTTTTCCATTTTTTCAGCTCCTAATAAGCAATTTGCATCAATTCACCACCTACTCCTTGGCATCCCCAATTCCTCCAGCAGTTATTGCGAAGGTGGCTTCATTTTCAGGCATCTCAGGGCTAACAAAATACAAAGGAACAGAAGTTTATAAAAAGCTCTACTTCTATAAATACTATATTCATGTCACAGGCATCATGCTCCCATCAGTCTGAGTCTCCAGAGACATCTGAGAGTTGGTACAGCTAAATGTGGACTTCAGAATTTACCTACAAGTATTATCAACCCTCACAAACATTTGTTGAGCAAATTCTATATATAAGGTTCTGAATGTCAAGAAAAATTACCCCAAACTTGGAAATAGGCAGAACTGACAACTGGGTGTTCTTTCAGTATAGTGCGAAGCAAATGCCTTGCTGGGGACTCTTAGGGACTTATCTGAATCTCTATGGCCAAAGTAAGGGAAAACTGACAGACTTTGGAATGGACTAAAAGAGAACTGAATATCTTCAATGGAAAATAAAGGCTGTCCAATTCCACAGGGCTGTATGCCTTTTATTGTCTTTGAACTATTTTATATAAGTTGTAGCAAACCATACATAATGAAAATTATCCTTCTCCATAGAAATGTAAATGGTGTGATTATTGCCCTGTGATGTTAATCTGTTTTTGCCTGTTTTTGATCTATTTAGAATCCATTTTAACATTCCTTATTTGACTACCTAAGTGTGGTACTTAGATTTTCCCTTTGGTCCAGTTTTAAATCTTATTGGTTCTATCATTAATTAATGACAATATCTTTGACATTTCATATTTGTATATGAGCCACGATTATATTTTCTTTTAAGTCTTATTCTTTAATTTATTCTACAACTCTGAAGGAGTAGAGGAGTAGAGACAAAATTAAGAATTTTGTCTTAATTTCAATCAGAAACTTAACCATTTGCATGTCTTTTCCTTTTTTTGTAATTATTATGTATTTGTAATTATGCTATAAGCAAGTCAGTATAAACTTTAATACAAACTACAACGTTTATGTTATAAAACTTTAAAGAAGGGAGACCATTATGCCTGGCTAGGTTGATTTGGAAAGTCTTCATAGGCAATAATTGAAGAGGCTTTTGAGGAGGCAGAAATGGGGGTATTCCAGGTGGAGCGTAACTGTTACAAAAAAAAAAAAAAAAGAAAAAGGACTAGAAAACTGGTTCTGTGTACACAGAAGAGAGGAGGAATGAGAAGTTAGGTTTAGATATGTTGAGTTTGAGATACCTGTGTGACATTTATGTAGAGAAGTTCTATAAGTAGTTGGAAATGAAATCTAAAACTCCAGTAAAAGTAAGACTAAGAAAGGGGATGATGAATGACCATGAGGGAAAGAATCTATTATAAAAACTCTGTGCTAGCTGCTTTTATGTCCAAATTATGGTGACTGCATAGTAAATTTAATAGCTACCATTTATTAAGTATTTACTAATTACTATGTGTTAGTCTCCCTTATATATAAGCAATATAATATATATATATATATAATATATTATATATAAGCAACCTTATATATAAGGTTGCTTTATGACAACCTGTCAAGTATGTACTATTATCCACATTTTCAAATGAGAAGATTGAGGTTCACAGAAGTAATCTGCTTAAGGTCATATTGCTGGGAAGTGAAGATGCCAGATTAGACCAAGGTATCTGACTCCAAAACTCATATTCCTAACCACTAGATAGATTGCCTCTCAAAGTTCGTTTTCTATTTTGGTCTGTTTGTTTTTTGGGGGGTGGGGTGGGGTGGAGATGAGGCAGTACATTTTGAGCACACTATGGGTAAGGTTACATTCCTCAGGAAATTGCAATCAGGGTCTCCCCTGAAGATGGCAAATGGACTGTAAATAAAGTAGGTCTTGCTGATCAACCAAAACTGTAGTTAAATAAAAAGGCTTAAGTGGAATTAGAAAATAATCTTTTGGCTGTGATGAAAATACTCAAATGGTCGGTTACATATGACAGGAAGTAAAATGAAAACTCATATAGAGATAGACAAGAGTTGAGAAAGAAGAAAGCCAAACAAGAAATGGGCAAAATTGAAATAGTTTTTTTTTGTCTTAATTTCAATCAGAAAATTAACCATTTGCATGTCTTTTCCTTTTTTTGTAATTATTTAAAATTTGTTGTCCATTGAATTCAATAGCGTTTTTTGTTTTTAATGTCCTCTGATCCCAGATATGCTAAGTGGAATTAAATAAATGAGGTTTTTATTTGCTCACTCAAAGTTTTAAAGAGGGTCTAATGTACACTTGAGGGCCAGGAGAAATTATGGGAGCAGTCCTTTTTTAGTCACCCCTACACACCAGGAAATTCTTCTGGGTATTTTATGTTTTCTTTTAATAAGAAAGGTCTTTCTTTTACATCTCTTTAAAGGTAGTAGTTGAAGCCATGGGAGTAGCTAAAATAGGCTAGCCTTGACTATGCTACATAACTCATCCTCAATAAACTAGAAATAGTTGTGATTAAGAGTGTAGACTCTAGAGTCAAACAACATAGACTCTGATCCTTTATTCATTGTGTGATTTAGGGTAAGTACACTCACGTATTTGTTAAGAAAATATTTATTGAACATCTACTATATCCTGGTTGTAGGCACTTGAGATCTGTAAGTGAAGAAACTAGATGAAGATTCCTTTCCTTGTGGAACTTATGTTTGGGGACAGGAGAAATAGAAAATAAATAGTGGAATAATAAATATATTATGCAATATATTAGAAAATTATAAGTGCTATGGGGAAAGAAAAAAAATAGAGCAGGGTAAAGGAGATCAGAATGCAGGCATTGGCCCCTACATGGGACATGACTCCCAGGGGTGTAAATCTCCCTGGCAATGTGGGACAGAAATCCTGGGATAAGCCAGGACCCAGCATCAAAGGATTGAGAAAACTTTCTAGACCAAAATGGGGAAAAGAGAAATGAGATAAAATAAAGTGTGAGTGGCTGAGAGATTTCAAACACTTGAGAGGTTATCCTGGAGGTTATTCTTATGCAGTATATAAATATCCCCTTTTTAGTTTATGGTGTATTGGAGTGGCTAGAGGGAAGTACCTGAAACTGTAGAGCTGTGTTCCAGTAGCCATGTTTCTTGAAGATGATTGTATAATGATATAGCTTCTACAATGTGACTGTGCGATTGTGATAACCTTGTGACTGATGCTCCTTTTATCTAGGGTATGGACAGATGAGGAAAAAATATGGATAAAAATAAATAATAGGAGGAACAAAGGTATTTTAAATTGAGTAGATTGAAATACTTACAGTCAATGAGAGGGAGGGGTAAGCGGTATGGCATGTATGAGTTTTTTCTTTTTTTATTTTTTTTTCTGGAGTGATGCAAATGCTCAAAAAAATGATCATGGTGATGAATACACAACTATGTAATGATAATGTGAGCCACTGATTGCAGACCATGTATAGAATGTTTGTATGTCAAGAATGTTTGTATGTTTGTTAAGGTTTTACAGTAAAAATATTAAAAAAAAAGAAAAAAAGAATGTGGGCATTGGGAAGGGGTTAGTTGCAATTTTAAATAGGGATGCCAGAGCAGGCATTATTAAAAAGGTAACATTGATAAAAAAAACTTGAAGGAGATAACTGATAAGATGGGGGGAGACTGTTCCAGGCAGTGGGAATAATAAGTGCAAAGGCCCTAAGATAGGAGTGGCCTGGCATGTTTTTAGAACCTCAAGGAACCCACTGAATTTGAGGTACAGTGAGAAGCAGGGAGAGGAGGAGGAAAGGTGCCCTGTAAGCTACTGCAGAGATTTGGGCATTTACTCTGAGTTGAGTTGGGGAGCCACTGGAAGTTTTAAGTAGAGAAGAGATATAACTTGACTTATGTCTCACAAAAGATCCCTCTGGTTTCTGGGTTTAAAACAGACTGTAAAGGGACAGTGGTTATCTAACTGGTTGGGGCCTGGGTTTCCTCACGTGTAAAATGGGGATTATAACCTCTGCATCTTAGGTTGAAGTCACATGTAATTATATACATATAGTACTTGGAGCTGGGCCTGGCACATAGTAGCCACTCGGTAAGTGTTAGCTATCAGTATTAGCATCATCATTTTCTCTACCAAATTTTTTTTTTCTAAAATTAAGGAGAATTGTTTGTAAGAAATCTTTAGGGTCTAGAAAGAAATGAATATGTGTTGTATAATAAATTAAGTTCTGATATTTTTAAACTTTGATTTAATTTTGCTGTTTTTATTCAAATTTGTGGAAATCTGGCATAACTACCATCTATATAATAACTTACTTTAATTTTCCTTTATTGAATCTGCAAAGTCTGATAGTCTCTTAAAACTGAAAGAACAGCAGGAATTGTCTGTTCCTGAAGGTTTGGAGAACTCATTGAAATACACAAATAAGTGAATATATAGATGGAGGCTTCTCCTTATTTGTTAACTCAAAAGGTAGTTATCAAGTACCTAGTATGTGCCACGTACCATGTGAGATGCCGGGGGCAGACGTACAGGGAGTCAATTACAATTCAGAATGAAAAGTGTTTGGGAAAATCCTAAACACAGTAATTTGTCCAAGATATAGACCAAAAAAGTTTAGTAACAAGATAGAACAATATCGTTGTTTCTTAATTCAACAAAGAACATTTATAGCAAATTTCTAGGAATTGCTGAAGCTTTATAAAAAACACTATTTATGTCTTATAGTCTCCTGCAAGGACAGGTGACGAAAAGCAAAGTGGTCTGAATAAAAACCAATGATTATTTACTATTTATTCAATGACAATGAATGATAAGTGCTGTGATTTCATAGAAAAAAAAGATTAAGAGCTCATCTTGTTTCTTTTTGGCTACTTTTCCTTACGTAGAGTAAGAGTTATGACAAATCTTTGATTTGTTTTCCAGGGTTGGTTCATCAGTCACAAATACTGCACATCTGCAATGTCCCAGGTGCTGGGAACACAGTTGTGAGCAAGGAGATAGTGTCCTTAATTCAGGGAATTTACTGTCTAGAGGGAATGACATATGCTATATAAATTATTACCAACAGAATGTAAGCTACAGGAGGGCAGGAACTTATTGCTTGGTTTTGTTTACTGCTTTATTCCTAGAACCTAGAACAACTGACATGTAGTAGATTCTCTGTAAAAAAAAATTGTTAAATGAATAATTCTTAATTAAATAGAAAAAGTACTATGAAATAATTAGGGTGTAATATAGGGTGTAGCCTAGACTGCAAAGGTCAGGGAATTGTTTCCTGAGGAAGTGACGTTTAAACGGAAACTTGGAAAGCAAACAGAGCTAACCACGTAAAACAAAAGAAGTAGAATATATTTTCACATGCCATACTTCTCCTGCCCTTACTACACTTTAATTGGAATTAATTTTTTTATTATCTAGTGTCACTCTAAGCTAGGGACCAAATCTATTTGTCAACAGAATCCTGAATCCCTAGTACCTAGCACATAGTAGGGACTTCCCAATGAATTGAGTAACTTTTGAGAAGGAAATTCAAACATATAACATCTCTCAGTGGTAAAATTACATCCTTTCAGGAGGGTCAATTCTGTTTAATAATGCTATATGCATGAGAATCTGATGAAGAAAAAGAAATAAGAAAATATTTACCTGTCATAAATCTTGGCAATTCTCAGTTCTCCTCGTCCCTTTCTTAAACTTATTCTTGTTGTTGAAGCATGAGCCAGAATGTGTCCCCCAATGGGTTTTTTGGGGTCTGCCTGGAAGCTGAATTAATAAACACCTTTTCAGATTTCATCACTATGGCTATATATAGTGATATCTGTGATTATAAGGCAACCTTTCTGTGGAGAGATGGTGGGGGATTGGGGAGGAGTGTGTTCTAAACAAGCAGAGGCTTGTTTACAAGGGGTTGGAGCAGCTATATACCCTATTGTCAACTAGCTCAGGCTTCCATCTGAGATTCCTATGATAAATAGTTCATGTTTTGTTAAAAAGAAGTGACTGGGTCTTGCGACAGTGATTCAGTGGCAGAGTTCTTGCCTGCCATGACGGAGACCTGGGTTCGATTTCTGGTGCCTACCCATGTCAAAAAAAAAAAAGAAATGACTATTGAGAAACACACATAAAACATTATTCACTGTCTTAGGATAACTCCTGAATTTAATGTAATTTTTCTTCTTTTCAAAATACAAAGACTGGATGCATTCATTCATTCATTTATCAAAAAATAGTTATTAAAACCGTCTACTTTGTGCCAGGCACTATTTTAGGCAATAGAGATATAGTTTAATGAATAAGACATACCCAATCATTCTTCAGGATGTAATGCAAATGGGGAGAGATTGAAGATAGAGTGAGAACTTTCTTCTTGTTCATTAGCTATATGTCCGAAGCCTTCACTGTGGTAATGGTTATAAATTTGCAGTGAGAATAATGTTGGAAATATATTTGTGGCAAGAAGTGAAATGGTCTTAATAATCCTAACAGTGCATGCTTAAAAAAAGTCTAATTGCAAAAATCCTCAAAACATATTAGCAAACTGAATCCAGGAGCATACTAAAAGGATTTTACACCATGACCAAGTCAAATTTGTCCTAGAAATGCAAGGATAGTTCAACATATGGAAGGGTAGATCAACATATGAAAATCAACCAACATAAGAACTATACTAATAGAATGAAGGAAAAAAACAATGATCATCTCAATGCAGAAGAAAGCCTCAGGTTAGAAATCATCAGTAAAGGGAACTGAGCATAAACAAAGAGGCTATATTTGATCAAAACAAACTGCAATAAAATGCAACAGCCTCAGCTCTGAGAATATGGTTACAAGTCAATTCAAATTCTGCTTGTTCCATGAAGATGTTCAGGATACTGATTACTTTAAGCTTGACTCTTGGTATGAGTATGCGGCTGACTGGCCTGCTGATGAATATGTAGTTTGTAAACTGGTGGAATAAAGAATCTCTCTGGTAAAGGAATCTGTTAATATAAACTGGTGCTTGATTAAATGGCTCAGAGGTTGGTAACATAAGCTCCCTGGCTGAGGTTAGACAGGATTTGTTAAGATTCAGCAGGTCCAAGTGTAGGAACAAGAACAGAGAATGAGTTTTGGAGTGAGTCTCTATCAAGAAAGTGGCAACTGGGCAGAGGAGACTGGCAGAGTAAACAGTTAAGAAGTTAGAAAGCTGAGTTGCTTTATTAAGGCAGCTGAAGTTAAGCAATAAAATATTTCAGATGAAATAGCTAAACAGGTGAATTGTCTCTCTAATGTTTACAGATCATGCTACCCTTTTGCTAGAATGACTCTAGACTTTCAGGGCACCCTACCTCATGGTTGTTCTTCAGGGTCCTGAAGAGATCCTGTGTTCTGTAGAGAAGGGCTGTTTGTGGCCCTGATGATATTCTCAACCGGGTTCTAAACTCTGAACTTGAAAACACTGTATTTATGCTTTTCTATTGCACTTTTCAAGTTATGCCTTTAGCATTATGATTTATGCACTTATTATATTTTCCCTCAATCCCTCTCCATCCCCTATCACTAAGCTCTTTAAGGGCAAACAAACTATATTGTGTTCAGCTCTGTAGCAACCAAGCTACAGAGTGGGTGCTCAAAAATATTTTTTGAACTTAATATAGGGGAGCTAAAAAAAAAAGTAAAAAGATACGGAAGCTACAAAAATGTCAAGCAAATTAGTTGGACTGCATAAGGATTTACAGAGATTGGTGAAAGATATATGACAGAAGGTGCAAAAGGAGATAGGATTCCTGGCAACTGAAATAACCCCCCCCCCCCCACTACAATTTAAAGAAGAGCAGGAAGCGGGTGATTCTAGATAATAGCCATAGTTTTTTCCTTAGCATGCTATTGTTTGCTGCCACCAGTGTGGTTCCTTAGCCATGGAAGAGAATAGGCACTGTGTTGTCAATGATTACTCTACATACAGAGCCTCAATGTTAAGATGCTGTGCCAGTTTGAATCTGTGGTGGACCGCAGAAAAGCCATGCCCTTTAATCCTCATTCAATATTGCTGGGTGGGAGCATTTTGATTGTTTCCATGAAGATGTGACCCACCCAATTGTGGGTGGTAACTTTTGATTAGATGATTTCCACGGAGGTGTGTCTCCATCTACTGAAGGTGGAGTTGTTATTGGAATCCTTTAAAAGAGGAAACTTTTTGGAGAGAGCCCTTTTGGTACAGCCACAAGAAAGCTAGCAGATGCTGCCATGTTCGCCAGGTGCCCTTGCAGCTGAGAGAGAAATGTTGAACTTCATCAGTCTTCTTGAACCAAGAGAAGAAGCTAGCAGATGATGCCGTGTTCGCCATGTGCCCATCCAGATGACAGAGGAACTCTGACTGTGTTCACCCTGTGTCTTCTCAGCTGAGAGAGAAACCCTGAACTTCATCGGCCTTATTGAACCAAAGTATCTTTTCCTGGATGCCTTTGACTGGACATTTCTATAGACTTGTAATTGGGACATTTTCTTGGCCTTAGAACTGTAAACTAGCAACTTATTAAATTCCCCTTTTTAAAAGCCATTCTGTTTCTGGTATATTGCATTCTGGCAGCTAGCAAACTAGAACAGATGCCATCTCCAAAGGTACATGATTTTTAATCAACTAAAGGGGAAATAAACGATAGGATTTGCAAAATGGCAAAGGAAACACAGAGAAAAAGCATTATAGGGAGAAAATGTCCTAAAAAATGACTCATAAAGTAAAAGATTATATGCAATCAAAATAAACTTCAACATAGCATAACAGCTTCAGCTCTGGGAGAATATAATTACAAGCCAATTCAAATTCTGTTGCTCCATGAAGGTGTTCAGGACTCTGTGTAGAAGTTATGCCTTTTAACTTTTTTTTAGATCACTAATACCTCTGATAATTTAATAAAAGATATAGATGTTCCCTCAGAAAAATGTATATATACATTCACAAAATTTTTCAAATAAGCTTAGGAGACTCATGGACTCTCCCTTTCTGGTATAGATATTATTATTAATAATAATAATAACTAAGATCTATCAAGCTCTTATGATGAGGCAGCCACTATCTCATCTAATAACTTCCATTTGCTCGAATTTCATATTTAGCAAACAACTGTGGATTAAAATTTGGATTACCATGGCAGTCTGCCTACAGGGAGGGAGGCTGGTCACATGAACCTTGAATATAGTTACATTTTTCACCATCAATAAAATTGACTCTAGTCTTTTGTTGAGTTTCATGAGCTTGATTAGGGTGAATGTGCTCTGAGAGCTGGACTGTTTATCAGTAGTCCAACCAAATCAAAACGCTGCCAGATTATGAACATGGTCAACTCACTGGCTAATGGATATATCCCTGCAAAGCCTCTGAAGTGATAGCATGCTGGCCTTTGCCCAGTCAGCCACTAACTCAAAATACAGTGTAGCTTATAAGTTTTGGAGTTAGACAGACCTTGGTTCAAATCCTGAAGCAAGCTGCATAATCTCAGGAAAATTGCTTAATTATTCTTAGCTTCTGTTTCTTAATTTTAAATGTTAGATAAAAATTGTATCTAACTGGTAGGGTAGTTGTGAAAATAAAATGAAATAATTCAGGTAAGGCATTAGCACAATAACTACCATTATTATTATTACTTATCTGCTTTCCTAATCTTGACTCAACCACTATATTACTTATGTTATCTTAGCCAGTTTCTTAATCTTTATGAACCTCAGTTTCTTTAACTGTAAATTGGGAATAAAAAGATCTTACCTCTTAGGGTTGTGATAAGGATTCAAGATGTTTTTGATACAACTCTTTGTGAGCTTACTATGTGCCCAGAAATGTGCCAGGTCACTTATATACATTAGCTATTATCTTTAAAGCAATCTTGGCATGTAAAAAATCCTCAAAAAACTATTATTTGACTGATCAGTTCAGTTAGAATAGTCTTTCTTTCAGTGGAATGTAGACCAAGAAACTGAAGCTTCTTTGAGCTTCCTGAGTATTCTGCTGGTTATAACCAAGTCTTGAGGTGAAGTAAAAGAAGGTGTAATAGCATTTCACAGTCTTTTGGAGGGCTTTAATTTACTTCTATTTCTGACCAAGTAAAAACAGCTTCAGAAAACCACCCACATCCTTCCTTTAGCCTATCCTTTCATTTCCCCTTCTTTTGTGTTTTCTTCTCCTCTTCTTTACTTCTTTTCTCAGGGGATGGGGAACACAGAGAGAAGGAGGAAGAGATGGGGGTGGATATTAGAAATAGAGGGGCTGAGAAAGATTGTTTCATTTCTTCCTCTGGTTGAACAGGATGCAGCATATTATATTTTTGAGGTTAAAACCTAGAACAGCCCGACATCCAAACTTCGAATTAGGGTACTGAGGCCATAGAAATAAAGTGTTATGGTGATGGGCCTCTACAAGTTACGAAAATTGTCATATAGGGAAGGGGATATTTTTTCTGGGGAGAGACTAGAAGAACATCAGCTTTGAGGTAAAAGAAAACTGAGTTGAAATCCTGGCTTCCCCATTTTTAAAATTGTGTGATAGGGAAAGCACTTAAGTGTTCTGGGCGTCAGTTTCCTCCTTTATAAATTAATAATAATAATAACACCTTCAGCAAACTGTGGTTGGAGTGTGGGCCTTGAGGTGCATAGGCAAGGGCAAGTTTGAGAGATAAGATGCACTCCTGGTGCTTTTTATTTGCTGATGGGGTAAGCTTACAAATGCGATTTTTTTTGTAGGCACCAGGAACGAAACCCAGGTCTCCAGCATGGCAGGTGAGAACTCTGCCACTGAGCCACCACTGCCCACCCACAAATGGGATTTTGAGAAGAGGTTTGCCAAGGAAAGAAAGGCTGAGTGTGGTGTGCTCAAGAATGAAGAGGAGCTTTGGGATTAGGGGAAATGGGGAGAGAGGAGTACAATCAAAAGGGAAGAATTTGGGGGAAAGAGTAGAGATGGTTAAAAAAGGGAAAATATGTTCAAGAATTTTTATTTTCTCCCAAAATATGCATAAAAACTTCTATTTTTGTCAACATTTGCAAGGTCAAATTCTTTTTTGGGGGTGGGGGTGTGGTGTGGTGGGTGGGATGCAACAATATAGATTGGCTTCATTAGAAACAGGTAGGCCCAAGGCAGCTGAGTTACATTGGGTAACGTAAGAACATAAAATGATGCAAGAAAGCACCTGACACACAATAAGCAATCATTAAATATAAATTCTCTTAACTTTTGTTTTTCTTACATGGGCAGGCACTGGGAATCGAACCTGGATCTCTGACATGGCAGGTGAGAACTCTGCCTGCTGAGCCACTGTGGCCTGCCCAAGTTCTCTTAATTTTGAGAAGTTCAAAGACTTTAAATGACTTGCACAAGGTCACCACTGCTAGTTACTCTGGTTCAGTGTTTTTCCTCTAACCATATTGCCGTTTAATGTATGCTAATAATGTCGAATCAGTAGGTGATATTCCTTAAAGAATAAATTGCACATTAACATGACTGCAAATGAGCTAAGATGACATTTGTTCTAACAAACCTAATACGCAAATGAAGTAGGTAGTAACATCATGGTCTTATTCACTGCTCATCTTATCATTTGCCCCGGTGTGGGGTTTTCCAGGTGGCTACTTTGACTTTTTATTCCCAGGCCTTCATCAACTGGATCATTCCAATTTTAAAATTTGTGTCTGTAAGCCTTGCCTAGGAACTACTGCTCTGCTGTATCATACAGCAGCTCCTTGCCTCTATAATTCTGTTCCTTTTTAATACGATGTGCCATCAAGTGTAATGCATGGGATATAAGCCTCAATTATTGTCAGTGTTCTTGGGGACTCATACCAATTATAGTGATATTACTCTGACAGGCCCCAGGCAAGCTGCAGCTTAGAGTTCCTCAACACTGAGGATAAAAGATATTTTCTTTCTGGGAGCTTTTAAAATAGCATTTGATATCAGTTTCTTTAAAACTGTCCTGTTTTTTTTCTCATTTAGTTGTGACAATTTATGTGTTTTATATGTAGACATGCATTTAATTTATATTGTTATAATTAAATATACGTTAGAATATACCAATTATAGTGAACTTTGTTTCCTTACAACCCTGGTAGGTGGAGAAGATGATGTTTCAAACCAGCTTAACCAGAAACAATACTAGTTTTTGCTATCTTCTTAGGCTCTCAGCTTAGCGCACTTCATTATACATCTCCTCTGCTCTCTTTGCCTCTCCCTTCTCCTCAATTATTTCCTTTCCACCATCTTTCTTATCTCTTTTCAATGTCTTATTAGAGTCAATTCAAAATTGTTTTATTCTTTTTGAAGTGTCCCACAAATATAGGAAAATCCTTATCTCACATAATTTCCCATCCCTTTGCCTTCTAATTGTACATGGACAGTTTTGACCTCTTCAATGTTCTGTCCCCACACCTGAAGGAAGAACACTGCTCTTTAACTTGTACTGCTTTATTTGAATGCAACCCACTTTCTCCCTCTGAGCAAATGAGTCATTTTCTCTTTTTAAACTGAGTCTTAAAAACCTACCATTTCTCTTTAGTTTAAAATGGTTCTTTGTGTGAAGAATGCTCCTACAAAATAGAGAAGACTGTCTAAATCACTCAAGGACTGTGACCTACCAAGACTTTAAATTTTGGAGTTAAATGGACATCATTTATTTTTCTTCTTTATGAAGCCAGAGATTTTTGTTTCCTTGGTTCACTAGTAAATTCTTAGAATCCTAGTACATAGTGGGTTCTCAATAGATATTTGTTGAAAAAGTGACTATTTGATTCCACTTCCTACTCTTTTAAAGTTGTTTAATAGAATTTGTGTAGTTAATATTTCACATTAGAATTCCATGTCATTAAACAGATAATACTCATAAGAGGGTACTGAACAGTGAGAAATTTATCAAACTGTAGAAGATGCAGCAAAACTCTTAGGGTTAGTTTAGAAAATGCCTAAAGAGGGAAGGGTAAGGGGTATGGGATATATGAGTCTTTCTGGAGTGATACAAATGTTCTAAAAAATGATCATAGTGATGAGTACAATTATGTGATGATATTGTGAGCCACTGATTGCACACCATTTATAGAATATATGGGTGTGAAGATTTGTAAATAGAAAAGAAAATGCCTAAAGAGAGACACATTGATTTCTGTACATTTTATAGAATTTACACCAGCATATCAAATATCTTCTAACATATATATCAATGATTCACTTAATCTGCTACTATTTGATGTATTACCTCAGTTTTCAAGTAATATCACTCTATATTGCAAATACTGGAGCAACAATTGATACTTCAATGGATGCTAAAACCAATGGATGAGGGCGGGCCGCGGTGGCTCAGCGGGCAAGAGTGCTTGCCTGCCATGCCGGAGGACCCCGGTTCGATTCCCGGCCCCAGCCCATGTAAAAAACAAACAAACAAACAAAATATAATAAAACAAGAAAATGTTTAAAGATGTTTCCCTTTCTTCCTCCCTTCCTTCCTTCCATCCTTCCTTCCTTCTCTCTGTCTTTCCTTCCCTTCCTCCCTCTCTCTTAAAAAAAAAAAAAAAAAAAAAAAAAAACCAATGGATGAATAATTATTAGAGAACAAGATCTCAAAGTATCACTCCACAAATTACTGATTAATTATAATGGAAAAAAGTACTTTTACAATGGAGAAATCTTGTGAACAGCATCTCAATTATACAACAAATAGCATCACTAATAATGGGACAAATATCATCATATGCTCCTGATATGAGACACTGAAAAGCCTTATATCACTTATGTAGCACTCCTGCCAAAAATGTTTAACATTGTAAATAATCTGAAAAGAAACATACAACTTCTAATTGAGAGATATTCTGCAAAACAGTTGGCTTGTGTTCTTAAAAAATGTCAGTGTCATTTCCATCTGGGAATACCCTGGGTACCCTCTCAACCATTTGAGACTCCCAGGATAATGGACCTTGATTTTGAGGCTTGCCCTCATGAAACTTGTTTCTGTGGGGGAGAAGCTAAGACTGCCTATGGCAAGGTATGAGAGTAGTTCTTTCCAGGTAGCCTCTTTGTGGCCTAGATGTGGCCTCTCTCTCTCTCTAGGTCCAACTCTACAAGGAAAGTCATTGCCCTCCCCCCTGCATGGGACATGACATTCAGGGGTGAATGTCTCCCTGGTAGCTTGGGGTATGGCTCCCAAGGATGAATCTGGTTTTAGCACTGAGGGATTGACAACAGCTTTCAGACTAAAGGGAGGAAAGGAGACATTAAACAAAATAAGGCATCAGTGGCCAAGAGAGATCAAGTGGAGTTGAGAGACTATTCTGGAGGCAACTCTTATGTAAGCTTCAATTAGATAGTGCTGATTGCCATGGTTTGCTAAACTCCAACCAGCATCACTCCTATTGACTCTTTTTTTTTTTTTTTACATGGGCAGGCACCAGGAATTGAACCCAGGTCCTCAGGCATGGCAGGCAAGCACTCTTACCTGCTGAGCCACTGTGGCCCACCCACTCCTATTGACTCTTGAGAACATCTAAGGCTTAAATTGAGACTCTATATAGGTTTCATGCACTAAGTTTGCTTTCCTGGAACCTATCATTCCCGGAGGGTTCCTAGGTCAGACAAATCCTCAATTTGAAGCCTCTCCAAGATTATCAATTAATTACATCCCTCTATCCTTTAGTGTCAATACCGCTTCTCAACATGAAAAAGTCAGAACGGGTGTTGCCCAGGGATCCCTATGGATTGGGAGAGGGATCAGGGGAGGACGAGGTATAACAGAGAGAATAGGATTTAACAAACAAGTATGACTGCTGAATCACTATATGAATATTCCATCTAGCCTCCAGTGTTTAGGAGCAGCTAGAAGGAAAAATCTGAGATGGTGGAATAGTAGCCCATGACAAACTCGGGGATCTGTTCTGTATCTACTTGTTGACGTGTGCTTTGAAAATTATTTCTTTTTTCTTTCTTTGCTTTGTATATACATTATATTTTACAATAAAAAATGTTAAAAAAAGGTCAGTGTCATAAATGCCTGACAAAGACTGAGGAGCTCTTCTGATTAAATGCAACTAAAGAGACAAATAAATGGAATGCATGTTTCTTGATTGATTCTGAACATAAAACAAAAAACTGAACAACAATAAAGGACACCATTGGGACAATATGGGACATTATTGGAATTTGAATATGACTGTATATTAGATAACAGTATTATGCCATGAGATATATTGAAGTTTTAAGAGGTGAAATGTCAGAATGACTGCAAATAATTCTTGTTAGTTCAGGGAGTGAAAAAAATACATATATTCAAATTTAAATGATTCAATGACCCCTAAATACATATATATACGTATGGGTATATGTACCAGTGTATAAAGAGTATGAATGCTTGTATATACATATATGAAATTATATGTACAAGTATATATAAGAGAGAGAAAAAACAATATGGCAAAATGTTAGCAACTGATGAACCTAGATGAATGGTATCTGTGTATTCATTGTACTATTCTTGCAACATTTTTCAGGTTAAAAAATTTCCAAAATAAAAAGTTGTTGAAAAAATCTTTTAAAAAGTAATCTCAATGCAAATGTACTAAGAAACGATGATCATGCATCTATGTGATGATGTTAAGAATTACTGAGTGCATATGTAGAATGGTATGATTTCTAAATGTTGTGTTAATTTCTTTTTTTTTTCTTTCCGTTAATAAAAAAAAAAGAGAAAAAAAAGTAATCTCAAATGGTTTGGAACTTGACAGAGGTGGTGGTTGTACAACATCATGGATGTACTTACTTAATGCCACAGAATTGCATACTTTAAAATGGTTAATTCTGTTATATGAATTTTACCTCAATTAAAAATATTTAAAAAGTAAAAGTGAACAAAAAGTAGTAGCATAGATTCAGGGTTACTTTGATTGCCTACTTAGATATATAATGCTCAAAGTTTTTGACAGTGACAACTTTTCTTTGAATTTTCTCTTTTTACCACTCTACTTTAGCTCTCCCAGCCCCTCTAATCACCACCAGTTATCTCTGAAGCAGAGCCATCAACAGTTATGTTACATGCACAAATATGTCAACACATTCTGAGTATGTGTAGTGTGGACTGAAATTATCTGTTTCTTTAAACAGAAGACTTCGCTCATAGGACCTCTTATAAACATATGTAACATATATCATGCAGAGAGGTCTGCTTGTTCGTTTTAAGTTAACAAACAGCTTGTTAGTGCAGCAGAAGTCATTCATTTATGGGGAGATTTTAAAATTTCCCAAGGATCTTTTTCTTATTATCCTCCAATACTGCTTTAGCCCTAGACAAAAGAGGAACCCATAGTATCTCTGCAAGTGGTTAAACTACTGCTTTATTATACAAAGAACTAGAAAATAGATTCTGGACAACAAAAAAGTGATATTTACCATTATAAAGTAACTTTATATTAACCTCTTGATATTAACCTCTGTGAAATACAAAAGCAGAAAATAGGGGCTTACGTCATTGTTGCTCCTGGATCAGCAGTCATTTGATTAGTCACAAACACAGCCACATTATACTCTACATCAAGAAATAAAATTAAGGAACTAAGAGAAGGACAATATAAATTAAAGTTCATTGTTTAGAATTCAGAGTTTAAAAAATTGCCCCATGAATTGCTATCATAAACAAGATCATATACCTATTTTTTCATTGATAACAGAAATTAATTTATTTAGTTATTATTATTACCATTTAGATACTTTATATTACTAGTATCAGTATATTTGATTAAGAAAAAATTAATTGTATTCCCATGAAGTTAATTTTGTTTAAATAAGTATAATCTCCTGCCATCAATCTGAGTTTCTGTGAAAAGTCTATTTGCAAACATAGTTACTAGATGCTATTCTGATAGCATCACTTATTTAAAAGATCTACCTTCTGAAATTTTTTGGAGTCGTGACAACATCTGGGCCAATTTTTGCTGCCGTTCAGCCAACTCCCCACGACCACTGAAATCCACTCGAAAAAGTGCCATTATTGAATCAATGATCTGCACAGGGTTAATATAAAAATAAACATGCATTTGCATTTGGAAATAGAATAAAGGTATTAATTTGAATAGGAATCAAATAACGAAAAATAGTATGCTAAATAGCTCTTTGAGAGAGGAATATTTAAAGCTTCTACCAATAGTTTGAAGATGCCAGCTTCTTCATGGAACTTTGCTGCTACATAATCAAGTAGCTCCATCTGATGTTCACCTGGTAGGAAATGCAGTGAGACAATGTTATAAAAGCTAGAAGAAGCTTGGGAGCCAGACAAAATCTATGAATTGTTGGCCCTTGAAGGATTCTCTTAATTATTTATGGCTTACATTCCAAATGTTACATTATCCCAAAAGAACATTATTCTAATTTCAAAGAGTATTTTTGATTTATATGTAATAAAATCGTATAAAATTGGGGTTGATTAAATTAATTTGGAGAACAGCAAAATTAAAAGAGAAAAGAACATTGTCAAAACGTTGTTCAGTATTGATCAAATAGTAAATAAGTGTTGCCAATCTTAAAATAACCCAAGCCTCCACTTGCATGGACCTCTTACTAGTATATGCTCGTGCGTAAAGTACATTGTCCAGAACTGCATCGTGGTCTACATTGAAGCGATCAGCAATGTCCCGAAGGCGGTCTGGACGGCTGGAGCAGGCCAAGATTAAGGATCCAATAAATCAATTCCAAAAAAAGTTAAAAGGACAACTATAAAAAATAACACCTTAAGTAAGTAAATTAACAGGGAGGCAAAACAATGTACCTGCAAAGGTATTCTGAAGGATGCTAATAATCTTCTAGTTGTACCCAGATTTTATTTTTCATAGTGCTTCAATTTATGAATACCTTAAGTAGTGATAAATGTCATGGAAATGGCAAGGCAGTAAAATGAATTTAAATATTAAATTATAAAATCTTCACAATAACCTTGGAAGTTAGTTGATATGGCCTGTATTTTCTTCATTTCAAAATAGGGACACTGACAGAGATTAGACAAATGACTCAGGATCATGCAGCAAATCAGTTACAAGAGAAGAGTTGGAAACAGATTTGTGAGTCTCTTTTGTTCTCAGTTCTATAAAAATAGATCTATGCTAGGAAGATAACTTTCAATTATAATTCAAGACACTTCAACATGAATTAATTCACTGTCTTCATACTCCTCTCTTTTTCAATATTTAATAGTTTAATATACATTAGTCATGTGTTTGTAACAAATGATAAATTCAACTATATGAACCAAAGGGTCAAAAAAGTAACTTCAAGGGTTCAAATGGGAGTTATTGACCCAGCGTTCTTCAGTTTTTTAGGGTTTAAAACCCATCTTCTTCTAAAGGAGCTGCCTTAACTTTCTGAAATTAGTGAATTTGTGGGAGGGGATATCAGTGTGCCTGCAAAGATATTCCGTAAGATGCTAATCACCCCTTACATCTATATAAACCAAAAAAGAAGTAATAAACCTTTTTCTTTAGATATTTGGTGATCTTAACAATATGTCTACAGTGTGTCCTCTGAAGGTAAGATAAAATGCATGTCTCAGGTCTCATTTCACTTTGCTTATGCTTTATAATATAAAGTAACTGTACAGTTACTTTATATTATAAGTAACTGTAATCTTAATACTATAAGTAACTATAATCTTACTTATGACACTTGCAAATAGTTCAATAAATGTTCAATTGAATTGTCTCTAGGATTTCCCAGCCATCTATATCCTAATACACCCTGTATATTCTTCCTACGGTGTGGGCTTGCTAGTCTACTGCCTCAGTGGCAGTCACTAAAATCTTCCATGACTCCTGAATATACCCAGTACATGTTTTCATTGGGCAAGTCAAGAAAAGCAATTGGAAGAGATAATAAATACATTTTTCACCATCTCAGATTCTACAAAATCTAGATACTACGTGACCAAAGGTATAAAAGTTGGGTTTTAACGTAAGGGAAATTCAAATAAATTTACAGATACTTATTAACCAATTATTTTATGTAATCAATAATAACCAAATTAACCAACTACCAGTGCAAGCCACTGTGGAGGGTACAAGGAGTCATAGAACAATTCACGCCCTAGATAAGCTCAAAACATAATTAAGAAGACAAAATGTGAACACAGGAAGAAAAAGATACAGAGACAGCAGTATGTATGAGAGATGATGAAGAACTGAAAAGGTTCCACAGTGGTTCTCATGTGTCCTTGTCCCCCACAGCTGTCCTCTTACACCCCTCTTGAATATGACTTAGCCTCTAACAGTTTCCTTTACTACCCCCTTGATAAAATCCAAATTGCCCAAACAGTGGCTGCTAATTTGCAAGAATACCTCCTTTTTCTGAGAGACATCCTTGACAAACCATTTCTGAAACTAGCTAGCTGGCCTCCATCTGAGTCCCTCTTGCTAAAGCCCTATGCAACATTCTATCCTCCTTCCCCACATTGTAATGCTTCAACAGCCCCTTCTCATGCTTGGCATTCTGAATAAGGGCTTCTGTATGATAGACAGCAAAGTTTATAATAGAAGATGGGGAAGGACAAGGCTAAGTAATTGGAGAAGATTAGAAAAGGTGGGCCTTGAACTGAAAGTTTTAATGAACATATACGATTCAAAGTTGTTGAAAGGTGGCAGAAGGAACAGCAAAGAATAAATAAGATAGAAATATACATTGTAAATTTCCCTATAACCAGCCAAATTAACATTCAAGAATGAGAGGCAAAATAAAGGTATTTTCAGACATTCCAGGGCTCAAAGTTTACCACTTAGAGTGCTTTTCTGAAAGAATTACCTGAGCAGGTACTCCTGGAAAACAAAAATAGAAGAAAGAAGATTTGGGATGCAAGAAACCATGGTGAACAAAGAAACAAGAATCTTTATCGTTAAATCTAAATAATTGCTGGTGTATAATGTTTTCAAATTTTAATAACAAAGCATGTTTTAGAAGGCAATGAGATCAGTCTGACTAGAATAGTAAGTTGAAGTAAGATAATAGTGGAAAACAAGACTGAAAAAGTAGGCTGGGTCTTCACTGTCAATGACCTCACAAACTGGTGTAGGTCTTCCTTATTATTAAAACTAATATTTTTTTTACCTGATACCTCCTTCAATAACTGTATTTCTCCTTTCATTCATTGGTCAACTACCCACTGCCTACTTTCCTTAATGCTTATTTGCAACAAGGTTCTATCATCTTACCCAACTACAATTGCTCTTTTTTTTTTTTAAGTTTTAAAAAATTATTTTATTTTTTTAACTGCCCACTTTTTATTTTTCCAAGTTTTACATGGGGACATAAGTAACCTGCTTATAACGACCATATTAGCTACTTTGACACATGCATACAAAATCCCTTTGGTGGAGTTTCGATCTAAGTAACTAAATACAAGTTAGTGGATGTCTAAAGTGAAAGATAAGATATCAGAAATGTTTCAATAATTCTGAAAACCCAAAGTTAAAAAAGAAAAGGTAGGCATGTTTGACTGTATAAAAAAAAGAAAAAATTTACATGAATGACAAAAAATGGTAATTAAAGACAAATAATAGATCTGGGGGTGGAAATGATAGATATACAAATGGTTTTCTATACAAAGAGCTCTTAATCAGTTTTTTTAAGACAATAATTCAACAAAAGATGGGCAAAAGTATGAAGAGACAGTTCACAGAAGAGCAAATCCAAATGGCTAGCAAACATATTAACAGATGCAAATGTTCAATAGTTAGGGTAGTGAAAAATAAAATAAAAATGAGGTAACATTTTATACCCACCAGGCTGGCAAAATTAGTTAAAAAATTTTTTCTTGAAGAAGATGTGAAGAAATGATTATCACCCTATGTTGCTGGTGAAAGGTCAAATTTGATGGCATTTGTATGTCATCCAGTGACATGTCACATGTTAAAACTAATAACAGTATTGTGTGAGCATAAGCAAATGTCTAGGTAGTTCAACTGCTTTCTTGAACTTCTAATTTCCAACTTCTGTGATCTTTCTCTGTATTCTCAGTATCAATCTCAGATTCTCTTCTCCCCCCTCCCCTCTCTTTTGCTTCATGAACAATTGCTGTCCAAAGGCCATCTTTTTTTCTTGAAACTTTCATTTTCTTGGCTTCTACAACCTGAATTCCTTCTTTCTCTGTCTCTGTGGGTTCCTCTTTTTAGTCCCTCTTCCTAAAAACAGGCAAACACTAAAGTTGTGTTCTCCATTCTCTCTTTTCCCTCCTCCACTGAGCTATTCATCCTTATCTCTGGCCCTACCCTATTTTAAAGCGATCCTACAGCTCCACCTGCCATTTGGATGTCTTCCTGGACCTCAAATTCAACAAATTAAAATGAAATATCACCTTTTCTCTGAAACATATCTCTCCAATTCTGTCAAGAGCATCCTATTCTCCCCTATCTAGACAAAAACAAACAAACAAACTGAGACTGGTTTCTTATACTTTTCTTTCCTTTGTCTATCAAATATAGTTATAAAGTCCTATCACTTTTTCTCACTGATATTCCTTGTCCTTTTCTTTCTATTCTCACTGCTTCCATCCAAATCTGGTTCTCATTACTTACCCAGAATATTGCAGAAATATCCAATTTACGCCCACCATTAGGTTTCATACTCTTCATGTCTAAGACTTAAATCACTTTTCCAGCCTTGTATTCTAAGAATACCTTGCATTTCAATTAAACTGCAATTCTTTCTCTTACCAAAACAAGTTCTACTCTATACCCTACTGAGCTTTTGCTCGCTTCCCTTTCCCTTTATTTGGGATCATGAATTTGAGTAAATCAATAATCTTTCTAACTACTAAGCAAAATCTTTGGAGAAGTAAGGATTAAAAAACAAATAAGAGGGTGGGCCATGTGGCTCAGCAGGCAGAGTTCTCACCTGCAATGCAGGAAACCTGAGTTTGATTCCTGGTGCCTGCCCATGCAAAAAAAAAAACCCAAAAAACAATAACAACAAATAAGATTGATTTCTTCATGTGTATTTCTTTTGTCAATTTTACACCAAACCCATTTGGAGAATTGAACTCTTGTTAAATAAAAGTAGTTTGAGAACATGGCCATTAATTATTTTCCCTTTGTCTTTCCTCATTATTGCTAGTTTATAGGAATATTACAGAAATGACACATTTCAAACAAACTTTCCTTTGTAGAAACATTACCTTATCACACTATTATACTAGCAACTTGTTTAAATAAAAAGGTTACAATGTATTTTCTGTATCAATGAAGATAATCTTCCCTCCTGGGTAGCCACTTGCTCCTGGTAGTTGAGCTGTCACTAGAGAGCAATTAAAATTAATTAATATTAACATGAGTGAATAAATTTTGTACAAATGAATATATAAGTAGCTGCTTGCCCATGCAAAAAAAAAAAAAAAACCCACGAAAAACAAACAAAATTAACATAGGATTTATGTAGGTTGCTCTCTTTAGTAAATTTGGCAAAGAATCACAATCCTTTAGGTTTTAAACAGCATGCTATGATTTCACATTACCAGCCAGTAGTACAATTAGAAATATTCTACCAGCATAATAGTAATTCAACAAAGAATTTCAAAATCTTCCATGATGGAAGATGTTTACGAAAGTTAGTTCTCCTAGAGAATGGAAGTAGAAACTAAATATTACTAACTTTCTGCCCATAAGAAACAATCACAAATATAAATTTATGCTATAATTCATTTAAATAACTTTTCAATTAGTATAAGTCAAATGTATTTACCTTATAGGGAGTACTAGTCAACACTTACTAAGGAGCTCCTGTGTACCAGGTATATACATCATTTCATTTACTTTTCAAAACAACTCAAAGCTTTGGCACTATTTTTATTCCTGTTTTACTGATGGAAAAAAATTAGACTTAGACAGGTGAAGCAACTTGCCTAGGGTCACACAGCTATTAATGGCAGAGCCCAGCTAAGAGCCAGGCATTCTGATTTTAGAACCCTCTTCTTAACCACTTTGTCATACTCCTACTTAGGTCAAAGAAATGCAGAATAGGATTTTTGTGAAAAAGGAGATATCTTTGTTTATTTTGTTCTGAAAAATTTGTTTTTAAGACTTTTTTAGAGTCAATTTTACTTGATGCAAAGTAAGGCATCCTAGGCCTCAACAGATTTTGTGGCATTCTTGTAAAACATATATACAGCAGATGGACTGGGGAAAATTGAGACAGTGACCTCTCTTCCCACCCCCACACAGGTGTCTATTTGCCTCCTCCTGACTTCTATTCAGGTGCTCATAGTCCAGCACAAGCAATCTTACCTCAAACAGGAGACAAGCAAAGACCAGCTCTGGTGTCTCTGTAACCCTGGGCAGTTTACCTAACCACTCTGGGCTTTAGTCTCCTTGCCAGTTGTTCAGATTACATGAGATTACGTGAAGTTCCAGGCACACAACAGAAGTTTAATAAGTGATAGCTGTGATTCTTATTGTTATTGTTGCTATTGTTATGTATCCTTACCACAGAGGGTATGAGAGAGCTGGGTTTTTCCAGTACGAAATTCTGTGAAATGCAGAAAAAATAATAAAATACACATGTAGTTAATTTTTACATATTTTCATGGAGAATAAAACATGACCTCAGAATATCACTAGTTTTCTGTTCCAACTATCAAATCTCACTCATCTATCCTCATACCTCTTGTGTCACATTCCGCATGTGTAAATACTAGTAGTAAAAAAATTAAGTTATTTTTCATAGACTTGTCCTTTAGATAAAAATTAACTTAAACCAAGTTTTCCTTAAGAATAGTGATATAATCGAAAGCTTAAGATCCTGCCACAGGAAGGGGACTCCTCCACTGAAGTGAAATCCTCAAGAAGCAGCTAAATTAGTCTCAGATTCATGGCACCCCTGGCAATTATCAGAAACAAATTCTCTCTGAAGGAAAGCTTCCTCCACTCCCAAGTTCAGGCCCATGGAGTTCCCATGAATTAAAATCAAGCACAAAGCTCACAAATATGGATTACTACACAAGAATATGAGCACAAAGTATGGGAGCCAACAGAAATAACAAACATCAGATTTACTTCCCAAAGTCAGTGGAAACAATAGCAACAACAACAAAAACAAAATCCCCAAAGACCGTAAATACTGGAACTGCCAGTATTTACATAATTTGTAATATAACTATGCATGGATTGTTTTTTTAAATTAATTTATTAATTAAAAAAATTAACAAATGAAATAAAAATTAACATAGGTCATCAGTAATTCACAATATCATCACTTAGTTGCATATTCATCATTTCTTAGAACATTTGCATCCATTCAGAAAAAGAAATAAAAAGACAATAGAAAAAGAGATAAAACGAAAATAGAAAAAAACCAAAAAGATTATACCTACCATACCCCTTACCCCTCACTTTCACTGATCACTAGCATTTCAAACTAAATTTATTTTAACATTTGTTTCTCCTATTATTTATTTTTGTTCCATATATTCTACTCGTCTGTTGACAAGGTAGATAAAAGGAGCATCAGACACAAGGTTTTCACAATCACAGTCACACTGTGAAAGCTATATCATTATTCAATCATCATCAAGAAACATGGCTACTGGAACACAGCTCTACATTTTCAGGCAGTTCCCTCCAGCCTCTCCACTACATCTTGAACAACAGGGTGATATCTACCCAATGCGTAAGAATAACCTCCAGGATAACCTCTCGATTCTGTTTGGAATCTCTCAGCCATTGACACTTTGTCTCATTTCGCTCTTCCCCCTTTTGGTCAAGAAGGTTTTCTCAATCCCTTGATGCTCAGTTTCAGCTCATTCTAGGATTTCTGTTCCACGTTGCCAGGAAGTTCCACACCCCTGGGAGTCATGTCCCACGTAGACAGGGGGAGGGTGGTGAGATTGCTTGTTGTGTTGGCTGGAGACAGAGGCCACATCTGAGCAACAGAAGAGGCTCTCTTGGGGGTGACACTTAGGCCTAAATTTTAAGTAGACTTGACCTATCCTTTGTGGGGTTAAGTTTCATATGAACAAACTGAACAAACCCCAAGACTGGGGGCTCAGCCTATAGCTTTGGTTGTCCACACTGCTTGTGAGAATATCAAGAATTCAACTTGGGGAAGTTGAATTTCTCCCCGTTCTCACCATTCCCTGAAGGGGGCTTTGCAAATACTTTTTCACTCACTGATCGAATCACTCTGGGATTCATCGGGCATCACTCTGGGCAAACCAACAAAATCTCATTTCCTACCTGAGAGTACAAGTACTTATGACGTTCAATCAAACTATCTACATAAGTTATATTAGGAAATGCACTAGTCAAAATTTAAATTTTGTACCAAATAAACATTTTTTTGCTTTAGTCTCACACATAAGGTGACATTTTAAAATATTAATTACCATCTATTTTCAGCACCCTGAAGTAATGACATTCCTTTGTTCTTCCTCAAGCAAAAACATTTTTAAAATTTGTACATTTAGTTTCTATTATTATACACTCTAGGCATTCCTAGATTATACCATCTCAATCTTTAACATCCATCTTTCTTTCTGATTTTATTTATGACCCCAGCCCTCCTCCCTCTATCATTCTCACATGCAGCTTCATTCAGTGTTTTAACAAAATTGTATTACAGTTAGGTAGTAGTGTGCATTTCTGAGTTTTTGTATTCAGTCCTGTTGCACAGTCTGTATCCCTTCAAATCCAATTACCCAATGTTTTACCCTATTTCTATCTCCTGATGGTCTCTGTTACCAATGAAATTCTCCAAGTTTTTTCACTAATGTCTCAGTTCATATCAGTGAGACCATACAGTATTTGTCCTTTAGTTTTTGGCTAGTCTCACTCAGCATAGTGTTCTCAAGGTCCATCCATGTTGTTACATACTTCATAAGTTTATTCTGTCTTAGAGCTGCATAATATTCCATCATATGTATATACCACAGTTTGTTTAGCCACTCATCTGTTGATGGACATTTTGGCTGTTTCCATCTCTTTGCAATTGTAAATAATGATGTTATAAACATTGGTGTGCAAATGTCTATTTGTGCCCTTGTCCTCATGTCCTCTGAGTAGATATCTAGCAATGGTATTGCCGGGTCATATGGCAATTCTATATTTAGCTTTCTGAGGAACTGTCACATTGCCTTCCACAGCGGTTGTACCATTTGACATTCCCACCAACAGTGAATAAGTGTGCCTCTTTCTCCACATCCTGTCCAGCACTTGTCATTTTCTGTTTTGTTGATTATCGCCATTTTGGTGGGTGTGAGATGATATCTCATTGTGGTTTTGATTTGCATTTCTCTAATGGCCAGGGAAGTTGAGCATCTCTTCATGTGCCTTTTGGCCATTTGTAGTTCCTCTTCTGAGAAGTGTCTGTTCAAGTCTTTTTCCCATTTTGTAATTGGATTGGCTGTCTTTTTATTGTTGAGTTGAACAATCTCTTTATAAATTCTGGATACTAGACCTTTATCTGATATGTCATTTCCAAATATTGTCTCCCATTGTGTAGGCTGTCTTTCTACTTTCTTGATGAAGTTCTTTGATGCACAAAAGTGTTTAATTTTGAGGAGTTCCCATTTATTTATTTCTTTCTTCAGTGCTCTTGCTTTGGGTGTAAGGTCTATAAAACTGCCTCATGAATTGTTTTTTAAAGTAGAAGATATAATCACAAAAGTGACCAATCATTATGGGACAGTTAGGAATGAACTTTTGGTTCTTGAAGAAAAAAAAAAGACAAATGCCTAGAAATGATAAATAAAATTACTGAAATGAAACAAGTGATGAGCTGAATAGACACATCTGAAAGGAGAAATACTGAACTGGAAGATTTAGACAAAAAATTACCCAGAATATAACACAGACAAGGGGATGGAAAATATAAAAAGAATGTAAGACATACTGAAGCTAAAATGGAATGGTCTAACAGAAGCCTATCACAAAAATGCAGAAAAAAAGAACAGAGAAATTGAAGGAGAGGCTGTAAATTTTCCAGAACTTCTGATAAACAAAATCTCAAAGGTATAATGAACATTATATATCCAAACAGGATAAAAAGAAAAAAATCTATGCCTAGACACATCAAAGTGAAGATGCAGTACAGCAAGATCAAAATGAATAAAAGTGGCTAGTAAGAAAGGACAGAGCACCTTCACTAAAATAAAAATTAGAATTAAAGTACATGTTTCAATAGCAACAATGTATAGCCAAAATAACATAATATCTTCTTAATTCTGAGAGAAAATAATTATGGAACTAGAGTTGTCTACCCAGTAAAATTATCCTCCAGGAACAAAAATGAAATAAAGGCAATTTTAGGTAAGTAAAAACTGAGAGAGATTTTACTTGTAGCATAAGAACTGAAAGAAAAAAGGAAATGATTCCAAAATAATAGCAGAAGAAGGGATGGTGAGCAAATAAAATTATAAAAATGTGTGAGAATTCAAAAAAATATTTCCAGTAAAGAAATAATGATGATAAATGTTTAATATTTAAGGTTAAAAAAAGGGCATCTTAAATCTGATTATGTTTCTAGATAGAAAAACAAAAACCAAAAACATGCTAAATGACACCACAGGGATATAATCAGAAAAATCCATGCTGTGGGAAACTCTACAGGGCAAACAAACCAGTTTTCTCAAATAAATTACAAGGAAAAAATAAAATGAGAAGCAAGAAAGAGGGGGAAACTAGGAAAAGCCTTAAAAGATATATCAACTAATTTCAATGTATAGACCTCTTTTGGCTCCTGATTCAAATAAATTCCAAAAACAATGACATTAATGAGACTATTAGAAATTTAAATACTAATTTGATATTTGAAGATATTAAAGAATTGTTCATTTGCTTGAGGTGTAGTGTATTGAAGTTACGTCTTTTATAAAAAGAGCCTTATCTTTTTGAGATACATTCTGAAATGTTTTCGGATGAAATGAAATAATGAGATTTGTGTCAAGATAATATGGAAGCAATAAAACTGATGCCAATGGAGAAATATTGGCTATGAATTGATGGCTGTTGGGTCTGGGTAATGGGGTCCATGGGGGTCATTATACTATTTTGTCTACTTTTTATACATTAGAAATTCTCAATAACAAACTTTTTTTTTAATTGTGAAAAATAGCATATATACAAAAAGCAATAAATTTCAAAGCACATTGCAACAAGTTAGTTGTAAAGCAGATTTCAGAGTTTGGTATGGGTTACAATTCCACAATTTTAGGTTTTTACTTCTAGCTACTCTAAGATACTGGAGACTAAAAGAAAATATCAATTTAATGATTCAGCAATCATACCCATTTGTTAAACCCTACCTTCTCTGTATAACTCCATCATCACCTTTAATCTTTCTCCCACTCTTTTTTTAAAATTTTTTTATTAACTAAAAAAATTAACAAACAAAACATTAAGATATCATTCCATTCTACATATACAATCAGTAATTCTTAATATCATCACACAGTTGTACATTCATCATTTCTTTCTTTCTCCCACTCTTCAGGGATATTTGGGCCATGGCCATTCTAACCTTTTCATGTTGGAAGGGACTGTTGACAATATGGGATAGGAGGATGGAAAAAGTTGATGGTCTGGAGAGGCTGGTCCCTCTGCATTTCAGGACATATCTGAGCCAGGAATTCATCTGGAGATTGTAGGTTTCTGGAAGGTTACCCTAGTACATGGAACCTTTGTAGAATCTTCTATAATGCCCTAGGTGTTCTTTAGGTTTGGCAGGAATGGTTTTGGTTGGGGTGTGGCAAGTTATGATTGGTAGTAATGTCCAATTGAAGCATGCATAAGAGTGATCTCCAGAGTAGTGTCTCAACTCTATTCAAGCTCTCTAAACCATTGATACCTTATTTGTTACACTTCTTTTCCCTTTTAGGTCAGGATGGCATCACTGATCTCATGGTGCCAAAGCCAGGCTCATCCCTGGAAGTCATCATCCATGGTGCCAGGGAGACTTTCACTCCTGGATGTCA
The DNA here is from genome assembly GCF_023851605.1 of Tamandua tetradactyla. Classification (NCBI taxonomy): domain Eukaryota; kingdom Metazoa; phylum Chordata; class Mammalia; order Pilosa; family Myrmecophagidae; genus Tamandua; species Tamandua tetradactyla. The sequence goes on from NC_135333.1 coordinate 30,900,020, forward strand.
TGTCCGACATAGTGGGGAGGGCAATGGTTTCACTTGGAGAGCTGGGCTTAGACAGAGAGAGGCCATATCTGAGCAACAAAAGAGATTCTCTGGATGAGACTCGTAGGCATATGTGTAGGTAGGCTAAGTTTCTTTGCTACATACATAAGCTTCACAAGAGCAAGCCTCAAGATCAAGGGCTTGGCCTATTGATTTGGGTGTCCCTAATGTTTGACATATATCAGGGGTTCCCTGGTGGTAAAGTTTAATAGTTCCAGATTTTTAGTCCCATCCCTCAAGGGACTTTGCCCATACTTTTTGATTATCTGCTTAATATACTCTGGGATGTATCTAGGCATTACATTAAGCTATCCAGGATTGAAGGCCATCATTCTTATTGTGGGCTCTCTGTGTTTGGATTGTTTAAATGATTGATTCAGGCAGGTTGAGTTAGATTATGTGTTACAGAAAATTCAGATTCGGGACAAAATAAACTTCTCTTCCTTTGGTCTCAAAGAGTAGATGAGGTTCTAAAATACAGGCAATGTCTTCCTTACTCCTGTATTCTGAATTACCTTAATCCTGACCTGATTGGCTTTGTTCTTCTCTCTCAATGCCTGGTATACATATATAAACAGCCTCTCCAAATTCAGAAATAACAATTATCACTCTGGACTAAATGTGACTGCTAGAAGAGCTTACATTCTAGGCCCTTGTTTTCTTTTCCTTTTCTTTCTTTCTTTCTTTTTTTTTTTTTTACAAAGCAAAGATAGAAAAAAGCACTCTTTAACAAGAAGTTTCAGGATAGATCCCAGTTTGTCATGGGCTACCATACCATCATCTCAGATTTTTTCTTCTAGCTGCTCCAGAATATTGGCGGCTAGAAGGAATATATATATATGTATATATATTTATCATCACAATCGACTTTTTTCTTTTTTGTGAAAAATAATACACATACAAAAAAGCAATAAATTTCAAAGCATAGCACAACAATTAGTTGTAGAACAGATTTCAGAGTTTGTTATGGGTTACAATTCTACAATTTTAGGTTTTTACTTCTAGCTGCTCTAAGATACTGGAGACTAACGGAAATATTAATATAATGATTTAACAATCATACTCTTTTGTTAAACCCTACTTTTTCTGTATATAGGTCCCTGTTTTCTTGTGAGTATTTTCCAAATGAGATAATACAATATTTACTCTTTTGTTTCTGCTTACTTTGCCTCCAAATGTGCCACAGTTTCATTCACAATATTGCATGTCTCCCAGCTTCAATGTTGCATTCCTTCATTCCTTCTTGTACTATTCTATCATATGTACACACCACTGATAGCCAATCTACTTCTCAGTCAGTGCATCCTTCAGCCACATCCATTCATTGGGCATTATGTATAATGTCCAAAGTCAAGAGTCCATCAACACTCTCAATTTTAGATGTCATTGTTCCCAAGAGAAAGATAACTAATAGACACACCTTCACCAAACAGAAAATCTAAATCTCTCCTTAACTCTTGCCCCTCTCCCCATTATTTACCCTTGGTGGTGTTGTGGTACTGTTGATGTTTTCCTGTTAAACATAGCCCATAGCATGCAATAGTAGTTTTTTTCTCTATACCCTGAACTTACACACTCTTTATACAAAATTCATACCTTTGCAGTAGTTCATGCAAGAACTTAATTATATTTGTAGTGTTAATTGGTGGGACATTTGGATCTATGTAACTGCTTTCAATCATGTTCACCTTCAATATGGTTATATTACTTATAGACCACTAGTGAACTGCCTTCACTTCTATCTATTCCCTTATATTTAAGTTCAGCCTCATTGCTAACCATTCACTCATCTCCAGCTTCCATTTATCTCTAGGACCTGTATATTCTGTATTATAAGCCTCTGATTTTACCTTTTCCATGGTCTTAAAAATGGAAATCATACAGTATCTATCTTTTTGTGTCTGGCTTATTTCACTCAGCATTATGTCCTCAAGGCTCATCCATCTTGTTATGTGCTTCAAGACATTGTTTTGCCTTACTGCTGCATAATATTCCATCATATATATATATATATATATATAACCACATGTGGTTAATCCACTTTTCTGTTGACGGACACTTTGATTGTTTCCATCATTTGGTGATTATAATACTGCTATGAACATCAGTGTGCAAATGTCTTTTTGTGTCACTGCTTTCAGCTCTTCTGGGTATATACTGAGTATTGCCAGGTCATATGGCAACTCAATATTTAGTTCCTTAAGAACCCCAAATCTATAGTGGCTGCACCATTATAAATCTCACCAGCAGTGCATAAGTGTCCCAATTTCTCTACATCCTCTCCAACATTTGTAGTTGTTGTTTCAGATAGTTCCTGGCTATTTACAAGCTCTCCTCAAGGATTAACTAAATTCCATACGTTCTTATGCTACCATCTTGCTGGTATTTTCCTTAAATTCTTTTTACAGGTACATTATAGTTCAAGGAAACAGTTCATCAATCTTCTTCTTCTTCTTTTTTTTTTTTTTTAAAGAAAAGAGAACTAGAGGACTACTCCCAAACTCATTCTATGAGGCCAGTATAATCTGACATCAAAACCAGACAAGAACAGCATAAGAAAGACATTATAAGCCAATCTCACTCACGAACATAGAGCAAACAAATCTAAAATGTATACAAAAGATACTTCAGATAATATATCATGACCAAACTGAGTTTGCCTTCAGAATGATTTAATATTAAAAGTATGAATGTCATTCACCACAGTAATAGAATAAAGGAGATACCCCAAATCCTATCCAAATAAAGATAGACAAAAGCATTTGATAAAATTCAAATTCATCAACCATTCATTATAAACACTCTTAGCAAAGCAAGTATAGAAGGGAACTTCTTTAATATGATAAATTGTGTTTACAAAAAACCTACACCATCATAATTCTAATGAAGAACTATTGGAAGCACTCTCTTTAAAATCAGAAGGGAAGCAAGGATGCCCACTATCAGTGCTTCTCTTTATTGTCGTATTAGAGGTCCTAGTCATCATTGTAAGGAAAAACAGACAAAGTAGGCAGGAGGAGAAAGAAAAAAATGAATAAAGGAATGAAATTAAGGGTAATGAAAGGCAGAAACAAAGTAGTCATTATTTGCTGGTGTTATGACTGTCCTTACCAAAATCTTAAAAGAACTAATAAATTCTAATATTCAGGGAAGAATCTATTCTCTACATGCATGGTACATGCATTTCCTAGAAATAAGAAGGCCAGCTTCATTATTCAATTACTTTTGATGGAATGAGGTAAAAAATTATCTTCCATAGGAATCTTAGATTAAAAGATAAAAAATGACAATGAGACTCATCTATTAATGTTGGTATATGTTTTAATTACAGCCCAGAATGATCTTATATTGTGATTGAGATTTCATTATAAGTTCCAAAATAAGTACATTTACTACTGCTTATTTATTTAATTATAGTTATATATAAAATTTCATATAACAAAATACTAAGGTTCTTCCTACCTCCAAAAGCTTCTGTGATTGCCATGCTTTCAATTCCACCTCCTAGCAACTTACTGGAAAGAGAAAATAGTATTAGTAACAGGAACAGAAATAGAGATATAAAGAAAGGAAAAAGCATTTATATCATTAGTATTACCTACTTATTATCTACTTACCTATATCTATCTATCTACTTAAACTATATCTATCATCCATCCATCCATCCACCTGTCCATCCATCCATCTATCCAATCACCCATCCATCTATCCTATCATCTATCCATCTTTCTATGCATGCAAAATGAACAGGGAATTTCTATCTGAACAAATGGCACTCCACCTGTTCAGATCACAGATTCTACTGTGTATAGGTAGATGGATCATCAAAACAACTTATAGGCCCTGCTTGTTATTGCTTCTGGGCATCAATAGGAAACAGGTTATGCAGGCCTTATTTTGCACTATTTCTTTTCTTTCTTTTTTTTTTTTGTATGCTGTATGGTGGGGGTCACATTTTATTCTTTCTCCATGTGACTATCCCATTATTACAGTACCATTTGTTGAAATTTTTTTTGGGGGGTGGGGTTTGAGGGAAGTACATGGGCCAGGAATCGAACCCGGGTCTCCCCCATGGCAGGCGAGAACTCTACCACTGAACTATCCTTGCCCCCCTAAGTCCCACTAGTCTTTAAAATTGAACTGGAGCTTGAAAAAATAGTCTTAATTATTAATAGAGTTTCTCATATTGTGCTGGGGCTGTTTCCAAAAGTCAACTGAATATTCATTTTTCTATATACTGAGAAACATGAAAAACAGATCCTAGGAGAATCCAGTGATTGTCACAATGATTGGCTTATCACATCTAAAGTAAATTCTGTGATGAACGTGTAAGGATATGAGAATATTTAAAGTATATCACAGGTAATGATAGCATCTAGCAATTAGAAGAATAACTCAAATTTTGACAGCATACATTTAGTTGGTAATCCAGTGTTTTAGTGCACTTACTGTTCTTCATATGAAAAGGCCTAAATTAAAGTCATGACCTCGTTCATTCATTACATGCAACAAATATTAATGTTGTTAAATGTGCTAAGACCTGGTAGGAATATTTTAAAAACCCTCTGGTAGTTTCCTTTAGCATGACTTTTGAAATTTGGTCACAAATCAGACAAAGCTTTAAGAGATGTGGAAGCTCTGACAGATTTATATTTACGTAGTTTAGGAGAGGAATTTAAATGTAAATTGAAGCACTGTTGGAAATTATTTACCAATAGTGAGGGCTGTAGACTTCAATGAGGAGAAGAAAAATCTAGATACTCACCTGAATAATTTAATCTAAAGGATATAGGTTGAGAGACCATCTCATTTGAAGGGTATGCACTTGGAGATCCTATAGGCCCAGCAACTACTAAAGAGGACTTTATTTGTCCCACCTCATCCTGAGAAAAATCACCCTGAATGACTACAGCCCTGGGTCTCCCAGGCAAAATTTCTCATTGCTATGCAACTTCAGTCAGCTGGAAAGGTAACTCCAAAATTTACCTGAAAAGGTATCTGCAAATTGTTTCCTTTATGAATCTGAGGAAAATTTAGAGGTAAGTATAGAAATAGTGTTTTTAAATCTAGGGAGATTTAAAAATAGAGACAAATCAAATCCACAGATTACCAGTTTCATATTTCATTTGGGAATAATCTGTGCATATTTGGTATTCTGAAAACTTTTAAAAATTAGGAGAATTTGGCCTTTTATAATAACCTCTAATTGGTTAAATGATATTCCCTTGCAATTTTTTAAGTCGTTAAGTTTATAAACATTATTTTTTTCAGTTTTTATTATTATTTTTATTTTATTTTTTAAATTTTAAGTTTTTTTATTAATTAAAAATTTTTTAAATACCAAAAAACACCAAACAAACGCAAACATTCTTAACTTTTGATCATTCCGTTCTACATATATAATCAGTAATTCACAATATCATCACATAGTTGCATATTCATCATCATGATTATTTCTTAGAACATTTGCATCAATTCAGAAAAAGAAATAAAAAGACAACAGAAAAAAATTCATACATACCATACCCCTTACTCCTCCCTTTCATTGATCACTAGCATTTCAATCTAAATTTATTTTAACATTTGTTCCCCCTATTACTTATTTTTATTCCATATGTTTTACTCTTCTGTTGATAAGGTAGATAAAAGGAGTAGACACAAGGTTTTTCACAATCACACAGTCACACTGTGAAAGCTATATCATTATACAATCATCTTCACGAAACATGGCTACTGGAACACAGCTCTACATTTTCAGACAGTTCCCTCCAGCCTCTCCATTACATCTTGACTAACAAGGCGATATCTATTTAATGCATAAGAGTAACCTTCAGGATAACCTCTTGACTCTGTTTGAAATCTCTCAGCGACTGACACTTCATTTTGTCTCATTTCACCCTATTCCCTTTTGGTTGAGAAGGTTTTCTCAATCCCTTGATGCTGAGTCTCAGCTCATTCTAGGATTTCTGTCCCACATTGCCAGGAAGGTCCACATCCCTGGGAGTCATGTCCCACATAGACAGAGGGAGGGTGGTGAGTTTGTTGTGTTGTCTGAAAAAGGCCACATCTGAGCAACAAAAGAAGTTCTCTTGGGGGTGATGCTTAGGCCTAATTTTAAGTAGGCTTGACCTATCCTTTGTGGGGTTGTTTCATATGAACAAACCCCAAGACTGGGGGCTCAGTCTATAGCTTTGGTTGTCCACATTGCTTGTGAGAATATCAAGAATTCAACTTGAGGAAGCTGAATTTTTCCCCTTGCAAAGGAGACTTTGTAAATACTTTTTTATCCACTGTTCAAATCACTCTGGGATTTATCAGGGCATCACTCTGGACAAACCAACAAAATCTCATGTCCTACTCAAGGTTCCAATGGGTACTTACGGTGTTCAATTAAGCTGCCTACATAAGTTATATTAGGAAATGCACTAGTCAAAATACAAATTTTGTACCAAATAAACATTTTTTTGTTTTAGTCTCACACATAAGTTAAAATTTTAAAATATTAATTACCATCTACTTTCAGCACCCTGCAGTAATGACATTCCTTTGTTCTTCCCCATGCAAAAACATTTTTTAAATTTGTACATTTAGTCACTATCATTATACACTCTAGGCATTCCTAGATTATACCATCTCAGTCTTTATTGTCTGTCTTTCTTTCTTTCTGATTTCATTTGTGCCCCCAGCCCTCCTCCCTCTATCATAATCACATTCAGCTTCATTCAGTGTTTTAACATAATTGTATTACAGTTAGGTAGCATTGTGCTGTCCATTTCTGAGTTTTTACATTCAGTCCTGTTGCATAATCTGTATCCCTTCAGCTCCAATTACCCAATATCTTACCCTATTTCTATCTCCTGATGGTCTCTGTTACCAAGGAAATATTCCAAGTTTATTCACTAATGTCAGTTCATATCAGTGAGACCATACAGTATTTGTCCTTTTGTTTCTGGCTAATCTTACTCAGCATAATGTCCTCAAGGTCCATCCATGTTGTTACTTACTTCATAACTTTATTCTGTCTCACAGCTGCATACTATTCCATCTTATGTATATACCACATTTGTTTAGTCACTCATCTGTTGATGGACATTTTGGCTGTTTCTATCTCTTTGCAATTGTAAATAATGCTGCTATAAACATTGGTGTGCAAATGTCTATTTGTGCCCTTGCCCTCATGTCCTCTGAGTAGATACCTAGCAATGGTATTGCCGGGTCATATGGCAATTCTATATTTAGCTTTTTGAGAAACCACCAGACTGCCTTCCACAGCGGTTGTACCATTTGACATTCCCACAAACAGTGGATAAGTTTGCCTCTTTCTCCGCATCCTCTCCAGCACTTGTCATTTTCTGTTTTGTTGACAATGGCCATTCTGGTGGGTGTGAGATGATATCTCATTGTGGTTTTGATTTGCATTTCTCTAATGGCCAGGGAAGTTGAGCATCTCTTCATGTGCCTTTTGGCCATTCGTAGTTCCTCTTCTGAGAAGTGTCTGTTCAAGTCTTTTTCCCATTTTGTAATTGGATTGGCTGTCTTTTTGTTGTTGAGTTGAACTACCTCTTTATAAATTCTGGATACTAGACCTTTATCTGATATATCATTATAAACAGTATTTAAACATTTAAGGATTTAAGTGCTCACTATACTTATATGTTTAATTTTTTAGATTTATAAAAGATATTTAGGTAATTGGGAAGATTATGTTTTGTTAATTAGACAAATAAAATACTTAAAAGGAAATATATTAAATTTATATATTTATTAAATATAGTTATAGTTTAAAATGTTTAAGGGAATTTATTTAACCACATTATTAGCTATCTTAAAAATCTGCTAGATTTATAAGTGGACTTAAAGCCATGGAAAAGTGTATAACATTCAATGAATCAAATATTAATTAAAAAAAACTTTCTCCTGGATTATCTTTTCTCTGTACAAAAGACAACATCAAGGACATCAGAAAACTCAGAATGATAGTAATAATTCCTCTAGCCTAGTGGTTTAAGCCACTAGGTTTAAAATGTCACAGAGTAATTGGAGAATACCAAATTGTCATTTGAATCAAGTTATATTGCTAATCAGCCAATTTGCCTTGGGGTAGGATTTCCCAAAGAATGTTCCAAAGACAGAACTTGAAAAAAAGGTTCTGTGCTTTTAAAAATTTGGAGAAATGCTCTACAATTTCACAGAGCCTTTAATAAGCTAGCATGCACTGTGAATCTCCATGAGGAATACATAGTATACTGCACTTCCCAAACTTATTCAGTCATTCATTCAATAAATATTGATTAACCACCTAATTTGTGCCAGATATTGTTCATGCACTTCAAATAAAGCAGGGGAAAAAAGAAACAGAAATTTTTACTTCATGAGGCATCCCTGAGATGTGGACATTTTAGCAAAGACCTGAAAGAGGTAGCAGTAAGCCAGCCACATATATGAAGAGAGAGTGTTACAGGAAGAGGAAACAGTAAGTGCAAAAGCACTGTAGGTTGGAAACTTGATTATCTCCTCACAGATGTGACACACCCAATTGCGTGTATTAACCTTTGATCAGAGAGAGATGTAACTCCACCCATTCCAGGTGGGTGTTGATTAGTTTACCGGAATCCTTTAAAAGAGGAAACATTTTGGAAAAATCTTCAGAGCCACGAGAACCACGAGAGCCCACACAGCCAGAGACATCTGGAGATGCAGAAGGAATATGCCCCCAGGGGAGCCTCATGAAGCAAGAAGCCTGGAAAGAAAGCTAGTAGACAATGCTATGTGCCTTTCCAGTTGAGAAACCCTGAACTTCAACGGCCTTTCTTGAGTGAAAGTAACCTCTTGTTGGTGCCTTAATTTGGTCATTTTTTATAGACTTGCTTTAATTTGGATAGTTTCATGGCCTTAGAACTATAAACTTGCAATTTAATAAATTCCCTCTTATAAAAGCCCATTCTGTTTCTGGTATATCACATTCTGGTAGCTAGCAAACCAGAACAACATCCAAGTGGAGGCATGTTTGACTACAAAATATGGCTATGACTCTGAAATCTTTTATTCCCTGGTATATCTTGTGAGGCTAGTGTTTTGGGTATACTTTGAGGAAATACTGCTTTTGTTTAAATTGCTCTTGGCTGCTGCTCTAACTTATGAAATTCTGTCTATGAAGGAAAGAAATAAAAAAACATTCTAGTCAACTTGATGATGTCTTAGGACTCATAAGAAAGTGAATAAAAGGAGAATTTAAACCTGCTATTTCTGAGCAGTAAAAAGCAATGTTGGATTATTTCTCCTAAAATATTCAATTTAACAACTGATTTTTAAGTAAAGCCAAACGATGAAATAAAATTTCCTTCATCAATGGAGAAAGGGGAAAAAAAGTCAAATAAATTTTTAAAATGACAACATTAATAGAGCTGATTCTGAAACTACTTATATTTAAGGTCTGAATTTCTTACGAGACATTTAATCCTGTTTCTACAAGCAGTTTCTGAAATTTCTGTTTGCTTCAGTTTCCTCTTGGAAAAAAAAAACTTAAAAGGAAAAAGGATTTATAGTAGAAATAACAACCAGAGAAATGAAAACAAACACAATATTCTGAAGATTGTGCTTAGTACTTATAAAAAATATGAGATACACACTCAAATTCCTGGCTCCCAGTGGTGATATGGAAAACCATCTTCCTCTTCTCACTATACTCAAATGCAGTCAAGAATCCTGGTTCCTATATAAAGACAAAAGGAAAAGTTCAGAAAGAGTCTAAGATGATGGTTTTAATTTCAAATGTTGTCAAAAACTCACTTATGTTTGAAGGCAGCACAACATTAAGGCTCTTGAGGCACCCTACCTGGGCTCAAAATATGCCTCTACTAACTAGTTATATGATGTGGGGTAAACTACTTAATCTTTTTGCACTTGAGCTTCTTCTTCTGGGTGAAATGGGGATAATAATAGCATCACTCTCACAGGGTAGCTCTGAAGACTAAATGAGGTATGTTTAATGCATCAAGCAGAATGGTATTTAACTGAAAGATTTAAGTGATGTCTTTCAACAGCATCATTTTTTCCAGGTCTAGGAGTTGCAAGTGGCCCAGAAATTCCAATTTTCACTATTCAGGAGACAATATTTTTCACATAGTAGATATACTGCTTATTTGTTGAATGAATGAGCCTCAGCTGATAACAATGGTACGACTAGTGCAAATGGGTTCCAGTATGTAGTCTAATGTGATTTCCTCTTGTTGTTTCGTATCACAACAGTGATTCTCAACCTGTGGAAAACGTGAGGGGCAGCTCAGGTTCCATCCTACTTTAATGAGCCTGGGCTTCTGTATTCTTTATTAACCTCTCCAGGTGATTCTGCTATTAAAAAACAAAACAAAACAAAAACAGAACAGAAAAAAAAAAGGACAATGTTCTAGAACCACTGTATTACAAAATAAATTTCCTTTTCTTCTTTCTCTCTCAATCACTTTCTCTCTTTTTAAAAATAAATATCCTCCTCCCTAGGTTGGGACATGACTTCCAAGGGTGTAAACCATCCTGGCAATGTGGGACAGAACTCCTGGGAAGAGCCAGGACCCAGCATCATGGGACTGGGAAAGTCTTCTTGGCCAAAAGAGGTAAGAGAGAAACGAGACAAAATAAAGTTTCAGTGGTTGAGAGATTTCAAACCGAGTTGAGAGGTTATCCTGGAGGTTAATCTTATGCATTATATGGATATCCTTTGTCATTTATGGTGTATTGGAGTGGCAGGAGGGAAGTACCTGAAACTGTACAGCTGTGTTCCAATAGCCTTAATTCTTGAAGACGATTGTATAATGATACAGCTTTTACAATGTGACTGTGTGATTGTGAAAACTTTGTGTCTGATGCTCCTTTTATCCAAGGTATGGGCAGATGAGTTAAAAAACATGGATAAAAATAAACAAATAATAGGGGGGACAAAGGGTAAAATAGAGTGGGTAGTTTGAAATACTAATGGTCAATGAGAGGGAGGGGTAAGGGGTATTGGATGTATGCATTTTTCTTTTTTACTTTTTATTTCGTTTTCTGAAGTTATGCAAATGATCATGGTGATGAATACACAACTATGTGATGATAGCCATTGATTGTACACCATGTATGGACTGTATGTGTGTGAAGACTTTTCAATAAAAATATTTAAAAAAAAGAATAAATAGCTTCAGCTAAGAAAGGATAAGATTCTGGGTACAATAGTAGGTTCTTGAGAAGGTGAGGGGTTCTTTTCTTTGGTAATAAGACTGAGTTTCTAAAGAAAAGAAGACAAATGCTCAGCATCTATAAAGTAGCAAAGTTTCCTAAACATGGGATGTTGTTCTAAGGGTTTCCTTAAACACCTTGGCAACTGTGCAATTAATTTTGTGGGTATACTGCCTGAGTGTACCCAGAAGCTGGAGCAGTTAGCTGGGTTCTGGGTAGTTTTACTGGATCCTCTCCAAGCTGAGGACCGCTGTTCTAGTTTTCTAGCTGCCGGAATGCAACACACCAGAGGTGGATTGGCTTTTAATAAAAGGGGATTTATTTCGTTAGTTCTTCAGAGGAAAGGCAGCTAACTTTCATCTGAGGTTCTTTCTTACGTGGGAAGGCTCAGGGTAATCTTTGCCGGCCTTCTCTGCAGGCCTCTGGGCTCCAACAACTTTCCCCCCCCGGGGTGATTCCTTTCTGCATCTCCAAAGGCCTGGGCTGAGCTGCAAGCGCTGAGATGAGGTATGCCAAGCTGCTTGGGCTGTGCTACGTTGCGTCTCTTATTTAAGCACCAGCCAATTAAGTTAAACGTCATTCATTGCAGCAGGCACGCCTCCCAGCTGACTGCAGATGTAATCAGCAACAGATGAGGTTCTCGTACCATTGGTTTATGTCCACAGCAACAGAACTAGGTGCCTTCACCTGGCCAAGTTGACAACTGAATCTAACTACCAAAACCGCAGTCACTGGCATTACTCCCCTGTTTTGACTGCCTCTGGTGAAGGGAATCAGTGAAGAGATTTTAGAACTCCTTGGGAACAAGACGCCCCCACACACAAACAGAAATGGAAAGTCTGCTCTTCTTTAAAGAAGGAGACTTTAAAAGAAAGTGACTACCTTTCTTTACATTTTTATTTCCAGATCTGGCTGCCTCCTATGGTACCCAAAAGCTCTACAAGAAAGTTTAGGTCAAAGACAAATGCAGCCTCTTAGCTGCATGGGCCCTACATAGTCTGTGGGCCCACTTGTAAGGCATAAGTTACTTAGATCAGCTATCTCAGAGAGTATATTCTTGGTCATATCTAATTCTACTGCACAGATGCAGACCCAGTGACTGTTACTGAAGTCTTTTTCCAACCCCATCCTCTATTATCAATTGACCTATACCAGAAGAGAACAACTTCTTTGGTATTGCATGTTTTGCAACAACCAGAGATGTAGTTTTTGAGGAGATAAGACAAAAATAAGTAGAAGGAAGATTTAAAAAAAAAAGAAGAAGAAGAAAAGGAGAATGAAAGGTAAACAAACAGAAGGGGAGAAAAGTTTGGGTAAGAAGGAATTACCTTCTGTGCTGGTTTGAAATGATTTATGTGCCCTAGAAAAGCCATGTTTTAATCCTAATCCCATTTTGTAAAAGCAGATGTTTCTTTTAATCCCTATTCAGTATTGTATGTTTGAAATTGTAATTAGATCCTCTCCCTGGAGATGTGGCTCAAACAAGAGTGGATCTTAAGCTGGATTAGGTGGAGACTTGTCTCCACACATTCAGGTGGGTCTTGATTAGCTTACCGGAATCCTATGAAACAGGAAACATTTTGGAGAGTCATGTTCGCCATGTGCCCTTACAGCTGAGAGAGAAACCCTGACCACGTTTGCCATGTGCCTCCCAGTTGAGAGAGAAACCCTGAACTTCATGGGCCTTCCTGTATCAAGGTATCTTTCCCTGGATGCCTTAGATTGGACATTTCTATAGACTCACTTTAATTGGGACATTTCCACAGCGTAAAAACTGTTAACTTGCAATTTATTTAATTTCCCTTTTTAAAAGCCATTATGTTTCTGGTATATTACATTCTGGCACTTAGAAAACTAGAACATCTTCATTAGTGTTCCAGCTTAACCCCTACCTCAATCTTTCAGAAATAAATTGCCATTGCTTTGAAATTGAAGTGTTAAATGCTAACATGTAGAGTATAATATTGTGATTTACAGGAACTCTGAGTTTCCACAGTAGTTTCTGGTGTTCATAATGAAAAAAGGCTACAAAAACACACAAGACTTTTTTAAGCTAAATGAGCAAAGAATGGATTTTACTTACAATAAGTTTGTTGGCTGCTTCTTTAATTTTGTCCACTTTTGCTTCTGAGAGCCCTTTGACATTGCATAGGGCTCTTCTTGTTGTCATCTGTATCCCTTTGATGGTACAGATTCCCACTGACTTCAGTTTCTTAATGTCAGCCACATTCTGTAAAATAAAAGAATGGGCATAGCAGATTGATAAAATGCCAGTCTGAAAGCCTCTCACCCTATGTCATGTGCTTTTGTGTCCATTTCTTTCTACCATGATGCCAATTTTATACAAGCAGCCAGGTGGAACCCACCCACAATGTAGCCAAATGTTCTGGAAATATCTGTGTAGAACATACCCAGCAGGCTGCCAAATGTTCTGGCTGTGCCCTGATTTCCCAAGAATGTTAGTGAGACCATGGCAATGTAACAAGGAATTTAAAAGAAAAGTCTGTTAGTGGAAAAACGAACAAACTTCTCACGCGTTCACCCCCTCAGTTCAACTCTTTCCTTCTACAGAACTTCATTACCAATATGTTCATTTTTAATTTATTTAAAAGATTTTTTCCTCTGCCCTTGGAGAATGTAAATAACTACATCACGTAGGGACCAGGATTTCTCTTGTTTCTATTTTCTAAAACCAACTGAAAGAGATTAAATGTGAAAACTTCAAAAGATGTCAGAGAGCAATTGATTATTGTTGAAATTCATCTAGTTTGTCACTCAGTGTGGATTTTTACCAACATCATTTACTCTGATCATCTGAAATATAGAAGTGAATTTTCTGTTAATGAAGACAGTAGATGTAGGAAGAAATGACATGGACTGAACACCTCCAGTTGGACGAGTGGTTCTCAAATTGGGGCAATTTTATCCCCTGGAGACATCTGACAATGTCTGGAGACATTTTTGGTTGTTACAGCTGGAAAGATGCTACTGGAAATGTAGTGAGTGGAGAGAGGCCAGGGATGCTGACAAACACGATACAATGCATAGGACAGATTCCCAAGACAAAGAATTATCCAGCCCCAGATGTCAATAAGGCCGAGGCTGAAACATACTGAATTGGACAATTTAACACAGCACTGAAAAATACTTACAATTCCATGTTTTTGTAATAGGTCAATGTCTTGAAACAAAGATTCCTAAAGGAAATGGAAAAAATAATTGAGTTCTGACTCTTCATGGCCAACTGTTTCACATCTTTGAAAAAGTTAATTCAGTATTATGAGTTACTCCAAAATACCTCAAATTCCACCTTTCTAGACAGATGGAGAAAGGATTACTAATGTTTTTCTAACACACTGTTACATACTTAGAAGTGCCAAGTTTGAAATGGCTAGGAAACCTAACCTCTGTCACGGCCTCCCCCCCAATTTTAAGGCCTTTACCCAAAGAAATGGAAAGCATTAAACCTGTTTCTCAACCCTCTTCTCCACTAGACTTTGAACTCTTTCCTCTACAATCAGGCTGCTATTTGATACTAGCATACATAGATACCAGTCTGGCCATACAAGCTGTATTAAAATGCTTTCCTGTCCAGTTGATAAACCATTTGCTGTATAAGTTGTAACAACTTACATAGTTTTAATATTGCCTCTCTATAGAACTGCCTTATTTCTAGTCTCGCAATTTCTTTAAGTAGCTAACAGAGAAGGAACTTAATTTTTGTGGAATGATTGCATGGCTACATATCTTTCAACATTCTATTCATACCTCTTCATCTTGGAATCCTGGCTCTTCCAGCACAACTTGATCCTCCTTCATATTGAAAGCTGGGTAGCAGAAAAAAAATCAATTCTGGGAAATTAAGAAGTATTATTTAAAAAGTAGTTATACTTCATACAGTACATGATCCTTTGCCCAGAAGCCTCCTTGATTTCATTTCAAAGTCATTAAGGACAAGAAGGACAATAAGAAAAGCATTTAGTTTGCAAAGAATGGGATGTCTATCTTCTTTTTTGGTATTGTTTAGTTTGTTGGTGTGGTGGGGAGGATTGTTTGATTTCTTCTCTCTTTCTTCCCCACTGCTCACTTTTAATCATATTTATTTTGTATAGCACAGTTAATCATAACTTTCTGATAATATCTTTATTGCCTTGGAATGTTATTTAAAATTGCGTATTGCTATTTAACCTTTTATGTTTATGTAAAACAACGCTGTAAGAACCTTGACTTTTATTCTTCCTTGCATCCTCCCTGGCACCTAGACTATAGTCTATTCTCAGTAAATAGATTTTATTTTCTCATATATGATGACTTCCTACTTGCTGATTAGGAATGGTCTCTCTTGTAACATGCATCTTTGCATTTACTAGTTTCATGATATTTTTTAAGATTAAAAATATAGCAGATACTCAATATAATAACATTAGGGCCAACAAACAATTAAATAGTTTTTTATTTAACACTGTAACAGTTGTTTAAAATTGTTTTTAAAAAATTATTTTAAACTCCTGGTCTACTAGGTATGACTGTATTCCCTTTCCATCTCTTCACTGAATAGCAAAGCTAGGGGTTGGAGCCCAGTAGAACTGGGAACAACTACTAATGTAGAAGTAAGGTTCTTACTACTTATTACTTCTAAACAGGTAGGTATAGGAGGCAAATGTGGAGACAGTTTAAATGGGCTCTCCTGGAACACTGTCCTTCAGACAGTTATATTTATGATTACCCACAATTCCACATCCGCTCTCCGCACTGAATTAAAGAAAAAAAATCCATTTCTTCCTCCCTGATAAAAGGAAAAGATTGTTCAATTGATGGGTTGAAAAGTCCATCTTCTGGACTCCCAGTCATCTGGGTTTTACACCATGGCCTGCCGCCTCGATTTAAGGGGACCGGAGCTGTCCCTTATCGCGCGTGTGTGTGGGGGGGTGTTGGCAGGTCACCGCGAGGCCCCCCTCAGCAGGAGGCCTGGTCGCATGGGGCGTCCGCGGACCTGGGACCCCGACAGCCAGCGCCGCTGCCAGACACTTCCCTGACACCCGATTGCCTCATAAGAAAGAAGGCCGTGGGGGCGTCATCAAGACTTCGGTCTGATTTGATTTGAATGCCGGAAATCCCCCTAGGCCACTGAGAAGCCTTCGGGGGTGGGGTAAGCCACTAGCCCAGGCCCCAGCAACGACCACCGAGTATCATCAAAGAAAGGGGCGAGAAAGCGAACTCCGCTTGACCATCCCCTCAGGTTTCGCCCACGCTTTCTTTCTGCCATCTCCCCACGTCCTCATACCAACACTCTCCCTGAGGTTCTCAAGGTGAATCCCTTCCGCCCCCGGCCGGGCTTTCCAGTCCTCAGCTTCTCAGATTCTGGTTCCAACACCGAACGCCTGAGGCCACTAGCGCGTCACCGACCAGAGTTTGGCGCCAAACGACGACCGCCTGGGCGGGGCGGGGGCGGGGCTCGCGGCGGGGCGGGGCTCGCGGGGGGGCGGAGCTCGCGGGGGGCGGAGCCCAAGGGGCGGGGCGGAGAGCGAGGGAGCGGGTGGGGTCCCAGGGAACCTAGAGCTCGGCGGAGCCTCCTGGGGGTGGCGTGCTGGGGTGAGGGAGGGGCGCTGGGATTGAGGAAGTGTGCTGAGGAGAGGCTGGGGCGTCCCCTGGGGTGAGGGAAATGTTGAAGTCAGGGAAAGGACTCTGAGGTGGGAGTGCTGAGAAGAGAAATTAGGGAGTACTGGGGCGGTCGCTGAAGAGAGGCTGCTGGAGGCAAGAGCGCCCTAAGGTGGGGCTGTTCCGAGCTGAGGAGAGGCCGTTGGGGGAGTGGCTGATTCGAGGGAGGGGGTCACGGAAGTGGAAGCCCTTGAGGCTGAGGGAGGGGACTGTGGGGAGAAGGCTGACGTGGCGGAGGGCAGTGAGGAGCAGAATGCTGGTTTAATCGGAACCCTTGGGTTAGGAGGTCGAGGAATCCGGCCCACGTTTTTCATGCCTGGCTTCACAGCCTGTCCCTAAGACTTCACTGTCCCTAATCTCCTACTCGCTCTTCTCTATAACTCTGTTACATTTACCACTCGCTCGTCTGTGATTGAGACACTCTTCGGATGGAGAGTAATTTTTCTTCATCTGAACTCGAAGTTTTAAATAGACAAGAGAAACCAAACATATTTTGGTCCAGCTTTTAAACAGAAGTCTTAGACCAGCCTTCACGCCAGCAGAGCCATCTCTGGCAGCGTCATCCTTAAATGGAGACTGTTGTTGAGCAGAGTCGTGAAACATTTGAAAGAGCATCTGTTGAGGTGGAGGCTGTGATGTATCTTGGATGAATATCAGTGCAAACAGTTCTTTGGGTTCAAGACCCAGTACAGGGCGACACTTTTTCTTTGATGTCTGAATCATTTTACTGGAATAAATAGCAAAACCTTCCCACAATAGCAGTTGGTGTTTTGTAGGACATCCCCCCCCCCCCCAGGTGGATTGTCTAAAGAGCCAATAAATAACCAGGATAGCTCTTCAAATTCTGTTATTTTCCAGAAACATAGCCTGTCCTTCTTGTTAAATGGAAATGAGTACCCATTCTGGGGATGAACTGGGTAGTGATGACAGGTTTTCACTCTGAGAGTCACCTAAAATAATTATAGTAACTTCTGAGCATCTTGTTACATGAAGACATCAGCAGTATACAGAAAAGCTGCAAAGAGCACAGCAAGATGATTTAGGGAAATATAACATATGTAGTTTGGTGTAGTGACAGCTGGGAGAGAGATGGTCATAATATTTGAAGGTTGTGTGCAGTACACGTAAAGAAAGAAACAGAAATGTGGTTGACAATAACAAATTCATGATGTGAAGACAAAAATCTTGTTTGGATATCATATTGATAGTTATATACAACTTTAAAATGATTAGAACAAAAGCTCAAAACTCTGGGGTAGTTAAAAATTGCGCATAAAGACCTTTCCACTTAAGACAGTACAACAAAAAAAAGCGAGACTTTCAAATCATACAGAAATCTGAGTATGAAGTTGGCCTTTCAAGATAGTGAGGAAATGATGAGTTCAATGAATTGTGTTGGAATAACTACGTACCATACCTTATATCAAAATAAACTCCAGATGGATTAAAAAATTAGATCTGTACGATAAAGTAATAAAAGTGCTAAAAGAAAATATGGGAGATTTTTTTAAAATCTCAGAATAAGAAAAGGGTTTAAGAGTATGACACAAAGGACTGCCAAAAAGACTGATCAATATGGCTGCATTAAAAAAAATCCTTCATGGCAAAATGCCACTTTCCTATCCTAGATATAAAGCATAGCAAGCCAGAGCTTTTGTCCTGTTATTAGCCAACAGGGTAATAAAGCTTGCCCAATTTCATAAATCCTTCAGGGTGTCTACAATTTCTCTGTAAAATTTTGAAATTTTGTGTCATTTTTATGATATTCTTTTTTTTTACAATCCAATTTTTTAATTGGAAAAAAAAATCTGTAATAAACATACCTTAGCCCAAGTTCTCTAGAAACCAGAACAGAGGACAAAGCTTTCGTGTTATCATTTGATATTCTTAAAAATAAAAATAAACAGGCAATGGGATTACAGTCAGGACCTGAACAATTATACTTTACTGCCCCTCTGTGGACAACTACCTTATAACCAAATAGAGACACCTGATTCCTGAGAGTTTGTGAAAATTGGTGCCTGTGGATGGATATACTTGGAGGCTTAAGAGCTTCAATTTGAGAAATGCTTTAGCAGAGAATTAAAGAATGAAGGGTTATCACAAAAAGAATTCCATGGGCACATTTTCATTTAAACGTATTTAGTTCATTCAAAAATATGTATTGAATCTTTACTATTTGTCAGGCAAGGTGTTGGGCGGTAGGGATTCAACATAAAACAATATACAAACCCTAGTGGGGGCTATAAATGAATATATAAATAGTTACAGTAAGTGCTACTGTCGTAGTTTAACCTTAGATCTGCCTCTCTCCTATTGAGAGACAATTCCCCATGAATGTTTTCACTTTTCTGCATGGTATGGACTTTATGATTGAATGGCAAATAGGCCTTGGAAATTAGAGATGGGTGCATTGTTCTGGAGAGAGATTTAGAGATTTTTCTTCCCTGAAGCCATTTGCGCTCACTCTGAAGGTAATAAAACTTAGAGACATCTTTCCTCTCATTTGCTTATGTTTCAGAGTTGTAAAACCTAGGGACTTTTGGCTTCTCTCCTAGAGAAGTTTTAGGCAGTACTGACATTTTTCTGTCTATCTCCAGAGGGAAGGAGGAGCAGTAAAGTGTAATGCCCTGCACAACTTCAAGTCTCATAATTTTGGTGTTCCTCTCCTGTGGTTTAAACCCCACTGCACTCACAGGTGATATCTGGCCCTTTGTGTCACTCTGTGGGGAACTAGAGCATGGGGAACAGGTGCTAAGATGCTCTGTGAGTGTAACAGTCTGTTCTCTGATCCAGTCAGAATATATATCAAGTTAACCCCCAAAACAACTACCATCATTACCAAGAATTAGCTGCTTCTAGTATGTTTTGGAAAAGTGGGAAATTTCTTTTACATCCTTGAGATGTCCACTGGGAAGTAGCTTCTTAGCACTGGGTGCCCAACTCCACAGCACCTAGTTATGCCTCTGGATCATTTCCCGTTTCTCTGCTGCCTGGCATTTCTAGACACAGTCCCTTCAGTAAGGATCTACAGCTCTTTTTACACGACACGAGTGGAGAGATTGACGTGAGGCAGACCATGGTCCCCTATCTTTGAGCTATACTTTTTTTTTTTTTTTTTGCAGGTTAAAACTGTATTTTTAATAAAGGATGGCACCACGATGGGTGGAAACACTTTAACTAGTTACTAATTTTCTTTTTTTTTAAAACTTTTTTATTAATTAAAAAAATTAACAAACAAAACATTAAGATATCATTCCATTCTACATATACAATCAGTAATTCTTAATATCATCACATAGTTGCATATTCATCATTTCTTAGAACATTTGCATCGATTTAGAAAAAGAAATAAAAAGACAATAGAAAAAGAAATAAAATGATAATAGAGAAAAAAAGATTATACATACCATACCCCTTACCCCTCGCTTTCATTTACTACTAACATTTCAAACTAAATTTAACATTTGTTCCCCCTATTATTTATTTTTATTCCATATGTTCTACTCTTCTGTTGATATGGTAGTTAAAAGGAGCATCAGACACAAGGTTTTCACATTCACAGAGTCTCATTGTGAAAGCTTTATCATTGTTCAATCATCATCAAGAAACATGGCTACTGGAACACAGCTCTACATTTTCAGGCAGTTCCCTCCAGCCTCTCCACTACATCTTGAACAACAGGGTGATATCTACTTAATGCATAAGAATAACCTCCAGGATAACCTCTCGACTCTATTTGGAATCTCTCAGCCATTGACACTTAGTCTCATTTCACTCTTCCCCCTTTGGTCGAGAAGTTTCTCTCAATCCCCTGCTGTTAATTCTCAGCTCATTCTAGGGTTTTTCTCAGTCCCTTGATGCTGAGTCTCAGCTCATTCCAGGATCTCTGTCCCACGTTGCCAGGAAGGCAACTCCCCTGGGAGTTATGTCCCACGCAGAGAGGGGGAGGGTGGTGAGACTGCTGGTCATGTTGGCTGGAGAGAGAGGCCACATCTGAGCAACAGAAGAGGCTCTCTTGGGGGTGACTCTTAGGCCTAAATTTTAAGTAGACTTGACCTATCCTTTGTGGGGTTAAGTTTCATATGAACAAACCCCAAGACTGGGGGCTCAGCCTATAGCTTTGGTTGTCCACACTGCTTGTGAGAATATCAAGAATTCAACTTGGGGAATTTGAATTTCTCCCTGCTCTCACCATTCCCCGAAAGGGGCTTGCAAATACTTTTCCAGTCACTGATCAAATCACTCTGGGATTCATCGGGGCATCACTCTGGACAAACCAACAAAATCTCATGTCCTACCTGAGATTCCAAGTACTTATGACGTTCAATCAAACTATCTACATGAGTTATATTAGAAAATGCTCTAGTCAAAATATAAATTTTGTAACAAACATTTTTTGCTTTAGTCTCACACATAAGGTGACATTTTAAAGTATTAATTATCATCTATTTTCAGCACCCTGCAATAATGACATTCCTTTGTTCTTCCTCATGCAAAAACATTTTAAAAATTTGTACATTGTACATTTCACTATTATTATACACTCTAGGCATTCCTAGATTATACCATCTCGATCTTTAACATCTATCTTTCTTTCTGATTTCATTTATGTTCCCAGCCCTCCTCCCTCTATCATTCTCACATGCAGCTTCATTCAGTGTTTTAACAAAATTGTATTACAGTTAGGTAGTATTGTGCTGTCCATTTCTGAGTTTTTTGTATCCGGTCCTTTTGCGCTATACTTTTAATTTTGTGATACTATAATTTTATTTATCTCACTATCATTTAAAGCTGAAAGGTAATCAGGCTTTGTTGATACATCATGGTAACTAAAGGAAACGTTATGCTTGTATGCTAGACGGTTTTTTAAAAAATCAATGTTTAATTTATTAAAGTAATACATTTTAAAATTCACTTTGCCTTAAACCTTCAATAATAATGTTTTACTTATAGATCTAATACATTTTAATAATTGCTTTCAATTATTTGATCAATGTTTCACCAACTCAAATTCAACAGACCAACGCCCTTAAATAAATTTGTCCCATTTACAACTAATTAACTTCCATCAAACAATTCAAACAGCAATATTAACTTTAATATGTTTGAATTTCTTCTATTGCTTGACCTGATCAGCAAACTTTTCAAAGTTCTTAAACTACTCTATTAAAGTATAATCAACTTAAACAGTGACTCTCAGGTCCTCATGAATATTCCATAATTTAGTACAACTTTGTAAAATTATCTTACACCTTTCAACTAAAAAATATAAAGTCAGTCAATTACATATTTTAATTTGGAATCACAAGACAAATCTGTTAGATTCTCTAATTTGAGAAATTCTCTTATTACTTTATCACTTCTGTATTTAATGCTGAGCTTTCCTGAGCTTACACTTTGTCTCCAAGGAACTGGTTTACATTTTTGAGTTACTATCCCTAGCAAGTTGCATCTACCATCCTACAGGACTAAGGTGTTTGGGACATGAAATTTTTTTTTTTTTTTATTAATTAAAAAAAATTAACTAACACAACATTAGAAATCAATCCATTCTACATATGCAATCAGTAATTCTTAATATCATCACATAGGTGTATGGTCATCATTTCTCAGTACATATGCATCGATTTAGAGAAAGAAATAGCACAACAACAGAAAAAGAAATAAAGTGATAACACAGAGAAAACACAAATAAAAATAAAAAATACAAAAATATATAAGAGAAAGAAAAAAAAAACAAAAAAAACTAGAGATCAGATGCAGCTTCATTCAGCGTTCCAACATAATTACATTACAGTTAGGCAGTATTGTGCTGACCATTTTTTTTTTTTTTTTTTACACATCATACCATTCTACATATGCAATCAGTAATTCTTAACATCATCACATAGATGCATGATCATCGTTTCTTAGTACATTTGCATCGGTTTAGAAAAACTAGCAGTATAACAGAAAAAAATATAGAATGTTAATATAGAGAAAAAAAATAAAAGTAATAATAATAAGAACAAAACAAATAAAACAAAACAAAACAAGAACCTATCGCTCGGATGCAGCTTCGTTCAGTATTTTAACATGATTACTTTACAATTAGGTATTATTGTGCTGTCCATTTTTGAGTTTTTGTATCTAGTCCTATTGCACAGTCTGTATTCCATCAGCTCCAATTACCCATTATCTTACCCTGTTTCTAACTCCTGCTGAACTCTGTTACCAATGACATATTCCAAGTTTATTCTCGAGTGTCGATTCACATCATTGGGACCATACAGTATTTGTCTTTTAGTTTTTGGCTGGACTCACTCAGCATAATGTTCTCTAGGTCCATCCATGTTATTACATGGTTCATAAGTTTACCCTGCCTTAAAGCTGCATAATATTCCATCGTATGTATATACCACAGTTTGTTTAGCCACTCGTCTGCTGATGGACATTTTGGCTATTTCCATCTCTTTGCAATTGTAAATAACGCTGCTATAAACATTGGTGTGCAAATGTCTGTTTGAGTTTTTGCCCTTAATTCTTTTGAGTAGATTCCCAGCAATAGTATTGCTGGGTCGTATGGCAATTCTATATTCAGCTTTTTGAGGAACCGCCAAACTGTTTTCCACAGTGGTTGCACCATTTGGCATTCCCACCAACAGTGGATAAGTGTGCCTCTTTCACCGCATCCTCTCCAGCACTTGTCATTTTCTGTTTTGTTGATAATGGCCATTCTGGTGGGTGTGAGATGATATCTCATTGTGGTTTTGATTTGCATTTCTCTAATGGCCAGGGACATTGAGCATCTCTTCATGTGTCTTTTGGCCATTTGTATTTCCTCCTCTGAGAGGTGTCTATTCAAGTCTTTTTCCCATTTTGTAATTGGGTTGGCTATCTTTTTGTTGTTGAGTTGAACAATCTCATTATAAATTCTGGATACTAGACCTTTATCTGATATGTCGTTTCCAAATATTGATTCCCATTGTGTAGGCTGTCTTTCTACTTTCTTGATGAAGTTCTTTGATGCACAAAAGTGTTTAATTTTGAGGAGTTCCCATTTATTTATTTCCTTCTTCAGTGCTCTTGCTTTAGGTGTAAGGTCCATAAAACCGCCTCCAATTGTAAGATTCATAAGATATCTCCCGACATTTTCCTCTAACTGTTCTATGGTCTTAGACCTAATGTTTAGATCTTTGATCCATTTTGAGTTAACTTTTGTGTAGGGTGTGAGATATGGGTCTTCTTTCATTCTTTTGCATATGGATATCCAGTTCTCTAGGCACCATTTATTGAAGAGACTGTTCTGTCCCAGGTGAGTTGGCTTGACTGCCTTATCAAAGATCAAATGTCCATAGATGAGAGGGTCTATATATGAACACTCTGTTCGATTCCATTGGTCGATATATCTATCTTTATGCCAATACCATGCTGTTTTGACCACTGTGGCTTCATAATATGCCTTAAAGTCAGGCAGTGCAAGACCTCCAGCTTCGTTTTTTTTCCTCAAGATGTTTTTAGCAATTCGGGGCACCCTGCCCTTCCAGATAAATTTGCTTATTGGTTTTTCTATTTCTGAAAAATACGTTGTTGGGATTTTGATTGGTATTGCATTGAATCTGTAAATCAATTTAGGTAGGATTGACATCTTAACTATATTTAGTCTTCCAATCCATGAACACGGTATGCCCTTCCATCTGTTTAGGTCTTCTGTGATTTCTTTTAGCAGTTTTTTGTAGTTTTCTTTATATAGGTTTTTTGTTTCTTTAGTTAAATTTATTCCTAGGTATTTTATTCTTTTAGTTGCAATTGTAAATGGGATTCGTTTCTTGATTTCCCCCTCCGCTTGTTCATTGCTAGTGTATAGAAATGCTACAGATTTTTGAATGTTGATCTTGTAACCTGCTACTTTGCTGTACTCATTTATTAGCTCTAGTAGTTTTGTTGTGGATTTTTCCGGGTTTTCGACGTATAGTATCATATCATCTGCAAACAGTGATAGTTTTACTTCTTCCTTTCCAATTTTGATGCCTTGTATTTCTTTTTCTTGTCTAATTGCTCTGGCTAGAACCTCCAACACAATGTTGAATAATAGTGGTGATAGTGGACATCCTTGTCTTGTTCCTGATCTTAGGGGGAATGTTTTCAATTTTTCCCCATTAAGGATGATATTAGCTGTGGGTTTTTCATATATTCCCTCTATCATTTTAAGGAAGTTCCCTTGTATTCCTATCCTTTGAAGAGTTTTCAACAGGAAAGGATGTTGAATCTTGTCAAATGCCTTCTCTGCATCAATTGAGATGATCATGTGATTTTTCTGCTTTGATTTGTTGATATGGTGTATTACATTAATTGATTTTCTTATGTTGAACCATCCTTGCATACCTGGGATGAATCCTACTTGGTCATGATGAATAATTCTTTTAATGTGTTGTTGGATACGATTTGCTAGAATTTTATTGAGGATTTTTGCATCTATATTCATTAGAGAGATCGGCCTGTAGTTTTCTTTTTTTGTAATATCTTTGCCTGGTTTTGGTATGAGGGTAATGTTGGCGTCATAGAATGAATTAGGTAGTTTTCCCTCCACTTCGATTTTTTTGAAGAGTTTGAAGAGAGTTGGTACTAATTCTTTCTGGAATGTTTGATAGAATTCACATGTGAAGCCGTCTGGTCCTGGACTTTTCTTTTTAGGAAGCTTTTGAATGACTGATTAAATTTCTTTACTTGTGATTGGTTTGTTGAGGTCATCTATGTCTTCTTGAGTCAAAGTTGGTTGTTCATGTCTTTCCAGGAACCCGTCCATTTCATCTAAATTGTTGTATTTATTAGCGTAAAGTTGTTCATAGTATCCTGTTATTACCTCCTTTATTTCTGTGAGGTCAGTAGTTATGTCTCCTCTTCCATTTCTGATCTTATTTATTTGCATCCTCTCTCTTCTTCTTTTTGTCAATCTTGCTAAGGGCCCATCAATCTTATTGATTTTCTCATAGAACCAACTTCTGGCCTTATTGATTTTCTCTATTGTTTTCAATTTCATTTATTTGTGCTCTAATCTTTGTTATTTCTTTCCTTTTGCTTGCTTTGGGGTTAGCTTGCTGTTCTTTCTCCAGTTCTTCCAAATGGATAGTTAATTCCTGAATTTTTGCCTTTTCTTCTTTTCTGATATAGGCATTTAGGGCAATAAATTTCCCTCTTAGCACTGCCTTTGCTGCGTCCCATAAGTTTTGATATGTTGTGTTTTCATTTTCATTCGCCTCGAGGTATTTGCTAATTTCTCTAGCAATTTCTTCTTTGACCCACTCGTTGTTTAGGAGTGTGTTGTTGAGCCTCCACGTATTTGTGAATTTTCTGGCACTCCGCCTATTATTGATTTCCAACATCATTCCTTTATGGTCCGAGAAAGTGTTGTGTAAGATTTCAATCTTTTTAAATTTGTTAAGACTTGCTTTGTGACCCAGCATATGGTCTATCTTTGAGAATGATCCATGAGCACTTGAGAAAAAGGTGTATCCTGCTGTTGTGGGATGTAATGTCCTATAAATGTCTATTAAGTCTAGTTCATTTATAGTAATATTCAGATTCTCTATTTCTTTGTTGATCCTCTGTCTAGATGTTCTGTCCATTGATGAGAGTGGTGAATTGAAGTCTCCAACTATTATGGTATATGAGTCTATTTCCCTTTTCAGTGTTTGCAGTATATTCCTCACGTTTTTTGGGGCATTCTGATTCGGTGCGTAAATATTTATGATTGTTATGTCTTCTTGTTTAATTGTTCCTTTTATTAGTAGATAGTGTCCTTCTTTGTCTCTTTTAACTGTTTTACATTTGAAGTCTAATTTGTTGGATATTAGTATAGCCACTCCTGCTCTTTTCTGGTTGTTATTTGCATGAAATATCTTTTCCCAACCTTTCACTTTCAACCTATGTTTATCTTTGGGTCTAAGATGTGTTTCCTGTAGACAGCATATAGAAGGATCCTGTTTTTTAATCCATTCTGCCAATCTATGTCTTTTGATTGGGGAATTCAGTCCATTGACATTTAGTGTTATTACTGTTTGGATAATATTTTCCTCTAACATTTTGCCTTTTGTATTATATATATCATATCTGATTTTCCTTCTTTCTACACTCTTTTCCATATCTCTCTCTTCTGTCTTTTTGTATCTGACTCTAGTGCTCCCTTTAGTATTTCTTGCAGAGCTGGTCTCTTGGTCACAAATTCTTTCAGTGACTTTTTGTCTGAGAATGTTTTAATTTCTCCCTCATTTTTGAAGGATAATTTTGCTGGATATAGGAGTCTTGGTTGGCAGTTTTTCTCTTTTAGTATTTTAAATATATCATCCCACTGTCTTCTAGCTTCCATGGTTTCTGCTGAGAAATCTACACAAAGTCTTATTGGGTTTCCCTTGTATGTAATGGATTGTTTTTCTCTTGCTGCTTTCAAGATCTTCTCTTTCTCTTTGACCTCTGACATTCTAACTAGTAAGTGTCTTGGAGAACGCCTATTTGGGTCTAATCTCTTTGGGGTGCGCTGCACTTCTTGGATCTGTAATTTTAGGTCTTTCATAAGAGTTGGGAAATTTTCAGTGATAATTTCTTCCATTAGTTTTTCTCCTCCTTTTCCCTTCTCTTCTCCTTCTGGGACACCCACAACACGTATATTTGTGCGGTTCATATTGTCCTTGAGTTCCCTGATACCCTGTTCAAATTTTTCCATTCTTTTCCCTATAGTTTCTGTTTCTTTTTGGAATTCAGATGTTCCATCCTCCAATTCACTAATTCTATCTTCTGTCTCTTTAAATCTATCATTGTAGCTATCCATTATTTTTTCTATGTTTGCTACTTTATCCTTCACTTCCATAAGTTCTGCGATTTGTTTTTTCAGTTTTTCTATTTCTTCTTTATGTTCAGCCCATGTCCTCTTCATGTCCTCCCTCAATTTATCGATTTCATTTTTGAAGAGGTTTTCCATTTCTGTTCGTATATTCAGCATTAGTTGTCTCAGCTCTTGTGTCTCATTTGAGCTATTGGTTTGTTCCTTTGACTGAGCCATATTCTCAATCTTTTGAGCGTGGACAGTTATCTTCTGCTGCTGGCGTCTGGGCATTTATTCAGATTTCTCTTGGTGTTGGACCCAGCAAGGTTGTAATATTTTTCTGTGAAATCTCTCGGATCTGTTTTTCTTATCTTGCCCAGTATGTGGCGCACGTGGCACACGTTTGTCTCAAGTGTTTGGAATGGGTCTCCCCCAGTCACCGATCTCCGTGGCCTGGGGATTTCGGATCCAATTCTCTCCGTTGATTCAGGGGCCGCGCGTGGTGGGGGCGTCAGCTGCCGCAGCTTGAGGGGACCCTGTGGCTGGTTGCGGGCCGCAGCGGGCCTGGGGGATTCCCCACCCGACCAGGAAGCCTCCCGTGGGGGGGGGGGGGCTACCGCTGCTTGGATAGCCCTCCTATCCGAGACTTGTATCCGCGGACTCGAAGCAGAGACTCGAAGCCGCCCACAAAAGAGGGGTGCCGCCTGCCTCGGCTTGGGAAACTTGCTTCTCCAATACTCTCAGCCGGCCCGGAAAGGAGGGAGGGAGTAGCTCGGACCACCGCAGCTGCCGCTGATCGGGAAATCACGCGCCGCTCGGGGGTCTCACCGCAGCCGAGTCTTGCAGTCAGTCTAGCCAGCCCAGACTTTGGATAGCCCTCTGATCTGAGATTCGTAGCCGCGGACTCAAAGCCGAGACTCGAAGCCGCCCGCAGAAGAAGGGCGCCGCCTGCCTCGGCTTGGGAAACTTGCTTCTCCGATACTCTCAGCCGGCCCGGGAAGGAGGGAGGGATTAGCTCGGACTGCCGCAGCTGCGGCTGCTCGGCAAATCACGCGCTGCTCGGGGGTCTCGCCGCAGCCAGGAGTCGCAGTCAGACTTGCCAGCCCAGACTTTGGATAGCCCTCTGATGCGAGACTCGTAGTCGCGGACTCGAAGCCGAGACTCGAAGCCGCCGGCAAAAGTGTGGCGCCGGCCGCCTTGGCTGGGAAGCTTGTCTCTCCGCGTCCCTCAGCCAGCCCGGGAAGGAGGGAGGGATTAGCTCGGACCGCCGCAGCTGCGGCTGCTCGGGAAATCGCCCGCCGCTCGGGGATCTCACTCACCGCAGCCGAGTTTCGCAGTCAGACTAACCAGCCCAGACTGGGTTACGCTGTGTGTCCATTCCCTGCTGTAGCCCCGGGAGCTGTTCTGTACTGTTTCTGTTCACCTATTAGTTGATTTGGAGTTGGAGGAACTAAGACGCATGTACCTTACTAAGACGCCATCTTGGACTCCACCCGGGACATGAAATTTTTGACTGCATACATTCAAGGGGACTTTTCTGAGTGTGCTAGAATTTTAAATCATTCACCAATGTGATTTTTCCCCCATAATACAAGGGGAAATCACTTTTGAAGTTAAACATTTCATAGAGGGGCCTCTTATGTGGACATCCCAGTTCCTAACCTGGTTCACCTGCTCACAAGGTCTTCACCTCCTGAAAATCTTCCCTTCTTCTATACTCCATCTTGTCAATTTTTATCTATCTTTGGGCACCTCACCCCAGGCTCTAAAAGGGGTTGGTGAAATGGTAAATTCTCCTCCCTCCCACAATGTGTTTCACTAAGATCTGAGCAATTCTATCTACAATATTATTTACAATAATAGTTCAGCAAATATTGAGCTCCTACTTTGTACCAGTTACTGTTCTAGGTGCTGATCGACACTCCTAGGGCCTTCAGGAGGACACTCATTGATGGCTGATAATACCCTAAGGGTGTAAAACGGCAGTCTGGATAAGCTGGAAGCTGGTGATCATGTTTCTTCTAGTGGTTCAGGGAAGTTGGGGCTCTCCAGCTTTGTTCCCTTCTGGGATCTTCCCTCGAATGTGAAATGTTATTCCCTCAAGCAGCCAGCAAGTAATAGTTGAACTATCTCATTCATCCCCCTAACAACAAACACTGCTTCTCAATATAATCCAAACCCATGAAAGAAAAATGCTTTTCCTCACTTCTTCACTGTCGCACGACCATCTCTCATTAATCAAGTCAGTACTTGACAATATTACAAAGAGCTGTTTTCCATCTTCAAATTGTGCCCCTTTAGGAATCAGACAGATGAAGCCTACTGCTGAGTCATATGCCTCTTAGTGGCTACTCTTCTGGCTACACAAGGAAGTTTAAAAATCACTACTGTTTATAAGGAGTTGGTTAAGTTCCTAACTTAGGGCCTTTCCTCATTCTTCCCAATTACAAGAATAAATACAGGGCACTGTGGAAACGTGTGTGGGGGGGGCACCTTATCCATTTTCCCAGGGTCAGGGACATAGCATCTAGGTTGAGATCCATGAATGGCTGATTAGTTAGGTAATGGAGGGAAAGAACACTAACTTAGTAGAGGGCACTTAGCAGGTGTTCAATACTTATTTGTAGAATGAATGGATGACAATTAAAAACCTCCCATGTTCTCCAAATGTTTTCTTTAAATTCATCTTTGTCAGTATTCTTGTTCCATCAATTGTCATAACATTTTTCTTACACTTCTCGTTTATATACACATTTCAAATTCTGTGCCTATTGTCTCATGCAGGGAGATATTCTGAAAGATACTAATCATTCCATAACATGTCCATTTGTATTAACCAAAGATGCTTCCTATAGATCTTCATGACTAAAGATCAGAAAAGTAGGAAAAAAATCATTCATAGGTTTATAAACTAAAAAAACAAAACAAAAATCTTTTCCATCTTTATTGAAATAATTAATAAAACAAAGTTGCTTATACTATATACATATAATTTTATTGTATACATATAATTTTAACTGCTACCTTTTCACTTACCTAACAAACATTTTTCCAATGTCTTCATAAGGATTTTCCAATCCAGTCTTCATAAGGATTTTTAAAGACTGCATAATATTTCTGTTCTAGTTTGCTAGCTGCCGGAATGCAACACACCAGAGACGGATTTGCTTTTAACAAAAGGGGATTTATTTCGTTAGTTCTTCAGAGGAAAGGCAGCAACTTTTAACTGAGGTTCTTTCTTACGTGGGAAGGCACAGGGTGATCTCTGCTGGCCTTCTCTCCAGGCCTCTAGGTTCCAACAACTTTCCCTGGGGTGATTTCTTTCTGCATCTCCAAAGGCCTGGGCTGAGCTGCGAGTGCTGAGATGAGGTATGCTGAGCTGCTTGGGCTGTGCTATGCTGAGCTCTCTCATTTAAGCACCAGCCAATTAAATCAAACATCATTCATTGCAGCAGGCACACCTCCTCCTAGCCCACTGCAGATGTAATCAGCAACATATGAGGTTCACACACCATTGGCTCATGTCCACAGCAACAGATCTAGGCACCTTCACCTGGCCAAGTTGGCAACTGAATCTAACTACCACAATTCCTTAGGATGTCTATGTTATTATTAATTTAACAATTTCCCTGTTATTGGACATTACAAATGTAATGCAGACATCATTTTGCATAGTTTATTAGCACTACTTTTCTTAGGATAGATTTTTAGAAGTGTGAATAATTGAATCAAAGCCTATGGACAGTTTTAAGGTTCTCAATAAATATTTAAGACTTTTGGAAATATTTGTTTGTACCAATTCCCATTTGCCAGGAAAAGTAGAGTGGTTATCTTATGGTGCTCATGGAGTTTATAGTCTAGCAGAGAAGACAGACTTTATACAAATAATTATATAAAGAATTATGTATAAATAAAATTGTGGAAAAGCATTGAAGGAAAAGTATAGTATGTACTGTGCTAAGCACACAGATTAAAAGGTGACTCAGGCAAATGTGTGCCATGACAGTCAATGTCCTCTGGGAGAGACAGACCCATAGACAGGGCATTCTTACCTAGTGTTTTGATTGACATTTAGTATTCACTTCAGTCTTCGTTGGCTCGTATTTTTCATCCTTGTTTGTTCTCTTTGTGATTTTTTTAATTCAATAAATATGATATTTTATTTCATCTTAATACAATGCACCATAGCAAGGTGGCTGAATGTTCTGTTTTTCCTCATATAGTACCAATCTCTGTTCATGTACTTGGTTGTTGTTCTGAGAAAAATTCAGACTCTGTTCAAATTTATATCCAGATTCTAGATAAAGTATAAGAGCCTGAACAGAAGTTATAGAAATAGCAAATGAACACAACAGCAGAGTTACAATCATACCTGGTGGATGAAAGCATATCTTTCCTATTCATGCTTAACTCCGAGATTCCAGGGTTAGACAAAGGAGAAGATAACTAAATAAAAAGTAATGCTTTACATTTTTATCATGATTATTTGTACATGGAAATTAAATTGTAAATATTTCCATTGTATATTACCTTTAAAGTCAAACATTACTCGAATAAGATTTAAAGATGTAGAACTATCTTGCACAAATGAATTTCTAGTTTAGCTTAAAATTAATAAATAACAAGTTAACAAAATGTGTGTGTGTTTGTGTGTGTGTGTATCAGTTTGGGCTTCCTCATTTATTCAAATTTATTCCCAACAATGTTTTAAACGTTTTTATTGCTAAATATAACACATAGAAAAGAAAAAAAAAAACAATGATTTTCAAAGTACACTTCAGTAAGTAAACACAGATTTCAGAGTTTGTTATGGGTTACCATTCCACTATTTCAGATTTTTCCTTCTAGCTGCTCTAAAACCCTGGAGGCTTGAAGAATTATTTACTTTTTTGTAAAAAATAACATATATACTAAAAAGCAATAAATGTCAAAGCATGTTTCAACAATTCGTTGTAGAACAGATTTCAGAGTTTGGTATGGGTTACAATTGCACAATTTTTACTTCTAGCTGCTCTAAGATACTGGAAACTAAAAGAAATATCAGTGTAATGATTCAATAATCATACTCGTTTCCTAAACCCTACCTTTTCTGTATAACTCCACCATCACCATTGATCTTTCTCCTACTCTTTAGGGATATTTGGGCTATGATCATTCTAACTTTTTCATGTTGGAAGGGGCTATTGATAACATTGGATAGAGGGATGGAACTAGTCGATTTCTTGAGAGGCTGGCCCCTCTGCATTTTGGGACTTATGTGATCCAGAGACCCATCTGGAGGTTGCAGATATTCCCAAATTTTAAAAACTTGCAACTTAAGTAGATGCTCAGAGAGGCATGCCTATTACGTTAATTTAGCCAACATTTATTAAAACAGCTCAGTGCCAGGTTCTCTGCTGGGTGTGGAAATAAAGATGTGGTCCCTTCCCTAAAGGATCCGTGCGGCTGGTAGGGAAGACAGATATAGAAACAGATAATCACCACACAGGATGAGATAAGAGGGATTATACATGCAGTTGGAAATCAAGTATAGCTTTTTCTGGGGGGATCCTCAGAGGGGTGGTTAATTTGGGGGTTGTTTGGTTAGCTAAAATTGACAAAAATGCAATATACCAGAAATGGACTGGCTTTTAAAAATATATATTTTTATTATAAACAACGAACAACAATATAAACATTCTTGACATAGAAATATTCTCGACATCATTCTTGTTGTGGTTATAATCAATGCTTACAATATCATCACATAGTTGTGTTTTCATCACCATGATCATTTTTTACATTTGCATCTCTCCAGCAAAAGAAAGAAAAAATAAAAAACTCTTACATGCCATATCCCTTACCACTCCCTTTCATTGACCAGTAGTATTTCAATCTACTCAATTTATTTTAACCTTTGTTCCTCCTATTATTTGTTTATTTCTTTTTTTTTTTTCTCTTTCAAAAATGTATTTTTTTTTTAATTTTTTTTATTAACGGAAAGAAAAAAAAATTAACACAACATTTAGAAATCATACCATTCTACATATGCACTCAGTAATTCTTAACATCATCACATAGATGCATGATCATTGTTTCTTAGTACATTTGCATCGGTTTAGAGGAACTAGCAACACAACAGAAAAAGATATAAAATGTTAATATTAAGAAAAGAAATAAAAGTAGTAGTAATAGTAAAAAACAACAACAAACAAACCAACAAGCAAACAAAAACAAAAAAAACCCCTATAGCTCAGATGCAGCTTCATTCAGTATTTTAACATGATTACTTTACAATTAGGTATTATTGTGCTGTCCATTTTTGAGTTTTTGTATCTAGTCCTGTTGCACAGTCTGTATCCCTTCAGCTTCAATTACCCATTGTCTTACCCTGTTTCTAACTCCTGCTGAACTCTGTTACCAATGACATATTTCAAGTTTATTCTCGAATGTCCGTTCACATCAGTGGGACCATACAGTATTTGTCCTTTAGTTTTTGGCTGGATTCACTCAGCATAATATTCTCTAGGTCCATCCATGTTATTACATGGTTCATAAGTTTATCTTGTCTTAAAGCTGCATAATATTCCATCGTATGTATATACCACAGTTTGTTTAGCCACTCTTCTGTTGATGGAGATTTTGGCTGTTTCCATCTCTTTGCAATTGTAAATAATGCTGCTATAAACATTGGTGTGCAAATGTCCGTTTGTGTCTTTGCCCTTAAGTCCTTTGAGTAGATACCTAGCAATGGTATTGCTGGGTCGTATGGCAATTCTATATTCAGCTTTTTGAGGAACCGCCAAACTGCCTTCCACAGTGGTTGCACCCTTTGACATTCCCACCAACAGTGGATTATGTTGAAGAGTTTGAGGAGAGTAGGTACTAATTCTTTCTGGAATGTTTGATAGAATTCACATGTGAAGCCGTCTGGTCCTGGACTTTTCTTTTTAGGGAGCTTTTGAATAACTAATTCAATCTCTTTACTTGTGATTGGTTTGTTGAGGTCGTCTATTTCTTCTTGAGTCAAAGTTGGTTGTTCATGTCTTTCCAGGAACCTGTCCATTTCTTCTAAATTGTTGTATTTATTAGCATAAAGTTGTTCATAGTATCCTGTTATTACCTCCTTTATTTCTGTGAGGTCAGTAGTTATGTCTCCTCTTTCATTTCTAATCTTATTTATTTGCATCCTCTCTCTTCTTCTTTTTGTCAATCTTGCTAAGGGCCCATCAATCTTGTTGATTTTCTCATAGAACCAACTTCTGGTCTTATTGATTTTCTCTATTGTTTTCATGTTTTCAATTTCATTTATTTCTGCTCTAATCTTTGTTATTTCTTTCCTTTTGCTTGCTTTGGGATTAGTTTGTTGTTCTTTCTCCAGTTCTTCCAAGTGGACAGTTAATTCCTGCATTTTTGCCTTTTCTTCTTTTCTGATAAAGGCATTTAGGGCAATAAATTTCCCTCTTAGCACTGCCTTTGCTGCGTCCCATAAGTTTTGATATGTTGTGTCTTCATTTTCATTTGCCTCTAGGTATTTACTAATTTCTCTTGCAATTTCTTCTTTGACCCACTTGTTGTTTAAGAGTGTGTTGTTGAGCCTCCATGTATTTATGAATTTTCTGGCACTCCGCCTATTATTGATTTCCAACTTCATTCCTTTATGATCCGAGAAAGTGTTGTGTATGATTTCAATCTTTTTAAATTTGTTAAGACTTGCTTTGTGACCCAGCATATGGTCTATCTTTGAGAATGATCCATGAGCACTTGAAAAAAAGGTGTATCCTGCTGTTGTGGGATGTAATGTCCTATAAATGTCTGTTAAGTCAAGTTCATTTATAGTAATATTCAGATTCTCTATTTCTTTATTGATCCTCTGTGTAGATGTTCTGTCCATTGATGAGAGTGGTGAATTGAAGTCTCCAACTATTATGGTATATGTGTCTATTTCCCTTTTCAGTGTTTGCAGTGTATTCCTCACGTATTTTGGGGCATTCTGGTTCGGTGTGTAAATATTTATGATTGTTATGTCTTCTTGCTTAATTGTTCCTTTTAATAGTATATAGTGTCCTTCTTTGTCTCTTTTAACTGTTTTACATTTGAAGTCTAATTTGTTGGATATTAGTATAGCCACTCCTGCTCTTTTCTGGTTGTTGTTTGCATGAAATATCTTTTCCCAACCTTTCACTTTCAACCTATATTTATCTTTGGGTCTAAGATGTGTTTCCTGTAGACAGCATATAGAAGGATCCTGTTTTTTAATCCATTCTGCCAGTCTATGTCTTTTAATTGGGGAATTCAGTCCATTGACATTTAGAGTTATTACTGTTTGGATAATATTTTCCTCTACCATTTTGCCTTTTGTATTATATATATCATATCTGACTTTCCTTCTTTCTACACTTTTCTCCATGTCTCTCTCTTCTGACTTTTTGTATCTGACTCTAGTGCTTCCTTTAGTATTTCTTGCAGAGCTGGTCTCTTGGTCACAAATTCTCTTAGTGACTTTTTGTCTGAGAATGTTTTAATTTCTCCCTCATTTTTGAAGGACAATTTTGCTGGATATAGGAGTCTTGGCTGGCAGTTTTTCTCTTTTAGTAACTTAAATATATCATCCCACTGTCTTCTAGCTTCCATGGTTTCTGCTGAGAAATCTACACATAGTCTTATTGGGTTTCCCTTGTATGTGACGGATTGTTTTTCTCTCGCTGCCTTCAAGATCCTCTCTTTCTCTTTGACCTCTGACATTCTAACTAGTAAGTGTCTTGGGGAACGCCTATTTGTGTCTAATCTCTTTGGGGTGCGCTGCACTTCTTGGATCTGTAATTTTAGGTCTTTCATAAGAGTTGGGAAATTTTCAGTGATAATTTCTTCCATTAGTTTTTCTCCTCCTTTTCCCTTCTCTTCTCCTTCTGGGATACCCACTACACGTATATTTGTATGGTTCACATTGTCCTTGACTTCCCTGATACCTTGTTCAAATTTTTCCATTCTTTTCCGGATAGTTTCTGTTTCTTTTTGGAATTCAGATGTTTCATCCTCCAAATCACTAATTCTATCTTCTGTTTCTTTAAATCTGTCGTTGTAGGTATCCATTGTTTTTTCCATCTTTTCTACTTTATCTTTCACTTCCATAAGTTCTGTGATTTGTTTTTTCAGTTTTTCTATTTCTTCTTTTTGATCAGCCTATGTCTTCTTCATGTCCTCCCTCAATTTATCGATTTCGTTTTTTAAGAGGTTTTCCATTTCTGTTCGTATATTCAGCATTAGTTGTTTCAGCTCCTGTATCTCATTTGAACTATTGGTTTCTTCGTTTGACTGGGCCATATGTTCAATTTTCTGAGCGTGATCCGTTATCTTCTGCTGGCGTCTGGGCATTTAGTCAGATTTCCCCGGGTGTTCGACCCCACAGGTTGAAAGATTTTTCTGTGCAATCTCTGGGTTCTGTTTTTCTTATCCTGCCCAGTAGGTGGCGCTCGTGGCACACGTTTGTCTGTGGGTTCCACCAGTGAAAGTTGCTGTAGGTCCTTTAACTCTGGAAAATTCTCGCCGTAGGGGAGGTTCGGCAGCCGAAGCGTCCCCGGAAGAATGCCAGCCGGCCCGGGGTTCCGAACGCGGGGAGGGTCGCCAGCCGTCGCAGCACAGGAGAGTGTCCGGCCAAATTAGCTAGTCGGCCCGGGGCACCAAGCCTGGCGGGAGGGCGCCAGCTGTCGCAGCCCGGGAGAGTGGACCGTTCCCAGCCGACGGGGGAGTCACGTGTTTGGAAGGGATCCCCCGGTCACCGCTCTCCGCAGTCTGGGGATTTCCGACCCAACTATCTCAGTTGTTCCGGGCGGCCTCGTGTGGTGGGGGCACCAGCTGCCGCGGCCCAAGGGGACCGTCTGTCCAATTCTACCAGCTGGCCTGGGAAGGTGGAAGGGAGGGACTCCGGTCGCTTGCCGTCCCACCCAGGAAAGCCCGTGCCCCCCGGTGATCTCACCGGAGCTGGTTCTCCCAGATAGTCAGCCGTTCCAGGATGGGGTACGCTGTCCCTTTGATCTCCCTCGTGGCTCCGGGAGCTGCTCTGTATTATCTCCACTCCCCCAGTAGCTGTTCTGGAGGAGGAAAGGTGAGGGCGGCAAGGCTGTCGAGGCTGGTGGCGGAGGAGCACGGTGAAGGCGGGGGAAGAGGGCACCGTGGTGGTTGGAGAGCAGCCGGAGCAGGAGGGGGAGGAGAGGGGAGAAGGAGGTCGGGCGGCTCGGCTGCTGCGGGGCGTGGGCGCCGCGCGGCGGGCCGGCGGAGAAAGAGAGGGGAGAAGGAGGTCGGGCGGCTCGGCTGCTGCGGGGCGTGGGCGCCGCGCGGCGGGCCGGCGGAGAAAGAGAGGGGAGAAGGAGGTCGGGCGGCTCGGCTGCTGCGGGGCGTGGGCGCTGCGCAGCGGGCCGGCGGAGAAAGAGCTTGTTTATTTCTTATCCATATGTTTTCCTCATGTGTCCATACCTTAGATAAAA
The DNA here is from genome assembly GCF_023851605.1 of Tamandua tetradactyla. Classification (NCBI taxonomy): domain Eukaryota; kingdom Metazoa; phylum Chordata; class Mammalia; order Pilosa; family Myrmecophagidae; genus Tamandua; species Tamandua tetradactyla. The sequence goes on from NC_135333.1 coordinate 30,938,192, forward strand.
GGAGCATCAGAAACAAGGTTTTCACAATTACACAGTCACATTGTGAAAGCTATATCATTATTCAATCATCTTCAAGAAACATGGCTACTGAAACACAGCTCTACAGTTTCAGGCACTTCCCTCTAGCCACTCTAATAAGCCATAAACTAAAAAGGGGATATCTATATAATGCAAAAGAATAATCTCCAGGATAACCTCTTGACTCTGTTTGAGATCTCTCAGCCACTGACACTTTATTTTGTCTCATTTCTCTCTTCCCCCTTTCAGTTGAGAAAATTTTCTCAATTGCTTGATGCTGAGTCCCAGCTCATTCTAGGATTTCTGTCCCACATTGCCAGGGAGGTTTACACTCCTGGGAGTCATGTCCCACATGATTGGCTTTTAACAATGGGGATTTATTAGCTTACAAGTTCACAGTTTTAAGGCTGTGAAAATGTCCAATTTAAGACATCAACTGGATAATAAGATAATATTTTCTCCCTGAAGAAAGGTTACTGATAATCCAAAACACCTCTGCCACATGGGAAGGCCTACAGTGGTATCTGCTGGTCCTTCTTTCCTGGGTTTCAATTGCTTCAGCTTCTATCTTCATTGGCACTCTCTCTCAGCTTCTCTGGATGTTTCTTTTTCAGTGCCTTTAGGGTTTTTTCTGTGTTTTATCCTCCTATAAAGGACTCCAGAAAGAGGGTAAGACCCACCTTGAATGAGATGGGTCACATCTTAGTGAAAATAACCTAATCAAAAGGGTCCCACCCACAATAGGTCTAGATCCACAGGAATGGGTTAAAAGAACATGATCTGGGATACATAATAGCTTCAACCATCACAGGGTTGGAAGAATAAGTGAGAATTTGCCATCCAGGCAAGGTGGGAAAGATAGAGGGAACATGGAAGTCTATTTTGGGAGCTGCAAGTGGTTCTGCTGGAATGAGAGACACAAGGGAGAAAGGAGCTCTAGGCATCAACAAGGAGAAGTCAAAAGGAGCTAATGCTGAGGATAGTGTGGAGGCAGGAAAGCTGCAGGAATCTTCTAAAGCACTGATGAAGTCCAAATTCCTTAATCTAGGTTGTTACATAGACATTAGTTGTATTACTTTAATTTAAAATGTATATATATTTTATAGGCTCTTCTGTTAATTTCAAATTTTAAATTTAATATATTAATGTACAGAGTTGCTCTGTGGGGTAATGGAAAAATTTTGGTAATGAATTGTGATGGTAGCACAACATTGTGAATGTAATTAACACCACTGAAATGTATAGTTGAAAGTGGTTAAAATCACAAATTTTTTGTTGTATATGTTATCACAATAAAGTTTGGTTTAGAAAAAAAAAGGAGCTAATGCTGGATGAACATGTAATAATGATGATGACAGCCACAGCCCTTACCATTTGTCAAGCCCTGTTCTAAGTGCTTTCCCCAGATCCATGCATCCGGTCCTCCCAAAGTCCTAGTGAAGTAGGAACTATTACTACAATTTACGGATGATGAAACTGAGGCACTGCAAGGTTAAGTAACATGCCGAAGGTTCACAGTCCAGCTTCAGTGTCCATGGTCTTAATCAATGTGATCTACCACTATATGGCAGAACCTGTGTACCCACAGGGGCTTAATTATTCATCTATAGAGTACTCTATAAGCCCACATAGGAGGGGTAATTAAATCAGACTAATAGCCCAATTCAGCCAATTATAGCTATGTGAATTTAGGGAAATTATTTTACCTCTTTATACCTCAGTTTTTTCATCCAAAAACCAGGGATAAAAATAGCACCTAGCTCACTGAATTGTGAGAAATAAATGGGTTAATATATGTGAAGTACTCAAACTGCTGTGTTGAGAATGGATTGGAAGAGACAAGAGACAGGGCAAGTAGGAAACTTTCAAAGACCAAGCCAGGGGTCATGATGGCCTCAGTTTGAAAATGGGGAAAACTGTACCTCACTTGCAGGGCTGTACTGAAAAGTCAATAAAATAATGTGCATAATATGCATAAAATGGTATATAGCCCATAGTGAATGCCTTTGATTTTTTTATGTAGAATATCAATTATATACAAAAGTAGACAGTATATAATGCCCTCTTTGTGTCCATTACCCAGGTTTTCAACACATGGCCAATGTGGCTTCCCCTTTACCTCCATCCACATCCTCCTTCCCATATTATTTGGAAGCAAATTCCATATATCATATCTCTTTATCTGTAAGTATTTCAGTATGAATCTCTAAACGATAAGTGCTCTTTACTTAACTATAATACCATTATCACACATAACAATTAATTCATAATAAAAAATAAACAGGAAACATTCAAATGTTCAATTTTTTTTTAAGTTTCTCTCAACTGGTATCCAAATAGTGTACACACATTGCAATTGATCCATGTCTTATGAGTTTCTTTTAATCTACATATTCCCTATCTCGCAATTTATTTGTTTAAAAAATGAAGTCATTTGCTCTGGGGTTTTCCATAGCCTGGATTTTGCTGACCACTTCCCTTTGGTGTCATTTAACATGCTCCTCTGTCTTCTGTATTTCCCATTAACTGGTAGTTGGACCTAGAGTCTAGATCAGATTTGGGATTATTTGGTAAAGACTTGATTAGGTGGTATTGTTTACCATCAAGAGGCATATAATACGTGGCTATTTTTTTTTTTTTAGATGTAAGCAGTCACTGATGATAAACCTGAATCCATTAATTCATTAGGGGTTGTGAAATGGTGCTATTTTAATTCTTTCATTCCTTCTTATTTTATTAACTGGAATACTTCTAAAAGGGAAAGTTCTCCTTATCTACTATTGGTTACCTGGTACTGCACTTTATATGGGAATGACATGAGACATGCTTATTTCAGTCTCTTTATTTGCCAGTTTTCAAAATATCAAGTTGTAGTATCCTTCAATGGCAACCAATTAGTGTTTTTAAGTAAAAATATGAATTTATGAATGAAAATATTTGATGAACTTCAATCCATGGCAATTATTATGCATGCTCAAGTTGTCCCATCTTCAGCTAATGGGATCCTCTTTAAATTGGTTCCTTGGTCCTTCTTTCAATAGCCCAGTCTTTAGTAGCTTCCTTGTTGTCTAGTATGACAAGATATTCCAGGCTCATCTCATGATTTTCAAGCTCTAGACCATAGGACACTTCTTCAAGGAACCTTGGATCCGTTTAGTGGCAAACAGTATTTCAAGAACACAGTCTGGGCCATAGTTACCGGGGTAGTTTTTATGTCTAGGTCATTTTAATGGACAGAGTCATGAAGTATTAAAAAAAAACAGCTTTATTGAGGTAGAATTGACATATAATAAATTGCACATACTTAAAGCGTGCAATTTGATAAATTTTCACATATGTGTATGTGCTGGTTTGAATCTATGGTGGACCCCAGAAAAGTCATGTCCTTTAATTTTCATTCAATATTGCTCGGTAGGAGCATTTTGCTTGTTCCCATGGAGATGTGACCCACCCAATTGTGGGTGGAAGCTTTTGATTATGTGATTTTCATGGAGGTGTGTTTCCACCCATTGAAGGTGGAGGTGCTTACTGGAATCCTTTAAAAGAGGAAATATTTTAGAGAGAGTCCCTTTTGTAGAGTCACAAGAAAGCCAGCAGATGCCACCATGTTCGCCATGTGCCCTTCCAGCTGAGAGAGAAACGTTGAACGTTATTGACCTTCTTGAACCAAGGTATCTTTCACTGGATGCCTTAGATTGGATATTTCTATAGACTTGTTTCAATTGGGATACTTTCTCAGCCTTAGAACTGTAAACTAGCAACTTATTAAATCCTCCTTTTTAAAAGCCATTCCATTTCTGGTATATTGCGTTCTGGCAGCTAGCAAACTAGAACAGTATACATCCATGAAATCTATAAATTTTGACATATGTATACATCCAAGAAACCTATACCACATTCAAGATAGTGAACATATCTATACTCCCAAAAGTTTTTTGGGGTCACTTTGAAATCCCTCCTACTTTCTCCTCCCTTCCCTTTCTTCCAACCCAACCCCACCTCAGTTCCCCAGGCAACTGATTTTTTTAAACTAATGAGATTTTATTATTACTATTATTTTTTATTTTTTAGATGCGTGGTCCGGAATTGAACCTGCGTCTCCCGCATGAAAGGCAAGCATTCTACCACTGGACCACCTGTGCACTCACTATTTTATTTTTTTAGTTAAAAAATTATTTACTTTTAATTGTGGTAAAATATACATAATATAAACATAACAATTTTAATATTTTAAAATTAAAAATTTTAAGTGGAAAATCTTTGACATTAAGTACATTGACAATATTGTGTAACTTTCAACACTATCTATTTCCAGATTATTTTCATCATCCTAAAAGAAACTTATAGTCATTTAGCAATAACTCCCTCTTCCCCATTCTGCCATCCCTGGTATCCACTACCCTGCTTTCTGTCTCTATGAATTTGTAGTCTAAGTATTTCATATAAGAGATATCATATAGTATTTGTCCTTTTGTATCTGAATTATTTCACTGAACAGGATCTCTTCAAGGCTTATCCATGTTGTAGCAGATACCAGTGGTTCACTTCTTTTTATGGCTAAATAATATTCCATTGTAGGGATATGCCACGTTTTGTCTAACCACTCAATGGTTGATGGACGCTGGACTGCTTTCACTTTTTGGCTAATATGAATAATGCTGTGCTGAACATTGGTGTACAAATGTCTGAGTCCCTGCTTTCACTGTTTTGGGGTATATAGCTAGGAATAGAATTGCTTGGTCATATGGTAATTCTGTTTAATTTTCTGAAGAACTGCCAAATTGTTTTCCACAGAGGTGCACCATTTGCCACTGCAACAATAATTTACGAGGGTTCCTATTTCTCCATATTCTTGCCAACATTTGTTATTTTCAGTTTTTAAAATAATTGCCATCCTAGTGGGTATGAAGTGTTTATCTCATTGTAGTTTAAATTTGCATTTCTCTAATGTCTAATAATATTGAGCATCCATTCATATTTGAATATCTTCTTTGGAGAAATGTCTATTCAAATACTTGACCCATTTTTAAATGAGGTTGATTGTCTTTTTGCTGTTGAGTTGTAGGAATTCTTTTTATACATTGGTTTTTAGATCTTTAAAAATATATGCTTTCCAAATCTTTTCAGCCATTCTGTAGGTTGTCTTTTCACTTTCTTGATGATGTCCTTTGATGCACAAAAGTTTTAAATTTTGAAGTCCATTTTATCTGTTTTTCTCTTTTGTTGCTTGTGCTTATGGTGTAAAAACCTAAAAATCCATTTCCTACTTCAAGGTCCTGAAGATATTTCCCTATGTTTTCCTATAAGCGTTTTATATGTAGGCCTTTGGTCCATTTTGAATTAATTTTTGCATATTGTGAGAGGTAGAGGTCCACATTTATTCTTTTGCATTTGGAGCCAGCAATTTTTGACTTTTAAAACTATTTTTTTTTAATCCCAAATGGGGATTGGAAAGTGTCAAGAAGACAGAAAAAAACAGGCATGTCTCTTTAAGAATCCTCTGAGGGGGAATGGAACAGTGGCTGCCCTTAAATCTATCCCCACAATGGCCTGAAGTAGCTAATCCAATGCAGTGATCAGGAATTAAACCACACTCCTCCAGATTTTGGAGGACTAGGCCCTTATAACCCACCCTGGTACTGGCATGCTGCACTGGGAAGCAGGGCTGCATTCCACTGCTTCCTGCCACATGGTTGGTGGATGGGGGGTGGTAACTGCTGCATGGAGGGTGAAATTCACCAGCATTTACCACAATTTACTGGCCTTTTCCTCTCTGGATGTTGCACAGTGTTCCACTAGATTCCAGAGTTTCAAAATAGTTGTTTGAGACATTTCCTGCCAGTTCAATAGTTGTTTTGGTAGAAGGACGGATTCCTATAATTTCTTATTCTGCCCTCTTTCTACAACCCTCCTCTTGAAGCTTTATTTTTTAAAGCAGTTTCAGATTTACAGAAAAATTGCACAGAAAGTACAGAGTCCCATATACTCTTTCTCCATACCCACCGCGCCAGTTTCTCACATTATTAACATTCTGCATTAGTGTAGTACATTTTTCACAGAAGTCACTGCTTACATTACGGTTCACTCTTTGTGCTGTGCAGTTCTATGGGTTTTGACAAATATATAATGTCATGTATCCACGATTAAAACATACAGAATAATTTCACTGCCCTAAAAATGCTCTAAACCTCACCTACTCATCCCTCTCCCTTTTCTCCCTACATCCTACTGGGCTTTTTACTGTCTCTATAGTTTTAACTTTTCCAGAATGTTACATAGATGAAATCAGAGTAGCTTTTTCAGTCTGGTTTCTTTCACCTATCAATATGCACTTAATATTCTTTCATATCTTGAGAGGTAATTTCTTTCTATCATTGCATAATACTCTTGTATGGATATACCACAGTTTAATTATCCATTCACTTATTGAAGGACATCTTCTAATTTGTGTCCAAGTTTTAGGTAATTATGAATAAAGCTTCTATAAGTGTCTATGTGCAGGTTTTTGAGTGAACACAAGTTTTCAACTCATTAGGTAAATACCTAAGATCATGATTGCTGGGCCATATGGTAAGTTAGCTTTGAAAGAAACTGCCATGCTGTCTTCCAAAGTGGCTGTATCAGTTTGTATTTCTACCAGCAGTGAATTACAGTTCCTTTCGTTCCACATCCTCACCAGCATTTGGTGTTGTTGGTGTTTTAGATTTTAGCCATTCTAATATACAGTGTTGTCTCACTGTTGAGACAACACTATATTTGCACTAAAAATTTACAACTCGGCCCGCCCTCCTCTCCCCTCTTTGTCCGCCGGCCCGCCGCACGGCGCCCACGCCCCGCAGCAGCCGACCCGCCCGCCCTCCTCTCCCCTCTTCCCCCTCCTGCTCCGGCGGCTCTCCAACAACCACGGTGCCCTCTTCCGCCTTCACCGGCTCCTCCGCCACCAGCCTCAACAGCCTTGCCACCCTCACCTTTCCTCCTCCAGAACAGCTACTGGGGGAGTGGAGACAATACAGAGCAGCTCCCGGAGCCACGACGGAGATCAAAGGGACAGCGTACCCCATCCTGGAACGGCTGACTGTTTGGGAGAACCAGCTCCGGTGAGATCACCGAGGGACGCAGGCTTTCCTGGGCGGGACGGCAAGCGGCCGGAGTCCCTCCCTTCCTCCTTCCCAGGCCAGCTGGCAGAATTGGGCAGGCGGTCCCCTTGGGCCGCGGCGGCTGACGTCCCCACCACGCGAGGCCCCCCAGACCAACTGAGAGAGTTGGGTCGGAAATCCCCAGACTGCGGAGAACGGTGACCAGGGAGTCCCTTCCAAACACGTGACTCCCCGGTCCAGCTGGGAACAGTGCAAACTCCCGGGCTGCGACAGCTGGTGCCCTTCCGCCATGCTTGGCGCCCCGGGCCGACTAGGAAATTCGGTCGGGTGCTCTCACGTGCTGCAGCGGCCGGCGACCCTCCCGGCATTCGGACCCCCGGCCCGGCTGGCACTCTTCCAAGACGCTTTGGCTGCAGAACCTCCCCTACAGCGAGAGTTTTCCAGAGTTAAAGGACCCACAGCAACTTTTACTGGTAGATCCCGTAGAAAAACGTGTGCCACGAGTGCCACCTACTGGGCAGGATAAGAAAAACAGAACCCAGAGATTTCACAAAAAATCTTTCAACCTGTGGGGTCCAACACTCAGGGAAATCTGACTAAATGCCCAGACGCCAGCAGAAGATAACGGATCATGCTCAGAAAATTGAAAATATGGCCCAGTCAAAGGAACAAACCAATAGTTCAAATGAGATACAGGAGCTGAAACAACTAATGCTGAATATACGAACAGAAATGGAAAACCGCTTCAAAAACGAAATCGATAAATTGAGGGAGGACATGAAGAAAACATGGGCTGATCAAAAAGAAGAAATAGAAAAACTGAAAAAACAAATCACAGAGCTTATGGAAGTGAAGGATAAAGTAGAAAAGATGGAAAAAACAATGGATACCTACAATGATAGATTTAAAGAGACAGAAGATAGAATTAGTGATTTGGAGGATGGAACATCTGAATTCCAAAAAGAAACAGAAACTATCCGGAAAAGAATGGAAAAATTCAAACAGGGTATCAGGGAACTCAAGGACAATATGAACCGCACAAATATATGTGTTGTGGGTGTCCCAGAAGGAGAAGAGAAGGGAAAAGGAGGAGAAAAACTAATGGAAGAAATTATCACGGAAAATTTCCCAACTCTTATGAAAGACCTAAAATTACAGATCCAAGAAGTACAGTGCACCCCAAAGAGATTAGACCCAAATAGGCGTTCCCAAAGACACTTATTAGTTAGAATGTCGGAGGTCAAAGAGAAAGAGAGGATCTTGAAAGCAGCGAGAGAGAAGCAATCCATCACATACAAGGGAAACCCAGTAAGACTATGTGTAGATTTCTCAGCAGAAACCATGGAGGCTAGAAGACAGTGGGATGATATATTTAAATTACTAAAAGAGAAAAACTGCCAACCAAGACTCCTATATCCAGCAAAATTGTCCTTCAAAAATGAGGGAGAAATTAAAACATTCTCAGACAAAAAGTCACTGAGAGAATTTGTAACCAAGAGACCAGCTCTGCAAGAAATCCTAAAGGGAGCACTAGAGTCAGATACAAAAAGACAGAAGAGAGGGGTATGGAGAAGAGTGTAGAAAGTAGGAAAGTCAGATATGATATATATAATACAAAAGGCAAAATGGTAGAGGAAAATATTATCCAAACAGTAATAACTCTAAATGTTAATGGACTGAATTCCCCAATCAAAGGACATAGATTGGCAGAATGGATTAAAAACAGGATCCTTCTATATGCTGTCTACAGGAAACATATCTTAGACCCAAAGATAAATATAGGTTGAAAGTGAAAGGTTGGGAAAAGATATTTCATGCAAATAACAACCAGAAAAGAGCAGGAGTGGCTATACTAATATCCAACAAATTAGACTTCAAATGTAAAACAGTTAAAAGAGACAAAGAAGGACACTATCTACTAATAAAAGGAACAATTAAACAAGAAGACATAACAATCATAAATATTTACACACCGAACCAGAATGCCCCAAAATACATGAGGAATACACTGCAAACACTGAAAAGGGAAATAGACATATATACCATAATAGTTGGAGACTTCAATTCACCACTCTCATCAATGGACAGAACATCTAGACAGAGGATCAATAAAGAAATAGAGAATTTGAATATTACTATAAATGAGCTAGACTTAACAGACATTTATAGGACATTACATCCCACAACAGCAGGATACACCTTTTTTTCAAGTGCTCATGGATCATTCTCAAAGATAGACCATATGCTGGGTCACAAAGCAAGTCTTAACAAATTTAAAAAGATTAAAATCATACACAACACTTTCTCGGATCATAAAGGAATGAAGTTGGAAATCAATAATAGGCGGAGTGCCAGAAAATTCACAAATACATGGAGGCTCAACAACACACTCTTAAACAACAAGTGGGTCAAAGAGGAAATTGCAAGAGAAATTAGTAAATACCTCGAGGCAAATGAAAATGAAAACACAACATATCAAAACCTATGGGACGCAGCAAAGGCAGTGCTAAGAGGGAAATTTATTGCCCTAAATGCCTATATCAGAAAAGAAGAAAAGGCAAAAATGCAGGAATTAACTGTCCACTTGGAAGAACTAGAGAAAGAACAGCAAACTAATCCCAAAGCAAGCAAAAGGAAAGAAATAACAAAGATCAGAGCAGAAATAAATGAAATTGAAAACAATAGAGAAAATCAATAAGACCAGAAGTTGGTTCTATGAGAAAATCAATAAGATTGATGAGCCTTTAGCAAGATTGACAAAAAGAAGAAGAGAGAGGATGCAAATAAATAAGATCAGAAATGGAAGAGGAGACATAACTACTGACCTCACAGAAATAAAGGAGGTAATAACAGGATACTATGAACAACTTTACGCTAATAAATACAACAATTTAGATGAAATGGACGGGTTCCTGGAAAGACATGAACAACCAACTTTGACTCAAGAAGAAATAGATGACCTCAACAAACCAATCACAAGTAAAGAGATTGAATTAGTCATTCAAAAGCTCCCTATAAAGAAAAGTCCAGGACCAGACAGCTTCACATGTGAATTCTATCAAACATTCCAGAAAGAATTAGTACCAATTCTCCTCAAACTCTTCAAAAAAATTGAAGTGGAGGGAAAACTACCTAATTCATTCTATGAAGCCAACATCACCCTCATACCAAAACCAGGCAAAGATATTACAAAAAAGAAAACTACAGACCAATCTCTCTAATGAATATAGATGCAAAAATCCTCAATAAAATTCTAGCAAATCGTATCCAACAACACATTAAAAGAATTATACATCATGACCAAGTAGGATTCATCCCAGGTATGCAAGGATGGTTCAACATAAGAAAATCAATTAATGTAATACACCATATCAACAAATCAAAGCAGAAAAATCACATGATCATCTCAATTGATGCAGAGAAGGCATTTGACAAAATTCAACATCCTTTCCTGTTGAAAACACTTCAAAGGATAGGAATACAAGGGAACTTCCTTAAAATGATAGCGGGAATATATGAAAAACCCAGAGCTAATATCATCCTCAATGGGGAAAAATTGAAAACTTTCCCCTAAGATCAGGAACAAGACAAGGATGTCCACTATCACCACTATTATTCAACATTGTGTTGGAAGTTCTAGCCAAAGCAATTAGACAAGAAAAAGAAATACAAGGCATCAAAATTGAAAGGAAGAAGTAAAACTATCACTGTTTGCAGACGATATGATACTATACGTCGAAAACCGGAAAAATCCACAACAAAACTACTAGAGCTAATATATGAGTACAGCAAAGTAGCAGGTTACAAGATCAACATTCAAAAATCTGTAGCATTTCTATACACTAGTAATGAACAAGCTGAGGGGGAAATCAAGAAATGAATCCCATTTACAACTGCAAATAAAGAATAAAATACCTAGGAATAAATTTAACTAAAGAGACAAAAAACCTATATAAAGAAAACTACAAAAAACTGCTAAAAGAAATCACAGAAGACCTAAACAGATAGAAGGGCATACTGTGTTCATGGATTGGAAGACTAAATATAGTTAAGATGTCAATCCTACCTAAATTGATTTACAGATTCAATGCAATACCAATCAAAATCCCAACAACTTATTTTTCAGAAATAGAAAAATCAATAAGCAAATTTATCTGGAAGGGCAGGGTGCCCCGAATTGCTAAAAACATCTTGAGGAAAAAAAACAAAGCTGCAGGTCTAGCGATGCCGGACTTTAAGGCATATTATGAAGCCACAGTGGTCAAAACAGCATGGTATTGGCATAAAGATAGATATATCGACCAATGGAATCGAATAGAGTGCTCAGATATAGACCCTCTCATCTATGGACATTTGATCTTTGATAAGGCAGTCAAGCCAACTCACCTGGGACAGAACAGTCTCTTCAATAAATGGTGCCTAGAGAACTGGATATCCATAAGTAAAAGAATGAAAGAAGACCCGTATCTCACACCTTATACAAAAATTAACTCAAAATGGATCAAAGATCTAAACATTAGGTCTAAGACCATAAAACAGTTAGAGGAAAATGTAGGGAGATATCTTACGAATCTTACAACTGGAGGCGGTTTTATGGACCTTAAACCTAAAGCAAGAGCACTGAAGAAAGAAATAAATAAATGGGAACTCCTCAAAATTAAACACTTTTGTGCATCAAAGAACTTCATCAAGAAAGTAGAAAGACAGCCTACACAATGGGATATAATATTTGGAAACCACATATCAGATAAAGGTCTAGTATCCAGAATTTATAAAGAGATTGTTCAACTCAACAACAAAAAGACAGCCAACCCAATTACAAAATGGGAAAAAGACTTGAACAGACACCTCTCAGAAGAGGAAATACAAATGGCCAAAAGGCACATGAAGAGAGGCTCAATGTCCCTGGCCATTAGAGAAATGCAAATCAAAACCACAATGAGATATCATCTCACACCCACCAGAATGGTCATTATCAACAAAACAGAAAATGACAAGTGCTGGAGAGGATGCGAAGAAAGAGGCACACTTATCCACTGTTGGTGGGAATGTCAAAGGGTGCAACCACTGTGGAAGGCAGTTTGGCGGTTCCTCAAAAAGCTGAATATAGAATTGCCATACAACCCAGCAATACCATTGCTAGGTATCTACTCAAAGGACTTAAGGGCAAAGACACAAACGGACATTTGCACACCAATGTTTATAGCAGCGTTATTTACAATTGCAAAGAGATGGAAACAGCCAACATGTCCATCAACAGAAGAATGGCTAAACAAGCTGTGGTATATACATACGATGGAATATTATGCAGCTTTAAGACAAGATAAACTTATAAAGCATGTAATAACATGGATGGACCTAGAGAATATTATGCTGAGTGAATCCAGCCAAAAACTAAAAGACAAATACTGTATGGTCCCACTGATGTGAACGGACATTCGAGAATAAACTTGAAATATGTCATTGGTAACAGAGTTCAGCAGGAGTTAAAAACAGGGTAAGACAATGGGTAATCGAAGCTGAAGGGATACAGACTGTGCAACAGGACTAGATACAAAAACTCAAAAATGGACAGCACAATAATACCTAATTGTAAAGTAATCATGTTAAAACACTGAATGAAACTGCATCTGAGCTATAGGTTTTTTTTTGTTTTTGTTTGCTTGTTTGTTTGTTTGTTGTTGTTGTTTTTTACTATTATTACTACTTTTATTTCCTTTCTTTATATTAACATTTTATATCTTTTTCTGTTGTGTTGCTAGTTCCTCTAAACCGATGCAAATGTACTAAGAAACGATGATCATGCATCTATGTGATGATGTTAAGAATTACTGAGGGCATATGTAGAACGGTATGATTTCTAAATGTTGTGTTAATTTCTTTTTTTTTTCTTTCCGTTAATAAAAAAAAAAAAAAAAATGGAGCTGGAGGTCTCGCACTGTCTGACTTTAAGGCATATTATGAAGCCACAGTGGTCAAAACAGCATGGTATTGGCATAAAGATAGATATATCGACCAATGGAATCGAATAGAGTGCTCAGATATAGACCCTCTCATCTATGGACATTTGATCTTTGATAAGGCAGTCAAGCCAACTCACCTGGGACAGAACAGTCTCTTCAATAAATGGTGCCTAGAGAACTGGATATCCATATGCAAAAGAATGAAAGAAGACCCGTATCTCACACCCTATACAAAAGTTAACTCAAAATGGATCAAAGATCTAAACATTAGGTCTAAGACCATAAAACAGTTAGAGGTAAATGTTGGGAGATATCTTATGAAACTTACAATTGGAGGCGGTTTTATGGACCTAAACCTAAAGCAAGAGCACTGAAGAAATAAATAAATAAATGGGAGCTCCTCAAAATTAAACACTTTTGTGCATCAAAGAACTTCATCAAGAAAATAGAAAGACAGCCTACACAATGGGAGACAATATTTGGAAATGACATATCAGATAAAGGTCTAGTATCCAGAATTTATAAAGAGATTGTTCAACTCAACAACAAAAAGACAGCCAATTCAATTACAAAATGGGAAAAAGACTTGAACAGACACCTCTCAGAAGAGGAAATACAAATGGCCAAAAGGCACATGAAGAGATGCTCAGTGTCCCTGGCCATTAGAGAAATGCAAATCAAAACCACAATGAGATATCATCTCACACCCAGCAGAATGGCCATTATCAACAAAACAGAAAATGACAAGTGCTGGAGAGGATGCGGAGAAAGAGGCACACTTATCCACTGTTGCTGGGAATGTCAAAGGGTGCAACCACTGTGGAAGACAGTTTGGCGGTTCCTCAAAAATATGAATATAGAATTGCCATACGACCCAGCAATACCATTGCTTGGAATCTACTCAAAGGACTTAAGGGCAAAGACACAAACGGACATTTGCACACCAATGTTTATAGCAGCGTTATTTACAATTGCAAAGAGATGGAAACAGCCAAAATGTCCATCAACAGAAGAATGGCTAAACAAACTGTGGTATATACCTACGATGGAATATTATGCAGCTTTAAGACAGGATAAACTTATAAAGCATGTAATAACATGGATGGACCTAGAGAACATTATGCTGAGTGAGTCCAGCCAAAAACTAAAAGACAAATACTGTATGGTCCCACTGATGTGAACTGACATTCGAGAATAAACTTGGAATATGTCATTGGTAACAGAGTCCAGCAGGAGTTAGAAACAGGGTAAGATAATGGGTAATTGGAGCTGAAGGGATACAGACTGTGCAACAGGACTAGATACAAAAACTCTAAAATGGACAACACAATAATACCTAATTGTAAAGTAATCATGTTAAAACACTGAATGAGGCTGCATCTGAGCTATAGGTTTTTGTTGTTGTTGTTGTTTTGTTTTTTGTTTGTTTTTGTCTGTCTGGTTTTTTTTGTTTGTTTGTTTGTTTTGTGTTTACTATTATTATTACTTTTATTTTTTTTCTCTATATTAACATTCTATATCTTTTTCTGTTGTGTTGCTAGTTCTTCTAAACCGATGCAAATGTACTAAGAAACGATGATCCTGCATCTATGTGATGATGTTAAGAACTACTGATTGCATATGTAGAATGGCATGATTTCTAAATGTTGGGTTAATTTCTTTTTTTTCTTATTTCCGTTAATTAATTTAAAAAAATAAATAAATAATTAAAAAGCTAATATTGGAAAAAAAAATAGTCCTCACTCCATGAGTTAGAGAGCCAATGTGGGGCTCTGAATGCCAGTTGCTCAGTATGTCTATTCCAATTATACATTCTGGAACTAGGAAAATAACTACAGAATGGGTCCGGGAGACCACTGAGAGATGGACCTGAGCTAAAACTCCATTGATCACCTAGCCTCCATAAGCCCCCACTCTGATTGGTGGACAAGAGTGACGTTTTGGGTTTCCTGGAATTAATGTCACTTCCAAACCAGTGTCTAATAATCCCTGAAATATCTAATCATTTCCTTTTCCCCAGTGCACAGTTACCCTGGTAAAAGTCCATCAGTCTCCTTGGGGAAGGCTTGGAGGAAGATTAAGAGTATAAATTTGTGGCAGTGTAACAGGGTTCTCCCCCAAAGGGACCTGGCCTCCCCTTTATTCATGGAGCTCTGGGTATGTAAACTGTCTCAAGTCTGGAAATTGATTAAGGGGCTGTGACTCTATTTTTGTAATTCAGGTTAGACTTCTGTTCACTTGACCTAGAACTCTTTTGTTCATATAGCTCAAACAAGAATTTAGTATACTGCCCATCTATTGTATTTCTAGGTACCCTGTGATTTACTAGCCAACACCACAAATCTCTGGGAGTCAGATTATTTTGACTCCTGCTTGGAGTTTGCTGTCTATTATAATAGCCACATCCACTCTGTCTTTGGCAATTAAGTGCTGCCACCTGGCTTCTGCCAACTTGGGATCCGGTCATCCCTACTGTGTTTAAGGATTCCAGCTCAGTGACAGCAGTTCCCACAGTAATATCTGACTTACAGAGAAGTGCAACTACAGAGCTCTTCAGGGATGATGGCGTTAGTCTCGCAAATTTATTTCTCACTGTTCTGGTAAAAGGGGTATCCTCTGGACATTCCTGGGGTGTAAGAGCAGGCTTTGCATGATAAATCCACTCTAACATTCCAATCTCTCTAAGCCTCTGGATCCTCTCATCTACATTATATCAGGGCAGTTTTGGCATTTCAACCTCAGGTAATGTCAGCCACCTTATGATCCATGTTTCAACCAACCACCCAAACAAACTGTTAATGCCTTTTCTAACCCTTTGAGCTATAACATTGAATGCAGAATCTCTGTTTACTGAGCCAATGTCAATAAATTCAGCCTTATATTCCTCCCACCATTATCCCACACCCTTAATATCCATTGCCACCCACATTCCTCTGATTTCTGTCTATATAAATTGGAAAACTCACACAGTTCTTTTGGAGTACAATGTACCTCCTCATGTGTGATACTTTATACCTCACCTTTAGGGGCCTGTTGGGACTTTAGTCTAGTTATAGGTCTGGAAGAAATGAGGGGTGGTGGGGGTGGGTCGTGAACAGAATTTGCTTCAGGGTATTCATTTGCAGTTTCATCTGGTGAAACAGGATTAATCACTCTAGGGCTAATCCCTTCAAGTGGACGTTGGTGGTCAACTCCTCAAGGCAGGGTGGAGATGGGGCAGCTATGTCCTCAGGGCAGACTATTACAGGGTTATCTAGAGAAGATTCAGCATGACTTAGAGTTTCAGTCTTGATCCCCCCCATCATTATCAATCCATATGTCGCCATCCCATTTTTCAGGGTCCCACTGCTTTCCAATCAATGCGCTCACTTTAACAGCAGACATCATGCAAGATTGAGATTTCAGTTTACGTTGTAAAGTTGCTACTCTAACAATAAGATTCTAAGTCTGATTTTCAGAGATCTCAAGTCTATGGCTACAGGAAATAAGATTTTCCTTCAGGACACTCATAGAAACTTCTACATCTGTCAGATGGTGCTTAAGCTTCTTGTTTGAAGCCTTAAGCCTATCCCTTTCACTCATTAATGTATCCAGTGTATCTAACAACAACCAGCCAACATCTCTATACCTCCTATTTCCACAAAACTCCATAAAGGTGTCAAAAACCTTATCCCCCAGAGTCTGGCTTTGTATAAGAGAAGTATTAGAAGAATCAAATGGTGATATTTTGACTATCTCTTTTGCTAACTCACTCCATGGATCGGTAGTGTCATTCTGATTATGGGAATCAGAGTCCTTAGTGCCTTTGAGTTCAGTCAGAGTAGAAAACCATTCATAAAAACCCATTTTTAAGATTCTGTTTCTTAAGAACCATTCCTGGTACCAAGTTGTATTAGTTAGCATTTTCTAGAGAAAGAGAATCAACAGGAAATATTTGTAAATATAAAATTTATAAAAGTGTCTCATGTAACTATGGGAATGTAGATTCCAAAATCTATAGGGCAGGCTGTGAAGTTGACGATTCCAATGGAGGGTCTGAACTCCACAGGAGAGGCTCACTGGCCAGAGCAGGAAGAGAGCCTGTTTCTTTCGAATCCTCATTAAAAGGCTTCCAGTGATTAGATTAAACATCACTCATTGCAGAACACATTCCACTTGGCTGACTACAAATGGAATCATCTGTGGATGCAGCCAACGTGATCATGATTTAATTCTATGAAATGTCCTGATAGCAGTAGATAGTCCAGCACTTGCCCAACCAATCAAACAGGTACCACTACTTGGCCAAGTTGACACATGAACCTGACCATGACACTGGAGTCTACAAATTTAAACCAGCACACATGCTATAATTGCTTATTAGTTTCAGGGTTTTATATTATTGTTGATTCTTTGGGATTTTCTACATAGATAATATTATCATTTTTGAACAAAAACAGTTTTGATTTTCCCTTCCCAATCTGTATAAGTTTTCTCTTCTTTTCTTGTCTTATTGCATTAGCTAGGACTTCCAGTACAATTTTAAATAGAAGTGGTGAGAGGGAGCAGTGTTATCCTCCTCCCAATCTTAGCGGGAAAGCATCTAGTTTCTTACCATTAAGTATGACATTACATTTGTTTGTTTTTAAAGATAAAATGCACCTTGAATTCATACTTGTACATCTGATTCAAAATTAGGACTAGAAGCACAATGCAATACTGCTTCACACCCACTAGGATGGACAAAATAAGTGTTGTCAAGAGATGCAGAAAAACTGGAACATTCACACATTGCTGGTAGGAAAGTAAAATGGTGCAGCTTCTCTAGAAATTGGTTTGGTGGTTCTTAAAGAAGTTAAACATAGAATTACCATATGACCCAGCAATTCAACTCCTAGGTATATACCCAAAAGAACTAAAAACATGTTCATACAAACTTGTACACAAATATTCACAGTAGCATTATTTATAATAGCCCTAAGGTGAAAACCACCCAAATGTCCATGATAAATGGATAAATACAATGTGGTATTATCCATATAAAAGAATATTATTCAGGCAAAAAGGGGAATGAAGTAATGATACAGGCTACATGGATGGACCTTGAAAATGTTATGCTAAGTGAAGGAAGCCAGACACAAAAGGACCAATATTGTAGGAGTCCATTTACATGAAATGTCTAGGATAAGCAAATCTATAGAAACAGAAAGCAGATTAGTTGCTGCCAGTGGCTAGGGTAGGGAGGAAAAGGAAGTGACTGCTTAGTGGGCAAGGGGTTTTTGTTTAGGATGAAGAAAAAGTTATAGAACTAGATAGTGGTGATTGTTGCATGATATTGTGAATGTACTTGATACCACTGAATTGTATACTTTAAAATGTTTACAATATTCAACTTCATATTATCTATAGTTTACCACAATAAAAAATCAGGACTACAGGATTTTAATTTAATATCTTCTAGTTTAACATCTTAATTTCCTTTTTTTCATGCTGAGAATACTGGTTCTCAGCAACACAGGGTAATGACAGAATTAGAACATCATATAATTTCTTATTTGCTTTATCCAGCATTACAGTAAATGCTTTTAAAATGTTAGTTCCCTTCAATGCTTTACCCTCAACTAATTCTTCCCCATAATTTTCCTTTCTAATAGTTACAAAAGGCAGAGGCAGATCTTTTTATCTTTGACTTTCTGAGAGGCTTGTGGTTCTGAGTACTTAGTAATTTCTGGAAGGGGTCCAGATGGGGGTGATCTTGGATAGCAATGCAGTTTCCCTTCTTGCTGGGTGGGGCCTATTGTAGAGATAGATCAGGAAGCAGGCAATTACAATCCACTATGATAACTGCTCCCATGGTGGTATCTCTCATAGCCCAAAATGCTGTGGGAGCACATGGGAGCATCAGGCTTCCTAGAGGAGGGGATGCTTAAGCAGGTCCTGAAGGAGGAGCAGGAATTAGCTGTGTTGCAAGGTCATACAGAGGATGGAAGAGAAGAACTTTTCATGTATAGAAACAGCAACATGCAAAAGGCCCAGAAATAGGAGGAACTCCAAAGAGTTGGTTGTGGCTTGGGTAATGAAGGGAATACGAGAGAGTGCTTTCAAGAGAAGATTATACTTTGTAACAACAATAACAAACAATAAGAGTTGATAGCAATTACCAGGTGAAATACACTGTGTCAAGAACTTTGCACAGATTATCTCATTTAACCATCACAACAACCCTCCCAGGTAGGCAGTTCGTTTTTGCTTCAAGGAAATTTCAGGAAGGTCAAGGCACACAGTTACTAAGCCTACAGTCATACATCTATCAAGAAGCAGGGCAGAATTTCCTGGTGCCAAAGCCTGAGTTCCTTCTCTGTCACCCCTCCCCAATCCCCCTTTACCTGAGCAATGTTACCAACGGGGTGCTTTAGAGTTATATTCAGGTCAAATGAGGACGTACATCAGTAGAAGATGCTGTGTTCCAAGAATGCACTTATTTGCTTTCTGGTTTGGGTAAATAAACATCTGCATGATTTCTTCCCTTTTACTGTGCCAGACAGACTGTTCCAACACAGACCATGTCACTCTCCTATGTCCTGAGGTCCAAATGATAAAGCCCAAGCCCCTCAGGCTGCCTGTAGGTCTTTTCCACAAATGGCCCCTTTGCCTCAGCACCTCAACGAATTCTCTTCAGAGGGGCTCTCAGGCTCACTGGCATCACCTGCTATGAACTTTTTTTTTTTTGGGGGGGGGTGGATTCCAACAGATCTCTGTTGAACCACTAATGTGTTTATCAGTTTCCACATCCTCTCCTTATTCCAGACTGTGAGCCCCTTAAGATCAGGGATCTTGACTTTATTCACCTCTAGTTTATCCATCTTTCTAGTTGAGGGGGAGTACAGAATAGACACATAAGGGATGCTTGCACAGCCTCTTAGAAGACAAAAAGGTAACAATACCCATCTCAGGGACTGCCAGGAGTTCCCAAAAGGTAATGTCTATAAAGGACTTAATAGAGCACTTAGCACATAGTAAGTGTTCAATAAATAAATAATATCTCTTAAGATTACTATTATTAGGTTATATAATAACAGTGTATACACCACGGTGTTATTATTAATAAGTGATGAGAGTATGGTGGTGAAGAATGTCTATACAATTAGGCTGGATTGCATGACATGTGAATAAAACTGCTTAAAAATGAAAAAAAAAGTGAATGAAAGGATTAATCAGCAAATGCATGAATGAATGGAGTGACTTAACTTCTATTTAAATCCCGCCTTTGCCTCAGTCCCATGAACTAGAAATGACTAAATATGTCCCTAGTTGCCATATTACTTTTGTTCTGTTTTGTTATTTCCTTTTTAGGTTAAATTCAACAACACGTACAGATTTCACCTATAAGGTTTCTCCCAATTCTTAGACAAGAATTCCTTCAGGTGAGCTGAAAAGCGAGCAGTCAGTGATGGATACCTCCTTTTCTTGCTTCGATTTTGACTTCTTGTTGGTCTTCACCTTTCTGTGGGGGAAACCTGAAAGACATGATCAGAAACAGATTTTAAAATCAGTGTGGCTAAGAGAAGAAAGAAGGGATTTAAAATCAGTGTGGCTAAGAGAAGAAAGAAGGGAATCCCCAGGACTAAATGAACAGACTAGAAACCACCCACCCAGAGTGCAGCAGGTCAGAAGAATGGGAAACAAAGGTGAAACTGATAGACTCTGTAAAGAATCTGAATTATCGGGAGACTTATACAATCAAGAGAGAATTTAAAGATACAGTATGACAAGTACATTAAAAACAAACAAACATACAAAAAATAAGCAAGAAAACAGACCAAAAAAAAAAAAAAAAGTTCCAGGGAGAGCAAAAAGTGTTGCAGGAAGAGAATAAAAGCCATAATACACTCCATGACCCAGGTGGTAATATTATGTTAATGGTGTCATAATAAAGTAAACACTGGTTAGTGATCCAATCAAAATTATAGTATAAAAACATTGGGAGGCTGGGGAATGAGAAAATGTATATGCATATGCTGCATAATCCAATACTGGTGGTGGTTTCCCTAATCAAAGGAGAAAGGGACTTGCTAGAACTTTCTCCATATTAAATTTACCTCTAATCTTCAATTAAGAATAGTTAGGCTGGAATTCAGACTTTGGAGTTCAAATCCAGGCTCCACTCCTTACCAAACATTAGAGTCTAGCAACCTCTCAGAGTCTCAGTTTCCTCAGTGGTAACATGAGGAAAACTACATCATGCATCTCACAGGCCTTCTGTGAGATTTAAATAAAATAGTACATGCCTCAGGCTTAGAACAGAGTAAAGGCCTGGCCAGAGCAAGCTACATTTCAGTCATGGGAAACTCTGTTGCAAGCTACTGCTCAAGGTGATAAAGACAAATGATTAAGTCAAAGTTATAATTAAGAAAAAAATGAGGGGCAATTTCTTAGCCTATTATACATTACTTCAAGATACTTTGTAGATATATCAAAGACTCATATTTTATGCTAATCAACAGTCCTTTATTTGGGTGCCAAAACTTAAATGGTCATATTTTTACAGGCTTCTGCAGACTGCTATGACTGTCAGCTGCCCCGTCCCAGACATATGGGAAAATCAGAGCTCTGAGCTCAGGAAAATGCATGTCAGCACCATGGACTCTTTTTTTTTTTTTTTTTTTTTTTTTTTTTTTTTTTTTTTGCAGCTTCATTCAGTGTTTTAATATAATTGCATTACAATTGGGTAGTATTGTGCTGTCCATTTCTGAGTTTTTATATCCAGTCCCGTTGTACAGTCTGTATCCCTTCATCTCCAATTATCCCTTCTCTTTTTTTTTTTTTTTAATTAACGGAAAAAAAGAAATTAACCCAACATTTAGAGATCATACCATTCTACACATGCAATCATTAATTCTTAACATCATCACATAGATGCATGATCATCATTTCTTAGTACATTTGCATTGGTTTAGAAGAACTAGCAACATAACCGAAAAAGATATAGAATGTTAATATAGAGAAAAAAATAAAAGTAATAATAGTAAAATCAAAACAAAACAACACAAAACAAAACAAAACCCTATAGCTCAGATGCAGCTTCATTCAGTGTTTTAACATGATTACTTTACAATTAGGTATTATTGTGCTGTCCATTTTTGAGTTTTTGTATCTAGTCCTGTTGCACAGTCTGTATCCCTTCAGCTCCAATTACCCATTGTCTTACCCTGTTTCTAACTCCTGCTGAACTCTGTTACCAATGACATATTTCAAGTTTATTCTCGAATGTCCGTTCACATCAGTGGGACCATACAGTATTTGTCCTTTAGTTTTTGGCTGGATTCACTCAGCATAATATTCTCTAGGTCCATCCATGTTATTACATGGTTCATAAGTTTATCTTGTCTTAAAGCTGAATCCATTCTGCCATTCTATGTCTTTTGATTGGGAAATTCAGTCCATTAACTTTTAGTGTTATTACTGTTTGGATAATATTTTCCTCTACCATTTTGGCTTTTGTATTATATATATCATATCTGATTTTCCTTCTTTCTACACTTTACTCCATACCTCTCTCTTCTGTCTTTTCGTATCTGACTCTAGTGCTCCCTTTAGTATTTCTTGCAGAGCTGGTCTCTTGGTCACAAATTCTCTCAGTGACTTTTTGTCTATAAATGTTTTAATTTCTCCTTCATTTTTGAAGGACAATTTTGCTGGATATAGGAGTCTTGGTTGGCAGTTTTTCTCCTTTAGTGTTTTAAATATATCATCCCACTGTCTTCTAGCTTCCATGGTTTCTGCTGAGAAATCTACACATAGTCTTATTGGGTTTCCCTTGTATGTGACAGATTGTTTTTCTCTTGCTGCTTTCAAGAGCCTCTCTTTCTCTTTGACCTCTGACATTCTAACTAGTAAATGTCTTGGAGAACGCCTATTTGGGTCTATTCTCTTTGGGGTGCGCTGCACTTCTTGGATCTGTATATTTAGGTCTTTCATAAGAGTTGGGAAATTTTCAGTGATAATTTCTTCCATTAGTTTTTCTCCTCCTTTTCCCTTCTCTTCTCCTTCTGGGACACCCACAACACGTATATTTGTGCGCTTCATATTGTCATTCAGTTCCCTGATTCCCTGCTCAAGTTTTTCCATTCTTTTCCCTATAGTTTCTGTTTCTTTTTGGAATTCAGTTGTTCCATCCTCCAGTTCACTAATTGTAGCTTCTGTCTCTTTAGATCTACCATTGTAGGTATCCATTGTTTTTTCCATTTTTTCTTCTTTGTCCTTCACTCCCACAAGTTCTGTGATTTGTTTTTTTCAGATTTTCTATTTCTTCTTTTTGTTCAGCCCATATCTTCTTCATGTCCTCCCTCAATTTATTGATTTGGTTTTTGAAGAGTTTTTCCATTTCTGTTCGTATATTCAGCATTAGTTGTCTCAGCTCCTGTATCTCATTTGAACTATTGGTTTGTTCCTTTGATTGGGCCATATCTTCAATTTTCCGAGCGCCATCCATTATTTTCTGCTGGTGTCTGGGCATTTGATCAGATCTCCCTGGGTGTGGGACCCAGCTGGTTGAAAGGTTTTTCTGTGGAATCTCTGGGCTCTGTTTTTCTTTTCCTGTCCAGTAGGTGGCGCTCGTGGCGGTCGTTTGTCTGCGGGGCAGTCGGCCCGGGAAACCGCTTGTGGAGGCGGGGGCCGCTGGCCGTGGCTTGGGGGAGTGCCGGTCCAAATTGCCCAGCTGGCCCGAGACGCCAAGCGTGACGGGAGGGCCCCGCTATCCAATGTTCCCAGTCAGACCGGGGAGCCACGTGCGTGGAGGGGACCCCAGACGCCAGCCACCCCAGCCGGGAAAACGTGCACCCCTCGGGTATCTCACAGCAGTGGATTCTCCCTACCCGTTCAGCCGTTCCAGAATGGGGTACGCTGTCTTTTTTGGTCTCTGTCGTGACTCCGGGAGCTGTTTTGTATTGTTTCTGTTTCTTTAGTTGCTTTTCTGGAGGAGGAACTAAGACCCGCGCGTCTTACTAAGCCGCCATCTTCTCCGGAAGTCAGCACCATGGACTCTTGACACACCACCCTTCCATCCATCTGCCCTTGAAGCTGGGCTCTTCCTCCACCTTGTAGTAGTAATCCTGTGAAACAACTGCTGGGCTGCTTCCTCTAAAATGGGCCCCAAACTTCTCAGCCCAGAATTTTCCAAATGCAGTTCCTCGCACTACTTTGGGTTCAGCAAGTTTTCATGTTATGAAAAGTCTGGAAACTTTGAGTAGCATTTAACTCTGATCTGTGTGCCCATACTATAGAGTTTCCTGGAGGAGGAGACATATGTGTAGCTGGGAAGGAGGAGAAGCAGGCCAGGAGAAGGACAGGAGGGCTAGGCGGTGAATAGCATCCTGGGAGACTGGGAGGCAGGAGGGAGCTTGGCTTCTTAAGGGGAGTCCCTGTGGCTTGAGTGGAGGGTGGGAATGTGATGGAGATAGACAAGAGAGGAGAGGTGAGCAGAGACTGTCTTGTGAAGGCCTTCTGTCTAAGACTTTCGATTTTATCCTTAGGATCCTTAGGACAATGAGGAGAACATAAGAAATGGGGTAGCATAAGATGTGGAGTTTTGAAAGATCCATCTGGCTACTGTGGGAGATCTAAGAGAAGCCTGAGAGATGCTGGTCTCAACTTGAGAACCTCAGTGCCCTCCTTTGAAAAATAGGGAAAATAAAATTTACCTCATGGACTGTTCTGAAAATTTAATGGGATAATTTATGGAATGTGACTGCCATGGGGCAGAGACCACTTCTTCTCAATTTCTTTCCAGGATCTGCAACAGGAAGGGCAGATCTGCTCTTCCTGAACTTCCTGAAAGGTCTGGAACTTGGTTACTTCTGAAAGAGGTGTCTTGGAACTTGGTTACTTCTGAAAGAGGTGTCTGGAGGAACATTTTAGACCCAGGCTGGGCTCTGTCTGAATATTAACCTCTCAGAATTTGGAGGCTCTTCCCTGTGGGTAAAAGTTTGTGTATTTTCCAGCACTTCACCACTTCAGGGCTCACTGGTGGGTCAGCAGTGTAAGGACTGCCCTGAGAGGTAAGAACACAGTTGGTCCAGGGTCTAGAAAACCCAGGGAGCCTTCCTTCTGGGCTAGGCCAGTGCACTCAATCCTGCATGCTACAAAGTTTCCTGGAGTGAGAACTATAAGAAGCTTTATAAAAACAAACAAAACAAATACACGGGTTAACTCTTTTACACTTGATGACCACCATCCACATTTTTTTTGTGGCCAGGGAGACAGGCCCAGAGAACTTGGGTAACGGGTGTGTGTAAAGTGAGGGCAGGGCAAGGATTCAAAATCCAGAGCCTTTTGGGGCCAAAGCTCTTTCTACTGCTTCACCTCTTCCTACGGAGGAACAAAAAGTAACAAATGGTAACAAAAGGAAAAAAATTGGTTAATTTTTACTTTGGGTCTCCTTCAGTGCAATAATACCCAGAGAGGGATGTGGGAGCCGAGGAATGTCCACAAGATGGCCCACTAGATTATGAAGAGAAGGTATTGAAACCTCTACTTATGTATTTTTAATCTCATCCTTTAAAAAAAATTAAAATATTTACAAATTTTACAAACATTCTATACCTACCAAGCAACAAATTCCCCATCTCCCCTCCTCCCATCCCCTTGTAATCTCTATTCTACTTTCTTTATCTATGATTTTTGCTATTCTAGATATTCCAGAAAAGGGAAATCATATTGTGTTAGTCTTTACCTGCCTTGCTTATTTCACTCAGCATAATGTTTTGAAGGTTCATCCATATCTCATCGTTTTTAATTTCTATTTTTCTGTTTTATAGTATAAATACTGTATATACACTATATTAGTAAAGAAGTATATTTATATGATTTCTGAATTTAATATACTATTTGGGACTGAGTTCTCATAAATGCTGTACTGAGAGGGGATACAAAATCAATAAAGCTTGGATATCACTGATCTAGAGGTATAGTGGAGGTAAATATTAGTGTGGGACTTTGCAAGTCCTTAGAACACATGCATATTCACTTCATGAAGACCACTATCTGCCACAGGAACTTTTAAGAGCCAAATCTGACCACGTGATTTCCATGTTTAATATCTTTCAGTGGTTCTCCATGACTTAGAAAAATAAAGTACTCCACAGAAATCTGTGAACTGTTTGAGAACAGGGACTGTTTCTCATCCACTCTTCTTTCCCCAGGATGTCTACTCCAGAGAATTCTTGTGACTTCTCTTAACCTGAGTTTGCCTCTGTGTAAAATGCAGTGGAGAGATCCTATTTCATAGACCGGACATGAATGTTAAATAAGGCCACGTGTGGAACACTGGGGTGAGCGGTCTCTACAAAGGGCAGCCATTGTGATCAAGCTATAGGGCAGAACTACTTATAGTATTTTAAATAAAATAATGAGTAAATGCATGAATAGATATAATGACCAAAGCACAAAACTACCCATTCTTGCTTTTCACACAGTTGAGGAAAAACTATAAATGGATTCTTTCCCCTCTCCCCAAAATAGTTATTTCTATTTCTCAGTCTCTGGCCAAACTTTTTATTTCTCTGGCTGTTGTTCTTCCCCACCTGGTTGCAGAAACATCACAGATGCTGCCGGGTTTCCCTGAATCCAGGACAGAGAGTTCCTCAGGGTTTAAAACTGAGACGGAGGAGAGGCTCGACTTCTGTTTCTCTTCTCTTTGCCTCTCCTCCCTGTGCTTCCTGTGGGGGGCGGCAAGAAGACACCCACAAATTGGATAAAAATTCAGTATGAAGTATGATTTTTTTTCAAAAGTTTCACTGGAATCATGAGAAGCGTTAGGAGAAAAAGTTTACAAATCAATCAATAGCATTGGCAAAAGTAAAGAACTAAAATAAAGTGCCGAGCACACAGTGACAACTCGTTCACGGACTGAGTACTTGCTGGGTGCCAGGTATTAGACCAGGCTCTAGACAACCAGGCTCTAGAAAACAAAGCAATCTAGGACAAGGTTCCTGACCTCAAGGACAAACCTACAATATGGGGAAATGGACAGGCAAAGCCATGACTAAAGTAGGATATCTCCATGGGCCGTGACTGGGAAAGCAGAGGGCACATAACGGTGTCCTGAGCAGAGCGGTGAAGACTTCCTGTAGTAGGTGATGCCTGAGGTGGTCAGACAGGGGTTAGCCAGAAGACAAAACAGTCTAAGGATATTCAAGTCTGAGGGAATGACAGTAATATTGTTGTTTAATCCATGACTAACTTGGACTTTTTCTATTTCTAAGAATCTAAGATGGATGTTACAAAGACTATTATTAATAAGCCACCAGGGTTAAATACAAGATTCCATGGTTCAAACAGGTAGGTCTCAAGATAAACTGCCATAATTAAAAAAAAGTTGTGGCCTTTTCCCAATTTAGAGGAAAATTTAGATAGAAATAAATCTACAATTTAAAATGTTTTTTTCTTATTGTATCTTTTATTTAAATGCTTAGGGTCTGCTGCTGATTGAAACTTTGAGAAAAATGAAAGTTTAGAAGGTCTCCTTAGGCAAAACTTCCAACCTCTTAAAGCTTTGGATTCTTCGTCTCTAAAATAGAGAGTATAACATCATCTACCTGCGATACAGACTGTTACCAATCCACCATCCACTCTCCCTTTCTTCTTTATCAGTGGAACTGTTTTTTGTTTAGGATAGCACTGCACCCATAATTAAAACAAACAAACAAACAAACTTCATTTTCCAGCCCTCCCTTGCATCACTATGTCATTAAGATCTGGCCCTTGAAATAAAGTGGTGATGTTATATGTATTTCCAAGGAGGCTCCAATGGGGAATGACTACAAATGGACAGAAGGGATGAGGAAAAATTTCTAAAATTGGATTGTGGTAATTATTGCCTAACCCTGCAAATTTACGAAAAATCACTGAATTGTACACTTATAATGGATGCATTTTATGATATGTAAATTACAACTTTGTTTAAAAAAAAAAGGAGGTAGTGCTGTAATAATATAGTCATGTTGTGGCAATGATATGTAAGTGAAAATGTTGTTTGGGACTTTAGGAAGGCTCTTTAGAAAACAGAGAATGGGGTTAGCCTTTCTTCTTTTCATTCCTGCTTCTAGTCTGGAAAATAAAGAGCACACCTGTTTCTCTAGCAGCCATCTCAGTGGAC
Organism: Tamandua tetradactyla; assembly: GCF_023851605.1. Classification (NCBI taxonomy): domain Eukaryota; kingdom Metazoa; phylum Chordata; class Mammalia; order Pilosa; family Myrmecophagidae; genus Tamandua; species Tamandua tetradactyla. The sequence goes on from NC_135333.1 coordinate 30,966,403, forward strand.
CAGGAGGGAGCCCGGGGATGCAGAGATGGATGCCAAGGGCTAGAATGGTGGATCCTGGGTCCCTGAAGCTCCTGTGGAGCCACCAGACCAGATTAGACCAGACTCCACTGCCTACCTCCAGATATATCAGATATATATATTTTTAATGTGGGAGAACTTTTGCATCATTGTTATTTTCATTTTTCTGTTATATACAATAATCCTAATTTATATATTACCTCAAAGGGTTGTTGTGAGAATGAAATGAAAGCTGAAAAGTTTAGTTTTTGTTTTCTAAAGAAATTGAAATAAAGAGACATTAGACTTAGGGACACCAAACCAGTTGAAGATATAAGGTAGTTAAGTAGAAGTCTGCAAACCGAATGTGGGGTCCCTACCCCTACTCCTTGGCTTTCTTTCTTTCTCTGAGGGATGATGCAGCTTGAAAAAGAAGCCAGCACACAGAGGAAAAGAGGTTAGAAAGAGAGAACCTGAAAAAAAATCACTGAGTCTCTGGGTCCAACCTTGCCTGGAACCCTTCCAGTTACTTAAGCCATGAGGTTCTCTTTCCATCTAAGCTAGTTTGAGCTGGCTTCCTGGCACGTGCAACCAGAGAGCTCTGACTAATCTGTTCATAAAGTATGTAGTGGCCCAGTGCTTTGCACAGAGGTAGTGCAAAATCAATACAAGCCCTTACTATACTCATCAGCATCATAAAAACAAACTCAGAGTTGAGTATCTGTATGAATTGCAGGAGTGCCTGAAATAAAACTCTTTGGACACACCTTGTGTGAAGAACTTTTAGGCTCTTTCCCAGGTACTAGGGATCCTTACCCAATTCACACTTCATTTTCCCATGGTTTTTGTTCAAACAAACCTTAAAAGAAACGCAACCTCTCTTTGACAGCTTCCTCTAGATTTTTTGACATTGATAAGTTGTTCCTCATTGAAGCTTGAGGGTGGGATGAAAATGTGATTTTCCTTCTTTTTATCTGCTGCTCTTTGATTGATAATCTCCACCTCCCTGTGGGGGAAAACCACAAAGACTTGTTTGGAAAAAGACTTTAAAAAGCCAGTGTGATCTCTTCATAGGCTTCATTCTATCTCCATATGGTCACAGAGGCAAATATCTACAAATTAATTTATTACGTCTGTCAAGGGCAACCCAACACAGCAGAGACTCAGTCTCCTAGTCTTTCCTTATCACTGCTGTGTGCCAGGTGTCATGTTCAGCCCTGGGGATACAAACAGGAATAAGATATGGTACCTGTCCTCAAGGAACATGTACTCAAATTAGGAAGACAGGCAAGGAGAGTCACAGTCCAGGAGAAAGCTGAAGCCAGGGCTGAATCTGGGCCCAGAGCCGCTGCTGAAATGCTTGCTCTATGGAGGTCTGTGCTTTTTTCTTTATGTGGTGCTCATCCACTCAGAGTGTGGGAAACAATTGGAGCACTGGAACTTGCTTTCTAAGAAATATTGTGGGGGGAAGTAGGCCAGAAGAAATAATGGGAATGTAGCACATGATTTTCTTGGAAGGTTTTGGTTGTTAATCAGAATGGACAATGGGGAAAATTTGGAGCAGGTTTTTTATTTTGTTTTTAATGGAGGGAAGGGAGTCAAAATCGGCTAGAAGTAGGACTCTTTTAACTTCTTTTCACATTTTGAAGGCAAAATAAAGACATCTTAAAGGGGGAGATGCTAAGAAGATAGCTGGTCAAACTAGAAGAGGAGGCAGGGGCCAAAATCTAACACTATATTTTATAGCACTGTGGGAAATGAAATTCATGTAATAAGAAAGGTCTACAAGGCAAAGTATTATTTCTAGAAATAACTTGATGTTTGCAGCACATTACACAATGAACGATTTAACTATATACTCGTGTTGTTCTTTCTTTTTCTATCAAACACTGATAGCTGCTTAGCCAATAGTAATTCCCCCCTTTCTTCCTTGCAAACTGAACAAAAAAAAAACAGATTTTGTTCTATGAATGGTCCAGCCCAGTCACGGAAACCTCATTCCCCTTTGCCAGATGCATTCCAAGCTTCCTTGCAGCTGGGGTGGCCAGTGAAAGAGTTATGGGGGGCATGAATGGAAGACAGAGGGGGAAGTTGGCTGTAGGAGCCTCGGAAACATTTTGCTCTCTGATAAAAGAGGTGAGTACAAGGGGAACTCGTTTGTGGTTTATCCCACCTTTGCGTCCCACCTGCCCCTGCCTCGCCCCGTTCTCCATCCCTGGGATGGTCTATGCAAAGACATGACATTGAAACTGTAGTAGCCATCTTGCCACCATGAAGGAAAGGCCAGGAGAATCACTGCCTGCCATCACTGAGCCACCTACCTGCAGATCTTCTTGGGAAATAAACTATAAACATACTTCTTATTTAAGCCACAGTGAGTGCTTTCTGTAACTCACAGCCAAATAATTGATATGTTCCCTTTTTCATTTAGCCAATATGTATTAAATACTTATTACATGCCAGGCACTGTTCTAGGCCCTGGGGATTCAGCAACAGATGAAACAAAGCCTCTGCTCTTGTGGAGATCACATTCTAGTGCAAGGACAGCCACAAACGAATAAATAAGCAAGTAAATTAAGAATATATCATGTGGTGATATGTGCTATGGAGAAAATTAAAGCAGAGCAGGAAAAAGGTGGCATGGGGGTATTCTTTTTTAAAAAATAATTCTAAACTTACAGAAAAGTTGCAAGAACAGGATAAAATTTTCGCCTTCACCTAGATTCACCAGTTGTTAACATTTTGCTACATTTTCTTTATCAATCCCTTACCTATAATCATATTACTTTTTTCCCTGAAAATATTTGAAAGTTAATTATAGAAATCATGACTCTTTATCCTTAACTACTTTAGTACATCTTACTAAAAACGTAAGACATTCTCTTATACAAACACAGACCTATTGTCACATTCAGGGTATATAACATTGATGCTATATTAATATACAACCTTATTCAAATTTTATCAAATGCCCCAATATTTACCCTGGTCCAGGATCCAATACAGTATCAAAAATTACATTATCTGTTAAGTCTCCTCAGTCTCCTTTATTCTGAAACAGTTTCTTACTTTTCTTTGTTTTTCAAGATATTAACATTTTTGAAGATTACAGACCACCTGTTCCTGAAAATGTATCTCCATTTGGGTTTATATTATGTTTCTTGTGATTAGATTCAGGTTGTTCATTTTTGGCAGGAATACTACATAAATAATGTGTCCTTTTCAGTGTATGACATCAGAAAGCTCATCATGTCTGTTAGTCTCACTATTGGTGATTTCATCTCAAATCATTTAATTAGGTGGTGTCTATAATGTTTCTCCATTGCAAAGATATCATTTTTCCCTTTGTAATTAATAACTAATCTGTGGGGGATATATTCTGAGGCTACATAACTATCCTGCTCCTCTTCAAACTTTAATCCAATAGTTTTAGCATCATTGATGGTTCTTGCTCGAATCAGTTACTATAGTGATTGCAAAATGTTGATTTCTAACTCTATTATTCTCTTTTTTCCACATTACTTGCCCTTCTCTTGTAAACAAGAACTTTCTTTCTTCCTTATTTATTATCACTGCAGACTGATAGATTCTTATTTTATTCAATGCATCATAATTCAGAGGATCCAAGGGAGGGAGTGTAGCAAGCACCAGGTCCCAGGAATGGAAGTAGGTGGGGCATGGTCAGGGAAGGAGGCCAGGGTGGTTGGAATGGAGTGAAGGGGATGCATGGCAGTAGGAATTAAAGTTCAGTGTTTGAAGAAGAAAGACTATACTACGACATAAGATTTTAAAAGGATCTTTCTGATGGCTGTGAAGAACCAATCATGGGCGCAGCTAGCAGTAGAGAAACCAGTGAGAGGCCAGGGACACTTCCCAATTGAGAGATGATGGAAGCAGGGATCAGGACAGGGGCTGTAGAGATGGTGAGAAAGAGTTGGAATCTAGATAATCTGAAAAGAGACGCGACAGGATTTGCTGTGAGGTGTGAGAGAAAGGGAAGAATCAGGGATGACTTCAAGGATTTTGGCCTGAGAAATGAGAATACTGGGAGGAAAGATAGAATGTCTTATTCAACTTTGTACCTACAGTGTCTAGCACATGTGTGACACAAGTAGATGCTCAGTCACTGTCCGTTCAATGAATGATAACATCAAGGCAAGTTTCATATATTATCTCATGTGCTGGTTTGAAAGGATTATGTACCCCAGAAAAGTCATGTTTTAATTCTGATCCATCTCATGGAGGCAACCCTTTCTTTTAATCCCTGTTCAGTACTTTAGGTTGGAAACTTGATCAGGCTATCCCCACAGAGATGCGACATACCCAATTATGGGTATTAACCCTTGCTTAGAAGGAGATGTAACTCCACCCATTCCAGGTGGGTCTTGATTAGTTTACTGGAATCCTTTAAAAGAGGAAGCATTTTGGAGAAAGCTTCAGAACGAGGGGAGAGCAACAGAGCAGAGTCACAAAGCAGAGAGTCCAGGCAGCCAGAGACCTTTGGAGATGAAGAAGGAATATGCCCCTATTTGGGAGCGTCATGAAACAAGAAGCCTGGAGAGAAAGCTAGCAGACATCACCATGTTTGCCGAGTGCCTTTCCAATTGAGAGAGAAATCCTGACTTCATTGGCCTTTCTTGAGTGAAGGTAACATCTTATCGGTGCCTTAATTTGGACATTTTTATAGACTTGCTTTAATTTGGTTATTTTCTTGGCCTTAGAACTGTAAACTTGTAACTTATTAAATTCCCCCTTTTAAAAGTCATTCCAGTTCTGGAATATCACATTCTGGCAGCTAGCAAACTAGAACAACTCATTAAGGTAAAATATCTAGACTTGAAGAGATTTTTTAGTGTGGGTTTTTGGATCTAAAGCTGACTATATTAGTAGAAATTTCAGACACAGAAGTTGGTGATATAGTATATTTTGGGGAAGGTGGGCCTTTCAATGTCTCTCAAAAAGTGGGACAATAGATAGAGGAATATATATATATAGAGAGAGATGAATAGGTAGATAGAATGATATAGCTATTGTGGCAAAATGTTAAAAGTTGGGTGTGCTGGTTTGAAAAGATTTATGTACCCTAGAAAAGCCATGTTTTAATCCTCATCAATCTTGTGGGAGCAATAGTTTCTTTTAATCCCTATTCAGCCCTGTAGGTTGGAAACTTGATTAGGTTATCTCCACGGAGATGTGACTCAATCAACTGTGGGTATTAAACTTGATTAGATGGGGACATGACTCTACCCATTCCACGTGGGCGTTGATTAGTTTACTGGAATCCTATAAAAGAAGAGGCATTTTGGAGAAAGCTCCAGAACGCTACAGAACTATGAAGCAGAGTCCACCAGCCAGCGACTTTTGGAGATAAAGAAGGAAAATGCCTCCCAGGGAGCTGGAGAGGAAGCTAGCAGATGATGCCGTATTTGCCACGTGCCTTTCCAGATGAGAGAGAAACTCTGACTGTGTTCATTGCACATGGTGGACACGGACAGAATGTGCCATTCTACTTGAGAGAGAAACCCTGAACTTCATCGGCCTTCTTGAATCAAGGTATCTTTCCCTGGATGCCTTAGATTGGACATTTCTATAGTCTTGTTTTAATTGGGACGTTTTCTTGGCCTTAGAACTGGAAACTAGCAACTTATTAAATTCCTTTTTTAAAAGCCATTCCATTTCTGGAATATTGCATTATGGAAGCTAGCAAACTAGAACATTGGTGGATCTGTGTATATGGGGGCCGTGGGTATATTGGAGTTCTCTGTATAGATTTTGTATTATTTTTGCAATTGTCTTGTAAATTTGAAATTATTTCAAAATACATATTTTTTAAAGTGTGGCAATGGTCCACTGCCTACCTTGCCTACAGTCATTTAAATATTCATTTGTTAGTTGATATTTACTGGGTGTCCCTATGTGTCAGACAGTTGGGATATTAAAATTAAAAAGGTATAGAATCTGGAGACCCAGTTTCGATTCCCAGTGCCTGCCTATGTTAAAAAAAAAAAAAGGTATAGAATCAAATTAAATGTCTGAAAATCATACGTTGGTAAAATATATTATAGTATAGTCATGCAATAGATTATCATGAGGTCATGAAAATAATACTGAACACACTGGGGACAATTTGAGCATAACAAAGAATAATAAAAATAATTGATTATAGTGTATTAAATTAAAAAAAAACCCATAAGCCAATAGTAATAGTCAAAAAAAAGAGCGAGAGAGACAGATGGGGAAAAGACAGTAACTCTTCTTTACAGAAAAATGCCAATTATTAAATGTAGAAGAAATTATAGAAGTAGAAAACCAACATTTTGCAATCCAAATGTAATAACTGATACAAAGACCATCATTGGAGACTAAAAGCACTGGGCAAAGATTGTTGGGAGAGCATATTCATATGGTCTCAAAGAATTACCTCACTTAATTCTTACTAATTACATACGTGAAAATGTACCTTACAGTGGAGAGGTCTGGAAGATCACTTAACCAAGTTAAAACTCATCATTACCTCTTGTAGAGCAAGTAGATGTTATACCTTCTAATGGGATATAATATAAATATACAACATCATCAATGAGTTATTCTTGGCAAAAAGATTTAACTTGAGTTCAATCAAACCTTTAGTGCAGACCTAACTTCCAGTTTACAGGAAATAAAGGGATTTTAGAACAAGTTAAAAGATAACCTTGAGGAAATAATTGGACAAATTCAGAATGTGGCTTGAACTTCTTGAAAAACTGCATCATAAAAAAACAAAAAAATACCCAAAAAGGCTATCAAAAGATACTGAAGAGATATAACAACAAAATATAATTCATGGTCCTTGATTAGATCTTGGAGCAGAAGGTAAAGGGAGAAAAAAAAGAACACTTTGGGTACAATTGGAGAAATCTGAACTGTGTCTAGATATAAAAGAGAAAGAAAACTTGGCAAAATGTGAATAATTGGAAGATGCAGTGATGGGGCATATGAGTATTCACTACACTATACTTTCAACTCTCTTGGAAGGCTGGAAAATTTCTAAATAAAATAAAAATATTGAAGAAGCCATTAGGCACAGGGACATTTCCATGCTATGTTGCTAAGTGGGGGAAGAAAAGGCTCAAAACAAAATTACAATATGACTCTACCACTGAAACCATGCCACTTCCCTAAAGCCCACTAAATACCTGAGGAAGTTCTTTTTTAGCTGCTTTAGGTACTCATCAAAATAATTCCATTCGTTCCAGTGGAGCCAGTTCAGCTGTCTAAGGTTGTCCTTTTGCCTCTTCCTGTTACTCTGAGTCTGCCTGATGATCTCAGCATAAGTTGGGGTGGACTCAGTGGTTTCATGGTCAAGGGAAAACCCCACGTTGCCTCATAGAGTTGACCCTTTGTATTATTCGCAATATGTGCTTAGTTCATGGAAAAGAAGGAGGATGCAATGTCAGAGTGGGCAGCATGACCTGTGTCTCTGGAAGATAACTGAATCTGAGTAGGAAATAACCTCTTCAGCTCTTTGACTGTGGCCTGTTTTGGAAAGGAAGAGGCTCTCCTCTCTGTGGCTAGGCCATTCTCTACCTTTAAGGAGACCCTTCTTCCCTCCTACTGATGGAAGGACTAATACTTTTTTAACCTGTCACCTGAAATTCTCCCTCTATTCAACACAGTGGTTCCAACTTTCCTTTCCTTTCAGGCCCCAGACCTCATTCCCTGTCTCATGTTTTTTGTAGAAAAATTCTCTTTCCCTTCCGTCTCCCACCCCATCTTGACTTGATCAGAGTCTCAGCCACACACATCACGAGTTGAGGGATCTTAGATAAGATATTTCATCTTCTATGGCTCATTTCCTTATCTATAAAATAGGAATACTAGGACTGACCTACATGGTATATTAATAATAATGAGAGTTATTATTTGTTTAGTACCAATTCCATGCCATTTAATTTTAGTCACAATACTATTAATTTGGTTTAATTGTTCTTATTTTAGGAATGAGTAGACAGAAATATCAAAGCTCAGAGGTGAAGCCAGGCAATGACATCTCAAGACCAATGGGTTGCTGAGCTGAGACTCAAATCCAGGGCTGTATATCCCCAACTTACTACACTGCTTTATAGCAGTGTAGAACACTGTATAGAACAAAGCAGGTGATATATGGGAAAGCACTTCATAAACAATAAAGTACTATGAAACGAGTTGCTTTTATTGTTCTCTGCTCACAGATACATAATTAAGTTTGTGGAAATATGAAATTTTAGCTTGCAGGAGATGCAAACTCCTACCTAGTTCACGAGGGAAGCTCATGTGATGGGGCGCTAAGTGGAGATATATAATATTCAAGCGCTTGTTATCTGCCAGGTACTATGCTAAATCTTTACATCTATTGTCCCTGTAAACAACCCCATGAGGCAGGCACTGGTATCCCCATTTTACAGATGAAAAAGAGGAGCCCCAGACAGAAGATGGAATTTATCTAAGATCATACAGCTGGTAAGGGTAAGGTTGGTTCTTGAGTTCAGCTCTATGTGATTCCAAAATCCTTGTTTTAACTTGCCCCTGCTAAACTGCTTATATCTGAAGCCTTCTGGGTTTTACCCCAAGACTTAGAATACCAACAGTATGCCAGACTGTCTTCTTGAGATCTGAACTTTTTTACAAATCCTTAGCATACATGCCAATAGGCCCTATTTGATGATAGGTTTGTGGGAGAAGTGTGAGTGAGTAGGGTTAGATAAAATACACACACGAACACTGAAATTTCTGAATGATACACACCACGTGGTCATTGAGCATCTAGGCAGCATTATTTAGTTTCAAAGTATGTTAGAGTACCTACTTAGTTCATTCACTTTGGTACGTGGGAAAAGTGAAATTTTGCACACAAAGAAATTTCACTCACCAAGGGTTTCAGAGCTGGTTCATGAGGCAGATTTGGAATTAAAACAAGCCAGTCTCTGAGCCTTACTCTCACGTCAATGGCTACCCTTGATTGTTACCCATTATGTGCCAGGCGCTGTGCTAAGTGGGATCCATCTCCCCTACCATTGCTTCTGGGAAGAGGAAATAGGGGCCTGGAGCAACGTGGGCCCTATCCACTGGTGGCAAGGATATGGGATGGTCTCAGTTCTTTCTCTCCTGACCATCAGCACGTCCTTGCCATGAAGCCGCAGGGTGGAGTAGTTCTGTAGGTAGTACACGATCAGAGGGCTCTTCCCATAAATGTTAAAAACGTTTGAAGTCAACTCAGGGCTCTTGCAAGCAGGGTGAGACTGAGTAGGAAAAAAAGAGGAAAAAGATAAAAGATATTGTCATTTTGACAGTACATACTAAGAAAGGTAATGGCACATTAAAGAATTATACATCACGACCAAGTCAGGTATATACCAGGATCAACATAAGAAAATCAGTCAACATGATAGAGCATATCAACAAATTGAAAGGGAAAAATCACATGCTCATATTGATAGATATTGAAAGAAGTATCCAACAAAATTTAGCATCCTTTTCTGGTAAAAACACTTCAAAATGTAAAACTAGAAGGAAACTTCCTCAATATCATTAAGGGCATATATGAAAAACCCATATCCAGCATCACACTTAATGCTGAGAGATTGAAAACATTCCCCCTAAGATCAGGAACGAGATAAGGATGCCCATTGTTACCACTATTATTCAACATTGCACTAGAAGTCCTAGCTAGAGAGGTCAGGAAGAAGAAATAAATAAAAGGCATCCAAATAGGAAAGGAAGAAGTAAAACTTCTATTATTTGCAGATGACATGATACTATACTTGGAAAACCCTGAGAAATCTATGACATATCTACTTGAGCCAATAAACAAATTCAGCAAAAGTGGCAAGTTAACAAGATTAATATACAAAAATCAGTAATATTTCTACATACAGGTAATGACCTGAGGAGACAACTAAAGACAAAATTCCATTCAAAATAGCAACCAAAATAATCAAATAACTAGGAATAAGCTTAACCAGGGATGTCAAAGACTTGAACACACAAAACTATATAACATTGCTTTAAGAAGTCAAAGAAGACCTAAACAGGTGAAAAGACAGTCTGTGCTCATAGGTAGGGAGGTAGAATTTTCTTAGGATTGCCAATTCTACCCAAATTCATCTATAGATTCAATCAAAATTCCAACAACCTAATTTGAATGCTTGGAAAAGCTAGTTATCAAATTCATTTGGAAAGGAAAGAGACCTCAAATAGCTAAAGATATCCTAAAAAAGAACAAAGTGGGAGGACTAATACTTCCTGACTTTAAAGCTTACTATAAAGCCACAATAGTCAAAACAGCATGGTACTGTCACAAAGATAGAAGTATTGATCAAAAGAATAGAATTGAGAGTATGGAGATTCTATTCTATGCCAATTCTATGGTCAGTTGATCTTCAGTAAGGCCCCAAATCCACTAAACTATGACATAGTCTTTTCAATAAAGGGCAAGGGAGAAATGGATATCAATAGCCAAAAGAATGAAAGAGGCTGGCTGGATTTAAGGTAAATCAGAATACAGGATAAAAGATGATAGTATATGTACTCTAGACCTTACCTTACTATATGGGACCAAAGGCAGAAATGTTCATTATGTCTAGAACCTAAATTTTCTGTACCACATAATTTAAATCAACCTGTCTGGATAGCTCATTTGAATGACCCAGACTCCTGGGGTCCAGAGAGGGAATGAGGCCTTGTAGTCCTGTGGAGCTTGGTGTAATGATGGGTCACATCTCAGATATGGTAGGTGAACTGGAGGTGTTAGTGGAGTCCCCTGAGGGTCTGAAGGAAAAAAATGTATATATATAAATGGAATTATTGAACTTTCTGGGTACCCTCTCAACCATTGGCGACTCCCTGGAAAATGGGTCAGGCCCTTGATTTTGAGGCTTGCCTTTATGAAACTTGTTTCTGTGAGGGAGATGCTAAAACTGTCCATTGTGAGGCCTTGGAGTTCTTCCCAGGTAGCCTCTTTGTTGCCCAGATGTGGCCTCTCTCTCTCTCTCTAGGCCCAACTCTGGAAGGAAAGTCATTGCTCTGACCCCTGCATAGGACATGACATTCAGGGGTGAATATCTTCCTGGTGGCATAGGGCATGGCTCCAGGGGATGTGTCTGGTCCTGGCACTGTGGGGTCAACAATGCTTTTTGGGCCAAGGGAAGGAAAAGAGGCATTAAATAAAATAAGGAATCCAAAGACCATCAGAAAAGATATTCAATGTCATTGCCATAAGGAAAATGCAAATCAAATCCACATGAGGTCAGATCTCTTTGCAGGGAGTCACTGAGTTTTCTTGCTTCAACAGAGCTTAAAGAGAACTCTGTAATTGGACAGCCTCCCTGCCACCTTCTCACAATACCCTTGGACTTCCCCAATACCTCCATCTCTAACTATCCTCAGCTGTTCCCATTGCAGGTTGTCAGAACCACAATCAAGTCTGGAGGCGGCTATCAGCCGCCAGATCAACCTGGAGCTTTATACCTCTCAATCTGTCTTTCCATGTCTTACTAGTTTTACTACTTTGACTGTGATATTGTGGCTTTGAAGAGATTTGCCAATTATTTTCTTCACTAATCTCCTAAGGAGAGGAAATATTCTGAGAACTTTAAGCTGCAGAAACAACGACATTTCAAGATGTCAAGAATCTAGACCATGGTGACTGGGAGGGCAGGCTGAATACTATGGAATATGTATTACCCTTGGAAAAAAGGATGAATCAGTCACTGCTGGAACTGCACAGACTGGCCACTGACAAAAACAACCACCACTTATGTGACTTCATTGAGACTCATTTCCTGACCTGGCAGGTGAAATCAAAGATTGGGTGATAACATAATGAACTTTCACAAGATAGTGGTTCCGGAATCTGCATTGGCAGGGTGTATCTATTTGCCAAACACATCCTTGGAAACATGGGGATAACTTCAGAGAGCGTGTGGCAGTGCATGTATGCTTGAGTCTACCTTTTTTATAAGTTGTGTCAACATCCACCAAGTTCTTTCATTTGTGCCATTCTTCAAATGAAGTTATTTGTCCCCCCCCCAAAAAAAACCTCAATGAGACACCACTTTACACCCACTAGAATGGCTTCTGTTAATAAAAAGAGAAAATAATACATGTTTGAGATGATATGGAGAAATTGAAACATTTGTACACGGTTGGTGGAATTATAAAATGGTGTAGCTGTGGTGTAAAAAGTTTGGTGTTTCTCAGAAAATTAAGTATAGAACCACCATGTGACCCAACAATCCCACTTCTAGGTATATATTAAAAAAAATTGAAAGCAGGAATTAGAACCTGTATTTTCACACTGATGTTCATAATGGCATTATTCACAATTGCCCAGAGATGGAAGCAACCCAAGTGTCCATCGATGAATAGATTAAAAAAAATAAGTTACATATACACAATAGCATATTATTCTGCCATAAAAAGTAATGAATTTATGATACATGCTACAATATGAATAAACCTTAAAGATATCATGTTGAGTCAAAAAAGCCAGACACAAAAGGACAAATACTGTATGATCTTACTTTTATGAAATAAGCAGAACATGCAAATTCATAAAGTCAGAAAGTGTAATACAGGTTACCAAGGGCTGGGGAGGGAAGGGGAATGGGGGAGTGTGCTGGTTTGAATATGTGGTGGACCCCAGAAAAGCCATGTCCTTTAATCCTCATTCAATATTGCCAGCGGGGAGCTTTTTGATTGTTCTCACAGGGATGTGACCCACCCAATTGTGAGTGGTAACTTTTGATTAGATGATTTCCTTCAAGGTGTGTCTCCACCCATTCAAGGTGGGGTTGCTCACTGGAGCCCTTTAAGAGTGAACCATTTTGGAAAGAGACACAGAGCCCACAAAGCCAGAGACTTTTGGAGATGAAGGAGAATGTCCCCAGGGAAGACTCATGAAACAAAAAGCTGAGAGAGAAAGCTAGCAGACTTCGCCTTGTACCCTTCCAGTGGAGAGAGAAACCCTGAATATTATCGGCCTTCTTGAACCAAGGTATCTTTCACTAGATGTCTTAGATTGGACATTTCTATAGACTTGCTTTAATTTGGACAATTTAACAGCCTTAGAACTGTAAACTAGTAACTTATTTAATACCCTCTTTTAAAAGCCATTCTGTTTCTGGTGTATCAAATTCCAGCAGCTAGAAAACTAGAACAGTGAGTTAATGCTTATTTTGTACAGAGTTTCTGTTTGGGGTATTGGAAAAATCTTGGCAACGGATAGTGGTGATGGTAGAACAACATTGTAAATGTAATTAACACTACAGAATTGTACGTTTGAAAGTGGTTAAAGTGGGAAATTTTAGGTTGTATGTATGTAACCAGAATTAAAAAAAAAAAAAGGCTTCAGTGGCCAAGAGATATCAAGTGGAGTTGAGGCTATTCTGGAGGCTACTGTTATGCAAGCTTCAATTAGATAGTGCTGATTGCCATGGTTTGCTAAATGCCAACCAGCATCACTTCTGTTCACTCGTGAGAACACCTAGGGCTGGAACTGAGACTCTTTAAAGGTTTCATGCACTAAGTTTGCTTTCTTGGAACCTATAATTCCTGGGGGGTTCCTAGGTCATATAAATCCTGAAATCCAGAGGGACCAGCCTCTCCAAAATGATCAATTAATTACATCTCCCTACCCTTTAGTGTATACACCCCTTCTCAACATGAAAAAGTCAGAATGGGTGTTGCCCAGGGATCCCTATGGATTCGGAGAGGTATGAGGAAAGAAGGAGAACGTATAACAGAGAGACTAGGATTTATTTAAGTATGACTACTGAATCACTATATTAATATTCCATCTAGCCTCCAGTGTTTAGGAGCAGCTAGAAGGAAAAATCTGAGATGGTAGAATAGAAGTCCAAGACAAACTCTGGGATCTGTTCTGTAATTACTTGTTGAAGTGTACTTTGAAAATTATTGCTTTTTTTCTTTCTCCAAAAATACTGGTTCTATAAAAAATATTTTAAAAATGAATGAAAGAGGACCCCTATCTTACACCCCATACAAAAATTAATTCAAAATAAATTCAAGACCTAAATATAAGAGTCTGTACTGGCTCCTGGTGCTTTTGTGTACTCGTATAGTGTGGACCTCATACCTCTTTTGTGAAGCCGTAGCTGAGGAGACTCCGGCTCTCGCCATGGCTGACCAACAGCCCAACGAAGGAGTCAAGACTGAGAACAAGGATCATATTAATTTGAAGGTGGAGGGGCAGGATGGTTCTGTGGTGCAGTTTAAGATTAAGAGGCATACACCACTTCGTAAACTAATGAAAACCTATCGTGAACGACAGGGTTTGTCAATGAGGCAGATCAGATTCGGATCTGGTGGGCAGCGAATCAATGAAACGGACACACCTGCATAATTGGAAATGGAGGCTGAAGATATAATTGATGTGTTCCAGCAGCAGACAGGAGGTGTCTGTTAAAAAGGGAGCCTGCTACTTTACTCCAGAACTCTGTTCCTACAGACCAAGAATACATTCTCAATGAGAAAAACTGCAATTTGGGTCCACCACATCCTGTCTACTACAGTATAGTTTTCTCTATTCTTTCATTTTACCCTTCCCTGTTCCTTTATTGTACATAAAGTAACTGCTGTGTGTGCACAAGCATATTGTTTTTTTTGTTTGTTTTTACTAAATGGCCAATAGTATGTTTTAATTGACATCAAATGGAGATGGATGGGGGAAAATACTGGTTCTGTGAAAATACCCCCTTTCTCCATTAGTGGCATGCTCATTAAACTCTTATCTTTATATTCCAGTAAGTTATTTTGCTCTCACTGTTTAACAAAAACCAACAACATAAAAAAATCCTTGCATACCTTGTTTGAATGGAGAATTTTAATATTTTTAATTTATCATTGTAAAACCAAGGACAATTTGATAACTTTTTTGTACATAGCTGTTACATGTAGGGCAATCTGTCTTTACGTAGGGATAAATTACTCTAAAATAAATGAATCCTAGAGAGTTTTCCCTTCAAATCAAGTGTCTTGTTGTTTAAATAAAATTCTTGTTTAAAATTAAAAAAAGAGCCTGTACCATAAAACTCCTAGAAGAAAATATAAGGAAACATCTTCAAGACCTAGTAATAGGAGGTAGTTTCTTAAACTTTATACCCAAAGCACAAGCAACAAAAGAAAAAATTGATGAATGGGAACTCCTCAAAATCAAAAGCTTCTGTAACTCAAAGGACTTTGTAAAAAAGGTGACAAGGCAGCCAACTCAATAGGAGAAAATATTTGGAAACCACATACTGGATAAAGGTTTGATATCCTATGAACATAAATAAATTACAAAACTCAATGACAAAAGAACAAACAACCCTACTATAAAATGGGCAAAGGATATGAACAGACATTTTTCTGAAGAGCGAATACAAATGGCTAAAAAGCACATGAAGAGATGCCCATCTTTATTAGCTATAAGGGAAATACAAATCAAGACTACAGTGAGATATCACTTCACACCTATAAGAATGGCTGCTATTAAACAGAAAACTACAAATGTTGGAGAGGATGTAGAGAGAAACTGAAACACTTATTCACTGTTGGTGGGACTGTATAATGGTACAGCCACTGTGGAAGACAGTTTGGCATTTCCTCAGAAAATTAAATATCGAGTTACCCTATGACCTGGTAATACCAGTACTTGGTATATATCTAGAAAAGCTAAAAGCAGTGACTCAAACAGACATTTGCACACCGATGTTCATAGCAGCATTTTTCAGTATTTACAAAAGATGGAAACAATCCAAGTGCCCACCAACATATAAGTGGATAAACAGAATGGAATATGCAGTAGCAAGATGAAATGAGGTCCTGAAGCATATGACAAAGTGGATGAACCTTGAGGACACAGTGCTGCGTGAAATAAGTCAGACACAAAAGGATAGATACTGTATCATTTCGCCATTAGGACTCTGGTAAAAAATAATCTCAGAGGTTTACACTGTAGAATATAAGGGACCTAGAGGTACACAAAAGGGGTAGAGTAGGGGGAAGGGCTACCTAGTGAGGCTGAACTTAATTGTAGGGGAACAGATAGAAGTGACGGTAGCTAATTAGTGGGGTTAGAAGTAAAGTTCACCACACTGAAGGTGCATATGATTGAAAGGGGATGTATAGTGCCATGTAGCCTACTGACTAATTCTACTATTATAAATAAGTTCTCGTATGAACTCCTTCAAAGTTTTGATCTTGTATAAAGAATTAATAATAGAGAGATATGGGGGAAAACTAATATTGTATACCATGGCCTATAGTTAGCAGTAAGACAGCAACAGTACCATGGAAATACCAGGGGTAAATAATTGTGGGGTAGGGACAAGAGATTAGGGGAGGTTTTTTTTTTTTTTTTACATTTTTAAAAATTTTATTATTTTTATTGTAAAAACTTAACATAAACATATATTCCTGACATAAAAACATTCCATACATAGTATACACTCAATGGCTCACAATATCATCACATAGTTGTATATTCATCACCACGATCATTTTTTGAACATTTGTATCACTCCAGCAAAAGAAAGAAAAAGAAAAAAAGAAAAAACTCATATATACTATACCCCTCACCCCTCGTTCTCATTGACCACTAGTGTTTCCATCTACCAAATTTAATTTACCCTTTGTCCCCTCTATTATTTATTTATTTATTTTTATCCATATATTCTCCTCATCTGTTCATACTGTAGATAAAAGGAGCATCAGACACACGGTTTTCACAATCACACAGTCACACTGCAAAAGGTATATCATTGTACAATCATCTTCAAGAAACCTGGCTACTGGAACACAGCTCAACAGTTTTAGGTACTTCCCTCTAGCAACTCCAATACACTATAAACTAAAAAGGGATATCTATATAGCGCATAAGAATAACCTCTAGGATAACCTCTCAACTCTGTTTGAAATTTCTCAGCCACTGAAACTTTTGTCTCATTTTTCTCTTTCTCCTTTTGGTCAAGAAGTCTTTCTCAATCTCTCTCTCTTTTTTTTTTTTTTTTTCAATATTCTGAGAGAAAATGTTTTTTTTTCTTATATATTTTTGTATTTTTTATTTTTATTTTTATTTTTTCTCTATATTATCATTTTATTTCTTTTTCTGTTGTCTTGCTATTTCTTTTTCTAAATCGATGCATATGTACTAAGAAATGATGATCATACATCTATGTGATGATATTAAGAATTACTGATTGCATATGTAGAATGGAATGATTTCTAAATGTTGTGTTAGTTAATTTTCTTTCTCAATCTCTTGATGCCAGGTCTTGGCTTTCTGTCCCACACTGCCAGGCAGATTTACACCCCTGGGAGTCATGTCCTATAAAGGGGGTAAGGCAGTGAGTTCACATGCTGAATTGGCTTAGAGAGAGGCCACATCTGAGCAACAAAAGAGGTTGTCTGGGGGTGACTCTCAGGCCTAATTTTTAGTAGGCTTAGCCTGTCCTTTGCAGGAATAAGTTTCACAGGGCAAACCCCAAGATTGAGGGTTTGGCCTATTGATTTAGTTGTCCCCACTGCTTGCGAGACTATCAGTAATTCTCCAAATGGGGACATTGAATTTTCTCCCTCTCTCCCCATTTCCCCAAGGGGACTCTGCAAATACTTCTTTATTCACTGTTCAAATCACTCTGGGATTTATCGGGGTATCACGCTAACCTGGACAAACCTACAAAATCTCATGCCCTATTTGGGGTTCCATGTACTTATGGTGTTCAATTAAACTGTCCATATACATTAAATTAGGAAATGCACTAGTCAAAATATAAATTTTGTACCAAATAAACATTTCTTGTTTTTAGTCTCACACAGAAGTTGAAGTTTTAAAATATGAATGACCACCTATTTTCAATACCTTGCAATATTAACATTCCTTTGTTCTTCCTCATGCAAAAACATTTTTTAATTTGTACATTTAGTCTCTATTATTGTACACTCTAGGCATTCCTAGATTATACCATCACAGTCTTTATTGTCTATCTTTTCTTCGGGTTTCATATGTGCCCCCAGCCCTCCTCCTTCTATCATTCTCACATTCAGCTTCATTCAATATACTTACAATATTGTGCTACAATCAGGTAGTATTGTGTTATCCATTTCTGAATTTTTACAATCAGTTCTGTTGCACATTTTTTATTGCAAAATATATATACAAAGCAAAGTAGGGGAGGTTCTGATTTGATATTTGGTGAGGCTGTGTTTATTGGTTCTTTGCCTCTTTGGACCAATGAAAACCGTCTAAAATTGAGAGTGCTGCTGATAGTACAACCAAGTGAGGACATGGTAAGACACGGTTTGTTTATTTTGGATATTATCCGTGATGCTCAGTGGGATGGAGGGGGCTGAAGGGTACTATGACTGAGAAGCTGAAAGGTGAGCTGTGATATATATATATATATATAAAATGGAATATATATATAATGGAATATATATATATATATATATATATATATATATATATATAATGGAATACTGTACGGTTACAAAAAGGAATGATGTCATGAGGCATGCAACAAACTAAATGAACATTGGGGACAATGTGTTGTGCAAAATAAACCAGAAACAAAAGAACAAACATGTTATGGTCTCTTTCAGAAAATACTTATAAGAAAATTGGAGCCTAGATTGTAAGCTCTTATAGCAGCCATACTTAATCCGAAATTTTAAGTGTATTTCTAGATTCTAAGACACTGAGCTATATGTGAATAAGGTAGTAATTCCCTGGAACGTTGAGGACCTTTGGACACCTAAGAATCAGAGGTGGAGTTCTGCAGCTCTGAACATGAGCATAGCTACATACAATAACAGTTAAATTGACCGAAAAAGAGATCAAGCTTCAGTTAGAGATAAAAACGAAGCCAATCTGGTTGCGACTAAGGTAAATCAAAACACAGGGCAAAAGATGATAGTGTGTGTACTCTATAGCTTCACTTACTGTATGAGACTAACAGTAGAGAGGTTTATTGTGCCTAGAATCTAAATTTTTTGCAATACACACTTTAATCAACCTGTCTGGATAGCTCATTTAAACAATCCAAACACATGGAGCCTAGAATGTGAATGGGGCCTTGTAATTCTGTATAGCTTAATGTAATACCTGGATACATCCCAGACTATGGTAGGCTGATAATTAGAAAGTATTGGTAGAGTCCCTTGGAGGACTGAAGGAAAAATGTGGAAATATTAAATTTTCCCATCTGGGAAACCCCTGGTGCTCTCTCAAACATTAGGGACTCCTAAGAAAATAGGCCAAGCCTTTGATTTTGAGGTGTGACCTTATGAAACTCATTTCTAGAGTGGAGAGGCTAAGCCTAACTATAATTATGCCCAAGAGTTGCTTACAGGAAACCTCTTCAGTTATTCAGATGTGGCCTCTCTCTCTCTAAGCCCAACTTTGCAACATGGGACATAACATTCAGGGTGAATGTCTCTCTGACAATGGGGGACATGACTCCCAGGGTTGAATCTGGTCCTGGCACCAAAGGAGCAACAATGCCTATCTGACCAAAATAAGGGAAAAAAGAAATGTTACAAAATAAGGCATCAGTGGCTGAGAGAGTTCAAATGGTGTTGAGAGGCTATTCTAAAGGCTTCAGCTAGATAGTACTAATTGCCATGGTTTGCCATACCCCAACCAACACCTAAGGCTCTAAGTGAAACTGTACAAAAGTTTCATGTACTATGTTTACTTTCCAGAAACCTATAACCTCCAGAGGGTTCCTAGGCCAGATAAAATCTGAAACCCAGACAGGTCAGACTTCAAGAATATCTAATTCCATCCCCTGTCCTACATTGTTGACACCCCTTTCCACATGGAAAAGTTAGAACGGGGATAGCCCAATGACCCCTATAGATTGGGAATAGGCTCAAAGGAGAAGGAGGAGTTATAACAGAGGAGACAGGATTTAACAAACAAGTATGACTGCTTAACCACTATAATGATATTTCTTTTAGCTTCCAGTGTTTTGGAGCAGCTAGAAGGAAAAATCTGAAACTCTGGAATGATAACTCATAACAAACTTCGAAATCTGTCCTGTAATTATGTTTTATTTTTTATTTTTAATTTTTTTATTAATTAACGGAAAAAAAAGAAATTAACCCAACATTTAGAAATCATACCATTCTACATATGCAATCAGTAATTCTTAACATCATCACATAGATGCATGATCATTGTTTCTTAGTACATTTGCATCAGTTTAGAAGAACTAGCGACACACCAGACAAAGATATAGAATGTTAATATAGATAAAAGAAATAAAAGTAATAATAATAGTAAAAAAAAACAAAAAACAAAAACAAAAACAAACAAACAAACAAACAAAACCCTATAGCTCAGATGCAGCTTCATTCAGTGTTTTAACATGATTACTTTACAATTAGGTATTATTGTGCTGTCCATTTTTGAGTTTTTGTATCTAGTCCTGTTGCACAGTCTGTATCCCTTCAGCTCCAATTACCCATTATCTTACCCTGTTTCTACCTCCTGCTGGACTCTGTTACCAATGACATATTCCAAGTTTATACTCGAATGTCCGTTCACATCAGTGGGACCATACAGTATTTGTCCGTTAGTTTTTGGCTAGACTCACTCAGCATAATGTTCTCTAGGTCCATCCATGTTATTACATGCTTCATAAGTTTATCCTGTCTTAAAGCTGCATAATATTCCATCGTATGTATATACCACAGTTTATTTAGCCATTCTTTTGTTGATGGACATTTTGGCTGTTTCCATCTCTTTGCAATTGTAAATAACGCTGCTATAAACATTGGTGTGCAAATGTCCGTTTGTGTCTTTGCCCTTAAGTCCTTTGAGTAGACACCTAGCAATGGTATTGCTGGGTCGTATGGCAATTCTATATTCAGCTTTTTGAGGAACCGCCAAACTGCCTTCCACAGTGGTTGCACCATTTGACATTCCCACCAACAGTGGATAAGTGTGCCTCTTTCTCCGCATCCTCTCCAGCACTTGTCATTTTCTGTTTTGTTGATAATGGCCATTCTGGTGGGTGTGAGATGATATCTCATTGTGGTTTTGATTTGCATTTCTCTAATGGCCAGGGACATTGAGCATCTCTTCATGTGCCTTTTGGCCATTTGTATTTCCTCTTCTGGTAGGTGTCTGTTCAAGCCTTTTTCCCATTTTGAAATTGGGTTGGCTGTTTTTTTGTTGTTGAGTTGAACAATCTCTTTATAAATTCTGGATACTAGACCTTTATCTGATATGTCATTTCCAAATATTATCTCCCATTGTGTAGGCTGTCTTTCTACTTTCTTGATGAAGTTCTTTGATGCACAAAAGTGTTTGATTTTGAGGAGCTCCCATCTATTTATTTCCTTCTTCAATGCTCTTGCTTTAGGTTTAAGGTCCATAAAACCGCCTCCAGTTGTAAGATTCGTAAGATATCTCCCTACATTTTCCTCTAACTGTTTTATGGTCTTAGACCTAATGTTTAGATCTTTGATCTATTTTGAGTTAACTTTTGTATAGGGTGTGAGATATGGGTCTTCTTTCATTCTTTTGCATATGGATATCCAGTTCTCTAGGCACCATTTATTGAAGAGACTGTTCTGTCCCAGGTGAGTTGGCTTGACTGCCTTATCAAAGATCAAATGTCCATAGATGAGAGGGTCTATATCTGAGCACTCTATTTGATTCCATTGGTCGATATATCTATCTTTATGCCAATACCATGCTGTTTTGACCACTGTGGCATCATAATATGCCTTAAAGTCAGGCAGCGCAAGACCTCCAGCTTCGTTTTTTTCCCTCAAGATGTTTTTAGCAATTCGGGGCACCCTGCCCTTCCAGATAAATTTGCTTATTGGTTTTTCTATTTCTGAAAAATAAGTTGTTGGGATTTTGATTGGTATTGCATTGAATCTGTGTATCAATTTAGGTAGGATTGACATCTTAACTATCTTTAGTCTTCCAATCCATGAACACGGTATGCCCTTCCATCTATTTAGGTCTTCTGTGATTTCTTTTAGCAGTTTTTTGTAGTTTTCTTTATATAGGTTTTTTGTCTCTTTAGTTAAATTTATTCCTAAGTATTTTATTCTTTTAGTTGCAATTGTAAATGGGATTCGTTTCTTGACTTCCCCTTCAGCTTGTTCATTACAAGTGTATAGAAATGCTACAGATTTTTGAATGTTGATCTTGTAACCTGCTACTTTGCTGTACTCATTTATTAGCTCTAGTAGTTTTGTTGTGGATTTTTCCGGGTTTTCGACGTATAGTATCATATCATCTGCAAACAGTGATAGTTTTACTTCTTCCTTTCCAATTTTGATGCCTTGTATTTCTTTTTCTTGTCTAATTGCTCTGGCTAGAACCTCCAACACAATGTTGAATAATAGTGGTGATAGTGGACATCCTTGTCTTGTTCCTGATCTTAGGGGGAAAGTTTTCAATTTTTCCCCATTGAGGATGATATTGGCTGTGGGTTTTTCATATATTCCCTCTATCATTTTAAGGAAGTTCCCTGGTATTCCTATCTTTTAAAGTGTTTTCAACAGGAAAGGATGTTGAATCTTGTAAATGCCTTCTCTGCATCAATTGAGATGATCATGTGATTTTTCTGCTTTGATTTGTTGATGTGGTGTATTATATTAATTGATTTTCTTATGTTGAACCATCCTTGCATACCTAGGATGAATCCTACTTGGTCATGATGTATAATTCTTTTAATGTGTTGTTGGATATGATTTGCTAGAATTTTATTGAGGATTTTTGCATCTATATTCATTAGAGAGATTGGTCTGTAGTTTTCTTTTTTTGTAATATCTTTGCCTGGTTTTGGTATGAGGGTGATGTTGGCTTCATAGAATGAATTAGGGAGTTTTCCCTCCACTTCGATTTTTTTGAAGAGTTTGAGGAGAGTTGGTACTAATTCTTTCTGGAATGTTTGGTAGAATTCACATGTGAAGCCGTCTGGTCCTGGACTTTTCTTTTTAGGAAGCTTTTGAATGACTAATTCAATTTCTTTACTTGTGATTGGTTTGTTGAGGTCATCTATTTCTTCTTGAGTCAAAGTTGGTTGTTCATGTCTTTCCAGGAACCCGTCCATTTCATCTAAATTTTTGTATTTATTAGCATAAAGTTGTTCATAGTATCCTGTTATTACCTCCTTTATTTCTGTGAGGTCAGTGGTTATGTCTCCTCTTCCATTTCTGATCTTATTTATTTGCATCCTCTCTCTTCTTCTTTTTGTCAATCTTGCTAAGGGCCCATCAATCTTATTGATTTTCTCATAGAACCAGCTTCTGGTCTTATTGATTTTCTCTATTGTTTTCATGTTTTCAATTTCATTTATTTCTGCTCTAATCTTTGTTATTTCTTTCCTTTTGCTTGCTTTGGGATTAGTTTGCTGTTCTTTCTCCAGTTCTTCCAAGTGGACAGTTAATTCCTGCATTTTTGCCTTTTCTTCTTTTCTGATAAAGGCATTTAGGGCAATAAATTTCCCTCTTAGCACTGCCTTTGCTGCGTCCCATAAGTTTTGATATGTTGTGTTTTCATTTTCATTCGCCTCTAGGTATTTACTAATTTCTCTTGCAATTTCTTCTTTGACCCACTCGTTGTTTAAGAGTGTGTTGTTGAGCCTCCATGTATTTGTGAATTTTCTGGCACTCTGCCTATTATTGATTTCCAACTTCATTCCTTTATGATCCGAGAAAGTGTTGTGTATGATTTCAATCTTTTTAAGTTTGTTAAGACTTGCTTTGTGACCCAGCATATGGTCTATCTTTGAGAATGATCCATGAGCACTTGAGAAAAAGGTGTATCCTGCTGTTGTGGGATGTAATGTCCTATAAATGTCTGTTAAGTCTAGCTCATTTATAGTAATATTCAGATTCTCTATTTCTTTATTGATCCTCTGTCTAGATGTTCTGTCCATTGATGAGAGTGGTGAATTGAAGTCTCCAACTATTATGGTATATGTGTCTATTTCCCTTTTCAGTGTTTGCAATGTATTCCTCACGTATTTTGGGGCATTCTGGTTCGGTGTGTAAATATTTATGATTGTTATGTCTTCTTGTTTAATTGTTCCTTTTATTAGTAGATAGTGTCCTTCTTTGTCTCTTTTAACTGTTTTACATTTGAAGTCTAATTTGTTGGATATTAGTATAGCCACTCCTTCTTTTTTCTGGTTGTTATTTGCATGAAATATCTTTTCCCAACCTTTCACTTTCAACCTATATTTATCTTTGGGTCTAAGATGTGTTTCCTGTAGACAGCATATAGAAGGATCCTGTTTTTTAATCCATTCTGCCAATCTATGTCTTTTGATTGGGGAATTCAGTCCATTAACATTTAGAGTTATTACTGTTTGGATAATATTTTCCTCTACCATTTTGCCTTTTGTATTATATATATCATATCTGACTTTCCTTCTTTCTACACTCTTCTCCATACCTCTCTCTTCTGTCTTTTCGTATCTGACTCTAGTGCTCCCTTTAGTATTTCTTGCAGAGCTGGTCTCTTGGTCACAAATTCTCTCAGTGACTTTTTGTCTGAGAATGTTTTAATTTCTCCCTCATTTTTGAAGGACAATTTTGCTGGATATAGGAGTCTTGGTTGGCAGTTTTTCTCCTTTAGTAATTTAAATATATCATCCCACTGTCTTCTAGCTTCCATGGTTTCTCCTGAGAAATCTACACATAGTCTTATTGGGTTTCCCTTGTATGTGATGGATTGTTTTTCTCTTGCTGCTTTCAAGATCCTCTCTTTCTGTTTGACCTCTGACATTCTAACTAATAAGTGTCTTGGAGAACGCCTATTTGGGTCTAATCTCTTTGGGGTGCGCTGCACTTCTTGGATCTGTAATTTTAGGTCTTTCATAAGAGTTGGGAAATTTTCAGTGATAATTTCTTCCATTAGTTTTTCTCCTCCTTTTCCCTTCTCTTCTCATTCTGGGACACCCACAACACGTATATTTGTGCGGTTCATATTGTCCTTGAGTTCCCTGATACCCTGTTCAAATTTTTCCATTCTTTTCCCGATAGTTTCTGTTTGTTTTTGGAATTCAGATGTTCCATCCTCCAAATCACTAATTCTATCTTCTGTCTCTTTAAATCTATCATTGTAGGCATCCATTGTTTTTTCCATCTTTTCTACTTTATCCTTCACTTCCATAAGCTCTGTGATTTGTTTCTTCAGTTTTTCTATTTCTTCTTTTTGTTCAGCCCATGTCTTCTTCATGTCCTCCCTCAATTTATCGATTTGGTTTTTGAAGAGGTTTTCCATTTCTGTTCGTATATTCAGCATTAGTTGTTTCAGCTCTTGTATCTCATTTGAACTATTGGTTTGTTCCTTTCACTGGGCCATATTTTCAATTTTCTGAGCGTGATCCATTATCTTCTGCTGGCGTCTGGTCATTTAGTCAGATTTCCCTGGGTGTTGGACCCCACAGGTTGAAAGATTATTCTGTGAAATCTGGGTTTTGTTTTTCTTATCCTGCCCAGTAGGTGGCGCTCGTGGCACACGTTTGTCTGTGGGTTCCACCAGTAAAAGTTGCTGTGGGTCCTTTAACTTTGGAAAACTCTCGCCGTGGGGGAGTTTCGGCAGCCGAAGTGGCTTGGAAGAGTGTCAGCCGGCCTGGGGGTCCGAAGGTGGGGAGGGTCGCCGGCCGCCGCAGTCTGGGAGAGCACCCGACCGAATTTCCTAGTCGGCCTGGGGCGCCAAGCGTGGCGGGAGGGCGCCAGCTGCCGCAGCCCGGGAGAGTGCACTGTTCCCAGCCGGACCGGGGAGTCACGTGTTTGGAAGGGACCCCCCAGGTCACCGTTCTCCGCGGTCTGGGGATTTCTGACTCAACTCTCTCAGTTGGTCCAGGGGGCCTCGCGTGGTGGGGGCGCCAGCCGCCACGGCCCACGGGGACCGCCTGCCCAATTCTGCCAGCTGGCCTGGGAAGGAAGAAGGGAGGGACTCCGGCCGCTTGCCGTCCCGCCCGGGAAAGCCCGCGCCCCTCGGCGATCTCACCGGAGCTGGTTCTCCCAGACAGTCAGCCATTTCAGGAAGGGGTACGCCGTCCCTTTGATCTCCGTCGTGGCTCCGGGAGCTGCTCTGTATCGTCTTCACTCCCCCAGTAGCTGTTCTGGAGGAGGAAAGGTGAGGGTGGCAAGGCTGTCGAGGCCTTGGCGGAGGAGCCAGTGAAGGTGGAAGAGGGCACGGTGGTGGTTGGAGAGCCGCTGGAGCAGGAGGAGAAAGGGGAGGATAAGATGGCGGATGGAGCGCCACCAGAGCAGAAGGGGGAAGAGGGAGAGGAGGGCGGGCTGGCTGGCGGGGTGGGAGCGCCGCGCGGGCCAGCGGAGAAAAAGCCTGTAATTACTTTTTAAAATGTACCTTGAAAATTGCTTTTTTTTTTGTATATATGTTATATTTCACAATAAAAAAATTTTTTTAAAAAGGTAGTGGCGCCTGGCGGCGGTGGCGGCGGCGGCGGCGGCGGCGGCGGTTGGGGCTGTGAGAACGCGGCGGCTGCGGCGGCTCGGGAGGGGGAGCAGGTGCGGCGCGCGCGGCCGATCGGAGTAAATTCGGCGCCGCGTCAGAGCAGACGGGTGGAAGCAGCGCGCCGGGAGCAGCGCCGAGACCATGGCTGGAGGCAAAGCTGGAAAAGACAGTGGAAAGGCCAAAGCTAAAGCAGTATCTCGCTCACAAAGAGCTGGACTCCAGGAGCATCAGACACAAGTTTTCACCATCGCACAGTCACATTTTAAAAGTTTTATGATTTACAGTAGTCTTCAAGAATCAAGGCTGAGACTTCCGGAGAAGATGGCGGCTTAGTAAGACGCGTGGGTCTTAGCTCCTCCTCCAGAAAAGCAACTAAAGAAACAGAAACAATACGAAACAGCTCCCGGAGCCACGACAGAGACCAAAAAGACAGTGTACCCCATTCTGGAACGGCTGAACGGGCAGGGAGAATCCGCTGCGGTGAGATATCCAAGGGGCGCGCGTTTTCCCGGCAGGGGCGGCTGGCGACTGGGGTCCCCTCCACACACGTGGCTCCCCGGTCTGAGTGGGAACGTTGGATAGTGGGGCCCTCCCGCCACGCTTGGCATCTCGGGCCAGCTGGGCAATTTGGACCGGCAGTCCCCCAAGCCACGGCGGCCGGCGACCCACCCCCTCCACGCGCGGTTTCCCGGGCTGACTGCAAGATTCGGACTGGCCAGTTAAAGGAGCCACAGCATCTTTTAGTGGTGGGCCCTGCAGACAGACGAGCGCCACGAGTGCCACCTACTGGGCAGGAAAAGAAAACCAGCCCAGAGATTTCACAGAAAAACCTTTCAACCAGCCGGGTCCCACACCCAGGGAAAGCTGATCAAATGCCCAGACACCAGCAGAAAATAATGGATGACGCTCGGAAAATTAAAGATATGGCCCAGTCAAAGGAACAAACCAATAGTTCAAATGAGATACAGGAGCTGAGACAACTAATAATGAATATACGAACAGAAATGGAAAACTTCTTCAAAAACCAAATCAATAAATTGAGGGAGGACATGAAGAAGACATGGGCTGAACAAAAAGAAGAAATAGAAAATCTGAAAAAACAAATCACAGAACTTATGGGAGTGAAGGACAAAGAAGAAAAAATGGAAAAAAACAATGGATACCTACAATGGTAGATCTAAAGAGACAGAAGCTACAATTAGTGAACTGGAGGATGGAACATCTGAATTCCAAAAAGAAACAGAAACTATAGGGAAAAGAATGGAAAAACTTGAGCAGGGGATCAGGGAACTGAATGACAATATGAAGCACACAAATATACGTGTTGTGGGTGTCCCAGAAGGAGAAGAGAAGGGAAAAGGAGGAGAAAAACTAATGGAAGAAATTATCACTGAAAATTTCCCAACTCTTATGAAAGACCTAAATTTACAGATCCAAGAAGTGCAGCGCACCCCAAAGAGAATAGACCCAAATAGGCGTTCTCCAAGACACTTACTAGTTAGAATGTCAGAGGTCAAAGAGAAAGAGAGGATCTTGAAAGCAGCAAGAGAAAAACAATCCGTCACATACAAGGGAAACCCAATAAGACTATGTGTAGATTTCTCAGCAGAAACCATGGAAGCTAGAAGACAGTGGGATGATATATTTAAATTACTAA
This sequence comes from Tamandua tetradactyla, assembly GCF_023851605.1. Classification (NCBI taxonomy): domain Eukaryota; kingdom Metazoa; phylum Chordata; class Mammalia; order Pilosa; family Myrmecophagidae; genus Tamandua; species Tamandua tetradactyla. Next base: position 30,994,533 of record NC_135333.1, read on the forward strand.
AAGAGAAAAACTTCCAACCAAGGCTTCTATATCCAGCAAAATTGTCCTTCAAAAATGAAGGAGAAATTAAAACATTTATAGACAAAAAGTCACTGAGAGAATTTGTGACCAAGAGACCAGCTCTGCAAGAAATACTAAAGGGAGCACTAGAGTCAGATACGAAAAGACAGAAGAGAGAGGTATGGAGTAAAGTGTAGAAAGAAGGAAAATCAGATATGATATATATAATACAGAAGCCAAAATGGTAGAGGAAAATATTATCCAAACAGTAATAACACTAAAAGGTAATGGACTGAATTTCCCAATCAAAAGACATAGAATGGCAGAAAGGATTATGACCCAGCAATACCACTACTAGGTATCTACTCAAAGGACTTAAGGGCAAAGACACAGACGGACATTTGCACACCAGTGTTTATAGCAGCATTATCTACAATTGCAAAGAGATGGAAACAGCCAAAGTGTCCATCAACAGACGAGTGGCTAAACAAACTGTGGCGTATACCTACGATGGAATATTATGCAGCTTTAAGACAGACTAAACTTATGAAGCATGTAATAACATGGATGGACCTAGAGAACATTATGCTGAGTGAGTCTAGCCAAAAACTAAAGGACAAATACTGTATGGTCCCACTGATGTGAACCGACATTTGAGAATCAGCTTGGAATATATCATTGGTAACAGAGACCAGCAGGAGTTAGAAACAGGGTAAGATAATGGGTAATTGGAGCTGAAGGGATACAGACTGTGCAACAGGACTAGATACAAAAACTCAAAAATGGACAGCACAATAATACCTAAGTGTAATGTAACTATGTTGGAACACTGAATGAAGCTGCACCTGAAATACGGTTTTTTGTTTGTTTGTTTGTATCTTCTGTTTTTGTTTTTTCTTTTTCCTTTTTATATATATATATATTTTATTAGTATTATTATTTTAATTCTCTTCTCTATATTAACATTCTATATCTTTTTCTGCTGTTTTGCTAGTTCTTTTCCTAAATCGATGCAAATGTACTAAGAAATGATGATCATACATCTATGTGATGATACTAAGAATTACTGAGTGCATGTGTAGAATGGAATGAGTTCTAAATGTTGTGTTAATTTCTTTTCTTTTTTTTGATTAATTAAAAAAAATTTTAAAAATTGGATAAAAAAATAAAAGCACATAGTAGATTCAGGAAAAAAAATAAATAAATAATAGAGGAAAAAATGTTAAAATAAATTCAGTTTGAAATACTAGTGATCAATGAAAGGGAGGGATAAGGAATATGGTATGTAAAAATTTTTTTTCTTTTTCTGTTTTTGTTTTATTTTTCTGTCGCCTTTTATTTCTTTTTCTGAATTGATGCAAATGTTCTCAGAAATTATCATGATGATGAATATGCAACTATGTGATGATATTGTGAATTACTGATTATATATGTAGAATGGAATGAGCATATATTACGGATGTTTGTGTTTCTTTCTTGTAATTTCTTTTTAATTAATAAAAAATTATTAAAAAAAAAAAAAAAGGTAGTGGCATGCATATCTTTTTTTTCATGCATTATCTTTAGCCAGTAATTCCAGTTTCGGGATGCTAACCTAAGGAAATTACCCAAAAGAAAAGAAAAGATGTAGACACTAGTATATTTACTGCACAGATATTTACCATGGCAAACAACTGGAATAATTTAAATCTTCAAGGAGAAGTTATCGATGCTATCTCTACCCGAAGGAATAGCTTGCCGTGATTAAAAGGCCTATGAAGAGTTGATAACCTAAATGAATGTTTCAGATATAATACTAAGTTTTAAAAAATCAAGACACAAAATTGGGTAGATAGTATTATATATTTTGTATGAAATAAATATAATCATTAGAATAAATAAATAAAAAGAAAAGATGGATAAGAGACTGGGAGGATATTTCTCAAAATGTTACCAATTCATTCAGCAAGTTTTTAGTGAGTGACAATTACACATACACGCTGTCTTGGGAGAGTCATCGGAGAAAAAGACAATGCCAGCCCTCTTAGAGCGTGTGTTATAGTAGTGAGCAATACAGTAAACAAAGCAACAAATAAAATAATAGCATAATGCCATGTACAGTTAGCATTACAGATAAGAAACAAGTAGGGTAAGGCACAAAAGATGGGAGAGTAAGAATGGCAGGAGAGGAATATTTTCAATGAGGTGGTCCAGGAAGGCTTCCTGAAGAGGTGAGACCCTGCCGGGTCCTGAATGATGAGAGTGGAAGGAGCTATGGGAAGATCTTTGGGGAGTTGTTTCAGGCAAAGGGGCAGGAGGGACAAGAGACCTTGCCTGAGGTCGAAATGAGCTTGGTGTGTCTGAGGGACAGAAGCAAAGCCAGCATGGTTCAAATGGAATGTGAAAGGTGGAGAGTAAAAGATGAGGCTGCAGAGGGTATCAGGGCTCATGGGCCACAGTAAGGCATTAGGATTCTTCTCTAAGTCCCTGGAAGGTTTTGAACAGGGGTATAACATAATCTGGTTAATTTATTTTAAAGATCTCTTTGATTGTTATGTGGAGAAATAAGTGTAATGGGTATGGACCTGAGAAGAGCTAGGAAGCCTCTGCAGTGGTTAGGGAAGAGCCAAGGGGGGCCAGGACTTGGTAGTTGCAAAGGGGCTGAGATGTGACGGAATTTACAAAAGATTATGAAGGAAGGATTTGCTGATGGATTGGATGTGGGTGTGAGAGAAAGCAGGAGTCAAGGGTGACTCTAAGAGTTTAGGCACCAGCTGCTCAGGTCGGAAGACTTGATTTTCTTTCTTATTCTTCCTTTTTCCTTCCTCTCCTTTTCTACTCAAGCTTCAATAATGAGGACTTCCGGAGAAGATGGCGGCTTAGTAAGACGCGCGGGTCTTAGCTCCTCCTCCAGAAAAGCAACTAAAGAAACAGAAACAATACGAAACAGCTCCCGGAGCCACGACAGAGACCAAAAAGACAGCGTACCCCATTCTGGAACGGCTGAACAGGCAGGGAGAATCCGCTGCGGTGAGATATCCAAGGGGCATGTGTTTTCCCGGCCGGGGCGGCTGGCGACTGGGGTCCCCTCCACGCACGTGGCTCCCCGGTCTGAGTGGGAGCGTTGGATGGTGGGGCCCTCCCGCCACGCTTGGCGTCTCGGGCCAGCTGGGCAGTTTGGGCCGGCAGTCCCCCAAGCCGCGGCGGCCGACCCACCCCTCCGCGCGCGGTTTCCCGGGCTGACTGCAAGATTCGGACTGGCCAGTTAAAGGAGCCACAGCATCTTTTACTGGTGAGCCCCGCAGACAGACGAGCGCCACGAGTGCCACCTACTGGGCAGGAAAAGAAAAACAACCCAGAGATTTCACAGAAAAACCTTTCAACCAGCCGGGTCCCACACACAGGGAAATCTGATCAAATGCCCAGACACCAGCAGAAAATAATGGATGACGCTCGGAAAATTAAAGATATGGCCCAGTCAAAGGAACAAACCAATAGTTCAAATGACATACAGGAGCTGAGACAACTAATGCTGAATATACGAACAGAAATGGAAAACTTCTTCAAAAACCAAATCAATAAATTGAGGGAGGACATGAAGAAGACATGGGCTGAACAAAAAGAAGAAATAGAAAATCTGAAAAATCAAATCACAGAACTTATGGGAGTGAAGGACAAAGAAGAAAAAATGGAAAAAACAATGGATACCTACAATGGTAGATCTAAAGAGACAGAAGCTACAATTAGTGAACTGGAGGATGGAACATCTGAATTCCAAAAAGAAACAGAAACTATAGGGAAAAGAATGGAAAAACTTGAGCAGGGGATCAGGGAACTGAATGACAATATGAAGCGCACAAATATACGTGTTGTGGGTGTCCCAGAAGGAGAAGAGAAGGGAAAAGGAGGAGAAAAAGTAATGGAAGAAATTATCACTGAAAATTTCCCAACTCTTATGAAAGACCTAAATTTACAGATCCAAGAAGTGCAGCGCACCCCAAAGAGAATAGACCCAAATAGGCGTTCTCCAAGACACTTACTAGTTAGAATGTCAGAGGTCAAAGAGAAAGAGAGGATCTTGAAAGCAGCAAGAGAAAAACAATCCGTCACATACAAGGGAAACCCAATAAGACTATGTGTAGATTTCTCAGCAGAAACCATGGAAGCTAGAAGACAGTGGGATGATATATTTAAATTACTAAAAGAGAAAAACTTCCAACCAAGGCTTCTATATCCAGCAAAATTGTCCTTCAAAAATGAAGGAGAAATTAAAACATTTATAGACAAAAAGTCACTGAGAGAATTTGTGACCAAGAGACCAGCTCTGCAAGAAATACTAAAGGGAGCACTAGAGTCAGATACGAAAAGACAGAAGAGAGAGGTATGGAGTAAAGTGTAGAAAGAAGGAAAATCAGATATGATATATATAATACAGAAGCCAAAATGGTAGAGGAAAATATTATCCAAACAGTAATAACACTAAAAGGTAATGGACTGAATTTCCCAATCAAAAGACATAGAATGGCAGAATGGATTATGACCCAGCAATACCACTACTAGGTATCTACTCAAAGGACTTAAGGGCAAAGACACAGACGGACATTTGCACACCGGTGTTTATAGCAGCATTATCTACAATTGCAAAGAGATGGAAACAGCCAAAGTGTCCATCAACAGACGAGTGGCTAAACAAACTGTGGCATATACCTATGATGGAATACTATGCAGCTTTAAGACAGACTAAACTTATGAAGCATGTAATAACATGGATGGACCTAGAGAACATTATGCTGAGTGAGTCTAGCCAAAAACTAAAGGACAAATACTGTATGGTCCCACTGATGTGAACCGACATTTGAGAATCAGCTTGGAATATATCATTGGTAACAGAGACCAGCAGGAGTTAGAAACAGGGTAAGATAATGGGTAATTGGAGCTGAAGGGATACAGACTGTGCAACAGGACTAGATACAAAAACTCAAAAATGGACAGCACAATAATACCTAAGTGTAATGTAACTATGTTGGAACACTGAATGAAGCTGCACCTGAAATACGGTTTTTTGTTTGTTTGTTTGTATCTTCTGTTTTTGTTTTTTCTTTTTCCTTTTTATATATATATATATTTTATTAGTATTATTATTTTAATTCTCTTCTCTATATTAACATTCTATATCTTTTTCTGCTGTTTTGCTAGTTCTTTTCCTAAATCGATGCAAATGTACTAAGAAATGATGATCATACATCTATGTGATGATACTAAGAATTACTGAGTGCATGTGTAGAATGGAATGAGTTCTAAATGTTGTGTTAATTTCTTTTCTTTTTTTTGATTAATTAAAAAAAATTTTTAAAAATTGGATAAAAAAATAAAAGCACATAGTAGATTCAGGAAAAAAAATAAATAAATAATAGAGAAAAAATGTTAAAATAAATTCAGTTTGAAATACTGCGATCAATGAAAGGGAGGGATAAGGAATATGGTATGTAAAAATTTTTTTTCTTTTTCTGTTTTTGTTTTATTTTTCTGTTGCCTTTTTATTTCTTTTTCTGAATTGATGCAAATGTTCTCAGAAATTATCATGATGATGAATATGCAACTATGTGATGATATTGTGAATTACTGATTATATATGTAGAATGGAATGAGCATATATTACGGATGTTTGTGTTTCTTTCTTGTAATTTCTTTTTAATTAATAAAAAATTATTAAAAAAAAAAAAAGAAAAAAAAAGCTTCAATAATGATTATGGACTTGTTTTATAGTTAATAACTAGTACATTAAAAAAAACAATTAATACATTTTATTTTAAAGTAGTTAATAATTTAACCAAACAAAATGTCTGCCTCATGAATAAAGGTTGAGGCAGCACCTGACTACACTGTTCTCTAACCCTCTCCATTTTAATTGCTGAAGGGGATTTCTCTTTCCTATAGCAGGGTTTCTCAAGGGCAACAATGCTGGCATTTGGGGCCAAATAATTATTGTGGGGCGCTGTCCTCTGCACTGTAGGATGTTTAGCAGCATTCCTTGCTTACCCCCACTAGATGCCAGTAGCACGTTCCCAGTTGTGACAACAAAAGTGTCTCCAGATATTTGACCAAATGTTTTCTGCAGGGGAGAGGGCCAAATCACTCCCAGTTGACCATGTTTATTTTGTAGCAAGTCACCACTCATTCCAGAAACCCAGAAATCTGTAGGAGCCTACAGATCCTTTAGTACAGGGATTCCTAAGACCCCATCTCCAAATGGTTGCTGGTCTAATTTACTGGTCTCTAGCAAAGGGAAGGAAACAAGGGCTCCCTCTTCTCTCAGCTCCCTGATGGTGGGCTATCTTTCTAGGAAATGTCCAGGATAAGTAAATTCATAGAAACAGAAAGTAGATTAGTTGATTCCAGGGGCTGGGGTGGGGGTGGGGAGGAAAATGGGGAGTGACTGCTAATGGGTATGGAACTTCTTTTTTGGGTGATGAAAATATTATGGAATTAGATAGTGATGATTACATAATCTTGTGAATATACTAAAAACTATCGAATCATATATTTTTATCTTTTTTTTGCATGGGCAGGCACCGGGAACCAAACCTGGGTCTCTGGCATGGCAGGAGAGAACTCTGCTTGCTGAGCCACCGTGGCCTGCCCTGAATCATGTACTTTCAAATGGTGAATTTTATGGTATATGAATGATATATACATATAAAAAAACTTGGCTGTATCACTTGCTAGTTGACTCTGGGTGAGATACTTAAATGTTTCTGAGCCTTAGTTCCTTCATATATAAAATGGGGATAATAAATAAAACTTCCTAAGATTGTGTGAGGTTTAAATGGATTAAAGCCTAAGGTGTTTAGAACAATATCTGGCACAAACACTCAATGAATATTAGCTATTATCACACGTTAAGTTGAAAACGCAAAGTACAAAATAGTATGTATAGCATTCCAATTTGTGGGGAAAAAGGCATTCCATTCCTTCACGCACAAACATTTCTAGAAGGGTATATGGAAAGCAGTAGCAACATTTGCCCCCTAGGGAGTAGGCACAGAATCCTGTTTGGAAAACAAGTTTATTTTTTTTATTATATATCCTTTAATACTATTTAAATTTTTTTTACTATGCGCAATGATTATCTTTTTAATATAAACTATACTATTTTCTGCTTAAAAAAAAAAGAATGGGCAGTAGAGTGTATCAGTTTTGTGCCTCTTCAAGTGGCGGATTGGTTTGTTGGTCCCTTGCGTCTCTTGTGTATGGCTTGCAGACAGCCAAGCCAGCCCTCCTCTGGCATTTCTCTTCCACTTTTCTCTGACAGGCCCTAGGCTTTCAGCTACTTTCCGTTTCTGGGAAAAGCTGCCACCACCTTTTCTAACTTCTGGGTTTCCCCTCACCACCAAGACAGACTGAACAGCCATTGCCCATATCCTTTCTCTCTATCCACAGAGCAAGCCCACCAGTCCTTTCAGCATTAAATACCATAATACTACCAGTCTTTATTTTCTTCGTTTTATACAAGAAGGTCAGAAAGCTAAACGACTTGCTTAAACAATACAGATGAACCCATGAGCACATGAAACCATATTTGTCTGTCTTTTCCATCATACTCCATTGCTCTTAAAAGTTTCACTGCTATATGCTGAGGAGAAATAAGCAGTGGTTATAAATATGGAGAAATGTCAAAGGTTCAAGAAATCTTTTACAATTCTTGCTATACTTGGCTCCAATTCTACATTCTGCCTCCCTTGCTTTCCCTTTGGGGAAGCCCCCAAACTCTCACCCTCCCCAAGGTCCCGAGGGCCTCTTCCCACTATGCAAATCTGAAGTCACCATTAAGGGAAACAAATTGATATACATTACCTTCCATTGAAGTCTGTGGAGAAGAGTTGAGGGAGAGAAGGAGGAAAGGGGAGAACAACATTAAATTCACTGCCTTTAGCATACTAGGAACTGGGCGGATGGTAACTCGATGGTTAAGAGCACAGATTCATCAGTGGACACAGAGTTCTAGTTGGGATGATGGAAAAGTTTTGGTAATGGATGGTGGTGATGGCAGCACAATATCGTGAATGTAATCAATGTCACAATTATATACATGAAAGTGGTTAAAATGAGAAATGTTGTACTGCTTATGGGTTACACAATAAGAATTTTAAAATGAAACAAAAATAACAACAAAAAGAGTGCAGACTGAAAGTTGGACAGGTCTGCATGTAAATCTTGGTTTCATCACTTATTTGCTCTGAGCATCATTCTCTTCACTAATTAATTGGAGAACAATAGTAACTATCTCACAACAACCCTATAACCTAAGAAGTATGGTCACATTTTATAGAGCAGGAAATCAAGGTTCAGAGAAATGAAGAAACCTAAACAACAGAAGTAGGTGGTGCTCTCTTTCTATTACATTCAGGCTCCAGAATTTCAAGCAGGTAATTTAAATCTCCATCTTCAGACAAAATGCTTTCTCAGCTTGTGTCTATCTCAGTCAAGAATTTACCCTTAGGAGATTTCTTGATTCATGAGGTTTCTATCACCCTGAGTCTATAATCAGAAATACCCAAACTCTTACCCTGGCATCTTCACAGAGCTAGCTTTTCTAGCAACATCCCTGACCCTCCCCTTTTTTAAAAAAATTTTTATTGAGCTATCTTCTCAAACACATATTCCATCCAAAGGATACAATCAATGGCTTACAGTATCATCACATAGTTGTGTATTCATCACCATGATCATTTTTAGAACATTTACATTACTCCAGAAAAAAATAGAAAAATGAAAAAACTGTACATCCTGTACCCCATATTCTTCCCTCTCATTGACCATTAGTATTTCAATCTACCCAATTATTTTTTCCCCTTATCTCCCCATCCCTACTATTTAGTTATTTATTTTTCCTCATTTCTTTACTTATCTGTTCATACTCTGGATAAAAGGAGCTTCAACCACAAGGTTTTCACAATTACACAGTTACACTATAAAAGGTGCATAGTTATACAATAGTCTTTTAGAATCGAGGCTACTAAGGCGGGCCACAGTGGCTCAGCAGGGAGAGCTCTTGCCTGCCATGCTGGAGACCCGGTTCACTTCCCAGTGCCTGACCATGTTAAAAAAAAAAAAAAAAAAAAGGGAACAAGAATCAATGCTACTGGAACACAGCTCAACAGTTTCAGGTACTTCCCTCTAGCCACTCAAATACCCCATAAACGAAAAAGGGATATCTATATGATGCATAAGAATAACCTCCAGGATAACCTCATGCCTCTGAAATCTCTTAGCTTCTGAAATTTTATTTTGTCTCATTTCTTTCTTCCCCCTTTTGGTAAAGAAGTCTTTCTCAATTCCAGGATGTCAGGTCCTAGTTCATTGCCAGGAGTCCTGTCCCATGCTGCCAGGGAGATTTACACCTTGGGAGTCATGTCCTACATAGGGTTGGCTAAGAGAGAGAGCCTGCCCCTTTTTAAATCACTTTTACTATTAAATTTCCAATAATGTGCTCACCTGTTTAGGTAACAAAGACTTATATACTCTTGCTTCTGATACTCTCTTAGCTTGCTTTGCAGCTTTCCTCGAGGTCAAGGTATGATGAGGCTCTGTCAATGCAATATTAGCAAAAAATGATGAATGGAGTTTGTTCCCTGGATGGCAAGAGCACATTGCAGCTCTCAGCTTCCCATCGGTCTGAAAGTGTCCAGATGTATTTAGATCATTGGGAGATACTGGAGAAAGCAGCAACAGCAAATTCACACAACTTCACTTGCATTTTAGCCAGATATACACACACTCGCAGCCTGTATATCTGCCCATTTGCTTATCTATCTTCCATCCTTCTATCCATCCATCTATCCTGTGCCTCAAAGAATACCCACAAATAATTTTTCAAGGAAAATGACAAGGATACGGTGAAAATAATTAGGCCAGCAGAGAAGTAAAGTACCATATTAAGAGTAGAAACAATGAACTGGCAAAGACTCCAGAACTTTGACTTTGTTAAACACAGATTATAAAGCAACTATACTTACCATATTAAACAAACAAACAAGATGAGCTTGAAAATATTTGCATGGAACAGGGCTCTATAAAGTGCCCTACTAGGTTTAAAAAGAACCACTGCCTACCTTAACATTCAGTTTTTTAGGGTTCTCCTTTTTCTTTCTCCTTTTCATTTTTCTATTATTTCCAGGGGGATAAAGGAAAAATTTCTGACTTAAATAGCCATATTCAGAAGTCATTAAACCATTTTAAACATTTTTATTTTGTAATTTCCAGCAGATTATTCTATTAGTAAAGTTCTTGGAGTCTAATTCTGTTTCTATGTCTGTTTGTGGCAGTTGTGTCATGAGTTTTATAATTTGGACTGTGAGTCCTTCTCCATGGGGCTTTTATCCATTGAAATTCTGCATAATCTAAGTTGGGAGCCCATCATTCCATACTGTTTTGGTCTTTGCTTCCGGCTGGACATCCCAGGTATCAACCACTCAGGACTAATTTTTTATATTCATTTTTCATCTCAAGGTACCTGGACCATTTGGGTGGTGAAAATTCAAACTTGAAGCTTGTGTAAGCCTTGTCTAAGAAAGATAGTAAAACTTCCTTGTGGTCTTGTCTGTGTTGGTGGCCTTTTAAGAGGCATAGTTTTATATGGAGATTCTGATTCCAACTTCCTGCCTTATGTGTGGCCTCAAAGTCTCATCTCTTGTCCATCCATTACACGTACTGAGACCCAAACTCCTAAATTATGGAAAACAACCACAGCAGTCACCCTAATGGTTTACCTGGTTGCTGCTTAGACTTTCAGTCTTCTGTTTCTGGCCTCTGATGACTTCCTTTTTCCTTTTATATATATTCTTTAGCTTAGTTATACATTTAAAAATATGTTTATTGTATTTTATCTAGTATTTCTAGGTTTGTAGTAAGGACATCTTCAGGGTATTAGTCTGCTATATTGCCCTGGCCTTTCACAAATTTTGCCATCAGATAATGTTAAGTATTATAATTCATATTGATAAATTGAATTATTAGCTCACTCATTTGTTCATATTCAAAAAAGTATTTACCAATTTCCTTTATGTACCCTCCATTGTACTAGGCATCAAAGATGAAAAGAAATGTATGTCATGGCCCTAGGAGGCTGTAAAATAGCAAGGAACAAAGAGGATCCAAGACTGGCCCCTCTCTGGGAAAGATAGGGCAGGTTTCACAGGGAGGTTCCATTTGAGCAGGATCCTGAGGGATAAGAGGGAGTTTATCAGGTTAAGGCTGGAGGGTGGGGAGGGAGCAGGGGCATTTCTGGCAGAGGGAGTTGCTTGTGCAATGACAGAGAAGAATGAAGGAGTCAGACTCACGATAAAAAGGGTGAGTGTTTACTAAGTGCAGCATGGCTGAATAGGTGGGTAGTGGTTATAAAAGGACAGGGAACTAATCAGTTGTGATTACAGGGCTGCCTCCATGAACTGACAAGTTTGGACTTTATCTTATCAGCCCTTGGGGCCTGAAGATATATTCTTGGAGTTTGCTAGCTTTCCATGGGAACTTTATAACTTTTGTCTTTATATCAATGGTAATCTAAAATTGTTACAACAAGCATATGTTAGATTACCCAGAGAACTACCTTATAAAAGAGAACTGCTTTGTTGATATCAGTATCAATATTTGTATTTGAGCTCATACGAGCGTCAGCAGCACCCACCACTTTGTGTTGATACCATTAAACATAATCATAATCATTAAAAGGCTTTCTTTTTCCCTTTTTTTTTTTTTTACATGAGCAGGCACTGGGAATCGAACCCAGGTCCTCTGGCATCGCAGGCAGACATTCCTGCCTGCTGAGCCACCATGGCCCGCCCTAAAAGCCTTTCTTAACAGTGAGTTTGCAGAACTATTCTCTTAAGTTTCTGTGAGTTCTTGAGGATGAGAAATACAGTGATTGGCAATAGGAAGACACTGACATTTTTAAGAATAATGACAGGATCAAATATGTGTCCAGGAGAGATTTGTATATGGGAAGCAGGAAGAAGAAAGGATAAAAGTGTGTGTGGAGGGACAGTGGGGGTGTGTGGGGTGAAGCCTCAGTCTGGAGGAGAAAGATGGCAGAGGCTTGAACAATGACTCTACATTTAGTGGTTTGGTGTGTGGGTTGTCCAACTGCACAAATCTGAGTATTGGCACCATCATTATTAGCTATCTAAACAATCTTGGTGAAGTTACTCATTTCTGTGCCTCAGTTTCTTCATCTGAAGAACAAAGATAATAAATAGTACTATCTCAGAGTATTTGAGGCTTCTATGAGATAACACGAGGCATGAGTAAGTATTTGCTAAGAAGTAGCCAATAAAACCAGTGTGGATGGAGGGAAGGGTCAAATCTGAGAAATGTGGGGGGAGGCAGACTCTGAAGGACCCAGTGACTGACTGGCAGCAATCACTCAAACTGATTTTCTCCCAGTGCTAACAACTCTTCTTACCCATAGATATTAGCACCATGCTGAACGCATCAGCAAAAGTAGAACTTGATGTTCACTGAACTGAAAGGACAATTACATCCTTTCCTAGGACATATCTTGGTACCAAGGCCCAAGCTAGAACATGAGCGGGAATCAGGGGGGCGATTTTATGTTCGAATATACACGAAACCCAGGGTTCTGGACACAATAAGTCAAGGGCCTTTGTTTTCCTTCTTGGTGGTCAATGTACCTTTTGGAGTCTTACATGAGTTTTCATCTGAATTCTGCTTGGCTGAAGAAACCCTCTCATTGACTTCATTTAGACAAGGCTCTAGAAGGAAAAAAAAAAGAAAGAAGAAAAAGATTAGTAAAACTGGGAATGAGAGGAAAACAAGAAAGTAATACATGCAGTTTCTCAGATATTTCTCACTGCTCCTCTCAAAGGAAAATCAAAGGGAGGCATTCTGGGTTGAGGTGGAAAACACATGGGCTAGATACTGAGGCAGATTGGAGTTCAAGTCCCAGCCCTGTCACTCAACAGCATGGAACCTCTCTCCTGCCTTGGTTTCCTGGTAGGGTTCTTGTGAGGATTAGGTCAGCAAATGCATGCAAAGCGCCGAGAGGAGTGGCTGCTTATGGTAAATCCTCTATAAAGGTTATCAGTGTTTATCAATCACTCACCATGCCTCTCCCTTCAGTGATCAAAGGGTCTGGTTCTGGCCAGACACTGAAACCCTGAGGAGCGCTCAGTCCAGCAGGGGCAAGAAAGTTGAACTGATAACTACGCAAGGTGTAGAAAGTATTACATATTTATTAGAGCATTAATATAAGTTAAGACAGTTTGGATGTGAGTTATAGAGACTTAAAAGAACAGTAGCTCAAAGTAGGTAGGAACTTCTCTCCCACAACAAAGTGGTTCTGCTATGCTAAGTCCTTAGGAACTCTGACTTCTTTCAGCTCATGGTTCCACCCTTTCCTAAGGTAGGATCCTTGTCTCAAGGGTCCAAAATGGAAGCTAGAGCTCCAGTCATCACATTCACATTTCAGACAGCAGAATGGAGGAAAGGACAAAGTGACAAAGGGTCCAAAACATCCGCATTTAAGGAAGATTCCCCCAAACTGCCACATTCACTTTTATCTCATTAAGCAGATCTTAGTCACATGGCCATACATAGATGTAGTGGAGGCGAGGGAATGGAAGCTTTATTTTGGCCATGTATGTGCCCAGCTGAAAACCAGAGGCTCTCTTTCTGAAGGTGAAGGGGAGAACATACATTGAGATATACAAATAGTTTATCAAAAGTAGTATGAGTAAATCATGATGTTTGAATGCTTGATTCTGTCTGGGGGAGAGCTGGAGGGTTTCCAAGGAGAGAAGACACTTTCATTCTGTCTTTAAGGACGAGTAGGAGCTTGGCAATGTTAAACAGATGGCCCACCAAGTGGCAGACAAGCAGTCCACCAGCCTCAACAGCACCAGTTTGCTTTTATATAAATGTGATATTTGAATGGGCAGGAGAAAGCTGAAAGGACTGGCTATGGATTTTTATAGCATTGAGGTGGTTCCTGGGATTTGTTAGAAAACACTCCCAGGGCTCAATGAAGCATCATGCTCATTCTTAACAGGCATCAGAGAGCTCTGCAGTAGAGCAGAGAATAAATGCAAGAATACTGGCTTGGATTTAATGGTAAGCCAGCTTATTTATTAGTTGAAAAGACAGCATGATTATACAGAAAGAGCTCAGTATTCTGATGCCAGCTGAAGTCAACTGTGTGGCCTTAGGCAATTTAGTAATTTTCCTATTTCTTCACCCATGAAATTAAGATAATACCCACCCTGCAGGGTTTCTGTAAAGACAAGAGAGGATCTACACAGAGAGAAACAACAGGGCATGTGTGTGGTGGGCTCACCATAAAGACCATGTTCATCAACTTACAAAACATGTTCCCATCCATTTTCTCATTTTGTCCAGCAACCACGCTGTGAGCAGTGAGGCAAGGGGAACTATATCGTCAGGGTTAGGATAGGATGTAAAGTGAGATTGCTCTGGGATGCCCTTCCCAACCACAGTACAGAGGAGCTGTTCAACTCCCAACTGCTCTGGTCGCCCTGCTGCTCTGCTTTGACACGCTGAAGGCTTAAGTGTGGTGAGGGCAGAGGAGCTGGAGGAGCCTGTGATCTGGGGATGCCCAGAAATGTCCCAAAGGGGAATGGGCTTTGCAGTTCTGATATGAGCAGGTATGGACAGAGCTGGAAGAATCTAGACCATTGTTGGTAATCACGGTTACTGAGTTCATGCTCTGGAACTTAGAAACTCCTGGTTAAAATTATTAGATATTCTGATTGGACATGACTATTTAACTCTATCCCTAGATTGACTCTGTAAGAATTGATAACAGTGGTGATGCCCTTTTGCAGATTGGCTCAGATTTGCTTAGAGCTATTTGCAGATTGGCTCAGATTTGCTTAGAGCTATATACCTAATAGGTGGTATCACCTAGAGGGGAATTTAGGTCTGGCACCAAGCCTAGTATGTTTTTCTGCCTTTGCTTGTGGCTCCTGGGTGGACATTCATTCTCAGTTTCCATATTTTGTCACAGATATATAAAGCTAAGGCAGAAATTGTTCCTTTTTCTCACCCAGACCTCTCTGTCAACGTTTATTTAAGTACCTACTTAACATCTTCATTTGCATGTTTCTTAAAATTAACAAGTACAACACTGAACTCTTGACAACCCTCTCCTACCCTGAACTTGCTTTTCATCTCAGTAAATGGCACCACATACCTGAGACTCATCCTTGACTACTTCCTTTCTTTCCCCACCGAACTCCAAAGCCAATTCATTAGCAAATGTTAAGGTCTGTCTTGAAAACAAATATCAACCTGTTATTATCATCTCTTATGTGGACAACTGCAAAAGCCTCCTAACTGGTCTTCTGTGACCCTCCAATACATTTTCCATACTCAGAAGCCAGTGTGATTTTTAAAAAATGTAAATCAATCAATATCATCCATCTATTTTAATGGATTCCCATGGCACTTAATACTCCTATGACCTTCAAGTCTCATTGGCCTGTTCTCTGTTGCCCGAATATTCAAGCTTCTTTTTCTTTTTTTGCTTCAGCATCTTTTTTTATACATGCTGTTCCCTCTTCCTGGAATGTTCTTCCGTTCATTCTTCTATTGGCTGACTCTTTCTCATTCTTTAGTTCTCAGCTCAAATGTCAACTTCTGGGATGGATATTTATTGCATGTGTGTCTTGCTTCCCTAGTGTGATGGTTTAATTTCATGTGTCAATTTGGTTAGATTATGGTGTCCTGTGGTTTGGTCAAACTACTTGTTATTATGAAGGCATATCATAGATAGGATTTGCATCCACAATCAGCTGATTGCATCTACAACCAATAAAAGAGACTGCCCTCAGCAATGTGGGCGATCTCTTAATCCAATCAGGTGGAGGTCTTAAAAGCTAGAACTGAGGGTTTCAGAGGTCAGAAGAATTTCTGCCTCAACTCCAACACTGGCTCTTGCCAAAATTTCCAACCAGCCATTTTCCCCCGGGGAATTAGGACTAAGGACTTCAACCTTTATTAGATCTTCCAGTTTGTGCCCTGCCTTATGGAGTTTAGACTTGCCAGGATCCATGGTCATGTGAGTTATATATCTATCTGGTTGGTTCTGTTTTTCTGGAGAACCCTGATTAATACACCTAGTATCTTTCAAATGCCCTTCCTTTTCACATTATGAGAGCCATGCCCCAAGGGAGAAGACAAGGTTGCTCTCCCAGTTACCCTGCTTGTGGGGTGTAGACATTTGACCTAGGCTCTACCCTTTAGAGGCACTGTACCTGCATGAGACATCAAGATAGAAATGAGCAATATGAGTGGGTGCCATGCAGACCTCCAGGTAATGGAGGGATTGTTGACAGTAGTAACTGGCTTTTCAAGGCCAGCAGACTGGAGCTTTAGCATCCAGGCCCCGGTAACTTTGGTGCACAGCAGCATACATTTACAGAGCTGGGGGTGTCTGGGCATCATTCCTGGCCGTGTGATCTCTGAAAGTAATGCACTGGCCCTTCCAAGGGGCTACACATTATTAACATCTTTTAAGAAGTTTTTTAATTAAAAATCTTTTAACTTATTATTTTGAAATGTTTTCAAATTTATAGGACAACTACAAAAATAATACAAATCCCATACAGAGACACCCAACATACCTCCATCCCCCCAGGTACCCAGGATCCACCTATTTTAACATTTTGCCACATTTGCCATATCATTCTATCTATCTATCTATCTATCTATCTATCTATCTATCTATCTATCTATCTATCACCTATCTATCTATTCATCTATCCATCTATCAATCTATTTCCTGAACATTTGAGTGTAGGTTATACATCATGTTCCTTGAACACTTAATACTGCCACGTACATTTCCCCAAAACAAGAATATTTACTAATGTAATCACTTAAGTGCATTTATCAAGTTCAAAAAATTTAACATTGATATAAAGTTTATGGTTTTTATTCCAATTTTTTCACATGTCCAAAGAATGTTCCTTTGAGTCTTTTCTCCTTACTTGTTAGACCCCATCCAGGATCATGTACTACATTACATGCCGGACAAATTTTGTGATGAAGAGTCTCTCAGGCTACCACTCCACAGACTGGGTCAGACATCCATGTTTCTAGCATGTGCACAAGGGTTCCTCTGCTCCCTCTGGAAGTGAGACAGCCAGGGTGCCATGAGATCCTACCTCTTTTAAGTAGTCTTTCTCTCGATTCAGTACTGTCCTGTTAACTACTGTCCTTTAACTGTTTGGTGAAGCTTTGAAAAAGATGTTTCTGCCAATCTTATTGGTTGTTCAAAGCTTCGGTGGGTGGACAAAGTCCTGAAGCATCTTGCACCACCATCTTCATCGGGGCAGGGCCACTAATGTCCATTAATATGTTCATTTCTGCTTAAATTAAATCTGTTGTTTGCAAACAGAAATTGTGATGATGAGTCCTCCTTTATAGAGGCTTTCTTTGGCTACATTTTTTCATATTTATTAAATGAATGAGTGAACTGACTCAGGTAGGAACCCTAATTTATTTCAGGGCCTCACAGCAAAAACCAAGTATCGAGTGAAGACTCCAAGCTCATTCTCCTTGTGCAAATCCCCAAGCACTTATGCAAGAGAAGGGCAGAGAGGCCAGAGACTTAAAATAACTACAACTCATTCTCTTGAATTATAACTCACATACAGACTGTTGCCATTGAAAAAGCCTATTTTGAACATGGCCAACTATTTCATTGAGCAGATGGGAAAATGTTTCTGCTAATGATGACAGAGACTCTGTGCCTATCACTGAATTCCTTAACTCCTTCTATTCTGGTTTGCCCATTAAAACTTCAGTTGCTTTCAAGGTTCCAGAGTTTTAGATTATTTCAATTTTTGAGGCAAAAATTAGTTGGATTTATGAAATAACTGTCTGCAGATTTTATGCATTTCAGCACAAAGAAAATACATTTGTTTCAGGCAGTTGTGACAGCCAGAACAAAAACATTGAATAATATTTTGATTTTAGTATCTGAGTGACAGCTATCCTCCTGCAATGTATGTTTGGTCTTAGTACTTTTGGGGGCTAACATTTACAGAGCACCAATACATGCTAAGCACAGGGTCAGGAGTTTACATAGATTATCTTTTTCATGAAATTGAGAAATAATTATTCTTTGTGCCAGGTGTATTAGAGGGGAAGAGATAGGAAGTCAAAAAGGAACAAAGGGCCTATTCTTATGGTGGTTACATTCTAATAGAGGGAGACAGAGGCTAAATTGTGGATACATAAATCCTATAGGAACAATAGCAGATGCTGATAAGCACTATACAGAGAATGAAAAGAGATAAAGTGTAACTGGGGCATCATAAAACTGGTCTGAAGGACAGGAGCCAGCCATATTCTCAGGAATGCTGAAGAAAGCACACTGCAGTCAAAGGTGGCCCCTAGCACAAAGGCTCAGCTGGGCATGAGCTTGACGTGTCCAAGAAGCACAAAGAGTCCTGTAGGCTGAAGGCTGGGGTCCACGGAGAGAACAGGCATGAGGAGGTAGGAGAGAGGGGTGGTGACTAGATTCTACAGGGCATTTCAGGTTAGGTTAGCAAGTCTGGATTTTATTCTAAGTGTACTGGAGAATCTATTGAAGGTTTTGAGGAGGAAATGACCTCATGGAATGCATGCCTATAAAAGATCACTCTGCTTACTGTGTGGTCAGGAGAGGGCAAGAGAAAAAGAAGGGAGGACAGATAGAAGGCTACTGTGGGCATCCAAGTGAGATGCAATGCCAGAGGCTGGGAATCAAATGTTCTCCTTAGCCCTGCTATGTTTGAGATGCCAACTGGTGAGGACAAGAGAGCAGTTGGGTAGACTAGTATAGAGTTCCAAATGAGGCTACGGTGCAGAGGGAAATATAGGTGTTACTGGTGTGTGGTGGTACTTAAAGCACTAGACCACCTAGGGAAAATATGTAGCAAGAGAAGGGAAGGGACAGAATGGAAGGCAGCAAAGGAGACTGAGAAGGACAAGCCAGTGAAGAAGGAAGATGTGCAGGAGCATCTGGCAACATGGAAACCAAGAGAAAAAAGTCCAAGAAGGTAGGAGTGGCCAAGCATCTCCAACAGATAAGAGAAGTGACTACTGGGTATACCTACTGAGAGTCTCTGGTGATGCTGGCAAGAGCAGCTGCAGTGTGGGATAAGGGTGGAAACGTGACTAGAGTGGACCAAGGGTAGCTTCAAAGGTGCAGAAAGGAGATTTGGGGATGACAACTCTTTTCAGAAGTTCGGGTGTGAAAAGGAGCATAGAAGGGGACATCAAGTCCAAGGAGTTTTCTTCGTAAAGGTGAGAGGTTGCTGGAGCCGGTGTTCTTGATGCTGGGAAGGATCCACAGAGTGAGAGAAAATGATGGTGCAAGAGAGGTGCCAAGTGCAGGATGGAGCCCTGTGGAAGTTGAGAGGGGACGGGGGGCTGGCCTTAGAGGGCAGGGTCTTCCACCACAGGCCCATGGGGACGGCAGACATAGAGGCAGAGATGGGGCCAGCTGTCTTGGTGTTAAGGTGAATGCCTTCCTGTCTGCTTCTGATTCCTCAGTGAAGACAATCTCTGGGATGTATGGGGGGAGGGAAGCTGGGGAAAGGAGGACCGCAGTGAAGAATTCTGAAAAGGCAGATGGGCTGAAATAACTATTTTGAGGAGTAGGGAAGTGTGATGGAAGGCCAGGAAGTGCTGAGTGCCCTTCTGTGGTGTGTGGCCTCTTGTTTGAGTGAGGCCAGTCACATGTAGTGTGTTTAAATCTTCAGAGTGCCAGGAAGAAGGTGCTTTTATGATTACACTCATTTTACACCTGTATAAATAAAAATCTTAGGGAAGCCACCTTGCCTAAGGCTGCCCAGCCAGAGTCTGAAACTGGGAAAGCAGGCTTTTAAACACAGACCTCCAAACCAAAGGGGAATGGGACTGACAGTCCTAAGGTCATCATTTCCAGATCCTCAAATTTCCTATGTACTGTTCCCTAAAAGTGACTGTTCTGAGAATGTGCAGATGTTTGCAATAGCCCTTATTCTACTCTACAAAGGAAAAGCACACCCTTCATCCATCCCAGATGTCTCTTCTGTGAATGCTTCAGGGAAGAAACCCCCCAAACTGACCCCCTGCACCAAAGAAAGGGGGAAAGCTGCTCTAACAAACCAAGCAAGCCCTTTGAGCTATCTGTTAAGAATGAATCATGGGAACAGGAGTGGGACATGTGGGTATTAGAGACAGGGACATTGTCCAGAGCATGATGATTAGTGGGAGAGACAGAGTGATCAGAGTAACACCTGAATACTTTTGGAAGCTAAGATAAGTGATCCGACAGAAAGGGATGTCACATACAAGGAACCCCATCCAGACCAGGAGGTCAAGAAAACCATTCTGGAAGATGGGCATCTGAGCTGACATGGAGGATTGAGTTTATATCCCCTAGACCAGAGGTTGGCAAACTTTTTCTGTAAAGGTTCAGAGTAAATATTTTCAGGTTTGCAGGCCATAAGTCTATGGTAGCTACTCAACTCTGTGGTTACAATGAGACAACAGTAAATGAATGGGTGTGGCTCTGTTCCAATAAATCTTTATTTACAAAAACAGGCAGCGAAAGGCCTGATTAATGATTTACCAAACCCTTCCTGAGAAATGCATTTTTTTTCTAGCTTTATACAAAAAGTAGATGGTGATGTGTAGCATTTGGCTGATATCTAGCTTCCAATGTGAGCTCTTTGAACTTGGAGCTGGGAAGAGATGCTGATGATGATGGCAGTGGTGGAGGGAACTTACCCAAACAAGGGGGCCAGCAGGCATAGGGAAGTTATGTATATTATGTATTAGGAACATAATATATATTAGGAGTTATATGTATTAGGAACTGAAAGGACCCTGTGGTGGAACCCAGAGAGCCAAGGAGGCTGGAGATGGGCCAGGCCAGAGGGGGCAGGGCCTCAGAATTGAGGTCAGTTCCTCAAGCTCATAGGAAGACATTTGAAGTTTGGAAGGTATTTTTTTTTTATTGAGGAGGGGATGTGGCTAGGGGGTATAGGGTAGAGTTATGTGGTAATGGGATGATGTAATTAGATTTGCTTTCGAAAGGACTAGAGGGGTTCAGATAACATGAGGCAGACCAATTAGAACCTGCTGCAGTAGGTACAGGGACTAGGATGGCAGGAGTGGGATGGAGGTGGTTGTGGGAGGAATGGAGAAGGTAAAAATACAGGGCAGTGCAGGAGGGGGTATCTGGGGTGGCTCTCAGCTTCAGGCTTGAGATGAGCATTAACTGAGAAAAGATATTTAAAAGCAGCTTATGCTGCAGCCTCCTTTTCAAGGCTGGTTCCTTTCCTTTCATCTCCCAACTGCTGCATGTCTGGGGATGGCCTCTTGGGGCTCCACTCCTCTGCAATCCATTGTTCCACAGCCCTCAGTGGGAGGAGATAGGTGAAGGGGGTGGGCAGTGGCTGTGTGTGTGCAGAGGTGTGGAGCAGACTGGAGGTTCACTGATATTCCAGAAGAACACGGGATTTCTGAAGCTTATGGGGCTCCCAGTGGTCTGGGCTTGTGCTTCCTCACTTACCTGAAGGTGGTAGAATTTCTTCTTCTGGGTTTCCTTTGGCAAAGAGGATTTCTTACTAGTGATGAGAGAAAACCCTCTTCCTGGGGAAGAGAAACAGTTGTTCTTCAGTTCCTTCTTGCTGGGAAGGTGACAAAGACTACACCACAAGTTTTCCTGAAGGAATTATTCCCTCTGTGAAGATAGCCTCCTAGAGGCTGGGTGACATCAGCAACAGCAGGAGCTTGCTCAAGGACCAGCCTCAGGCAAACCAGGACATCTCTCTTGACTCCATCTGCTGAGTGACCCTGGGCAAGTTATCAAACCTCTCTGATCCAGTCTCAGTTGCCTGTTAAAAGTGGGTGAATACTAACTACCTCAGAGGGTTGAAGAGTCAATTTCCTTTAAGGAAATAATGTGTGCCCACCACTGGCTCAGTGCAAGCACAAATTCTACATAGAAAAAAAAACGGTAGTGGCTTTAAAAAAAACAACTTGAAACATTGCAAAATTGAAATGAATAAATGTTGGATGAAATCCTTTCAAAAGTAACAATCTAGCAACCTCATAAAGCATTAAATTTAACATTCATTGAAATTTCATTAAATTTGAAATCAACTTATAGGTTAGATTTTTTTTTACTTTGGAACAGATTCTTATATGCGTATGAAGACTACTGGGAAAACATACCTAATGAGTCAGTAAATATAATACTTAGAAAATTAGAACATAAAAGTATCCAGTCTCTGGCCTTGAGTAGGCTATTGTAATCTCCAGTGAATAAAGGCTGCTGCATTCTTCTCCAAGGGTTGCTCAGGTTTATCTTTCTTTGTGTGCCCTAGACCAGGGCTTCTGAACCTGAACCATGTGTGGATCACTGGGGGATCTCAGTCAACCAGAGTCTGATGGGGTTGCTGAGGCTCTGGCCACACTTTGGATAGCAAGGGTGTAGCCAGTCTCTGCCCTGCCCAGGGGAACCACACTGGGGCAGAGAGGCGAAGGCCTGAGCAGCTGGCCTCTTCCTGCAAGGAACCAACCAGAAGGAGTTCTCACAGGGTGGGGCTGCTGAAGTAGAACCCTCTATCTTTTTTTTTTTTTTATTAATTAAAGAAAAAAAAAGAAATTAACCCAACATTTAGAAATCATTCCATTCTACATATGCAATCAGTAATTCTTAATATCATCACATAGATGCATGATCATCATTTCTTAGTACATTTGCATCGATTTAGAAGAAGAACTAGCAAAACAACAGAAAAAGATATAGAATGTTAATATAGAGAAAAAAATAAAAATAATAATAATAGTACAAAAAAAAAAGGACAAACAGGCAGACAAAAAAAAAAAAACCTATAGCTCAGATGCAGCTTCATTCAGTGTTTTAACATGATTACTTTACAATTAGGTATTATTGTGCTGTCCTTTTTTGAGTTTTTGTATCTAGTCCTGTTGCACAGTCTGTATCCTTTCAGCTCCAGTCACCCATTATCTTACCCTGTTTCTAACTCCTGCTGGAATCTGTTACCAATGACATATTCCAAGTTTATTCTCAAATGTCGGTTCACATCATTGGGACCATACAGTATTTGTCCTTTAGTTTTTGGCTGGACTCACTCAGCATAATGTTCTCTAGGTCCATCCATGTTATTACATGCTTCATAAGTTTATTCTGTCTTAAAGTTGCATAATATTCCATCGTATGTACATACCACAGTTTGTTTAGCCACTCCTCTGTTGATGGACATTTTGGTTGTTTCCATCTCTTTGCAATTGTAAATAATGCTGCTATAAACATTGGTGTGCAAATGTCCGTTTGTATCTTTGCCCTTAAGTCCTTTGAGTAGATACCCAGCAATGGTATTGCTGGGTCGTATGGCAATTCTATATTCAGCTTTTTGAGGAACCGCCAAACTGCCTTCCACAGTGGTTGCACCATTTGACATTCCCACCAACAGTGGATAAGTGTGCCTCTTTCTCCGCATCCTCTCCAGCACTTGTCATTTTCTGTTTTGCCGATAATGGCCATTCTGGTGGGTGTGAGGTGATATCTCATTGTGGTTTTGATTTGCATTTCTCTAATGGCCAGGGACATTGAGCATCTCTTCATGTGCCTTTTGGCCATTTGTATTTCCTCTTCTGAGAGGTGTCTGTTCAAGTCTTTTTCCCATTTTGTAATTGGGTTGGCTGTCTTTTTGTTGTTGAGTTGGACAATCTCTTTATAAATTCTGGATACTAGACCTTTATCTGATATGTCATTTCCAAATATTGTCTCCCATTGTGTAGGCTGTCTTTCTACTTTCTTTTTTTTTTTTTTTTTTTTTTTTTTTTTTTTTTTGATTTTTTTTTTATTAATTAAAAAAAGAATTAACAAAACAATTAGAAATCATTTCAATCTACATGTACAATCAGTAATTCTTAATAACATCACATAGTTGCATATTCATCATTTCTTAGTACATTTGCATCGATTTAGAAAAAGAAATAAAAAGACAACAGAATAAGAATTAAAACAATAATAGAAAGAAAAAAAAAACAAAAAAAACAAAAACAAAAAACCTATACCTCACATGCAGCTTCATTCAGTGTTTTAACATAATTGTATTACAATTGGGTAGTATTGTGCTGTCCATTTCTGAGTTTTTATATCCAGTCCCGTTGTACAGTCTGTATCCCTTCATCTCCAATTATCCCTTCTCTTTTTTTTTTTTTTTTAATTAACGGAAAAAAAGAAATTAACCCAACATTTAGAGATCATACCATTCTACACATGCAATCATTAATTCTTAACATCATCACATAGCTGCATGATCATCATTTCTTAGTACATTTGCATTGGTTTAGAAGAACTAGCAACATAACCGAAAAAGATATAGAATGTTAATATAGAGAAAAAAATAAAAGTAATAATAGTAAAATCAAAACAAAACAACACAAAACAAAACAAAAACCTATAGCTCAGATGCAGCTTCATTCAGTGTTTTAACATGATTACTTTACAATTAGGTATTATTGTGCTGTCCATTTTTGAGTTTTTGTATCTAGTCCTGTTGCACAGTCTGTATCCCTTCAGCTTCAATTACCCATTGTCTTACCCTGTTTCTAACTCCTGCTGAACTCTGTTACCAATGACATATTTCAAGTTTATTCTCGAATGTCCGTTCACATCAGTGGGACCATACAGTATTTGTCCTTTAGTTTTTGGCTGGATTCACTCAGCATAATATTCTCTAGGTCCATCCATGTTATTACATGGTTCATAAGTTTATCTTGTCTTAAAGCTGCATAATATTCCATCGTATGTACATACCACAGTTTGTTTAGCCACTCCTCTGTTGATGGACATTTTGGTTGTTTCCATCTCTTTGCAATTGTAAATAATGCTGCTATAAACATTGGTGTGCAAATGTCCGTTTGTATCTTTGCCCTTAAGTCCTTTGAGTAGATACCCAGCAATGGTATTGCTGGGTCGTATGGCAATTCTATATTCAGCTTTTTGAGGAACCGCCAAACTGCCTTCCACAGTGGTTGCACCATTTGACATTCCCACCAACAGTGGATAAGTGTGCCTCTTTCTCCGCATCCTCTCCAGCACTTGTCATTTTCTGTTTTGCCGATAATGGCCATTCTGGTGGGTGTGAGGTGATATCTCATTGTGGTTTTGATTTGCATTTCTCTAATGGCCAGGGACATTGAGCATCTCTTCATGTGCCTTTTGGCCATTTGTATTTCCTCTTCTGAGAGGTGTCTGTTCAAGTCTTTTTCCCATTTTGTAATTGGGTTGGCTGTCTTTTTGTTGTTGAGTTGGACAATCTCTTTATAAATTCTGGATACTAGACCTTTATCTGATATGTCATTTCCAAATATTGTCTCCCATTGTGTAGGCTGTCTTTCTACTTTCTTGATGAAGTTCTTTGATGCACAAAAGTGTTTAATTTTGAGGAGCTCCCATTTATTTATTTCCTTCTTCAGTGCTCTTGCTTTAGGTTTAAGGTCCATAAAACCACCTCCAATTGTAAGTTTCATAAGATATCTCCCAACATTTTCCTCTAACTGTTTTATGGTCTTAGACCTAATGTTTAGATCTTTGATCCATTTTGAGTTAACTTTTGTATAGGGTGTGAGATACAGGTCTTCTTTCATTCTTTTGCATATGGATATCCAGTTCTCGAGGCACCATTTATTGAAGAGACTGCTCTGTCCCAGGTGAGTTGGCTTGACTGCCTTATCAAAGATCAAATGTCCATAGATGAGAGGGTCTATATCTGAGCACTCTATTCGATTCCATTGGTCGATATATCTATCTTTATGCCAATACCATGCTGTTTTGACCACTGTGGCTTCATAATATGCCTTAAAGTCCGGCATCGCTAGACCTCCAGCTTCGTTTTTTTTCCTCAAGAACCCTCTATCTTCTTCCCATTCTCTTTCTAGATCTTCTCTGCTTTTTTCTAGGAGGGGCTGTGAAGCCAGGATGGCTCCCCTGCCCTCCTCTGTGCCAATCTTTCCAGAATGCCTCTCTCTATCTGGTCTTTTTTTTAGGTTTTTCAAAAGAATGACCCACACTCCTGCTTTCACTTTCATACCACTTCCCCTGAAATCTGGATTCTCCCTTCTACCATCCGAAGAAAACAGCTCTCTCAAAGTTCGGTAACGGGGGTTTCTTTGGAGGTGATGAAAACAGTCTGGAATTTAGATCATGTTAGTGACTGCACAACTTAATGAAATACTAAAACCTCCTGAATTATGTACCTTAAAAGCGTGAATTTTATGCAGGTCAATAGAGCTACTAGAAAAAAAAAAGTTATGGTATCTCAATAATCTCAATAAACCTGCTGTTAAAAAACAAAAACCAAAAAGATGACTAACAACCTAATTGCAGGATTCTGTGGCTTCTCCCCAGTGGTCCTCTTTGCAGCATCATCCTCCATTAAAGTCCTCCCTTGGCTGCCACCACCCTGCTCTCTGTCTAGGCTCATCTCATCTCTCTCAGGCTTTCTCTGGTTCCTCTTTCTTCTCCCGCCTCCTAAATGTAGCTCTCTAAGGCTCTGAACTCAGACTCCTTTTCTTCTCTCTTCCTTGATGGTCCTGTCTAGAGGTCTTTTCAATGAGCACATTTACTTGAATAAATTCCCATTTGAGATTTCCAGCTCTGCCTTCTCTCCTAACTGCATCACCAATGGCATCCTGGGTGCTGCCACCTGGATCTTCTGCCATCTCACAAATGTGTCATTTCTAAAATTGAACCTGTGGCTTTTCTCTCCAGACCTGCTCCTCCTCTTGACTTCCTGGTTCTAAGCAGAACATCTTCAAATGCTGGCTGCTAGATGCTGAGAAATGCTCTAAGTCTGAAACCTACCCCAGCTCTAGCCTCCTCTTGGCTTGTGTACTGTGCTTCTTGCTCTCACATTTCCTTGCATTTACATCTCCCTTATGGTCTCTCATCCATCTTTACAACTATGCAGAAGAGTGAACATAGGAGGCCCAGCCTGCTATCCTGGAAAAGACCTGCTTGCAAGGGTGGCCCTTGGCTAGTGTCTGGGAACTTAGATTTAGGGAGGGTTCCCACCATTAAGTGATAACAATGTGGTTTATGATGAACATCTTTCCTTCCAGGAGACTGGAATTTGGTGGTGTGCCAAGCAGGGGGTGCCTACATGATCAGCCCCCAGTAAGAATCTGGGTACTGAGCTGCTAATGAATTTCCCTGGTTGGCAACATTTGACATGTGTTGTCATAACTCAGTGCTGGAGGAACTGAGTCCTGTATGAATTCTGCTGGGTCCTTTCACTGTGATAAATCCCAGACATGAGCACAACTACGTGCTGCCTCCCATGAATCCCCCTAGACAATTACCAAACCTGAGGGTAGTCTTGGGACATCCTGGCACAACTGTTCCCCAACCCTTGCTTCTGCTAGCCTCACGACCACAGCCTAGCCTTCAGAGACACAGTCCTAAGGGAAAACTCATCCAACCTCTCACAGGTGATCTGGACAGCACACTGGCACCTCTGCTGGGTCCCTCCAAGGGTAAGAAACTCACCACAGCGTGAGACAGCTCTGCCTCTTAGGAAGTTCTGCCTGCTGGTGGAGTATCCTGGATTAGTCTCAGGGAGGAGAAGGATCTAATTGGGGGAGTGGCCCCAGGCTGACAAAACCATGAGGCAGCCCCAGGCATGTTAGCCTCTCTTGGCTTCAATTTCTTGGCTGAGAGTAGGGACAATAGAACCTCTCACAATGTTGTGGTGAGGATTAAACAAAACAGGGCCTGGCTCAGAGAAAAAATTCTGTGTGCATTAACTGGTATTTTTACTGTTGGTCACACATTCATCAGGTTACAGCTGTGTGCTCAGACTCATTCTTTGAGGCCACGAGCTGTTTTTAAGGTATACAAGAAAATTAATCTCCTCATTATTATCCTCACTTCCAAAAGGTCTGGGGGATTGTTAATTGAATTTCATTAGCCAGATATTGTCTGCCCCTGGATCCTACTTTTTTTTTTAAATCGAGGTGAGATTCACATAACATTAACCATTTTGAAGTGAAGAGTTCAGTGGCATTTAGTACATTCACATTGTTGTACAATCACCCCCCTCTCTCTAGTTCCAAAACATTTTCATCACTTCAAAATACCCATTAAGCATTTATTCCCTATTCCCCACTCCAGTCCCTGACAACTAACAATCTTCTTTCTGTCTCTGTGGATTTACCTATTCTGGACATTTCATATAATATGTGACTTTTTGTGTCCAGCTTCTTTCACTTAGCAGAATGTTTTCAAGGTTCATCCATGTTATAGCATATTCCATTGTATGGACAGACCACAATTATTGATCTCCTCGTCCATTTGTGGATATTTGGGTAGTTTTCACCTTCAGGCTGTTGTGATTAGTGGGTATTAGATAACTGAGTCTTAATGCCAAGGTTTTGTTGCATCCCTGGGGTAGCTCCCAAAAGGGGCAGACATCCCCAGTTACCTGTCTAGCCCAGGAATGTGTCTTTCTAGATGATAGCTCTGGCTTTGCTGTCCTGAGTTTGAATTCTTGCTCAGTTACCTGCAGGCTTGTCATCCATCACACTCCTCTCTCTGCTGCCATGATAAACGCCTTTCAGATCTCCTACATATCTTATTCTCTTTGCTTCTGGGTCTTTCATATGCTGTTCCCTCTGCCTGGAGCAGTGGTCCCCCTTTTCACCTGCCTAAAATATGCACCCTTCAAATCGCAGGTTAAATGTCACTGACCTTTTCAAGGTTGGCTTGGATACCCCTCCCCATTGCCTCGGCACCTGTATTCCCTGTCCAGTGCTTATTCTACTGTATTGTAACTATGGTACCCATATTTCCCACTAGTCTGTAAGGCAGAGACTGGGCTTGCCTCCCCAGCCATGTTCTGAGTGTCTAGCATAGCGACTGATACACTAGACTCATTACATGTTTGTTGAGTGAAATAAGTAACTTGACTGTGGGCAAGTTGCTTATCTTCTCTGTACTTCAGTTTTATTATCTGTAAAGAAGATTCAGTAATAGCGTATACTTCAGCTGGTTGTTGTGACGATTAAATAAAAAGGATAAAGAGCCTAGCACAGTGCCTGGTACCCAACAACTGGCATCTACTATTATAATATAAAATTCTATCCTGATAATTATATTGTGCCAGCTGTCACTATAATTTGTAAATGTTTACAATTTCTGTTATTTTACTGGCTAGTTTGGGGGTTATGTGAGTGAGACCTGATCTGGAGACTTAAATTCAAAGGTCCTTCCCTGCTTCAATGGGATGGTGATTAGATGTACCTGGCAGCAAATTAAGGGGGTAGGAGTCCCTAACTGGTATCTCACCCTTTATCAGTCTTCTCTGGGACATTAATTCTTCTCTCCGGAATCTCTCTGGATCCAGTTCTGAGTAGTTCCAGTTTGTATAGCTCTGTGGGCAAGGGTATATACCTAAGAGGGAGTCATGAGTCATAATGAAAACATCAACAAAAGATAACAGAAGACAGACAACTCAGGACAAAATTTGATGGAAGCCTGTGAGTCGCCCCTGCTGGTCCTAGGGAAGCTGGGCTTTCAGGATTCCCACCGTCCCACCCTGTCTGTGTGGTCTTAAGCACATCCCTTCCTCTCTAAAGGGCTTTGGTTTTGTCATTGGAAGAATGGGGATCATAATGCCTGCCCTGCCTACCTGGTATACGGATTATGTCACACTGCACAAGTGTGAATCCATGGGGGCCACACAAATGTTCAGTGAAATTATTTGTTCTCCTACCTACCTTCCCTGTTCTTGTTGGACTACGAGCTCTCTGAGGGCAGACACTGGAGTTTATTCATCTTTGTACCTCTTGGACTTATTATTGGACCTGGCATATAATAAATAGGTACTTAGAAAATGTTTGTTGACTATATTATCATACTCAACTAAGAGATGCCAGAGACAGTTTCTCCCTAAGTATTCACTGGTGTTAGCATATGAGGCTAATGCCTTTCTTTTAAGGAAACTGTGGGTTTTAGAGTCCTAGTTTTTGGAACCTGGACCCTCAGATATTAGTAAGACCCTACATTCTTCCTTAGTTCTTTTGTTTAGGAAGGAAAGATCAAGGATTACTCGAGAAACTTGAGCTGCAATGCAGACCTGCCGGCTCCCATGGACAAAGTGGATGGGAGGTGTACTACAGGAGATGAGTTGTGGGGAGGGAGCTCTTCCTTGGACTGAGCTTCGGAGTTAGGGCAGATTTGAATATCCTCTGTCCCATCTGTTCACTGTTGGACTTCTTTGTCCTCAGCTTCTATGCCTTCCCTTCCCTATACTGCAGACATGTTAAGAGGATTACATGGGTGTACACAAAAGAGTTAATGTAGAAGACCCAAGTCTGTTATCCTTAGCAAGTTCTGCTTGCCAAGTTGACCAATGTCTGGTGTCTGGGAACTTGCCTGGTAAACAGTGTCCTACACTGGTATGAAACTTTCCCTAACTGACAAGGGTGGCTCACTTGTCTAGACTATTTATACAAATAATATGGTTTATGCTAAACACCTGCTTTCCTGGAATTTTAGTACGTGCTAGGCACAGTATCTACATAACCAGCCCCTAATAAAAACCTTGGGGCCTGAATCCCTAATGGCTTCCCCAGGAAGAAATATCACACACATGTTGCTACATTTTGGTTGTGGGGGTTGGGGCACTCCGTATGACACATCAGGGGGAAAGAGAGTAGAAGAAAGCACATGGATTCTTCTAGATCTGCCTGTATCTTTTTTCCTTTATGATCTGGTATGGATCCTTACTCCACTGCTGCAATAAATTTTAGCCATGAGAACAGCTATACGTGAAGTGCCATTAATTCTTCTAGCAAATCTTTGAAACTGGAGGTGGTCTTGGAGCCCCTGTTGCTATGGGATATGTTAGAAAGTGCTTACTTAACAAAGTGCCGAGTACACAGGAGCCTCTCAACAAATAGTAGCTTTTAATGACCTTAAGAAATGTCCAGGGCGGGCCGCGGTGGCTCAGCGGGCAAAGTGCTTGCCTGCTATGCCGGAGGACCTCGGTTCGATTCCCGGCCCCAGCCCATGTAACAAAAACGGAGAAACAGAATACAATAAAACAAGAAAATGTTTAAAGATGTTTCCCTTTCTTCCTTCCTTCCTTCCTTCTATCCTTCCTTCCTTCTCTCTGTCTTTCCTTTAAAAAAAAAAAAAAAAAAAAAAAAAAAAAAAAAAAAAAAAGAAATGTCCAGGTTGAGGCGAGGGAAGTGGAAAGGGGACTGAAAAGTGGTTGAAACAGCAAACATCATGCAGGCATTGTGCATGTGTGTGTGTGTGGGGGGGTGGGGATGGTGCACAACAGTTGGGCCACTTAGGGGAACATGGAGGGAGGAAGGGTGGGTTATCTAACCAGCACACTGCTCTCGGGGGTCCTGAGTTCTGGTTCTATCAGCCTACACCAGGTGGTTAACTAATGAGGCTAATGGAGACTTTGGAATCTTGTTAGGAGGAACCCTTACTCCCTGCAGATGTAACTGGGCACAGATGGGACTAAAATGGACTGTCCCAGAACTGTTTGGAGGAAGCTGGAAAATTTGTAATCTTTGGGGCTCCAACCACATGCTTGACTTTCTTTAACGTTAAGAAGAGAAAAGGAAGACAGCCTTGGTGAAGGGGTGTTACGGCGAACGATAATGTACTTAGGCTTTGTTGGAAAAATGTTTTTACTGGAATCTCTTTTCCCAATAAAAAGAAGTCATCTCTCACCTGATATCCACAGGCTCATTGTATTACAGAGGTCAGACTTGAATTCATGCATGTTGAACCAGGACTGTGGAAAGCAGGAACAGAAACTGGTGTACAAAGCTTGGCTCAGGAGTGATGGAAACCTCTGGTGGGGTGGGGGTGGGGGAGCAGAGGTCAGTCAACATTTCTGACATTTCCACACCCAGAAAAGGAGCGCGCCCCAGACCTCAGAATGTTCTCTTACTAAAACTCTTCTTTCTTATAAAATGTCAACCAAAGGGACAATACTAACAATCATAGGATGTCAACTATGTACCAGGCCCTGACAAATGTTATCTAGTTTGAATGCACTTCCCATCCTATTTTTCTGGATTCAAAACCCAAATCAGTCTATGACACCTTTGTTTTTTCTAGGGTCTAGCCCAGTGCCTTGTATATAGTTGGTGCTCACTACAGATTTGTTGACTGACCAACTTCACCTGCTACCACACTGCCTCTGTTCATGGGCAAGCGCCTTCTATTTCACTGTGCTCCTTACCCTGCCTCTGCAATCACTTCTCAAATATCACGCTGTGCTTGGCCAGCAACCTCTCAGCCTTCAGCTCCTCTTCACATGGTCTGTGGCCCAACCCCTCCCTTCTGCAACTTGACCAAAGCCATGAGAAGCCAGAGGATGACAGAACAGTGTGAACTGTCCATATTGCTATTTCCCGTGGTAACACTGTAACATACTGCTATTTTTTTTTCCTATGCACAAGTGCTATTCTTGTTTTGTTTTGTTTTTCCTATGCACGGGTGGTATTCTTGTAGCTTTTTAAATATGGTTGAGCTCACATTATACATTTTCTATTTGGCTTTATTCATTTAACATTATAACAACTACTTCTCCAAATTGTTATAAACTTGGGATTTTTTTTCCCCTAATAGTGGCCCTCATAATTTTGATCTGAGTGATCCAAAATTTACTTAACCAACCCCTATCACTGAATATTGACTTATTTCCAAGACTCTGATTTATAAATTATGTTGAGTAATTGCTTTTATTTGTTAAGCTATCTCAGTGCTTGGCACAGAGTAGACATTCAAAAATTTGTGGAATGAATGAATGAAATGTGTGAATGAATGAGACTTTTCCTAAATATTAGATTAAGTCGTCCAGAAGATGATATAGTAATAGTAATTACAGCAGCTATGATGTATTAAGGGCTTTTTGTGGGCTGGGTAACATGTCCTTTAACCCTTAGAACAACCTAATTATTCTCCCCATCTTATAGATGATAAAATTGAGGCACAGAAGGCTGAAATGACTTGTTAATAGGTCATGCAGTCGTAGAAGTGCCTTTTAGCACAACTGCATCTATTCACTTCTCACCCAGGGTGTCTGAGCCATTGCCTGCCATCCTTAATGACCCTGGGAGTTAAGACTTTTTAATCTACTGCACTCTAACAAGTAAAAAGGGATATCAAGTTATTATTGTTTGAATTTTTACTTTTGATTATTGTTGAGGGTAAACTTTTTTTCTCATTTGAAGTTTTTCCCTGGTATATATATGTACTTTGTACATTGGTCTATGTATGATTTATTTAATTTTTTCCTTATTGACTTGTAAGAGTACTCTTTGTTGTGGGACTGCAAGTATTTTTTGCATAGTTTGTCATTTGCCTTTTCACTTCGTCTATAGTAATTTTTTTAAAAGTATATATTTAAATCTTTCAGGCTTTTCCTTTATGGCTTCTTTTCTTTGGGTCATATTTTAAAAGTCCATTCTTGCCCCAAATTATGAAACTATTCACTTACATTTTCTTCTAGCAATCTTTTATTATATATAAATACATACACACACACACATACAATGGCATATGTGTATACTCATACATTTTGATTTTAAAATTACATTCTTATTTAAATAATAGACATATATTAGATAATCCCACTCCCCAGAGATTATCATAGCTAAGAGTCTGATAATATTTTTCTAGATTTGTTTTCTACTCATAGGCATATATACACTTATAAATTGCTTTTTTTTCCACTTAAAATTTATTATTACAACTTTCCCAATCAATATCTACAGATGTACCTTATTTTTCATAACTGCTGCATTACATGTGAATATATGGATATATCACAACTTACTAACCACTACGTTTGAAAAGGCCATTAGGGTATTCTATCAGCATCAGATGTCAGGTAGCTAATGTGATTTTTCGGTAAGCAGTGGTTGATGCTCACTTTTAAGAGAGCCTCTTCATAGCAGGTCCTGGAGTCATGAAACAAAAGAGAGGCGTAGTGTCTAGATATCCGATCAAACAGTTTATTCTGGACTTCCTTGTTTGGCTATCAGGAATAGAAATGGGCAAAGAATTACTAGAGTCCCTTGTTGAAACAGCCAAGAACTAGGATTCTTAAATAGGTATTTCTCTCAAAATAGGAATCTTACTCTCAGATGTTTCATCTCATACACTTTATGAAATAACACACTAATTTGTTTTATAGAGTCTATGAAGCATATTCACAGAGGCAGAGTGCTATTAAAGAAAGAAGCTTGACTGGGCCAGGAGGTCCTAGGTTCTATTCTCAGCCTTGTCTGCCCTTGGCAACCACATTGCCATTGTCTGTGCCCTTCACAGACCAGTCCCCACAGTCCTCAAGGAAGAAGTGGATACTCAGACCCAAACCTGAAATGCCGTGCTCCTCCACCCCAGTCAGCAGGCCTATTTGCTCTCCCTCCACACTACACCCCAACCCAACTGCTAGGGTGAGCAAGAGGCAGACCTGCACGTGTTTGAGAGCATGGACTTTGGAGCCAGAAGGCCTTGTTCAATCCTCAGCTGTATGACCTTGAGCAAGTTACTTAACCTCTGTGTGTTTTTCCATTGGCAAAGCGAGAATAAAAACAGCATCTACATCACTAGGTGGCTGGGAGATTTAACATATTCTTATGTGAGTGAGTACTTAGAACAGTATTTAGAGTATTGTGTATGCTCTGTGAGGTTTAGTTGCTACTTCTGCTGCTGCCACCCAACTCTAAGCCACCAGCTTCTCTCTCCTGGACCTCGGCAATAACTTCCTAACTGGTCCTCTCTGCCTTTACTTGTGCTCTACTGCAGTCCAGAGTAACCAGAGTAATCTTAAAATGCAAATCAGATTATATCACTTATTGGAAAAACCCTGCAATGGTTCCTCATTATACTTACAACAGAACCCAAGCGCCTCACCCTGGCTCCAGACTGGGCCTGCTTTGGCTCTGCTCCCTGCCTCCTCAGCCTTGCCTTCTACTTTCCCCTGCACCCACCCTGTGCCAGCCATTCACGAGTTGAGTTCTTTCTGCCCCTTGAAAATGCTAAGCTCCTCCCCATCCCCTGCCCCCACCCCAAAGCCTTTGTCCGTGCTATTTCCTGGAACTAGAACACTCTCCCCAAAGATTTTATAGGGCGGGTGGGATCCTTCTCCTGCTGGGGTTTCAGTTCAGAGCCACCTCCCCTGGGAGGTTGCTGGCCCCTCCAGTCACACTTTGCCATCTCAGTCCCATGGCTCATCACTATTCGAAATCATCCTATTGACTCTGACTTGTTTGCTCAATGACAGCAAAGAATCTGGTTTATTTGCTTCTGCCCTTCTGCCTTCCTGGCCTATAGTGGGCATTTATTAAAAATCAATGCTAAAGAAGCAGTGGGAAAAAAAACAAACAAAAAAAGGAGGGGGATAGGAGGAAGTAAACTAATATCTCTTATTGTCCTTGGGTAAGCAGAATCTCTAATAATGGATCTCTAAAATCTCATCCAAAATTGAGATGTGTAGCTATTGATTGCAAAAGAGTAATATCACAATCCAATTCTTGTTATATACAACAAGAAAAAAAAAGCATCTCAAATTTAGAGGATCTAAATATAAAGGTTAGTGGTTCCAAGGCAATGAAGAAAATTCTCCAGTCTGGAGATGAAAGACTGGTTACAGTGAACCAGCTAATAGGGAAGATCCTGGAATAAGGAAAATACTGCAAAGTTCTACAAACGGCCTAGCCTGGCCCCACCTAGGAAGCCACCACACTGATGGAAACTCCATTCCTTCTTACAGGAACTGCAGATGAGCATGCTGGGGCATTTTTTACAAGACAACCTGAGCTACACAACAGGGATAGGTTCCTAAGCAAACAAAAGAACATAAAAATGGTCCCTTGGCCTCAAAAAGTTCATTGGTTGAAAGAGGCAAATAAGCTAACCATTACACATTACAATGGAGTGTGTGAAGCATCTGAGTTTATCTAGGCAGGGGCTGCTACTGAGAGCACGTGAGACATGTCAGTGGAGATGATGGGGGAGTGCTCCCCGTGCACTGGGAGAGGAGGTGAGTGGCTAACTTCTGGCTTGAGTTCTAAAGATAACCAGGAATAGAGAGGAGATCAAATGGTGTTCCTGGCAAAGGGGACAGTGTGTGGTGTGCTGGAGCATAGGAAGAAATGTTCCACACTGAGTAATGGTTGAAACATGAAGGTATGGGCGAGCCTTGGGTGGGGAGAGGATGGAGTGACAGATGAGGCTGCAGGGGTGGTCCGTGGGATCAGAGGGGTTTATAGCCTGTTATGGATTGAATTGTGTCCCTCTTCCACCACAAGCTATATTCAAGTCATAACCGTTGGTTCCGTGCATGTGACCCTGTTTGGAAAGAGGCTCTCTGAAGATATTATTAGCTAAGAGGAGGCTACACTGGATCAGGGTGAGCTTTATTCCAAAATGAGTACTGTCCTTATAAGAAGGGGAGATTTGGAAAGACAGGGAGAGAAAACGACCATGTGACACAGGTAGGGAATAAGTTGTGCCACAAGTCAAAGGAGGTCAGGGATCGCTGGCAAGGCACAGCCAGAACCAAACAGACTTCAGAGGAAGCCTGTCCCTGCTGACACCTTGATTTCAGACTTCTGGCCTAGAAAATTGTGAGACAGTAACTTCCTGTTGTTTTAAGCCACTCCTTTTGTAACACTTTATTACTGTAGCCCTAGGATACTAAGACATAGCCCGTGTTAAAGAGACTACAATTTGCTCTGTAAAAAACAACTTAAGCAAGAGAGAGAAACAATCAGATTTCCATTTACCTGGTATCTTTCATGAAAGATCCACCAGAAGCTATCCAGCCATATGGCTCGTGGAGAAGGAGATGAGAGAAACTTCTCTAATTCTCTGTCTAAACAGAATGACTTGAAAAGAAACAAAATGTACATTATTATTGTTGTTGCTCTGGTTCATTTTTTAAAATTCACCTGAGGCCATAGTTAGACCCCAATCATCTTCATACAAAACCCGGCATTTGCTCCTTCAGTGTCTGACGGATTAGTTATGCCCATCTTCTTTCTCACAGTCATCTTTGGACTCAACATATCTAAGACTCAAAAAAACCTCCAAACCTAACCTTTTAGTAAATGCCTGCTATATGCCTGGTCCTAAACCAGTTTTACTTACATGTTCTCATTTAACCCCCACAATAATCGTATGAGGCACGCATCATTATCTCCATCTAACAGATGAGGAAACTGAGGACTCAAGAGGTGAAGAAACCTGACCAAAGTAATACTGCCAGCAAGTGGCAGAGCCAGGACTGGAACCCATACCTCTATATAGAGGCTCCATGCCAGCTACCACCTATGTTCAATCAACAGCCAATTAATTCATTTCAATAAACACAGAAATTATACAAACACAAATCAATAGATATAAGATTCTGCTGAGTTAGGAGTAAGTATAAGGAATTCTGAAATTAAAATAGAATTATGAGTGAACTCAGAGGGGACAGAAAATTTAGCTTTCATTTTTGTACCACTAAGTCTTTAACCTGGCTCAGTTAAAGCTACCATGGTAATAATATGTAACATTCAATGTATTGCTCAGCTCTCAAAATTCAATAACATATCACCCAATAACATTCACTGAGTGAATGCCATGTGTTCTAGTTTGCTAGCTGCTGGTATGCAATATACCAGAAGCGGAATGGCTTTTAACAAGGGGAATTTAATGAGTTGCTAGTTTACAGTTCTAAGGCTGAGAAAATGTCCCAGTTAAAATAAGACTATAGAAATGTCCAATCTAAGGCATCCAGGGAAAGATTCCTTGGTTCAAGAAGGCCGATGAAGTTCAGGGTTTCTCTCTCATCCAAGAAGGCACATGGTGAACACAGTCATGGTTTCTCCCTCAGCTGGAAGGGCACATGGTGAGCACAGCATCATTTGCT
Organism: Tamandua tetradactyla; assembly: GCF_023851605.1. NCBI lineage: Eukaryota > Metazoa > Chordata > Mammalia > Pilosa > Myrmecophagidae > Tamandua > Tamandua tetradactyla. The sequence continues at coordinate 31,032,515 of NC_135333.1, forward strand.
AGCTTTCTCTCCTGCTTCCTGTTTCATGAAGCAACCTGGGCGGCATTTCCCTTCTTCATGTCCAAAGTGCTGGCTGATGGACTCTGCTTCGTGGTGCTGCAGCATTCTCTGCTCTCTCCAAATCTCCCATTCTCCAAAATGTTTCCTCTTTTATAGGACTTCAGAAACTAATCAAGACCCACCCAAATGGGTGGAGACATGTCGTCACCTAATCCAGTTTAACAATCACTCTTGATTAAATCACATCTCCAGGGAGATTATCTGATTACAGTTTCAAACATACATTATTGAATAGGGATTAGAAGAAACAGCTGCCTTTACAAAACAGGATTAGGATTAAAACATGGCTTTTATAGGGTACATACATCCCTTCAAACTGGCACAAGCTATAACCTTTATCTGCTTAATATACTCTGGGATGAATGCAGTCATTACATTAAGCTATACAGGATTAAAGGCCCTCATTCTTATTTGGGCTCCCTGTGTTTGAATTGTTTAAATGATTAATCTAGGCAGGTTGAATTAGATCATGTGCTACAGAAAATTTAGGTTATGAACAAAATAAACCTTTCTTCCTTTGGTCTCTAAGAGTATATGAGGTTCTAAAATATAGACAATATCTTCCTTACCCCTGTATTCTGAATTACCTTCATCCCAACCTTACGGGCTTCATTCTTCTCTCTAAATACCTGGTTATACATATATAAAACATTCTCTCAAAATCCAGAAATAATAATTACCACTCCGGACTAAATGTGACTGCTATAAGAGCTTACAATCTAGGCCCCTGTTTTCTTATAAGTATTTTCTGAATGAGACCATACACTATTCGCTCTTTTGTTTCTGGCTTATTTTGCTTCACCAAATGTCCCACAGGTTCATTCACAATGTTTCATGCCGCACAACTTCATTTCTTTTTATATTCGATCATATAGATACATCATTGTTTGCCAATCTACTTCTTAGTCAGTACATTCTTCAGCCACCTCCATTCGCTCCCTCATTTTTTATGCAAGTTTTGCCAAATATAGAATTCTTGGTTGGCAATATTTTTGCTCTCAGATCTGATGGTTTGTTTGTTAACTCTTAATTCAATTCAATTGGTCAATATTTCTATCTTTCTGTCAGTATGATGATGTTTTGACCTCTGTAACTTTGGAATATGCTTTAAAGTCAGGAAGTGTGAGTCCTTCAACCTTGTTCTTTTTCAAGATATTTTTGGCTGCTCGAGGCCCTTACCCTTCCAAATAATTTGATAATTGGCTTTCCATTTCCTCAAAGTAGGCTATTGGAATTTTTATTAGGATTATGTTGACTCTATAAATCAATTGGTTAAAATAACATATTAATGGTATTTAATTTTCCAATCCAAAAATATCCTTCCAATTATTTAGGATTTCTTTGATATCTTTTAGAAATGTTTTGTAGTTTTCTGTGTACAAATCTCGTACATCTTTGGTTAAATTAATTCCTAGATATTTGATTCTTTTAGTTGCTGTGGTAGTTAGATTCAGGTATCAACTTGGCCAGGTGAAGGTGCCTAGTTCTGTTGCGGTGGACAGGAGCCAACGGTATGTGAACCTCATCTGTTGCTAAGTACATTTGTAGTCCACTAGGAGATGTGCCTGCTGCAATGAACGAAGTTTGATTTAATTGGCTGGTGCTTAAATGAGAGAGCTCAACGTAGCACAGCCCAAGCAGCTCAGCCCAGGCCTTTAGAGATGAAGAAAGGAATCATCCTAGGGAAAGTTGTTGGAACCCAGATGCCTGGAGAGAAGGCCAGCAGAGATCGCCCTGTGCCTTCCCACGTAAGAAAGAACCTCCATTGAAAGTTAGCTGCTTTTCCTCGGAAGAACGATACATCAACTAAATAAATCCCCTTTTATTAAAAGCCAATCCATCTCTGGTGTGTTGCATCCCAGCAGCTAGCAAATTAGAACAGATTTGGTAATGGGAGAGTGGGGTGCTGCTGCTGTTTGCAAATACCAAACATGTTGGAATGGCTTTTTAAATGGATAAGGGAAGATTTTGGAGGAACTGTGAAGAGAATGATGGAGAAGTCCTAGAGTGCTTGAAGAGACTGTTGGTGTAAATGGAACCACTGCCAATCTGGACAAAGGGGGACACAAAAGGGAAAAATTGGAGTTTGCAGAGTGAGAACTGTGGAAGCTCGGGTCTGAAGCCAAGAAACCTTGGCCAGGAGAGTGGACCCACTCATAAACATGGAGAGGGTGAGTTTACCAGGAGAGTGGACCCACTCATATAAATGGAAGGGCGAGGATGAGTCTCCCACCTCGTTGCAGTGGAAGAGTCGTGCAGCCTCAGGCCTTGGAGAAGGTACAGCACACTCCTTGGGGGACTGGGGAGAGCCTGGCTGCCACCACATGGAGGGGTTGAGTGTGTGCCCCAGAAATGGCAAGAGAGCTCAGGTGTGGCCTCAAGCTTGGGGAGGGTGGAGCTGAGAAAAAGTGGTCTCCTCAATGTCCCCCGAGGTTGATTCGGAAAGAGGCAGGCCACTGCATAGGCCCTTGGAAAGGGTGGGACTGCCACTTTCTAAAGCCGAAGGACAAATGACTTTCAGACTTTGAAATCCAATGGTGTTTGCCCTGCAGGTTTTACATCTGTGTTCCTTCCAACTTCTCCCTATGGAAATGAAAACCTATCCTGTGAATATCCGCCTTTGCATACTGGCACCAGATAACTTGTTTTGAGATTCATAGGTCCACAGAAGATAATTTTTTGCACTTAAATATTGTTTGAGATGATGCGTGTAGTTGCCAAGTTGACAAGGGATGGACATGGGTAGCTAGAATTCAGGTGTCAACTTGGCCAGGTCAAGGTGCCTAATTCTATTGCTGTGGACCTGAGCCAATGGCATGTGAACCGTATGTGTTGCTGAGTACATCTGCAGTTGGCTAGGAGGTGTGCCTGCTGCAATGAATGATGTTTGATTTAACTGGCTGGTGCTTAAATGAGAGAGCTCAAAGTAGCACAGCCCAAGCAGCTCAGCATACCTCATCTCAGCACTTGCAGCTCAGCTCAGGCCTTTGGAAATGCAGAAAGGATTCACCCCGGGGTAAGTTATTGGAACCCAGAGGTCTGGAGAGAAGGCCAGCAGAGATCGCCCTTTGCCTTCCCATATAAGAAAGAACCTCAGTTGAAAGTTAGCTGCCTTTCCTCTGAAGAAGTATATGTCAACTAAAAAAATCCCCTTTTATTGAAAGCCAGTCTGTCTCTGGTGTGTTGCATTCCAGCAGCTATCAAACTAGAACAGTTGCTATTGTAAATGAAAACTTTTTTTCTTGATTTCTTCCTCAGATGGCTCATTACTAGTGTATAGAAACACTATTGATTTTTGCATAATGTTTTTGTATCCTGCCACTATGCTGAATTTGTTTATTAGCTCTAGTGGCTTGGTTGTAGATTTTTTGGAACTTTTTATATATGGGATCATGTCATCTGCAAATAGGGAAAGTTTTACTTCTTCCTTCCCAGCAAATATCTTTTATTTCTTTTTTTGAATAACAGTGTTGACAGTGGGCATCCTTGTATTGCTTCTGATCTCAAAGGGAAAGCTTTCAGTCCATTGAAATATGATGTTAGCTGTGGGTTTTTCACGTTGAGTATGTTAACTGTGGGTTTTTCATATACGCCCTTTATCATGTTGAGGAAATTTCCTTCTATTCCTATCTTTTGAAGTGTCTTTTTTTTAATCAAGAAAGGATGTTGGATTTTGCCAAATGCCCTTTCAGCATTTATCGAGATGATCCTGTGTTTTTTCCCCTTTGATTTGTTAATGTGGTGTATTATATTAATTGATTTTCTTGTGTTGAACCACCCTTGTATACCTGGGATAAAACTCACTTGATCATGATGTATAATTCTTTTCATGTGCTGTTGGATTTTATTTACAAGTATTTTATTGTGGGTTTTTACATCTATATTCATTAGAAAAATTGGTCTGTAGTTTTCTTTTCTTGTAGTATATTTATTTGGTTTCAGTATTAGGGTGACGTTGGCATCACAGAACGAATTTAGGATGAAGTTGGCTTCATAGAATGAATTAGAAAATCTCCTCTTAGGTTTTTCAGAAGAGTTTGAGGAGGATTGGTATTAATTCCTCTTAGAGTGACTGGTTGAATTCACCTTGAAGCCATCTGTTCCTGGGCTTTTCTTTTGGGGGAGGTTTTTGATGACTAATTCAATTTCTTTACTTGTAATTGGCCTGTTGAGATCTTCTAATTCTTCTCAAGTCAATGCAGGTTGTTTATGTGTTTCTAGGAAATTTTCCATTTCATCTAAGTTGTCTCATTTGTTGGCATACATTTGTTCATAGTATCCTCTTATGATCTTTTTTATTTTTGTGAGGTCAGTAGCAATGTTCCCCCCTCTCATTTCTGGTTTTATTTGCATCTTCTCTCTTTTTCCCTTCATCAGTCTAGCTAATGGTTTTTCAATTTTATTGATAGCTTCAAAATACTGCCTTTGGTTTTGTTGATTCTATTGTTTTTTATTCTCAATTTCATTTATTTCTGCTTTATGTTATTTTTGTCCCCATCTGCTTGCTTTGGGATTAGTTTGCTGGTTTTTCTAGTTCCTCCAGGTGTACACTTGTCTTTGATTTTACCTCTTTCTTCCTTTTCAATGGAGGCATTTAGGCAACAAATTTCCCTCTCAGCACTGCCTTTACTGCATCCCATAAGTTGTGTGCTTATTTTCATTTGTCTTGAGATATTCACTGATTTCCTTTGCAATTCTTCTTTGACCCATTGATTGTTTAAGAGTGTGTTATTTAACTTCCATATATTTCTGGATTTTCCAGTTCTATGCCCGTTGTTGATTTCTTTTTCATTTCATTATGGTCACAGAAAATGCTTTGCATAATTCCAATATTTTTAAATTTATTGAGACTTGTTTTGTGACCCAACATGTGGTCTATATCTCTTGTAAAAAACATATAATTGGATCATGCTTTTTTTTTTCTTTTATCTATCCTGCCACTGTGTCTTTGACTGAGGAGTTTAGTATTATTACTGAAACAGATAAGTACTTACTTCAGCTATTTATCCTTCGGTTTTTACATGCCAAAAAAAAAAAAAATTGTGGTGGTGGGGTGTCTCTCTTTCTCTTTCTTGCAACCTCCTTTTCTGTATAGTTTATCTTTCATGATGTTTCTGACTGATTCCTTTCTCATTTCTGTTTCTGTATATTTTTAAAAATATGTTCTTTGTGGTTACTCTGGGGTTTATATTTTAAAACCTACATCTATAACCTACTAATTTTAAAAGATTCTGTGATGGTTTGAAGCTGTATGTATTTCAGAAAAGATCATGTTCTTTTAATCCATTCCTGTGGATGCAGACCTATTGTAGGTGGGACCTTTTGACTAGGTTATTTCAGTTGAGCTGACCCACCTTAATCCTCTTACTGGAGTCCTTCATAAGAGGAGAAAACACTGAAAAATCCCCCTGAGAAACTGAGAGTGGGAGCCACAGAATCCAGAATCTGAAAACAACAAAATCGGGGAGAGAAGAACTGGCAGACGTCACCATGTGTCTTGCTATCTGACTGAGCAGCCCACAGTCACCAGTAGCAGATCTTCAGGGAGACAGCATCACTGGTTGATGGCATGGGTGGGACATTTTCATGGCCAAAGAGCCATAAACTTATAAGTTAATAAATCCCCACTGTGAAAGCCAAACCATTTCTGATATATTGCGTTTCATCAGCTGGAGCAAACTGAAACAGATATCAACATAGTTTCCAAAGCTAAGTATCTTTCATAAGGACACATTCTCTGATCAGATCAAATTGTGGGCCAGGAACCTGTCCAATATGCGGTAAGAGCAGTAGCAGTTCCAAGTGTTGACCCAAATTGGAACTATCAGAGGGGTCAGGTAGACTTGAAGGCCAGGGACATGAGAGTTGTCTAAAGAGGGAATAAAAAAGTGTACCATCAAAACCATAAATTATTTTACAAAGTATAACTCACATAGATAAAGCGAACCCCCACTCTAATTAAGGGTAGACTAATGGAGGCTATGAAAAATATATTCAAGTAGACTCTGACTCCCCAGAGGGGCAAATAATATTTAAAACTGATTTTATTGTCAGTTAGCTCCCGATGTAAGAAGGGAACTGGGCCACAAACCCTTATGAATGTCTTATGATCACGGTCTTTTCTGTCTTTAATAACCAAGACAAGGTTGCAAAGGAAGAAAAGGTAAGGAGGGACAGGAATAAAGTTTAGTTCATAAAACAGTTGCCTCAGGGCCACTTGGGGCAGGAGCCAGCAGTATCTGGCTATAAATGCAGAAAGATAGAGCACTGAAAGTACAAGTGTCCTCAGGGATGCTGAGAGTCCCTGGGGCCATGCCCCAAGTGTGGGAAAGCTGGACATTGGACCCAGGAGTGCATCGAACCCTGAAGGGGAGTTGAGGCCCTCCAGAGAACCTTGATAACCATTCCTGCGCAAGACTGAAGAGGGCCAGAGCCATCAGTGGCTCCCTGAACATTGCCAAAGAACATCAATCTCAATGATCCCTGGGTAATCATGGATGTGGTAGGGAAGAATTGATTTTTAAATTGATACTGGAGACACTCTGTTTTGACTTGTCACTTAGGACCACTGTCCCTGCAAAGCTGTCCTGTAGTAGGGGTAGATGGGAAACCTAAGGCCAGAACCTTCACTCAACCTCTCCTCTGTCAAAGTGGTCCCATATTTTGAACCATGAGTTTCTAGTGGTACCAGAGTGCCCTACCCCACTTCTAGAAAGGGACCTGCTGCAGGTATTGGGCATGCGAATCCAACTAATAGGCTGCTTGTGTCTTCAAGTCCTCAGGACCTTGTGGAAAAATCCATAATCATGCATCTGGCCTTGGCCAGAGCCAGAAACCCAGAAAAGATTATCCCTCCTGAGTTAATTAATTAAGTCAATCCAGTGGTATGGGAAACAGAAATAATGGAAGGGCCACTCATGTCTTACTGATTATAATCAGTTATAGACAGGATCAGCCCTTTCCCAAGAAGAAGCAGTACCCCCTTAAAACTGAAGATGTAATGGATATCCAGCCCCTTATCCAAAAGTTCCTAAAAACTAGCCTCCTAATTCCTTGTCAGTCTCCGTACTCCTGTACTGTTTGTAAAGAAGCCAAATGGGACATACCAGTTAATACAGGACCTAAGGGCTATGAAAAGCTTCATCACTCCCCTTTATCCTATAATTCCCAACCCTTTTACCATTCTTAACAAAATCACTAGCTCTACCCTATGGTACTCATCTGAGATTTAAAAGATGCCTTCTTCTGTGTACTCTTAATACTAAAAAAAACTCTCAACTTTTGTTTGCCTTTGAATGGCAAGGGCCAGAGGATGCTACCCCAACCCAGCTTACTTGGACAGTTTTATCTCAAAGATTTAGGGATAGCCCCCATCTTTAAAAAAATGCTTTAGCATAGGATTTAGCCCACTTATATTAAAAATCTGGCACATTTCTTCAGTATGTAGATGATTTGTTAATATGCAGTCTCACTTGAAGAGCATCCCCCTCATGGACACCATTACCACACTTAATTTTTTGGCTGAATGAGGATATTGGGTGTGCTGGTTTGAAACTGTTGTGTGCCCCAGAAAAGTCATGTTCTTTAATCCTGATTCAATATTGTTGGGTGGGATCTTTTGATTAAGTTGTTTCCATGGAGGCGTGACCTATCCAACTGTGGGTGGGACCTTTGCTTTAGGTGGTTTCCATGGAGATATGTCTCCACCCATTCAAAGTGGATCACTTATTGGAGTCCTTTAAGAGGGAACTATTTTGGAAAAAGTTCAAAGTTGACAGAGACAGAGACATTTGGAGATGCAGAAAGAAAATGCCCCGAGGGAAGCCATTTGAAATGAAAAGCCAGGAAAGAAAGCTAGCAGATATCATGCCTTCCTAGCTGACAGAGAAATCCTGAATGTCATCGGCCCTTTCTTGGGTCAAGGTTCTTTCTCTAGATGCCTTGGTTTGAACATTTTTATGGTCCTAGATATATAAACATGTAACTTAATAAATTCCCTTTACAAAAGACAATCCATTTCTGGCATATTGCATTCTGGCAGCTTTAGCAAACTAAAACATTGGGTTTCAGCTTCCAAGGCCCAAATTGCCTTACAAAAAGCTCTTTATTTCAGGTTTGTGCTCACCCCAGGAGAGTGCTCTTTTATCATCCAAGAGAGTCCAAGCTATACTCTCGGTGTCTCTGCCTCAGACCAAGAAATAATTGAGAATCTTCTGAGGAATGGCAAGCTATTACAAAATCTGGATACCCCAGTTTGGGGAAATAATATGGCCTCCGTATGAAGCCTCTGGGAGGGCTAGATAATGCCCCCTTGGAATGAGGAGCACTGAAAGGTGCTGCCTTTACTGCTCTTAAAAGGGCCTTCATCTGCCTGCCTATCTTGCGCCTGCCAAATTTCCAAAAGCACTTTTACTTGATGTTACTGAGGAAAATGGAAAAATACTAGGAGTTTTAATAGAGAAATAATGGAACATCTCTTGACCAGTGGCATGTTTTTCAAAACTGTTGGATGCCACAGCCCAGGGGTGGATACCTTGCCTCCAAGTAGTGGGGAACACTGCCCTACTTATACAACAAGCCACCAAACTGATGCAGAGACAGGCCCTAGTAATATACATACCCCACCAAGTTAGAGACACTCTAGAAACAAGAGGACATCAATGGCTCTCAAACAGCACACTCCTAAAATATCAAGACACCCCAGAAGTCAAAGTCCCCTCTGTAGTATCCTAAACCCGGCCACCCTATTGCCTGTAAGCCCAAGGCAAGAGGATGCACCTCTTGGGCGCTCATCTATAGAAACCTCAGCTCAGAATTACTCTAGTGGACCAGACATACAAGATCAACCGCTATCCAACCCAGAGTTAGAATGGTTTACAAATGGGAGCAGTTTTGTAAGAGGAAGGCAGGATATGCTATAGTATTCTTGAATGAAGTTATTAAGGCAAAGCCCTTACCCTCTGGGACCTGGGTACAGAAAGCTAAGCTTGTAGCTTTTACTCAGGGACTAACACTAGCAACCAAAAAAAGAGTCAACCTCAATACTAACTCTAAATATGCCTTTCTAGTGTTGTATACCCACTCTGCCATCTGGAAGGAAAGGGGTCTGCTCACTAAAGATAAGTCTCTTATCAAGCATAAACAAGAAATTCCCAACTTTCTAGAAGCTGTATTGCTTCCTTGGGAGGTTGCAATAATCCACTATCAAGGGCACCAAAAGTCTGACTTCCTTGTTGCCAAAGGAAATGCCAAGGCAGATAGGGTTGCCAAAGCAGCTTACACAAAATACAGCTCCTATAATGACATTAATCCCTAATATTTCTCTCCCACTGATGCACCCTGCTTACACACAGGAGGAAAAAGAACTAGCAAAGAAGTCTGGGTATGAACGAGAGGCAGATGGATGGCTTACTAAGGAAGGGAAAATTTTCCTGCTTAGTGACATTCAATGGACTGTCCTTCAGGGCCTTCATCAATTTATCCATCTAGGCAGGGATGCCTTTATCTCCCTGGCACAAGGCATGTTTGGAGGACAAATTTTAATTAAAACCATTAAAAGGGTCACTAAAAGCTGTGTACTCTGTGCCATAAATAATCCAAATTCTGGAAACCTTACCCAGCCTCTAGCTTTAACACCCCCAGTTCAAAGAAGAGGGGCATACCTTGGGGAAGACTGACAGGTTTATATGCCATCTTGCCAAGTGTTCAAATACCTTCTAGTTTTGTAGATACCTTTACCAGCTAAATAGACACTTTCCTCACCCAGAAAAAAAAAAAAAACTAACAACAACAAAATACATAGCAAATAAAGTTTCTAAACTCCTCAAATAAATCATTCCTAAATTCAGCCTGCCTATATCTATTCAAAGTGACAATGGACTGACCTTTGTTACTAAAATAACCCAAGGAATAGCCACCGCTCTTGGTATAAAATGCTACCTTCTTTGCACATGGAGACCCCAATCATCCAGGGAAGTTGAAAGATCTAAGCGGAATTTAAAGCAAATCCTTGATAAAATATGTGAGGAAACCCATAGGTCCTGGGTTCCAAATCTTTCTATGGCCTTCCTCAGGATATATTTAGCACCCAGAAAACCTCTCTAATTCAGCTGTTTTGAAATGATCTATGGAAGGCCATTTTTTTTTTATTATTAATTAAAAAAATTTTTTTTTAAATACCAAAAAACATCAAACAAATGCAAACATTCTTAACTTTGGATCATTCTGTTCTACATATATAATCAGTAATTCACAATATCATCACATAGTTGCATACTCATCATCATGATCATATCTTGGAAAAAGAAATAAACAGAAAACAGAAAAAAATTCATACATACCATACCACCCCAATCAATCACCAGCATTCCAATCTAAATTTATTTCAACATTTGTTCTATGGGAGGCCATTTTTTTTTTTTTTTTGCGTAAGACCTAGGATAGAACAGAGAGAGTGAGCTAGAAGCAGCTGATGCAGTTGATGGCGAGAAGGAGAAGGTCTCTCGTAGGTTGGAAAGTATCGAACGAAAGGGCCTGCGTGCAGCACAAGTAAAGCGCTCACACAAGACTTACTACCTAGCATTTATTTACCACTTGCGCAAAACCTGAGTTGGCCATTGCCACGAATAAAGGACATGATAGCAGGAAGGAAAGAAAAAAAGAGGCGAAGAAGAAACGACAGCACAAGCAGCTCAGGGGGAAAGACACGAAGAGAACTCTGGACAACCCGGTCTGGTAAAGAACAGGAGCAAGGCAGGAGAGCAAGGAAAAGTCAAGTCTGCTAGTTCACACCGCAATTGAGGAGGGGTGCACCGTTCCTGGAAGTACTGCAATACCAGGTTGAGGCGTGGAGTGGACGGAGCAAACTCCTATTCCATCTCCCTGCTCCAAAAATCCATTTAATATATTGTCCTCGGATAAAGGACATATCAGATATTAAACTGATAAGAACAGATATTACACTTGATCTTAGCCAAAAGGCAGAGAAGTGATGGGGAGGCCATTCTTTTTTTTTTTTTTTCACTTTTTTTTATTAATTAAAGAAAAAAAAGAAATTAACACAACATTTAGAAATCATTCCATTCTAAATGTGCAATCAGTAATTCTTAACATCATCACATAGATGCATGATCATCATTTCTTAGTACATTTGCATCGATTTAGGAAAAGAACTAGCAAAACAACAGAGAAAAATATAGAATGTTAATATAGAGAAAAAAATAAAAATAATAATAATAGTAAAAAAAAGAGAAAACAAAAAGAAAAAAAAGACACAAACAAACAAACAAACAGACAAACAAAAAAAACCCTATAGCTCAGATGCAGCTTCATTCAGTGTTTTAACATGATTACTTTACAATTAGGTATTATTGTGCTGTCCATTTTTGAGTTTTTGTATCTAGTCCTGTTGCACAGTCTGTATCCCTTCAGCTTCAATTACCCATTATCTTAACCTGTTTCTAACTCCTGCTGGACTCTGTTACCAATGACATATTTCAAGTTTATTCTCGAATGTCCGTTCACATCAGTGGGACCATACAGTATTTGTCCTTTAGTTTTTGGCTGGACTCACTCAGCATAATATTCTCTAGGTCCATCCATGTTATTACATGCTTCATAAGTTTATCTTGTCTTAAAGCTGCATAATATTCCATCGTATGTATATACCACAGTTTGTTTAGCCACTCTTCTGTTGATGGACATTTTGGCTGTTTCCATCTCTTTGCAATTGTAAATAACGCTGCTATAAACATTGGTGTGCAAATGTCCATTTGTGTCTTTGCCCTTAAGTCCTTTGAGTAGATACCTAGCAATGGTATTGCTGGGTCGTATGGCAATTCTATATTCAGCTTTTTGAGGAACTGCCAAACTGCCTTCCACAGTGGTTGCACCATTTGACATTCCCACCAACAGTGGATAAGTGTGCCTCTTTCTTCGCATCCTCTCCAGCACTTGTCATTTTCTGTTTTGTTGATAATGGCCATTCTGGTGGGTGTGAGGTGATATCTCATTGTGGTTTTGATTTGCATTTCTCTAATGGCCAGGGACATTGAGCATCTCTTCATGTGCCTCTTGGCCATCCGTATTTCCTCTTCTGAGAGGTGTCTGTTCAAGTCTTTTTCCCATTTTGTAATTGGGTTGGCTGTCTTTTTGTTGTTGAGTTGAACAATCTCTTTATAAATTCTGGATACTAGACCTTTATCTGATATGTCATTTCCAAATATTGTCTCCCATTGTGTAGGCTGTCTTTCTACTTTCTTGATGAAGTTCTTTGATGCACAAAAGTGTTTAATTTTGAGGAGCTCCCATTTATTTATTTCCTTCTTCAGTGCTCTTGCTTTAGGTTTAAGGTCCATAAAACCAGCTCCAATTGTAAGTTTCATAAGATATCTCCCTACATTTTCCTCTAACTGTTTTATGGTCTTAGACCTAATGTTTAGATCTTTGATCCATTTTGAGTTAACTTTTGTATAGGGTGTGAGATACGGGTGTTCTTTCATTCTTTTGCATATGGATATCCAGTTCTTTCATTCTTTTGCATATGGATATCCAGTTCTCTAGGCATCATTTATTGAAGAGACTGTTCTGTCCCAGGTGAGTTGGCTTGACTGCCTTATCAAAGATCAAATGTCCATAGATGAGAGGGTCTATATCTGAGCACTCTATTCGATTCCATTGGTCGATATATCTATCTTTATGCCAATACCATGCTGTTTTGACCACTGTGGCTTCATAATATGCCTTAAAGTCTGGCAGCATGAGACCTCCAGCTTCCTCAAGATACTTTTAGCAATTCAGGGCATCCTGCCCTTCCAGATAAATTTGCTTATTGTTTTTTCTATTTCTGAAAAATAAGTTGTTGGGATTTTGATTGGTATTGCATTGAATCTGTAAATCAATTTAGGTAGGATTGACATCTTAACTATATTTAGTCTTCCAATCCTTGAACACGGTATGCCCTTCCATCTATTTAGGTCTTCTGTGATTTCTTTTAACAGTTTTTTGTAGTTTTCCTTATATAGGTTTTTTGTCTCTTTAATTAAATTTATTCCTAGGTATTTTATTCTTTTAGTTGCAATTGTAAATGGGATTCGTTTCTTGATTTCCCCCTCAGCTTGTTCATTACTAGGGTATAGAAATGCTACAGATTTTTGAATGTTGATCTTGTAACCTGCTACTTTGCTGTACTCATTTATTAGCTCTAGTAGTTTTGTTGCGGATTTTTCCGGGTTTTCGACGTATACTATCATATCATCTGCAAACAGTGATAGTTTTACTTCTTCCTTTCCAATTTTGATGCCTTGTATTTCTTTTTCTTGTCTAATTGCTCTGGCTAGAACCTCCAACACAATGTTGAATAACAGTGGTGATAGTGGACATCCTTGTCTTGTTCCTGATCTTAGGGGGAAAGTTTTCAATTTTTCCCCATTGAGGATGATATTGGCTGTGGGTTTTTCATATATTCCCTCTATCATTTTAAGGAAGTTCCCTTGTATTCCTATCTTTTGAAGTGTTTTCAACAGGAAAGGATGTTGAATCTTGTCAAATGTCTTCTCTGCATCAATTGAGATGATCATGTGATTTTTCTGCTTTGATTTGTTGATGTGGTGTATTACATTAATTGATTTTCTTATGTTGAACCATCCTTGCATACCTGGGATGAATCCTACTTGGTCATGATGTATAATTCTTTTAATGTGTTGTTGGATTCGATTTGCTAGAATTTTGTTGAGGATTTTTGCATCTATATTCATTAGAGAGATTGGTCTATAGTTTTCTTTTTTTGTAATACCTTTGTCTGGTTTTGGTATGAGGGTGATGTTGGCTTCATAGAATGAATTAGGTAGCTTTCCCTCCACTTCAATTTTTTTGAAGAGTTTGAGGAGAGTTGGTACTAATTCTTTCTGGAATGTTTGATAGAATTCACATGTGAAGCTGTCTGGTCCTGGACTTTTTTCTTTTTAGGAAGCTTTTGAATGACTGATTCAATTTCTTTACTTGTGATTGGTTTGTTGAGGTCATCTATTTCTTCTTGAGTCAAAGCTGGTTGTTCATGTCTTTCCAGGAACCCGTCCATTTCATCTAAATTGTTGTATTTATTAGCGTAAAGTTGTTCATAGTATCCTGTTATTACCTCCTTTATTTCTGTGAGGTCAGTGGTTATGTCTCCTCTTCCATTTCTGATCTTATTTATTTGCATCCTCTCTCTTCTTCTTTTTGTCAATCTTGCTAAGGGCCCATCAATCTTATTGATTTTCTCATAGAACCAACTTCTGGTCTTATTGATTTTCTCTATTGTTTTCATGTTTTCAATTTCATTTATTTCTGCTCTAATCTTTGTTATTTTTTTCCTTTTGCTTGCTTTGGGGTTAGTTTGCTGTTCTTTCTCCAGTTCTTCCAAGTGGACAGTTAATTCCTGCATTTTTGCCTTTTCTTCTTTTCTGATATAGGCATTTAGGGCAATAAATTTCCATCTTAACACTGCCTTTGCTGCGTCCCATAGGTTTTGATATGTTGTGTTTTCGTTTTCATTCGCCTCGAGGTATTTACTAATTTCTCTTGCAATTTCTTCTTTGACCCACTCGTTGTTTAAGAGCGTGCTGTTGAGCCTCCACGTATTTGTGAATTTTCTGGCACTCGGCCTATTATTGATTTCCAACTTCATTCCTTTATGATCTGAGAAAGTGTTGCGTATGATTTCAATCTTTTTAAATTTGTTAAGACTTGCTTTGTGACCCAGCATATGGTCTCTCTTTGAGAATGATCCATGAGCACTTGAGAAAAAGGTGTATCCTGCTGTTGCGGGATGTAATGTCCTATGTCTGTTAAGTCTAGCTCATTTATAGTAATATTCAGATTCTCTATTTCTTTATTGATCCTCTGTCTAGATGTTCTGTCCATTGATGAGAGTGGGGAATTGAAGTCTCCAACTATTATGGTATATGTGTCTATTTCCCTTTTCAGTGTTTGCAGTGTATTCCTCACGTATTTTGGGGCATTCTGGTTCGGTGCATAAATATTTATGATTGTTATGTCTTCTTGTTTAATTGTTCCTTTTATTAGTAGATAGTGCCCTTCTTTGTCTCTTTTAACTGTTTTACATTTGAAGTCTAATTTGTTGGATATTAGTATAGCTACTCCTGCTCTTTTCTGGTTGTTATTTGCATGAAATATCTTTTCCCAACCTTTCACTTTCAACCTATGTTTATCTTTGGGTCTAAGATGTGTTTCCTGTAGACAGCATATAGAAGGATCCTGTTTTTTAATCCATTCTGCCAGTCTATGTCTTTTGATTGGGGAATTCAGTCCATTAACATTTAGTGTTATTACTGTTTGGATAATATTTTCCTCTACCATTTTGCCTTTTGTATTATATATATCATATCTGATTTTCCTTCTTTCTACACTCTTCTCCATACCTCTCTCTTCTGTCTTTTCGTATCTGACTCTAGTGTTCCCTTTAGTGTTTCTTGCAGAGCTGGTCTCTTGGTCACAGATTCTCTCAGTGACTTTTTGTCTGAGAATGTTTTAATTTCTCCCTCATTTTTGGAGGACAATTTTGCTGGATATAGAATTCTTGGTGGCAGTTTTTCTCTTTTAGTAATTTAAATATATCATACCACTGTCTTCTAGCTTCCATGGTTTCTGCTGAGAAATCTACACTTAGTCTTATTGGGTCTCCCTTGTATGTGATGGATTGTTTTTCTCTTGATGCTTTCAAGATCCTCTCTTTCTCTTTGACCTCTGACATTCTAACTAGTAAGTGTCTTGGAGAACGCCTATTTGGGTCTATTCTCTTTGGGGTGCGCTGCACTTCTTGGATCTGTAATTTTAGGTCTTTCATGAGAGTTGGGAAATTTTCCATGATAATTTCTTCCATTAGTTTTTCTCCTCCTTTTCCCTTCTCTTCTCCTTCTGGGACACCCACAACATGTATATTTGTGCACTTCATATTGTCATTCAGTTCCCTGATCCCCTGTTCAAATTCTTCTATTCTTTTCCCTATAGTTTCTGTTTCTTTTTGGAATTCAGATGTTCCATCCTCCAATTCACTAATTCTAGCTTCTGTCTCTTTAAATCTGCCATTGTAGGTATCCATTGTTTTTTCCAGCTTTTCTACTTTGTCCTTCACTCCCATAAGTTCTGTGATTTGTTTTTTCAGTTTTTCTATTTCTTCTTTTTGTTCAGCCCATGTTTTCTTCATGTCCTCCCCCAATTTATCGATTTGGTTTTTGAAGAGGTTTTCCATTTCTGTTCGTATATTCAGCATTAGTTGTCTCAGCTCCTGTATCTCATGTGAACTATTGGTTTGTTCCTTTGACTGCGCCATATCTTCAATTTTCTGAGCATGATCCGTTATCATCTGCTGGCGTCTGGGCATTTAATCAGATTTCCCTGGGTGTGAGACCCAGCAGGTTGAAAGATTTTTCTGTGAACTCTCTGTGCTCTGTTTTTCTTATCCTGTCCAGTAGGTGGCACTCGTGGCGCTCATCTCTCTGCGGGTCCCACCAGTAAAAGATGCTGTGGCTCCTTTAACTTCGGAAAACTCTCGCTGTGGGGGGGGGTCGCCAGCCTAAGCGGCTTGGGGGCGTGCCAATCCACATCTCCCAGCTGGCCCGGGGATCCGCGCGTGGGGAGGGTCGCCGGCCTCTGCGGCTTGGGGGATCGCCTGTCCAAATTTCCCAGCCGGTCCGGGGCACCAAGCATGGCGGGGGGGCGCCAGCCGCCGCGGCTTGGGGGAGTGCCTATCCACTGTTCCCAGCCGGATCGGGAAGCCACGTGTTTGGAAGGGACCCCTGTCGCCGTTCTCTGCGGCTTGGGGATCTCCGATCCAATTCTCCCAGCTGGTCTGGGGGGCCATGCGTGGTGGGGGGGGGGCGCAAGCCACCACGGCTTGAGGGGACCGCCTGTCCAATTCTCCCAGCCGGCCCGGGAAGGAAGGAAGGAGAGACTCCGGCCACCTGCCGTCCCGGCCCGGGGAAGCCCGCGCCCCTCGGCGATCTCACCGGAGCGGGTTCTCCCAGCCAGTCAGCCATTCCAGAATGGGGTACCCTGTCTTCTTGGTCTCTGTCGTGGCTCTGGGAGCTGTTCTGTATCGTTTCTACTTCCCTTGTAGCTGTTCTGGAGGAGGAACTAAGACCCGTGCATCTTACTAAGCCGCCATCTTCTCCGGAAGTCCCCCAGATATCACCTTTTTAGTTAAGACGTAATGGAGAGGTTGGAGGGAAGTACCTGAAAATGTAGAGCTGTGTCTAGTAGCCATGTTCCTTGAAGATGATTGCATAATGATACAGCTTTCACAGTGTGACCATGTGATTGTGAAAACCTTGCGTCTGATGCTCCTTTCATCTACCCTTATTACCCAGCCCCGGGCGCAGCCTACAAGCCGCCCAGGGAATCACGTGACCGGGGAGGCCATTCTTGACCCAAGATCTAGAATTAGATCCAGAAACCCATCATTTTATCAAATACTTTACCTAGTTAGAAACAACTCAGAAGCTTATTCAGGACCTAGGAGCTCAATTCTTCTTAGCCCCAGGCTCTAATCTACCTCTACCTAAAATAAAACCTGGAGGCTCTGTCCTAATCAAAACCTGGCATGAGAGCAGCCTGGACTTCCAGCTCTAACCTAAATAGAAGGGATCTTATTCTGTAACTCTTATCACCCCTACAGCAGTCAAGATCAGTGGAATCTCCAGCTGAGTGCAACTATACAGGGTGAAGCTTGTCTGTGAAAAATTTCTCAACCTTCCTGTATAGGAGAAGTCTTTCGAGTGCCAACCATTAGAAGGACTAAAGCTTTTATCTGAAAAACAAAGCTAGGGTGGGTAGTGGTGGCTCAGTGGCAGAGTTCTCGCCAGCTATGCCAGGTTCGATTCCAGGAGCCTGCCATGTAAAACAAACAAACAAACAAAAAACCCAAAGCTTAGCATACCACCTTGTATTATGAGCCATAAATCAGGCCTCCTTTTCATTCTCCTCAGCAGCCTACCCATAACTGTCGCTGAACACCCATTGAAGACCCTTGTTCAATATGCTACCCAACACCTACATCTATCCAATTATTGGATCTGTACACATCAATATCTGGCCACCCTAGGATGGCCTGCCAACAGCAAGTTCTGGAGAACTGTGAATCTCTTCATTTCCCCAACTCTGCAGCGTACAGAATTGTGGTAGTTAAGTTCAGGTGTCAACTTGGCCAAGTAGGTGCCTAGTTCTATTGCTGTGGACATGAGCCAATGGCACGTGAACCTCATCTGTTGTTGATTACATCTGCAGTAAGCTAGGAGGTGTGCCTGCTGCAATGAATGATGTTTGATTTGATTGGCTGGAAGCTTAAATGAGAGTGCTCAACGCAGCACATCCCAAGCAGCTCAGCCCAGGCCTTTAGAGATGCAGAAAGAAATCACCCTGGGGAAAGTTGTTGGAACCCAGAGGCCAGCAGAGATCACCCTGTGCCTTCCTGTGTTAAGTTAGTTACCTTTCCTCTGAAGAACTATATGTTTTTAACCAAATAAATCCCCTTTTATTAAAAGCCAATCCATCTCTGGTACCTTGCATTCTGGCAGCTTTCGTAGACTAAAACAAGAACCATGGTCTCATTATATGTGGGATCCCTTAGCTTAATTTCCAGGGGCATTTTCCTACCTTCTGAAGCAACTTAAAGCTCATCAACCTGTGACACCTCCCATTATAGGTGTTGTGTACTCCAAAGTGATAATAGCCCCTAATTCTACTTTCACTTTCTGTATCAAGTCCAATTCCACCAATGGACCATGCTTGGGGGAAATACCGCTTAATCTATGCAAGTCCATTATATACATCTACCCAAAGAGAAGTACATGGGACCTTGAAGTAATGAGCTAAGGCACTAAAACCCGGGCTCAAGGAAACCCCTTGCTAGGATGTCCCACTTTCAGTAACAATCCCAAATATTTTTTCACTGCCAAGTTAGATGAAGAGAAGATTTTTTTTTAACCGATCCCTTATTAATTGCCAGGACAGAACCCAGGTTTGTACAATAGGCCAAATCCAAAGTTTTTTGTAAAAACTACTACTCAACAGGATGAATGCTGTAAAGTAGACCCCAGCATTATTTTTTGTTAATATGACCTGGCAAAATAAGAAGCCACCTGACATTCTTTTTTATGAACACCCGGAAACATCATCACTGTTTCTTTCTCCCTTAACTGCCATCTGTATGAGCCTTTCCAAAATATGCCTTCACACCCGGAAGCGGACCCTAACAAACACACTTGTGGAGTACAGGACTGGATGGATGACCTGCTTCACCTCAATCTGTGGACATCTTGCTACTCTATTCTTTGATGCTACCCTCAAAACAGAAGAGGGGTTATTTTTCCTCTATGGAAATTATACCTACCTAACTCTGCCCTGCAACTGGACAGGATCTTGTCTTTAGCTTATGTAAGCCCCCAGCTCTACTACCTAAATGGCTCTACCCAAGTATCCCTCCAAGACTTTTACTCCTTTTCGAGTCAGGAAAGAGCAGTCCTTATCTTAATATCTCTCTTTGCATCAGCACTTGTTTGGGAATAATAGGGACCTTAGTCATTAGCCATCAATTTCATCATAATCTTTCTCTAGAATTATCTCACAGTTTAGCAACCATAGCACAGGCTTTGGGTCTCTTCCAAACCCAGGTAGAGTCTTTAGCTGCTATAGTCCTTCAAAATAGGCGTGCCTTGGACCTAGTTATAGTAGCCCAGGGAGGAACCTGTCTCTTCCTAAAAGAGGAATGCTGTTTTTATTTAAATCAATCAGGAAAACTCCAACAAAATATCAAAGATCTAATATATCAATCAGAATGTCTCTGTGAAAATACAGGGACAGATTGGAAACAGCCTTTTCCCTTCCTCAGCCTGTTATTTTCATTTTTCCTTTTCTTGGGACCTCTAATTCCTGCTCGCTGTTCTTTTATGCATACTATGCATCTTTAACCTCCCTGTTAAATCTGTCTCCTCCAGGTCAGACTCATGATGACTCATAGGTTCATTGAGCCCTCTTCCCCCCACCCTCAACACTGAACTCTCATCTAGAGTTGCCAGAGAGTTCTACACCACCAAACAGAGACTACAATCCCTGATCAGCAGAAGATCGAGAAAATAGACTGCTACACCTCGACTACCTCTTAAGAATAAGAGTGGACAGCTCTCTCAGGGAGGTGTTGAGGCAGGTTAGACTAAGGTCTAAGCAGACCTTGAGGCGCCTTCAGGACTGGATAGAGGGTGAGGGCATGTGAAGAGAACAATCACATTCCTGGAGCCCAGAGCACTTGAACAAAACAGAATATATTGCTTAATCACAGGAAAGCAAAACAAGATGAGTTGCTCAAATACAAGTCACGGATAAAACTTCTGGGAAACAGTTGTTTGCTTAAGATGAAAAGGACAGAAGAAGAACAAGGAGGGAAAAACAAAAGTTAGAGGGGAATGGAAAATTCTAGTCTCCAAACCTCACACACAGCTCACCCATAAAAACCCATGTACCAAACAACCTGGAGCACATCTCTCCCTTGAGCATGCCCATGCTTACCTCTCAAGTGTGAATTTTCTTTTTCTTTAATAAACTTTATTCCTCAGTTAACCTTGCTTGTCTCAATCCTGAATTCCTTCTTGTGATGAGACATTAAACCTGTGGCAGAACTTCATCACAGCGGAACTCTAGTAATTCCTCCACCATGATCCAAGCCATGAGTAGACCCTCTCCCTGCATTTGTGGTGGATTGGAATCACCAATCCTGGCATTTTCAAGCCTCAGAAAGGAAATAAAAAGACCTCCAGCTTCAAATTGGGAGTTGCTGCTCCAGTGTTAGAGAAGTCAATGAACCCTTTCTTCCTCCCATCACTGATCACCTTCCAGATCTTCAGCAGGGAGTGGCAGCTGGATTAACATTCCGTTCAGAAATAAATAGTTCCAACAAGTAATTCTGAGCTTCTGTAAAAGAGCAGGGGGAAATGGCCACTGCCCACTTATGCTTGCAAATGAGTAAGCAAATGAATACATATGAACAAACATACAGAGAAAACAATTCATAGAATAAATACTGAATTTCCCACATTCAATGGGGGAAAAAATTAAAAAAACAAACAAGTGTAACTAGCATTTGTTCTTATGGGGATTGAATAGTCCAGGGCTCTGAGCAGGAACAGCCCTTACAAACAGGGTTGCAAGCAGTCTTCTGCACACCAAATCAGGACTGGGGTGTAGTCAAAAGCCTTCATGCATTTTGACAGCTCAGAACCTAGAAGAGAACAGAGGTGATACAAGACTTTTTAGCCCACAATGCATGAGGTATGGAACTGTCTGTGAAAGAACCACCAGCAGCTAAAGGAACAGGCAAGGCATTCTCACACCAACTGCTGATGAAAGATTTCCCACACCATCTTCTTCCAGGAGAGGTATCTGGTACTGAGCAAATGTAATAAGTTTGTCCCAAGAGACATAATCTGCTTATTTACAAGTAAACATTCCACAATCACTCCCATTCATCTGTTGTGGAATCTCATGTGGCTTCATGCTGTAGCGGGTCCATTCTAAAAGATTCAGATCTATATTTCTTTTGGTCTTACTTTCATCTTAAAAGTACTGAAGGAGAATCTCACAGATCCTATGGCTCTTTTGTCCCATAGAGTTCAGATATTTAAGGTACTTTTTTCTTAGGTGTATCACCACCAGGCTCCAATGCTGATGAACAGGAGCCAGAATAAGCTCTTGTTCAAAGATTATTCTTTGGTCCATCTTTTCAGTGCTTGGTAACCCCTAGACCTTAATTTAGGATAGAAGAAAGTACTAAACGCATGGAGTACTGGATAGCCTTGCTTTTTATTTCTTTCCACCAGAAGATTCATGTAAAAACTGATGACTTCATTGTTGAGTCAGTGATAATTCTTCAAGGTCTGGATTTCACTGTGAGTGATTCACAATTTGAAAGCACTATTTAGGATCTCATCCTGTGGGCCATGGTCTAATGCATTACTGATTTCTTTTTCCAGGTCCTCTGTAAGTTCAAGAAGATCATACACCCTTCCTTCCCTCTCTGTGCTTGAACAATTTTTTTTCTTTTGTCTCAAGTATTGACATTTTCCTCCTGAGTAAGCCATTGCTTCCACTGCCCAGGCAGAGTCAGGCTGACACTTCTTCAGATAGGTCAGGTTCCAGTTGGTGTCCTCTCTTACCTTCATTTTCAAGTCTGATTCCAAGTCTTCTCTGCATCAGAAATTCTCCCCTTTGAATACCTCTTTTCATTTCTCAGTGAATACAGAGGCCCACTTCTTTCTTTCTTTCTTTTTTTTTTTGCATGGGCAGGCAACAGGAAACGAACCCAGGTCTCCAATATGGCAGGCGAGAACTCTGCCTGCTGAGCCACTGCGGCCCACCCAGAAGCCCACTTATTTCAACAATCCTACACTGCTTTGGAACAAACTGAGTTTTTCTGATTCCATGATTTTGATCTCCGCCCCCAGCCTCTGACTTCTTTGAGAACTATAATGGTTTGAAGTTATAGGAGAGACAGAGTTTCCATGACCACCTTCTTTAAGTTGCTCTAATAACCTTCGGTACTTCTCTCTTTCCTCTTTTGAACACCCTCCTCCACCATATTATGGGGCTGCCTCAGACCTTTGCCACCCTCTTCAGAAATCATCTCTGTTACAACTTTTTGCTGAGGCTTCCACATTAAGGGACTCTCTAGATTGCCTTTGCTATGGTGATAGCCACCTGATCTTCTATTATAGCCTGCTGAGTTTAAAGTAAAACCAAAGGAAGGTAAGACTTTACATGACTGATCTCGAGTTACCATCACCCTGATCTTTGAATAGTCACTTACTCCATTAGGAGATTTATTATCCAGTTTCAACATGTTATTCCCGGATCCAGAACCCGCCAGTTCACAAGATGAAGAGTTTGAAAATACCTCTCCTGAAGGGGCCACATTCCATGTTCCATTACAAGTAGAAGTAACCATGGGCTTTGTGGTCAGCTGGAATGGGAATCCAAATAAGCTGGCAGGGTTGTAGAGAATGCTTCTACTTGGTGAATAAAGCAATCTAACCTTGGTCATTTGGCTTGTATTTCATCAGTGTCCACTGTGGAAAATAGGGTGCTGCATTCTCAGCCTTGTGTATTAATCATCATCTTCTCTTAGCTCTCAGAAACTACCTTTTTTTCCTACATTCTATGATCCTGAGGCTGTTAGAACACCACCACTTCAGGAGGGCCCGGACAGGGTGTACCAGCGGCTCTCAAAAATGAAAAATAGTCCTGAGAATCCTAATCAGCCATTTGTATATACCAGGTGTAAGCAGCAGCAGTGGCCAAAATATCCTGGTATGCAAACCCCAGAGCTGTTGCCACCATTTTCACCTTTTCTGCCTTGGCCACCACCACCAAAGCGCAGTCGCCAACTCAGTAGCCTTCATTCTTGAAGACAATTGTATAACTATATAGCTTTTGTAATATTGACTTTCTGATTGTGAAACCTTGTGATTGATGCTCTCTTTATCCAGGGTATGAACAGATGAGTAAAAAAATAAGGACAAAAAATAAATAAATAATAGTGTGGGGGAGGGATAAGGGGGAAAATTTTGGTAGATTGCAATACTAGTGGTCAAGGGGTTTGGGATGTATGGGTTTTTTTCTTTTTATTTCTTTTTCTGGAGTGATGTAAATATTCTAAAAATGATCACCATGATGAATATATAACTATATGATGATATCATACATCATAACTATATGATGATATCATACATCATCTTACAGTGCCGGAAGATATCTCAAAAACATACGTTCTAAAAAAGACAAAAAAATATTGTAGGATGGAAAACTTTGATTAGATTGCTTCCATGGAGACTGACCCTCTCAATTGTAGGTATGACCTTTTGATTAGATGGTGATATGACAACGCCCATTCAAGGTAGGTCTTCACTAGTTTCCTGGAGTCCTTTAAAAGGTGGGACATTTTAGAGGAAACACTGTTGCTTCAGACTGACAGAGACACAGACATTTGGAGACGTTTGGAGAGCTGACAGAGAGAGCGGATGCCTAGACACAGACATCTGGAGATGCAGAGCCCAGCAAATGTCACCATGTGACTTCCCATGAGATGCTAAGCAAGCCAGAACCCAAGTTGTGTCCTAGAGGAGCTAAGTGAAGGCCCACAGATGCTTAGAGTGGAAACCACTGGCATCAGAAGCTGGAAACAATGGAACTGGGAACAAGAACCAGAGGACATCAGCCACATGCCTTCCCATGTGGCAGACACTGGCCTTTCTTGAGTCAAGGTATCTTTATCTAGATGCCTTAGTTTGGACATTTTTATGGCCTTAGACCTGTAAACTTGCAACTTAATAAATTCTCTTTTTAAAAGCCATTCCAAAATCAGGAATAAGACAAGGATGTCCACTATCACCATTGTTATTCAACACTGTGTTGGAAGTTCTAGCCAGAGCAATTAGACAAGAAAAAGAAATACAAGGCATCAAAATTGGAAAGGAAGAAGAAAAACTCTTACTGTTTGCAGATGATGTGATACTAAATGTTGAAAACCCCCAAAAATCCACAGCAAAACTACTAGAGCTAATAAACGAGTACAGCAAAAGTGGCAGGTTACAAGATTAACACTCAAAAATCTGCAGTGTTTCTATACAGTAGTAATGAACAATCTGAGGGGGAAATCATGAAAAAAATTCCATTTACAATTGCAATCAAAAGAATAAAATATTTAGGAATAAATTTAATTAAGGATACAAAAGACCTTTACAAAGAAAACTACAAGAAATTGCTAAAATAAATCACAGAAGACCTAAATAAATGGAAGGGCATACTGTGTTCATGGATTGGAATAAATATAGTTAAGATGTCAGTTCTGGTGAGCCGGGTCAAGATGGCAGTTTAACAATGTGTGCATTTTAGTTCGTCCTCCAGAAGAACTACTAAATAACCAGAAACAGTACAGAACAGCTCCTGGGCCACGTCAGTAACTGGACACAAAGCATACCCCAGTCTGGACCAGCTGGACCGGCTGCGAGCTCCCCCAGAACCGTGAGTTCCTAAAGCCACCACAGCCGGCGCCCCTCCCCCACAGGCTGCTTCCCAGGGGAGAAAGGAAAGGGACTTCACCAGCAGCAAGGGCTGAGCCCAATTAAACGCCAATTGTGGAATTAATTAACAAGTTCTGACTACTAAAAATAGGCCTCCAGCTCAGGTGAACCTGGTCAAAGCGGGCCTGGGTTGGGTGGGGTGGGGGGTTGGGTGGGGTGGGGGGGTGGTAGCTGATTTTTGCCCCGGAGCTGAGGGGGCAGGGCTGACGGAAAAAGAAAAAAAAAAAGGAAACAGAGGTTTTTGTGGCTATGTTTCTACGAAGGCTTGACTGCCTCTGGATTCAGCCACAGGACTCTTCAGGCTGCAACTGCCTCAGACATAGGCAGAAACAAGGTTGTCTGAGAGCTTTTCTGGAGCCTGTGCCTTCCCCCTGGGGAGGGGGGAAGCCCAACTCAGGTGGAATCCCTCCCTCAAGGAATTCAGACACCAGGGCTTGGTAATTTGAAGCCATTAAAACCAGCCTACAACCTCTCCTCTGTCTCCACCACGCCCCCATCAGGGAGAGTCTGCCAAAGTTAAAGGTCCGCATCATCTTATGCTGGTGGGACCTGAAGTCAGACAAGTGCCACATACTGCGCAGGATAAGAAAAACAGAGTCCAGAGACTTCACAGGAAAGTCTTTCAACCTGCTGGGTCTCACCCTCAGGGAAAACCGACACAGGTGACTCTTTCCTCCTGATAGGAGGCCAGTTTCGTCTGGGAAAATCTGGCTGGGGTCTATAATATCTAAGTAGACCCTCAGGGGAAAGGCACCACACAAGCAGGGCAAGAAACAAGAAAAGAAGAACTGAAAAATTCTCCTCTGTTAAATAAAACTTAAGCTAAAGGTCCAGATAAAGCTGAACGGAATGTCAAAGAACAGATAGACAACAAATTCACCCAGCAAGAAAACCCTAGATAAAAGAAGTGAAAACCATCTCCAGAATAAACTAATTAAGGTAATTAAATGCCTAGACGCCAGCAAAAAAAACAAATCACACTAGGAAAATTGAAGATATGGCCCAGTCAAAGGAACAAACCAACAATTCAAATGACATACAGGAGCTGAAACAATTAATTCAGAATGTACGAACAGACATGGAAAACCTCATCAAAAACCAAATCAATGAATTGAGGGAGGATATAAAGAAGGCAAGGAAAGAACAACAAGAAGAAACTAAAAGTCTGAAAAAACAAATCACAGAACTTATGGGAATGAAAGACTCAACAGAAGAGATGAAAAAAACAATGGAAACCTACAATGGTAGATTTCGAGAGACAGAACATAGGATTTCTGAACTGGAGGACGGAACATCTGAAATCCAACAATAAACAGAAACTATAGGAAAAAAATGGAAAAATATGAGCAGGGACACAGAGAATTGAAAGACAATATGAAGCGCACGAATATATGTGTTGTGGGTGTCCCAGAAGGAGAAGAGAAGGGAAAAGGAGGAGAAAAACTAATGGAGGAAATTATCACTGAAAATTTCCCAACTCTTATGAAAGACTTAAAATTACAGATCCAAGAAGTGCAGCGTACCCCAAAGAGAATAGATCCAAATAGACATACTCCAAGACATTTAATAATCAGAATGTCAGAGGTCAAAGAGAAAAAGAGGATCTTGAAAGCAGCAAGAGAAAAGCAATCCATCACATACAAGGGAAGCCCAATAAGACTATGTGCAGATCTCTCAGCAGAAACCATGGAGGCGAGAAGACAGTGGGATAATATATTTAAATTATTAAAAGAGAAAAACTGCCAACCAAGAATTCTATATCCAGCAAAATTGTCCTTCAAAAATGAGGGAGAAATTAAAACATTTTCAGACAAAAAAATCACTGAGAGAATTTGTAACCAAGAGACCAGCTCTGCAAGAAATACTAAAGGGAACACTAGAGACAGATACGAAGACAGAAGAGAGAGGTGTGGAGAAGAGTGTAGAAAGGAAGACTATGAGTAAAGGTAAAAAGAAGGAAAATTAGATATGACATATAAAATCCAGAAGGCAAAATAGTAGAAGAAAGTACTACCCATTCAGTAATAACTCTGAATGTTAATGGATTAAACTCTCTAATCAAAAGACATAGTCTGGCAGAATGGATTAAAAAACAGGACCCATCTATATGCTGTCTCTACTCAAAGGACACGAGGCCAAGGACACAAATGGACATTTACACACCAATGTTTATAGCAGCATTATTAACAATTACCAAGAGATGGAAACAGCCAAAATGTCCATCAACAGAGAGGACAAACTGTGACATTTACATAAGATGGAATATTATGCAGCTGTAAGACAGAATAAAGTTATGAAGTATGTAACAACATGAATGGACCTTAAGGACATTATGCTGAGTGTGATTAGCCAGAAACAAAAGGACAAATACTGTATGGTCTCACTGATATGAACTGACATTAGTGAATAAACTTGAAATATTTCCTTGGTAACAGAGACCATTAGGAGATAGAAATAGGGTAAGATATTGGGTAATTGGAGCTGAAGGGATACAGACTGTGCAACAGGACTGGATACAAAAACTCAGAAATGGACAGCACGATACTATCTAACTGTAATACAATTATGTTAAAACACTGAATGAAGCTGAATGTGAGAATGATAGAGGGAGGAGGGCTGGAGGCATAAATGAAATCACAAAGAAAAATAGACGATAAACATTGGGATGGTATAATCTAGGAGTGCTTAGAATGTATGACAGTGACTAAATGTACAAATTTTAAAAATGTTTTTGTATGAGGAAGAACAAAGGAATATCATTACTGCAGGGTGCTGAAAATTGATGGTAATTAATATTTTAAAATTTCAACTTATGTGTGAGTCTAAAGCAAAAAATGTTTATTTGGTACAAAATTCATATTTTGACTAGTGCATGTCCTAATATAACTTATGTAGATAGTTGGTTGAACAACATAAGTACATGGAACCTTGAGTAGGACATGAGATTTTGTTGGTTTGTCCAGAGTGATGCCCCAATGAATCCCAGAGTGATCTGATCAGTGAGTAGAAAAGTATTTGCAAAGTCTCCTTTGGGGAATGGTGAGAATGGGGGAAAATTCAGTCCCCCCTAGTTGAATTCCTGATATTCTCACAAGCAGTGTGGACAACCAAAGCTATAGGCTGAGCCCCAGTCTTGGGGTTTCTTCATATGAAACTTAACCCCACAAAGGATAGGTCAAGTCTACTTAAAATTCGGCCTAAGAGTCACCCCCAAGAGAGCCTCTTTTGTTGCTCAGATGTTGCCTCTCTCGCCAACCAAAACAACAAGCAAACTCACCCCCCTCCCCCTGTCTACATGGGACATGACTCCCAGGGGTGTGGACCTTCCTGGTAACGTGGGACAGAAATCCTAGAATGAGCAGAGACTCAGCATGAAGGAATTAAGAAAAATCCTAGAATGAGCTGAGACTCAGCATCAAGGGATTGAGAAAATCTTCTCGACCAAAAGGGGGAAGAGTGAAAGGAGAGAAAGCATCAATGGCTGAGAGATTCCAAACAGAGTAGAGAGGCTATCCTGGAGGTTATTCTTATGCATTAAGTAGATATCACCTTGTTATTCAAGATGTAATGGAGCGGCTGGAGGGAACTGCCTGAAAATGTAGAGCTGTGTTCCAGGGTCCACGTTTGTTGATGATGATTGTACAATGATATAGCTTTCACAATGTGACTGTGTGATTGTGAAAACCTTGTGTCTGATGCTCCTTTTATCTACCTTGTCAACAGATGAGTAGAAAATATGGAATAAAATTAAATAGTAAGGGGAACAAATGTTAAAATAAATTTAGTTTGAAATGCTAGTGATCAATAAAAGGGAGGAGTAAGGGGTATTGTATGTATAATATTTTTTTCTGTTTTCATTTCTTTCTTTTTATGTTATCTTTTATTTCTTTTTCTGAATTGATGCAAATGTTCTAAGAAATGATCATGGTGATGAATATGTAACTATGTGATGATATTGTGAATTACTGATTATATATGTAGAATGGTTGATTATATATTAAGAATGTTTATGTTTCTTTGTTGTCATTTTTTTATTTAAAATTAATAAAAAAATTGAAAAAAAAAAGATGTCAGTTCTACCTAAATTGATTAATAGATTCAATGCAATACCAATTAAAATCCCAAAAACTTACTTTTCAGAAATAGAAAAACCAATAACCAAATTTATCTGGAAGGGCAGGGTGCTCCGAATAGCTAAAAATATCCTGAGAAAGAAAAATGAAGTCAGAGGTCTCACTACCTGTCTTTAAGAAGTATTATGAAGGTACAGTGCTCAAGACAGCATGTTACTGGCCTAAAGGTAGATATACTGACCAATGGAATTGAATAGAGTGTTCAGATATAGACCCTCTTATCTATGGACAATTGACCTTTGATAAGGCAGTCAGGCCAACTCACCTGGGTCAGAACAGTCTCTTCAATAAATGGTGCCTAGAGAACTGGATATCCACATGTAAAAGAATGAAAGAAGATTCATATCTTACACCCTATACAAAAATCAACTCAAAATGGATCAAAGACCTAAACATTAGATCTAAGATCATAAAACTTTTAGAAGAAAATGTAGGGAAATATCTTATAAATCTATAATAGGAGGTGGTTTCCTAGACATTACACCCAAAGCACGAACACTGAAGAAAGAAATAGATAAATGGGAACTCCTCAAAATTGAACACTTTTGTGCATCAAATAACTTTGTCAAGAAAATAAAATGACAGCCTACACAATGGGTGACAATATTTGGAAACGATATATCAGATAAGGATCTAGTATCCAGAATATATAAAGAGATTGTTCAACTCAACAACAAAAAGATGAACAACTCAATTACAAAATGGGCAAAAGACATGAACAGACACTTCTCAGAAGAGGAAATACAAACGGCCAAAAGGCACATGAAAAGATGCTCAACTTCACTGGCTATTAGGGAAATGCAAATCACAACCACAATGAGATATCATCTCACACCCACCAGAATGGCCATTAGCAATAAAACAGAAAATGACAAGTGCTGGAGAGGATGTGGAGAAAGAGGCACACTTATCCACTGTTGGTGGGAATGTCAAATGGTACAACCACTGTGGAAGGCAGTTTGGCGGTTCCTCAGGAAGCTAAGTATAGAACTGCCATATGATCTAGCAATACCATTGCTAGTTATCTACTCAGAGGACATGAGGGCAAGGAAACAAACGGACATTTGCACACCAATGTTTATAGCAGCATTATTTACAATTGCCAAGAGATGGAAACAGACCAAATTTCCAACAACAGATGAGTGGCTAAACAAACTGTGGTATGTACATACGGTGGAATAATACATAGCTGTAAGACAGAATAAAGTTATGAAGTATGTAACAACATGGATGGACCTGGAGGATATTATGCTCAGTGAAATTAGCCAGAAACAAAAAGACAAATACTGTGTAGTCTCGCTGATATGAACTAACATTAATGAATGAACTTGGAGAATTTCAGTTGGTAACAGAGACCATCAGGAGATAGAAATAGTGTAAGATATTTGCTAATTGGAGCTGAAGGGATACAGATTGTGCAACAGGACTGACTGTAAAAATTCAGAAATGGATAGCACAATACTACCTAACTGTAATACAATAATGTTAGTACACTGAATGAAGTTGAATGTGAAAATGATAGAGGGAGGAGGCTGGGGGCACAAATGAAATCAGAAGGAAAAATAGAAGAGAAAGACTGAGATGGTATAATTTAGGAATGCTGAGAGTGTACAAGGATAGTGATTAAATGTACAAATTAAAAAATGTTTTTGTATGAGGAAGAACAAAGGAATGTCAATACTGCAGGGTGTTGAAAATAGATGGTAATTCATATTTTAAAACTTTAACTTATGTGTAAGAATAAAGCAAAAAATCTTAATTTGGTACAAAATTTATATTTTGACTAGTGCATCTCCTAATATAACTTATATGGACAGTTTAACTGAACACCATAAGTACATGGAACCTTGAGCAGGGCATAAGATTTTGTAGGTTTGTCCAGAGTGATGCCCTGATAAATCCCAAACTGATTTGAACAGCGAATAAAAAAAGTATTAGCAAAATCCCCTTGGGGGAATGGTGAGAAAGAGGGAAAATTCAACTTTCCCATACAGAGAAGGCCTGATATTCTCACAAGCAGTGAGGACAACAAAATCAATAGGCTGAACCCTCAATCTCGGGGTTTTTATTCATATAAAACATATCCCTGCAGAGGACAGGCTAAGCCTACTCAAAGTTAGGCCTAAGAGCAACATTTGTTGCTCAGATGAGGCCTATGTCTCAGCCAACACAGCAAGCAAACTCACTGCCCTCCCCCTCTCTATGTGGGACATGACTCCCAGGGGTGTAAACACTCCTGGCAATGTGGGACGGAAATCTTAGAATGAGCTGGGACTCAACATCAAGGCATTAGAAAACCTTCTCCACCAAAAGGGGGAAGAGAGAAATGAGACAAAATAGAGTCAGTGGCTGAGACATTTCAAATAGAGTCCAGAGGTTATCCTGGAAGTTATTCTTATGCATAAGGTAGATAACCCCTTTTTAGTTTAAGGTGTAATAGAGAGGCTAGAGGGAAGTGTCTGAAACTGTAGAGCCGTGTTCCAGTAGCCGTGTTTCTTGAAGATGATTGTATAATGATATAGCTTTTTCAATGTGACCATGTGATTGTGAAAACCTTGTTCTGATGCTCCTTTTATCTACACTATAGACAGATGAGTAAAAAATATGGATTATAAATAAATAAATAATGGGGGAACAAATGTTAAAATAAGTTGGGTAGAGAGAAATACTAGTGATCAATGAGAGGAACAGGTAAGGGGTATGGTATATATGAGTTTGCTCTTTCTTCTTTTTATTTCTTTTTCTGGAGTGATGTAAATGTTCTGAGAAATGATCATGGTGATGAATATACAACTATGTTATGATATTGTGAGCCATCGATTGCATACTAAGTATGGAATGTTCATTTGTTAAGAATGTTTGTATTGTAAGTTAATTGATTTTGTTAATAATAATAAAAAAAAGCCATTCCATTTCTGTATATATCATTCTGGCAGCATTTAACAAACTAATTCAGGTCCTAAGAGAAGGAATGAGAGTTTGCAGGTGGGGAATGGAGCCCCCAGGAGGCATCTAAAGTTAAAATAACTGAATAAAGAAGGGAAAGCTGAGAGCTCCTCAGGGAAAAAGCATGTATCAGAGGTTATGAAACCATACCCCACATTTGGGAAAGTGCAGTTTTCATGCTGAAGCACTGAGGGTGGGTGGTGAGAGGCCAGGCTGGAGCCAGATTCTGAGGGTACGGGGTCTGGGACTGAGAGTTGTTCTGAAACTGCACAGTAGAAGGAGGTAGCTGGCAATGACAGATTTTCAACAGGGCAGAAACCGAATAGGGGTTTGGAGGTGGAGAATGGGGCCCCCAGGAGGCATCTTACTTGTTCTTGGAGTATCAGGGAAGATTTTAAAAGTTAGACTGATGTTCTAGAAAGATCTGTCTATCAATATATAAAATGCAATATATATAGAAAGGAACTAGACTGCAAGGTGGACAACAAGCTGAATAGTAGGCCTAGTGATTCAGACTGGAAATTATGGGCTTGAACTTGACAGTGGCAGTGGGAAGGAGAAGGAGGTACAATAAAGACAATAATTAAATCTTAGTGACCGATCGGGTGTGAAGATGAGAGAGAGGAAGGAAACCAGTTAATGCCCAGGAGGAAGAGTACGCCATTCAACAAGATAGGGACCCCAGGAGGAAAAGCAGGTCTGATGAATCTAAGTCAGGTATGGCGGTAGAGGAATATGGGGGTCTAAGCACAGCAAAGGGTTTGGAGGTAGAGACACAATTCTTAAGCAGTGGCTGAACTTTGCATGGGGATGAGATTACCACCTGCTCCCCTGTACTCTGCGCAGAGGGAGAAGACAGAACAGAAGGAGGTACTAAGAAGTATGGGAGGTGAAGGGGTCTGGGAAGACCAAGATGGTGCTGTCTGAGTAGAGAGGGAGAACACTACCACAGAAACCAGGGAAAGAAAGGATTTCAGTATGTAGTGGGGGGAGGAGAGGTCTGCTGAATTAGAGCTACAGAGTGGTAAATCAAGACAACAACAGAAACACATTCTTTGGATTTGTAAATGAGAGTTAATGGTGGATTTACTCAGGCCACTGTTAGTGGTGGGCGAGGGTGGAAAATCAGATTGCAGCAGGACTGACAGTGAACAGAGGTGTGAACATAAAGGCAGCAAGTGTGTACTACTCTTCTAAGAAGTCACAGGCCAGCCCCAGGGCCAAGCTGGAGATGTGGTACTGAAGAAGACGACAAGGGCTTTTGCCATCCAGAGATAGTCTCCATGTTCCCTAAAGCAGAGGCATAGACTGCCGAGAATGAGGGGAGGTTGTGGAGGAGAGAATCTGAGAAGGGAAGTACAAGTTTGGAATGATCCCTGAGCAGGATGGAAGAGGGAACTTTTAAAGGCCAAACATGAATCCACCTTGAGTTTTCTGGGAGTCAAAGAAAAGCAAAAAACAGCATGAGTTTCAAGGCTAAGAGCATTCCAGGAGGGCAGAGTTTTCTTGGTATTAGGCCTAAGGAAAATGTTTCCCCCAGAGACCTCAAAAGTGAGATACTAGGGGGCAATGGTGGCTCAGTGGCAGTGTTCTTGCCTGTCATGCCAGAGACTCAGGTTCGGTTCCTGGTGCCTGCCCGGTGCCTGCCCATGCAAAAAAACAAAAAACTAAACGGTAGACACAGAGGGACCGTGGGCTGCATCTCTGCAAAAAGGCCATGTGCTTACTAAGTCTTTAAAAAAGAAAAAAAAGTGAGATACTAGGAACTTTTGTAATGTCTTCAAGGCTGCTCACGCAGCAAACAGTAATATGAGCACATGAGACTGTGTCTGGAGGGTCTGCCAAGGCAAGGACCTGGTGCCAGAGAGTCATGCAGAAAAGTAGACCTAAGAAGGGCCTTTCCCATTTGTCCTTAAGCCTTTTCTTCCCCCTTTTATTATAAAATTTAAAAACATAGGAAAGTAAAATGAAGAAAACAACTATAGTTTCATCACTCAGAGACCACTGTATTATCTTTATTTCACCTAGGGATTTCCCTTGCATTGTAGAGTAAGTTGAATTACATACCCTAGAAAAACATGTGGGTGTGAACACATTGTGAATAGGACATCTTAGAGATGTTATTTTTAGGGTAAGGTGTGACCCAATTGAATAAGGGTAAATCTTATTCCAGATTACTGGAGGCCTAATAAAAAGGACCCTGACATCATATAAGTGAGAACACTACAGATTTTGGGGAGAAGGGAGAAGACATTGTCATGTGATTGGACCAGAGACATAAGCCAAAGGACCCCACAGATTGCATACAGACAGTCATCACCAGAGTGCTACAGACTTCAGGAGAAAGCAAGTCTTGCTGATATCTTAATTTTGGGCTATCTTTAGGCTCAAAATTGGGAGCCAATCAATTCCTGTTAAGCCAAAACCAGTCTGTGGTATTGGTGATAGTGTTAGGGAAGACCCCTTCCTCCATGATGTGACTAGCCCTTAACAGATATTCCACACAGCAGTTCCATAATGGCTAGCCCCTAATGAATATTCCCACACAGCAGTTCCATAATCGATCATACACCTACCCTCAGGCAGCTGCATCCAAGCAGTTAGAGCTCTGTATGATTGTAGCAGCATTTAACTTTTCACCCCGCCCTCAAATTTTCTTTCAGGAAATTTGAATGCATGATCCAGAGGAAAGAGACAGAAGAGAGGGACTGATTTAGAGACATATACAGGGAGAAAGCAGCAGGCAGAAGTCATGAAGGGGAAGAAGTGGTTTGAAACAGCAGTAAGAGGTACAGATAGAAGGGGCTGAGAAGCTGGGTGCCTGGTTAGGAGCTCTAGGGACAATAATTAGAGCTGTTTTGGGGATGTTGGAGATGTACAAGCATGGAAGGCAATGAGGCACAGTTGTACAGCTTCTGAGGCCACTTCCTGGACTTCCTCACCTTTCCACAACTCCTTAATTCATTCTCCATCTCCTGAGCAGCCAAGGCCTGTCTCATATATGCATGCAGGTTTTTGAGGGCCTTCAAATACCTCCTTCCTTGTTGGGAATCCAGTGTGCTCTAGTATACAGCTTTCTAAGGAGGGGGTACATTTCCCCAGAGGGGCACCCAAAATGAGCCATGGGGCATGGGAAGAAAATATTCTAACATCTAACTAAGATAAAAAAAAGAAATTGAGCTTACTAGTATCTAACGTAGGGAGAGATAATAGAAACATGCATGTAATTTCTAAATTAACATATTTCTATGAGGTTGTGTTCTCAAAAATTTTTTCATAATAGAATACATGATACTGTTTTAGCATGGAAACCACTGCTTTGATAGAAAAAGTAGAGGTTTTGGACACGGGATCAGGTTCCAATCTCAACTCAGTCACTTGTAAGCTGTGTGGTCATGGGCAAGTTACTCAATCCCTCTGAATCTCAGTTTCCTCGAGTATAGAAAGGGGACAGCTGTACTTGCTCCAGAAGTCGCTATAAAGTGGAGACTGGTGCTTCCCCAGGTGAGCTGTAGGCTTTCTCTTTCCTTACCTTGCCAGTAATGGGGTTTCTCATAGCTCGGACCACATTGCCCACCATGTCACAGAAGTCCACTCCATTTGGCAGCTCATTTGGCCGAGAGATATTAAATTCTGGATATTGGTACAGTTCTGCCAGCAAATTTTTATCTGCTGTTTTCTGAGGGAAGCAGAGGAGCAGAATATGAAAATGAGAACAGTTTAATCAAAATAAAATGATCAAACTCTGATCTAAAAATCTAAAACTTTGATCATTTTGATAGTCTAAACAATAAGACACTTCCCCTTTTTTGTTATGAAGCTGATACAACAACCTTACAGAACGTTTAGAAAGTGAGGGAACATTTGTGACTTAAACACCTATTTACATTATTTGCATTTTCTCTAACAGGCTTTGAGCAGATGTGTATAATATGTATACATAATATCAATCATAACATACAAACTTTTATGTCCTGCTCCACACATTTAACTTCAGATTCCTCACATAGCTATACTACCTTCAAAATTATTTAAAATGATATAATATCCTGTGAAGAAGTGCTATAATTAATTTATTACTTCTTTCCTAATACTAAAGTTGCTTCCAATTAATATTATTATTGTTAAAAACTTGATGGCTGAGTAAACAAAATGTGGTCTAGCCATATAATGGAATACCATTAGTTTCATAAAAAGGACTGAAATTCTGATACATGTAACAATATGGATGAGCCTTGAAAACATCATATTGAGTGAAATAAGCCAGACACAAAAGGACAAATATTGAATGAGCTCATCTATATGAAAAAAATAAATTCATAGTGACAGAAAGAAGATTACAGTTTACCAGGGGTGGGGTGGGGGCAGGGAATGGGAAGTTAATGCTCACTGGGTACATTGCTGTTTGGAATGATAGGAAAGTTTTGGGAAAGGATGGTGGTGATGACAGCTCAGCATTGTGAATGTAATTAACAGTATACTTGAGAGCAAGCCAAGGAAATTCTCTTACTTTGATGGGAGGTAGGGCCAAACTGCTGCTAAAGAGGCAGTGGAGGGGTTGGCATGGAGTCAGGGGCTCTGCTGGGCTCTGGCATTAATAAGTGGCATGGTGCCAGACAAGACACCCAACTGCTCCAGCCTCACAGCTTCCTCATCACATCAGTAGTAATGGATATAACCAGCAAGGCTGTGACTGGGCCCTGGAGGTGTCCAGCACAGTGGATCTTTGTGAGTTGAATCTGAACTTACTGTTTCTAAGGGGAAACACCTTTGAAGTCCTAAAATTGAAGAGTACAAATGACCTCTGGTACACACCCCATTCTGAGGATGTCATGAGAATTTTCAGAGCTATTCAAGTGCTTTAGGTCATCTAAAAAGAACACTCTGTGATTCTCATGCAACCAGGAGCCAAGTCTCCTCTCCCTGGGATTTAAATCTATTTCCTGCCCAGTAGAAACCCCAGTCAGAAACAAACCCAACCACTGACCCCTTACCCTTTTTATAACCAGAGATTTGACATTCATTGAGCCTTTGCAGGAATACTGTGACTTTCCTTCACTCTTGGGGAGCTTGTCTGCAGAAGAATGGAGAAAGAAAAGTATGAGTAGGCACAGGCTCTGTTCATGCAGTGTGTCAACATCACTGTGCTTTGTCATTACACCTGAGTGGTCAGATGACATTCACTCTATTAATTGTACTAGATCCCAACCGTGTTACTGACTTATGAAAATCTCCTCCTTATTTGATGCTGCCACTTGGTCCAGAGAAGCAGCAAGGAGCAGCATGGGCTTTGAAGAAACACCTGCACTCCTCTCTAGAACCTGCCCAAGACAAGCTGTGTGACCTTAGTCAAATTGCTTCCCCCTGCCCCCAGTCTGTTTCCTCAACCCTAAATCCTGTTCAGTGATAGCCAGCTCACAGGAGCACTGTGAGTTCATAAGGGCAGGAGTAAGGGAGCATGGCTGCCATTTGGGCATGTGGGGGATGGTCTATAATCTTACTGTCCTTCCCTCCTTCCTTGTTCAGTCTGTCTAGAAGTCAGACTGAAGACTCCTTCAGAAGAGGACAAAAATATCCTCACCTGATATTCTGGTTTCCTATTCAATTGCATTTTAGAACCTAAAACACACACACACACACACACACACACACACACACAAGAAAACAAACCCCATGAAAACGCCATCAGGCTTCTGTCTCCTGAGACTTGGTAATTTTTCTCTTTTAAAGCCTTCTTCTCCAATTCAAATTCCTCAATTGCCTTCAAAACCAAAAAGAAAGGGGCATTAAGGATTATTGCCAATCCTGGGGTGGGGTGGGGGTCAGTGCTCAAAAGGCCTGGAGCAAAGTTTGTGGCCAGTGCCTTGTTGCCTTCTCCTTCAGTGGCAGGGCCTCCGTGGCTATCAGTACCATTGACATCATCTCCTCCACCCCTCACTTCCCACCAGTACCCCATCCTCTCTCATACTGCCCTCCTCTTGGCTATACCTCTAAGGAGGAAGGGACTAGGAACAGAGTTCCAATTATGGCCCCACTCACTACAAGCTATTACTTAAAAATGAGGATAATACTTACCTTCTAGGGTTCTTATAAGGATCAGAAATAAAGCATTCAATGCATTTAAAAACACTAGCCCAGAGGCTATCATATGGGAGCTGCTTATTTATTACTATTATTATCATGCCCCTAACCTCTCAAAAGAGACCTGACTCTCTCTTGACTTCTGACTGCTCTTCTCTTAAGAGAAAGAAAAATGTACATCAGTGACACTACAAGTGGTACTAATTTTCTATCATGAACCTAGTACTGTCTTTGGATAACAAAGTTCAACAGAGAAGTATGTATTCTGTGCTCTTGCCTTAAGAAACTTACAATCTACTTGGAAAGGCAAATCCGCATGCATAGAAAAATTAAGTGTTAAATTGCTTTGTTTAAGGTTTAAACAAGTGATATGAACATGGCCTGGAGTCATTGCAGAGGACTGCATGAAAGGGTTGGAACGTAAGTGTTGGGAATAAATGATGAGGCCCCACTATCTTTAGCTGTAAAAACTATCAAATGGGGTAGGTCACGGTGGCTCAGTGGCAGAGTTCTCACCTGCCCTGCCGGAGACCGGGATTCGATTCCCAGTGCCTGCCCATGCAAAAATAATAAAACAAAAAACTATCAAATGTAGGTATGTGTGTCTCTGGGGGAGGGAGGTCACACTGTTAAGACTATGTAATGACATTGTTATTCCAATTAAGTGAGTAGAGATAAGGCATGATGAATGAATTGTGTCAATGTCTCTGATCCTTACCAGTATGCCTTTGTAGCAGATACTGTCAGGGCCTGGAAAGATGGATAAGACTTGGGAAGAAAGAGAGGAGAAAAGATAGTTGAACACTGGAAGAAGAATGAGTTTTAGGGAAAGAGGAGGAGATCAGCATTAGACTGAGATTATATTTTAGATGAGAGCAGAACCCATAAGCGGGACTGTCCCCTGAGAACGCAACTCCCTAACCTGGCTGATGACCAGATTCTCTTAGGAACTATTCAAATGTTCAGATTCCTGGACCCTCACATCAGAGATGCTTATTCCTTAGATCTGGGGTGGAACCATGAGTACCTTATCTATTTATAAATAATTTGCATGATACAAAACTCAGAGAGTATGGTTAAAAAGTCTCCATTCCAGGGGGCCAAGATGGTGGCTTAGTAAGGTACGTGCGTCTTAGTTCCTGCTCCAGAGCAACTACTAGGTGAACAGAAACAGTGCAGAACAGCTCCCGGGGCCACGGAAGGGGATAGACACACAGTGTACCCCAGTCTGGACTGGCTAGACTGACTGCGAGATTCTGCTGCGGTGAGATCCCCGAGCGGCGCGCAATTCCCCGAGCCGCGGCAGCTGGCAGCTGGAGCTCCTCCCTCCCTCCTTCCCGGGCCAGCTGAGAGTCTCGGAGAGGCAAGTTTCCCAAGCGGAGGCGGCCGGGGCCCCTCATTTGCCAGTGGCTTCCTGGACCGGCTACCAGTCTCAGATCAGAGGGCTACCCAAGCCGTGGTGGCCGGCAACCGGCGCCCCTCCCCCTCGGGCGGCTTCCTGGTCCGGTGGCGAGTTCCCCAGGCCGTGGCGGCCGGCGACCGGCACCCCTCCAGGGAGAGGAGGGAATTTCCGACAGTGGAAGGGACTGGGTCCAACCAAACACCAATAGGGGCATTAATAAAGAAGCCACAGGGTCCCCTCAAACCGCGGTGGCTGGCGCCCCCACCACACGCAGCCCCCTGGACCAACTGAGAGAATTGGATCGGAAATCCCCAGGCCGCGGAGAATGGTGACCGGGGGGATCCTTTCCAAACACGTGAGACAAACTTGTGCCACGAGCGCCACCTACTGGACAGGATAAGAAAAACAGAACCCAGAGATTTCACAGAAAAATCTTTCAACCTGTTGGGTCCAACTCCCAGGGAAATCTGACTAAATGCCCAGACACCAGCAGAAGATAAGGGATCACGCTCAGAAGATTGAAAATATGGCCCAGTCAAAGGAACAAACCAATAGTTCAAATGAAATACAGGAGCTGAGAACAACTAATACTGAATATACAAACAGAAATGGAAAATCTCTTCAAAAACGAAATCGATAAATTAAGGGAGGACATGAAGAAGACATGGGCTGAACAAAAAGAAGAAATAGAAAAACTGAAGAAACAAATCACAGAACTTATGGAAGTGAAGGATAAAGTAGAAAAATGGAAAAAACAATGGATACCTACGATGATAGATTTAAAGAGACAAAAGATAGAATTAGTGGTTTGGAGGATGGAACAACTGAATTCCAAAAAGAAACAGAAACTATCGGGAAAAGAATAGAAGAATTTGAACACGGTATCAGGGAACTCAAGGACAATATGAACCGCACAAATATACGTGTTGTGGGTGTCCCAGAAGGAGAAGAGAAGGGAAAAGGAGGAGAAAAACTAATGGAAGAAATTATCACGGAAAATTTCCCAACTCTTATGAAAGACCTAAAATTACAGATCCAAGAAGTGCAGCGCACCCCAAAGAGATTAGACCCAAATAGGCGTTCTCCAAGACACTTACTAGTTAGAATGTCAGAAGTCAAAGAGAAAGAGAGGATTTTGAAAGCAGCAAGAGAAAAACAATCCATCACATACAAGGGAAAACCAATAAGACTATGTGTAGATTTCTCAGCAGAAACCATGGAAGCTAGAAGACAGTGGGATGATATATTTAAATTAATAAAAGAGAAAAACTGCCAACCAAGACTCCTATATCCAGCAAAATTGTCCTTCAAAAATGAGGGAGAAATTAAAACATTCTCAGACAAAAAGTCACTGAGAGAATTTGTGACCAAGAGACCAGCTCTGCAAGAAATACTAAAGGGAGCACTAGAGTCAGATACGAAAAGACAGAAGAGAGAGGTATGGAGAAGAGTGCAGAAAGAAGGAAAATCAGATATGATATATATAATACAAAAGGCAAAACGGTAGAGGAAAATATTATCCAAACAGTAATAACACTGAATGTTAATGGACTGAATTCCCCAATCAAAAGACATAGATTGGCAGAATGGATTAAAAAACAGGATCCTTCTATACGCTGTCTACAGGAAACACATCTTAGACCCAAAGATAAACATAGGTTGAAAGTGAAAGGTTGGGAAAAGATATTTCATGCAAATAACAACCAGAAAAGAGCAGGAGTGGCTATACTAATATCCAACAAATTAGACTTCAAATGTAAAACAGTTAAAAGAGACAAAGAAGGACATTATATACTAATAAAAGGAACAATTAAACAAGAAGACATAACGATCATAAATATTTACGCATCGAACCAGAATGCACCAAAATGCGTGAGGAATACACTGCAAACACTGAAAAGGGAAATAGACTCATATAACATAATAGTTGGAGACTTCAATTCCCCACTCTCATCAATGGACAGAACATCTAGACAG
Source organism: Tamandua tetradactyla (assembly GCF_023851605.1). Lineage (NCBI taxonomy): Eukaryota > Metazoa > Chordata > Mammalia > Pilosa > Myrmecophagidae > Tamandua > Tamandua tetradactyla. Next base: position 31,074,238 of record NC_135333.1, read on the forward strand.
AGGATCAATAAAGAAATAGAGAATCTGAATATTACTATAAATGAGCTAGACTTAACAGACATTTATAGGACATTACATTCCACAACAGCAGGATACACCTTTTTCTCAAGTGCTCATGGATCATTCTCAAAGATAGACCATATGCTGGGTCACAAAGCAAGTCTTAACAAATTTAAAAAGATTAAAATCATACACAACACTTTCTCGGATCATAAAGGAATGAAGTTGGAAATCAATAATAGGCAGAGTGCCAGAAAATTCATAAATACATGGAGGCTCAACAACACACTCTTAAACAACGAGTGGGTCAAAGCAGAAATTGCAAGAGAAATTAGTAAATACCTAGAGGCGAATGAAAATGAAAACACAACATATCAAAACTTATGGGACGCAGCAAAGGCAGTGCTAAGAGGGAAATTTATTGCCCTAAATGCCTATATCAGAAAAGAAGAAAAGGCAAAAATCAGGAATTAACTGTCCACTTGGAAAAACCGGAGAAAGAACAGCAAACTAATCCCAAAGCAAGCAAAAGGAAAGAAATAACAAAGATCAGAGCAGAAATAAATGAAATTGAAAACATGAAAACAATAGAGAAAATCAATAAGACCAGAAGTTGGTTCTATGAGAAAATCAATAAGATTGATGGGCCCTTAGCAAGACTGACAAAAAGAAGAGAGAGGATGCAAATAAATAAGATCAGAAATGGAAGAGGAGACATAACTACTGACCTCACAGAAATAAAGGAGGTAATAACAGGATACTATGAACAACTTTACGCTAATAAATACAACAATTTAGATGAAATGGACGGGTTCCTGGAAAGACATGAACAACCAACTTTGACTCAAGAAGAAATAGATGACCTCAACAAACCAATCAAAAGTAAAGAAATTGAATCAGTCATTCAAAAGCTTCCCAAAAAGAAAAGTCCAGGACCAGACGGCTTCACATGTGAATTCTAACAAACATTCCAGAAAGAATTAGTACCAACTCTCCTCAAACTCTTCAAAAAAATTGAAGTGGAGGGAAAGCTACCTAATTCATTCTATGAAGCCAACACCACCCTCATACCAAATCCAGGCAAAGATATTACAAAAAAAGAAAACTACAGACCAATCTCTCTAATGAATACAGATGCAAAAATCCTCAACAAAATTCTAGCAAATAGAATCCAGCAACACATTAAAAGAATTATACATCATGACCAAGTAGGATTCATCCCAGGTATGCAAGGATGGTTCAACATAAGAAAATCAATTAATGTAATACACCATATCAACAAATCAAAGCAGAAAAATCACATTTTCATCTCAATTGATGCAGAGAAGGCATCTGACAAGATTCAACATCCTTTCCTGTTGAAAACACTTCAAAGGATAGGAATACAAGGGAACCTCCTTAAAATGATAGAAGGAATATATGAAAAATCCACAGCTAATATCATCCTCAATGGGGAAAAATTGAAAACTTTCCCCCTAAGATCAGGAACAAGACAAGGATGTCCATTATCACCACTGTTATTCAACATCGTGTTGGAGGTTCTAGCCAGAGCAATTAGACAAGAAAAAGAAATACAAGGAATCAAAATTGGAAAGGAAAAAGTAAACCTATCACTGTTTGCAGATGATATGATACTACACGTTGAAAACCCTGAAAAATCCACAGAAAACTACTAGAGCTAATAAATGAGCACAGCAAAGTAGCAAGTTACAAGATCAACATTAAAAAATCGGTAGTGTTTCTAATGTCCTATAGATATCTGTTAAGTCTAGCTCATTTATAGTAGTATTTAGATTCTCTATTTCTTTATTGATCCTCTGTCTAGATGTTCTGTCCATTGATGAGAGTTTTGAATTGAAGTCTCCAACTATTATGGTATATGTGTCTATTTCCTTTTTCAGTGTTTGCAGTGTATTCCTCACGTATTTTGGGGTATTCTGGTTCGGTGCATAAATATTTATGATCGTTATGTCTTCTTGTTTAATTGTTCCTTTTATTAGTATATAGTGTCCTTCTTTGTCTCTTTTAACTGTTTTAAATTTGAAGTCTAATTTGTTGGATATTAGTATAGCCACTCCTGCTCTTTTCTGGTTGTTATTTGCATGAAATATCTTTTCCCAACCTCTCACTTTCAACCTATATTTATCTTTGGGTCTAAGATGCGTTTCCTGTAGACAGCATATAGAAGGATCCTGTTTTTTAATCCATTCTGCCAGTCTATGTCTTTTGATTGAGGAATTCAGTCCATTAACATTTAGAGTTATTACTGTTTGGATAATATTTTCCTCTACCATTTTGTCTTTTGTATTATATATATCATATCTGACTTTCCTTCTTTCTACACTCTTCTCCATATCTCTCTCTTCTGTCTTTTTGTATCTGACTCTAGTGCTCCCTTTAGTATTTCTTGCAGAGCTGGTCTCTTGGTCACACATTCTCTCAGTGACTTTTTGTCTGAGAATGTTTTAATTTCTCCCTAATTTTTGAAGGACAATTTTGCTGGATATAGGAGTCTTGGTTGGCAGTTTTTCTCTTTTAGTAACTTAAATATATCATCCCACTGTCTTCTAGCTTCCGTGGTTTCTGCTGAGAAATCTACACATAGTCTTACTGGGTTTCCCTTGTATGTGATGGATTGCTTCTCTCTTGCTGCTTTCAAGATCCTCTCTTTCTCTTTGACCTCTGACATTCTAACTAGTAAGTGTCTTGGAGAACGCCTATTTGGGTCTAATCTCTTTGGGGTGCGCTGCACTTCTTGGATCTGTAATTTTAGTTCTTTCATAAGAGTTGGGAAATTTTCCGTGATAATTTCTTCCATTAGTTTTTCTCCTCCTTTTCCCTTCTCTTCTCCTTCTGGGACACCCACAACACGTATATTTGTGCGGTTCATATTGTCCTTGAGTTCCCTGATCCCCTGTTCGAATTTTTCCATTCTTTTCCAGATAGTTTCTGTTTCTTTTTGGAATTCAGATGTTGTATCCTCCAAATCACTAATTCTATCTTCTGTCTCTTTAAATCTATCATTGTAGGTATCCATTGTTTTTTCCATCTTTTCTACTTTATCCTTCACTTCCATAAGCTCTGTGATTTGTTTTTACAGTTTTTCTATTTCTTCTTTTTGTTCAGCCCATGTCTTGTTCATGTCCTCCCTCAATTTATCAATTTCATTTTTGAAGAGGTTTACCATTTCTGTTCATATATTCAGCATTAGTTGTTTCAGCTCCTGTATCTCATTTGAACTATTGGTTTGTTCCTTTGACTGGGCCATATTTTCAATTTTCTGAGCGTGATCCGTTATCTTCTGCTGGCGTCTGGGCATTTAGTCAGATTTTCCTGAGTGTTGGACCCCATAGGTTGTAAGATTTTTCTGTGAAATCTCTGGGTTCTGTTTTTCTTATCCTGCCCAGTAGGTGGTGCTCGTGGCACACGTTTGTCTACAGGATCCACCAGTAAAAGTTGCTGTGGGTCCTGTAACTCTGGAAAACTCTCACTGTAGGGGAGGTTTGGCAGCCGAAGTGTCTTGGAAGAGTGCCAGCCAGGCCGGGGGTCCAAACGCGGGGAGGGCCGCCGGCCGCCGCAGCACGTGAGAGCGCCCGACCAAATTTCCTAGTCGGCCCGGGGCGCCAAGCGTGGCGGAAGGGCGCCAACTGTCGCACCCTGGGAGAGTGGCCTGTTCCCAGGCGGACCGGGGAGTCACGTGTTTGGAAGGGACCCCCTGGTCACCGTTCTCCGCAGTCTGGGGATTTCTGACCCAACTGTTTCAGTTGGTCTGGGGGGCCTCGCGTGGTGGGGACGCCAGCTGCCGCGGCCTGAGGGGACCGCCTGCCCAATTCTGCCAGCTGGCCTGGGAAGGAGGACGGGAGGAACTCCGGCCGCTTGCCGTCCCGCCCAGGAAGGCCCGCGTCCCTTGGTGTTCTCAACGGAGCTGGTTCTCCCAGACAGTCAGCCGTTCCAGGATGGGGTACGCTGTCCCTTTGATCTCCGTCGTGGCTCCGGGAGCTACTCTGTATTGTCTCCACTCCCCCAGTAGCTGTTCCAGAGGAGGAAAGGTGAGGGCGGCAAGGCTGTCGAGGCTGGTGGCGGAGGAGCCAGTGACGGCGGAAGAGGGCACCGTGGTGGTTGGAGAGCTGCCGGAGCAGGAGGGGGAAGAGAGGGGAGAAGGAGGGCGGGCGGGCCGGCGGAGAAAGAGAGGGGAGAAGGAGAGCGGGCGGGCCAGCGGAGAAAGAGAGGGGAGAAGGAGGGCGGGCGTGTCGGCTGCTGAGGGGCGTGGGCGCCGTGCGGCGGGCCGGCGGAGAAAGCGGTAGTGTTTCTATACACTAGCAACGAACAAGCTGAGGGGGAAATAAAGAAATGAATTCCATTTACAATTGTAAGTAAAAGAATAAAATACTTAGGAATAAATTTAACTAAAGAGACAAAAAACCTATATAAAGAAAACTACAAAAAACTGTTAAATAAAATCACAGAAAACCTAAATAGATGGAAGGGCACACCGTGTTCATGGATTGGAAGACTAAATATAGTTAAGATGGCAATTCTACCTAAATTGATTTACAGTTTCAACGCAATACCAATCAAAATCCCAACAACTTATTTTTCAGAAATACAAAAACCAATAAGGAAATTTATCTGGAAGGGCAGGGTGCCCCAAATTGCTAAAAGTATCTTGAGGAAAAAAAACGAAGCTGGAGGTCTCACACTGCCTGATTTTAAGGCATATTATGAAGCCACAGTGGTCAAAACAGCATGGTATTGGCATAAAGATAGATATCGACTAATGGAATCGAATAGAGTGCTCAGATATAGACCCTCTCATCTATGGACATTTGATCTTTGATAAGGCAGTCAAGCTAACTCACGTGGGACAGAACAGTCTCTTCAATAAATGGTGCCTAGAGAACTGGATATCCATATGCACAAGAATGAAAGAGGACCCGTATCTCACACCCTATACAAAAGTTAACTCAAAATGGATCAAAGATCTAAACATTAGGTCAAGACCATAAAATAGTTAGAGGAAAATGTAGGGAGATATCTTATGAATCTTACAATTGGAGGCGGTTTTATGGATCTTAAACCTCAAGCAAGAGCACTGAAGAAATAAATAAATAAATGGGAGCTCCTCAAAATTAAACACTTTTGTGCATCAAAGAACTTCATCAAGAAAGTAGAAAGACAGCCTACACAATGGGAGACAATATTTGGAAACGACATATTGAATAAAGGTCTAGTATCCAGAATTTATGAAGAGATTGTTCAACTCAACAACAAAAAGACAGCCAACCCAATTACAAAATGGGAAAAAGACTTGAACAGACACCTATCAGAAGAGGAAATACAAATGGCCAAAAGACACACAAAGAGATGCTAATGTCCCTGGCCATTAGAGAAATGCAAATCAAAACCACAATGAGATATCATCTCACACCCACCAGAATGGCCATTATCAACAAAACAGAAAATGACAAGTGCTGGAGAGGATGTGGAGAAAGAGACACACTTATCCACTGTTGGTGGGAATATCAAATGGTGCAACCACTGTGGAAGGCAGCTTGGCGGTTTCTCAAAAAGCTGAATATAGAATTGCCATATGACCCAGCAATACCATTGCTAGGTATCTACTCAGAGGACTTAAGGGCAAAGACACAAACGGACATTTGCACACCAATGTTTATAGCAGCATTATTTACAATTGCAAAGAGATGGAAACAGCCAAAATGTCCATCAACAGACGAGTGGCTAAACAAACTGTGGTATATACATACGATGGAATATTATGCAGCTTTAAGACAGAATAAACTTATGAAGCATGTAATAACATGGATGGACCTAGAGAACATTATGTTGAGTGTGACTAGCCAAAAACTAAAGGACAAATACTGTATCGTCCCACTGATGTGAACCGACATTAGAGAATAAACTTGGAATATGTCATTGGTAACAGAGACCATCAGGAGATAGAAATAGAGTAAGATAATGGGTAATTGGAGCTAAAGGGATACAGACTGTGCAACAAGACTGGATACAAAAACTCAGAAATGGACAGCACAATACTACCTAATTGTGTTGTAATTATGTTAAAACACCGAATGAAGCTGTATCTGAGGTATAGTTTTCTTTATTTTTTATATATTTATATATATATTTTTTATTTTTTTATTTTTTATTTTTTTCTCTCTATTATCGTTTTATTTCTTTTTCTGCTGTCTTTCTATTTCTTTTTCTAAATCGATGCAAATGTACTAAGAAATGATGAATATGCATCTATGTGATGATATTAAGAATTACTGATTGTATATGTAGAATAGAATGATTTCTAAATGTTGTGTTAGTTAATTTTTTTAATTAATAAGAATACAAAAACAAAAACAAAAAAACACCAGTCTACAACCTCTCCTCTGTCTCCACCACACCCCCAGCAAAAGTTAAAGTTACGGCATCATCTTATGCTGGTGGGACCTGCAGGCAGACAAGCACCACATACATACTGGGCACGATAAGAAAAACAGAGCCCAGAGACTTCACAGGAAAGTCTGTCAACCTGCTGGGTCTCACTCTCAGGGAAAACTGATGCAGGTGACTCTTTCCTCCTGATAGGAGGCCAGCTTGGTATGGGAAAATCCAGTTGGGGTCTATAATACCTACGCAGACCCTCCTCAGGGTGGGGAGAAAAAGGCACCATACAAGCAGGGCAAGAAACAAGAAAACAAGAACTGAAAAATTCTCCTCTGTTAAACAAAACCTAAGGTAGATGTCCAGAAAAAGCTGAAATGAATGTCAAAGAACAGAGAGACAACAAATTCATCCAGCAAGAAAACCCTAGTGTCATGGTTAGGGACAGGTGTCAACTTGGCCAAGTTGTGGTACCTGTTCATCTGATTGGGCAAGCGCTGGCCTGTCTGTTGCAATGAGGACATTTCATAGGATTAGGTCATGATCACGTCAGCTACATCCACAGCTGATTCCATTTGTAATCAGCCAAAGGGGAGTGTCTTCTGCAATTAGTGATGCTAAATCCAATCATGGGAAGCCTTTTAAGGAGGACTCAGAGGAGACAGGTTGCATTCCTGCTTTGGCTGGTGAGCCTCTCCTGTGGAGTTCGTCCAGGCCATCCATTGGAGTCATCGGCTTCGCAGCCTGCCCTGTGGATTTTGGACTCTGCGTTCCTATGGTCACGTGAGACACTTTCATAAATTTTATATTTGCAAGTGTTCCCTGCTGGTTCTGTTTCTCTAGAGAACCCTAACTAATACATCTTGGTACCAGGAGTGGTTCTTAAGGAACAGAATCTTAAAAATGGATTTTTATGGATGGTTTTTTACTCTGACTGGGCTCAGAGACACTAAGGACTCTGATTCCCGTAATCAGAATGACACTCCCAATCCATGGACTGAGTTGGCAAAGGAGGTAGTCAAAATATCATCATTCGATTCTCCTAATGCTTCGCTTGTACAAAGCCAGACTCTGGGGGATAATGTTTTTGACACTTTTACAGAGTTTTGTAGAAATAAGAGTTATAGAGATGTTGGTTGGTTGTTGTTATATACACTGTCTAAATTAAAGGGTGAAAGGGATGGGCTTAAGGCTTCAAACAAGAAGCTTAAGTGCCGTCTGAAAGATGTAGAGGTTTCTATGAGTATCCTGAAGGAAAATTTTATTTCCTGTAGCCGTAGACTTGAGATCTCTGAAAATCAGACTCAGAATCTTATTGTTAGAGTAGCAACTTTACAACGTAAACTGAAATCTCAGTCTTGCATGGTGTCTGCCGTTAAAGTAAGGGCATTGATTGGAAAGGAGTGGGACCCTGAAAAATGGGATGGTGACATATGGATTGATAATGATGTTGGGGGTGAGGTTGAAACCCTAGACCATGCTGAGCCTTCTTTAGATAACCCTGTAATAGTCTGCCCTGAGGACATAGCTGCCCCACCTCCAGCCTGCCTTGAGGAATTGGCCACCCAACCTCCTCCTGAAGGGATTAGCCCTAGAGTTATTAATCCTGTTTCACCAGATGAAACTGCAAATGAAAGCCCTGAAGCAAATGGCTTGGAAGATATTTCTAATTCTTTTCATGACCCACCCCCACCACCCCTCATTTCTTCTAGACCTATAACTAGACTAAAGTCCCAACAGGCCCCTAAAGGTGAGGTACAAAGTATCACACATGAGGAGGTACGTTATACTCCAAAAGAACTGTGTGAGTTTTCCAATTTATATAGACAGAAATCAGGGGAATATGTGTGGCAATGGATTTTAAGAGTGTGGGATAATGGTGGGAGGAATATAAGGCTGGATCAGGCTGAATTTATTGATATGGGCCCACTAAGCAGAGATTCTGCATTCAATGTTATAGCTAGAGCAGTTAGAAAAGGTGTTAACAGCTTGTTTGGGTGGTTGGTTGAAACATGGATCAAAAGGTGGCCAACATTACCTGAGGTTGAAATGCCAGAACTGCCCTGGTATAATGTAGATGAGGGGAGCCAGAGGCTTAGAGAGATTGGGATGTTAGAGTGGATTTATCATGCAAAGCCTGCTCTTACGCCCCAGGAATGTCCAGAGGATGCACCTTTTACCAGAACAGTGAGAAATAAATTTGTGAGACTAGCACCGTCATCCCTCAAGAGCTCTGTGGTTGCACTTCTCTGTAGGTCAGATATTACTGTAGGAACTGCTGTCACTGAGCTGGAATCCTTAAACACAATGGAGATGACAGGATCCCAAGTTGGCAGAAGCCAGGTGGCAGCACTTAATCACCAAAGACAGGGTAGACGTGGGTATTATAATAGACAACAAACTCAAAGGAGGCATCAAAATTATATGACACGCAGAGATTTGTGGCATTGGCTAGTAAATCATGGGGTGCCTAGAAATACAATAGAAGGGCAGCCTACTAAATTCTTGTTGGAGCTGTATAAACAAAAGAGTTCTAGGTCAAGGGAACAGAAGTCTAACCTGAATTACAAAAACACAGAGTCACGGCCCCTTAACCAATTTCCAGACTTGAAACAGTTTGCAGACCCTGAGCCCCTTGAATGAAGGGGAGGCCAGGTCCCTATGGGGAAGAAACCTGTTACACTGCCACAGATTTATACTGTTAACCTTCCTCTAAGTCTTCCCCAAGGAGACCGACGGCCTTTTACCAGGGTAACTGTGCATTGGGGAAAAGGAAATGATCAGATATTTCGGGGATTATTAGACACTGGTTCAGAAGTGACATTAATTCCAGGGGACCCAAAACATCACTCTGGACCACCAGTTAGAGTGGGGGCTTATGGAGGCCAGGTGATCAATGGAGTTTTAGCTCAGATCTGTCTCACAGTGGGTCCAGTGGGCCCCCGGACCCATCCTGTAGTTATTTCCCCAGTTCCGGAATGTATAATTGGCATAGACATACTGAGCAACTGGCAGAATCCCCACATTGGTTCTCTAACTCGTGCAGTGAGGGCTATTATGGTGGGAAAGGCCAAGTGGAAGCCACTAGAACTGCCCCTACCCAGCAAAATAGTAAATCAAAAGCAATACCGTATTCCTGGAGGGATTGCAGAGATTACTGCCACTCTTAAGGACTTGAAAGATGCAGGGGTGGTGATTCCTACCACATCCCCATTCAACTCTCCTATTTGGCCTGTGCAGAAAACAGATGGGTCTTGGAGAATGACAGTGGATTATCGTAAACTCAACCAGGTGGTAACTCCAATTGCAGCTGCTGTTCCAGATGTAGTATCATTGCTTGAGCAAATCAATACATCCCCTGGTACCTGGTATGCAGTTATTGATCTGGCAAATGCTTTTTTCTCAATAGCTATTAGTAAGGACCACCAGAAACAGTTTGCTTTCAGCTGGCAAGGTCAGCAATATACTTTCACTGTCCTACCTCAGGGGTATATCAACTCTCCAGCCCTATGTCATAATTTGTTCGCAGAGACCTTGATCGTTTCTCCCTCCCACAAGACATCACACTGGTCCATTATATTGATGATATCATGTTGATTGGACCTAGTGAGCAAGAAGTAGCAACTACTCTAGATTTACTGGTAAGGCATTTGCGTGTCAGAGGATGGGAGATAAATCCAACAAAAATACAGGGGCCTTCCACCTCAGTAAAATTTCTAGGTGTCTAGTGGTGTGGGGCATGTCGAGATATCCCTTCTAAGGTGAAGGATAAATTGCTGCATCTGGCCCCTCCCACAACCAAAAAAGAGGCACAACACCTAGTTGGTCTTTTTGGATTTTGGCGACAACATATTCCTCATTTGGGTGTGCTACTTCCGGCCCATTTATCGAGTGACCAGAAAAGCTGCTAATTTTGAGTGGGGACCTGAACAAGAGGAGGCTCTGCGACAGGTCCAGGCTGCTGTGCAAGCTGCTCTGCCACTTGGGCCATATGATCCAGCAGATCCAATGGTGCTGGAAGTGTCAGTGGCAAACAGAGATGCTGTCTGGAGCCTTTGGCAGGCCCCAATAGGAGAATCACAACACAGACCCTTAGGATTTTGGAGCAAAGCCTTACCATCTGCTGCAGATAACTACTCTCCTTTTGAGAAACAGCTTTTGGCCTGCTACTGGGCCTTAGTAGAGACTGAACGCTTAACCATGGGCCACCAAGTTACCATGAGACCTGAGTTGCCTATCATGAGTTGGGTGTTGTCTGACCCACCAAGCCATAAAGTTGGGCATGCACAGCAGCACTCTATTGTAAAGTGGAAATGGTATATACGAGATAGAGCCAGAGCAGGTCCTGAAGGCACAAGTAAGTTACATGAAGAAGTGGCCCAAATGCCCATGGTTTCCACTCCTGCTGCCACATTACCTTCTCTTTCCCAGACCAGAGCTATGGCCTCTTGGGGAGTTCCTGACAGTGAACTGACTGAGGAAGAGAAAACTCGGGCCTGGTTTACAGATGGTTCAGCACGATATGCAGGTACCACCCGAAAGTGGACAGCTGCAGCATTACAACCCCTTTCTGGGGTGTCCTTGAAGGACAGTGGTGAGGGGAAATCCTCCCAGTGGGCAGAACTTCGAGCAGTGCACCTGGTTGTTCATTTTGCTTGGAAGGAAAACTGGCCAGAGGTGCGTTTGTATACTGACTCATGGGCTGTTGGTAATGGTTTGGCTGGATGGTCAGGGACTTGGAAAGACCATAATTGGAAAATTGGTGACAAAGAGGTCTGGGGAAGAAGTATGTGGATAGACCTTTCTGAGTGGGCTAAAAACATGAAGATATTTGTGTCCCATGTGAATTTGCACACCAGAGGGTGACTTCAGCAGAGGAAGATTTTAATAATCAAGTGGATAAGATGACCCGTTCTATGGATACCAGTCATCCTCTTTCCCCAGCAACTCCTGTTGTTGCCCAATGGGCTCATGAACAAAGTGGTCATGGTGGTAGGGATGGAGGTTATGCCTGGGCTCAGCAACATGGACTTCCACTGACCAAGGCTGACCTGGCTACAGCCACTGCTGAGTGCCCAATCTGCCAGCAGCAGAGACCCACACTCAGCCCCCGATATGGCACCATTCCCCGAGGTGACCAGCCAGCTACATGGTGGCAGGTTGATTACATTGGACCACTCCCTTCATGGAAGGGGCAGCGATTTGTTCTAACTGGAATAGACACATATTCTGGATATGGGTTTGCTTTCCCTGCACGCAATGCTTCTGCCAAAACTACTATCCATGGGCTTACAGAATGCCTTATCCATCGTCATGGTATTCCACATAGCATTGCTTCAGATCAAGGAACACACTTCACAGCAAATGAAGTGCGGGAATGGGCACATGCTCATGGAATTCTCTGGTCTTACCATGTTCCCCATCATCCAGAAGCAGCTGGATTGATAGAACGGTGGAATGGCCTTTTGAAAACTCAATTACGGTGCCAACTAGGTGGCAAAAACTTGAAAGGCTGGGGTAATGTTCTCCAGGAAGCTGTGTATGCTCTGAATCAGCGTCCACTGTATGGTGCTGTTTCTCCCATAGCCAGGATCCATGGGTCCAGGAACCAAGGGGTGGAAATGGGTGTGGTGCCACTCACTATTACTCCTAGTGATCCACTAGGAAAATTTTTGCTTCCTGTCCCTGCTACCCTGAGTTCTGCTGGTCTACAGGTTTTAGTTCCAAAACGGGGTGTGCTTTCTCCAGGAGAAACAACAGTGATACCACTGAACTGGAAGTTAAGATTGCCACCTGGCCACTTTGGGCTACTTATGCCTCTGGATCAACACACCAAGAAGGGGATTACATTATTGTCTGGGGTAATTGACCCTGACTATCAGAAGGAAGTAGGACTGCAACTACATAATGGAGGTAAAGAAGAGTTTTCTTGGAATATAGGAGATCCCCTGGGGCGTCTATTAGTACTACCATGCCCTGTGATTAAAATCAATGGAAAACTGCAACAACACAATCCAGGCAGGACCACTAATGGCTCTGAGACTTCAGGAATGAAGGTTTGGGTCACCCCACCAGGCAAAGAACCACGGCCAGCTGAAGTGCTTGCTGAGGGGAAAGGGAACATGGAATGGGTAGTGGAAGAAGGTAGTGATAAATATGAACTTCGACCACGTGATCAGTTACAGAAACGAGGACTGTAATGCTGTTTTGTTTGTGTTATACTATTTAAGTTGTAAGATATCAAGTTTAAGAATGAATGTTGCCCAAGGATTTGCACGCTATTCTGGAGAGATTTAATGTGTTTCCAGTTATATGCAGGACAGTTGAGTATTGTCAGGTAAAGAAAAAAAAAGTGTGCTTATTTGTTTTCATTTGGAAATGAAGTATGGTCTAAGGTGATATATATATATATATATATATGTGCCAAGTTGACAAGGGGTGGACTGTCATGGTTAGGGACAGGTGTCAACTTGGCCAAGTTGTGGTACCTGTTCATCTGATTGGGCAAGCGCTGGCCTGTCTGTTGCAATGAGGACATTTCATAGGATTAGGTCATGATCACGTCAGCTACATCCACAGCTGATTCCATTTGTAATCAGCCAAAGGGGAGTGTCTTCTGCAATTAGTGATGCTAAATCCAATCATGGGAAGCCTTTTAAGGAGGACTCAGAGGAGACAGGTTGCATTCCTGCTTTGGCTGGTGAGCCTCTCCTGTGGAGTTCGTCCAGGCCATCCATTGGAGTCATCGGCTTCGCAGCCTGCCCTGTGGATTTTGGACTCTGCGTTCCTATGGTCACGTGAGACACTTTCATAAATTTTATATTTGCAAGTGTTCCCTGCTGGTTCTGTTTCTCTACAGAACCCTAACTAATACACCTAGGTAAAAGAAGTGAAAGCAATCTCCAGAATAAACTAATTAAGGTAATTAAATGCCTAGACACCAGCAAAAAATAACAAATCACACTATGAAAACTGAAGATATGGCCCAGTCAAAGGAACGAACCAACAATTCAAATGAGATACAGGAGCTGAAACATTTAATTCAGAATATACGAACAGACATTGAAAACCTCATCAAAAACCAAATCAATGAAGGATATAAAGAAGGCAAGGAATGAACAAAAAGAAGAAATCGAAAGTCTGAAAACAATAAATCACGGAACTTATGGGAATGAAAGGCACGGTAGAAGAGATGAAAAAAACAATGGAAACCTACAATGGTAGATTTCGAGAGACAGAGGTTACGATTAGTGAACTGGAGGATGGACTCTCTGAAATCCAACAAGATACAGAAACTATAGGGAAAAAAATGGAAAAATATGAGCAGGGACTCAGGGAATTGAAGGACAATATGAAGCGCACGAATATATGTGTTGGGGGTGTCCCAGAGAGAAGAGAAGAGAAAAGGAGGAGAAAAACTAATGGAGGAAATTGTCACTGAAAATTTCCCAACTCTTATGAAAGACCTAAAATTACAGATCCAAGAAGTGCAGCGTACCCCAAAGAGAATAGATCCAAATAGACGTACTCCAAGACATTTGCTAATCAGAATGTCAGAGGTCAAAGAGAAAGAGAGAATCTTGAAAGCAGCAAGAGAAAAGCAATCCATCACATACAAGGGAAGCCCAATAAGACTATGCATAGATTTCTCAACAGAAACCATGGAGGCGAGAAGACAGTGGAATAATATATTTAAATTATTAAAAGAGAAAAACTGCCAACCAAGAATTCTATATCCAGCAAAACTGTCCTTCAAAAATGAGGGAGAAATTAAAACATTTTCAGACAAAAAATCACTGAGAGAATTTGTGACCAAGAGACCAGCTCTGCAAGAAATACTAAAGGGAGCACTAGAGACAGATACGAAGGCAGAAGAGAGAGGTGTGGAGAAGAGTGTAGAAAGGAGGACCATGAGTAAAGGTAAAAAGAAGGAAAATTAGAAGGACATATAAAAGCCAAAAGGCAAAATGGTAGAGGAGGGTACTGCCAGGGCAGTAATAACACTGATGTTGATGGATTAAGCTTCCCAATCCGGGGACATGGACTGGCAGAATGGATTAGGGAATGGGAACCATCTATATGCTGTCTCTACTCAAAGGACATGAGGGCAAGGACACAAACGGACATTTGCACACCAATGTTTATAGCAGCATTATTTATAATTACCAAGAGATGGAAGCAGCCAAAATGTCCATCAATATATGGTTGGCTGAACAAACTGTGGCATTTACATAAGATGGAATATTATGCAGCTGTAAAACAGAATAAAGTTATGAAGTATGTAACAACATGAATGGACCTTAAGGACATTATGCTGAGTGTGATTAGCCAGAAACAAAAGGACAAATACTGTATGGTCTCACTGATATGAACTGACATTAGTGAATAAACTCGGAATATTTCGTTGGTAACAGAGACCATCAGGAGATAGAAATAGGGTAAGATATTGGGTAATTGGAGCTGAAGGGATACAGATTGTGCAACAAGACTGAATGTAAAAACTCAGAAATGGACAGCACAATATTACCTAACTGTAATACAATTATATTAAAACACTGAATGAAGCTGCATATGAGAGTGATAGAGGGAGGAGGGTTGGGGCATAAATGAAATCACAAAGATAGATAGATGATAAAGATTGAGATGGTATAATCTAGGAATGCCTACAGTGTATAATGATAGTGACTAAATGTACAAATTTAAAAAATGTTTTTGCATGATGAAGAACAAAAGAATGTCATTACGGCAGTGTGCTGAAAATAGATGGTAATTAATATTTTAAAATTTCAACTTATATGTGAGACTAAAGCAAAAAATGTGTATTTGGTACAAATTTATACTGTGACTAGTGCATTTCCTAATATAACTTATGTATATAGTTGGTTGAACACCTTAAGTACATGGAACTTTGTATAGGACATGAGATTTTGTTGGTTTGTCCAGGTGATGTCCTGATGAATCCCAGAGTGATTTGATCAGTGAGTGGAAAGGTATTTGCAAAGTCCCCTTTGGGGAATGGTGAGAACGGGGGAAAACTCAACTTCCCCAAGTTGAATTCTTGATATTCTCAAAAGCAGTGTGGGCAACCAAAGCTACTGGCTGAGTCCCCAATCTTGGGGTTTGTTCATATGAAACTTAACCCCACAAAGGATAGGTCAAGTCTACTTAAAATTTAAGCCTAAGAGTCACCCCCAAGAGAGCCTCTTTTGTTGCTCAGCCTCTCTCTCTCCAGCCAACACAGCAAGCATACTCACCACCCTCCCACTGTCTACGTGGGACATGACTCCCAGGGTTGTGGAACTTCCTGGCGACATGGGACAGAAATCCTAGAATGAGCTGAGATTCAGCATCAAGAGATTGAGAAAAACTCTAGAATGAGCTGAAGACCCAGCATCAAGGGATGGAGAAAACCTTCTGGACCAAAGGGGGAAGAGTGAAATGAGACAAAGTGTCAATGGCTGAGAGATTCCAAACAGAGTCAAGAGGTTATCCTGTAGGTTATTCTTACACATTAAGTAGATATCACCTTGTTAACCAAGATGTAATGGAGAGGCTGGAGGGAGCTGCCTGAAAATGTAGAGCTGTGTTCCAGTAGCCATGTTTCTTGAAGACGATTGTATAATGATATAGCTTTCAGAATGTGACTGTGTGATTGTGAAAACCTTGTGTCTGATGCTCCTTTTATCTACCTTGTCAACAGATGAGTAGAAGATATGGAATAAAAATAAGTAATAAGGGGAACAAATGTTAAAATAAATTTAGTTTGAAATGCTAGTGATCAATGAAAGGGAGGGGTAAGGGGTATGGTATGTAAAATTTTTTTTTTCTGTTTTTGTTTTATTTTTCTGTTGTCTTATTATTTCTTTTTCTGAATTGATGCAAATGTTCTGGGAAATGATCATGATGATGAATATGCAACTATGTGATGATATTGTGAATTACTGAGTGTATGTGTTGGGAATGTTTGTGTTTCTTGTCTTTTTTTTTAATCAATAAAAAATTTAAAAAAAAGAAGTACTAAAGGGAGCACTAGAAACAGATAAGAAAAGACAGGAGAGAGAGAGAGGTGTGGAGAAGAGTATAGAAATGAAGACTATCAGTAAAGGTAAAAAGAACAAAAATTAGATATGACATACAAAATCCAAAAGGCAAGATGTAGAAGAAAGTACAGCCCATACAGTAATAACACTAAATGTTAATGGATTAAACTCCCCAGTCAAAAGGCAAAGACTGGCAGAATGGATTAAAAAACAGGACCCATCTATATGCTGTCTACAGTAAACACATCTTAGACCCAAGGATAAACATATGTTGAAAGTGAAAGATTGGGAAAAGATATTCCAAGCAAATAACAATCAGAAAACAGCAGGAGTAGCTATACTAATATGCAACAAATTAGACTTCAAGTGTACAACAGGTGAAAGAGACAAAGTAAGACACTATGTATTAATAAAAGGAACAATTCAACAAGACATAACAATCATAAATATTTATGCACCAAGTCAGAATGCTCCAAAATACATGAGGCAAACACTTAAAACACTGAAAAGAGAAACAGATAACATCTACCATAATGGTTGGAGACTTCAATTCCCCACTCTCAGCAATGGACAGAACATCTAGCCAGAAGATCAATAAAGAAACAGAGAATTTGAATAATACAATAAATGAGCTACGCTTAACAGACATATATAGAACATTACACCCCACAACAGTGGGATACACCTTTTTCTCAAGTGCTCATGGATCATTCTCAAGGATAGACCATATGCTGGGTCACAAAGCAAGTTTCAATAAATTTAAAAAGATTGAAATCATACAAAACACCTTCTCAGATCATAAAGGAATGAAGCTGGAAATCAATAAAAGGCAGAGGGCCAGAAAATTCACAAATATATGGAGGATAAACAACATACTCTTAATCAACCAGTGGGTCAAGGAAGAAATCACAAGAGAAATCATCAAATATCTCAAGGCAAATGAAAATGAAAACATGACATATCAAAATTTATGGGATGCGGCAAAGGCAGTGCTAAGAGGGAAATTTATTGCCCTAAATGCCTATATAAAAAAAGAAGAAAGGTCAAAAATCGAGGAATTAACTGTTAACTTGGAAGAACTAGAGAAAGACTGCAAACTAACCCCAAAGCAAGCAAAAGGAAAGAAATAATGAAGATTAGAGCAGAAATAAATGAAATTGAGAACATGAAGACAATCGAGAAAATCCACAAAGCCAGAAGTTGGTTCTATGAGAAAGTCAATAAGATTGATGGGCCCTTAGCAAGATTGACAAAAAGAAGAAGAGAGAGGATGCAAATAAATAAAATCAGAAATGGAAGAGGAGATATAACCACTGACGTCACAGAAATAAACAAAATAATGACAGGATACTATGAACAACTTTATGCGAATAAACTAGACAATGTAGATGAAATGGAAAACTTTCTAGAAAGGCGTGAACAACCAACATTGAGTCGAGAAGAAACAGATGACCTAAACAAACCAATCACAAGTAAAGAAACTGAATCAGTCATTAAGAAGCTTCCACTAAAAGAAAAGTCCAGGACCAGATGGCTTCACATATGAATTCTACCAAACATTCAAGAACAATTAATACCAATTCTGCTCCAACTCTTCAAAAAAATTGAAGAGGAGGGAAAGTTACCTAACTCATTCTACAAAGTCAACATCACCCTCATACCAAAGCCAGACAAAGATATTACAAGAAAAGAATATTGTAATATTTGTAATATTCAAAAGAAAACTACAGAGCAATCTCTCTAATAAATATAGATGCAAAAATCCTCAACAAAATTCTTGCAAATCGAATCCAGCAGCACATTAAAAAAATTACACACTATGACCAAGTAGGATTCATCCTAGGTATGCAAGGATGGTTCAACAAAAGGAAATCAATAAATGGAATATACCATATCAACAAATCAAAGCAGAAAAATGACATGATCATCTCAATTGATACAGAAAAGGCATCTGACAAAATTCAACATCCTTTCTTGTTGAAAACACTTCAAAGGATAGGAATAGAAGGGAACTTCCTCAACATAATAAAGGGAATATATGAAAAACCCACAACTAACATCATCCTCAATGGGGAAAACTAAGATCAGGAATAACACAAGGATGTCCACTATCACCACTGTTATTCAACATTGTGTTTGAAGTTCTAGCCAGAGCAATTAGGCAAGAAAAAGAAATACAAAGCATCAAAATTGGAAAGGAAGAAGTAAAACTCTTACTGTTTGCAAATGATATGATACTATATGTCGAAAACCCTAAAAAATCCACAGCAAAACTATGAGAGCTAATAAATGAGTACAGCAAAGTGGCAGGTTACAAGATCAACACTCAAAAATCTGTACTGTTTCAATACACTACTAATGAACAATCTGAGGGGGAAATCAAGAAAAAAATTCCATTTACAATTGCAACCAAAAGAATAAAATATTTAGGAATAAACTTAACTAAAGATATAAAAGACCTATACAAAGAAAACAAGAAATTGTCAAAAGAAATCACAGAAGACCTAAATAAATGGAAGGGTATACAGTGTTCATGGATTGGAAGACTAAATATAATTAAGATGTCAATTCTACCTAAATTGATTTACAGATTCAATGCAATACCAATAAAAATCCCAAAAACTTACTTTACAGAAACAGAAAAACCAATAACCAAATTTATCTGGATGGGCAGGGTGCCTCAAATAGCTAAAAATATCCTGAGAAAGAAAAATGAAGTTGGAGGCCTCACACTACCTGACTTTAAAGTGTATTATGAAGCTACAGTAGTCAAAACAGCATGGTACTGGCATAAAGATAGATATACTGACCTATGGAATTGAATAGAGTGTTCAGATATAGACCCTCTCATCTATGGACAATTGATCTTTGATAAGGCAGTTAAGCCAACTCACCTGGGACAGAACAGTTTCCTCAATAAATGGTGCCTAGAGAACTGGATATCCACATGCAAAAGAATGAAAGAAGATCCATATCTCACACCCTATACAAAAATCAACTCAAAAAGGATCAAAGACCTAAACGTTAGATCTAAGACTGTAAAACTTTTAGAAGAAAATGTAGGGAAATATCTTATAAATCTTATGATAGGAGGCGGTTTCCTAGATCTTACACCCAAAGCACGAGCATTGAAGAAAGAATTAAACAAATGGGAACTCAAACACTTTTATGCATCAAGATCTTCATCAAGAAAGTAAAAAGACAGCCTACACAATGGGAGACAATATTTGGAAATGATATATCAGATAAAGGTCTAATATCCAGAATATATAAAGAGATTGTTCAACTCAACAACAAAAAGACAGACAACTCAATTACAAAATGGGCAAAAGACATGAACAGACACTTCTCAGAAGAGGAAATACAAATGGCCAAAAGGCACATGAAATGATGCTCAACTTCACTGGCTATTAGAGAAATGCAAATCAAAACCACAATGAGGTTATCATCTCACACCCACCAGAATGGCCATTATCAATAAAACAGAAAATGACAAGTGCTGGAGAGGATGTGGAGAAAGAGGCACACTTATCCACTGCTGGTGGGAATGTCAAATGGTACAACCACTGTGGAAGATGTTGTGCTGGTTCCTTAGGAAGCTAAGTATAGAATTGCCATATGATCCAGCAATACCATTGCTAGGTATCTACTCAGAGGACACGAGGGTAAGGATACACATGGACGTTTGCACGTCAATGTTTATAGCAGCATTATTTACAATTGCCAAGAAATAGAAACAGCCAAAACATCCATCAACAAAGGAGTGGCTAAGCAAGTGGTGGTATATACACACAATGGAATACTATGCAGCTGTAAGACAGAATAAAGTCATGAAGCATGTAACAACATGGATGGACCTTAAGGACATTATGCTGAATCAGATTAGCCAGGAACAAAAGCACAACTACTGTGTGGTCTCACTGATACGAACTGACATTAGCAAATGAACTTGGAGAATTTCATTTGGTAACAGAGACCACCAGGAGAAAGAAATGTGGTAGATATTGGGTAACTGGAGCTGAAGGAATACAGATTGTGCAACAGGACTGATTATAAAAATTCAGAAATGGATAGCACAATACTACCTAACTAATACAATAATGTTAGTACACTGAATGAAGCTGAACGCGAGAATGATAGAGGGAGGAAGCCTGGAGGCACAAATGAAATCAGAGGGAAAGATAAACAATAAAGACAAAGATGGTATAATCTAGGAATGCCTAGAGTATATAATGATAATGACTAAATGTGCAAATTTAAAAATGTTTCTGCATGAGGAAGAACAAAGGAATGTCAATAATACAGGGTATTGAAAATAGATGGTAATTAATATTTTAAAACTTTAACATATTTATGTGACATAGAAAATATTTATTTGGTACAAAATTTATATTTTGACTAGTGCATTTCCTAATATAACTTATGTGGAAAGCTTAATTGAACACCATAGTACTTGGAATCTTGTGTAGGGTATGAGATTTTGTAGGTTTGTCCAGAGTGATGCCCAGATAAATCCCAGAGGGATTTGAACAGTGAATAGGGAAGCATTTGCAGAGTTCCCTAGGGGGAATGGTGAGAAAAGGGGAAAATTCAATTTCCCCAAGTGGTGAATTCTTGATATTCTCACAAGCAGTGGGGACAGCCAAAACAATAGGCTGAGCCTCCAATCCTGGGGTTTGTTCATATGAAACTTAATCCTGCAAAGAATAGGCTAAGCCTACTTAAAATTAGGCCTAAGAGTCACCCCCAAGAGAACCTCTTTTGGTGCTCAGATGTGGCCTCTCTCTCTCTAGCCAACACAACAAGCAAACTCACTTCCCTCCCCCTCTCTACGTGGGACATCACTCCCAGGGGTGTGGACCTTCCTGGCAACGTGGGACAGAAATCCTAGAATGAACCGAGACTCAGCATCAGGGGATTGATAAACCTCCTCGATCAAAAGGGGGAAGAGAGAAATGAGACAAAATAAAGTGTCAATGGCTGAGAGATTCCGAACAGAGTCAAGAGGTTATCCTGGAAGTTATTCTTATGCATTAAATAGATATCACCTTGTTAGTTAAGATGTAATGGAGAGGCTGGAGGGAACTGCCTGAAAATGTACAGCTGTGTTCCAGTAGCTATGTTTCTTGAAGATGATTGTATAATGTATAGCTTTCACAATGTGACTGTGTGATTGTGAAAACCTTGTGTCTGATGCTCCTTTTATCCACCTTATCAACAGACAAGTAAAACATGTGGAATAAAAATAAATAAAAGGGGGAACAAATGTTAAAAGAAATTCAGATTGAAATGCTAGTGACTAATGAAATGGAGGGGTAAGGGGTGTGGTATGTATGAATTTTTTTCTGTTTTCTTTTTATTTCTTTTTCTGAACAGATGCAAATGTTCTAAGAAATGATCATGATGATGAATATGCAACTATGTGATGATATTGTGCATTACTGATTATATATGTAGAACAGAATGATCATAAGTTAAGAATGTGTTCGTTCGGTGTTATGTTTTTTTAAAAAAAATTAATTAAAAATAATAAAAATAATAAACTCCAGGGTGGGCAATGGTGGCTCAGTGGCAGAGTTCTCACCTGCCATGTTGGAGACCAGGGTTCATTTACTGGTGCCTGCCCACGTAAAAGAATAATAATAAAAAATAAATAAATAAATAAACTCTATTTGGTGCTCAAAGTTGTGAATAGATGGTGGAAATTACTTTCTCTTAATTTGTATATTTATAATCAAGTGTTGATTGTGCACAACTGACCAGGATTGTGAGAGTTCTTTTGTTTGTATTTTTTTAAAAGAGAACTTTTTTCATTTATTAAATAACATGTTCCCTTTTGTTTTGTAAATAAATGTACCCCCAAGTTGTTAATGTATATTAAAAGAGAGGGTCCTTCAAAAAAATATTTTTTTAAAACACACGGGTGTGATGACAAGCAACTTGACTGGGAAGCCGTGAGTAACACAGGTCCTGTATGGCCTTTCCTTGATGTGAAACTTGAACTAGTCGATTTTTTGAAGGCTTATAACCTAATCTTGAGTATTTGTTGTTGTGTACAATACCATTTGTATAAAAAAAATAGAAAAAAAAAGGCATAATTTTCATTACAGATTTATTTTCATTGCAACCTTTAGACATTGTGATACACTGAAATCATTTTTCTACTGTCAGAGAAGTAACTTTTTTTTCATGCTGGTATTTTTTCAATAGTAATATAGCCTTTGTATTGAGACAAGTTTTCATCATTATTTTCAGAAAGATTTTTCGCTAAGAAAAAATTAAACATGTTAACATTTTTCATTTTATTTCATATTTTCTTTAAGGAGTATGTTCTCAATCATTAATAGAATTGTTTCTGGGAGGGAATTCCATATCTGGTCAATATCATTATATTATTTTGTATTTTTCCTTGGAATAAGTTAATTTTATGATGCTAAAAAAAAGACTAAAGGGAAAAAAGTACAATACAAAGTTATAGTGGTCAAAACAGCATTAGCTTGCAGAAAGATAGACATATTGATGTATGGAATAAAACTGAGAGTTCAGAAATAGACCTGTACATTTATGATCAATTGATTTTTAACAAGGCTGCCAAGTCCACTCAATTGGGACAGAATAGTCTCTTCAACAAAGGGTGCTGGGAGAACTGGATATTCTCAACCAAAAGAATGAAAGAGGATCCCTATCTCACACCTTATTCAAAAATTCACTTAAAATGGATCAAAGACCTAAACATAAGGGCTAAGACCATAAAACTAGAAGAAAATGTAGGGAACCATCTTTAAGATCTTGTGGTAGGTGATAGTTTCTTAGACTTCACATCCAAAACATAAGCAACAAAAGAAAAAAAGATAAATGGGGCTTCCTCAAAATTAAATACTTTCGTGCTTCAAAGGACTTTGACAAAAAGGTAAAAAGGCAGCCTACTCAATGGGAGAAAATATTTGGAAACCACATATCTGATAAAGGTTTACTTTCCAGAACATATAAAGAAATCCTACAACTAAATATTAAAAGACCAACAACCCGTTTTTAAAAATGGCCAACAGACTTGAACAAAGATTTCTCCAAGGAAGAAATACAAATAGCTAAAAGTACATGAAAAAATACTTGGCTTCATTAGATATTAGGGAAATGTAAATCAAAACCACAATGAGATATCATTTCACACCCGTAAGTAAGGTCACTACTAAACAAACAGAAAACCACCAGTGTTGGAAAAGATGTGGAGAAACAGAACACTCATTCATTGCTGGTGGGAATGTAAAATGGTGTAGCCATTATGGAAGACAGCTTTGCAGTTTCTAAGGAAGTACAGAACTGCCATATGACCCAGCAATCCTGCTACTAGGTATATACTCAGAAAAGCTGAAAGTAGGGATACAAGCAGACATCTGCACTCTGATGTTCATAGTAGCATTATTCACAATTGCTAAAAGATGGAAGCAACCCAAGTGTCCATCAACCGATGAATGGTATATACATATGATGAAATATTATTCAGCTGTAAAAAATGAAAGCAGTCCTGATGCATGCAATAACATGGATGAACACTGAGGTCATCATGTTGAATGAAATAAACCCGACAGAAAGGACAAATATCTTATGAACTCAATGATAAAATAATTAGAAGCAAATTCATAGAGTCAGAAACTAGAATACAGGTTACCAAGGGCTGGCGTAGGGGTAGGAATGGGGAATTAATGCTTAATTGGTACAGAGTTGGTGTTTGGGGTGATGGAAAAGTTGTGGTAATGGATCGAGGTGATGCTAGCACAACACTTTGAATGTAATTAACAACATCGAATTATATATATGAATGTAGTTAAAAGGGGAAATTTTAGATTATATATATGTTGCTAGAATAAAAATTACAAATAAAGGATGGGTAGGCCACAGCGGTTCACCAGGCAGAGTGGTTCAACATGCTAGAGACTCAGGTTTGCTTCCTGGTGCCTGTCCATGTAAAAAAAATAAAAATAAAAAAAAGAATGGATGAAGTCAATAGTACTGACTCTGAAAAATCTGACTCTGAAACTAAAAATATATAAAGAAATGAACAGATAAATAAGAAAAAAGAAAAGCAAGTTGCAAAACAATATTTATGGTGTGGTTCCACATATATTAAAAGAAATGAAAACCAATAAGCCTAAATGTATTTTTCTGTGTATTTGTAAATGTATAGAAGAAGTTCTGGAAGGATATATACAATACAATTAACCACGGTTACATCTAAGGAGAGAAGTGGGGTTGTGGGGAAGGGTGATTTTCATTTTTTATTCTTATACTTGTAGATTGTTATTTTGAATTTTGTTATTTAAATTTCTGAAAAGAAAACAAAAATATTTACAATCTAAATTGACCTCAAAAGTCAGTATGGGAAAAGTTGAGGTGAAATATGGAGGTGACTCAGGAGTAAGATTCCCACGGGCAGAGGAACTTGGTATAAGCAACTTGCCAGGTGGGAAAAGTCAGGTTATTCAGAATTTGGGGGGCATAAATAGGGCACAGGCTGCATGGCCTGTGTGTAGGTAAACTGGCGGGAAGTAAAGGAGAAGGGTTAGATCAGACAAAAGAAAAAGAGGGAAGAAATGGGAGAAGAGGAGAAAAGCCAGGAAAGCATAGTGGACTGAAGGTCAGGCCAAGTGGGACTCACAGAAATGGTCCTGCTTCCAATCTACAGAACTGTCATCTAGTTTGAGTCCTTCCCATTGTGTCTGTAACCTAGATGGTAACATAAATAACCTAGATGGTAACAAAGCAGGCCAAATGTAAGACCTTAAATGACAACTAACCTTTTATCTCCATTTTGGAGGCATTTAGGGAGTGGTGGAGACTGTACAAACCTAAGAGCTGCCAATGAGTGACCTCTGGTGTAGATGAAAGACCTGCTGGTCAGAGAGCAAACTTGCCTGTGGTCACACAGCATTTCCCAAAGAGCAAGTCTTCATCTTCACAGTTGCGAGGTATGGGAGTGGCTCACAGGAGTGAGGGAGGTGAAACAGCCAAGCTTTAAGGTGCTTTCCAGTCTGAGCTGCAACTGACAATCTGATACCTGTGAGGGGCAGTCCTCAGTGATGATTTGGTGGCTTTGTTGCTCTCATTTGCAAATCTCCTTATCTTGGAGATTTTTTCAATTTATGGCTCAGATTTCTTAAATGCACTTAAAAATAAAAATCAAATACCTGCTGTTGCAAAACCCAAGAGAGCCACAAAGGCACTTACATGTGGTTCACATTCATGTTCTAACTTTGAGGAGCTGTGCTACACAACTGCTACTTGTTTAACTTTTTTAAACTTGTCTCCAAATAAATGGTTTGTATTGTGTGTGTGTGTGTTTATATTAAATATTGGAGAACGTTTTTGTTTTGTAGCTTTTAGAAAGTGAATAAAAATTAACTTTAACATGTCAGCTGTACAAACACGCTTTCAAATCAATGGAGGAGTTCCCAGAACATTGCAACACCTTGAATATTCCAAGGTAAAGGCTGAGGTTTGCTCAGTTGGACCAACAGGAGTCCTGCCAGTTTCCCCCTTTCTTCCCAGAAGCCTTGCTGTAGCCCCAGATCCAATGACTCACCAGGTAGCTGGCCATCATTTCAGAACTTAGATCTAATTCAGCCATCCTTTGGTGCACCAGATCCAAGGAGCCAATGAGGCATGCTAGAGTAGGTCTGCTAAGGAAATTCTGGGTGGTGATTACACACAAGACAGGGACAGGACTCACCTGTAGGGTAGGGTGAGGGGTTTGGGGGGGAGGGAGCCCTTTCTGCCCTATCTCTCCATTTAAGTATTTCCTTTGCAAACATTCATACTTCATTTATCTAGTTTTAAATGAGTTACTTTATAAATTACAAATGAAATCAACCATATTATAGAATCATCTATAACCCTACAACTAATGTTAGGGTTTGGGGATATTTCTTTTGACTGTTTTTCATATATATTTCAACATAACTCTAATCTCAATGTCTGCCTATTTAAATACTTTGACTTCTCTGCCATTCATGTCATGAGTATTTTCCAAATGGCCAGTCTTCATAATAATAATCATTATCATCAATTAAACGACATTATAATAATCCATTAGAGAATGCACTTTAATGCAAACACACTTAACTGTTACTTGGCTATGGAATATTTAAGTTGTTCATAGATTTTTTTGCATTTATAAATAATGCCGTGATGCACATCATCATTCTGAGAAATGTTTCCATATTTTGGATTATTTCTTTAAGAAAGATTTTCAAGTGAGGGATTACTGGGTCAAAGGGTATCTTGAGTTTGTTTGTCACTTTGAAATCTCTGTTCAGTTCTATGGCACCTCTTGCTACCCTTTTTTTTTTTTAATGTTTCTTATTGTGAGATATAACATATATACAAAGAAAAGAAAGAAAAAGCAATAACTTTCTAAGCACACTTCAACAATTACTAACATAACAGATTTCAGGAGTTGTTATGGGTTACCATTCCACTATTTCATTTTTTTTTTTCTAGCTGCTCCAAAACACTGGAGGCTAAAAGAAATATCAATATAGTGATTCAGCAGTCATGCTCATTTGTTAAATCCCATTTCCTCTGTTACAACTCCTCCTCCTCCTCCTTTGATCCTTCTCCCACTCAATAGGATCTTTAGGCAATGCTCATTCTGACATTTTCATGTTGAGAAGGGGTGTTGACACTAAAGAACAGGGAGATGTAAGTAGTTGATAATCTTGGAGAGGTTAGTCTCTCTGGGTTTCAGAATTTACCTGGCCTGGGAACCCTCTGGAAATTATAAGTTCCAGGAAAGCAAACCTAGTATATGAAACTTTTATAGGGTCTCAGTTCGAGCTCTAGGTATTCCTAAGAGTTAACAGGAGTGATGTTGTTTGGAGTTTAGCAAACCATGACAATTAGCACTATGGAACTGAAACTTGAGTAAGGATTACCTCCAGAATAGTCTCTTGACTCTGTTTGATCTCTCTAAGCCACTGGATGCCTTATTTTATTACATTTCTTTCCCCCTTTTCGGTTAGGAAGGCATTGTCGATCCCTATCCCAGGGTGCCAGGGCCAGACTCATCCCTGGGAGTCATGTCCCACATTTCAGGGAGACTTCCATTCCTGAATATTATGTCCCACATAGGGGGGAGGGTAGTGATTTTCCTCACATAATTGGGCTTAGAGAGAAAGAGGCCACACCTGAGCAAGAGAAGTTTTCCTGGAAGCTACTCTTAGGCCTTGTTAGCTTCTCCACTACAGAAATAAGTTTTAGAAGAGCAAGTCTCAAAATCAGGGGCTTGGCTTATTTTCTTGGGAGTCCCCAGTGGTTGAGAAGGGACTCAGGTTTCCAAGTTGGGAAAGCTTTATAGTTCCTTTTTTTTTTTTCCGTTGTACCCTCAAGGGACTACACTTTTTTTTTTCTATGCTGTGTGGTGGGGGTCACATTTCATTCTTTTTTCATGTGAGTATCCATTATTATGGCACCAATGTTGAATTTTTTTTCTTTTTGGGAAGTTCATGGGCGGGGAATTGAACCCAGGTCTTCTATATGGTGGGTAAGAATTCTACCACTGAACTACCCGTGCACCCCCATCTACCAATACTTTTTAATTATCAGCCACCATAGTCTGAGATGTATCCGGGTAACACATTAAGCTATATAGCATTACAAGGCATCGTTTCTGTTCTGGACTCACGGAGTTTGGGTTATTTAAATGAGCTATCCAGACAGGTTGCTTAGATTGTATTACAGAAAATTTAGGTTCTAGACACAATAAACCTCTCTGTCTTTGGTCTCATATGGTAGGTGGTGGTCTAGAGTATATACCCTATGATCTTTTACCCTGTATTCTGATTTATCTCAGTTCCAGTCAGATTAATTTGATTATCTCTAATTGAAGACTGATCCCTTTTTTGGTTACTTTGTTACCCTTTTTACTTCTACATTTCTTTCTGTCTTTGCCTCAGCTGGTCTAGGGTATATCTTTTGTAAAAACCTATAATCCTATCATCCTCAATTCCTTCATGTAAAGCAAGGTTTGCCTTACCTCCATCACTTCTCAAGCGTTCTTACCAATCAGAGGACATTTAACTGCAAAAAGGAATGTGACCAGTCATGGAAAAGTCACTGAGATGAGTGTGGGATTAAGCAAGATATTAGAAAAGGCCCAGCAAAGTTAAGAGATCCTGAAGCAGCCCCTGATGGAATCACACACTACCTTATCTTAGGTAGAAGCCCTTTGAGAAGTGCTTCTGAGAGATGGTGGAAGGTGAGGGAGATAGAGGGACACATTCAGTTTGGCTGGCAGCAGCGTGACCTTAAGGGAAATGGGCTGTGTATGAGATGGAAAGACCTGCGCTTATTTATAACTTGAGAGGGTTATTTGCTGGATGAGCTCTAAGTTCCTCCAGAATTGGGATATGGTAGATTCCTGAGAGGTGATTTAGGGTTAGAAGTGAGATAAGAATCAATGAAGGCAGGGCCAAGATAGTAAAGATGCTGACAGAAACTGGATGATGCAGAAGGGGCAAACTCTCAGCCAGATAGAAGAGCTGACAGGTGAGAGGGGGTGAGGTCAACTGGAGTCAAACAAATGAACAAAAGTTGCCTATGCTTGTCTGACAGCAGAGGACTAGACCATGACTTATTAACTGCTATCTATATCTATAATTCTGTGGAAGATGGAAGGGAAAGGAAGATACAATGGGGGTGTACTGGTTTGAAATGATGTATGTACCCTACAAAAGCCATGTTTTAATCCTAATCCCATTTTGTAAACACAGCCATTTCTTCTAATCCCTATTCAGTATTGAATGTTTGAAACTGTAATTAGATCGTCTCCCCAGAGATGTGATTTAATCACGAGCGGTTGTTATACTGGATTGCCATGTTTTAATCCTAATCCCATTTTGTAAACACAGCCATTTCTTCTAATCCCTATTCAGTATTGAATGTTTGAAACTGTAATTAGATCGTCTCCCCAGAGATGTGATTTAATCACGAGCGGTTGTTAAACTGGATTAGCTGGAGGTATGTCTCCACCCATTTATTTGGGTGGGTCCTGATTAGTTTCTGAAGTCCTATAAAAAAGGAAACATTTTGGAGAGATTTCTGAGAGCAGAGAATGACACAGCCACAGGGAGCAGAGTCCATCAGTCAGCAACCTTTGGAGATGAAGAAGGAAAATGCCTCCCAGGGAGCTTCATGAAACAGGAAATCAGGAGAAGAAGCTAGCAGATGATGCCATGTTCGCCATATGCCCTTCCAGATGAGAGAGAAACCCTGACTGTGTTCACCATGTGCCTTTCCAGATGAGAGAGAAACTCTGTGTTCACCATGTATCTTTCTCACTTGAGAGAGAAACCCTGAACTTCAGCGGCCTTCTTGAACCAAGGTATCTTTCCCTGGATGCCTGTGATTGGACATTTCTATATACTTGTTTTAATTGGGACATTTTCTTGGCCTTAGAACTGTAAACTAGCAACTTAATAAATTCTCCTTTTTAACAGCCATTTCGTTTCTG
Source organism: Tamandua tetradactyla (assembly GCF_023851605.1). NCBI lineage: Eukaryota > Metazoa > Chordata > Mammalia > Pilosa > Myrmecophagidae > Tamandua > Tamandua tetradactyla. Next base: position 31,104,178 of record NC_135333.1, read on the forward strand.
GTATATTGCGTTCTGGCAGCTAGCAAACTAGAACGGGGGGAAATGGGCTGTTTTTTCCCTCTTCTTTCCATTCTTTGAATAAATATTTCTAAAACATCTTGATTTGGGACTTTTTCTGATCATCTTAGTAAAACAAACTCAAATGAAATAATCGCTTGCAGCCTCAAATTCTTTTAGAGGATAGGCAAGGTTTAAGTAATTTAAAAAATTAATGAAGGAATAAGGAATGAGTTAATAAGCCATGTAGTTTGTAGACTTGGGTACTGATTACACCTCTGTGACATGACTCCCATTGGGCTAATATGGTCTCAGTCGCAGTGCAGGTGGCAACACCACAAGGATACTGGGTGGATTGTCATCCAAATCCTTCCTCAGAGCCTTCTTCACTGCATCCCTCACAGTGTATGAGATGGCCAGGTCCTCGTCCACTGGTATCATTGGGAAGGCTGTGACATTGATGACTTCCATCTTCCTGAAATAAGCCATTCTTGTCCACTGCAAACAAAAAGTTTCCACGTTAAAAAACCCACTCAGGGTGGGCAATGGTGGTGCAGTGGCAGAGTTCTCGCCTGCCATGCCAGAGACCCGGGTTCGATTCCCAGTGCCTGCCCATGTAAAAAACAAACAAAAACCCCCCTTATTTCCAACACCCATCTTATTCACTGTTCAACAAGCCTTCTAGACAAATTATAAGTAGCCTTGAACCATCTTGGAAAAGACTATCCATGCCCGTCTGCTAAGCAGGGCTGCTGGCGAGGCTGAGGCCATATGCTACATGGAGAAGAAAGGCTTTTATATGAGGAGTCCAGCCTTAACTGAGGATTTCAAGGCATATATACTAGTTCTTTCAACCTGCTGATGTCCCACATGGTGAAAACTGTCCTAGGTTTAAAACTAAGGAGAAGAGAATAGTGAAAAGGTCAGGGCCCCAGGCCACCCAGCAAGCCAGTTTCCAAACTAGAAACAACATCAAAACTCTTTGCCTCTCTGAGCCTCAAATGTAAAGTAAAAGATCTGGGTTAGGTGACCCTTGGGCCCTTTCCAGCTCTCAGATGCTTAGATTCTATGACACTGGGTCCATCTCCTAAGCATGAGGCTCATGATCTACCTGAGGATCTCTGCTACCTCTCAGAAAACTGGCCCCATCATTACTCTTCCTCCTTGGCTTCAGAACCTTCTGGTCTGACTACCCCCCTGGGTCTTTGTTTATTGGCCTGGAGTTCATCACCCTCATTTCTGAGCCCTCTATGTCCACAGTCTAGTGTTTTAAACCTAGTTTTAATGAAGCAAAAGACTTAGATATGGCCTTCAAGAAGCTCGTGCAAAGTGGAAGAAGAGAGAGAAAAGACAGAATTGATGACAAAATTAACCATGGTCCTCTTTCACCACATTCTCCTTTCCTTTTCTTTGTTTCACGCCCTCTGCTCTACCCTCTTCTTGCCAGCCATGCATCCTACACACGTGCCTCCAATGAACTTCTTCCTGATCCCTGACTATACCATGCTCTTCAGGCCTCTTTGCCTTTGCACATGCTGTTCCTCTGCCATAAATGTCCTTCCCTGCTGCTTTCCTTAAATTATAAATTTCTATTCAACTCTCAGGCCAACTGATTTATCTTCTGGAAAATCTTGAATTCCTCAAGGCCATTAGTGCTGCCTCTCCTCTGTGTAAGTCCAGGATTGTGCTGTCATCTCTCTATTACAGCACTTACATTATTGAACTGGAATTGTTTGCTACTACATCTTTTTGTATTAGACAAAATATTCTTTAAAGACTAGGTTCCCTCAAAATTTGATTCAGTTTTAGATTCACTCACTTATCACACTCTTTCCTAGCCTGAAAAAAAGGTATCTGTCTTGGGCTGTCCTAAGCCAGTTGCGTTACAGGAAAGCCTGGCCTAGGCTCAGCTCAATACTTTTTCTTCCCACCTGCTCCTAGCATTTAGCCATACAGGTAAGAGGTGGAGAAAGAGAAGGTATGTGCGTTTTAGGGCTCCTCACTTTTCTCCCACCCATCCCCCAGCATAACTGGAAAACTACAGCATTTTCTTTGAAAAACTAGGTTTAGGGCTACCCTGCTGAAAATCCTCTTGTTTTAGTTTAATATCATTACTTATGACTAATGGGAAAATTGAACATGTGTCTTTAGAAAAATGTTTAAAATACACATCACATTCCCTTCTGAATTTTTTTATCATACTATGTTAGAATAAGTATTCTCTGAAATATGATAAGTAAATGTTTACCATCACTACTTAGGGGCAGAAAGAAGAGGGGAGAGAAAACTAACTTTCATCGAAAATTGACCCTGTGCCAAGCAAGCACTGTGCTTGGGTCAGGTGGATGGATAAACACCAAAGCTACTTAGGTAGCTTATGTTCAAATGCCCCCTGTTTGACTTTGGAGTCAGGCAGACTCGGGACTGAATTGACGAGATTAACTCATCATTCAATGAATATTGACTTAGTGCCTATCATATGTGTTCATACTGATAACAGGATGGTGTGATAAAACAGATATTATGCCTGCCCTAAAGGAGCTTAAGTCTAATGGGGGAAACATGCAATAATCAAATGATTACATAAGTGACTATGCAATAACTACGACCATTGCTTCCAAAGAAGGTACACATGCTATAAGATGACATAATAGTGGGTTTTGACTTAGTCTCACAGCAAGGAGCTGATGGAAGAGAAGGAGTTAATTAGACAAAGGGGAGTGGAATGACATCAGAACAGAGGGAAGCAAGGCTGCAAAAACAGGAAGAGGCTAAATCTGTACTAATACAGTAGCCACTGGCCACACCTGATAACTGAACGCTTGAAATTTGGTTAGTGTGACTGCAGATAAATTTTAAAACCGAAGCAGAGTTAATTTTAAAATATTAATTATATGTTGAAAATAATATTTTGGTCATATTGGGCTAAATAAATGATTATTCATATTAATTTCACCTGTTTTTGTATTTTTGTCTTTAAAAAAATGTAGCTCCTACAAACTTTTAAATTACACATGGCTCATATTATGACATTATGCTTCTATTGGAAAGCTCTGGTCCAGACCCTTCTAGGACGGGACTACTCTTCCCAAAGCAGTGTGTGTCGTTGGAATAGATTTGCCCTTGAAGCCAGGACACCCTGGGTTCAGTTCCTCATTAGGAACCCAATAAATATCCCCTGAATGAAAGAACAAATGGTCCTGAGTTTCTCCATTTATCTAACGGAACTAATAATAGACGCTGTCGGTACTTCACGAGATCTGGAGTTGATTCTCGAGTAGTTTTCAGACCCTTGTTCTCTGTGTGACTTTGAAGCAGTTCTTGGGCCTCAGTTTCTCCTGCCTGTAGAAGCGAATGAGAGTTCACGCGCGGGGAAGGCCTGCTCGGGATCCGGCGCGCTGCCCCAGGCAAACAGGGCGGGCCAGCATTTGTCCATCCACAGGTCTTACCTGAAGTCATGGACGGAATCCGATTACCTCGAGGCCGGTTCCGCCACAGGTTCCTCAGGGGACCACGCAAAGTGAGGGACTTCGCAAAGTTCTGGATGGGTTGCCAGACACCCGTTGCCCCTACATCCACTTGGGAAAAGTGCCTTTTGCTTTGTGGTCGGGAGGAGGAGGAGGAAGACCATTTTGCCACTGTGAGACCTGGCGTTCTCAAGGCAACGCCCTGCGCAGCCGCCACTTTCGTCTTTCCCACAATAGAACCGCGAACCAGCCCGGTGGCCGCCGCGAGACGCCGTTACCACGGTGATGAGCTGGCCGCCGTAGAGGTGCAGGACTAGACCAATGTTTTTGGGGGGAGAATGAAAATATTTCTCCGTCATGGCCTATAATATGGGGAATGTAAATGATTTCAAAAGAAAGCTGCTGTGTATATACTGTGAAATTTATCGAGAGAAGTTTGCAAGATGTTCTGGTGTTTTGCGTAGACTCGCCTTGGGGCCACCCCGCTCTGGGAACCCCCTTTAATTAGGTGGTGGAGTCCAGGGCGGGGCTGCGCGCGCGCTCTGGGAGCCGGGGGTGATGGAGCCGGCCGTGAGCCGCGGTAGTGGTGGGTGACTGGCACCTAGGAGGGTCATTGCAGGCCAGCTGTCGGGGTCCGCTTCTCCTCGGGCTCTGGGACCACGTCAGGTAGGTCCCCGAGCACGGTACCGCCCGAGGCAGCGAGGCCTGGGTAGCCTGAGGGGACAGAAGAGGGCTGGACGCCCTGGCCTCCCCAGAGAGGGGCGGAAAGTCTGTTCTGCACTTTACTCAGGGCCTCAGCGAAGCTGGAGGGGCCTGGGGCGCGGCGCAGGGGGCGGGGCCCGAGCTCAGCCTCGGCCTGTCACTTCCCTTCTCGAGGTCTATTTCCTCGGTTTTAACTTGAGATTGTAATTCCAACTCCTTAGGTCTGCAGAGAAGGTGATCTTGCGTGTAAATGTGATCGGGCATGTGGACGTTAAGAACCGTTAGTTGAGTCCGAGAGCCCCGGGTGCCTCGTGGCTTTACCTGCGCAGCATGTGCTGGACTGGCTCTTAACTTTTTGAGATATTGGTATCCTTTTGGGAATTTGATAAGAACCGAAGACTCGTCCCTTAACCTTCTTGTTAGAATTACCATAAGATGGTGTATTTTAGGGCCCATTGCAAACTGTAAAGCATTGCATAATGATTAGTGATCATTATGACCAAGGAGTAGACCTTGGTCGAAGCCCACATCCACTACTTTCCCACAGCGTGATTTGGGACCGGTTATTTAGCTTCTTGAAGCCTCAGTTTTCTGATCAGTAGATGGGGACGTACTTACTTGAACTACTTCCAGGGTTGTTGTGAGGCTCAAATGCCACTGCTTTTTATACACATTAAAGTGCTAACAACCTGAGAGTCAGGTACTGTTATTAACCCTGATTATAAATAAAGAAACTGAGGCCCAGAGAGAGTAAGTGCTGGGGTCACCCTAGAGGTGAGTGAAAGAGCAATGATTGCAATCCAGATATATTCTCCTCCCTTCATTCACTTCCTCAGAGTGCACCTTCTCTCCTTAGGAAGTTTCACTGCAAAGAAGGCTCCTGTGGGCCAAAGGGGCGCCTGGGTCCCTCAGGCCCACACTAATTAATGCCTCAGAGCTCCAGGATAGCAGCCAGAGTTGTTTGTGAATTATTGGATCTGCCTTAGAAGGCAACTAGCCCAAAACCTTCCTTTTCCTCATTTTTAATATATGATGACAATTCTTGGTTTAAGGATTAGGAGAACTAATGAGATCATGAGTGAAGTGCCCCAATTAAAACCCAGAGAAATAAAATGACTTGTTCAAGGATTAGCAAGTACCTGAGGGGCAAAGCCCAGCCTAGAACATGATTTATGATGTGTCAGACATGATGCTTTTAGCATAATCTAGGGCTTTGACAGGAACTGCTTTGCTTATTTTCCTTCTTCAAAGGTCTCCAGATACTTGGAGAGGCAAGCACTGTTTTTTTCATAAATCCTTTTTTTCATAAATATACATGATTTATACTATCATTGTAATATATTAAATGCAAAGGTATATTTCCATAATATATAATTATTTTACATTATATTATACCAAATGATTTTTACCAATGTTTGACCATTTTTTTATTCAGTTATCCTACTCTCCTCATGTGTAACTACTATGAAGACTTTGGTGTATCCTTCCAGATCTTTTTTTTATTTACACATATAAATTCTTGCTTTTTTCTTACTGACTTCTTATAATGATATTCTACTATCCACATTGTTCTTTCGTATCCTATCTTAATGTTAGAGCATGTGTTGGAGAACTTTTCAGGTCAGTCAACATAGAGCTATCTTATTGGTTTTAAAGGCTGTTTAGTATTCTATTTTAAGAATGTTTACCACAATGTATTTGTCCACACCAACACTGGTAAACATTTTGGATTGTTTGTCATTTTTCACTACTGCCAACAAGGTAATAAATTTGTTTGAACTTGTGCAAATGTTTCTGGAGGATAAATTTCTAGAAATTGGATTTGCTGGCCAAAAAGTATATGCACATTTAAAATTTTGCCGGTTTTTTCTAATTGCCTTCAAAAGAATTACAACATTTTTTATTTTCACTGATGGTAAATGGAAGTATCTTTTTCATCACTGTGTCAGGGGTCCCCAAGACCATCCCTTAGTTCTGTGATTCCTGTGATTCACAGGATTCAGCATATAGTTATACTCATGGCTATGGTTTATCACAGTGAAAGGATACAAGTCAAAATCAGAAAAGGGAAGAGGCACATTGGGCAAAGTCCTGAAGAAACCAGACACAAGCTCCCAAGAGTTCTCTCCCAGTGAGTCACACAGGACATGCTTAATTCTTATGTCTGGTTGTGATACAAATGTGTCAAAGTATGACAGAAATGTGGTGTACCACGAAAGCTCATTAGAGACTCAGTACCTAGAGTTTTCACCAGGGGTTAGTCACATAGGCACCCTCTGTGTGTTAGTTAGATTCAGTTGTCAACTTGGCCAGGTGAGCATACCTAGTCTTGTTGCTGAGGACATAAGCCAATGGTACATGAACCTCATCTGTTGCTGATTACATCTGCAGTCGGCTAGGAGGCGAGTCTGCTGCTATGAGTGATGTTTGACTGAATTGGCTGGTGCTTAAATGAGAGATCCCAACGTAGCACAGCTAAGCAGCTCGGCATTCCTCATCTCAGCACTTAGCAGCTCAGCCCAGGCCTTTGGAGATGCAGAAAGAAGTCACCCCGAGGAAAGTTGTTGGAACCCAGGGGCCTGGAGAGAAGACCAGCAGAGACCATCTTGTACCTTCCACGTAAGAAAGAACCTCAGTGGAAAGTCAGCTGCCTTTCCTCTGAAGAACCAACAAAATAAATCCCCTTTTATTAAAAGCCAATCCGTCTCTGGTGTGTGCATTCCGGCAGCTAGCAAACTAGAACACTCTGCCTGGCATGTACCAAGATTCTGGACCCCCAGAAGGAAGGCAGGTATTCAGCATAAACCGCATTATTTACACGAACAGTTTAGGCACACTGAGCCACTCTCATCAGTTTTGGGAATGATGGGAATGCTCCTGAAATCCCAGTTCCTAGATGTCACCGAAAGTCCCAGCTTGCAAGCAGGCCTTTCTAAGACCATTCTAGAGATCTGCTAGATTAACTCTTCTCTGTACACCTTTACCCTCACCAGCATTGGATATTATGCATCTTTTAAATTTTTTCCAACGTGATGGACGAAAATGCTTCTTTTTAAATGTGCCCCGCAAATTATTAAAATAAGGGCAATTTAATAGATTAGCTAACTGATCAGGGAATTTCAGAATTAAACAGTACAAATTCTGATACTTAGCATAACATGAAGTCTTTTACCCTTGCTTGCATACTTCTTGGAGGAAGGGAGTGGGGGCAGAGGGTTGTTGTACCTCCTGCTGATACAACCATTCTCATCTTTTTTTCCAGGGTACTCTGAAAGTAAAAATTCTTTAGGGGTGGTATTACACTTAGGAATTAGAATGAGTTTAGGAGTCAGATAGTCTTGCTTAGATCCTTTACTCACTAGCTGTGGATCTTAGGCAAATTGGTTAAATTATCTGAGCCCACAAGATTTTTTGTCACAGCAAGCTGCTTAGATGAAGTTCTTAATGCAGCTCTTGATGGTGGCTTTACTGTCAAGACCATACCTGGTCACTTAAATAGCAAATTGTAAGCCCCGATCTCAACTTTTCAGAATTTTAAGTTATGAAGTGCCAAAAGGTACTTGTTGATTTTATTTATGCCAGTAGGGATAAGCAAAATGTCTCTAATTTGTGACCATAATCACAGCAGTAATGAACCTTAGGTCGTGACTAGTGTTTATCATAGAAATATACTAATTTAATAAATCGATACAAGTTGAAAAAAAATTTATCCAAGCTCTACTTTCCTATCTTTATTATGGGTGGAAAAATACCTACCTACCTTGCAGGGTTGCTGCAAGGAATATAAGAAATATATGAACTATTCCAATATAGGATCCAACTCATGGAGGGTACATAGGAAATTACATTAATTTTTGGTGACTTTCCCTTTTCTTCTTTGGGGTAAAATCTTTCTTCCTCGTTATTCCTCTGTTTCACTGTTATCTGTCCTTTATAGATTTAAGATTAATTCTCTTCCCTTTTCCACATTATCACCTTTTTCTCTTCTCTAGCAGAAACATGCCATTGTGTTTTGGATGAGTGGTCGCACAGCTTCAAAACCCTCAACATCCTGGACCCCACCCCTTGCCCCTCTACAACTAAGCTGGAGACATTCTGGTTTGCCCAAGGCCTGTGGTGTGGTCCCCAGGCCCAAACAGTTTTTATTTACATATATACACCTACCTGTGAAATATCAGGAGGAAACATCCTCCAATATCTTTATACCCATTTTTAAAAATTTATTTGCAAATCATTTTATATATATACTTCTTTGTTTTATATTATAAAAGCCCCAAAGGGCCTTCTAAACTTTTATCATTATTTTTAGTGAAACTAATTTCCACATCACTGAAAACAGCATAGAAGTTTTTTTTTCATGTTCTTGTTGGATATATAGCTTGCCAATTATTATGCATTATCTTTTTTTTAATTTATTAATTAAAAAATAAGAAACAAAACAACATACATAATCAGTAATTCACAATATCATCACCTAGTTGCATATTCATCATTTCTTAGAACATTTGCATTAATTCAGAAAAAGAAACAAAAAGACAATAGAAAAAGAAATAAAATAAACACAGGAAAGAAAAAAAAAAGATTACCTATCATACCCCTTACCCCTTGCTTTCATTGATCACTAGCATTTCAAACTAAATTTATTTTAACATTTGTTCCCCCTGTTATTTATTTTTATTCCATATGTTCTACTCGTCTGTTGACAAGGTAGATAGAAGGAACATCAGACACAAGATTTTCACAATCACACAGTCCAATTGTTACAGCTGTATCATAATTCAATCATCCTCAAGAAACATGGCTACTGAAACTCTACATTTTCAGGCAGTTCCCTCCAGCCTCTCCATTACATCTTGAATAACAAGATGATGTCTACTTGATGCATAAGAGTAACCTCCAGGGTAACCTCTCGACTCTGTTTGGAATCTCACAGCCATTGACACTATCTCATTTCCCTCTTCCCCCTTTTGGTTGAGAAGGTTTTCTCAATCCCTTGATTCTAGTCGCAGCTCATTCTAGGGTTTTTCTCAATCCCTTGATGCTGAGTCTCTGCTCATTCCAAGATCTCTGTCCCACGTTGCCAGGAAGTTCCACACCCCTGGGAGTCATGTCCCATGTAGAGAGGGGTAGGGTGGTGAGACTGCGTGTTGTGTTGGCTGGAGAGAGAGGCCACATCTGAGCAACAGAAGAGGCTCTCTTGGGGGTGACTCTTAGGCCTAAATTTTAAGTAGACTTGACCTATCCTTTGCGGGGTTAAATTTCATATGAACAAACCCCAAGACTGGGGGCTCTGCCTATAGCTTTGGTTGTCCACACTGTTTGTGAGAATATCAAGAATTCAATTTGGGGAAGTTGAATTTCTCCCCGTTCTCACCACTCCCCGAGGGGGGCTTTGCAGATACTTTTCCACTCACTGATCGGATAACTCTGGGATTCATCGGGGCATCACTCTGGACAAACCAACAAAATCTCATGTCCTACCTGAGATTCCAAGTACTAATGGCATTCAATCAAACTGTCTACATAAGTTATATTAGGAAATGCACTAGTCAAAATATAAATTTTGTAACAAACATTTTTTGCTTTATTCTCACACGGAAGGTGACATTTTAAAATATTAATTACCATCTATTTTCAGTACCCTGTAATAATGACATTCCTTTGTTCTTCCTCATGCAAAAACATTTTTAAAATTGTACCTTGTACATTTCACTATTATTATACACTCTAGGCATTCCTAGATTATACCATCTCAATCTTTAACATCTCTCTTTCTGATTTCAATATGTCCCCAGCCCTCCTCCCTCTATCATATTCGCAGCTTCATTTAGTGTTTTAACATAATTATATTACAGTTAGGTAGTATTGTGCTGTCCATTTCTGAGTTTTTGTATCCAGTCCTGTTGCACATTCTGTATCCCTTCAGCTCCAATTACCCAATATCTTACCCTATTTCTATCTCCTGATGGTCTCTGTTACGAACAAAATATTCTAAGTTTATTCACTAATGTCAGTTCATACCAATGAGACCATACAGTATTTGTCCTTTAGTTTTTGGCTAGTCTTACTCAGCATGATGTTCTCAAGGTCCATCCATGTTGTTACATACTTCATAAGTTTATTCTGTCTTAAAGCTGCATAATATTCCATCGTATGTATATACCACAGTTTGTTTAGCCACTCATCTGTTGATGGACATTTTGGCTGTCTCCATCTCCTTGCAATTGTAAATAATGCTGCTATAAACATTGGTGTGCAAATGTCCATTTGTGTCTTTGCCCTTAGGTCCTCTGAGTAGATACCTAGAATGGTATTGCTGGGTCATATGGCAATTCTATATTCAGCTTTTTGAGGAACCGTCAAACTGCCTCCCACAGTGGTTGCACCATTTGACATTCCCACCAACAGTGAATAAGTGTGCCTCTTTCTCCGCATCCTCTCCAGCACTTGTCATTTTCTGTTTTGTTGATAATGGCCATTCTGGTGGGTGCGAGATGATATCTCATTGTGGTTTTGATTTGCATTTCTCTAATGGCCAGGGACGTTGAACATCTCTTCATGTGCCTTTTGGCCATTTGTAATTCCTCTTCTGATAGGTGTCTGTTCAAGTCTTTTTCCCATTTTGTAATTGGATTGGCTGTCTTGTTGTTGTTGAGTTGAACAATCTCTTTATAAATTCTGGATACTAGAACTTTATCTGATATGTCGTTTCCAAATATTGCCTCCCATTGTGTAGGCTGTCTTTTTACTTTCTTGATGAAGTTCTTTGATGCACAAAAGTGTTTAATTTTGAGGAGCTCCCATTTATTTATTTCTTTCTTCAGTGCTCTTGCTTTAGGTGTAAGGTCTATAAAACCGCCTCCAATTATAAGATTTATAAGATATTTTCCTACATTTTCCTCTAACTGTTTTATGGTCTTAGACTTGATGTTTAGATCTTTGATCCATTTTGAGTTAACTTTTGTATAGGGTGTGAGATACGGGTCCTCTTTCATTCTTTTGCATATGGATATCCAGTTCTCTAGGCACCATTTATTGAAGAGACTGTTCTGTCCCAGGTGAGTTGGCTTGACTGCCTTATTAAAGATCAAATGTCCATAGATGAGAGGGTCTATATATGAACACTCTGTTCGATTCCATTGGTCAATATATCTATCTTTATGCCAGTACCATGCTGTTTTGACCACTGTGGCTTCATAATATGCCTTAAAGTCAGGCAGCATGAGACCTCCAGCTTTGTTTTTTTTCCTCAAGATACTTTTAGCAATTCGGGGCACCCTGCCCTTCCAGATAAATTTGCTTATTGGTTTTTGTATTTCTGAAAAATAAGTTGTTGGGATTTTGATTGGTCTTGCGTTGAATCTGTAAATCAATTTAGGTAGAATTGCCATCTTAACTATATTTAGTCTTCCAATCCATGAACACGGTATGCCCTTCCATCTATTTAGGTCTTCTGTGATTTCTTTTAACAGTTTCTTGTAGTTTTCTTTGTATAGTTTTCTTTGTATATATATTTCTTTTGCCTCTTTAGTTAAATTTATTCCTAAGTATTTTATTCTTTTAGTTGCAATTGTAAATGGAATTCGTTTCTTGATTTCCCCCTCAGACTGTTCATTACTAGTGTATAGAAACACTACCGATTTTTGAATGTTGATCTTGTAACCTGCCACTTTGCTGTACTCGTTTATTAGCTCTAGTAGTTTTGCTGTGGATTTTTCAGGGTTTTCGACATATATTATCATATCATCTGTAAACAGTGATAGTTTTACTTCTTCCTTTCCAATTTTGATGCCTTGTATTTCTTTTTCTTGTCTGTTTGCTCTGGCTAGAACTTCCAACACAATGTTGAATAGCAGTGGTGATAGTGGACATCCTTGTCTTGTTCCTGATCTTAGGGGGAAAGTTTTCAGTTTTTCCCCATTGAGGACGATATTAGCTGTGGGTTTTTCATATATTCCCTTTATCATTTTAAGGAGGTTCCCTTGTATTCCTATCCTTTGAAGTGTTTTCAACAGGAAAGAATGTTGAATTTTGTCAAATGCCTTCTCTGCATCAATTGAGATGATCATGTGATTTTTCTGCTTTGATTTGTTGATATGGTGTATTACATTAATTGATTTTCTTATGTTGAACCATCCTTGCATACCTGGGATGAATCCTACTTGGTCATGATGTATAATTCTTTTAATGTGTTGCTGGATTCGATTTGCTAGAATTTTATTGAGGATTTTTGCATCTATATTCATTAGAGAGATTGGTCTATAGTTTTCTTTTTTTGTAATATCTTTGCCTGGTTTTGGTATGAGGGTGATGTTGGCTTCATAGAATAAATTAGGTAGCTTTCCCTCCACTTCAATTTTTTTGAAGAGTTTGAGCAGGATTGGTACTAATTCTTTCTGGAATGTTTGGTGGAATTCACATGTGAAGCCGTCTGGTCCTGGACTTTTCTTTTTGGGAAGCTTTTGAATGACTGATTCAATTTCTTTACTTGTGATTGGTTTGTTGAGGTCATCTATTTCTTCTTGAGTCAAAGTTGGTTGTTCATGCCTTTCTAGGAAGTTGTAATTTCATCTACATTGTTGTATTTATTAGCATAAAGTTGTTCATAGTATCCTGTTATTACCTCCTTTATTTCTGTGGATTAAGTGGTTATGTCTGCTCTTCCATTTGTGATCTTATTTATTTGCATCCTCTCTCTTCTTCTTTTTGTCAGTCTTCCTAAGGGCCCATCAATCTTATTGATTCTCTCATAGAACCAACTTCTGGTCTTATTGATTTTCTCAATTGTTTTCATGTTCTCAATTTCATTTATTTCTGCTCTAATCTTTGTTATTTCTTTCCTTGTGCTTGCTTTGGGGTTAGTTTGCTGTTTTTTCTCTAGTTCTTCCAAGTGGACAGTTAATTCCTCTATTTTTGCTCTTTCTTCTTTTTTGATATAGGCATTTAAGAGGGCAATAAATTTCCCTCTTAGCACTGCCTTTGCTGCATCCCATAAGTTTTGATATGCTGTGTTTTCATTTTCTTTTGCCTTGAGATATTTACTGATTTCTCTTGTAATTTCTTCCTTGACCCACTGGTTGTTTAAGAGTGTGTTAAGTATATGTGAAGTATATGAGCCTCCACATATTTGTGAATTTTCTGGCACTTTGCCTATTATCGATTTCCAACTTCATTCCCTTATGATCTGAGAAAGTATTTTGTATGATTTCAATCTTTTTAAATTTGTTGACTTGCTTTGTGACCCAGGATATGGTCTATCTTTGAGAATGATCCATGAGCACTTGAGAAAAATGTGCATCCCGCTGTTGTGGGGTGTAATGACCTATACATGTCTGTTAAGTCTAGCTCATTTATTGTAATATTCAAATTCTGTGTTTCTTTATTGATCTTCTGTCTAGATGTTCTGTCCATTGATGAGAGTGGGGAATTGAAGTCTCCAACTATTATGGTAGATGTGTCTATTTCCTTTTCAGTGTTTACAGTGTTTGCCTCATGTATTTTGGGGCATTCTGGTTCGGTGCATAAATATTTATGATTGTTATGTCTTCATGTTGAATTGTTCCTTTTATTAGTACATAGTATCCTTCTTTGTCTCTTTTAACTGTTTTACATTTGAAGTCTAATTTGTTGGATATTAGTATAGCTACTCCTGCTCTTTTCTGGTTCTTATTTGCATGAAATATCTTTTCCCAACCTTTCACTTTCAACCTATGTTTATCTTTGGGTCTAAGATGTGTTTCCTGTAGACAGCATATAGAAGGATCCTGTTTTTTAATCCATTCTGCCAGTCTATGTTTTTTGATTGGGGAGTTCAATCCATTAACATTTAGTGTTATTACTGTTTGGGTAGTACTTTCCTCTACCATTTTGCCTTTTGTATTTTATATGTCATATCTAATTTTCCCTCTTTCTACATTCTTCTGCACACCTCTGTCTTCTGTCTTTTCGTATCTGTCTCTAGTGTTCCCTTTAGTATTTCTTGCAGAGCTGGTCTCTTGGTCACAAATTCTCTCAGTGATTTTTTGTCTGAAAATGTTTTAATTTCTCCCTCATCTTTGAAGGACAACTTTGCTGGATATAGGAGTCTTGGTTGGCAGTTTTTCTCTTTTAATAATTTAAATATATCATCCCACTGTTTTCTTGCCGCCATGGTTTCTGCTGAGATCTGCGCGTAGTTATTGGGCTTCCCTTGTATGTGAAGGATTGTTTTTCTCTTGCTGCCTTCAAGATTCTCTCTTTCTCTTTGGCCTCTGACATTCTGATTAGGAAATGTCTTGGAGAACGTCTGTTTGGATCTATTCTCTTTGGGGTGCGCTGCAGTTCTTGGATCTGTAATTTTAGGTCTTTCATAAGAGTTGGGAAATTTTCAGTGATAATTTCCTCCATTAGTTTTTCTCCTCCTTTTCCCTTCTCTCCTCCTTCTGGGACACCCACAACACGTATGTTTGTGCGCTTCATATTGTCCTTCAATTCCCTGAGTCCCTGCTCATATTTTTCCATTTTTTTCCCTATAGTTTCTGTATCTTGTCGGATTTCAGAGATTCCATCCTCCAGTTCACTAATCGTAACCTCTGTCTCTTGAAATCTTCCATTGTAAGTTTCCATTGTTTTTTTCATCTCTTCTACTGTATCTTTCATCCCCATAAGTTCCGTGATTTGTTTTTTCAGACTTTCCATTTCTTCTTTTGTTCATTCCTTGCCTTCTTCATATCCTCCCTCAATTCATTGATTTGGTTTTTGATGAGGTTTTCCATATCTGTTCGTATATTCTGAATTACAGCTCTTCTATCTCATTTGAACTATTGGTTTGTTCCTTTGACTGGGCCATATCTTCAATTTTCCTGGTGTGATTTGTTATTTTTTGCTGGCATCTAGACATTTAATTACCTTAATTAGTTTATTCTGGTATTGCTTTCACTTCTCTTACCTAGGGTTTTCTTGCTAGATGAATTTGTTGTCTATCTGTTCTTTGACCTTCAGTTCAGCTTTTTCTGGACCTCTAGCTTAGGTTTTGTTTAACAGAGGATAATTTTTCAGTTCTTGTTTTCTTATTCCTTGCCCTGCTTGTTTCGTGCCTTTTCCCTCCCCACACTTAGGAGGGTCTACTTAGGTAATATAGACTCCAGCCAGTTTTTCCTGGGCTAAAATGGCCTCCTATCAGGGGGAAGGAGTCACCTGCATCAGTTTTCCCTGAGGGTGAGACCCAACAGGTTAAAAGACTTTCCTGTGAAGTCTCTGGGCTCTGTTTTTCTTATCCTGCCCAGTATGTGGCGCGTCTGCCTGCGGGTCGCACCAGCAAAAGATGTTGCGGCACTTTTAACTTTGAAGACTCTCCCTGCTGGGGGCGTGGTGGAGACGGAGGAGAGGTTGTAGACTGGTTTTAATGGCTTCAAATTGCCAAGCCCTGGGGTCTGAAGTCCTTGAGGGAGGGATTCCACCTGAGTTGGGCTTCACCCCTCTCCTGGGAAGGCACAGGTGGGAGACAGCCCTGAAAGCAGCCCGTTTCTGCCTATGCCTGGGGCAGTTGCAGCCAGAGAAGTCCCGCTGCTGAATCCAGAGGCTGCCAAGTCTCCATAGAAACACAGCCACTAAAACCTCTGTTTCCTCCCCTTTCCTCTTTTTCCGTGAGCCCAATGAGTGACCTTTGCCTTGACCAGGTTTCGAGTCTCTTTCCTTTCCCTCTGGGAAGCTGCCTGTGGGGGAGGGGCACCAGGCGCCGCGGCTTGGGGAACTCACGGTTTTGGGGAGGCTTGCAGCTGGTCCATCTGGTCTAGACTGGGGTACGCTGTGTGTCCGGTCACTGACGTGGCTCCGGGAGCTGTTCTGTACTGTTTCTGGTTATTTAGTAGTTGTTCTGGAGGACGAACTAAAACGCGCACATTGCTAAGCCGCCATTTTGGCCCTTCCTTCTCTGCATTATCTTTTTTTTTTTCTGCATTATCTTTTTTTTTTTTTTTTAAAGGAAAGACAGAGAGAAGGAAGGAAGGATAGAAGGAAGGAAGAGAGGAAGAAAGGGAAACATCTTTTTAAACATTTTCTTGTTTTATTGTATTTTGTTTCTCCGTTTTCGTTACATGGGCTGGGGCCGGGAATCGAACCGAGGTCCTCCGGCGTAGCAGGCAAGCACTTTGCCCGCTGAGCCACCGCGGCCCGCCCTCTGCATTATCTTTTAATCCTAGGTGATATAAAATCTTGTTTCAGAAGGTATTGAGAATTTTTTTTTTTTGCTAACTTCTTGCCAGATATGATTAACTCCTTACTGGTTTTATCTCATAATGTGGTGAAGGAAGCCTTTATACCTAGGAGTAGGAAAAGCTTGAGCTCTGCCATTTTCTTCTTGCTCACTTATGCTTTTGTTGTTATTTTCAGCCTACAATTTCTTAAGCTACTTGTATGTTATAAGTTAAAATTGGGTTATATATGGAAAAAAATAAACCCCAACTCTATCTCACACCATGTAAAAACTTAATTCCAGGTAAATCATAGTACTAAATCTGAAAGCTAAAACAATAAACATTTCTAGGAGATAACATATGATAATATCATGGCATTAGGGTAGGCAAAGATGTCTTCAATAAGACACAAAAACACTAATCATTTTTTAAAAAGATTGAAATTTCATTAAAATTAAAAACTTTTTAAATCAAAAGAAACCAGTAAGAAAGCAAAAAGGCAAATCCTGGGAAGGAAGAAGATATTTTCAGTACTATACGTATATGTAACAAAGGACTCATATGTAGCATATAGAAAGAACCCTTACAAATCAATAAAAAAAAAAAGACAACCCAATGGAAAAATGACAAAAGTCTTGAACACGTGTCACAAAAGAGGGTATCCAGATATCAAATGAGTAAATAAAAAGGTGCTCAATTTAATTAATTTTCAGAGAAAAGCAAATTGAAAACATAATACATACCTACCAGAATGGATAAAATGAAAAAGACAGAAAATACCAAATGCTGCAAAGATATAGAGCAACAGACTCTTTTTTAAGCATAAAAATAATTACATTCTTACTCTGTTTTTTTTATTAATTTTTAAATTTTTTTAAAATACCAAAAAACACCAAACAAATGCAAACATTTGTAACTTTTGATCATTCTGTTCTACATATATAAAAAGTAATTCACAGTATCGTCACATAGTTGCATATTCATCATGATCATTTTTGGGAACATTTGCATCTATTCAGAAAAAGAAATAAAAAGAAAACAGAAAAAAATTCATACATACCATACCCCTCACCCCTCGCCTTCACCGATATCAGCATTTAGATCTAAATTTATTTTAACATTTGTTCCCCATATTATTCATCTTTATTCCATATGTTTTACTCGTCTGTTGATAAGGTAGATTAAAGGAGCATCAGACACAAGGTTTTTACAATCACACAGTTACATTGTGAAAGCTATATCATTATATAATCATCTTCAAAAAACAAGGCTACTGGAACACAGCTCCACATTTTTAGGCAGTTCCCTCCAGCCTCTCCACTACATCTTGAACAAGAAGGTGATATCTACTTAATGCATAAGAATAACCTCCAGGATAACCTCTTGACTCTGTTTGGAATCTCTCAGCCATTGACACTTTGTCTCGTTTCACTCTTGCCCCTTTTGATCCAGAAGGTTTTCTCAATCCCTTGATGCTAGGTCTCAGCTCATTCTAGAGTTTTTCTCAATCCCTTGATGCTGAGTCGCAGCTCATTCCAGGATTTCTGTCCCACATTGCCAGGAAGGTCCCCACCCCTGGGAGTCATGTCCCACGTAGACAGGGGGAGGGTGGTGAGTTTGCTTGTTGTGTTGGCTGGAGAGAGAGGCCATATCTGAGCAACAGTAGAGGTTCTCTTGGGGGGTGACTTTTAGGCCTAATTTTAAGTAGACTTGACCTATCCTTTGTGGGGTTAAGTTTCATATGAACAAACCCCAGGATTGGGGGCTCAGCCTACAGCTTTGGTTGTCCCCACTGCTTGTGAAAATATCAAAAATTCAACTTGGGGAAGTTGAATTTTCCCCCTTTCTCACCCCAAGGGAACATTTCAAATACTTTTTTTATCCACTGTTCAAATCACTCTGGGATTTATCGGGTCATCACTCTGGACAAACCAACAAAATCTCATGTCCTACTCAAGGTTCATGTACTTATGGTGTTCAATTAAGCTGTCTACATAAATTATATTAGGAAATGCACTAGTCAAAATATAAACTTTGTACCAAATAAACATTTTTTTTCTTTAGTCTCACACATAAGATAAAATTTTAAAATATTAATTACCATCTATTTTCAACACCCTGCAGTAATGACATTCCTTTGTTCTTCCTCATGCAAAAACATTTTTAAAATTTGTACACTTAGTCACTATCATTATACACTCTAGGCATTCCTAGATTATACTATCTCAGTCTTTATTGTGTATCTTTCTTTCTGATTTCATTTGGAGCAACAGACTCTTACATACACTGCTGGAAAGAGTATAAATTGGTATGACCACTTTGGAAAACTATTTGCAGTATCTGTTAAAGCTAAATATATGAGTGCTCTATGACTCAATAGTTACACTCTTAGGTATAAAATCAGAAATGCCTATATGTGTATGCTGAAATAGCCATCCAATCGTGTTCTTAGCAGAACTATTTATAATGGCCCAACTGGAAACAGTCCAAATGTCCGTCATCAGTAAAGTGGATAAATAAATTGTGATATGTTCATACACTAGAATATTATACAACAATGTCAACAAACAAATTACACCTACATACAATAATATCGATATATCTCACAAACATGTTGTTGAATGAAAGAAGACAGATACAACAGGACACACTATGAGTCCATGACATAAGGCTGTTGGGTAAGGTTTGTGGGGTGTGGAGATGTTCTGTATCCTCATTTATAGGGTGGTTATACAGGTGTATATGCATAGTAAAAACTCATCAAGCCATGCACTTATGACCTGGGCACTTATCTGGATGTATGCTATACTTAAATTAAAAAGTTATACCTCCCCACACACATACGCACACACATACACACACACACACACACACAAAACCTGGATGATACCATTAAATCTATTTAACTGCCCCTAAGTGAGTTGCAGTAGGTTGCAACTTGCTGAAAGCAAGGCCATTGTCACCTCTGCCATGGTGTGGACATCCCCCTTCTTCAGGATACCTCATATACCATACAGGACAGGTGACATTCTGGCTTATGGACTGAATGCGAGGTATTAGTATCAGTCTGGAATTGAAATAGCAGTAAAGCTTCATTTCTTTAAAATGGAATATATGCAGAGGCTATTGTTTCAGTTGTATTTCTTCCCAGTGTAGAGGAATAAGGTGAGATTGAGCTTCCTGCTGTAGACTAAATCTGGTGATGCCAAGTGGTGAGAGAACTTAAGACAGGCAGTTAGACACTGGGCTGTAGAGGTGAACATGAATTGCAGAGCCAGACAGACCTGGGTCCAAACCCATCTCTCGCTTATGACCTTGGTTTTCCAAATCTCATCTGTCAGATGAGTATAATAATAGGCACTGATCAAAGAGTGGTTTTGAGAATTTAATGAGATTTTTATGGAAAGGTCTTAGCTTAGTTAGTGCCTGGTAAGTAATGAGGATTCAACACCTGGGAGCTATTATCAGGATTGTTCATAGCCGCATGACAAAATATGTTTTCAGGATTTGAGGATAAGGCATAAGGTCACTGATCCCACTGTTTGTAACCCTGACTTTTTTTGATCCTAGGAGAAGGGAGCATTGTACCTTTCCTTCATCAGGCCAAAGATGCCTCTCTTTGGGAATACGTTCAGTCCAAAGAAGACCCCTCCTCGGAAATCAGCTTCTCTCTCCAACCTGCATTCTGTGAGTATTGGTCTTGGGGTCAGTATGTTGTGTCGAGTGCCTGGAGCATCAGACCTGGTCTCTGATGGAAATTGTGGTCCTCCAGAGTCATCATCTTAGGAGGGTGTCCTTTTAATTCATATTATGCTATTGCTAACAACCTATTTTTGAACCCCAGTTTAGGAATTATTGTCAGAGCTTGTGCAAGAACTTTAAAGACATCAATCTCATTATGTTTTTTGGTCTAAAACAATATGACCCAATTTGATCCACTTTATTCCCAAGACTAAGCTAGGAATTAATTTTAGTCATTTCCAAGAATCAAATTCATTCTCAAAGGATGATGATTTGCCACTATTCATGGCACTCGAAAGGTTATGTTAGAGCTTCAAGGGTTGTTTAAAAAGTTATTCCAAAAATATTTGGAGTGATGGCAATAGCTGTAGAATAAATTATAACCTTCTAAAGCAATTTACCACCTATTTGAGTATATAAACTCTAGGAGACTAAAAAATTATGTTACTTAAAGTTAAACCACATGAAAATCAATTTCCATTCTATAAAATGACACAAATATACCCAGGTCCCCAAACACACAATTACAGCATTCTTTTCTGCTTGAGTCTTCTGTACATCTGTGACCAGATCTTGCCTTCATCCTCCACTATAATCCTATTAGCCATTGCTGGCTCTCATATACCCAGGCTGTAAGTCTGAACCAAGAAGTCATGTATCCTTTTCTGACAGAGCTGGTTGTGTGAAAAAGCACAACCTTCAAAGAAGGTGAGTGGGCAGAGCAGCAGAGCTGTTACAGCATTGACCTAGGCTTTGAGGTCTTTGAGTCCATTGTTTCTAAAGTTATGATGGGGGTGCCCCACTGTGGCCAGGGTTGGACACTCTGGAAAGCAGGCCAGACAGAGGCTCAGTTTCCAGTGCCTGCAGGCCTTGAGGCTCCCTTTCCTCCTCCCAAGCACCATGGAACAGATGGACCTGATATTCTCTCTGGGACATCCTTGGTCCTAACCACACACAGTGTACGAGCAGCAGAATGTTTACATGATGTCTGTCTCTGACTGTGACTTGTAGTCAGTCCTCCCTACAGTGTTTTACAAATATCTACCATTAACTGTAAATTATGATAGGGAAAAATCTCCACCGTACCTTGTATATAAGTGGTGAATTTCCTCACCTCCCCAATACTACAGGTTAAAGTCCCTGATCTTGAGTGTGACACATAAGGGCCTTCACTTCCTTACCCCAGCTCTCCATCCTGCCCTTCACCTCTACACACCTTATGCTTCAGCCACACGAGCCTCCCACTCCACCGCCTTTGTGCATATTATTCCCTCTGCCTGGAATGCTCTTCCCTAATCATTAATTCAGGAACTATTCATTGATAACTTGCTATGTGCCAGGTGTTGTTCTAAACACTGGGTATAGAAAAATGGATTAAGGAGAGGAGGGGGAAAGACCAAGTTCCCACATTCATGGAGCATATATTTTAATAGGGGGAGACAGAAAATCAGCATGTAAGCATATAGCAGATGGTAAAAAATGCCCTAGAAAAATCAAAGTCTAGGTTAGGGATAGGGCATGGCAGGGTCATGGGTAGGGGTAAGGGGTGGGTAAGTTATAGTTTTAAATAGGATGATCAAGGAAGGCCTTACAAAGAAGGGCCTTTGCCAGGGTGAAAGCTCCTCAAGAGCAGAAATGTTGTATTCATCTCTATACACACAGTACCTAATCCTGACTCAAGGTGGGCCATCAGTGATTTATGAAAGTGAATATATAAATGGCACTGTCACACATGAAAAACAACTGCTAAATGGGTTTCAGAATTTTATGGCTTTTCCACTACATATTTTCACTCTATACTAAAACAAATATTAACTTAGAGACTTATTACACTTAAAAGAGGATTTTTTGCCTTATTAAAAATTTGCAATAGGATTCCATAAACTCTAAGGGCCCAGTAGATACAAAATCATTCAATTTGCAAATTTAGCTATATATAGCTTTTTTAGGAAAGCATCTATTATATACAGTGGTAAATTTCTTATATAGTTTAAACATTTTTGTTGTATATTATCTGATTCCCTGACCTTTTAAAAAATCAACTGTGCAACCTGATGATTAGAGAAAAGAGATGAGTTGTTGGGATCATACGGTTAGTGAAAAAGGAACTGGGACCAGAACCTGCATATGCTGCAGTCTCCTGAAGCTGTCACATAGTGTTTCACCCACAGTTGGATCGGTCAACACGGGAGGTTGAGCTGGGCCTTGACTACGGAACACCCACTATGAACTTGGCAGGTCAAAGCCTGAAGTTTGAGAATGGCCAGTGGATAGCAGGTGGGCCAACTTTCCTACCCTTTTGTCAAACGAGATTGTGAAATGAAATCCCTCTTGTAACCACTGGGTCTTTCCTTTCTCCAGAGACAGGGATTAGTGCAGGTGTGGACCGGAGGGAGGCTCAGCGTCTTCGTAGGCGGAACCAGCAGTTGGAAGAAGAGAACAATCTCTTGCGGCTCAAAGTGGACATCCTGCTAGACATGGTGAGAAAGATGATGGGTAAAAGATGCCTATGTCTAGACTTTCCTCTTTGGGAGGCTCCACCCCAGGTCACTTAATTCAGCTGATGTCTTGTGAGTGCTTTGTATCCAAAGACACAAAAGCAAGTAAGATGCAGCCTTCCCCTCAAGGGCTCTTGAGTTGGAGAACATGGTAAATGGAATTACAGTGCCTTGGGGAGAGGGCAGCAATTAGGGTCTGTGCAGGGCTGGTGTCAGCACATGAGGAAGAAGGTTAATTCTGCCAAATCAGGAGGGCTTCTGCGGTGGCTTGGAGCTCTGTATCCCAGAAAAACATGTTCTTAATCCTAATCCATCCCTGTGCGTGTGAACCCATTGTAAATAGGACCTTTTGATGAGGTTACTTCCATAAAAGTATGACCCAACTTGATTAGGTCTTAATCCTATTACTGGAGGCCTTTTGGAGGGAAGACCACAGAGACAGAGAAAGTCACAGGGAGCAACCAGAAGCTGAAGGTCAATGGAACCACAGAAGCCAGGGGAGGCCACCATGTGCATTGCCGTTTGACAGAAAAGCCAAGGACCAAGGATTGTTGGTAGCCAGCTCCAGAACACTATAGTCTTATGGCAGAAAGCATTGCCTTTATGATGCCTTGATTTTGAACTTCTGGCCTCAAAACCATGAACCAATAAATTCTGGTTGTTTTAAACCACCCAGTGTATGGTATTTGACTTAGCAGCAGGAAACTAAAACAGCTTCCCAGAGGAAGGTATATTTGAGCTGCATTTTGAAGGCTGAACGTAGGATTGGAGGTTGGAATAAGGACCATCATATTTTGCCAGAGCTGCTATCATAAATATCACACAATGGGTTGGCTAAAATATTGGAAATTTATTGGCTCAGTTTTGAGGCTAGGAGAAGTCCGAAATCAAGTTATTGGCAAGATTTACCTTTTCCCCCAAAGCTGTAGCATTCTGGTACTGGCTGTTGACTATCCTTGGAGGTCCTTGGGCTTGTATTTCTGCCCCCATCTCATGGCAGTGTCTTCTCCTCTCTGTCTTTTGCAGCTTTTTTGTCCTCGTTATAAGGCTCCCAGTAATCCAGATTAAGACCCACTCTCTTTCAATTAGGGCACACCTTAACCTAAAATTATCATCTTCAAGAGGTCCTATTTACAATGGGTTCATACCCACTGGAATGGGCATTGAGATTAAGGACCTGGGTTTTTTTTGTTTTTTGTTTTGGGGTACATAATTCAGTCTACCACACGAGCACTCCAGGAAGGGGGATCAGTCTGCTCAAGACCTGGGAGTGTCCCACAAGAAGTAGGCATGAATCGGAGCCCAGTGCAGACCTGCTGAAGGGCACACCCTTCCTGACTGCTGGTTTTTTGTGGCTTTTAAAAACCCAGCAACCAACCATGTGACCTTGGCCAAATAATCATAGAATGCACATAATAATGGGACCTACCCCACAGGGTGGTTATGGGGATTACATTACTTACAACATGCAAAGTCCTTAGAAAAATGCCTGGAACATAATAAGTGCTCAATAAAAGTTGGTTCCTACTAAAAGTCCACATTAGATGAGGAGAAACAAATAAGAGTGGAAAAAACTATTATGCATAGCAAAGACAAGTGAAAGCTAACAATCTTAACAACAAAAGGGAAATATAAAAATATACCTATATAACATAAGTGGAAATGTTTTTGGTGGGAGAAGAGGGTAATAAAAGATAGGTATGTACATGACATACATGACCTTCTACTTCCCAGATAAAAACTACACATTCACATCCAGCTAGGGGCAAAGGAATCTAAGACAATGTAACATTGAATATAATTATCAAATTGATAAATAAGACGCTATTCACATTTCTTCTGAAAAAGAATCTTTATAACTTAGTTCAATTATAATCCTATAGTTTAACAGTATAATCAGTTTAGAAAAATGTTATTGCATATCCAACCTGTCAAACATAAATTTTATGAAATATATATTCTAAACTTTATGGCAATTTATTTCACAGCAGACTTGACCTAATGAAAGCAGAATCTGTTATTCAGTATTAAATATTAATCTTGAGAATAAAAATGTTAACACTGAAAAGGACATAAAAACTGAGCAACCTATTGGGCCTGGCAGTATCTGTCAAATCATGAGGTGGTAGGACAGCATATGTTGCAATTATTTAGAGTGTGTGTTCTGGAACTAAACTAAATTGCTGGAGTTGCTGGCCCAGCTCTACTGACTATAGGCAAGCTATATAACTGCTCTATCACTTAGTTTCTTCAGCAATAAAATAAGCCATAATGGCAGTCTCTACTTCATAGGGATGTTGCAAGGATTCAATGCATTGCTGCAGGGAAAGCACTTGGAATGGTGTTTTAGTCAGGAACATGCTCCTCTACTTTGACAATGACCTGACCTCTACTTTAGAAAGCATGTCTCTCTGTCCCTGTCTGTAGTGTCTTCCACTTTCTACTCTTATTTCCATTGAAAGATCCTGATGAAAGAAAGTGTCATTCTCTTTCAAGTACTTTTTTTCCTAATCACCATTATCTGAATTGCAGCTCAAAAGCAACTTAGACCCTAACCCTTTAGCCAGAGCATCACCAGTATCTGTCTTCTGAATCCTCTGAGGCCTGCTCTCCATAACACGGTGGCATGCAATAGCATGCAGTAGCAGGTAATCAAAAATGTGGATGTTGTGAATCGTGAATGTTCTTTAAGTCCTTGGGCCCTGGGTCCTCAAGTGGTTACATTCACCCAGTTATGAAGGATTTTCCCATCATGGATGCTGACTGTGTTAAAGATGTACCAGGTGGCCTTTTTCCTACTCAGAGACATGCAAACCCAAAACAACTCAGAAATACCCTTCTTTAAAATGGTCTGCTGCTTTACTTTCAGCTCTCTGAGACCACTGCTGAATCCCATTTAATGGAGAAGGAACTGGATGAACTGAAGAGTGTCACCCGGAGGAGAAAATGAAGACCCCAAAGAGATTCGTTAGGAAACTGGAGAGAAACTGCTGATTAAGGAGTAGGACGTGGGTGAAGTTACTTTTTAGCCAGATTAGTAGATTATGTCCTGGGAGAGAGTGTCATATAATGAGGCCAAAAAAGCACTGGCACCTTTGGCTTGTCAGTAAGGAGAGCAGCTCAGTAGCTAGGACTGTATTCTAGATGCACTGATTAGGGATGCCAGTCTATAAACAAGACTGGAGGGACATCTGGGGCTGGTATTAAGCTTTGTGTGCTCTCCATACATGCAAGAACACAAGTGCACATGTCTCAGACTCACATGCATTGCACATACACAGTTGGAACAAGCAGCTGGAATTCATTCTTTCACCGCTTCCAACAGTGTTTGGGGCATGGCACCAATTCTGAGAAGGCCTACATCAGGAGGTCTCAGAGGGTGGCTCCCCTGGTTCTCTGCCACTCATGTCACTCCCTGCCTTTAAAGAATACTCATTCCCCAAAACCACAGCGGCCTCTGGCTTCAGCTTCTCAGCAACAAGCACCAGCATTCCATGGCAACACTATATTTTTTTGTGCTACTTTCCTGTTTACACTATTTTTTATGTATATAAATAATGTTAAATGAACTCTCTGTTGCCGAAGTGACAAAAAAGAAGCGTCAGTTCTTGAAGAAGCAAATGGAGTCAGGTGTTTAGGCTTCTGCTGGCCCATCCAGTGACAAAACTTTGAGGTTGTGGGGGATGTTGTCCCATATTCTCAGTACATTCCAGCTTCTGGGCCAGGACAGAGGCTGTCTTGGAACAGAAACAGTCCCTCTCTGCCCAGATTCCTTTGCCCTCCTCTGAAGAGTGACCTACCTGGCAGTGACTGAGTGATTGAGTGTAGGGCTGTATTCCTTGACTGAGTGATTTGAGTATAGGGCTGTATTCCTTGAGTGGGAATTAGTGCCTCAGTCAGTGTGAGCTGGACTCCTTTGGCTGGAGAAGGAACTAACCAAGAGGGACTCCAGCTCCCTAAGTCTAGGGGAAGGGTTTTGAGGATGGGGACATGCAGTCCAGGGTTCTAGACAAGGGATGGCTACTGTGGTCAGTACTTTCTAAGTGCCTGTAATGTGTCCGGCACTGGTTCAGTACTTTGCACTTGGCCTCATGTCTACCTCACCTCATCCCTGTTGAGCAGGGATTCAACATACCCATTTGCAGCTGAAGCTGAAACTCCTGGAAGGTCAGAAACTTCTGGGGGTATACAGCAGGGATGTTGGAACCAGGGTAGGTATGTAAGTCCATCTGATTTCACATAGTGAAAGGGAGGAGCTAGGTGATTGTCTTAAGTGGAGGCTGCTGTTTGCAGTCCACCCTTACAGGCCAGCAAAGCACTCTACTGGGGGGCAGAGGGGCAGGGTGGAAAGAAAAGCATAATTTGTGACTCTAGCTCTTGATTTTACTTTCTGATATAGCATGGAATGTTTAATTCAGAAAATATTGGAGAAGGAAACATATATGCAGGGTGTAAATCTTCAGATTCAGGTAATAGGAGCAATTAAGAATTTACTTATTCCTAAACTGGTATCATTGGCAACCACTTATTGGGCACCCTGGATGCAGACACCTGGATCTAATTCTCATGAATTCTTTATGTTTGTTCACTTCATCCTCGTGAGGGGACACAGGAAGGAGCGGGCATTGTGGGTCTCCCTCTCTCCCACCACTGGCATCTGATGTGGCTGGAGCCAGAGACTTACACATCCTGCAGTGTGTGGGACAGTTCTGCAGTGAAGAGCAATTTTGGTATTTATTTTGAATAATAAGGAAAGCCATTAGGGAGTTTCAGCAGAGGAATGCCATGATCCAACTTGTTTTCCAAAGCATCCCCCTGCCTGCTGTGCAGGGAGAACAAACTGAAGAGGGGCAACGATATGGCAGTAGAAGAGAAGTGGTTAGATTCTAGATACCAGTGTTTGCTGGTGGATTGGGTATGACACAAGTCAAGCAAGGATAATCCTACCAGTGAAAGTTTCTTGAGAAAAGCAAAAAAAAAAATCACCCGTTTCTCATGGGTAAAAAGATCATACTTTTTAGTCAGTTATAGCCCTCAAGTTCTGGCTAAAATTCTTCCTCCTGTAAGCCTTTACTAACCCAGCCTACATTTGGGGCACCCAAGTAAACTGTGCTAACTACTTAATGTGATCTCTTGTAAACACTACAACAGAGAAGGACTGTCACTGAAGAGCTGAAGTAGAGAGTTCAGAGGGCCTGAGGCAAGTGAGTTTAGGATTAGAAGCACTAATCAGGAAACTTTACATTCTGAGTCCTAGCAGGGGGTCCATATACAAAGTACAGGGCTAATGTGTACTTTTTTATGGGAGGGGCTTACAGCTTTTATAAGCGTCTCAAAGGGATGCATTCCTCTGTCACACAACAAATTAAGAACCACTAGGGCAGGCCATGCTCAGCAGGCAGACTTCTTGCCTGCCATGCCGAAGACCCGCATTCAATTCCTGGTGCCTGCCCCACCCCCCAAAAAACAATATATTACCAGTTTTTCCAATTCTGACAGGAAAGGAAATGGAAAGGTCAAACAATAATGGGTTTGAGAGGATGGAGACGGAGGAGCTAGGAGGTCAGGATACTAAAACACCCCTCCACCATCCAGACACATTGCTGGCATGGGAGTCCCCACTCACTGCCTGGCACCCCTTGCCTGTCCACTTGTCTTTCAGTAGTCACTTCTGGCCTGGCATCAGACCCATCAATATGCTTTCTCTGTGCTGAGCATTTCTCCTTGAAACCCTCAGGTTTTCTTCCTCCCTCTCTGGCAGCTCCCCATTGAACCTCACAAGGTGGGAGGCCTCTGACCATTAAATGTCTGGTTTCACAGGGCTCTATCTTCTGTTTTCACACTGTCTTTTCTTGATTTCATTACTCCCAATGTCTTGAATCGGTGTAACATGATTCCCAGTATTTTTTGCTTTCCCTTGGCGATTTTATATTTATTCAAAAGAGCTCTTTGCCTTAAACATAATGTATTGCTCTTGAGCACATACACAAAATGAATAGGCTAAGATTTTTCTAAAACTTCTACCAATTAACATTGTGAAATTACTTTTTCACTTGAAGTCACTGATGTCTATACTTTCCACCTTCTCCACCTTCAAGTGTTGGAGGATTGCCCTCTCCACCTTCAACTGTTGATGTTCCAGCATTTCTTTAAAGAATATATTGCGGTGCACCGGTGGTTCAGTGGTAGAATGCTTGCCTTCCATGCGGGAGACCCAGATTAGATTCTCAGATCACGCACCTTAAAAAAAACGAGAAAGCAAAAAACAAAAGAACTAAAAATGCTGCCCTTGCATTTCCGTATAGCTTGGCTACGTAAAAAAACAAACATGCAAACTAGAGCATAATTCATAAGTGCACAGCTTGATGAATTATCTAAAGTGAACATACCCAAATAACACCACCCAGGTTAAAAAAAACAGAACTGGGGGGCCCACAGTGGCTCAGCAGGGAGAGTTCTTGCCTGCCATGCTGGAGACCCGGGTGTGATTCCCAGTGCCTGCCTATGCCAAAAACAAAAAAGACAAAAAAAAACAAAACAACTTTACCAGCACCCAGAAGCCATTCTCTTGACCCTTCTCATATATTACCCCCTTCCTCTTCATCAGAGGTAATCACCATCCTGACTTCTCATCATAGATTGGTTTTGCCTGTTTTTAAACTTTATATAAATGGAATCATACAGTAGGTATGATTTCAAGACATGAAAATTTTGTAGTCATATGTACCTCATCCCAAAATTGAAAAGAACTGTATCAGGAAGTAGTGTGAACCCCTTCTTTACCTCTGAAGTATGTGAGCAGAGAACAGTAACTTATTGTCCTGTCATCATGCATCAGATAAGGATTTGGACTCTCTAATCTTGAAATTCTGATTCCATGGTCAGTTGGCTGTAGGTGTATATCACATTCCTGTATAATTAATGATAGTGGGACTATTATACAGAGAAGTATTTTTATCATATAGGCAAAAAATTATTATAGATAATATCTAATGCTGGTGAGGGTGTAGGGAAAGGACACTTTTCATTTACTGTTGTGAAATTATACATGATAATTCTTTTGAGGACTATTAGCTAATATCTAGCAACAATTTAAATGTGCAGGAAACCCACTTCTAGAAATCTATCTTCCAGAAATGCTTGCAGCAATCCTGTACTGTGCCTGAATTTCACCTGTAAAATGGGTTGAGGGTTAAATGAGTGTATGTATATACAGACACATTCACACTTAGAGTATGCCTGGTACTTAAGTAGATAATAAATGTTAGCTCTTACCTTTGTTTTAGTACATTGGGATTGTTTACTTCATGTTTTCCCAGCTGACGGAAACAACATTCTTAGTCCTACCAAATAACACCCCTTAGGAAAAGGAAACAACATTCTTAGTCCTACCAAATAACACCCCTTAGGAAAATGAAATGATCAGTGTTTCTCAAACTAGGTGTGATCTCAGTGTGTTAAAATGCTCACCCTCATCTCACTGAACAAAATTACTGGGGGAGAAGGTATCCAGGAATCTGTATTGCAACAAGCTTCCCAGGTGGGCACAAGTGTTCACTGAAGTCTAAACCACGGGTTAAGATGGTGGAAGTCCCTTCAGGCACCAGGCACCAGCAAAATCGGCTAGCAGGAGTTCGAAGACTTCCAAGCCGGAAGGTGCCGCTCTCTCCCCAATCCCTTCCGGCCTCTCGGTTCCCGGAAGGGCAGTTCTATCCATTCTTGCTCTGCGCTCCTCTCCTCTCTTCCGTTTCCGGTGTCCCCTACAGCCATGGCTGCTGCCACCCCTGCCGCTGGCCCTGGAGCGCCGCTCTCCCCTGACGAATTACTCCCAAAGGGCGACGCCGAGAAAACTGAAGAGGAGCTGGAAGAGGATGACGACGAGGAGGTACCAGGGTCCCGGGGGGCTGCTAGGCGAGGAACGAAGATATGGGCGGGTTGCTGACGCGCCCGGGGATGTGGGCTCCGCGTGCTGCAGAATCCGGGTTAAGGCAAGTCGCGGAGGCGGCATCTCCGAGAGGCGGGATATGGAACCCCACCGAGCCCCCGGGCTGCCTTGGTGTAGGATCTCTCGGCCTCTCACCGAGCCGCAGCGGACCGGGTGGGTGGGTGCGTGCCGCTGCTTCGGCCAAGACCCCCGCCTCCTCCACCACAGCTAGATGAGACCCTATCGGAGAGACTGTGGGGTCTGACGGAGATGTTCCCGGAGAGGGTCCGGTCCGCGGCTGGAGCCACATTTGATCTCTCCCTCTTTGTGGCTCAAAAAATGTACAGGTAAGGGACAAGGGCAAACACATTGGGTTGTGCATGGTTTGTCTGTAGTGCTGTTAAAAGAACGGACTTCGAAAGCAGCAGAACTGGGTTCAGGGCAGCCTGCCACCGAGAGCATTGAGTGACCTTGGACTCGGTTTCCTTTTCTGTAAAGTGAAGATGCTTTACCTGGCAGCGTTCTTGTCCAGGACCATTTCAGATAATCTAAGATGATTAATGTATAAGCAGTGTTGTAAGTGAAAGAACTGAGGAGTGTTAAACTGCTGTCACTAAATATACAGCTGTTGAAACTGCGCCTCCTGTTTCTGGCAGGAGTGTTGTGCAACGGGTGGATAGAATGCACTTTTCGAAAACATTGGTTAGTGAAGGGTGTGGATGGTTTGATTACTGGTTTATCCTTGGGGAAGCTGTTTTTGTGTCTCTCCACCATGCTCACCCTTCCTCTGCAGGTTTTCCAGGGCAGCCTTGTGGATTGGGACCACTTCCTTTATGATCCTGGTTCTTCCTGTTGTTTTTGAGACTGAGAAGTTGCAAATGGAGCAGCAGCAGCAGTTGCAGCAGCGGCAGGTGAGCCCAGAAACTGGGGCTTTTTTGCCAGTAGTGGTGTTGAAAGTTGTTTATCTCTCTGGCACCAGAGATCAGCAGTTAACATGTGGGTAATGATTGTATCCATGCTTTTCTAGAAACCTGACTCTGCTCTAAGCATCGTTTTATAGACCTTGTCTGTCAGGGAGTCCGGTATAATGTAAATAAGATCCCTAGGCCTGTACAATGCCTTAATTCCCTTCTTTTTTTTTTTTACAGATACTTCTAGGGCCCAACACAGGGCTGTCAGGAGGAATGCCAGGGGCTCTACCTTCACTTCCTGGAAAGATCTAGATTGTTACTTCTCTATTAGAACGCCTTGGTGGGAGAAATTTGAAATTCAAGTGTTTGAACTGCTGATTATTTGGATTTTTTTTTTAACTGTGGCACACTGATCTATCTAAATCTAGTGAGAAGGCTTCCTACTTTCTCAGAGACTTCCAACTTGCAACTGTGCCCTTCACACTGTCCTGACTTAATTGCTCTGATACCAGAGTGCAGCCATGCAAGGTGGTTACTCCAACTCTGGCCACCCCACCCCTTTCACTAAATTGCTTCTAAGCAGAAGATCCCTGGCTATCCCATTGTGAAAGAGGAACTGATGCCAGTGGAGTAAGGAATCCCTGATCATTAATGACTGTCTTTTGTTTTTTGGCTGGAGATGTTGGGGAAGGATATACACACAGTTTATGAAACAGACAAAATGCATTATAGGTGTAGTTTGAAAAAGCCATTCACAATCCTTAGGTATGTTGAGGAGGAGGAGGGAAGGCTGGCAGTAGGCTTGACCACAGGTTAGACTGGAGGACAGAGCAGAAGCTCATTTCCTCTGTGCATTTTGGCTGTTAGACCTTTGTGTTTAAAAAAATAGTCAGTGCTCACTTTTTGTATTTAAATATTAAAAATGATTCCAACTCTAAGTGTCATCCATGTACTTGCAACACATACCTCAAGATTGCTTAGACCAGCTATTGCCACTTTGGGCCTGTAGAACATCTTGTAATTTTGTTTTGTTTTGTATGCTGTATGGCAGGGGTCACATTTCATTCTTTTTTTCCATGTGAGTATCCCATTATTACAGTAGCATTTGTTGAGTTTTTTTCTTTCATTGTTTGCTTGTTTGTTCTGTTATTGGGAAGTGCATGGACCAGGAATCAAAATGGGTCTCACCTGCATAGCAGGAGAGAATCCTACCACCGAACTACTCTTGCACCCCTGCCTCCTTTTTTTAAATATATTTTTTGTCCATAGAGCATTTTAGAATGGCAGACAAGTCCTTTTCCTTACATTTCTTCTCACCCAGGCCAGCATTACCATTCTACACTGATTGACCCCTGAGGGACAAGTTAGTTGTTTTCAAAAGTAAAATTTCTGAGGAAAATTCATTTTTGGCCAAGAATCCCTTAATATCATTAATAATCTTTACCCTGAATTCAGGCAATCACTTTCTGATCCCCCAGTTTAACACAAAGGGTTGGATCTATATTTGTATAGTCTACAATGGTAAGTTATAAAGTATTTGTAGAGATGACAGAGTACTGGTTTTTTGTCTTGGTGGGGAAGAGTTGCAAATAGGACTTTTTGTGCCCTTTTTTGGTTGATAATTGCCGAGAATCCACTGTAGCTCTGTCTTTGAATTCTGCAGTCTAACATAATCAATATTGAACACTGTGCCAGGTACCATACTCAGCATCTTATGTGGACTACTCAGTTATTGCTGCCATGCTGTACTTCACCTTTTACAGATGAGGAAATAGCCACAGAAAGGTTAACAGTAAGGGCTGGATCTAGATTCAATTCCATACAGTTCAACTGCAGAGCCCTGCTATATAGTCCAGATTCTGGGTTAATCAAGACCTTCTATTAAGATGTATGATCTTCCCTTTATTAACTAGGGAAAAAACGGCCACCAGGCAGTGCTGGTGTAGACATCTTATACTTAGCAGATGGGTTCTTCAAACTGTTAAGTCTAATTTTTTTGTAAACTCAAAAACATCCTGGGTGCTGCTTTTGAGTCAACTGTTGCTTTAAATATCTAGTCTGGATTTTTCTGATGAGAGGTTTGATCAAACCACAATATACCTATAAAAGATTCATGGTGGTGAGTTTTTGAAGACCTAACATACTGAAGTTTTTTTTCTTTACAAAAAGAATTCAGGCAGACAAGTAAGTTGATTTATGTATGGAGTTTTCCATTTTTAATATTTGGTTAAACAAAATACATCTTTTGTAAACAAACCCAGCACAAGGCCAACAAAAAAAAGGAATAAAAGCCAGGAAAACAAAGCCTAGGGTTGCCCCTTATTGGGTATCAGGGTCAGGCCTGCTCCCTTACTTAAAGGTGGGGCTTTTTGCCCTTGGGTACTGGCATGGGTCCCTGTTTCGAAGCACCAGAATTGGATATGAACAGAGAAACCAGCCCTGAAACATTTAAGTGTCTTTGCATATCCCATTGGCTCATGGATTCCAAGTCCATGGGAACTCCTTTGAAGTGCCATTTGTACAGGCCAAACAGATATGGATTGGGGTTTCTTCTTCCCAAGAAATGGCTTACTATCGCTGACACTGCCAGTGGACCCAAGGTCCTGCTTTTGACGGTCAGCAAGGTTGGCTGTATCTTCTGGCTGGTGGTGGTTGGAATGTCATTGTGCAGGGGTAAGGAGCTCCCTGTGGTGCCAAGCAGGTCTGGTGTAGAAAATGGTGCAGAAGAGATTGAGGCCAGCTGCTAGGAGGGTATAATGCGATAGCCACTTGGTGGCCTGTTACTCGGCATAAAAAAAAATGGCCTTGTTGGATTGAAGATATATGTGCAGAAAAAGTGCTGGTGTAAACATGCACTCCAGTCACAGTGGGGAGAAAGCCTCAGCTTTATCCCATTAAACTTGCTCAGGCTTGCCACACAAACCCTGGGCTGGCTTTGCTGCTGGAGAGAAGTCTGGCCAGAGGGGCAGCTCTCAGACCTGCCAAAACCACTGCATCTTGTAAGGGCTAGCCAGGCCATCCCTCTCACCCATGGGCCTTGAGGCAACCACAGCCAGCTTGGTGACATGTAGTGTGGTATGATACATAATTTCCCCTATTCCTCCCTGCCCCCCAAAATTACAGGAGAAAAGTGGCCGACTATTTAGTAGAGGTGGGGGTGGTCAACTCTGAGTTGATTTGTAAAGGAAATTCCAGAAAGATGATAAACCCAGATCCTATAACATAATACATATAACCATCCAACTTGTGGGCTTTTAAACGCAAAAACCTTATCTTCACAATACTTTCTTCGCCCAACTCAGTCTCAACGTAATGGAATTTGATATTGAAGGCAGACATTTTTTTCTGATTTTGCCAGTGGGCCAACTGGGAAAACTGCCCTTCTGCCTTGCCTTTTGTTTCAAGCCTTCTAAATCAATGTAGTGAAATGGTAGGAACAAAACAGTAAGAGCTGTTGAAAACGAGCCACCCTATACCTGTCCCAGTTTGGCTTTAGCCATGTCCTCTTAGGTATCTATCTTACCCGTCACATTAGAATATGCAGGACTCAACTACTTGGCTTAGAATATTACAGAGACTTTGCATTATAAACTCCAAGGATGGCCCTTAAAATGAGGGGGGTGGGTGGCAATGAGGGTTAGAGACATGCTGTACCACTGTTGGGGCTTTGGAGATGGTTTCCTGAGTGACTTGTATGCTCTGGGTCCTTCAAGTCAGTCACATGGGCTTTGTGTGTTTTGTCTTCAGACCCATTGATTTGACAGAAAAGGGCAAATGGAGACAGCATCTCCAGGTGAGTCTGGAGCAACAGTGACTGATTAACTCCAGCTGAATTTGTGTCAAGTCCTCATAGAAAGGGGAAAATAGGCTAAGACCTACTTTTCTTTCTCCTTTCTTCTATTGCTTATTCTAAGCACACCGAGCTCCTACCTTCCTTTCCCACAAAACCAAAACAAAACCCACTGGTTATTGTAATAGTTCCCATGTCTGTCCTATTGCACTGTCAAATCTGTGGAGGGAACCTGACGAGATGTTTGGGGCAGTGGTAAGGGCAGACCCACTGTATAGGCCACAGCACATTACAGGATTGAAGGGGTGAGGTGAGAGGGAAGTTGGGTAGAACTGCATCACACATCAGCCCTCCAACTCTGGTGGGCCTCCACCTCTTCTGGTACCACCAGCAGGAGTTCACAGTTCTTTCCTCGCAAATGATGTTTTAGAAATTTCCTATGGAATAAAGGGTAAAGGGAAGAGAAAATGAAATGCCAGTGAAATGCAAATTCCAGTCTCAGGGCCATATGTTCACCAGAAACCTCATTATACCCTTGCTGCCTTGAAAACACTAGTAGTAACCTACATGTTCCTATTTTTGCTCCTCATATTTCTGCCAACAGTAGCTGGTTCTGTGAGGGACAGAGCCCAATGTACTTCAAAGTACGGAACTTATAATTGTGTAAAAGTTTCTTATTTGGTCACAGGGAAATTGAGCCCTCTCTGGCTTGAATATTAATGTCTTCCTTTTTCTCAACTGGTGACTGTATTGTTGCAGTTGCCTATGCAGGTCCTACCAGGTCAGATGGCCAGTATTTCAGATGTGGAATTTCCCTACCAAAGGGAATTAAAGTCTTCCAAGTCAGACCCTTAGATCTAAACAAGGCAGAGAGACAACATCCAAGGAGATAGAAATTTCATTAGTGCTTCTCCTTTGTTAAATAACTAAAGATGAGCTCAACTTCCCCAGCATACCATATCCCAGCACATTAGCCACTACAGGCCGAGACTACCTGAGCTCGCTCTCGCCTCCAATCCACTCTGGCACCTTCAGTTTGGAATCAAGGTTGTAGTAGGCACCTCCCACCTCTCGAACGCAGATCCAGTGCTGCCTTTTTAGAGGCAACTTCAATGGACCCCAGCACAGGCTGGAGGGCAGATTCATGATGAAGCCCATGACATTAGTGAGAGCAATGACACTGACATCCCTGCAGAAGAGAAAGGGTGTCAGGCTCTGAGGCAGCCAATTTCCCAAGGTTCCCTGGCTGTAATACCACACTCACTTCCCACTCAGGCCATGAGTTCCAGTACTAAAGGCTTTCACCACAATCATGCTCTTTTCCATCAAGTCAAGTCTAGGCAGATTACCTGCGCTTGTCCCACCAAACAGCCTCATAGCCTTTGGTCTGAAGTGCTGCCATGATGACGTTCACGTCGTAGTTCCCATTTCCCAGCATGCTCTTCTTGTGGGGTGTCACCATGGTATTTGGAGACAACCTACAAATGTGAACAGGAGGCCTGAGACTTGCTAGTTTGCCTAACGTTTGCTGGCCCTGTACTACCAGGGACAGAAAAACACTTACCACTGCTTGTCTCTCTCGTTCAAGGGCAATTTAATGAGTTTCAACCAAAATACTGTAGCCAGGCTCCTGCTGCCTAGGGGTTGTCTCTGTTTTGATGCAGAACACTTCATTTGGGGGTGGGTGGGTATCTACCTGCCATTTAGAAAGGAAAGCATGTCCAAAATGAAGTAAAAGGACACAAGCATGTTCCATGGAGGGGTCTCATTTATGAAATCCTCAGTTGACCCATTTCTGCAATTGTTTTTGCTGCACTGCTGATCTTCCTGCCTTGATGCCTTTTTTTTTTTTTTAGGAAAAAAAAACAATCTGCATGGATAGTAATTATCATTACTTATGCTGTTTGCTGTTTAAGTGCTTTCTATTAAGGCTTGCACACTTGGTGATCATTACTCATTCATGCTCAAAGGGGCCGAGGCAGGTAATATAAATGTAGGAATTGGGACAGATGTAGGGGCCATTAAAAAGTAGTGAGGGCTTTGTTAAGCTTGAATTCCTGACCCACACAAAGGTACTGCAAATATACACATGCATGTGTCTGTACAATACTTGAATATTTTCTTAAAAACATTTAAAACACATGAAAAAATATCAACTGAAAAAATTTTTTTGTTAGATGAAACTTAACTGCTCTCTTGGTTTGCCCACCCAGTTTAAGCCATTTTTCTTGTAAGTTTTACTAGCTCCTCCTTCCTCTTAAGATAAAGTCCACATCTAAGGCCTTCCCAATCCTATTATTTTGTTTCCTGAGGTATGTTAAGCTACGATCTGAGGTAAGGCTAATTTGAAGGAAGGGTCAAAATGTCATCTACCTTCCTATGAAGGGAAGAAAGATGTGAAGAGTGCTTCAGGAACAAAAGAAGAGGGCAGAGGCCCAAGAGGTTACTAAATGCCCTGTCCAGAGGAAAATGACAATTTGGTAAGCTAAGGATTCAACTCTGAAAACTTAAGAAACTTTATAAAGTTTTTTTTTTAAACTTTAAACACAGAACATGCTCCTAACATTGCTTAAAGCCTTCCAATGGTTCCCAAAGCACCTGTGCCTTCCCAACTTACAGGACTTAGGATATGCTGACCTCACCTTGTTACCATTTATCACACTGACCTCTCTATCCCTTGAACATAAATCTCATTCTTACTGAGGGTCTTTGCACTTACTAGTCATTCTTGCTATCTGGAATGCTCTTCCCCTAAATCTTCAGTTGATCTGCTCCTTATTATTTGGGTCTCAAATGTTGAAATGTTCCCCATGTTTGTTCATTTATTTTTTCCCCCATGTTTATTTTTATTATCCTATTGCTTTTCTTGTAAATATTAGTAGTAAACCCTTAAAATGAAAAGGGCTTATGTCTTGTCTCCAGAGTTACCCAGAAGGGAGATCTGAGGACACTAAACTGTCCTCAGATAATTAATTAATAAAATTACTATAATTTTATTATAATAATTATATCATTAATCAATTAATAATATAATTATATTAATTATAATAACTATATTATTATTATGATAATAAAATTATTATAAAATAATAATGATATTATTATTTTACTGGTAATAATTGCTGTCATGTACTGAAAACCTCTATGCCAAACACTATGACTAATGTTTTCATACATCTCATTTAATCCTCACAATAAATCTACGAAGGTATGATTTATTATTTCCATTTCAGAGAAAAAACTGAAGTCTGATGATGTTCAATGACTTGCCCATGATCACCTTCTGTACACACGATACAACAGTGATTCAAACTCAGGTTTGTTTGAAACCAAACTCGTGCTTGCTGTCTTATGGTGAGGACCCACGAATTAGAATGGGTGGTGGTGGTGGGTTGATAAAAAAGGCTGGGAGCACTGCCTGAGTTCCTAAGGTCTGGGCCTAAAAAGTGGCTTAATAACACAAAGGTCTTCAGTGGGTTCTTTTAAATGAGAAAGCATATGAAAAAAAGCCTGACTCAAGAGATAGCAAATTTTTTTCCTGTAAAAATTTTTCAATGACTTCTCATTAATTTCAAAATCTTTGACCTATATGTACATGAAGGCTACAAAAAAGGGAGATGCTGAATCTTCTACCTCTTTTACCATCTGACACCCCACCAAACTCAAACCTTAGAGCAGTGCCTCCCCAAATG
Organism: Tamandua tetradactyla; assembly: GCF_023851605.1. Taxonomy (NCBI): domain Eukaryota; kingdom Metazoa; phylum Chordata; class Mammalia; order Pilosa; family Myrmecophagidae; genus Tamandua; species Tamandua tetradactyla. The sequence continues at coordinate 31,143,073 of NC_135333.1, forward strand.
TGTTCCTGGAGATATTAGAGGGCCTTACCTCTCTCAGCCAACACAAGTAAACTCACTGCCCTTCCCCTCTCTACATGGGACATGACTCCAAGGGGTGTGGACCTTCTTGGCAACGTGGGACAGAAATCCTAGAATGAGCTGAGACTCAGCATCAAGGGATTGAGAAAACCTTCTCGACCAAAAGGGGGAAAAGCAAAATGAGACAAAATAAAGTGTCAATGGCTAAGAGATTCCAAACAGAGTCCAGAGGTTATCCTGGAGATTATTCCTATGCATAATACAGATACCACCTTTTTAGTTAAGATATAGTGGAGAGGCTGGAGGGAACTGCCTGAAAATGTAGAGCTGTGTTCCAGTAGCCATGTTTCTTGAAGATGATTGTATGATATAGCTTTTGCAATGTAACTGTGTGATTGTGAAAATCTTGTGTCTAATGCTCCTTATCCACAGACGATTAAAACATATGGATTAAAAATAAATAATAAGAGGAACAAATGTTATAATAAATTTAGTAGACTGAAATGCTAGTGATCAATGAAAGGGAGGGGTAAGGGGTATGGTATATATGAATTTTTTTTGTTTTCTTTTTATTTCTTCTGAATTGATGCAAATGTTCTAAGAAATGATCATGATGATGAATATATAATTATGTGATGATATTGTGAGTTACTGATTATATATGTAGCATGGAATGATCATATGGTAAAAATGTTTGTGTTTGTATGTTGGTATGTTTAATAAATAAAATTGAAAAAAATAAAAAAATAGAGGGGCCCCAGAAGGCAGTCAGTATAATAGCTGAATGAATCAACTAAGTAAACAGGTTTCCTGCAGGATTTCTTGGAGCTCCAATATGCTAATATTCACTTTGAGTCTTCAGAAGAAGGGGTATAATATGCTTTGGTTCCCAAACATTTGACCACACAGCCACACATTTTTTGAGGTACATCTTGCAGGATTAGTGTTCCAAGGATTTCACTTTCCTGGCCTTCTATCTTCCATTTTTAATTCTAATCCTTTCCTGTCTTTTCCCATTACCTCTCTCCTAACTAGAAGACTCTCACTTCACACCTGGATTTTTGAAACAGGCTCCAAAATCAATCTCCTTACTTCCAAAACCCTCCTTCCACCAATTTGTCCTGTAAGTTCCTGCTACAATTCATCTTCCCAAAACATCAAGGCATCACTTCACTTCTTCATATGTGAACTAAAAACAGTCAGCTGCCCGATGAGTTGATCCTCTGTTTCCTCATTTTTTTAGTGTAATCCAGGCACGAGGATTATTTTGGCCTCTATTATTTTATGCTATTTCCTCTTCCAAGCCAAATCCTACAGCTTCTTCAAACTCAACCTCATGTCCTTTCTCTTCCATGGCTTTCCTGGCTCCTCTGTGTAACCGAAAAAGATGATTTGGAGAACCACAGAGACCTGTGTTCATATTCAAGCACCATCACTACTAATTATGAAATTTAAACTCTATGCCTATGACCTCATCTGTAAAAAAGAATGACTGCTATTATATAGGACCACTGACGAATGCAGTTATTTTATTTATGTCCAATCAAAGAGCAAATCCTCTAAGCAAAGGGCAGGCTCTTACTACTCTGTACCCCTCACAGCCAGACATTGGTAACTTAAAAAACATGTGTTGGCCAAACCATAGCATTTTGTGATCAATACAGGAAAAGCTGAGAATAGCTTCCATCTCATTTGGAGAAGAGGGGTGATTTGAGTGTGTGTGTGCTCCATTTGGAGCACCCACTCTCACCACATAAGTATTTGCTTTTACTTAAACACTTATCGAGTGCCAAGTGTCCACTTTATTATGATCCTGAAACAGATTTTAACCCTCTATTTTAAATAAGCTCAGGGGCAGAGGGATTATGGTAATTTGCACAGTCATACACAGCTCAGGTTTGTATGAATCCACACAGAGCTTGGATTCAACCACTAAGCCTAAATTATACTACTGAGATGTCGCTTGGATATTTCAACACCTGGTCCCACTTAAGTCCATCAAATCTAGTTCTGATTCCAGTGGAAGGTTTTTTTCAGGCTCCTTTGCAAACACCTGTTCAGGACTGCCTTAATGATTTCCATAGAAATCCTTGGCTGTTCGCCAGCCTCTCATCTTTGTCATCACTGCCAGAGGTTAGAACTGTGAGATTTGGATATCTAAAAGAGAAAAGATGGGCTCTCTTCTGGTCTCCACTAACATCTATGCCCTCAAATAAGTCTGGCCCTCTCTCATGGTTACCACCGTGTCTGGTTATTTTGACAATTTTGGATTTTAATGAAAAGGGAGACAGAGACAGTTTCTCAATTAATTTCCCTTCAAATTATTAATTTCCTTTTTATTGGTCTGAAGAGATGTGACAGAAAATAAGGCTCAGAACTTCCTGATGGGTTTTTTTTTCTTTTGGGGTGCATGGTCTGGGAATCGAACCCAAGTCTCCCGCATGAAAGGTGAGCATTCTACCTTATGGGTTTTTAAATGCTTAAATGAATTAATATACACAAAGCATGACTCATGGGGCTAGGCACACAGGAGCCCTTTCTAAGAACTTGGCTACTTCTACTACTAACACGTGTTCTGTCTGGCCTTCAGACAAATCTTTGGATGCTATCACTCTAAACCCCTTTTTGCCTTTTATAATCCATCATAAATTTAAATTTGGTCCAATCTCCCTTGCTTGGGGAACTGTTAATGAGGGGAGCTGGAGGACTTCCCTTCTGTGGTAGAGAATGCTGATTGTTCTATATCCATAGCTTCTTTGTCCCTTCCAATTTTAGATTTTCTTCTCATACCAAGCTAGTCTTCTTCTAGCTAGATTTTAATAGCTATTATATTTGAGAGAGGAATACATATCTGGCTGAAAGAACTTTTGATCACTGGAAAATTGTCACGAGTCTACCGAAAATATTTGAGGCCTTAGGATTTTCAAAACAATCTAACCAAAGCTGCTACTGCATCACTTGACTTACAAGTCCCCTTCTTTTTCAAAGGATAGACAAATAAATGATAAAATGTATGAGATCAAATATTCATATCAATAAAAACACACTGGTGACACCTGCCCAATTTCTCTGATTTTTACTCCAATTGCACATGTTGAAAACTGATCCTGTTCAAACCAATGACCTCCTTTTGTTGTCACTGCAGATGCTGCCACTATCTTGAAACCCTAGTCAGAGCCTTTGAGCACCTCTGACTCCTCTGTTTCCTAACGCTTGTTGTTGCCCAGTCATTAGCTCATTATTTTCTACGGTCCTATTCATTTCTATCCCCAAAATGAGTCATCTCATATCTACACTATATTGAAACTCCACCCTGCTTTTGTATGACTCCTCTTTCATCTGGCCAAAATTCAACTGCTAGGATGAACTTCCTTTCAACAAATGGTGCTAATGAAAGTTTTTCTCCCATTTCTACCATTCATTAGCTACATCTTCATAAAAGCATGGAACTTGAGACCTGGGAATTTAAAAGTATCTAGTTAAAACTGCCAGCATTTCTCTTCATTAAGATACAAAGAGAGCATCTTTTTGTTTTTAAATTGCTCTGAATTCCATGGCTCTAACTTCACTTAAATCTATCCTCAGGGACAAAGTTCTGTTCAGTTTTGTTTTTTTATTTCGATAGTGCCTTAGCAGTGCCTGGCATATTGCAGGCAACTAGGAATGTTTGTTTAAAAAATTCCATCTTCTCTCCCTCACCTCTTCTCCCTTTGCTTTTTCCCCCTTTCAAACTTCATTTTTTGTTCGTACCTATCCATACAGAATCTTCCCACACAAAATAATATATAGAATTCCACCTCTGGAATGGGGAGGGAGTAGTTTGCTTTTACTTTGAGGTGGATCTTTATATTGTGCAGACAGGGAATTAAGGAGTGCAGAACAATTTGTTAAAGCATTTTAAAAGCCAAGAATAAAACCCTGGTTCCATGTGGGCGTTTTAGCAAATATTTGGCATTCTTTCATCCAGGGAAAACGTATGAAAGACTCCTGCCTTTATCCACTAACGCTTTATGTTCACAGCCCAGATCTTCAGCCACAGGCCTAACTTAATAGCAGAGTGAACAGTTACTGATGATAGTCCAATAGCTCTGATGACCTTTCCAAATACCCCAGCAGCAGCAGAGCCGTTAGGCCCTGGAGTCACAAAGCCTAGCCCTGTGAACTCTCTGTGCCATCATTTCCTCAAGTGGGAAATAAAATCCACCTCCTGAGATAACTGTGAGGACTGAGTCAAGGCAAAGAAAGCACTCAATACAGTGCTCTGCAGACTAAGTGTGCAAAAGTGTTGGTGATGGTCGCTGGAGTTACTCCCCTTGTCGGATCAGTGGCCTAAATTTACACACGTGAAAAACTTGTCTACCCGAGTACGACTGGATATACAGAATCCTGACTCCTGTATCTACTTATTAGTGAGGCAAACTGGGCAAATCACTTACCTTGAACCCTAGTTCCGTCATTGATCAGGTTATTCTAAGAGTATTACATATAACAAAGTACATATTTATATAGTCCAAATCACCAGAACATTTAGGTACTCATTTTGAGTTCTGTCCTTCTCTTTAATGTTTGATTAGGAAATAACCTGCAAATATCCAATTAAGAGTAGAACTATCAATGCTTGGCCTACAAGGAAGTAATCCAGTGGAATGGGTCCTCCTTTCTACTCCTTTCAGTTATATGACTTGGTGACCTGGGACAAATGATCTCACCTCTGAGACCCCCATTTCCTGAAGTGTTCACTACACTTGCTACCAAATAATGACCATGACGCAAATGACACATTTGCCCTGCCAATGCATCATGATGGATATGGGTGGCATTGGAAAACAGTTACCCTCATTAAAATATTGTCAGCACACTGGAATTAACATTCTTTTAAGAAAGGCCTGTTTCTTTTCGGTAAATAGTCCACACCTATGCGTCACATATCATCCAAAACAGGTTGCTTCCAGTTGTAATTCATGTCCTTGTGGGGCAATAATTTTATCTCAGAGTGAAGAGAGTCAGAAAAGGGTCACTTGTTGGGAGAACTTTTTCACTTTCTCTGCAGTGGAAACTAAGCAGGCCCACCCCTCTCTAGCTGAAGTGACTGATCAGACAGGTCAAAGGTCCTACAGACTGCAGACACACTGCCTGTGTCCATCTAGAAACTACAGAACTAATTTTCAAATCCTTTGGTAAAAGAATTTTAGAAACTCAAAGCAGAGAAAAAAAGCCAAACTTCTGCCAACCTGTGGGATGGTATTTGGCTTTCAAGTGGATTAGAAAGTCCATTTAGGATGGAATAGAAAGAGGAGGGCATCTGAAGTCAGCTTCAAATAGCTTTGTTACTTGAATAATTTACCTGACCTTTCTACATGCTTCAATATCAGCAAAACAGAGACAGTATAATGCCTGTTGAGTTTGAAAAGTACCAAGGCCAGAATATGGCTTCACAGAGAAGCTGGCCACTGTGTGTATATGCCTTTCTAGTGATATATACACCACATTCCACCTTCGAAAACAGATGACTATGTACATATCTTGTCCCCCTTACAGAGTGTAAACTCTTTGGGGGCAGAGCTTGAGAGGCATTACAGTACAGTGGTGAACAACACAGCTACAAACCTGAATTCAACACTGGCTCTTACGTAAGTTTTGGCAAATTACTTAATCTTTCAGCACCCTGTTTTTAATCTGTAAAATGGAAAACAACATGTATAACACGCATTCCACAGAATTGTTAAGAGGATCTTATAAGATAATAAACTGAGGCACTAGCATGCTGCCTAGCACTTAGTAAGTGCTCAATAAATGGTAGTGATTTTCTTTCCCAGCCCTGCATCCGTATGAGCTGCTAATAGCATATAGCTAATAATTCCCGTTCGCTTGAAGGTATATGTAGCTGAGACACTCCCAACCCCAATTAAATATAAACACGCCAAAGGTAAGGGTCCCCTACCTCTGGAAAATCTCTTGCAGCGTTTCTCGGGTGAAGGCATTGCTGTCCTGGAAGACGTTATTGAGGGCATGAAGAGCACAAAGCTCTCTGCGCTGTTTCTCATGGTAGATCTGGGGGGGTGTTGCCTGGGGCAGTTCCAATGATTCAGATTTGGCCTTGTCTCCTTTCCATGGCACGCAACTCATGTTTTTCGTTTTAGGTTCCAGAGAGGGCTAAAAAGCACCCCACCCTTCCCTCCTGAGGAAGAATGTAATCAGTCTTTTCCAAGGTTCCTGAGATCCACCTTACTCTATGTTGTCCATGATTTATGCTTTGTCACTGAGAGAAAAGGTTGTAATCAAAAGGAAAAAAATCCACCTCTTCCTTCTTCTCAACAGACAAAATAACTTCTGGATTAGTATATTTTGCTACCACTGCCAAAGTGCAGAATTAAAAAAAAAAACACATAGAAAATCTAAGATCGTATGTCCTTTTCCTCCCCTCCCCTCCCACCCCCCTCCAAAAAACACGATTTTCTTGCTGTATTTTTCCTTTCAGCAAATGCCAAGCAAGCCTTAACACGAGAGGACCAAACCGAACTGCTCACATCGCTCCTTTTCTTCCATTTCTTTCCAACCACACGCCACTCACTCAGGACACAAGGCCTAGGTGGTGGATAAGACGCACAATCCGAGCAGCTAGCGAGGGCTGGCCAGCGTGGGATCGCGGGCCGTGCTGTAACCTCGGAGGCGGCACTCCATCCCCTTGAATGCGGTGGGACCCCGCAGGGCGCGGACCCAGACGGGCAAAGCTCCCTCGAAAACGGGGACTCTCGTCCCCTCGCCGCGGCCCTGCGGAGGAGAAAACTCCAGTCAGCTCCGGCGTCGGTCGTGTGGTCTCGCAGGGCCAGACTGGCTGGGGAAGTGGCGCGGAAGATCCGGCCCCTGCCCGAGGGAAGGTCCCGCGCTGCGGGGTGGGGCCGGTCAATCCACCTCGCCCACAGGGACCCGAGCGCGCGGGGACGGGCCCACTCGGCTCGCCGTCCCCACCCCAGCTCCCTGACTGTCACGTGAGTGCCAGCCGAGGCGTCCTCCCGCCGCTTCCCCACCCCCGACCGGCCCCCAGCACCGTCGGGACAGGTTGGGAGACAACGCCGGACGCCCGCCAACACCACCGCGGCCGGCCGCCTCCTGGGCCGCGCGTGCTGGCGTGCGGGAGCGCGCACCTGAACCCGACGTCCGCGCCTTGCCCGTCGCGTGCTCCGGAAACGCCCTCCTGCGTCGTCCCGGCCACCGCCCAGTCGCGCCGTCACGCCTGACGTCCGCCTGACGTCAGCGGTGCTGGTGTTTGAGCCCTGGCCGCGAGCGGCTGTGGGGCGGGTAGCTCGAGCCTTCTATGCATCCCCGTGCGCGGCGCTGGAGTGGGGCCGCGGGTTGGGTCGGTTCCTGGTTCCTTGGCGCTGCTCCATCCCGGCTGGGCACGGGCGTCCCTCGGGGATCTCGCCCGCCCCTCCGGGCCTTGGCCCTGTTCCGGGTCGGTGGCCCCGCCTGCGTCTGCCTTTCTTGGCTCTCCCCACCCTTGTCCTCTCCGTGCCGAAATGCTTTCGCTAGCTGTTCTTGCGGTGACAGTTTCATGTTTCTCTACCGAGCCGTTCGCCAGGTGATTTCAAAGCACCTTACTGAGTACATCGGGTAAATAATGTGGGCTCCACTGCCCCGCACTTTGCTGGGAGCGCAGAGGTTACATGCTTCCCCCGGAGTCACAAGTGAAATGGAGACTCCTGTTTCAGTTTCTTAGGATAGTGTTTCAGTTCACTATGCCCGAAACCATGGTCTACTCGCCCTCGGGCTCGCTCCGGCCTCTCTTTGGTTGCCACAGAGCTCTCCTCTCTTCCTTTTTTCAAGGCCTACCAAAGCGCATTGTGTCAGAGGAAGGTAAACTGTTGGCAGTCTCACATGAATTTAATTCTTTCCCTTTATCTCCTAGGCATGTGAAAGACATCAGAGCAAGTATTATGTCTGTCTTAGCAGCCCTCCTTTTGCAGTTTTGTTTGGAAAATTGGAAAACCAATAAAAGAAAAAGTAGCACTACCAATTCAGTCATTTCTTTAATCTTAGTTCAACACGACTCTTTCATTACACTCAGCATGTTCCTGAGTGCTTACCATGTGGTAGGGAGGTCTTCTGCCACGATCTTGACAACTCTTGAATTATTAAAATTTTTTTTTAAAAAAAGGAAAGCCAGTTTTGCGTTAGTTATATTTATGCAAGATTAATTACTGAGGGCTTGCTATGCAGCACGCACTGTTCAAGTGCTTTACCTAAATTAACTCATTTACTGGTAATTATCCTGTGAGGTAGGGACTTCAGTTTTTTTAGAGGAAACAAGTTCAAAGAGGTTAAGTAACCTCCCTGGAGGTCACACAGTAATTAGTGGATCCAGGTATTGAGTCTAGGCCCCAGCTTATCTTCAGAAAGAGGCGGGAAGGGAATTCCCTCTCTAAAATGTGATTTTAGACATCCCCATTCAATTCAAGAAGCACCTACTCTGAGAACATCTCTTCTGGGCAAAGCCCAAGAGTAGGAAGGACTATGTTTTTTTTAGTTATATTAGTTGTGAGCTCATTCTGGAAGAGGCAGTTGGTAAGGGGTTAAGTATCAGTTACCATTCTAGGATACAATACTTCCTTATTTGGCTTTTTTTTTTTTTTTAAACAAACCAAGGTCTTAATATTTTAATTTCTTCATGAGACTGGATAGAGGAATAAAAACAAAAGCTACTTATTTAATTTACCAGGGGGGAAAAACGCATCAGAAAAAGTATTATCTTGACCAATGAAGTTGGATGGCTTCTTGTCCCAGATTCCCAGCGGTGTTTGGGCGCATAAGACTTGACTGCAGTTGAAAACTGAAGCAAGAAGACTTTGTCTCTTTCATCCCAGGTAGATCTTTGAAACTAGAGGTTATTTTGAACCCTGTTTCTTGCTAAGTCCTATGGTTCGAATCAGACTCTCCTTGTGTATGTTACCTTCTCAAATTGCTGCTCTTGCTGTCTAAACCTTGCCTGATCTCTAATTTCACCAAGCAGAGAAGTCGTAGACTTTTCAGACTTTTGAAGTAGGAATTCAAGACACTAAAACTGGTGCTAGTGCGGTTTTGGATTGGGGCTTTTCACGAGTGATGGATGACACGCCAAAGGAATCATCCTTAGGAAACTATCTTAGCGGACCCTAGATCTCGTTTAACTCTTCTCCACAAATATGGTGGGGTGCTTTTGGCTTCTGTTTTAGCTGGTTACCTCTTTTTTGTTCGTGTAATTGCTCTCTCCGCAGAGGCAGTGAATGGAGAAGTCTACCTAAGATCAGCATTTAATTGCCTCACTGGCTTCTATAGTATTACATCTCTCGGAATAGATGGCATCGATCCGTCTATTAAAATTGGCTGGAGATTGAAGCATATAGGACATCAATCTTCCAGCGACCGCCTTCAGTCATTGAGTGGAGTAGGAGGCTCTTTCGGCAATTTACTATCTCCGTAAGCCGCGGCCCAAAGCGCGGGACCTATTCGATGATTAGATTGGATCTTGCCCCCGTCCATCATTGGCAGGTTCTCCGCACCGTCTGTTTTGCAACATTTGCAAGCACTGCACCGCCTCTGGAAACTAGGAGCGTGAAGGAGTGGTGAGGCATACGTTGCATATATTTCTCTCCTCATTGGATGGCTGCTGTGTCAGTCTTACATTCCTTTGCTCCCATTGGCGGGAAGACTCTAGGCAGGTAGAGTGGACTTGATACTGCCTTCTTCCAAGTCGGAATAAAGGGCGCGTGACGTCTGGACATTTGTTGTTGGGTTTGGGTCCTCTTTAATTATTCATTAGGTGCTTCACAGCATTTCAGCTACTGGTAGTTGAGAGGCCTGGTCGATTGTTTCTTAACTAAAGATACGAGCGACCCTCTACGTAGTTCGAGAAGTTTAGCATAAATTATTCAGATGAAGCATGGGCGGAGCCACGCATGTATTAGGCAAATGAGCCGTGGGAGGGAGGGAAGCCGGCTACGAATTAGCCCAAGTTATTAAAGATGGCGGCGGAGCGTAGTCGCTCCGCGATGGAGTCGCCGGTCCCGGCCTCTATGTTCGCCCCCGAGCCTAGCTCCCCGGGGGCGGCCAGGGCCGCGGCGGCTGCCTCCCGGCTCCACGGCGACCTTGACTCGGACTGCAGCGAAGACGGCGAGGCTCTCAACGGCGAACCGGAGCTGGACCTCACCAGTAAGGTAGGCCCGAGCGGCGGCGGGCGCTGAGGGGCCGAGCGCCCGGGCCAAGCAGTGTCCAGGGCCACGGCGGGCCCGGCCGGCCTGGCCGCGGAGGGGAGGAGGAGGATCGAGGGAGGGCGCCGAGCCCGCCCACCTGCGGGTCGCCAGGACGTGCGGGAGGTGCCGGAGAGTGGAGCCGCCCACCGCCCCCCACAGCCGTTCTTGTTCCCTGGCGGCGTAGACCTGGCCTCCCGCCCTCCGGGCTCCCGCCGAATTCACTTCCCCTCGGCTCTGCCAAGTGGAACTTGGGGCGCCAAATGCGGACCGCGGTCCTGGCTGGCGCAGTCCCCGCGCGGCTTCGCTGCTGGATCCCTTCACCCTTCCTCCTGTTCCTGCCTGTGAGGAGATCCCTCCCCCGAGACGTACTGTGGTCCTATTCCTGAACTTTTCCTGAACTGTCCAGGGGAGGGTCGGGGACGGCTTGAGTACGGAAAGCGGGGTGCCCGGGAAGATCAGGTCGTCAGAGGGGTGGGCAGGGATGTGTAGCCGCAGTCCCTTCCTGGTGTCGGGAAAGGAAACAAAGTATTCGCTCAGTGGTGGACAGGGATATCAGAGTAATCTCTACTTTGCGAATCTGTCCACAAAAAAATTGCTTGGGGTGAAACCTCGTTTTGTATGGATGGCATAATGAGGGACGTTTCAAATCGTGGCTTCTGAGCTGTTAAGAAAGTAGGCAGGAATTAAGGGCTCACCATCTGTTTGGCATTGTGAAGAATGACCAAGTAAGTATAAGATGTGACTGGTGTTTTGCTAAAATGAAAAAATGCAGATTTGGGAGTCAGACAAGGCTGGTTCACTTCCCTGCCCTACCATTTAAAATGGCTCTGTGACCTTGGTAAAGTTTCTTAACCTGTAAGGTCTCCAGTGACATCATTTTAAGAAAGTACAGATGCATTAGGAAAATTTAGAAGTGTATATAAGGCCCCTAGTACAGTGCCTGATAAACACTAGAAAGTCAGTAAATGTTCAAAATGAACTGGGTAACTGATTGCCTGTGCAGATAAAACACCAGCTGATGGAAGATAGAACACCAATACTACCTGTTGGATAGGTACAGTAGAGAAGTCTAGTGTGCTTTGAAGAAGTATGTGACCTTTCACAGTCTGTTGAGGCAAAATTCCATGAAACTTATCCCTCAACTGGGGAGAACCTTCCTTACAACCTAAACAAGTGAACTTTCAGCTGCTCTCTTTCCTTCCAGTCACAGCTGAGGATTCGGAAGTCAGCAACCTGCTGCTTAACACAGTGTGAGGCCTCTAATGCTATAGTGAGAATAGCCACCCTTGGAGGGAGGGATGATCAGGGGAAATGTGTGAGGCAATTTGACACGATGCAAGAGACCCAGATAACACCCAGGTTACAAGTACTAATTCTGGTGAGTCAACTCAAGAAGTTGTAAGAGATGCACCTGATTCAAAAACAGACCAGCTGGATGTCAGATGTCAGCGTATGGTTAAGGTACTGTAGAAATCTGAAAACACAGTAGGAAATTGCGGGGACAGAGTTGCAAAGAGGTTATAGTACCTTTGTTTTCTGATCAGCTATTATTGAATGTTCCCAGATAGGGAAGTTTTACTTCATCACATAGTTGGGGAAGTCCTCCTCACTATTTTAAAATTGAGAAGCTATATGTATATGAGTTTTTTAATTATTATTTTTTATTAGAGCAGTTGTAGGTTTACAAAAACATGCAGAATATGCAGAGTTCCCATATACCCCCCCACGGTTTTCCCTATTTCCTAACATTTTACATTAGTATGGTACCTTTGTCACATCTATATGACTATTGATGTTATTTTGAAAAGAACAGTGAATGTTATGGAGGGAGAGAAGGCATAGATTGAATAGATTGATTCTTGAGGAGAAGATTAGTTGTTAAAAGTTTGGGTACTTGCTGTAGTTAAATGTAGGAATTTAAGGTTCTGAGAGCTTACAAGGTGAGAAATAGTGATCAATTTCATCCAATAATGTTTTTCTTAGAATGATTGGGCTGAAGAAAACTTTATAAATACCATTTATTGAGCTGTGGACTAGTTGCTTTACGTGTTATTTTATCTGTTTTTTTACAGTGGCCTTAAGAGGCAGGGAGTACTACCTTCATTTTGTAGATTAAAAAACTACAACTCAGTGAGATTAAGTTCTTTGTCCAAGGTTACACGTGAGTGATTAGAAAATGGGATCTGGCTTGCCTATTGGTAAATGGCCCTCCCAAATAAGTGATTGGTACTTTAATGTTACTGGCAGAAAGTTGCAAAATGTTGGTGCTCATCCCCACCTTAGAGGTATCATTGTTTTGTTGACAAAGATGAGTCTTGCAGGCAGCCTTCACTGCTGTTTTCAAAATAATCAAAATAGCCAAGGTGAATTGAAACAGAATTCTATTGTGGTTATCATGAACGATTAGCTTGTGGGTGGATGGCCTGGCAGTATGAGAGGTCTCTATCTTCCTGAGTTTCCAGCAGCAAACTGCAGGTAGAAGACGTGGGCATGTAGGTGTAGGTACTGCGCATCAGTTTCTACCCACAGTGCCAGATGTTCAGTTGTTCTGGGTCTTGCCTCTTGATATCTGTTAAGCAGCAGGAGGCAGGCTGCTCACACCCTCCATTCTGTGGGTTGTGGCTCAGAGAGTATTCATTTTAGTGCATATCATAAAGCCTCATAACTCATATGAGGCTTTAGGCTCAAAGGCTATTCAAGGAGTGGCCAAGAGGGCATCTGGGACTGCATATCTATTTTAGGCCAGGGCACTTTGGGTTTCAGTCAGGTCCTTAGTTAATCTATTTATCAGCTTTGGCTGTGGTGCTCTTCTAGTAAGTGTGGTCCTAAGGCTGTTGGTTTCTCTTCTAGCTGGTTCTAGTGAGCCCTACATCAGAGCAGTATGACAGCCTACTTCGGCAGATGTGGGAGAGGATGGACGAGGGATGCGGAGAGACCATATATGTCATTGGGCAGGGATCAGGTGAGCATAGTTTTCCTTTCACTTTATTTTTAAAAAGTATTTAGAGCACATAATCTATCTTTATAAACTTGCCTGCTCAGTTGTAGTGGTTCTTTAGTGTCTGCAGAACTGTTTGGGTGGACATAAAAGTACATAAAAGTGATCATGTAAATTCCCACTTTTAGTGGCCATGAAACCCTTGACTTTAAAGATTTACAGCTTCCTTTTTACCTCCATATTTTACATTTGCGTAAAGGGAAATAAAGTACAAAGTGAAAGACCTTCTTGTCCAAGGTAGCAGAGCAGGTTGTAGTTAGATCTGGAATTAAACCTGTCTTGGCCAGCTCCAGGTCTTCCCCTCCAAGCCCTGTTTACAGATCACACTGCAACTTATTTCCTCTTTAGCAGAGAACCTCTGTGATTCTTCTAAATGTTGACAGGAAAGGAAGCCCAGAGTTCCTGTCTTCAGTCAGACTGCCTTGCCCCAGACCCCTCTCACCATTCAGTGTGGATAGCTGTGATGACAGAGGTCATTTTCTTCTCATTAGGTCCTGTCCCATGTGTAGGCCTGTCCCATTTTGCAGGAACTGGTTGTCTTCTTTCAACATGTTATTCCATCTCAGTAGAATCTACTATTTTAGAGGAAGGTAACCCCTGTGACACAAAACTAGGTTATGTCCTGGTTGATCCCAGTTTATGCCCAAAATATAAGGCCTGCATACCTCATCATCATTATGACATTATATTTGCTCAAATGGCCATTGGGAGTAATGATTATAAATTCAGCCCATACCAACACTTGTCTCTGACATCTTTGTAGGAAGCCCAGGGTGAGCCTTGATGCATCATTAAAAGAACAATTTTCTTTGCTGAATGTAGGTTTTTACAAGGCAGGTAGTATTCTCTTGTAGTCAGAGTTTAAATCTCAAAATGATTCTTTAACTCATTTGACAGATGACTATTGAGTATCTTTTAAGGGTTTGATACTGTTACAAAGCACTTTTGAATACTTAAAATCTAGTGAAGATACCCTCAGTACAAGCAACAATACTTGGAAATGTGTTCCAGTCACGCAAGTCAGAAAGGTTAGTCTCCATATGCTGCTACACCTTCCTTTGAAATGTTTTTTGTATCTGTCCTTTCCTTTCCATCTTTGCTGCACCTCTCTAGATTATGGTCTTATCACCTAAAAGAAGGCATGGTCAGAGAGATAGGAGGTTACATGTTAACCAGGAGGTTGCACGTCAAGAAAGGGAGGGAGCTGGTCATGGTTGTCATGTGCTCCAGAGGCAGGAAAGGTCAGGCTCTGAAAAAGCTGTTGCATTTAGTGATCATCAGTGGGGTTTTGAAAGCCTTTATGTCAGGTACACATATGGTTTGCTGTATAAGGGTAAACCACTCAAAGATTACTTCATGCTTGTAGAATTTAAGGAAACACATATAGGGCAATTTCAACAAGTGTTTCTTTGAAGACCCAGATTCTTAAGACCCTTTCTTTCCACTTATCCTTTCATGTGGACGCTCAGTGAATTTTACCAAGCTTTGACATCTCATAACTAATTAACCTTTCCATGATAAAGCGCAAGATGTCAAATGTTTATTAATGTCACATCTCTTACACACCCAAGTATTATCTTTGCATCTACCAATTGGATGCTATGAAATTCATAATGACTCCTTCCTTCTGGAATTCTTTAGAGGTAGAAAGAGATCGTAACAAGTTAAGCAAGTTAAACTTCAGAGGACTAAGCGAGGTTCAGCTTCATCACTGTGTGTCCTTGGTGCTTCACCTCTCTTTATCACTTCCTTTATCTTTAAATGGGGATAATGACATCTGTCCCCACCCAGCTTCGGGAAATTTTGTATGAGTAAGTTAGACATTGAAAAACTGTAAGCTATGTGCAGGAATGTGTTCTTTAATTATATGTTCCTAAGATGGCTGTTTTAAAAAGAGACAATATGATATGGTAGTTAGTTCAGGGACTGGAGCCTGGCAGATCTGGATTTGCCTCTTGGTTCTTTTCCTCATCTTAAAATGGGCATAGTAGTAGAATCTGTCCCATGCTATAATAGGGAAGATTTAAATGAGAAGTCAAAGAAAGTACTTAGCATATAGCAAGCATTACATTTACCTAGTATATGTACTATGTATTATAATAAGCATCAAAGCACACTTGTGGCCTCTTTGCTATCAACTAGATCTGAGTAGTTATAGTAGTAATTTTTTAAGGGTCCCAGGTTATGGTTAACTTTCCATGAAATTTCTTTCTAAAAGAACCTTCTTTTTCCTCAAATCCTAAGTCATAACTTTCTGAGAGCCAGATACTGTGTTAAACATTCAGGAAACATATTTACGTTCAGTGGTCTATTTATACCACTGTTCAAAGGAAACAGTAATGCCTGCCTCATAGAGTTGCAATGAGAATTCAAATGCTTAATTAATGTTGTCAGTTTTTGCATTGTTTAAAAAAGGTAGAATTTGGACTTCAGACATGTAGGAGTTATCTTCTAGGCAATTGAAAATTTAGTCTAGAGTTCTGCAAAGAGGATTTTTTTGTTTGTTTTCACGTGAGAGTAGGAGCCATTGAATGAGATGGCCAAGGGAAAAGCTTAGAGGAAAGTAAAAGACTGCTGGAAGAGACTGGCCTTTAGTGATAGGAGTATTAAGACTTTGGGTGGCAGCGGAGGGGGGATTAGGAAAGACTTCAGTGCGAAAGTATCCCTTGCATTGATTCTGAAGGTTGGATAGGTGCTTTCCAAGTAAATGGAGGCAGGAATGAGTGAGCAGAGAAAACCGTATATGCAAAGGCCTGGAGGCCCTGGAGATTGTGGTGTATTTGGTGGACCAGAAGTAGTTTAGTAAGGTGGAGAGTAGCCCGTGAGGTAGGAGTGGCAGAAAGGGAAGCTGGACCAGGTGTGCAGGGTCCAGATCCTGAGGGTGCTTGAATGCCAGACCAAAGCATTAGACTTTTATTCTAAAATTTATGGGGAGCTTCTGTAGCAAGTTGAACAGGAGAATGTTTAAGGAAAGGGAAATCAGATGGTAGGACTGCAATGTGATTAGGTTGCCTTCTGGAGAAAGGTAGTGTGACATTGTCACCATTTTCTGGGAGCCCGGAATGGGCAAGGTGACAGTGGTGATTGCCCATTTGTGTGGAACAGGACCTGAAAACCCTGCTTTTGTGTGCCAGAAACAGTGGAGGATTAATGGAATTGGAAGTATGGCAAGAATGGTAGAACAGTTCCATCAAGTCCTTCTCCAACCCTGAAGGTTTTCAGATCTGAGTTGACCAGGCCATTAGAAACTCCTCAGCCCAACTGTTCCCTCTTTGTTCGTGTGTTTTGATTTTACAGACACTGAGGACTTGATAAAGGAAAGACACCCCTTATGGGACATGCAGGGGATGTTTGAGAGACGGTCCTTATCCTCAAGATGCTTGTATCTTACAGGGGAGGACATATATCCAAAACACTTCCACAAGGTGTCAAGTAGTAAATGACATAAGGGGCAATACAGACATTTGTGAGGATTCTGAGCAGAATGAGTAGGATTTTTTTTATTTAGCTATTTTTTTATTTACTAATTTAAAAAAGTTAACAACAAATGAACTAAAACATTAACACGTGATCATTCCGATCTACATATATAATCAGTAATTCACAATATCATCACATAGTTGCGTATTCATCATTTCTTAGAACATTTGCATCCATTCATAAAAATCAATAAAAACACAACAGAAAAAGAAATAAAACGGGAGCAAAAAAAAAAATTATACATACCATACCCCTTATCCCTCACTTTCATTGATCACTAGCATTTCAGTCTAAATTTATTTTGACATTTGTTCCCCCTGTTATTTATTTTTATTCCATATGTTCTACTCGTCTGTTGACAAGGTAGATAAAGGAGCATCAGACACAAGGTTTTCACAATCACACAGTCACACTGTGAAAGCTTTATCATTATTCAATCATCATCAAGAAACATGGCTACTGGAACACAGCTCTACATTTTCAGGCAGTTCCTCCAGCCTCTCCATTACCTCTTGAATAACAAGGTGATATCTACTTAATGTGTAAGAATAACCTCCAGGATAACCTCTCGACTCTGTTTGGAATCTCTCAGCCATTGACACTTTGTCTCATTTCACTCTTCCCCCTTTTGGTGGAGAAGGTTTTCTCAATCCCTTGATGCTGAGTCTCAGCTCATTCTAGGATTTCTGTCCCACGTTGGCAGGAAGGTCCACACCCCTGGGAGTCATGTCCCACATAGACAGGGGGAGGGTGGTGAGATTGCTTGTTGTGTTGGCTGGAGAGAGAGGTCACATCTGAGCAACAAAAGAGGCTCTCTTGGGGGTGACTCTTAGGCCTAAATTTTGAGTAGACTTGACCTATCCTTTGTGGGGTTAAGTTTCATATGAACAAACCCCAGGACTAGGGGCTCAGCCTATAGCTTTGGTTGTCCACACTGCTTGTGAGAATATCAAGAATTCAACTTGGGGAAGTTGAATTTCTCCCCATTATGAGTAGGATTTTTGACAAGTGGAGAGGTACTGATTGGACATTCTAGAGGTGGGAAATAAATGAGGAAATAGAGCTGGAAAGGTGTGGGGTGGTAAATGGCCCCCTTGCGCTGGGACCAAGCTCAGAAAGGGAGAAGTAGGAGGGGGTGTGGAATAAATAGGGATCCTTTCAGGAATTGGAAATGGATATGACAGCCTTGGGGAGCCATTCAAGGGCTTGAACTTGGAAGTGACAGCACCAGAGCTTTGCTTTACTTAGGAGCTTAAGCATGTGCATCTTGAATGTGTTGGAGGGGATAGAGACCGGATTTTCAAAGATCAATTAGGAGTCTGTTCTGTAATTCAGGTAAGGGCCTAACTCAGGCTTGTGGCATAAAGCAGGGTCAAGGGAAAGAAAAGAAGCCCATGAAGACTGGACCAACAGGAGTGTACGCATGGTGGTGAAGAGGAGGGTAACTATTTTCAGAAATAGAGAAGGCGGGAGGAGGAGTCAGGAAGAACCTCTAGTAGAGGAAAAGACTCTAGGTTTGGAATCAGAAAACCGAGCTTACCTGTCCTCTTTACTACCTGTCAGCTTTGCGATGTCACGGGTTTATTTACACCACTGTTCAGAGGGAACAATAATGCCTGCCTTATGGAGTTGCAGTGAGAATTCAAATACTTAATTAATGTTGTCAGATTTTGCATTGTTTAAAAAGCATAGAGATTGGACTTTTGACATCTAGGAGTTATCTTCCAGGCAATTGGAAATTCAGTCTGGAGCACTGGGAAGAGGATGATCCTAGAAATGAAAATTTTTTGTTTGTTTTCAAAATTGAAGATGGGAATCATAGAATGAGATGCCAAGGGAAAACCTAGGGGAAAGTGAAAGACTGTTGGAAGAGACTGGCCTTTGGAGATGGGAGCAGGAAAAGCCAGTAGAGGAGACAGAGAAGAGTCAGAGAGGGAAGGCATTGAAGAAGATTCAGGTAACAAGCGAGCAGGGTAGGGAGAAAGTGCTTCAGGAAGGAAAAACACGGCCAGTAGGGTCAAATGTTGTAGAAGTCAAGTAAAGGATATTTGATAGAGTAGTTAGAAGGCCATCAATGACTTTTGAAAATTGCATTTTCTTTTCAAGTTGTCAGATTCTGAATGAGGTAGGGTGTACAAGTCTACAAGTGTTCATCATTCATCACCCTTTTGAAATGCGTGGTGGTAGAAGGAAGATCAGAGGAGATGGTAGCACCATAAGTAAGCAGGGCTAAGAGAAAGTGGGATGGTTTTCCTTTTTTTAGTTTAGGAATGACTTGACCTTGTATAGAGGGAGAGAGGTGAAAGGGGAAAAAAATGAGATTAGGAGAATAATTGGTGCTGAAAGATCCCTGGAGGTGGTATAAGAAAAGAGGGTGGGGTTGTGCTGGAGGGATTTGCCTGGGAAATCGGCAGAGACACTCTCTAATGCAGGAAGACAGGAGAAAAAACTGGGGCAGTTATTGTGGAAATACCCTAACATGTGGAAAGTGCCTGACATGGAGATGTTCATACAGTAGCTGCTCAATAAATAATTGGTTGATTGGTCAGTCCTCTCTGACATCCTTCCTTATCTTGATCTCAGACTTGTTTTTCTAGCTGTTTGCTGGATATTTCAGCTGAATCACCTCAATTAAAAATCTCTAAAATAATTTATTTTTTCCCTCATTTTTCTCCATCTTCCTGCCCTCATTATCTCTTGCCTGATTACTAGAGTTACTTCCTGTCTCTTGCTTGCCGGCTCACGGTCCATACTGCTGCCCAAGAGATCTTAACCCACAGAAGTCTATCATATTACTCTCCTATCTAGACCCCCAAGACTTCTGTGGCCTGATTCATAAGTGTTTTGCTGCCACCTGATATTGGTCTGCCTTACCAGCTTCCTACCTCTCATGTGGTCTCCCACCACTTGGCATCACCTGTCCTGTTCCCCTACATGCTGAGCTGCTTGCTGGTTCCTGAACAGGCCACCATCTGCCATGCTCCATGCTTTGTTTCTCTGCTAGGATATCCTTCCTCCTTTCTCTGCAGGCTCATTTCTCACACCTGGAGACCCAGCTTGAGTCAGCACCCTGCAAAGCCGTCCTCACTTTCCCCAGGCAATGCCAGTTGCTCCCATTTTATGTTCTCTTTGTACACGTCTATAGTACAGCGCTCAAGCTGATGACAAGTAATTAATTCCCTGTCTGTCTCTCCCACTGAGCTGTGAGCTTGCTAAGGACACCTGTGTTCCCAGTACCCAGCATGAGATTTGGCATAAAACCTAATAGACTCTTAGTGATTGTGCTTGCAATGAATTAATGAATGCATTGTTTAATGGACAGCCTGGGGCACTATCACGTATAGTGATGTGTGTACCCAAGTTTTCGATAAGTTTCATGTGGGGAGAGCTGTGTTCTCCAGTGCTCGTAGTGGAGCTTCTATTGGGTGTGGTTGCATGGTGGCTTCTTGGCATGCTGGTTGGTCAGAACCCCCTCTCTGCTGATAATGTCTGGGCTCTAATCACCAGATGGTACTGAATACGGGCTGAGTGAAGCTGACATGGAGGCCTCCTATGCCACAGTGAAGAGTATGGCTGAACAGATAGAGGCGGATGTCATCCTTCTGCGGGAACGTCAAGAAGCTGGGGGCCGTGTGCGTGATTACTTGGTCCGGAAAAGAGTAGGAGACAATGACTTCCTGGAGGTCAGGTGAGGAGGCCTCAGAGCACTTCCCAGGCCCTCTGCGGCATGACTTTGGGGCCTAGGACTTCACATAGCTTAGTGATTGAATCTTTAAACCCTTGTATGTCAGCTCCCCTACCTCCCTTACTCCCTTTCTTTCCTTTCCTGAGGCATAGGAAGAGTGTTCAGGGACCTGATTGTTCCTTTCACTATTTCTGCACTTCCCCAACCCGAATATTCCCATTTGGGAAGAGTGGAGAGGGGCCAGCCATATATTCAGTGGGCTGCATTTGCTTTCCCATCAGCCTGCAAGGCTAGAAAACTAGAGGTACAGGGGCGAGCACCTGAGTGGGGTCAAGTTAGCATTTTCTATCTCTCTTGGCTTTGAGGATCCTACCTGGGAACTTTGGAAAGCTGGTATAAGTTAAGGTATAGCTGTTGTGGTAGAGCCCAGTTCTTCTGAATAATCCTTTCTTCTCCCTGAATACAGCTCCAGGTACATTTCCCAGTGTGCTGTGCTCATCCTTGAATAGGAGGAGCAGTAAGCCAGGAGGCTCAGGGATGAGTTGTATTATAGATTCAGATATTGAGGTTATGAATTATCTCTTCACTTTGCTTACCCATTAACTCTTATGTGGGTATATGGGTTCATGTACACACAGGGTAGCAGTAGTGGGCAACGTAGATGCTGGCAAAAGCACGCTTCTGGGCGTCCTGACACATGGGGAGCTGGACAATGGCCGAGGCTTTGCCCGCCAGAAACTCTTCCGCCACAAACATGAAATTGAATCTGGTCGCACCAGCAGTGTGGGCAACGACATTCTGGGCTTTGACAGCGAAGGCAATGTGGTGAACAAGCCAGACAGCCACGGCGGTAGCCTGGAGTGGACAAAGATCTGTGAGAAGTCCACTAAGGTCATTACCTTCATTGACTTGGCTGGCCATGAGAAATACCTGAAGACCACTGTCTTTGGCATGACTGGCCATTTGCCTGACTTCTGCATGCTCATGGTAAGTGTGAGGCACTCTTGGGAGGTGAAGCTGAAGCTTTTGGGGTGTGGTTATGTGCAAGCATTTGAAATTGTTCTGAGTTGAGACTGAGGCCTATTGGTGTGGGGTTTCAACATTGGTTAAGGACAACAAGATTTGCAGGGGTGCCCTGTCCTTTAAGTTCTATAGTTCTTTAGCTCAAGAAGTGTACCTTGATCTTCTCCCCTAGGTTAGAACAAGAATGGATTCTCTTAGTAAAAAGTGAGGTGCCATTTTCAGATCTCTCTTGTTGGGAGGGGCATGAAGAGGGTTTCTTCTGGGCGGTTGGGCTATTTTGAAGAGGTTACACCAGGTGGCACATTCAGATATGAAACACTTGGGGAAGAAATGGAAGAGAGTACAATGAGGAGCCACAGGTGGCATTCAGGAGGGCCCTGAAGGGGTCCTCTTCCAAAGCCCAGTAGAAAAGGACCAGCCAATTCACAAGCACTTTCTGAGAGGCTCCTGTGTACTTGACACTGTGTTAGACCTGATAGTACAGCAATGGACAAGGTGTCCTGATCCTTGGAGCTCCCTTAGACATCATGGTCTCAGTGTGTATAGGTTTTAACAGCTCATCACATAGATTAACTGAAAAGGCAAGGGAGCAGAGGGCTTCTACTTTGGATCATGTTGCCAAACTTACATATTTATATCCCACTTATCTTCCTTTCTGGATAGAGATCGGGAGTCTGTGAGATCTACAACCTTGAACACAACTTTTCTGTTCTTCCCAAAGCCTTTTTCGCTTCCTGATTCCTCCGGCTGCCTGAATTAATAAGTGTAGTAAACATGAGCATCTGTTCACACCAAATTGAACAAGTTACTCCACAAACACAAGCTTTCAGGCATATTGTCCCCAAACTGGGGAGTAAAGAAAGGCAGAACGTATGTATAAAAATTTTTGTCAGCTCTCTGCCTAAGGTTCTTAGGAACTCAGCTTGATTTCATTTCTCATTTCTTTAGCATTGCCAAGGGCCATTACCTGACTGTTTTTACCTGGGCTAAGGAAAACCACTCTACAAGACAAGGAAAGATGCATAATGCACATTTCGGGGAGTTGGTGGGTTGAAATTAAGAAGAGTATAGAAACCAATTTAAAATAAATGTTTTTCCACAAAAAAAATTAAAAAAAAAAAAAAAGAACTAACCAAAAATGTTTTTCTAACAGAATGCCAGCAGGCAAGACCAAGCCATAGAAATAACTTCACCCCTGATAAAATATTGCATGTAGTCTTTTAGGCCGTGATCCAAATATCAACAATTTCTATAGAAAAATAAATAGTTTATCATTGTTCCTTGGCAACCAATTTCTAGGGGGAAAAAAGTCTTTTAAATAATAAAGGCAGCAGAATAATAAAACACTCTCTTTTTCCAGGTTGGGAAGAACAAAATCAAGTCTGGGGTTGGATTGAAAAGGTGGTTGGAGGGCATGG
Source organism: Tamandua tetradactyla (assembly GCF_023851605.1). Taxonomy (NCBI): domain Eukaryota; kingdom Metazoa; phylum Chordata; class Mammalia; order Pilosa; family Myrmecophagidae; genus Tamandua; species Tamandua tetradactyla. The sequence goes on from NC_135333.1 coordinate 31,165,921, forward strand.
GAAGAATGAGGAGAAAGAGGAGGTGTCTGAGTGTAGGAAGAAGAGAACTCACTGTGTCAGTGGGATGGTGACTTACCCGTGAACTGTGATGATCAAGTGAGAGGATCCCTCTGCAATGCTTAAGCACTTTATAAAAACAAGTCATGACAAATTTTCTTTGAATTTTATTTTGTGTTAGAAAATACATTCTTATGTATGTATGAATATAAGAAGGTACCAAAGTACCTTGTTTGTGAAAAGTTTCGTTTGTATACCTTTCACTCAGCCATCCAACTTTTCGGAGGCAACCAGTGAGTCCAGTTTCTTGTGTCTTCCAGAGGCATTTTGTACTTATGGCAACAAATGATATTCTCCCTCTCCACAATTTCAACCATTCAGAAAAGTTGAAAAAATAGTACAATGAATACTCCTAAATCTACACTTCGATTCAATGATCATTAACATTTTGCCATAGTTTTCTGTATATTGTTGGATGTAGTTGAGTACATATATATATTTTTTGACTGACTCCTTTGAAAGTAGGTAGAAATTGTGACTCGTCAACCTCATATACTTCAGCTAACAGCTTCTCAAAGTTGGCCCAATCTTCCACCCTTATCACAACCAAAAAAATAAAGAATAGTATCTAGTATCTAGTCTATAAGTAATTGTATCGTTCAGGTGCTCCCAAAATGCCTTAGAGCTGTTTTTTTTTAACAGTAAACCACCCACCACTCACTTCCTTTTTCCTTTTTTACTCAAATGGTGGAGTATGCTGTGTACACTGTTATGTACCTTGCTTTTTCTTCCTTAAGAATACCTACCTTAGAGACTATTCCATATCAGTAGGTAAGAATTTCCTCTTTCTTTTGTATCCACGTTTTGTGTATGTGCCCTAATTTATTTAACCTGCCTTTATAGTGATATTTAAAAACGCTGTTACTGTTATTGCTTGAACACCTAATTCATGCTTGCTCTGTGCTGGACCCTTCACATATGTTATGACATTGAAACCCCTGGTGACCCTGTAAAGTGGATGTTGTTACCTTCCCTTTTACAGATGGGGAAACTGAGGGCCAGGTATAAAAGCTGAGTTCACTTTAATGATTCTAGGTAGTTTTCCCAGATTGCCTGGGTATCTTTTTTATTGTTTCCTCAGATTTTGATAACTCACATTGTTGTGTCGGAGATCAAAGTGATCTGTGCCTAGCCCAGCTTTCCTCTCCAGCCATTTTCCTCCTGGCCTTAGACTTGTGCCCCATGAGTCTGTCTGTTCTGATGGTGTCCAGTGATGGAAGCTCTCTTTCATCCCAGCCTTTTTGAGCCCCTGGGCCTGCTCAGCTGCATTCTGTGTCTCCCTTGGCCTGACAGTTCCTTTCTGTGTCGGGACAGGTGGGCAGCAATGCTGGGATCGTGGGGATGACCAAGGAACACCTGGGCTTGGCATTGGCACTCAATGTGCCTGTCTTTGTGGTGGTCACCAAGATTGACATGTGTCCTGTAAACATCCTGCAAGGTAAGTAGAGCCTCATACTAGCAGCAGCCTCTTGTTTGGGGTTATCACCCACTTTGGCTCCTTGGTGGTCTGATATCAGGGCTTCAGCCCAAAATCTTCTGCTTCCTTCTCTTTGCTCAGATCTTGGCATGAATTTTCACCAGCCCAGAATCTTCTGCCTCTTCCTCTCCTGTTTAGATCTTGGTTTGCAGCCAGCCTAGAATCATTCCCTGTTCTTTCTTCCTTTTGGTTCAAAATACAGGATCATTAAGATGCCTGATCTGGTACCTCTTTTCAAATGGCCCCAGAGAGAAAGGGTTGGGTTCTGCCCTGAAAGCCGGATACATATGAAGAAATTTGGGCAGAGGATCTGGTGACCTTTTACCAACACAGGGTTGCAAGACTAGGCATTCATGCATTTCTCCCACATTGTTGCAGATGGTGAAAGAGAAGTGAAGAGGTATCCTTCTTGAGGTCCTCTGCAGTTTGTAAATTTTTTTTGAATTTTATTTTGTTTTAGAAAATACAAGAGCTCCTTTTGCCTGATGTAACTTTTTCCAGGAGGCAGGGCATTGAAGAAGAACATTGTCTTTTCCAGGGATCCCCAAGTCAATTGCTTGGGTATGGGTTTTCTAGAGTATGGAGAAACCCAATGGGTTTCAGACTTATAGCCTTAGAAAACAGTCCCCACCTGTGCTGTTTCTGTTCTAGCATCGTGTACCCTTCCAAAGTTTTGATCCTCCTTTTTACTCCTTCAGGCATTGTGGCATTTAACACTGGTCCATCTGTCTGTCTGTCTCCTGCTTGCATCATTGATGAGTGGAGCCGTCTTGCTCTGGAAGCCTGACAAGGAGAAGGTTGCGTACCCCTAATTCTGTTCCATTTCATCCTTTAAGAAACCCTGAAGCTGTTACAGCGCCTGCTGAAGTCACCAGGCTGTCGGAAGATTCCCGTGCTGGTGCAGAGCAAGGACGATGTGATTGTTACAGCCTCCAACTTCAGCTCTGAGAGGTAATCGGGGGAGCGTGCTCTCCAGGCACCCTTTCCAGCAGGGTAGTAGTGAGGGAAAGGCCCAGAACGGCTGTTAGTTTTGGGCATTAGGTGTCATGGAAATACCACATCGGAACACCTCCCACTATTCAGGGATTGGATGGAATAGAAGATTCTGGTCTTGGCACAAGGCCTCCCAGGTCGGCACTGTTGCCCAGGGACTACATCAGGTGACTCAGACTGAAGTGTTGGCCTCCCTAAGCTGAGAGCTGCAGTGTCCTTTATCCACATGTGAGGTGGGTATGTTACGTTCCCCATAGGGCTCTTGTGAGGTATATAAAGCACTAAGAATGATGCCAGGCTGGGATATAAGAGCTGTACAGCCATTTTTATAACTATCATTATTACTTTTTTATGCTGTTGTTTATGAAAAGTTCTTCAATCATAGATCAGTTTTAGCATTTACCCACCAGTACATCTTTTCATACCATAAAAGTTTATTGGATGTTTGTTCTGTGCCAAGCCCTTCGTCTGGGCCTTGAAGATTCATAGTTGGCTTGGGCATAATGCCTGTCCTCAGGGTGTCTCTCTCCCTTGTCAGAGATAATTCTCTTGATAACAATGCACTTTGTTGACTCCACACCTTCTCCCAACTCTTGGGGCTCTCCAGGAGCACATGTTGTGCTTCCTGAGTTGGGAAAGAAGTTGCCAAAAGCCTGGCTTTTTTGCCTTTGTCTTTGCCGTGATGCTTTCTTCAGTACCACTAGTCAGCCAGCAGAGGGGGTACTAGTCAACAGCTGGCCCCATTTCAATTCATTTTACTGAGTGCCTTTTCTGTACAGGCAGTATTCTAGCAGCTCTGGGGAATAGGGAAGATCAGACATAGTCAGATGAAATAGAGACACAGAAAGCTCCCATCCAGGAAGGGTTTGGTGGAAGAAGTGGCATTTTGAGATGGGCTTGGAAGGATGAATTAGATTTAGTAGTTGGATAAGAGGGAAGGAATTCAGGCAGAAGGATCATAATGAACAAATATATGGGGCCAAGAAAGTACAAAACATTGTAAGAGAAGGAATATTCTGTAGTCTGATTGGAATACAGGAATTTGGAAGGAATAAATGTGGAGAGATGGCTACTACTAGCCCAAATGTAAAGGGCCAGGAATGTTGGAAGATGACATATGGGCTGTATTCCTTGGGGTGGAAAGGTGGGTAAGGATTTTAAGCAAGTATGTATGGACTTCAGGAAAAAGAAGCAATCAAAAAGGCCTGAAGCAAGGCAGTGGTGGAGAGAGGAGGGGGCAGATTTCAGAGGCAGAGCTGGGTGAGAGAAGGCAGCCTTAGAGCAGGTCAGGCTAAGAGTTGCTCATTTGGGGACCATTAAGGGAGGGGTGGGAAAGTCACAGCAGCAACTGCTCCAGCCCATCTGTTGCAGCCATCCTGGATCCAGGCAGGAGAAGGCCACCTGAGCTCCTCTCTCTCCTCTCTTCCTTTCTCTTCATCCTCCACTTAGGATGTGCCCGATATTCCAGATCTCCAACGTTACAGGCGAGAACCTGGATCTGCTGAAGATGTTCCTCAACCTCCTCTCCCCCCGCACCAGTTACAGGGAAGAAGAACCTGCTGAGTTTCAGATTGATGACACCTACTCGGTCCCGGTGAGTCACTTTAGATGGGACTGAGTAGGTGGGGAGGCTGTGGTGGGCCCTTCCGTCAGGGACTCGGGTGTGTGGATGGACTGAGTGGGGTGGACTTACTGGGCTGGGGTCGTCTTCTCTGTAGGGTGTAGGGACAGTGGTGTCAGGAACAACATTGAGAGGCCTGATCAAGCTGAATGACACATTGCTGCTGGGCCCAGATCCTTTGGGTAACTTCCTGTCCATTGCTGTCAAATCAATCCATCGCAAGCGCATGCCTGTCAAGGAGGTGCGAGGGGGCCAGACAGCCTCCTTTGCATTGAAGAAGGTAAGTGTCAACACCAAAAACTCCCCTTGGACCCTGCTTTTCTGGGCTCTGGGTCAGCCGCTTTACTCACCACCTCTGATCCTCACAGCTGCTCTGCGAGGGAGGAATAATTGGCCTCACTTTTACAGATGAGGGAACTGAGGCCCAAAGAGCTCAAGTGACTTGCCCAGGGACACACAGCTAGTAAGTGCTAGAGTTGGGACTTGAATCCAGGCCTGTCTGACTCCTAAGCTCTGTTCCTCCCTCTAGGTCCTAGGAGCAGGGTACCCTGAGCACAGTGCTGAACTCAGATAGGGGTGTCCCTGCTGTACAGATGGTCTTCTGTAGAGGGTTGTTGGAGTCCATGCCACATCCTCTTCCCATCCAGCCTTCTGTCCCCTGGTTTGGGGTTAGTGCTAGCTGTGGAGTCACCTACCTTGCCTTTAACCAAACCAACCAGGAGAAATGGGACTTTCTTTATTCCTTTCAACAGTTATGTCATGCTCACCCAATTCCTTCTACCTGACTTCTTATCTTCCTTTCCCTCTTCACCAACCATTTAATTCTCCCCCATCCTTCAGGGCCCAGTCAAAATGCCAATTCCTGCATGAAGCTTTCCCATATAGCACTTAAGTCTGCCTTGCATTGCCCACCTTAGGAGGGGCCTGTGTTCTAGTGTGGTATGGGGGCAAGGCTGAGTTAGGGTGGTCCTCATTCCCAGAAAGACTCCTGGTCCTCTAGGACCACAGAGGTAAAAATAGAAGGCATTATTATCCCTGAGGTCTGGGGTTCCCTTTTCCTTTCAGATCAAGCGCTCGTCCATCCGGAAGGGCATGGTGATGGTTTCCCCACGTTTGAATCCCCAAGCATCCTGGGAGTTTGAGGCTGAGATTCTCGTTCTCCACCACCCCACCACGATTAGCCCACGCTACCAGGCCATGGGTAGGTGTCTAAGGGCCTAGCCAGTCCAAGTGCCCACTCTACTCTAACTTCCCAGTAAAGTACTCCAGTGATCCAAGCCCCAAAGTTTCAGCTCCAGCCAAGAGGCGGATCTCTTTCCTTTTCAGTGATGCTGTCCCCTCTGCTCTGCCCATGAGTCACAGTGTTTATTTCTGCAAATACCAACAGAGTGCCTCCTCTGTGCTGGATTCTGGAGTCCCAGACCTGCCCACAAGGGCATTCCTTAGCTACACAGTTACTGAATACTCCTGTGTACTTAGCACTAGTACCAAGGTACTGGGAACAAAGATGTGATGTTCAGGGGCCCTTCCCTCAAGGAGCTCCTAGTCCAATGAGGAGGCACATGTGCAAAGAATGCCCTGTATTCCAGGAACTAGGACCAGTGTCTGTACATGGGCCAGGGCCCAGGGGTGGGGGATGACTAACTAGAGGAAAAGGTGGTAGAGATCAAGACAGGATCAAATTCAAGAGCAGTCCTCCAACTCATTCAGCCACACTTTACCTTCCTGAGGTCTTTATTCCAGAGGTAATGCTGGGACCTGTCCCAGCTCAAGCCTATTTCATGCTTTCACGCACATCTTCCCCCACCTTGAGGCCAGTGGGTGTGGCTCAAGCCTGTCCTGACCTCACGGCTTCCTTGGCAGTGCACTGTGGGAGCATCAGGCAGACAGCCACCATTCTGAGCATGGACAAGGACTGTCTGCGCACCGGGGACAAGGCCACCGTGCACTTCCGTTTCATCAAGACCCCTGAGTACTTGCACATAGACCAGCGGTTGGTGTTCCGGGAAGGCCGCACTAAGGCTGTAGGCACCATCACCAAGGTATAGCCTGGGCAGACCTCCTGCCTTTCCCAGGAAGCAGGGACTACTCCTTTTCTGGAGGTTCTGAGCACAACAGGCTCTTCTTGAGATACCCTGAAATTTCTCCCTGATTTCCAGGAGGAGAGGCACCAGGCACTGCTCTGGGGGAACTGAAACAGTGTTGAGGTGTGACCTTGGAGACATCTTTTCCACTCCCCCTGAGAGCTGTCCCTGGGCCTCCCATCTCCAAGGGTGCTCCATCTCCAAGGGTGCCCATGGGGAAGAGAAGGTAGTAGGATTGGGGCATGGCATTCCCCTCCATAGGAAAAAGTGATGGCAGAGTCTCTGGACCAAGTCAGGGTTAGCCTCCAAGGTTCTAGACACAGGTTCCTCTGCTGGAGCTATGCTCAGATCTCTCAGAGATAGCAGGAGGGGTGTGACCTTGAACTTCCTTGGGACTTGGGTTGTTTGAGTGCCTTGGAGCCCACCTTCTGCCCTCTGCAGACCCCACCCCTAGCCTGTGTAGGGGCAGTTAATAGAATGGTTTGACCCCTGCTCCAAACAGTGGGAGGAAGTGGCCCTGACTTGTCCAAGATCTTGAAGTCAGCCCCAGGTTGGCCCTTCCCACTAGAATGACCTGCCACAAAGGTCCTGGGGACCCTGGGGCTACAGTGTGTGTGGGGGGGTGTTGGGGGTGTTCATCTCCTCTAAGGTCTGTTTGCTCCTGGGATGGGCTTGGAGTCTGGCAGAGGCTGCCAGCATACTCTTTAATCCTCTTTGAGTCCATTTGGACTCGGTCAGATCTCCTCCTTGCTTTGCTTGAGACCGAACTTAAGCCACAAGGGAACATTCTGAGTCCTTCACTCCTGAGAGGTAGCCTTCAAAATTTCTGATAGCTGACTTTAAGTATTTCCAGTTGATGAGATAGTCACATGGTCACTTTGGGAGGCCTAAATTAAAACTTGCCCTAGGTTCTTGTTATAGGGCCCCAGGATCCTGGAGCTGAAGTTTTAGCCACCTTAGTGAGGAAAAGAGCCTTAGGTTAAACTCCAGGTTCTGGAAAGGCTGGTCCCTGGGATGGGGGCTGGGATGAGTGGGCAGTGGCAGAGAGATACATAGGTTCTCTGCAGGAAGAACAGCTGGGGCAGAGAATAGGAGGAAGCCTTTCTGGACATGGTACAGAGGAAGGGTGGCTAGACTGGGCTGGGCTGGGCAGGGCAGGGCAGGGCAGAGGCAAGAGAGGAGACATCAGCCTTGGAGCCATGGCAGTCCTGGAACAGTGAGTGGGGATGTCCTATCCTGGTCCTCCTGGTGCCTGCTCCCAGGACCAGCCAGACCAGAGAATGAAGAGTCCCTGAGAAAGTGGGGGTGAATGTGGGGGAGTAGGCTAGCTGAGTTGATGACACTGCCCTGCAACTCTGGCCTCATCCTTACCCCTTAACTCCTGCAGCTCCTCCAGACCACCAACAACTCCCCGATGAACTCCAAACCCCAGCAGATCAAAATGCAGTCGACAAAAAAGGGCCCCCTGACCAAACGAGAAGAGGGGGGCCCATCTTGTGGGCTGGCAGTTGGGGCTCCACCCCCTGGAGATGAGGCTTCCTCTCTAGGGGCTGCCCAGCCAGCTGCATCTAGCAGTATCCAGCCACAGGTGAGCTTGCTTTTTGAGACACTGCCCCCCACTCTTCCCTGCCCACCACCCCCCACCCCGCCTTGACCCCTTTGGGCAGAGTGGTGAGGTGCAGCTCTTCTAATTCACTTGGGGTGACACAGGAGAGCCTCAGGGCAGCTCAGCTCAGCCTTCGGAACATGAACTAATGTAGAGGAGGCGTTTCCAGCTGAGAGATCTTGGCGCGTAAATGCTATAGAAATGTGAGCTATTTGTCTCTTAAAGTGTAATGTTTCAAACTATGAGATGTGACCTAAGTAAAATCAGTTTAATTAGTCCTGACTAGCATTTGACCCCCCCATATTAATTATTGTTTTTAAATATATTTTTATTGACACATCTTCACACATGTACAGTCCATACATGGTGAACAATCAATAATTCCCAATATCATCACATAGTTGTGTATTCCTCACCATAATCATTTTTGGAACATTTGCATCACTCCAGAAAAAGAAAAAAAGAAAAAACGCATACATACCATACCCCTTACCCCTCTCATTGACCACTAGTATTTCAGTCTACCCAATTTATTTTACCCCTTATTCCTCCTGTTATTTATTTATTTATTTGTTTATTTATTTATTTATTTTTTACTTATCTGTTCATACCCTGGATAAAAGGAGCATCAGATACAAGGTTTTCACAATCACACAGTCACATTGTAAAAGTTATATTGTTATACAATCATGTTCAAGAATCAGGGCTACTGGAACACAGCTCAAGAGTTTCAGGTACTTTCCTCCAGCCACTCCAATACACCATAAACTAGAAAGGGATATCTATATAATACTTAAGAATAATCTCCGGATTAACCTCTTGACCCTGTCTGATATCTCTTAGCCACTGAAACTTTTTTTTGTCTCATTTCTCTCTTCCCCCTTTTGGTCAAAAAGGCTTTCTCAATCCCTTGATACCAGGTCCTGGCTCATCCTGGAATTTCTGTCTCATGTTGCCAGGGAGGTTTACAACCTTGGGAGTGATGTCCCATGTAAGGCTTAAGGACAGTGAGTTCACCTGCTAAGTTGGCTTATAGGGAGAGGCCACATATGGGCAACAAAAGAGGCTGTCCAGTAGTGAGTCCCAGGCATAATCATAAGTAGGCTTAGCCTATCTTTTTTATTTTTTATTTTTTTTATTAATTTTTAAATTAAAAAAAATATGACAAGAAAGAAACACATTCTTAACATGATCATTCCGTTCTACATATATAATCAGTAATTCACAATATCATCACATAGGTGCATGTCCATCATCATCATCATTTGCATCAGTTCAGAAAAAGAAATAAAAAGACAGTAGAAAAAGAATTAAAATGAAAACAAAAAAAAATTATACATACCATACCCCTTACCTCTCCCTTTCATTGAACACTAGCATTTCAAACTAACTTTAACATTTGTTCCCTCTATTATTTATTTTTATTCCATATGTTCTACTCATCTGTTGACAAGATAGATAAAAGAGCATCAGACACAAGATTTTCACAATCACACAGTCCCAACGTGAAAGCTATATCATTTTACAATCATCTTCAAGAAACATGGCTACTGGAACACAGCTCTACATTTGCAGGCAGTTCCTTCCAGCCTCTCCATTACCTCTTGAATAACAACATGATATCTACTTAATGTGTAAGAATAACCTCCAGAATAACCTCTCCACTCTGTTTGGAATCTCTCAGCCATTGACTCTTTGTCTCATTTCATTCTTACCTGTTTTGGTCAAGAGGGTTTTCTCAGTCCCTTGATGCTGAGTCTTAGCTCATTCTAGGGTTTTTCTCAATTCCTCGATGCTGAGTCTAAACTCATTCTAGGATTTCTGTCCCATGTTGCCAGGAAGGTCCACAACCCTGGGAGTCATGTCCCACGTAGACGGGGGAGGGTGATGAGTTTGCTTGTTGTTTAACCTATCCTTGCAGGAATAAGCTTCACAGGGGCGAACCCCAGAATCAAGGGCTCAGCTCATTGGCTTGGTTGTCCCCACTGCTTATGAGAATATCAGAAATTCTCCAAATGGGGAAGTTGAATTCATTTCCTGCTTTTTCCTCGGTTTCCCAGGAGGACTTTGCAAATACTTCTTTATTCACTGCCCAAATTACTCCATGTTAATTCTTACTTAATAGTCTTTTATTAGAGCAGTTGTAGGTTTATGGAAAAATCATTGTTTCCTTTTAATTTCTGTAGGGTTGGTAGTAATATCTTCCCTTTGATTCCTGATTTTAGTTATTTTTGTATCTTCTCTCTTTTTTTTCTTTCTCAGTCTAGCTAAAGGTTTGTTGATTTTATTGATCTTTCCAAAGAACCAGCTTTTGGTTTGGTTGATTCCCTTTATTATTTCTTCATTTTCTGTTTTATTTATCACAGCTCTAATCTGTATTTCCTTCCTCTGCTCACTTTGGGTTTAGTTTGCTCTTCTTTTTCTAGTTCTTCCAGGTATGAGATTAGGTCTGTGCTATGAGTTCTTCTTTTGTAATGTAAGGTGCTATAAATTTCCCTCTCAGCTCTTCCTTCACTGCTTCCCATAAGTTTTAATATGTTGTGTTTCTGATTTTATTCATCTCAAGATATTTCGTGATTTCCCTTTTGATTTCTTCTTTGACCCGTTGGTAATTTAAAAGTATATATTTTGGGATTTTTCAATTCTCCCTCTTACTGATTTGTAGCTTCATTCCATTGTGGTCAGGGAAGATACTTTGTGTAATTTCAGTCTTTTTAAATTTACTGAGACTTGTTTTGTGACTTAACATGTGGTCTACCCTGGAGAATGATCCATATACAACTTGAGAAGAGTATGTGTTCTGCCATATTGGTGTGCAGGGTTCTATATTGGCTTATTAAATCTAATTTATTTTCATTAGGGTTCAAGTTCTCCATTTTCTTATTGATTTTATGTTTAATGTTCAACCCACTGATGTAAGTGATGTATTTAAATCTCCAGCTATTTTTATAGAGGTGACTATTTCTCTTTTCAGTTTTGCCAGTGTTTGCTTCATATATTTTTGGTCACTGTGGTTAGGTGTGTAAATGTTTATAATTGTTATTTCTTCCCTGTGGATCGACCCTTTTATTAATATATAGTGTCCTTCTTTGTCTCTTGTAACAGTTTTTTACTTAATTTTGTCTGCTATTGGTAGAGCTGCTCCGGTTCTTTTTGATTGCTGTTTGCGTATTTGGGTCTAGGGTGTTTTTTTTTAAACATACGGTTGGATCGTGTTTTTTTATCCATTCGGCCAAGCTATGTGTACTCTGTTTGGGGATTTTAATCCATTTACATTCAGTGTAATTAATGATAGGGCAGGGCTTAGTTCAGCCATTTTGTCCTGTTTTTTATATGTTTTTAATTTTTTTTTTTGGCCACCGTTTCTTATATTGTGACCCTGTTTTGTGACTGATAGATCCCTTTTTCATTTCCATTTCTGTATGTGTTTTAAATACTTTCTTTGTGGTTACCCTAGGGTTTGTATTCTAACCTACAAGTTCAAGAAGAGATACCAGCTTAATTTCAATAGTTTACACAATCTCTGCTCTTGTACCCTTGTGTTTCCCCTCTTTATGTTGTCTTTGTCGCACATTACTTCTTTATATTTTGCGTGTCCATTACGTGGAAATAGTATTTCTTTTTCAGTTGTATTCTAAGTCTTATAGAAAATAAAGAATAGAATTACATATCAAGGATACTGTACTAACCCACATACTATTGGGTTTTGCATTTACCCAGATAATCACCTTTACTTGGAGATCTTTACTTCTTCATACTGCTCTAAGCCTGTCACTTGTCCTTTCTTTTCAACCTGAAGGACTCCCTTTAGCATTTCTTATAGGGCAGTTTTATTTTGCTGCATAGAGGATTTGGGGCTGGTATTTTTTTCTTTCAGTATCTTAAATAGGTCATATTGCTACCATCTCTTCCTGTTTCTTTGTATGGCTTGTGCTCTTTTGTTGATGTCTGGGCATCTGATGCTTTCTTTAATTTGCCAGCTCGGGAAGTCAGTTTCTCCCTCTTGCTTGGGTTAGTGTAAACTGGCTGTGTGTTCCGACTCTTCTTCCATGCGTGGCCCTGTTTATACTGAACCTTAGAGCAGCCGTGTGTAATAGTTCACATTCTCTCAGGCCTTTCTGCACCTGCTTCTTGCCCCGGGGCCTGTGCAGTAAGTGTTAAGAGTGCCCTGTTATGTGCGACTTTTTCCCTCCTGGGAAAGGATTCCCTTCCTCTCTTCCTCCTCCAGGAGTCCTGGATTGTTCTCTTTGTTTTTATACAAGTTTTCCTCCCCAGCAGTTATGATTTGCTCAACTCCTCCCTTGCTCTCTGGGCTACCTTTTCACTCCAGCTTTCAGCCCTATACTGCCCTGCCTTACATGGTTCAGTTTCCCCTTTTTCTGTGGCTTTTCTGCCTCCGGTAAGCTTCTGCATTAGAGCATCCCAACCCATGGAACTAAATAGGGTCAGTGTTCAGAAGCACCCAGTGTTTCCATTTAAGTGCACTAGCAATTAGGGACTAGTCTGGAAGTGTGCACAGTTTGCTAATAGTTCCAAGGCAGGTCCCTCTGATTTCTGGGGGACCACTTTGTACATGTGTGCACACTGACTGCCAGGTACCACCTTGGGACTGTGTGACCTTGGGTCACTATGCCTGAGTGTGTATGGGACTCTCAGTCACTGCCATGGGTGGCCTGTAGTCAGTGCCTGTGGCAGAAGGTGCCCAGGCTAGAGCACTGCTGCCTTTGGGTCTCTTAAACCACCTGGGACCAAATGCAGGGGAGGGGTCTGGACTGGCAGGTCTCTCCTTTTCTGGGGGGTAGGGGGATAGGAATGAGGGTTTGTTTTTGTGTTTTTTTTGCACTTGTGGAGTCTTTCTGCAGCCTCTGTTATCCTTCAGAGCTCTAAGTGAGTTGAGTCTGCTTTTTTATTTAGCTTTCTCTAAGGGAAGAAGTTCCCAGGGATGTCGTATGCTGCCATCTTGATGATGTCACTCTCCTAGCATTTGGTTTTGATGAAATAGAATAGCAAAACATGCAAGTTTCCCTCTCATAGTAAAACTAAGTGTTGTTTGTGTGTATGTGAGTATGTGTATTCTGAAGTCCAAGATGTTTGAAAGAACTGACTGCCAAAGAGGGTCCTCCTGTACTCACCCCAAGCACCCTTCTCAAGAGTAGGTTGCCTTGGGCCCAGTTTCACGTGGCTTTCACTCAGCATCTCCTGCCAGCTCTCTCCCCCAGGAGATTAGCCTGGTGCCCCTTACATCCCCCTTTCCAGTGTCTCTCTTTCTCCACCTGAACCCTATTTGTCTGACTCCTCTTTGGTGAAGGAAGTGTCTGTCTGCCTCTTTTTGTCTTTTCTGCTCTTTCTCCCTTTGAGTCTTTCCTCTGGTTCATTCATCCCTTTTCTCTTTCCCCCTATTGGCAGTGGCAAATATTGATTCCTCCTCTTCTTTGCACTTCTCTGAATAGCTCCTGCTGAAACCGTTATCATGTGTGACCCACCTGACCTTCAAGGAAGCCAGATGGGCACTGGCTCCATTTTACAGAACAAGGGGTCACATAGTAAAGGACCAACCAGACTGGGGTCAGGACACTGCCTGCTCGCTTGTCTCCTGCCCCCTCTTTCTGCTGCCTGGCTCCTCTGATTTTCTGCCCTGCTCCCAGTGGGCGAGGGCTTCTCAAACTCCTTCCTTCTCTCTTTCAGACCAAGCCCAGCAGTGGGGGCCGTCGACGGGGAGGCCAGCGCCACAAGGTGAAGTCCCAGGGGGCCTGTGTGACTCCTGCCAGCGGCTGCTGAATCTCTCCCTGGCCTACCCTACTACCCAAGGGATCCTCTTCCTCCGACTAGGGCTCCACCTGATGGCCAGAGCAGCTCTAACCACCCACCCTCCCTCCAGGCCATAGCCGGACCTGCCCTCACCATTCCCCCACCCCCGTTTTCCAGGGGGGTTGTAATTTATAAGCTGAGGAAGGTGGCAGACTTCATGAGGACTGACCATCCTACCCTCTTCCCCACCTTCTTCCTCACCCACACATTTTTGTACATCTGGGCCCTTAGTTTTTATTCTTTTTATTATATATCTATCAATCTATCTATTTAGTGAGTGTGTGTGTGTGAGGCGCGGGAGTGTTAGCCGGTCAGGACCCTGTCGGTCTCCTTTTCTCCATGGCTGGCCATCAGTCTCCAGGAGCTGTCCACCGCCTGTCTGCTTTTCCATCTGTCTACCCGTCTTGTGAGAGAATCCTCGGAATATCAGGGAGATGAAGGAGTGCCCCTCCTTCCCTGTCCCCATTTCTCCTCTCTGTACTCAGAGGCCCTTTCCATGGAGTCAGGACTCTGAGCTAAGGAGTATCTAGGTTTAAGTGTTTGCTGCTGCCAGAGGGAGCCCAGTCTAGGTCTTGGGGGATTTTAGCATGGCAAAGAACGGTGGCTTCCCTTTTTCTGTTTTTCCCTCTGCCTCCAATTAACCTTTATTCCCTTAAGCCCAAGAACAAATAATGCCAAAAGCTCTTAAGTTTTTACCTATAGATTGGAGGATGGAGTGGGATGTGACTGGATTATAAGGCTCTCCCTATCCCCAACTTTGATCCTTGCCAACGACCCAAAGATAGCAGATAGGCGGCCCTTTGAGACAATCTTATGTTTGCCCAGATTGGTCACAGTTCCTCCTGGGCTCTCCAGATTCTTCTGAGCCTGGAGGCACTTTGCCTGACCCAGGAGCTGCTCCAACTTGGGCTTTGGCTCTGAATTTTGTTGGCCCTTGGGGCACTGATTATCTAGACTGGACTCTGGGCCTCCTCAGCATGTTTTCTAGTATCTCCTGTTAATTGGGGTGGTGTGGGAATGTTCCTCTGTACCAGGCTGGGACTGAAATCCCTCCTTCCCTACCACACCCTGCTATGCAGCCCCAACCCAGCTGTTTCAGGAGCACAGCAGTTAAGGGCCTGAACCAGGTTTGGAAGCCATGATGGGGCATCAAGTAGGGGGTGGTGAAAGAAAAAAAACTCTTCCATGCCCAGCCAAGAGCAGTAAGTAATTTTGGAAGAATTGCTGCCTAGGGAAGGCAGTTAAGTTGCCTGGGCCAGAAAGGGTAATGTGGGCCTCTTCAGTCTGCCTGGACTGAAACTTTAGACTCAAGCTCTCAGTTTAGGGTGGACTGATGGGCTAAGATTGGTTCCTTCTCTAGCTGGGGAGACACCCAGCTGGCTGGGTCCTTCCTCAGCCTCCCTCCTTCCTGTCTCCCAGCACTTCTTTTTACCTCCTGTTTCCCAGCTGCTGGTCGTCTCTCCTCCCCTTCCTCCAGTGATTTCTAGTTACCACTCACCTGTGGCCATGGACTGACCAGCCCAGCACAAAGAATAAAAGTCTCTTCCAAGCTGACAGTGCCATGTACCTGCCCAGCCCTCCAAGCAGAGGTGCTGCCTTGGAAAGCCCCTGTGCTTTGCCTACCCTTGAGCCCCAGCAGCAGTGGAGCAGGGCAGGATAGGGTGAGCCCAGGTCCTTCTGACAGACAGATATGGCTTCAATATCCAGGCTCCTGCACTGATTACATGATGCAGAGCAAGTTACCAAGCTTCTCTGAACCTCAGTTTTCTCATCCACAGTAAGAAGCAGTACACTAGCTCTGGGCTGCTGTGAGGAGTCGGTGAGAGAATATATGTGAAGCCCCTAACGTGGCATCCTGGCATGTGTGAGGTGCTCATTCCACGGTCCCCACACTGCATGCTATCTATGCTGTACCTTCATTCTGGCCCTGGGCTGGATTGGGGCCGAGGTTTCTCAAGTCCGTAGTGAGGGCCAAGTTCTGGGGGATAGGTTTGAAAGAAAACTAGGTGTTGGTGTGTTTCAGCTCTGTGGCCAGGACGACTGGGTGGGCTCACGCTTCCTTGTCTTTGCTATTTTCTGCCATGTACAAGGTAGGCATTGTTAGTTTCACTGTTCCAAGTAAGAAAACAGATGCTTAGAGAGGAAATGTGCCACCCAGCAAGTGGTGACTCCTGTAGCTGCCCTGTCCCCTTCAGGATTGCCGAGTCAGCAGCTCGGTCTTATCCTTCGGCCCTTGCCTGTTTGTCTGTTGGCTGCTCCCATCTTGCTCATTGACTGGCCCTGGCTCTGCCTATGGGGACTGCTGCCTTCATAACATGAGGGCTCCAGCGTTCAGTGTCCCTAGCACTCTTGGCCCTCATGGCAGGTGCTGTGGAATTTGTGCTTCCACAGTGCTTAGCCATGGCTCTAGGAGCAGGTGGAATTCATCTTGTGGAACTCTTTGGGTCCTTATGAGTGGAAGTGTTCACTACAACCCTTTTCTTCAACTTCAGAAGCTGTGGCCACGACCCTGGTCTTTGCCCTCAGACACTCAGGAAGGTCAGTCTGGTTATCAGGCCCACACTTGCTTGCAGGAGCTAACTGGATCACGTGTTTTATTGTCATTAACAGGGATGCCAAAAGTCCCCACCAGGTCTAAGCCCTACCAACTTGTCCACCTGGAACAAAACACCAGCCCTTCTGTAGTTGATAAAGAATAAATTTGTTAATCTCATCTCTAGTGGCAAATCCTGATCCCTGTGTATGTGCAGCAAATGTTTGTGGAGTTTTAACTGGGGTGATGCCCTATGAGGGTGGAATGGGACAGAGATGGCCCAGATCTGGACCTGTCCTCACAGTGGAACAAGTTCATAGTCAGGACCACTGTTCTGGCTTGTAAGCTGTCTTGGCCAGAATGAGGTAAGGTAATGGGAATATGCAGTGGTGCAGGGCGAAGTGTAAAAGAGTGATTGGAATTGTGGGAGATACCACAAAGCAGGAGTTGTGAGGGTCGTGCCAGAAGGGACTGCGAGAGAATTAGAACATCATAGAAAGGCAGAGAACACATGCCTGGCCCAGGGGATGTGATGGTGTGTGGCAAGTTCCAGGGAATCTTTTACTGGTGCTGTTGGGGGACATCTCCTTTGTTATAAAATGGTGCTAGAGGCAGAGTACGTGTTTCGAGAAACAGGGAGGTGATGTGAGCAGGAGCTGGGATTTAAGTGTCAGCACTAGCTCTCTGCAGTGTCACTGAGCTCAGAGGTTGTAACTTGCTCAAAGCCTCTGGGTTGGAGTTGTCCTCTCCCCAGTGCCCTATCCCGGGGCAGTTTCATCCTCACTCCCCTTCCAGTGATGAGGTTCCTGCCTTTATTTTTACATCTTTACTGAGGACCAGCCAAGACCAGGTACCATGGTCAGTATAAGAGGTGTAAGAGACCATTTGGGAAGCATCTCTGAACCTCTGAGCAGTTGTGTGGAGTCAGCTGGATCTGGGGAGATGTTTGCAGGGAAGGGTCAGGACCCACTCAGCCTGAACTGGTGGATTCTGGCTGAGGGAACTCTCAGAGGCAATATACAGTGTTACACCTTGTCCTATCCTAGCCACAGTACACGGGGCAGTTATCATGAGGAGCATCTACACTCGGGGTGTAAGCAGTCCGTAGTTAATGCTTGTTAACTTCATCTACTGCTCAAACCACTGAAAAACAGCAAGAACCTCTTCATGATGGGACATCAATAACAGCTAATAAAACCAAGCCCTGAGCCAGAAACAAACAACAGTAGCCCCAATCCTCCTGTCATAATTTTAACTGAGGTGAAAATGGAGGCCCCACATTTCTAAAATTTAGGAGTAAGTCTTGGGAGGGGGCGGGTAGCAATGACATTGTTTTGGCTAAGAATTCATTCATTTTCCCAGGAGCAGCTTCTCTATGGGGATGATCAGATAAATAAAAACCACACTCCGTTAGTCCTGGGCATAATTTATTTTTTGCATAGGCATAAATTAGAATCTGGAGGTAAAAAAATTAAGAACCAATAGTGCAGCATTTGTGACAGGAGAGCGCAAAACAACCTGCTTGTCTCTGGGTGGGGTAGAGACTGGGTAGGGGACAGCGCTGGAGGACCGCAGGCTAGCCTGTGGGCCTTGTCTCCATTTCCTTCCAGCTCTGTACTCCCAGAGCTGATCTGGGGCCCAGCCCTGGACCCAAGGGCACCTGCCTGCACAGCAGCCACTCCTGCCCGCTTCCTAATAGACCAGAACCAGTAACAGCTGGAACCAGTACCCCAATCCCTCTTAGCAGCCAGGTTACCCAAAGTCCGCCCCCCCCCCCCCCCAAGCGGGGCTTGGAGTCAAGCCCTTGGCCTTTCAGTTAAAAAAACAGACCTTGAAAAATATATACATAATACAGTATGGCCTGCTGAGTCTACAAGTCCCCTGCTTCCTCTCTTCTTACACAGTGTGATTTCTGCCAGCCCCAACCCCACCACCCAACACCCCCATGAAATGCCAGAAAAGAAAGAATCCCAGCGAGAGCAGAAAAAGCCCAAAGGGGGCAGCCTGAGGGTTAGGGCCCCTCACGTCAGGAGCCTGACTAGCTTGGGGGCAGGGCGGTGCCCACAGTGCAGACATCTACCCTGAAACCCCAAATGTCACCATCATCATCAGTGGGCCACAAGAGCCCAGAGTTCCCTGCTCCCCACCCTTCTACCTGCCCCCCGATGGGTTCCCCAAACCCTGGGGGAATATGGAAAGCTTACTCTGGGGCACAGGCAGGCACAGAAAATAGAGTGGGTCCTGGCCCAGGACTCAGGGAAGAGAAAAAGCAACTATTCTCCCCAGCAGGAATGGCTTCTGACCACGCAGAACTACACAAGGCAGTTCCCTTAGCAGGCTCACAAGACCCGGTCCCTGTACAGAAGCCCTTGGACCCACCCAGGCCAAAGCCCTGGCCCAGCTTCCCTGGGCTGATGGCACCAGCTTTGCTGAAGAGCCCAGGCACTTCCTGCCTGGGGAACAGTCCTTTGAGCACCTTCCTCCCAGAGGGCCTCCCTTCCCTTATTGGGGGAATGCAGTTCTACCCCCCAGGCCCAGATCCTAGCTTCTCCCGCCCACAGCTTTGGCACCTGTTTCTTTCGCACGCCTCCCCACAGCAGCTCCCTGGGTTCTAGCCTCTCCACCGAAGCTCAGGGCTGTCAGGCTACACCTGGCTTTGTGCAGCCACATCAGCCCGCTTTTTCCCTGCCGCTGCCACCCCCATGATATGGTACATATATACACGCTTCCAGAAGGGGAAAGCAGATGCATGGCCCTGACAGCAGGAGAACAAAGAAAGAAAGGAGACCCCCAGAGCTGCTGTCGGCCTCAAGCGGCCCCACTGCCCAGGAGAAGTCCCTGCATATTCTTCCTCTTCTCTCTTGGGTTAGGTGCACTTCCTTCTTGCTCCTGGAAGTCAGAGCGATGATCAAGCATTTGGGGAAGGTGACAGGGGTGCTGCTCACTCCCCCAGAGGAGGGAGCATGTGCGAAGGGGCAGCCCAGGCCCGCGGGATGGCCTCCCAGACAGCTGGTGGCAGGCACAGAAAGAAGGCCTAGTGGGCGGGCTCCCCATGCACCCTGAAGCGGTAGATGCAGGTGTACTCAGGGTGGCCCCAGTTAGTCAGGATCCGCAACTCCACCACTTGGTACAGGGCCATTTTAGGGTCCTGGGTGGAGAAGAAAGGGGCTGAGTGTCACATATCCCTTGGAGACCTCGCTGAAGATGGGAGGTGGAGACACCCACCCCCAGGGCCAGGTGGCTCCCCTCTTCTGGGGCCTCAAAAACTATGGCCTTGAGTTCCCATAAGGGGCCGCCAACCCACATGAGCCTGTGGTGGGCCTGGCCCTTGAGCCAGGTCAAAATGGCCTTGCAATTGGGAACAATTGCAATTGGGAACAATAAGAAATAAATTCATCCAAAATCATGATAAATTCATAGTAGTTTTTTCTGTTATTCTCAATGGATGGAACTGCCTTCATGGAGGGTTTAATAGATGTTCATGTTAAAAAAGAATCCCTTTACGCTGCATCAAGCAGAATTCCTCCTCTACTTTGTCAAGTTCCCATCAGGCCACTATCCTGCAGACTCAAAAAGCCACATTTTTTGAGCGAGTTTTTGGAGCAAACCTCACCTCCCTTGAACTAGTCTCCTGGGCTTCTCCTGCTCAGCTGCTTGTCCTCCACCCTCTCCCAAGTGCTAGAGCATCCTGGGCCTGGTCTACTTGTAATTCTTGAGGAGTCACAATCACTCCCGGGTCTGTCATCAGCTCTCAGGTGTTAGGTCTGCTGCAACTGGGCATCCCCGCTGTCCCACAGGCGCCACGAACCGGGTGGCCAAGCCTGCTTCTCCTCCTGCTTCACCCTCGGAACCCGGGAGCCACTCTCCAGACATGCCTCTGTTCCATCCACCTCTCTCCAGTCTCCCCAGCATCTGCCCCCCAGCCCTGGCCCCTGGAGGACACACTTTAACTACTTCCTCACTGGTCTGTCTCCAGACTTGCCCCCTCAATTAACCATTTAGATGCCAACACAATGGCCTTTCTAGAATACATCCCATTGTCATCTCTCTGACTTAAAAGTGTGGCTATGCCATAACCCTCCTCTGCCATGTCCCTGAGGGCTGAAATTCTTTGGCCTGGTGACCTGCTCTTGATGGCCTCTCTTCCTGCTGCCCCTGTTTCTTGACTCTCACAAGGCCCCATCCCTGGATCCTCAGGCCAGGGGCTCCTAAGGTGGTCCTCAGGCCACCTGCATCTGATTCATCTGGATTGTTAGTTAAATGCAGATTTCTGGATTCCATCAGCCCTGAGGATTCAGAACCCCCTGCGGTGGATCTTGGGAGCCTACCTTTCTAACAGGCCTGGGAGAACTAGTGCCCAGTTGGGTTGAGGACAGCGGCCTCGGGCTGCCTGCAAGCTCGCTAGGCCAGTCACGGCCCACTTGCCTCCTTGGTAGGCACTGCTCCCCTCTCCAAGCACGCCCTCCCCAGCCCTCTTTTCTTGGCAACACCAACCCTTCTTTCAGGAAACTAACCTTGGTGAGGCCCTTTTCTAGAAACCTTCCCTGGTACTGCCCATTGGAAGAGCCACTGCCTGTGCTATGTCTACCAGGCACTTATCACACCTTTCTGAGCATCTGTCTCAGGGTCTGTACCTTGAGCTGGGAGGGGCAGGGGCTGTGTCCTCTCTCCTTGAACCCCAATACCTAGCTCCGGGCCTACACCACAGAGTAAATTCCCAGGATATGAGCAGAACAGGTGAAAAGGTGGATATGGTTTCCTCTGGCATAACAGAATGCTGACCTGAAAATAAAATGTCTGGATGGGCTCCCCATCCTGATCGTAAGTGAACTTCCCTAGAAGCGTCCCCTCCTGCTGCAGGTCTTCATCGAACCCCTGCCAAAGAGAGCAACAGGATAGAGGGGAAAAAGCACTGGCAGCAGTGATGGCGATGCTTTCCCCATATGCCCAGGCTGCATACTCCTTCCGGGAGAGGCAGGCAGGTTTGCAGTGAGCCACTCTCTTCCCTCCTTCCCCAGTTCCCACACCTGTCCCTGCACACCTCAGTGGCTCAGGCCCAGCCTCCCCAGGACAAGAGGGGGTCTGAGCACTGGATCCAGGCAAGAATTCCCGGCCTGGAACCTGCACTGCTGGGTGGCCTGTGACAGCCACTTGACTGTCCTCTGCCTCGTTTCTTCCCAGGAGCCTGAGAGACTGGGACTGAAGTGCCACTACCCCCCCCCCGCCCCCCCAATTCTCTGGCTCCAGCGAGACTCCAATTTTATCCCAAGGAGAGAGGCCCACAGACCTTCCCACAGCCCGGCAGCCTTCCCCAGCCCCACCTCCCCCAGGTCCGATACTCACAAAGACAGCAAAGTCCTTGGGGGCACTGGAGATGGTGCTGTTGGGCGACAACGATTTGGGGACGTGCTCCAAGGTGACGGCAGTGGGGCGGATGCGGGCGGAAAGGCGGACCACGGCAAAGCCCTGCGGCCCCTGAAAGGCCCAGCAGTTGCCAGGGTGCACGTCTGGCTGGAGCAGAGGAAAGTCACGTCAGGGTGCCGATGCCGACGCAGAAACCCGGCCCTGAGCCCGCTCTCACTGATCCGGGTCAGCTGCTGACCAGAGGCACGGGGTTACCCAGCTGTCTGGACGAGGGGGAGCAATGCGGTGTCATCCTCTTTTGGTGCCTACCTGGAGAATGACTCGGGGTGACTGCGAGTGGTACCACAGGGGGATGCCAAAGAGGCTGAGGAGAGCCGTCTTGGTTTCATAGGTCTCGGAACAGCGGGTGCTGATGACACTGGCCCCTAAAACGGGAATGAAGGGGAGGAAGACCGGGACCGCCAGCTCAGGCTGCCAGCCAAAGGCGCCCCCGGCTTGGAAGGCGGGAGTGGCCAATCAGGGGCTGCCACTGCCCCGCTCTTGGTGGATGGAGCCAGATACCCCAGCCCCACCCTGGGACCTCACCCAGGCCCACAGAGCAGCTGGTCAGCATCAGCCCTGCCCCAGCCAGGATGATGCTCAGTGCTTCCCCATGCCCCTGACAGTGGGTGCCTCTTGGAAGCTCTAGGCTGGTGGATGAGTGCTGATCTCCAGGCTTGCATGCCCAGCACCACCGTGGCCCTGGCTACTGCCAGGGGCTGAACATCAGGGAGCAAGGTGAGGCCAAGAGGGGCGAGCTGCCCACCTCCTGATTCCAGAGCGTAGTCCACCATCCCAATGCGGTCCTCGCTGTATCGCTTCAGGGCCTGGTTTACGATGCGGTGTACCTGCTGCAACGCGGGAGGAGGGGATACTGGGGGTCAAGGCAGGGGACCCCGGGGACTGAAGCCTCAGGTGTCATACTACATTGGGGGCAATGGGGCTGGGGTGCCCAGGCACACATGCCCACTTACATGGGCCTCTGCCCACCCACACTAGCCCCAAAGCAAGCATCCAAGCTTCCTGCAGGCCTCTGAGGTCCTGGGATGTACCAAGAGGCCAGCTGTGTGGGGCTGCAGAAGTCAGTGGATCCCGGGGAGGGGACAGCATGCATTGTCAGGGAGACCTATGAGTCTCACCTCCTCAGTCACCCCGATCACTCCTTCCTGCTGCAGCCTCAGCCCCAGGCTGGCTGCAGCCTCCCTCGCCGACTTGCCCTGCATCTCTGCCACGTGGGCGAGGATCTTGCTCTCCAGTTGCTGCAACTGAGCTTGCATGTCCTCTTGCTGAAGGAGCCCAGTGCGGGTTCCTCCTCCTTGGAGAAGGAACTGACTGATCCAGGCAGGGAACTGAGACTCCACCTAGGAATCCCCAAAAAGTCTCACTCTAGAGGCTTTCAGGAATAACAGGTCTCTGTTGTAGCAGGCGCAGGGCAGGGTGGGGTGGAGCTTGGGCGAAGGGACAGGGAAGGCGCGCAGGCCTGCGTAGGAGGGCCAGCACATGCCTGCTTCATGCTACACAGAGCAAAGAGCTGTGAACAACAGGGTCTGGAGTATCAACAGGGTAACAGGAAGAACTCCTATCAAAGAAAGCCAACACTGGTGCCAAGTACAGGGGATTATCTCATGGGACTAACAGGCCATGGGGCATCCTGGGGTGGATGGTCAGCAGGGGACATGGATGGTTTAACTCACATCATCCCGCACGGCCTGGATCTGAGGGGTCAGCAGGCCCACTTGATCTGCTACCGAGCTCTGCTTCAGGGCCAGGGCTGCCAGCTCCTGCCGCAGGCCTGCCAGCTGGCCCTCCAGCCGCCCCAGCTCCTTCATGGAATTCTCCCAGAAGGATTCCTGTATCATCCTGGTCCCGAAGAGAGAGGAGCAATACTTGGATCTCTTTTTTTTGAAAGGGTAAGGCTATGCTGAGGTATGTAAGGGGATCCCCCAAGTTGGCCCCTGATCCTGAGGGTGTGTGCCCACCTCCTGTACGTGAACACAAGAGGGGAGCAAGGCTCCAACAGGCACAGTTCCTGCCTGTAGGGCCTATGAATTGGCCTATTCCAGGGAGCTAAGCCGTCTCTGTCCCCTCCCTGAGGCCAGAGTCTGCCCTGCGAAGGCAGCTTACATGGAGTGATACAGAGAAGAGGGTATGTTCCATAAATGAGCCCATGGGTCCCTAATCTATTGCAGTGCCAACCTCCCACCATCAGCCAAGACCCCCCCCACTCCACCCCAACCTCCAGTAGACTTCAGGGGCAGGCTTAAAGCAGTTGGTCCAGAGCTAGGCTTCAACCCTCTCCCTCTATTGGTGGCACAACAAGAGCTCTGCAAGGGGGCTCTAGAGGCTTGGAGAGATGGAGGAGGGGGTGGGGGAGAACAGGCTGGGGCCAGATGTCTGTGCCCTTTACCTTTGCCACTCCGACTTCAGCTGCTGGAGATGAGCCTCAGACTCCTGTGAGCAGGAAGAAGGGACAAATACAAGACATACCAGGCTCAGAGCAGTCAGTCTCCCAGAATGGAATCTGCTCCATGCTGGGTCTTTGCTTAACCACATCTCTGCACAGTATCTCCCAACTCCTGCAGCAAACTTCAAACTACCCTCACGGTCCAGGCCCACATGAGCATCTCCCCCACATCCAATGCACTTGGGCAGCTGTATGTCCATTCCTTCGTTCAGCATGCCATACCAGGCACAGCAAGCCCTTTGAAAGGTCCTTCCTGTCCTCCAGCACATCCCCTGTGTGTCTCCGCAGAGCATTCCCATATCCCCCTCCCCATTTTACTTCTCAGCATTCACTCTGCAAGGGCCCAGGGCTCCAAGGTGGCCTTTTCTGTTTCACGAACAGATGTGCCTGAGTGGACGCCCCCGAAGCCCACCCGACCTGGGAAGCCTGGACAATCTTCTTGAAGAGGTCTTCCAAGTCTTGTTGATGTTCTGCTCTCAGGGTGACCAGTTCTTCCTGTCAGATATGAAGGAGAGAGATGAGTGATCCCCTAGCCCTGTGCTTGGAGTCACTTAGCACTAACAGGCAAGAGAGCTGGAACTCAAACCCAGCTGGGCTGGCTGCCCAAACTGAGCCCCTGGCCTTCTCGGTGACACAGGAGACTGGCCCCAGACCCCTCCTTTACAATCATGTCCTCACTGCCCAGGGGTGTGGATGAGAGTCTCCGGTTAAAGAGGAAGCAGGGGAGGTTGATCATTGCAGGAGGGGCTGAGCTGTCTCTGCATTTGCTGGTGCCCCCTCTCCACCTGGGCTGCCTCCCCACCTGGGCTGCCTCCCCACCTGGATCCGAGCAGTGGTGTCCCTGCGGAAGTCTTCCTTCAGTGCAGCCTCACGGCGGTTCACCAGCCCCTCCAGGAGTGCCAGGGTGTCCTCGTGGCTCAGGCCACTGCCACCCCCCTGGCCAGAGGCGCCTTGCCGCAGCTCCAGGCGTTCCAGCCGCATGGCCTCCTTCTGCCAGTTGGAGGAAAACTCAGCAGCCAGAGCTTCCAGGCGCCGCTCCAGGGAGTGCACCCGGGACAGGAGGCGTTGCTCGGCCTGGCGGGGCAGGACAGGGAAAAACTGCGTGAGGGACGGTGAGCATCGTGTTAGCAGGCCCCCTGCAAACGGGGCCCTTAGGGGACGGGCAGCACGGAGATGGAAGAGAGTCCCACGACCACCAGCTGTGCCACACACTGCTCTCAGCGAGGCTGCTACCCTCAAGGCCTGCAAGCACTGCGTGGGTAGAGGCGGGGCAGTTAGGGCTGCAGGAGAGTGGAGCCCAGGCCTGAGGAGGCTTTGGCAGGGGCGAGGGTCTGGGGCGGCCATCAGGCAGACCATCTTGGTGTTGGTGGGGGGACAGTTCTCCAAGAGCCATGTGCAGTGGAGAACTGGGAAGCTGTGGGCCAGGGGCCTTTCCCTGCCCCTCCCAAGCCCCCGCCCATGTGCCCTCAGTGCTGTTCTCACGGGAGGGCCGGGGCATTTTAGCTGCTGACTTAAAACAGCCTTCACTCCTTCCATCGGTAACCATGACTAAACAAGACAATTTGAACAGGATTTCTTTGTCCTCTTTAATTGGATGTCCCATGGAGAAGATGGAACAAAAGTCATTTGGACTTGAGGGTGACGTGTGATAGCGTGTTATGAATTTTAAGAACCTCACTGGCTTAACCACAAAACCTCTGTCAAGAGAATTTATAAATCACGGTCTGTTGATTGTCAATGAAAGGACAGGGGTCTACTGAGTGGCAGAGGTTGCTTCTGGTTTTTAAAAATTCAAAATTTACAATAGGCAAATTTAGTAGATTGAAATGCTAGTGATCAATGAAAGGGAGGGGTAAGGGATATGGTATGTATGGATTTTTTTTCTGTTTTCTTTTTATTTCTTTTTCTGAATTGACACAAATAGTCTAAGAAATGCTCATGATGATGAATATAAAACTATGTGATGATATTGTAAGTTAATATGGAATGGAATGATCATATGGTAAGAATGTTTGTGTTTGTATGTGGTTATGTTTAACAAAAAAAAAAATTTATAATAGGCAACATATTTGCATAACTCAAACAATAAACAGCAAGAAGTCACGCCCCCATCTGCCAAGTGCTCTCACCACCACCCCTCCCAAACCAGGTGATATTTTTATTTGGGTCTTAATGTAAATGTAAGGAAATACAAAGACATACTCACCTTTATTTCCCTCTTGATACATAAAAGGTGGTTTTGAAATTAAATTGTCTTGAAATGTTTTAAATAATGGTTTAAAAGGAAAGATAAAGATGACAGAATATGTCACTATTTTGTGAAACAACAGATCATGGTCAGGAAAATAGTATGCATGAAAATGTGATACCAAGCTCTAAATCCAACCATGGACTATAGTTAAGGGCACAAGTACAGAAATGTGCTTTCATCAATTGTAACGAATGTTCTACACCAATGCAAGGTGCTAATAATAGGGTGGAGTATGGGAACCCTGTATTTTATACATGATTGTTCTATAAACCTGCAACTTCTCTTAAAAAAAAAATGATGCCAAATGAGATTCAGCAGGATCAAGCAAAGTCCAAATAACTATAATTAGGGAACAAAGAGGCTCAAACCCTTGCCATCACAGGCCTGTGCTCACACCACAGTCTGGTTATTTGTGCACCTGCCACCCCTACTGGACTGCAGGCTCCTCAGGGGTGCAGCCTGTGTCTGATCCATCTTTTGACTCTGTCCTTCACCCCTCCCAGTATCCACATCCCCTGCAAGGTGGCCTTGCGGGTCCTCCATTCAGGGGGGGCGTCTATCTCCCCTCCCCTTGAATTTAATTTGCTTCAGCTAGTGGAATGTGGCAGAGGTGACAGTGTGTGCTTGTTTAAGATCTGGGCCTTAAAAGGCTGGGCCTGCTTCAGCTGGGTTGGAGCCCTGTCCAGCTGCTTTGAAAATGGGCCAGGGCTACCGTGCAGGGGCCCAGCAGCCCAGCAAGGATCCAACACTAGTCAGAGCCTGACTGATCGACCTGCCTGCAGCAGACACACCAGCGAGCCCAGCTGAGGCCCGAAGGGCCACCCTGCAACCCTGCAGACTGCTGAGCTAGACAAATGCTTGGAGTGTGACGCTATTGGTTTGGGGGGTGAGTCATTTGTAGTAACAGATAACCGAGTAGGATATTACCTGACATGTAAAAGGGGCTCAGTTAATACCTGTGACATTGTACCGAAAAGGAACAAAGTAGGCAAGGTGATTTGTTTGATTCTTATTTCCTTCTGTTTTCTGTGCTCCTTAGGAATGGCAGCTAACTTTCGGACACAGTTTTGAATCATACTTAAGTGCTATACTGTTCAATCCC
Source organism: Tamandua tetradactyla (assembly GCF_023851605.1). Classification (NCBI taxonomy): domain Eukaryota; kingdom Metazoa; phylum Chordata; class Mammalia; order Pilosa; family Myrmecophagidae; genus Tamandua; species Tamandua tetradactyla. The sequence goes on from NC_135333.1 coordinate 31,193,320, forward strand.
CAACACCCACAGCCCAAACAAGATAGAAGGGGGTGTCCCAGGAGATGAGACAGTGTCCTCAGCTAGGATGGCCTCTCTTCAGCTTGGTGTGCAAGGTACAGGCTGGGAAAGCCACTGCCACGACAGGCTGGGGGGGCCTGTGTTGCTTCCTCCCTCACCTCAGTTGTTTCTAAACTTTTAGGAGATACAATGCTAAGATACTCACCTGGAAATGTGGGGCTGCATTTCGGGGTTCCCACACCTCGTTCTGCCTGCTGCTGCCCTTTGCTGCCCACCAGGAAAGGACAGCAGGGTGGAATGTCTGCAACCCGTGAAGGTAGAGATACCAAGCACCTGTACACAAGGGGAGAGGCCGGTTACCCAGGCTAGAGGCAAGGAGGTACACATGGGGGCGCTCGCAGGCTGGGCAGCATCGTTCTTTGTAGGCTGTCTTGCTCACGGGAGCCCTATTCCTGCCAACAGAGGTAAGAGGGATGGAGGTGCCCATGATGCTGAGGAAGCAGCTTCCCCCTGACACACTCAGAGCATATTCATGCTCACAAGCACCCTGGGAACCCCTCGTCTGCAGGGAGGTGGCACAACACGGGGCAGCAAGCTTTAATAAGTTGGGGACAGCCAAGGGTAGAGGCCAGACGTTCTGCTGGTGGCTGTCAGCCCTGGCTGTGTATCAGCCACCTGAGGAGCTTTGAAAACATCCTGATGTCTGGTCCCACCCTCCAGACAGCAAGTTGACTGGGTTGGGGAGGGCCCTGCCTATGTGGGCTTTAAAAGCTCCCCAGAACCAGAAGACTTGAATGGGCTGCCAGGGTCAAAAGTTGCTGCAACTGAATGCACCACCCTCTCTAAAAGAGGCTGCTTGTGGCCTCAGAGCAAGGACTACACAGAGATATGCTTGCTATAGGGCCCATTTGTTTGTAATGTGTTTGTTCCTGAGCTGTATGTGAAAGAAAAGGAGAAAGAGAGACTGAAAAAGCCACCTTGGCCAAGGGGTCTCGTTGCTCACAGCCTCCCAGGTGTTGTGACATCATCAGGGAAATGCTAACACAGAGGCTTTGCTCACTAACACCTGAGACAAGATGAGAAAGAGTCGACTCCTGGTGAGAATCTACACAACCACTCAAATTGTGGGCAAGTAGGGACCACAGGGAGGATGCGGGGCCTTCCATCCACCCCCTGGGCACAGCCCTCATCTGCTGAACTACCTGGGCGCACTCTCCCACCCACCAGGCTCCAGGGGTGCTCAAGCCAAAGTGAGGGAACATTTGGGAACGTGCTTTCTAAGCAGAACGCTGCCCAGTTATGGAGGGGTCAGTATTACTTCAAGGGCAATGCCCAGTTTCCATGGGATAGGAACAAGCTATTCTCTTAACAGGAAAAACGGAAAGGAGGCCAATCTTTGGGAAAATATGCTACCTTCCTCTTAATAAAAGAAACACCAATTGAACAGGCACTGAGCCTATAAAACTAACCCACTAAAAAAAAACCATGACCCTTCATTATAAATTGGTATAATCATTAAGACTGAGGAGGTGATTCACATATGTAAGAAAATTCATGTGAAACTGTAAAATCAACGTTGAACACAAAGTAAGTATATAGACATAGTGATGACAACGGTGTAAGAATGTTAGAAGTTCTATGATAGACTAGAGCCAGACAGATAATCCTGGAAACGATCAGTTTCTTATTGTAAAAAGTGCTATTTATCTTTATTACCATATTGATTTTGTCTTAAAGACAGCTAAATATTTAACTTGATTTTGATAAAATAATGAACTCCCACAGAGCACATCCTCCTTTGGAATGGAGGAAAAATGACAACTTATGATGAAGGCATCAGAGGCGCTGCTTTTTACCCCAAAACTTGTGCCTGGGGCCTAAGGTTGTCCAGGGCAGCACACAGCACGCTCCAGGTGTTTCACGCACCCCCCCACCCCAGGACACCCTGAGAACCCGCAACACAACAGTCAGCAGAGGACCCACGCGGGACAGCCGGACAGGAACCGCCAGAGCTCAGTGTCAGAGGGGTCCAGGCTCAGGCCAAGCCCACTCGTCCTACCTCTCCTTTCCTTTCCCGTGGGTGCTCGCTCTGGTTGTCACGTTTCCGGCAGCACCACCCTCTGCTCTGCGCCCCCTCCTCACCCTCCTTCCCTCCCCACCTCCTCCCCCCTTCCCCCTCGCCCTCCTCCCCCCCACCCCCCCAGAGCCTGCAGCTCACCGTAGGCCAGGCCTGTCAGGAGCAGCAGCAGCAGGAGGAAGCGCAGGAAGTTCTTCAGGGATGAGAAGCGCCTGTGCCCATGGGAGGGGGGTCAGGGCAGGTGGAGGCATTGGGAGGGCCCTGCGGCCTGTGTATGCCCCCCCGTGTAGACCCCCAAGAGTTTGCTGAACTAGAATGGAAGGGCGTTACCCCCAGGCAGCTGCAGAACTTTGTGAATTTCATGACGTTATTAAAAAGAATAGTATGACCTTTGAAAACCCTATACTTTTCATAATGGTGCTTCTAAATAAACAAATATTAAATATATATATATATATATATATATTTACATATATATAGTTATATATAATTCCTCCAACAAATGTAGTATTTTCTTTTTTAAGAAACTACTGCTGGTGGGGAGGCTGGGAACCAACCACAGATCCTCAGGCTTCTTCACAGCTTCTGAGCACATGGTGGGCAAATCCTGAGGGGCTGAGTGGCCCCGGGTTACTGGGGGGTGGGGCTCCTTCAGGGAAACATGGCTTATTGGCAAGAGCCAAGGGCCTACTCTGCAGGGGTAAGGTTAGCGGGTCCCTCTGAGGGTTGGAGTGCAGCTGGGGTGGGGATTAGAAGGACATGTCCACAACACAGCAGCCTATGCCTGGGATACCGCCCTGAGGGGCTGGGATTCAGGAGGGCCAATGCACACTGTGGGTCCCACACCCTCCCAGGCAGAGATGGAGGTTGGGGCACCCACACCATCAGATCAAGTCTCCAGGCAATCAAAGCTCACTAATCAAAGCTCCAAGCAATCTGGGAAAAGCCTTAGGAGTAGTGATCAGAAAAGGCCTTAGCCACTGGATGGCTCTCTCTGTCCCCGGGTTTTCCAAGTTGTTGTCAAGGCTGGAGTCTCACTGACCTGGTCAACACAAAGACGTCCAGGAGGGAGGCTGCTGTCGTCAGGCGGTACCAGGTGGTGCCAACCCACCAGTAGAGAAGTCCGAAGAGCCGGCCTGAGAAAAGGGACGATAAGTCTTGGCCTTCGTCCCATGCCAGGCAGCCAGTAGACATAGTCTCTGAGCATCGCTCTCTTGCCATCTGGGGTCCTCCCTGCCTCAGCCCCCAACACCAACCTGCCAATGTGCTCTGTCCTGCCTTGTGCCCCCCAGGGCCTCTAATCCTGCCTGCATGTTCTGCCAACACCCTCTATCTGCTCTGCCTGGTGAGGGTCCTTCCGTGGTGCATGGCTCTGAGAGATCACTCTAGAATGAGCTTCCCCCATGGTCCTACGGATTTTTTGTATGGGCTAGACGCCCCAAGAGAGGTGGGTAAGAAGTTGCTGGTGTAGGGAAAGGACAGAGCTGAGCCCAGAGGAGGCAGCACCCACCTGGAAAAGTGGCCACCATCCAGAGAAGGGAGCCTGCCCACGAGATGGCACTGCGGAGCCCGGAGCCCTGAGGGTGCTGCTCCAGATCCCCCGAGTACCCTGCAAGGGAAGGGCAGAGGGATCCTGCTCAGCCGGTCCTCAGGTTGACGGGACCCGGGAAGTGGACACCGCCAGTCACTGAATCATCTTCTCCCTGCACAGAGAGCTGGCACCACCAGCGTGGTGCCCAGGCTGGCCCCTGGCAGGCTGGTGAATCTTTGTTTGCTGAAGGGACAAAATGGAAGGTCTCCAAATTTTATTTCCCACTAGAGCGCCTCACATGCATCCTTCACTATATCGCTCAGAACCAGACTGAGGGAGCTTTCATTCACCTGATAATTACGGAGCACCTACCATGTTTGAAGCCCCAAGTTAGAATGCCGGAAACGAGCCAAGCACAAAGGTGCTGACTTATGTTGCCAGTGGAGGGGGCGGAGATAAGTGACCGGGCAGGCCCAGCACACTGTGTCCAGGGCTGTGCAGCCAAGGGACAGGGGCATGGTAGGGAAGGCAGCATCACCCACCTCCGTAGTCATCCTCGGAGGAGTAGCCCGAGGAAGAGCCAAGGAAGTCCTCGGAGACCTTGAGCCCCATGAGCCCGTTGGCTTTGCCGCTCTCGGTGCCCCCCGTGCCTCGCCTTCTCACCCGCAGGTCCTCGCCTGTGGAGGGAAGAGAGCATGGGCTGGCTACAGGGTGATGCAAGGACGGCCGTCCCGGGACCCCGGCATACGGAGAGCCACTCTGCGGGCCCCTGGAGCTGGGCTAGGGCAGGGCCGTCCCCTCCACCTGCTGGACACAAGTGGCCACGGGGCTGCTTCATCATCTCAAGGGGCCGGGGTGGGGAGAAAGCCCTTCCCGCGGCCCTCCGAGGAGCAGGAGGTCCTGCACGATTAGCACAGCCTTGGGAACCTCTCGGTGGGAAATCTGGGACTGTGTGTCCCCAGAGGAAGCAAAGCCCTCGGAGAACAATTTAGGATACTCACTCCAGTAGGAGTCGCCGTCCAGCTGGTTGTCAAAAATGGCACTCCTGGCCAGGGAGGCGGCCCGGGGGCTGCCTATGTAGGATTCCCTGACCACGGATTCGCTGTAGTAGGAGGTGTGCGCGTCGGAGGAGGAGGGGCCCAGCTGGGGCCCTGGGGAGAGGCGCTTCATGCCACTGGGTTTCCTCTTCAGGCTCCTGCGGGAGGGCAGCCATGAGGCCGAGGCCGAGCCCCCCAGCTGCCTGCATGGTGTGCGGGTGGCTCGCGTTGCTAGGCAACCAGAAGCGACAGGCTCGGGAACAAAGCACTTTCTCTGCTCCCAGGCACCTCTGAGTCTCACAGCAGAGGGGCAGGACCATGGACAAGTAATGAGCCATCACTGGAACCCAGGGCTCTCTGACTGCAGAGCCACAGTTGTCTGTCCCCGCACTCCTTAAAGGATTATTTCCTTCAGCCCACTGAGAACTCAGACAAATTTGACCTGGCCTCTTAGACCTGGCCAAAGCAGCAGAGGCCCAAGAGCTGGGCCTCATCCCTGCAAGGGGCAGGACCACGAGGAGGGAGCCTGCCGTAGCCCTGCTTTCCAGGTGCCCCGCTGACCTGTCCCACTCCTCGCTGCATTAGCCACCAGCAGCTGAGGCCTTACGGACAGCAAGACATGCAGGCATGGGCCTGGGGAGGCCGGTCTGATGGCCCCGCCCACCCACAGTAAATGGGGCCCTAGTGGGCCCAGCTTACAGTTTCGGGGTTTCCGGTCTGGCCTAGGCTTACAGCTGCCTCTCCCCATTTCCTGTTCTCAGAACACCAGGGCCGCAGCACTGGCTTTCAGGAGGGGAGGCAGATGGTGGCGCTGGGTGCTGGGTTCCCAATGGGCAGAATGCCCACGGCCAGGGCCATGGGCGCCTGATCGCTGCCCACCAAAGGCCGCAGCTGGAAACGGCTACCCAGAGCAGCTGCAAAGGCACTGTTCCGTGGGTCCGCTACAGCCTATGCGGTGAGGCTGCCCACACCCCTACCTGAGAGAGCTGTCCTTAAACAGCGTGCTCTGGCTCCCCATGCCTGAGCTTCCTCCGCTGCTGCTGCCCCCGTCGTCATCCCCCTGGGGGTAGCGCGTGAGGCGCTGGCTTCGTCGCGACATTGTGCAGTGGGACAGCGGTCCTTCCTCTGAAGAGTCTTGGGAGGGAAAGCAGAGCCACAGGTGAGGCTTGGGGCTGCTCCTCAGCTCCTCCCCGGAGCAGAATTGGCTCGCAGCCGAGAACAGACCACTCCCTATTCACTCCACCAAAACAGCCCCGGGGGGGGGGGGGCGAGATGGGGGTATTGAGGAAGCAGCACCCACCCAGCCTCCCCACTTGCTCAGTCACTGAGTAAACTCTTTGTGGCATTTGCCACAAGTTTTATGATTTTCAGTTTGTCTTTCTACACTCTGAGCTCCTTGAGTGCCAGAATCGGGCCTTCTTTGATACTAGCAGAAAATCTGGCACATGGCTGGCACCTGAAAAATGCTGAATGAGTGACTTTGGTGGTTGTCACCCTGCCTGGACCCTACAGTCCAGCCAGACACCCTGTGCTGCCCAGTCCCGACAGTGTTCCTTTCCCTCTGCTTATGTTGATTCAGGGAACTGACCAAAGCATGCCTCCAGAAAACCTTTCCCTGTCTGTCCCGCCTATACTGGATAATAGGGTGATCTACACTCCCTAGGTGTATAAAGGGCTGCAATAGCTGTGCATCTTGATGCGATGAGGATAAAATACTTGGCTAAATGTGTATATAGTCTGTTTCCAACTCTGCCAAGCCAAGTAGGTGGCTTTACTCCCCTTTTATCAGTGAGGAACCTGGGGACACTGAGGTGATCTGTATTGTGCCAGTGGTCACAGCCCGAAAGTGACAGAGCCAGCATTTAAGCTCCAATCTGACAGGTGGCAGGGCCAGGGTCTTTCCACCCACCACAAAGTTTGAAAGTCGGCTCAGAAATGTGCAGTGTATCCCCAACTAGAGTCTTTTACAGCCCAGAATATGCCTCAGAACAAGGTTATATACAGAGTAGTCACAAAACAAGTATTGGTAATAAACTAACGAATCAGGGGGGTGGACCTGTGAGAATGGAATTCCGGTGTTTCTTGGTCTGGCTGTCCAAGCCCACATGGAATGGGAAATCAAGGCTCCACAATCAGTAAGGAGGGCATGAAGGAGGCCAGCGTGAAAAGACCTAGCAAAAGGTGGCATTCTACAGACATGGGAAATATTCATAAGACTTTCAATTCTAGAAACCCAAACCTAACATCTCAGATTACAAATGTAAGGCATCTCAACTGGGTACCTTTGCCTGCCCATGCTACAAAGTCATTATTATATTCCAGACCCCACCCAAGAGTATTTGTGATTTCTTATCATTTCTGATATTTCTGGTTGATACTTAAATGACTAGTTCTCCAGATTTTGTGGCAGGCATGGGCTCTAGCACATCCCAGCCCAGACTGTAGAAACCAGAAGGTCTGGTTAGTCCAGCTGGAGAATTCTAGAAAGTCCTCTTCTGAAAAACAAGCAGCCTCATGTCTTGGCCTCATTGGCACCTTCCCAGGTGGAATGCCCACCTGACATCCCTCCCTGGGTTAGCCCGTGTTGGTAAAGAGAGAGACGGGTAGTAGCCAAAGCAGGAAACTGGGCTGGGTCATGCTTTATGTTCCCCTCCTTATATGGCAATTCCACCCACTACTGTACTCCCCTCCCACCTGAAAGCTCCAGATGCCCACCCACGGCTCCTCCTCTTAACCCCTGCTATGCTAAAGTGCATGAAGTCTTTGCTCTGAGGCAGAAACCAAATAACACGTCGTACAAGTACCCAAGCGGCTGCTGGCAAGAATCTAAATATTCTGGACGAGGTGTGTGGGGGGCCCAGAAAACTGTCAGCACCCGCCTCCACCCTTGCAGAGATGCTTCTTAGTCTTTCCCTTAGGGTCCCGGTATTACAAAACAGTCAAGCAGAAAATTTTAGTCCAAGTTTCACAAGATGAAAAAGGTTAAGACCTCTCCTCCAAAACAAGAGGGGAGACTCTCTGGGAGCACAGAGCTTCTGCATATCAGAAAAGACACTCCCTTTCCTTGCCCCTGCCCCCAACAGTTAAAAAAAAAAAAAAAAAAAAACCTCCCAATAAAACCACTGGGTGGAGGACAAAAGTCCTTCCCCCCTTCTGAGTTGAACGGCATCCTTTTCTCAACTCCACCTTGTCCCTCCCCCTGATCACAAACAAATCACACTAGCCATCCAATCGTCACACTTAACCTAGATCCTGGGCATTTTCCACGTGACATTTTCACTCCAGGGCATTTTCACACTACATTTCCTCGTGGGGACCTGCAAAACGTTTCAGGGGTTCACTGCCCTCTCCCTTCATTTCCCAAGGGCTGAACCTGCTCTAAGTCACAGTCCTGCCCCCTCCACTCTCCATTTGTTTGGGTTTTTAATTTTAGAACTGAACAAAATGGACCTTCCTCTTGCAGCCCAGTTCCCAGAGTTGTGACAGGCGGGGCAGAGGCAGAGAACCGCCTGTCCCTGGGAACTGCCTGCTTGGCACGCGAAACGCAGGCACCGGCCTGGATCCGTGTGGGGCAGCCGGGTCTTTGGTCCCCTCCTCCCGGGGAGACTCTACCCGGGAAAGTCCTGCCTGGAGATATCCGCCCCCCGGGTTGACCAGTGGGGCCGCCGGCCCTGGGGGCGGAGGCACGACCGGGAGATGAGTCAGGGCGGCCGGCCTTGGCACGGCCCTCGGCCCTCCGCCACCGGCCCTCCCCTGGGTGTGCGCTCGGCGGGGGTGGGAGCCCGGCCCAGTTTGGCCCGGAGAGCAGGAACCAGGCCCTGGGCAGCTCGGCCCTGGCCCGAGCGTCCCGACGATGACCCCGGGGCCAGGCAGGGCCCGAGGCCCGCCACCCTCGCCTTGGCCGGCGCCCGGGGGCGGTCGTTACCTGCTGCCGCGGCTCCTCGGTGCCCGGCCGGGGGCGTCCGAGGCCTGCCGCGCCCCCTTCCCGGGTCGGAATCCCGTGAGCGGCGCCCCGCGCAGAGCCTGAGGCAGAGGCTGGCCGGGCCCGGGGCGGGCGCGCAGGGAGCGGCGGCGCGGGCGGGAGCCGGGCGGCGGACAATGCGGCCGGCCGAGGCCCGCGCTGCGCGAGTGGAGACTCGGCGGTGCGCGCGTGGCCGAGTGTGTATGTGTGCGCCTGTCACTCAGCGCTGACAGACCGCAGCCCATTGGACAGGCCCCGCCCGCCCGCCGCCCTCGCCCATTGGGCGGTTTGAACACAAAGGCCCCGGTTCGCCCCGCCCGCCGCGTGGGCCCGCGGGCCCCGGAGCGTCCGGCGGAGCAGCCCGCGCGTGGGTGGCGCGCGCGACGGGGGAGCTGCGACCCGGGGCGGCGGGTGGACGCAGCCGGGGCCCTCGAGTGAAGTCGGCCGGGCCTGACTGCTCACTTGACTCCCTAGTGGTGTTCAAAATACCTGATAGTCGGCCCGAGCGCCCCCTCGTGCGTCTCTCCCCACCTGGGCCGGCGGGCGCGCAGCACCCCCACCGCATCCCTCGACCAGCATACCAGCTGCCCGCAATTTGACCAGCACGCGTGCCAGGACCTTAAAGGCATCGAGTGGTTGGATGGGGAACAGGGGATGTAGAGAGCCTGCTGCCGGGGCCCCTGCTTGGAGGAGTAGCGCTTAGCCCTTCTTAGACTCTGCAAATGATTGCTAAACGCTTGCTAAACGCATGGCACTTGCATAACTGCCTCTCTTAGGTATTTCTAAAGCCATTTTACAGATAAGAAAACAGGTTCATAGAGGTTTTAAGCAATTTGCATAAAGCCACACAGCTAGAAAGAGACAAACTGAGACGAAACGATTCTCTCCACTTCTAAGCCTGTGCGTTCTTCCCATTTCAGGGTTGACTTTGGGATTCCAGACAGGGCTGGAGGTTCTGCCGCTTCCCAATCTGCTGTCCCCCGCCCCCACCCCCAGCCCCCCATTTTCACAGCAGAAGCTTTTCTTGGTTTTAAGCGGGGAGCTTGATGCAGTTTTTGCTGAGTGAGGGCAGGTCACTTACAGTTGCACACCTTGCATGCACTGAGCGCTCAGGGTTGAATGGGTAGACTGTGACCTGGCTCAGGGTCCTGCATCCTGGCTCCCCTCAGGCTAATTCTGCAGACACAGTGAGTGCACAGCTTGGGGCAAGCCACTTCCTGGGCCAGCTCTTTAAAAGAAAGATGAAATAGTGTCATTTCACTTCAGGTTTCCAAAAGGAAATGAGACAAGAAATGACAAAATCACTGTGGCGGGCACAGGAAGACACTGGGCGGAGGCCCTCCTGCTAACTCTGCTCCAGCCCAACTCTGAACAAAAACAGCCTCCTTTCCTGGGCCTCCATCGTCCCACCTGGAGAAAGGGAACCTCACCTGCCCTGACAACACCTTAAAGACAACAGTCACGCCAGCCATGTTCCCAGGGTTAGAGGGCACACCCCCTGCAATCAGGGACGGGCTCTCCGGTGCCCGGCTCAGGGCCTGACTCATGTCCACATGTCTCCTAAATAAGGGAAATGAGAACTCAATTAGGGTCAGCATCCAGGGTGGAATGGAGCCCTGACTCCTCCCCGATTCTGTCCTAGCCAACTCCCATCAACTCCACCCTACAGCCTGCCTCCCTCCACTGTGAGGGACCTGGTAGGCAGGCCCCCTTCCCAGGAGGTGCTAGTCACAGTCAAACGGTCACACCCATATGTCGCACTCGAGGCAGTCTCCTTGTAACAAGTCACCATAAGTCAGTGGCTTAAGACAACAGGAGTGGTGGACTGTAGATTGAATAACGTTCCCAAGGATACATGGCCAAGACTTTGCAGCTATGATTTCGTCAAGGGTCTCATCAAGGGGAGATTATTCTGGTTACTGTGGGCCTTAAATGCCATCACATGTGACTTTCTAAGCATGAGGTGGAGGGAGGGGATTTGACAGAGTAGAGGAGAAGGTGATGTGACCAGAGGGGCAGAGATTGGAGTGAAGCAGCCAGGAGCTAAGGAACTCTCAAAACTGGAAGAGGCCAGAAACCCGATTCTCCCCTAGAGCCTCTAAAGGAGCATGGCCCTGCTGATGCATGATTTTGGCCCACTGATGATTTCAGACTTCTGGTCTGAACTGTGAGCGAATAAATGTCTGTTGCTTTTAAGCCCCCAAATCTGTCATAATTTGTTCACAGCAGCCAGAGGAAACGAATGTGGAAAATACCCAGCGTTGGAGCTCACAATTCCCTTTCTGCCCCCATCCTCGCTGACTTATGGGGTCACCCACGGTCCTGCTGCCCTGCCTTCCTGCCTGTCTGTGCTCTGCTCACTCAGTTCCCCTCTCTGCCCTGCTACTCTCCACCTGGCCTGCCTTCTCCCAGCTTCCCTCCTGTCTTTTTCACTGTTAACTTGCTCCTTCTTTCTCTCATCATCATTTCATTAGTAATGGTGGGGGGGTGGAGGGGCAGTTTTGCTCCAACTGGAACAGAGCATCAGAGGCTGATAAATGTAGCCACACTGTGACATCGGTGGTCCTTTGCCACTTGGGCTTTGGTGGGCCCCCTCCTTCAAAAAAAAAATATTTAAAATGGTGTTATATGACTGTATTGTGTACAATTAATATGATCTAGGTGTGACTCATTATTCATCATTGTATTTCATTTTCTTCTGATTTTAAAAGAAGTTCAATTAAATTAAAATTAAAACATTTTTGGGGGCCCCTAAAAATATCATGGGCCCTAGGTGCTGTGCCCATCATGCCAAATGGAGAAGTTGGCCCTGCATTGGAGAGCCCAAGGGACAGGATGCTGTGATGTGAGCTAAAATTTGCTCCTGCCCGAGCCCCTGCCAGAGGGTATTTCATTCTGGCTTGAGGGTCAATCTAAGTTCTCCTGGGCCACAAAACCCTGCTCCCCTCACCCAGAGCAGCCACAGGAGGTCCTCCCTGGGTATACACTGTCGTGAAAAGCCCACGAGCACAAAGAGTCCGAAGCCCTACGTTCCAGCCAGGTGCACACTCACTCTCTCTGTGACCTTGGGCCAGACATTTGACCTCTCTGAGCCATTTCCCTCTCTATAAAATACAAGTAATAGTCATAACTGTCCTGTCAACCATGCTGGCAGCTTGAGTGACCTGGCACAGGACGTTGAGGCTCTCTGGCCTCAGTTTCCTCGTGTGAGGTCAAACTCACACGAGGCCTTCAAGTGCGGTTCAAACACAAAGGACTTTTGCCACCTGTGGTCTATTGGGGAGAAGAGGGCTGGGGCTGGGCCCCGGGTCTGTCCTGGAGGGAGACGTGGGGTCAGCTGGGTTCTTTGTGCTTCCAGAGCCCAGGGGCTCCCCACTGGAACCCTCCCCATGCGATGGAGTAAGGAGCTGTTTACCTGCCTGACTCCCCCACGACTTGGAACTCGTGTCCCAGCGCCCAGGGACACACATCAGGCTTCCAGGCTGCAGAAACATGTCCCTTCGCTGGGCAGTTCTCAGGCCCAAGGGGGCGGGGCGGTGCCCCCCCATGCCCAAGGGGTGCCCCACAGACAGTCGTGACAAGGGGCTCAGGCTATTTCTGTGCCTTCTCAGGGCTGTGATGTGAGCGCCTTACACCTCCCAATCTAGCAGCCAGGCTCCAAATTTACAGAATCTTTCATCCTGAAAGCTCAAAGAGCTTGGTCCCTGGGCGGCAAGCGCAGTTAAGTCTGTTTTATGGAAAGAGAAGTGCAGACTGAGCAGGGAAAGGCTGGATTTAGGTGACAGGGCCGGCCAGCCTGGGCGCCAGGAGCAGAGCGTGGGCCCCTGACGGAGGCGGGGCACCCCCAGCGGCCAGCAGAGACTTGCCCGCCTCTTAGGAGATGACTTGCTTCAGTCATCTCTGTCCCCCCAAGCCCATAACAGGGTCTGGCCCCTAATGAATGCTCAATAAACAGGCATCAATCAACCCCCTGGCTTTTGCTCCCAAACCTTCAAAAGCCCAGCTCCCTGGCCCTGGCTTGGGACTGAGCCTTTGTCCTGGATTGCCCAGCGCCCCCCGACCCCCCCCTCCCCAACCGCTTTTCTGCCTGATGAAATTCTAATCTCTCCAAGGTGGGCTCAAACGTCACTTCCTCTATGGAGGCTTCCCTACTCCCAAGTTCCCAGGGCTCTGCATGTGTTCCCACTGCTGCATGTGTCCCTCTGTCAACTAGACTCTAAATCCTTCGTTTGCTCTCTGGAATTGAGTGTAAGCTCCGGAGGCGGGATCCGGGCTCACAGGTGGTCTGTATCAGGGGTGCACAGAGTCCAGGCTCTGGCGTCAGAAGGCCTCCCGTTGAGTTCCACTTCCTAGCCGCAGGGTCTTTGATAAGTTCCTGCACTTCTCTGGGCCTTGCTTTTCCCATCTCTAGAATGGGTCTACCCGAGGACCACAGGGAAATCACTAGGGTTGAATGTGCTTGTGCCTGGCACTCAAGTATAAGTAAGATACGATGCTCGTGCTCTCGTCAGCGCCCATAGCCCGGCTCCTGGCTCACCAGTGTCTGCTGACCCCCTGGAGGGATGGCCCAACCCAGCGAAGGGCTCAGAAGAGAGGACAGGGGCCACACACCGGGGAGGAGGGCGGGGTGGGGGTGGGGTGGCGAACTCGGCTCAGAATGTTGGAGCTTGTCCCATATCTACGGGAGGCTGTTCCTCCTGGAAACCGACTCTCAGCCTCTTGACACACACCCACCAGCTGCTCGACTCCAAACCAGGGCTGGGCCAGCCAGCACAGAGGTCCCAGAGCAGCCGTGCAATTCAGGCACCCCGGACAAGTTATTTAGCCTTTCTCAGCCCCGACTTCCTCATCTGAAAAATGAGGATGATATTCATGCATGTACTTCATGGACACTTGGCACAGGGCCTGCACAGGGTAAGTGCTCAATCAGTGTTCACTTTTTAATAACAAGCTTTTATTCGTTCAACAAATGCTTACTGCCTGCCTATTCTGACAATGACTGAGTCATGCGCCCTGCTCTCCAGAGCTCGGTGTCTGGGGGGGAGCCAGTCAAAGAGCAGATTTACAGCACAGCAAGACACATGCCCCAGGTTTTGATACAGGGCTCTCAGGGCCCTGCAAGACAAGAGCCTCAGTGTGATTTTCTTGGTCTCCTCCCTCTATAAAAAATACTAACAATTCTATTTTACAACTGCATTGGTATAAAGATGAATGTAATCTAGGCTGGATTATAGCCCTTTTTTTTGGATTATAGCCCTTCTGATTAAAAAAAGAGGAAACTTTTCCATGGGCCCTGGCATTGTGCCTAGTGGAGAAGCTGGTCTGGCCATGACTTCCTAATTCAGACTGGGGAGTCAGGGAAGTCTCTGGAAAAGGTGAACTAAAAGGTGAGTAGGAGTTGCCAGAGGAAGAGGGCACAAGAGGGTCCCAAGCAGAGAGAACAGCAGGGAGAGCAGTCGGCTTGTGAGAAATTTACCAGATACCCCAGGCCTGCAGAGCTGCCCCTTGCCATCCCTGCCATCCTAGGAGTGGTCACCTGAGTCCCCTGGGTTGAGATGCCCCAGCATGACCTGAGCCCTCCCAACCCTAACAAAACTTCTATTGCTCACACCTCCCTTTTCCTCCAGGGCTGCAGCACATTCAGCCCCTGTTCCCGTCTTCATTTTCCCACCTGTAAAATAGAGATAGCAATTACTGCCCTTCCCTTTCCCACCAGGCGGCTGTGGGAAGAGATGAGATGGCGAGATGGGCATCCTCCAAGGCCTGGGGAGAAGTTATCATGTGAGGAGCAAACGGGGCAGCCAACTGACTCTCACAGCATGTTGCTGGGGTGGCTGCCGGCCTCTCCCACGCAGGGATGATCATCAGGGTGAGGGTAAGACCCTCGCTCAGCACCCAGTTATCAGCATTGCAGCCTGGCTGGGAAGGAATTTCCCATGATGCATCACTCAGTGTGGGCCCCGGAGAGAGTGCAGGGCTGGTGGGCCCTTGGCTTATGGTTGGGGATATTTCAGTCTGGGGATCCCAGTTCACTCAGTATTCAGTTCTCCTGCTATGCCCATCACAAACTGCTCCCTCCCCTCATTGTCCCTGTTCCCTTGGGGTCCATATGTCCTATGCGCCATGGTATTCTACGTTTGGGAGACTCTGGTTGACTGGCCTCGGTGACACATAGGTGGGGTGGGACCAGGTGGCAGAGGCTGAGGGTGGGCATCTTCTCGGCTTGGCCCTGCCTGCTGGGCTCTGAGGTGCACACCTCCCCACCCCGGGATCTGTGCACCTGTACACCCTATTCAGCACACTTGCAACCACCAGCCCAGGGCCTCCAGCTGAGGCTGGGATAGCACTAAGGCCAGGAGCATTGGTGGCAAAAAACTCTCCAGCTGCTGTCGCTCGGTGGTCAGGAAGGGTGGCGGGGGTGGCGGAGGATCAGCTGAGGAGTGGGCCTGGGGCTGTCTCTTTCCCTCTAGGACAGAATCCTTCAGGAGAGGACTCACCTCCAGTAGCTGGTGCATGTGCGTGCATGCGTGTGTGCACAACACACACAGCAGACATGGGGTGGGTGTGGGAGGCCTCTTGGGAGTCACGTGACCAATGTGGGCGCCTCAGGCTCAGCCCTCCCGAGTGCAGGTGCTTTGCTCTGGCGGTGTGCCCAGTCCACAGGCCGAGCAGGAAGGGTCACAGGACTCCATGCCCAGCACGGGGGCTGTGAGGGTGGAGGTGGTGTCAGGCTGAGGAGTTCTGTGATGGACCCCTTCCCCCGCCCCACTCCCTGCCCCCAGAGATGGCAAATTAGGGCACTTTCCAGCCAAGCTTTGGGCATCCTGCCAGCCACCATCTCTCTCCTTTTAGTCTAGAGTATGCCACACCCTCCCATATTCTCCTCCTTTCCTCCCCAACCCCTACCCAGCACTGCCCTTATGTCTCTTCTCTGTTACCCTGTCCACCTCTTTCATTCGATTCTGAACAGCTTTGTTCTTACAGGAAAATAGCTGCAGTTATTCGTAGTTCGGGCCATTTCATAGACTTCCTCTTTCGGCCTTCCCCCAGCCCTCGTTCTGCCCCACCCCTAAACGCCAGCTCCCTACCTCTGCACCCCAGACCTGCTCCTTGGATCCTGCGCCCCTTCTGCCTCTCTCTCTAAGTCAAACAAGTTCCCCTGGGACCCCCTCAGAGCAGTACCAACTCCTGCCCCCAGCTAGACAGTCTCTCTCTGTCCTCTTGGGCTTTCTCATTAGGCTGTTGTCTTCTCCAACTATCCCTGATTCTGGGTCTTGACTCCGGATGATTTCTCCAGCTTCCTAGATGCTCCCTGCCACTCTCCCGTAAGCACAAGCTGGACCCTGTGGCCTGCCCCCAGCATACAGCCATCCGTGGCTCCCAAAAACCTCATGGTCAAGTCCAAGCTCTTTGGCCTGGACAGGGAAGCCCCACGACCTGGCTTCTATCTGCCCCATCCAGCCTTTTGACCTCCCCACTTTCCACTGTGCAGGAAAGAATTAAGATAACAGGCCCGGGGCTAGCATCTGGCAACTCGGGCTTAGTTCCCTATTAAGAGCGGCTCACAGTGCCTCAGTGCCTACAATGTGCTGGTGCTGAACACCTGCTTTCCTCCTGGGAGCCTGGGATGTTGGCATCTGCCAGCAGAGGGCGCCTATGTGACCAGCCCCCGATAAAAATCCTTGGAGCTGAGTCTGTAAGGAGTGTCCCCACAGACAGCCTCTCGCACCTATTGTCACCACTCATTGCTAAAGTCTTTAAACACACCCCGTGTGACTCTGCTGGGAAAGGACCCTGGAAGTTTGTGTCTGGTTTCCTTGAGACTTTGCCTGATGTGTTTTTTCCCACTGCTGATTGGGCTTTGTGCCCTTTCGCTGTGATAAATCACAGCTGGGAGTAGGGTGGTAATGCGGACTCCTGTGAGCCCTGCTAGGGAATCATCACACCTGGGGGTGGTCTTGGTGATTCAAGACATCACTACGGCTGTTCCTTCCACAGATTGGGGGTAGGGATGCGGTATCCCCACAATCTGGAAAATCCACACGCACGAATTTTTTTTTCAGGGTTTCAGGAAACTCCCTAGCTGCCGTTCCCATTACTTTTACATTGCACAGACTAAAACTTATTTAAAGTTTTCAAACCAGGCTTTGCGGGCCTGAAAACCCATAGGGGTAGACCCTTCACCTTCCTTTTCCTTCAGGGAATTAGATAAAGACCTAGGCTCTTTTCATATTATGCTGGTTTATCAAAATGCCTTTTTATTTTTTTTAAATGACAATCCTGCACTAAAAGAATGTTGCGCTTTAGATGTGAGAGAGATGCAGCTCTCGTAGTTTATGCAAATGCTTTGCAGTTGTTGGTGTAGCTGCAGCAACGGCTTTGCTGATTTCCTTCTCCTTTTTCTTGATATGCTTTACGGCTGACTGACTCATTAATGCCATGATGGTGGCTTCTGCAAAACTCCTTAAAAAAATCCCATTTAATTTTTTATACTGACCCTCAATATATTGGAACTGCCGCGGGGAAAGTTGCAATGTGGAAGGGATAACTGTACTGACACAAAGCTCCACAAAACCTTCTTCACCTCCCAGGGGAGCGGGCCCACCCAGCCTGGGGTGGCAGGTGCATCGAGAGCCCTTTCCTCACCCATCCTGCTGCCCCACACCTACTCCATCTAAATCCTCGTCCCTGGGCATCCCAGGGCCAGCAGGGCTCCAGAATGGCCTCAGGATGTCCAGAGTGGACTCTGGTCCAAGTTCATGTGTGTCCCTCTGTGAGTCTACGAGCTGTCTCCATGGCAACCCCATACATGAGCCACATCTACTGACAGCTGACAGTGCTAATGACTAAGGTAGTAGAGGCCGCAGGGTACCGTGAGGAGACATACAGCCCAGCCTGGGATTCAGGAAAGGCTTCCTGGAGGAGGTGACATTTTTGCCAGGATTGGAAGGTTGAGTAAGAGTAAGGCAAGAGAGAGAACGTGAGACAGGCTGCCAGGTAGAGGTCACAGTGTGGATGAAGGCAGGAAAGCTAGAGGCAGCACGATGGGTGGGTGCTATAGTTTTGTAGGCTGCTCAAAGCAGATACCATGAAATGGTTCGGCTTGAGCAATGGGAAGTTATTAGCTTACAGTTTGAGGCCGTGGAAATGTCCAAATGAAGGCGTCATCTAGACGATGCTTTCTTTCCAAAGACCGGCGGCCAGAGATCCTTGGGTCCTCTGCCACATGGCAGAGGTCTGCTGGTCTCTCCCTTTTCTTCCAGGTTTCCTTGCTTTCAGCTTCTTGCTTCCATGGCTTGCTTCCTCTCTCTCTGTATTCATTCCAATTATAAAGGTCTTCAGTAAGAAGATTAAGACCTATCCTGAATGAGGTGGGTCACATCTTAACTGACCTGGCTTCATCAAAGGATTTACAATGGATTCACATCCACAGAAATGATGTGAATCACATCCATACAGCTTCAAAACTACCACAGTGGGGAAACCAGATGGGTTGCTGTGACTGTTATTAGATTTTTTAAAAATTTATTTTTAATTGCGGTAAAGTATATATAACATGCTATATTAGGGTTCTCTAGAGAAACAGAATCAACAGGGAACACTTGCAAATATAAAATTTATAAAAGTGTCTCATGTGACCACGGGAATGCAGAGTCCAAAATCCGCAGGGCAGGCTGTGAAGCTGACAATTCCGATGGAGGGTGTGAATGAACTCCACAGGAGAGGTTTGCCAGCCGTAGCAAGAAGAGAGCCTGTCTCTTCTGTATCCTCCTTAAAAGGCTTCCCGTGATTAGATTAAGCATCACTCATTGCAGAAGACACTCCCCTTTGACTGATTATAAATGGAATCAACTGTGGATGTAGCTGACGTGATCATGATCTAATTCTATGAAATGTCCTCATTGCAACAGACAGGCCAGCACTTGCCCAACCAGACAAACAGGTACCACCACTTGGCCAAGTTGACACAGGAACCTGACCGTGACACATGCATAAAATAAAAATCATTTTAACCATTTTAATAGGCAACTCTTTGATGAAATACATGGACAATATTGTGTAACTTTTACCACCATCCATTTCCAGACTATTTTCATCATCCCCAACCAAAACTCATACTCCTTTAGCAATAACTCCTTATTTGACTGTCCCACCATCCCTGGTAACTATTATTCTGTTTTCTGAGAAT
The DNA here is from genome assembly GCF_023851605.1 of Tamandua tetradactyla. Classification (NCBI taxonomy): domain Eukaryota; kingdom Metazoa; phylum Chordata; class Mammalia; order Pilosa; family Myrmecophagidae; genus Tamandua; species Tamandua tetradactyla. The sequence goes on from NC_135333.1 coordinate 31,212,115, forward strand.
TTGCTTATTCTAAGCATTTCATATAAGAGAAATCATGCAATATTTGTCCTTTGTGTCTGGCTTATTTCGCTCAATATGCTGTCTTCAAGGTTCATCCCTGTTGTAGCATGTTCCAGCACTTCACTTTTTTTACAGTTGAATACTATTCCACCTTATGTATGTACCACATTTGGTTTATCCATTTATCTGTTGATGGACATTTGGGTTTGCTTCCATCTTTTGGCTATTGGGAATAATGCTGCAATGAATGTGGTGTACAAATCTCTGTCTGAGTCCCTACTTTCAATTCTTTGGGGTTTATACCTAGCAGTGGAATTGTCAGATCATATAGTAACCCCATCTTTTATTGTTTGAGGAACCAGCAAAGTGTTTTCCACAGTGGCTGTAACATTTCACATTCTCAGCAACAATGTATGAAGAATCCTATTTCTCCACATCCTCACCAGCACTTGTTATTTTCAGTTTTTTAAGAAAATAATAGTCATCTAGTGGGTGTGAATTGGTATCACCTTGTATTTTTAATTTTCAGTTCCATAATGGCTAATGATGCTGAGCATCTTTTCATGTATTTATCGGCCATTTGTATATCATCTTTGGAGAAATACGTATTCTAATATTTGGCCCAGTTTTTAATTGGTTGTTTATCTTTTTATTGTTGAGTTGTAGGAGTTTTTATATATTCTGGATTTTAAACCCTTATCAGATACATGTTTTCCAAACATTTTCTCCCATTCTGTAGGTTGTCTTTCACTTTCTTGCTAATGTCTTTTTTTTTTTTTTAATATTTTTATTGTACACAACAAACAAACATAATAACATTCTTGACATACATTCTATACATGGTGCACAATCAGTGGCTCACAATGTCAACACGTATTTCTGTATTCATCACCATGATCATTTTTTGAACATTTGCATCTCTCCAGCAGAATAAATAAAAAAAGAAAAAAGAAAAGGCTCATATATGCAATACCCCTTACTCCTCCCTCTCACTGACCACTAGTATTTCAATCTATTCAATTTATTTTAACCTTTGTTCCCCCATATTTGTTTATTTTTATCCATATTTTTTTACTCATCTGTCCATACTGTAGATAAAAGGAGCATCAGACACACGGTTTTCACAATCACACAGTCACACTGCAAAAGGTATATCATTGTACAATCATCTTCAAGAAACCTGGCTACTGGAACACAGCTCTACAGTTTCAGGTACTTCCCTCTAGCCATTCTAATACACCATACTTGCTAATGGCTTTTGATGCACAAAAGTTTTTAATTTTGATGAAATACCTGTTTTGGTTTGCTGAAGCTACTGAATGTAATACACCAGAAATGGGATGGCTTTTAACAATGGAGATTAACTTACAATTTACAGTTCTTAGGTGGTGAAAATGTTCCAGTTAAGGCATCAACAGGATGATAAGTGAACTCTGAGGAAAGGCTCCTGCATCTGGGACACCTCTGTCACATGGGATGTGGCTGGCTTTGCTTCTGGGTTCCATTGCTTTCAGCTTCTGATTCCAATAGCACTCTCTGAGTGTCTGTGGGTCCTCTTAGCATCTCTGGGCTTTTTTTTCCTCTGTGAGTTCTGTCTCCAGGCATTTCTCTCTCTCTCTCATGCTCTCTTTCTTGGTGTTTCTCTCTTTAGTCTTCATAAAGGACTCCAGTAAAGGATTAGTTCCCATCTTGAATTGGATGGGTCACATCTCATTGGAAACAACCTAATCATAAGGTCCCACCCACAACAGACCTGCACCCACGAGAATGGATTGAAAGAACGTGTCCCTTTCTGGGATGCATAACAGCTTCAAATCAGCACAGTAACATTTATCTACTTTTTCTTTTGGTGCTCATGCTTTTGGTTTAAAATCTAAAAATCCACTGCTTACTACAAGGTGCTGAAGATATTTCCCTATGTTTTCTTATAAGATTTTTCTAGTATTAGCTCTTATTTAGTCTTTGATCTTTGATTTAGTCTTTTTAAGTCTTTGATCCATTTTGAATTAATTTTTTATCTGGTAAGCAGTAGGGTCCATCTTTCTTTTGCATGTGTTCCAGCACCATTTGTTGAAAAGATTACTCTTTCCCCATTGAATTACTTGGCACCCTTGTCAAAAATCAATTGGCCATAGATGTGTGGATTTAACTCTGGACTCTCAATTCTATTCTACTGGTACACATGTCTACCCTTATGCTACTACCACACTGTTTTAATCACTGCAACTTTGTAGTAAGTTTCAAAATCAGGAAGTGTGAGTCAAACTTTTTCTTGTTTTTCAAGATTGTTTGGGCTATACTGGGTCCTTTGCAATTCCATATTACTTTGCCAATGAACTTTTCTATTTCTGAGGAAAAAAAAGGGCTACTGGAATTTTGAGAGGGATTGCATTGAATTTGTAGATTGCTAAAGCAATCCTCAGAATTGACATCTTAACAATATTAAGTCATTCAATTCATAAACTGGGATGTCTTTACATTTATTTAGGTCTTCTCTAATTTCTTTCAGCAATGTTTTATAGTTTTTAGTGTACAAGTCTTCTACCTCCTTGGTTAAATTTTTCCTAGATTTTTTATTCTTTTAGATGCTATTGTTAATTGTATTGTTTTATTTATTTCCTTTTCAGATTGTTCCAGTAGCTTTCTTGTGGATTATTTGGGATTATATATATATAACCCTGTCATCTGTGAATAGGGAAAATTTGGCTTATTTTCTTGCAATTTGAATGCCTTTTATTTCCTTCTCCTGCCTGATTGCTTTGGTTAGAACCTCCAAAACAATGCTGAAAATCAGTGGTGGTGGTCATCCTTATCTTATTTATGATTTTAGTGGGAATGCTTTTAATCTTGCACCATTGAGTATGATATTTCCTGTGGGTTTTTCCTAAATGCTCTTTATTGTGCTGAGAAGGCTCCTTTCTGTTCTTAGCTTTCTGAAGTTTTTTTTTTTTTTTTTGCATGGGCAGGCACCAGGAATCGAACCTGGGTCTCGGGCATGGAAGACAAGAATCTGCCACTGAGCCACCAATCACACCACACCAATCTTTGCCTTTTAATAAAGGAGTTTAATCCCTTGACATTTAAGGTAATAATGGAGAAGAAATAATTTACTTCTGCCGATTAGGTATTTGTTTTCAGTCTTGTATATTTTTTGTTCCTCAGTTACTCTGTTGCTGGGGGACTCATGGATATGCTCAGCAGTCATCTCCCATCCCTCATCTACCTCCCATCTTTCCCTCTCTTGCTTGTTTGCATGCAGATGTTTCAGTGTTTCCATTTTGCAGCCCCAGGGAGATGTCAGGTCTAATGGAATGGGCTGACTATACCTTGAACCTGAAACAGGGAACAAGCTGTCCTGGAGGAACTTTGTACAAAGGTTACTTGATATTGCTTTTTACTCATTACTAGGGCCCGATCTCCCTAGGGTGTATAAATACTCATCCTTGGGAAGCACAGATTGTTCCTTGTCTTTATGCAAAATGAGGTATGTGGAGCTGTCATCCACCAACTCTGATCTGAGCAGTTGGCCTCCCGGAGAACTGGCCATGACGGGACCTCTTTTCCTGCTCTTTTAGATCCACTGTGCTGTGTAAGTAATAATGTGGTCATTTCTTGAGAATTTCTGTTGTGCCTCAGCCTTTATTGCCCTGACACAACAAATAGTAACTCACTCCACTTCTGTCACTGCTTTTTTTTTTTGTATTTAGTTGTCTTTTTGAAGTACACCATTTTGATTTCCTCCTTCTTTACTTCTATTTTTAATTATTTTCTTAGTGCTTACCTTTGTAAATAATTGAATATCTTAAACTAAAAACAATTTAGTTTGATAAGTACCTATCTAGTTTTTTCATAATATGCAAACACTCTCTACTACTATTTGCCCCTCCCTCTCTTATTATATTGTTATTTTTAAATTACATCTTTATTCACTATATGCCCATTAACGTAGGTTTATAATGTTATTTTACACAGTTGCGTATTAAATTATATGGGGGATGGAAAGCAGTTACAAACAAAAATTAAGTAATACAGGGTTTCATATTTACTTATGTAGCTACCTTTTTTTTTTTTTTTTTGCATGGGCTGGCACCGGGAATCGAACCCTGGTCTCCAGCATGGCAGGTGAGAACTCTGCCTGCTGAGCCACTGTGGCCTGCCCTGTAGTTACCTTTTCCAATGTTCTTTATTTATTCTTATGGCTTCTAGTTACTGTCTGGTGTCCTTCTATTTTTGGCTTGAAGGACTCCTTTTAGCATTTCTTATAGAGTAGGTCTTCTGGTAAAATGAACTTCAGATTTTGCTTATCTTTAAATGTCATAATTTCTCCTTCATTTTTGAAAAATAATTTGTTGGATGTAGAACTCCTGGTTAACCATTTTTGTTTTTTCCTTCTAAAGACTTTAAACATGCTATTCCACTGTCTTCTGAGTCCCATGATTTCTAATGAGAAATCTGCTGTATTTCTTACTGGGGATCCCTTGTATATGACAAGTTAATACTCTCTTGCTGTTTTCAAAATCCTCTGACTTGGGATTTTGGCAATTTTACTATAATGTGTCTTGTTTATAGTTTTAGAGACTAGCCTGTTTGGCGCTTCTTGGATTTTGTCTTTCATCAGAATGGGAAAGTTTTCAACCCTTATTTCTTCAATACTTTTTCTGCCCTTTCTCTCTCTTTCTCTCTTGTCCTTCTGGTTCTCCAATGCTGCACTTGTTGGTATGCTTAACGGTGTCCCACAGTTCCTTCAGACTTGATTCATTTTTCTTTATTACTTTTTCTTTCTGTTCCTCATACTGGATAATTTTAATGGTCTTATCTTCAAGTTTGCTAATCCTTTCTTTTTTCTTTCAAACCTGCTGAAGAATCCATCTAATGAGTTTCTCGTTTCAATTTCTGTATTTTGTGCTCCAAAATTTTTATTTGGTTTTTCTTATAATTTCTATCTCCTTATCTTGTTCAGGCAATGGTTTCCTAATTTCCTTTAATTCTTTGTATATGGATTCCTTAAGCTCACTGAATGTATTTAAAATAGTTGATTTAGTCTTTGACCAGTAGTTCCCAATGTATGAGCTTCCTCAGGGATGTTTTCTGGCAACTTCTTTTTTTCCTGGGCATGGGCCATACATTGTTGTTCCTTCATGTGTTTTGTAACTTTTTGTTGAGAACTGGACATTTTGAGTATTACGTTGTTAAGTTGTATCTCTGGAAATCTAGTTTTCCCACTCCTTTAGGAGTGCAGGGTTTTGTTGCTGTTGCTGCTGGGCTGTTGTTGAGAGCTGGAGTTATCAATTTGTGACTTTTCCAAACTACTTTTGCTCTCAAATGGGGAATGGAAAGTGTCAAGAGGAGAAAAACATATAGGGGCTGTCTCTTTAGGACTCCTCTGCTGCTTTCTCCTGAGGGAAGTTGGAACAACAGCTGTCCTCAGGGCCAGCCCTTCAGGGATCCAAAGGAACTGATCAAAAGCAGTGGCCCTCAATCAGATCACACGCCCCTGGTTATGGGGGACCAAGTCCTTATGGTCCACCCTGGCCCCAGGAAGCTGCACAAGGAACCCATCCTGCAATCCCCACTGTGTCGTGCCCCGTGGTAGGGGGTGGGGGATAGTCCCGCTGCCCAGAGGGTAAAATTTACCAGTACTTGCCACAATTTACCAGCCTTTTCATCTATCTCTTCTCTGGATGTTGCACAGATTTCCACTAGGCTCCAGAATTCCAAAATATTTGATTCAGACCATTCCTGCCAATTCAATAGTTGTTTTGCTGGAGGGACTGATTTGTGGAGCTCCTGACTCCATCATCTTCCCATTGCCCTCTCTGTTAGTAGAATTTGAGGGAAGAGGCAGCGCAGAGGGGTTGGGGGCTTGGAGGGGGTCTGGGAAGGGCAGGGACCCCCTTTATACACAGGCTAGGGCAGGGTGCAGAGCTCTTACTCTGAAGCAGGCTGATTTGCAGCTGGTGATCCTCTGTTAGTCTCTGAACTCTCTGAACTTGAGTCTCGTTGACTGTAAAATGGGCACAGCAAACCTTATCTGGTGTGTGTGGGGAGTAATAGGCCAGCAGGGGGTCAGGTTACTGGCACAGGGCAGCAGTTTAATGAGCAGATGCTGTTTCTGTAGCTCTTTCTTGTTGCCCACCCAAGGGATCAGCAAATGTGTCCAGCTCTGATAGGGTCCCGATTTCCGAGGGCCTCTGATTCCCGGCCCACCCCACCCTCTCCCCGCCGAGCTCCCCTGCCTGCTGGGGCAGCCCGTGGGCTGGTGGCTGCATGCCCAGGGCTGTCATCCTCCCACAGCCCCGATCAAGGTGGTCCCTGGTGAGCCATGTTATGCCCACCTTTGTCCACAAGAGGGCGCCCCCCACCACCCGTTACAGTGAGACAAGCCTCCTAGTGGCTGGGAGCTGCAGAGGAAGGAGCTCGACTAGAAGAAAAAGCGGGAGGGGACAAGGGCAAGACCGGATAATCGTGCCACCGGGAGGGTCAGCACTGCAAGGATCCTGGAGGCAGTGAGCTGGACAATGCACCACAAAGCAGGGTCCTTGGGGCACAGAGGAGAAGATGGGCCCAGAAAGGGGGTGGCTGGTCCTAGGACATGCAGCCAGTGCCAGGCAAAGTCCCCGGGCTACGTGGCAGCCCCTCACCCCCACACTAGGCCCCCATCTCTTGGGTGGGCAAAGGACCTGCCATGGTTGGGGCAGGTCATCATTGGCTTCAGCTGGGTTTCCCTGGACTTCTGGACTGTAAGGCAGGCCACCCTGGCTCGGACCTTGCTGACACAGGGACCCTGACCCATGGGCCAGAGCTGGACCTGGTGCCAAGGCACTGGGGCCAGGCCATACCAGGCCTTGTAGGCCAAGGTGAGGAGTCAGCTTCTCTGATAGGGCAGCGGGAAAGCCATCAGGGTGGGGGTTAAGCTGGGGGGCACCGGGTCCCCGGGTTACTGTCGGGTGTATTGGAAGTGGGGAGCTGGGTTAGGAGGCTGCTGCTCTCCAGTGTGCAGCGACTCTCCCGGCCTATCTCTGTCTTTGTTGAGTGGAGTTACCAGCAGTTACATCTCCCTCAGCCCTTGGAGCTGGGAGAAAGGGCTGTGCACTGTGTTCCTGAGTCCTGGCTCTAGGGCAGGAACTAGAAGCCCTCGTGGCTCCCTGCTATGGGCCAAATAACACGGACTTCCTCACCCAGTGCCCACTTTGCTCTGCCCACCCTCCACCCACAGCTCCTCCAGTTCCCAGGCCCTGTTCCCTCCCACCTCCCTGGGACCTACTGACCTTTCCAGGCCCAGCTCCACTGTCACTTCCTCCAGGAAGCTTTCCCTACCAGTTCCAGGCTCCCTGCACCTCCAACTGGGGATCTCAGCACTCACTACGATAGCTGGGTTTGCTGGGAGGGAGCCTGCCCCCTAAACAGTAGGGACTGGTATCCAGCTATTTGATGCCCTGCTGGCATATGCAGTGTTCAGAAAGGGGCAAGGAGGAGGAAGGGAAAGAAGGGCACCTGGGATGGAAAGGCCCAGAGGGGCTGAAGAACCCAGTTGAGCCAAGCTCTCATTTCCCACCCACTTGGGCAGGTCCTTCAAGGCCTGGTCTCTGGCCCCAGGTACCTGCCATCAACCTGGGGTCTGCCCTGTCAGAGTCTCAGCATCTGATGCTATTGTTGTCTGTCCACTGAACTCCTCTTTTGGGTTAACAGGAGGAAGCTGTTTTCTCCCACAGAATGGGCACAAGGGGTGGGCAAAGAGGGTGGCCAGCTTGCCCCTGCCTCCTTGGGGTGCTGTGCCCTCCACCCCCACCCCCCACCCAGGTCCTGGGCTCTGGGAGGCAGCCTCTGTCTCTGCAGAGGACTTGCAGTGTGTGAAGTCCTACAGTTCTCAAAGTCCCCATGGCTTCTGGTCAAGTGCCTCTGGGGGTTTTTGAGCTATGGGAGGGCAGCTGGAGGGGCCTGAGAAGAAGGTAAGTTCAGAGCCAAGTTTAGCAGCATGGCCACCGAGATGAGCTCCAGGAGCTAGAGGTAGCACCACAACCACTTTGGAAACAGCTGGAAAGCCCCGGAGCTGGGGTCAGGCAGGCAGCCCTGAGGGGTTACCATTGGCTGCCAGGATAGTCAGAGGGAGGTGGCATCCACTGGAGCCAGGCAGCTGGGGGCAGGAGGGCAGGTCCTCTCCAGTGGAAGCCTGGCCCAAGGAAGGGAGCCCTGGCCAGGGAGAGGTGGCTTTATCAGTGCCAGTAAGAGAAAGGACCAAGGGTTAAGAGGTCAAGGGGAAGGCAGGGCTGGATGCCAGATTACTAAGTAACAGAACAGTATTTGGTACTCCATGCCTGTCTCTTGGCCCTGGTCAAACCTCCAAAGATGCTGGGCAATCTATCACCAATGTGGACTGCCCTCTTCAAGCTCCATGGGGGCCCTAAGCTAGGGGTGAGGAGGGGAGACTGAAACAGCACCTGGTCAATCCCATCCCCCCTCCCAGCATCTGGGGTCCCTGACCACTTATCCTCCTGTATCCTCCAGGCCTTCCACACCCACCTTCCCAGCAGTCAATGGACCACTCATGACACGTCACCTGCCCCAGCTCCCCATCCCTCTGTCATCCTCCCCACCAGCACCCCTTCCATGGGGCAGTGGGACCCTGCACACAGGCCTGGTTGCCTCCTTCAGGATCATCCATTTCCACTCTTTACTTTGGAAAACCAAGTGGACAGAAGTCTGGCCCCCACTGGCCTCTCCAGCTCCACCCCCCACTCCGTCTCAGAGGGGCTTTTTTTTGTTTTTTTAATGTCACAGTCTTTTGTCTTCAGCACTGTGTGCACACACCTGGCTTTGACTCAGCTCCTCCTTCTCCTGTTGAAATTCAAGTCCTTCTTAAAGTTTAGTTCTGACCTCAGCTGCGCTCCCTCCCCCATCCCCACCCCTTCCCCCAGCCCTCCCACGCAGCCCCTGACACACGACCACTCACTGCAGGCTCCTCGAGGGTGGACGTCCTATCCCACTGTCCTATACCTGGCTCCTAGCAGGACTCAGCACAAAGAATGTGCCTGAAAGTTCTGACGATGAATAAATGGACGATAAGGGCATTCATGTCATAAACACTTACTGAGTGCCAGCTGTGTACACAGCTCTGTGCCACACCCCCTAGATACTTAATGCAAAGCCCCGAGCCTCCTGTCAGTGCCCCAGATGACAAGAGTGTTCCAAAGCGGCAAGTTCACCCCTGTCAGGGTGACCAAGGGAAGGCTCCTGCAGGGCTCCTGCCCAGAAAGTGTGTCTTATGGACGTCCACGGTTCTGCCAGCACGCTGTTCCTCCAGGAAGCCTTGCTTGAGTCTGCGTCCCCCCAGCCTGTCCCCCCACCCAAGGGCAGGGACCACAAGGGATGGCTGTTTCCCCTGCACAGGACCTGGCTCCTCCCCGGAGAGCATTAAACACTTGCTGGGTGATAGCTATAAAGATGGCATGGACAGTGGGCCAGTCCCAGTCTGCAGGCAAGACGGAAAGCTGTCGTCACAGCCTGCCAGGGGCCTGGGGACCAAGTGGGTTGCTGACCTCCCACTGACAACTCTCTGTCAGGAGACTTAAGAGCTGTAACGACCCCTAGACCTACTTTACAGATTGTGTCTCCACACCTTAACTCCTCCTGACAACCCTCGGGGTAGGGAGGGCAAGGACTTATTTCCATTTTATACCCAGGAGAAGTGGCTCAGGTGAAGGGCCTCTCTCAAGGCCACTTGGCTGCAAGTGGAGAGCTGGCGTCAGAATTCAGGTCTCATGGGACACCCATAGCCTCACCCTGCTCTGCTGCCCTTTAGCAACTTCTTCCTTAGGAACCAGGTCAAAGGGGAGTGACTTTGTAAGCCTTTCTCTGAGGGGTCTGAAAATTCTCTAGAGGGTATCAGAAATCAAGGGACAAGATAGGTTCCAGGTCAGGATGCCCCTGACCCCATTGTGGCCGAAATGCCTGCCTTCACATATCCCGGGGAGTCTTTTCCATCCATCCATCCATCCATTCGCCACTGTGCATTTTCAGGACAGGACAGGCCTGAGCTGGACATCAGGTATGCACAGACAGAAAAGACCCAGTCCCTGCCAGCAAGTCAGTAAAGATGTAGACACCAGGACAGAAAGCATGGTCTATGGGAGCATGAAGTGGTCCTTCCAGGAAGTGAAGTTGGGACGGCTTCCTGGAGAGGGAGCATCAGTTTTGCTCCATCTCTGAGGCTATTGCTGTGCAGTGGCAAAACCTTGTTCCAAGGCCCAGCCCCCAATGCAAGTCCTGAGTTCTCTATGGAGCCGCTTGGCCGCTGATAGGGGAGAGTGGGGGCTAGAGCTCCTAACATGCCCACCTCACTGGGCTGTGTGGGGATGTGAGAACAAATGTAGTGCTGGCCAGTGCCTCCTCAGCAGCAAAGTCCTCACAGGCTGGGGCTCTTTGGATTGTCCGTGTCAGCTCAGATGGAAGGACGGGGTCTGATCTCAGCTCTTTGGGGTCCCTGGTCACTGAACGGTTGTGCAGTCACCCCACCTTCACACTCTGGCACAGCCTGGCTGCACCACCACAGCACTTCCACATTCATGACGACTATCTCCCTGGGGCCCTAGAGTCACCTCGTGAGGGAGGCAGGGCAGGAGTCCTGGGCTCTGTTTTGCAGGTCAGGAAGCTAAGACCAAACAGCAGAGTGGCTTGTTTAAGTGGGCCAGGCAGTCCACCAGAGGGATTTGAAATCTGGGGCTCTGGTGCACACACTTACACAGAATCCCGGCTCCATCATTGGATCACTGTGTGACCTGGGGCAAACTGCCTGACCTCTCTGGGCCCCGATTCCTCATCTGTGAAATGGGGACACTAATAGTATTGCCTTACAGAATGGAAGTGAGAATTAAATGAGAGGCTGTATGTAAAATGCTTAGTGCAGTGCCTGGCCTGTTTGAGACACCAGTTTGGAGATATTATTAATAATAATTCAAATTTTCTGCCTCTGAACTTGTGCTCTTTCCAGTCCCCACTGCCTTTCTAAGGACTGAAGACAGCAGCTGGCAGGGGGAGGTGGTTGCTTTAAATATGAGATGAGGAGAACAAAGGAAAATAGAATGAGATCGTGGCTGAACTTTAAACAATCCCCTCTTCCAAACAGGATGCTGCCTGCTTCCTATTTTTAAGGAACTAAACCTTGCTTCACAGCTCTGCAACTCCTGCTGGAGGGCAGAGTGGAGGGACTGGTTAGGGCCAGGCTTCCCCCGCCCAAGGGGATGCCTCCTTGCCTCCCTGTGCCCAAGAGGCAGGAAGTAGGCTAAGTGGGTTCCTGGAGCTCCTCTGCCTCTCTCTAGGATGACATGAAACCCTGGGGAGCAGCTGTCTCCCCAGACCCTACAGAGCTTCCAGGGTAGCCCAGCCCCCCTGGCAGTGCGCCTGCTGTCATGGTTGCCACGGGGCTCACTACCAAGTCCTTGGGCTGCCTTGGCCCCCCCTCACTCTCCCTACTCTTGGTGAGGCCTGTGGCCTGGAGTCGGTGGGGCCTGGGAACCAGTGTTTCCTTCTCTCAGACCTGGACAGGCACTCACTGCTCTCACAAGCTGCAGGGCAGGCCCTGGCAGTGGAAGCCTGTGACTTGCTCTTCCTTTCGTGTTCAGACAAGGTTGCCAATTTCAGCCACCCTGACTCTGGCTGGGCCCGGCAGAGAGGACCGAGTTGGAGTGGAGAGGCTCTGTTTGCCCCCCCACTAAGTGTACAACTGGCACAGCTGTGGTCTCAGCATGTTGAGGGTGAGGTGGCAGGGGGTTGAGGCCCAGCAGGCCATGGCAACCAGCTCTCTGCAGGGCAGAGGATAGGCAAAAGGCCTGCCATACACAGCTTGTGCCAAAAACAGCACAACTTTGGAGGCCAGGGTTTGAGTCCTGGCTGGGGTTGCTTCCTAGCTGGACCCTGGGCAAGTTAGTTCCAACTGCAGAGCCTCAGTTTCTTCACTTGTAAACAGAGACAGTGATGGCTACCTGAGAGGACTGTTGAGGACTAAATAAGCCCAGGGCCATGAGGGACAGAGCCCAGAGTCAGCCCAGTGGGGGACACTCCACAGAGGGCAGCTTCTTCCCTCTTACCCCAGACAAGCACCTTCACCTTGGCCCCAATCCTTAAAACTACACCTTCTTCCTGGAGCTCCTCTGCCTTCCTGGTCACTCTCGGGTCGTCATGTTTCTACACTTAAAGTTGGTTCTTCAACCTAAGGTGGCTTCTCCTTGCACCCACCTCCCTGGGACATGCCAAGGCCGAGGTCAATGCCACCTGTCCCTGCTGAGAAACCATCCCAAGTCCCCCAGGCAGTTCAGATCCTCTGAACCCCACCTTTCTTCTCTCTTCTAGTCAATCACTTAGACGCTTCTGGGTTACTTCTGTTCCAGGTCTGTCTCCCTCGACACACTGTGAGCCACTGCCAGAAAGGTGGGAATTTCTTTACGTTTACGTCCTGCCTCTCTTCAGCCTGTTGCTGTCACCATCCATGAGCAGTGCAGACCCTGTCGATGGTGGGGACTTCGGGGTGCAGAGGGAAGCAAGCAGCACTGAGGCCAAGACCCCCAGGAAACAGGCCTGCCTCATTCTGGGAGGGTCACCCTCTGGGTGCAGGAGGGGAGGCTGTTAATGTAGTATTTCCAGGAAGGGAAGCCGGATCAGCAGACATCAGCAGGTGGGTGGTTCTTGACCCACAGCACTTCTAGGCTCTGTGCCTGCGAGTGCCAGGCACTTGGCCATCCCCATCTCGCTGACTTCTCATCTACCCAAGGGCGTGAGGTGTCAGCATCCCCTACAGTGGGTAGGGGAGTAACATGGGCAAGTGCCCTCAGGTGTTAATGTGAAGTGTTCCAGTCTTTAGGATGCAAACAAACTTTTAATGCTGGGGCTACTTTTATCCCCATTCTACAGCCCAGACAACTGAGGCACAAGAAGGTAGGGAAGGCAGGGCTGGACCTGAACCCAGATCTGCAGATGTCCGCACCCACCTCATAACCGCCTCTCCCCACCGCCACGGAGTGGCACCCACGTGAGGCAGATGAAAGGAGAGAACAGATGCAAAGCAGGCAGTTAATAAGCCAGAGCTATTCCAAGCAGCTCCAAGCCTCAGCACCTCCTCTCCTCCTCCTGCACCACCCACCCCCCTCCTTTCATTCCCATCTGCACAACCTGAGGTCAAGAAGCCATCCCAGCAGTGAAGTCCCAGAGGGCCTGGACCCATTCTGCAGGGCAAGCCTGCAAGCCCCTTCCACACCTAGATGGGCAGCCTTAGGAAGTAGCCATGACCATTTGTTCTTCTGCTTTCCCCATAGCACCCAGCTCAGGGCCCAGTACAGGGTGCAGCTCAGTTAAGTTCACCAATGAGCAGACCTGCTCCTCTCCCTTCTCTGTCACACTCAGCAGATTTGTGGACTGATATGGTCACTTCTGAGTTCTCAGCTTGGGGCACAGAAGGACATAGTTGGGCACCTGGGGCTCCTGGCCTGAGTGTTCTCAGTGAACCATCCCAGGAGGGCCCCACCAGTGCAAGGGAGTAGGCTGAGGAGAAGGCTGAGCAGCCCAGTTCTGTCCAAAGCAGCCCCTTTCAGGCCTGAGACCCATTCTGGAGCCAGCTACTGAACTGAAGAGGCTTCCCAGTCCAGCCATGTGGAACCCTCACCCCCAAGCTGGATACTTCTATTCTGACCCTTCCCTTGGCTTGGAACACTCTTCCAGGAATAAAATTCCACTTTTTCTTCAAGAGTCTGCTTTTAGGTTCAATCCCAGCCAGAGGCCCACCATCACTGCCTAGGCTGGGTCAGGAGGCCCTCCCTTCTCTCCCCAGAATGCCCTGCCAGGCCTTTCATGAGGTCACTTCTGACATCAGGTTGAAATGACTGGTTTTGAGTGTTTTTTCCACCACAGCCAGTAAGCTCCAGGGCAGGATGTGTAGTTTTGTCATCTTGGTACCCTGCTCCTGGAGTGGGGCCTGGAATGTCTCTCCAGCAGTGCAGTCTGGCCACCAAGGGCATCTAGGGCAGTGCCCACATGCACCCGTCTGGCTTCACTCAACCCGACCACGATGAGATAAAGTGAAAGGTGGGCCTAGAGCACAGGGCTTCTGGCAGCCAAGCTGTTTAGCCAGAAACATTCTGGAGTTCCTAGGGGCAAGCCACAGCCCAAGAACACTGATCACATCTTCAAACTTCAAGAGGCTGTATACCGAGGTCAGATTTTGGTCATTTTAATTGTAAAAACCAAGACATTTATATAAATAAGACCACTGTGTAAAATATGATTCACCCTTCTACTAAATCCCTTCTCCCCACACTCAAAAAGAATATAGAAAACCCAGCAGAGATAAGTACAAATCAGCATGCGGTCCCTGATGAGAAGTCACTGGCAGACCAGGTTTCCCTGCCGAAACGGGTCTTGTGGGTGAGGACACTCCTGGCCCTGGCGTCTCACCGGAGCCTCAGTGACACCTTGAGAACCTGCTCAACAGCAGTCCCCAACCCTCAGCCACAGGGTGTCAACTGCACGGGGAACGGCAGTGCAAAGGGTTCGAGGGGCCTGGTGCCTGGGGAAGGAGGGGCGGACAGAGGTGGAAAGGCTGCTTGGTCCCTCATGCCAAAGCTGGGGGCTGGTGAGCTGCTGGTCCAATGAGATGCAGTGGTTGGTTGGGGTCAAGTGAGGGGAAGCTGGGTTCCCCAGAGGACAAGGAGAGAAGCTGTCAGTATCTCTTGAAAGGAGAGGCTCCTTCTTGGGGCCATTTTCATATGGCCACTAAAGACAAGGACTGCAGATACCTCACAGCTATGTTGGGGATGGAGGAGGGTTGTGGGCACCCGAAAGCTGGGACTGGCACACTGCCTCTCCTCCATTTTCCTTTACCCTGTTGCATCCACCACCCCTCGACACAGAGACAGCTGCCTGCTGCCCCCGCTAACAGCCTGGGGCTCAGAGTGAGATGGCTGCGCGCCTGGGAACAGAGATGTTGATAGATTCACGCACGAGGTGTGGCTTAGGAAACTGGTATACAAGGACTAAAGAACGACCCCAAACTCTCCTTCAAAAACCAGGACCTGCCTGAGTCTGCTCCCCATCCCTGATGAGAGGCAGAAAAAGGCCCTGCAGGGGATGGGGTGCAGGAGTAGGGGACGGGGTCAGGAGCACTTCCAGACACACACAGCCAGGGTCCCCCCGAAGTAGAGGTAGAGGAGGTTCTTCACCTCATGTGTGATTTCAAACCCAAAGCCTTCACCAATCACCACGTGCCAGGAGGAGCCAAACTTCTTGTCCATTGTCTCTTTGATCATCTTGGCAGCGCTCTGGAAATGAGAGGATGCTCATCAGAGAGGCTAGTTTGAGGGAGAGTGTGGGCATGAGTCAGCTCCCTCTCTGGGAAGCAAAAGTCTGGCTCTGAGGTCTTGGCAAAAGAAAGGCTGCTGTCCTATTACTGCTGTTTTCTTGCACATGGAGCCTTCAGGAAGGGTTTCCACATGGGCTGCTGCCTACGAGGGGCTGCTACACAAGGACAGAAAACTAGATATTACCTCACCAGTCACAAAGAAACCGGCGAAGGCAGTAAAGTGAGCACTAGAACAGGAGAGAGCTCCAGGCCTGAGCTTTGGCTCTGCCGCTTGCTGGCAGTTTCTGTGGCAGGACCAATCCTTCCTCTGTAAACTGGAGCTGCTCTCAGGACTACATGAAGCAAGAGCTGTGAGAGCACTCTGCAGACTGTAAGGGATTATTGTCATCACTGAGGGTGTCAGGTTCATCTTCAAGGAGGAGAAAAGGCTTTTCCTGCTCTGCCTGATGGGTTCAGTGAGCTTCAGGGAGAGAAGGGTGACTGCTTTGCTCAGTATGGCAGCAGTCAGCTTTTTCCCATGCTAATCTCTCAAGAAGTTCCCCAGCCCCGGTGAAGAAAGAGGTATGGAGTGGGGCAGAGGGAGCAGCCTCTGGTAGGTGAAGGCTCTACCCAGGCACTTGCTATGTACTGGCAGCGCCTGCCACCAACAGGGGCTCAACCAGAGCCAGGCACCACGACTAGCACCCTGCCTGCAGCACCTCAGTAAATAAACCCTCATGACTTGCCTGGGGAAAACAAAGCCCTGCCCTCCTTTTATAGACTTGGAAACTGGGACCTAGAGATGAAACAGTCTGTCCAAGGTTGCACAGCCAGGCAGGGTTGGAGACAGGACTTGAACTTCGGTCTGGCAGGCCCAGAGTCTGGGCTCTCATAGACCAGGGTTTGCTTCCCCATGGCTGATATGACACTGATTTCCTTCTCGCTGACAGGACACTGTTTTCCTTCTCACTTACCACCAGGATGACATTCTCATGTTAATACCTATCAGCATCTCCCCAGGACCTAGAACAGTGCCTGACTCAGAGCTGGTGTTTTTAACAGATCTTTTCTGAATGGATGAATGGATACATGAATGAATGCCTGGGCGGGCCTCTGTTCACCGCTGGGATGGAGCCAAGCAACCCACCTCAGATGGGTACACAAGTAGGGCCGTCACAGAGACCCTTCTTAGCCAGGGCGTGACCATCACTCCTCAGAGGCATGCCAGCCTCTTCCTTACTGGCCTTTCCCCAGATGCTGAATGTTTCCAAACAGGCCCTAACCTAGTCTTCTCAGGACTCTCTGGAGACTCCATTCACCCACAGGGGTCACCAAAGGCAGGAGGGGCTGCCTGCACTGGTGGCAATACCTCGTTGTTGTTGGAGAATTTCTCACAGGCTGTGACACAAAGCTCCATGGTCTCCACTCGCATCTCCTCTGGCATGTCCGAGTGCTAGAGACAGGGCAGGGGTGACAAACAGAGAGAGGCTTAGCCTGTGACTGGCCTTCCTGGCTGGCCTCTCTGCCCAAGCTTAAGGCATGGACACTGGGTAGTTTCCCTGAGCACCGCCTGCTGCCCTTTATTCAGAGAGGGGACCCATCTCCTGACTAAGGGGCCATAGTTGGGGAAGAGGGGAGTAAAACTAGGCTGAGCCACAGCTACTCTCTGGCCACTGGCTTCATCAGTGCCATGTTCCAGCTAACAGACCTGGGTGAGAAGGCCAGCCCAGGCTTGAAGAGAATGCCGGCCATGGAGATGGTTTGCAAACAGACTTAGAGCATGAGGGAATCTCACAAGGCAGTGTGGCTACTCTTGATGGTTCCTGTTTCCCCGGCTGCTGGTCTCCCATCTACCTTGCTATATCCCCCAAATCCTCCCAACTACCAGACAGCCCTGGTTCTGCCTCCACCCTCCCCTCTTTTCCAGCATGCTCTCCTGAGGTGATGCCAACCTGTTCCCTGGATTCTATATCCTCTGCGTAGGGAGGATTCCCACATTTTTATTTCCAGCACTAACTTCTTCTTTGGTCTTCAATTCATGTGGCCAACTGCCTACTTGACAACCTCACTTAGATGTCTGCAAAACAACCCACAAACCTTCTTCCTCCATCCTCCCTCTCTTGGTAATTAATTCATGCCATTTTCTCTCCTGTTGTCCAGGAAAAGACAAACCCAAGGAATTATCCTTGACTCTCTCACATACAGCATCCCCTAAGTCCTGAATCAGCTCATGTCTGGCTGCCTCCATGGCAATGACCTGGACCCAGGTACCCTCATCTCTCTGGCCTCTGTGGTAGTGTCCTCACTGGGCTGCCCACTGCCACTGTGGTCCCCTAAAATCCATTCTCCTCAAAAGAGCAGATGATCCTTTTTTTTTTTTTAACATGGGCAGGCACCGGGAATCGAACCCAGGTCCTCTGGCATGGTAGGCAAGTATTCTTGCCTGCTGAGCCACCGTGGCCCGCCCCAGATGATCTTTTAAAAACATAAAGCAGATCACATCACTTCTCTGCTTAAAACCCTCCACTGGCTCCCTTTTGAATTCAGCACAAAGCCACATTCCTCACCATGGCAAGCGAGCCTGTGAGGTCTGGTCCTGCTGTCACCCTGACCCCTGCATCCTGCCAGCCCCTCTCATCACTCCATTCCAGCCACAAGGGCCTTCCTTCTGTTCCTCAAAATGCTAAGCTCACCCTGTGCACTTGCTGTATCCCTGCTTGGAATATTTTCCCCTAGATCTTTATAAGTTTTTCTCCCTAACTTTAGTGAGGTTAGGGTCAAAGAAACCTCTCTGAAGCTAACCCCTGCTCCCCAGCTCCTTATACCTCCTTTAGTTTTCTTTCTAGCGCTTGTTCCCAGGAATGCTGCTCTTTAAACACTTCTTTCATGCAGGTCAGGCCTTTGTCTTGCTCACCTTCATATCCACAGCTGGGCCCAACCTATAGTAGGTGGCTAAGTAAACACTTGTTGAATGAATGAATGAATGAATGAATGAATCAGTTGATTTAGGAGGTCTCTAGCCTGAGCTGGGAGAGCCCTTAACTTCCTTCCACTGCTGTGCTGCAGAGGATGGGCACCAGCTGCCTCTCTCCAAGGCCACGTGAGCCCTGCTGGCCGCCCTGCCTCCCCACCCTGTGGGGCTTACCCTGACCAAAGGGAAGGTCTGCAGTCGCTTATAATCAGCCTCATCTTTCTTCCCTTCTGTTTCTCCCATGATCCTTCCACTGTGACCACTGGAGGAGAGAGTACGGCTCTCAAGAGGTGCTGAGGCTGGCAATTAAGACACACCCGGAAGATTCAGGAAGCAGACCCTGCCAACTTGGTGGGAACAGAAAATGTCTTTCTCCAAGGGGTGCTGCAGAAAACAGGAAAAACCAGGGGGAAAAAAAGAGTTGGCTTTAACACCATAAATCACAAATTAGAACTCTCTCAGTAACGATTTGACACCTCCCCATCTTAACTCCTCCGCATCCTTTTCCAAATGGCCAGCAAGTCTGCAGACGGGAGATGAGTCAACATGAGATGCTGGGGCCTGGTTAAGAACACACTGGTACGCTGCTGCAAGCCCACGCCATCATTATCAAGACAAATACTGACTGCGGGCCAGTACCGAAGCAGCCCAAGGAGGGAGCACCCAGCCAGCAAGGAACAAATACAGCTTCTCTGCCTGCCCACCATGCACAGCCCTTACTGCCCAGCAAATGTGGTTAGGAAAGTAAATTCTGAAGTCATGGGCAACAATCCTGGGTGTACCAGTAAGTGGGTGCCTCCTCCGCAGGTTCCTCGTCTGCGGAAGAAAAGCAACAGCAAGGCTGTAGGCCCTCCTACGCACACCAGGTTCCCCCGCTTTTCCTGTCCTCTCCCTCCTCACATCACCTGTCCTGGCTGGCTGGCCCAGGAGCTGGAAGGTCGGGGCACTAATGCTGGTTCCACCACTCACCAGCAGTGTGGCCTTGGGCCTCAGATTTCCCATGAGTGATAAAGGGGCTGTGATAGGGTGGGACAATGCAGGTAAAACAACCACACAGTGCCAGCACAGAGCAGGCACTCAATAATATGCTGAGCCTTACTTCGGGCCCACAGGTGAACTGAATGAGAGAATGCATGAGGCTATGATTGGCAAGACAGAAAACAGACACATAGAAGGATTTTTAAAAAATCCATTTATCTAATAACAGATGGGGCATTTCCTAAAGAGATGGGCCTGGATCTTGGATGACTAGAAATTGCTGGAAATCCTGTTCTATAACTGTATTCTAGAATCAAAAGGGCTTTTTAATCTCTGAAGATGAAACCCGGATGTAAAGGAACACAAATCATCCGGTTGCTAAACCCTTTTTAAGGATCCATAATGGACAAATGCTGTTTGTAAAATAATGTCACTTCAGTATTTCTCAAATTTCCAAATAAATCACTTTCCCTGTGGCCCTGAGCCACAGAGACGCCTAGCATCCTTAGTTCTAATAGGCAGCGTTTATTAGATTTCCAAGGGAGCAGTCCCAGCTCTCAGTGCTCTCCCTGCATTTGTTCAGGTTACTGACACAACCCTGAGAGTTTGTTAGGTCCTAGCGAACTGAGGCACCCAGAAGTCAAGTGACTGCCTGGAGGTGCCAGTAAGTGCCAGGGCTGGGGGTTTGCACCTGGGCCCTGTCTCTGACTCAGCCCCTCCTGACCACCACCCCCTACAGGCTCCTCACAGAACTGACATGTAGTAGGCACATGCAAAATGCTGGTGGAACTGACCACCAGTGTGGCTCATGTGATCCTAGCAGTAAGGTACACACTCAACCTTCCCTTTTGCTGCCTATCGTCCTAATGCCAACTTGACCCTTCTTTGGCCATGTGTTGAGCTTTCTGTGCACCTTTTCTGGGCTGTGCTCTCAGTTTTATCCCATTTGCCGATGCTTCCAAAGACTTCAGAAGCCACTCTGTAGGCCTGGCTCCCTCAAGCCAGGCTGGAGGCCTGGTATTGACCCCACTACCCCAGGACATGATACTTCCTGATTTCCCAGTGGGCAGACAGTTCTTCTCACATTCTGGGCATTTGAACCATTTAGAGATTAGTGGGTTCTGTTTGCCCCTACATATAAACTGGTAAATTACCAAGTAAAACCTCACTGTACTTTCTGCTTGTATTTCTTATTTCACAAAATCCAGTGAATCACTTTGTCTTTGCTCATTAACATCAAGGCACATCTCTAATTCCATCTGTCCTCCCAGATTTAGTAACAGCCACTTCCTTGTCTCCTTCTCCTCATTAATCAAAGTGGGACAGAAGGTGGCAGTTATTCTGATGGTCAAAGGGTAAAAACTTAATGGTTTACCTCCCAACATTTTCAAGGGGGAACAACTTAAAATGGAATGGTTGCTTAAGCATTTTTCTCCTAAATATTTCAAATTCAACTCATCCTTGGTGAGCTTAAAAACATGCCAGCTAGTGGGAGCCTGGAAGAGAATTCAGCGAGCCTGGAAGAGAGTTCAAGCAGGTCTCTGACAGCTGCTTGAACTCTGCTTCCACATAAAGAACCCAATGAACCATCACAAGACTTCAGAGTTATTACCAGAGCCCGTTCTCTAGGAATAAAGGGGGAAAAGCCACCGGGTCACTTATCAGAGAGCAGTCCTTGAAAGAACAGAGAATGGTGCAGGACTGTGAGCTGGTACTTAGGTTCGAATACCAGTTCTCTAACAGAAATTATTTCTGCTCACTTTGCTTTGTAACTTTGGGCAAGAAATTGACCCTGAGCCTTGGTTTCCAACTCTGTAAAATGAGATACTAAGCCCCATCTTCTCATTCTTGGAAAGTTGTACTAAGCTCCAGGTATATGAACACGAGCAGTTTGAAAGTTTGAAGCTTTCTGTGCTATTAGAATATTTTTGCTCCTCTATTACCACCATCTTATTAGTCAGGACTCCAGCAACATTATCCAACCACATGTATTAAGAATGATGATTACAAAGAGCTTTTCCTAATCACTACACAGCCTTCTGGGAATTCAAAAGGGATGAGACAGAATAAAAAAGAACAGTTACAGATGATGTGTTTCCAAACGCAGAAAGGTGGAAGAATATTTCATGATGCTGTATCATTAGAGTACAGCTACAGCCATTCAGCCATGATGAGAAAACCCTGCTGAAGGAGTGTTACCCAAAATAGCAGAACTAGAGGTTTTAATAACCTTATCAGTCTTCCATGCAAATGAATGTGTGCCTAAAAGCTCCAGGCCAGGAAGAAGTTGGGTCAGGTCTAAAACAGTGTCTTTTAATAATATACCTGTGCCCACACAGGGTACGTGAATCTGCCAGGTTCTGGAGCTCAAACCCATCACATCTGGCCCATCCTTAGGTACAAGGTCAGTGGCAGTCTTGCACCAGCTCTTCCTCTGCTCTTTCTCCTCCTCTACACCCAAGGGCCCCTCTGAGGCCTTACACAGTATTGCCCACGGTGGATGTGAGGCTTCTCCTAGGCAAGAGGAGGCAGAGAGCAAGGGCTCTTTATCTCAGCGTTTTGTTAAAGCCAGTGTCCCTTGTCCCTCGCTTGTTTTTTTGTGGCACTGACCTAGGCCAAATTTATTGTTTATCCTTTGAAGTATGTGGGATGAATCCTTGAGGGTGACGGCGTGTGGGAGAGATGGGGGAAATGAACAGATTCTGGGAAATAAGGCCAGAAGTCTCTGCCAACCTAAGGGGGTGAGGGGAGATGAGAGGAACCAGCAACTCAATGCCTAGAATGTTCTTGACCCTGAGACCATGGCTTATCACCCTTTACCACCTACCACACATCTAAGAGGTCAGAAGACACAGTCGGGGCACAGCAAGAAGGGTCTGGGTGCAGGTTCCACATGCATGTCTAGTGAACTCACATCTCAGTTCTGTCTCCGACAAGGGCTTACCTCTCTAAGCCTCGGTTTTCTCATCTTGAAATAGGTAATAAGAACAGATTCCACCTCACGAGGTTGTTGGAAGCAGGAAATAAGGCAATGCAGGCAAATGGCGGGGAAGAGTTCCCAACACCAAGGGAGTGGCCAGTAAACACCAGCTAGTTAATGGCGTGGTGGGAAGGGAACTGGGATGTTTCTTTATGTACCAACCAATTCAGCACCAACCAATTCAGCCTCCGAACATCCAGCCAAACAAATCAATGTTTATCAAGTTCCCACTATGTGCAAGCCACTGTATTAGTAATGAAGGAGGAAAGAATCACAAGAAATTCAGTAAAGCATAGTTGGCCTGGGGGGCCAGGGGCTGAGGGCTAGGGGTTCAGTGGTGTGCTTACACTGTGCTTTCACATTCATTGCCTCATTTCATCATCAGAATAACCTTGTGAGGGAAGACCCACCCCCAGTTCTTGAACAAGGCAGCTGAGGCTCAGAGAGGTTTGTGGCAGGTGGCACAGCCAGCAATGACGGAGCTTGAATCTGAGCTCAGATCTCTTCTGTCTGACTCTACCTTCTGCTATTTCTCACTTGCCACAAGCAAGTAGGAGAAAAGACATTAACACAAATAACTTTAGCACTAAGCATCTACCAGTTGGCTATCTGTCCCAGCATGCCTTCTGCTTCCAGCCTAAACAAGTAGATGCACTGGTACACCTCTGCCATCCTCTTCTTTTCCTGACACATCCACCCTCCACCTTCTGGCAAAGAGATCATAAAATTGGAAAGGTGAAGAAAAAGGAAACTAAGGACTTTGAGGCGTTCCGCCAAGATGTTAGTGGTGAGGTCAGGAAACAACGCCAAAGACCAGACTTAAACTTCACAGACCAGTTTAGAATGGGAAGAGCTAACACAGGGTTGCCAATGTTTAATTTTGCTAAGAGCTTTAAAAACTCTCATCATCTACTATAAAAGACATTTTAACAGTAAGAAGGAGATAACTGCAGAACAAAGGATATCCCTTCTCAAGAAAAGACAGTTCTTTTTGATATATACACAAAAAGGCTTTTTTTTTGTCATTTTTTCTTTACTAAGTGCCAGTGAAATTTTTTTATGTGCTTTAGACTACAGAGAGAGAGAGACAGAGGAAGAGCGAGAGAGAGAAAATCACCCATAACTATTCATTTCTGTTGAACAGAATAGATTTGCAATTCTCAACATTTTCCTTACATATAACACCACATGATAAATGACATCGACTCATATAGTACACCCTCATGAACGTAACGGATTTGGATGAAATTTCAAAAACGTTTTTGTCAGGACACAAAGCACAACAAAAAGTCAGAATACCACAGCTATTAGTTCTACACGAAAAACAGCTGCTCACTAGGTAGTGGCTTGCGTAGCCTACTTCTCCTTCCACCCCCTTCTTTCCCACTCAAGACAACACTTTTAAATGTAAGGACTGAGAGTCTCATTATCACTGCTAACTTGAGTTAGCACTGGTTTATTTAAAAAGCTCACTCTCAGTCACTAATTACTGGTTATCTTACTGATCACGACTTAACCAGGTATCTAAGTTATGGGTCCAGACAGTCCCTGAGACTGAGGGATGGCACCCGTTTCCCTCTGGATGCCCCCTAACATGAAGTCTAGTGTCTGGCACTTGGGAGAAGCCCAATAAACAGTTAAATTATAATTAAATTAAATTATATTTGCCTTCTGGGAAGGGAGAGGACCTATTAAATCCATTCCGTAAAATTTATTGAACAACATTGCCTTCGCTCAGACATCCAAGTGGTTATTTTACATATAGGATTTCATTTATTCTCCCCAACAACCCTGTCTGACAGACACTTTAATGGCTGAGACCACCCTGGCTGAGAAAAGGAAAATGACCAGATAATAGGGTAGGAGCTGGAATTTGACCCTAGTACATATGACTTCAAACAGTACGCTTTTTCAACTACTCAACTATAAGCAAGAGATAGTTCCCGCCTTCAGGGAGCTTACAGTCTAATATGGGAGCCCAGAACACATACATGCACACACACATATGCACACACATACACAACTAACCATGGTTCATGGCAGAAAGTGGTGAGTCCATGAAACAGATGTAGAGATGGACGGAAGGGAAGAATTCTGGAGAGGGTGAAGGGATGAGAGAACAGGAAGAAAAGCTTCATGGAGGCAGCATGAAATCAGACCTTGAAAAGTGAATGGGAATCCTGACAGGTGGACGAGGTGAGGAAGACCTTCCAGGAAGAGAGGTGAACAGACACAATGGTACGAAGGCAGAAAACTCAACACATTTTCTGGAGAAGTCCAATAGTCCAATTTTTCTAGAACATTGCAGAGAAGAAGGGAGAAATAAGCATGGAGAAAAAAAAAAGGCTGGGTTTGAGTTTGGAAGTGTAAAAGGGCCCTAAAACCCAGACTTAAGAGGTGTGGATATCTTTAACGGGGATTGGGAAACTCTCTGGAGCACTTCTGGTGGTTGGCGATGTGGTTGTGTTTTAGGGCAACTATCCCAGTGGGTTAGGTTGAAAGGAGAGACCGGAGGTAAGAGCAGCAGTTAGTATGGCAACAGTCTAAGTGACAGGCATTAAAGACTTGAACTGAGGTGGCAGTTTTGGGAATGCAGAGGATGTAAGATCCTCACAGAGGTAGAATCTACCGATTTTAGCAACTGCCTGAGTGAGATGGGAATGGCAGAGCGATGATGCCACCACAGAATGGTGGTGCCACTGACAGAGAGGGGGAAGCAACACAGAACAAATGCGCAAATAGGGAAGAGGGTCGTCTTGATTTCAGAACTACTGAGCACATGTACAGGCAAGTGGAGGTGACTAGGAAGTAGTAGGAAATTACAGAATCATGGATTATAGGGGCAAAAAGGGAAGCCATCTAGTCCAACTGTCACATCAACATGCCACTCTCTACCCCCAACCCTCCACCCCCAAAAGTGTCCCTAAGCAAGAAAGACCAAGAGAAAGATGCTGGAGATACAGATTTGAGGGTCAACTGGAAAGATGATGCTGACACTAAGGGATTGGTGACATTTCCCAGATGGGTAAAATACATAAGTAAGAGACGAAGGAAAGCAACAAATATTGAATCTACCAAGCACCTACACTGGACTGCACTCCTTTATTTCTCAAATCATATTACCCTCAGAAATCCCAAAGGAGATACGTGGTTTATATACGGACAGACTAGATACCAGGGAAGTTAGGAAAATTGCCTAGGGTTCTGCAACTGGAAATGCAATTCAGGTTTGCCATTCTCTTTTCACTACACGTTACCTATCACAGCGAACACACCCCGGCAAGCCTAGAATTGGGTCAGAGAATCACAACGTCTTAGAATGTCCGAGTTGAGAAGGCTAGAAATCATGCAACCCAACTTCACGTTTACAGATGAAGAAACCGAGGCCCAAAGAGGGAAATGACCAGCCAACAGTCTCAGGACGTCGCCAACTCTTCGAGTCGCAGGGGGCGTTGTTGTTGTTGCTGACACCCCGAGAAAGGCGGGGGGAGTCGTGTCAGGGAGGATGCAAGGGCAAGAAGCTGGACCGGCCCTGGTGAGTGGGTGGCAGCCTGAGAGTCGCAATTCCGAATGTGTCACCACCGAGCTCGCAGTTCCCGGAAGGAGGGTTGGGAGTTGGGACTGGGGCACGGCAGAAAGGAGACTGAGGAGGGGCCTCCACAATGGGCAAGGCCCGGCTTGCTGCGCCTTGCCTCCCGCCCTCCCTCTGGCCCGGCCCTCCCTGCCCAGCTGTCCACCGCGCCCCGGGGCCTCACCTGCTCCCGCGGGGGCCGGAACCGAGGCGGCAGCTAGCTCAACCCAGGTAGGGTTGTCAAGGAGCGAAACAAGAGTGTCTTAGCAACCAGCAGGGAAGTCCTGCCCACTCACCGGAAATTGACGGAAATTTCACTTCTTATTGGTGAATAAGAATGTCAATCAAGGCTGAAGCGCCCTACAGCGCAGAGAGTAGCACGGAAAAGGCGGGGCGGAGGGGCTAGGGAGGAGGGGCTTCACCTATAGTTGTCCTAAGTGTGCCTGTGGAAGCTGCACTTACTGAAGTTATTTTAGAGAAGTGAACTTTGAAAAGTGGTTGTACCGTGGGAATTTCTTTTTTTATTTGAAATAACCAGTGCAGTTTGTTGGTGTCGTGATACCGAACTGTTATTTTCTTAGCATCTCAAAAGCCTAATAGTAACTAGTATTTATGTAGACTTTTACCATTAGATTTCACTTAATTCTCACCACAATACTTGTAAGTAAAGATGTTTGTATCGCTCTCTGAACTAAGGCTCGGAGAAGTTGAAACTTGTTAAAGGAAAGAATCGTGGTGAAGCCTCTGGAGAAGAAACCCAGGTGCTCTATCCACTACAGCCTATCCCTAGTGACAGGAGACATACAGTCTAACTCCCTCTGGCCCGGCCCTCCCTGCCCAGCTGTCCACTGCGCCCCGGGGCCTCACCTGCTCCCGCGGGGTCCGGAGCCGAGGCGGCAGCCAGCTCAACCCAGGTAGGGTTATCCACATTCCGCTTTTCTTCCCCTTGGAAGGGAGAATTAATAGGAAAATATTGGTACAGTTGAGAAGAAAAAAGGGGAGAGAGGAGAGAACCTGCAGATTCCATTATTGGATTGGTGGATCATAGAGACAGTGAGGTACTCCGTAATTTAAACACTTATTTTATTGTGACGAAAACTTTGGGCGAAGTCCCACTTCCACAGTTACTAACACCTACTGGAAGTTCAGTTCTGGTCAGTTGCTGATGATTCAGAGAGGAGTTTGATGTAGATGTTGGCCCCAGAGAAGTCACAGTCCAGGGGAGAGACCGTGTGTGAACAAATAGATACAGATTCATTCTGCCAGTGCTGTGGTAGAGGTGTGTGCAACGTGCTGGTTCTCTCCAAGGAGGGAGTAACTAACTCTCAGAGGAGGTGATACTTGAGTTGGCTGAGACTAAAATGACCAGTAGGCTAAGAAGAGGTGGGAGACGGCAGCCCACTGGGGGAACTGCTGGTGGCTCCATGAGACCTGTGGTTGGGGTGAATGTGGAGCAGGTGGGAGGTGATGCAGAAGGTAGTATGGACCAAAAAAGTCAAAAGAGTTTTGAATACCAGGTTCATGGGGCTTGGGTGCTCGCTGGAACAGGGTGAAGGAAGAAGAAAGTAGTTGATGGAGGGTTTCAAGTCTGGCAGTAACATGGTCAGATTTGGGTTATTGAAAAATCACTCTGGTGGCAATGAGGCTGTATTGGACTTGAAGTGGGTAGACAGAAGGCAAGCATAAGCAGTTTTGGTTTTGAGACTTGGCAGCTTGAGGCATGCTAGGCTCCTGCTGATCTTCAGCTTTCTCCCTGGTGTGTTCTGAAAGGTCCATGGAATATCTGACTCAGCTGCCAGATTTCCTTAATCTCTTTGCCAACTTTATCCAGGAGATGGAAGGTGGGCTTTGAGGGGGATGAAAATCTTGCCTCCGCCTCTCATCCAATTTTCTCCCAAAAGGGGTCCACATTTGCTATCTTCTCTTTCTCACTTCCCATTCACTCCTCAGCCCACTGCAATCTGGTTTCCACTCCCACAACATCACCAAAATTCCCTTCTTCCATGGTTACCAATGACCTCCTAAGGAGCAGAATCTGATAGACCCTTTTAGTTTTTATCTTCCTGGATCTGTCCCATCTGCTGGGCCATGAGCCTGTTGACCATGCCTATTATCATAAAATTCTCTACTCTGGAGGTAGTGCCTGCAGAACTCTTTACCATGCAGATTCCTGGGCCCCAATGCATCAGAATAGTGAGGGGACAAGGATATATATTTTTCAAAAGCTGAGAACCTCCACCCTATCCCAATGCCAGGACACCTCTTCTGGGTCTTCTCAAACCTTTCTTCCTTTTTGGCCTCCTTCTTGAGCTCTTCTTCCTTTGCTCCCTGTGCTTATCTTGACTCTCTTTTCTTCTCACCAATGGTCTGTCTGCTTTTTACCCTAGGTTACCTCCTTATCAGTACAAGTGCTTCTCTAAGGAATTTACTAGAATTGAGGGTAAGAGGGACATGCAGTTTGGAAGAGCCCACCCTGGAAATATCATGTCAAGAATAGCCACCTTGAACAATTAACCTCATCCACTCCCATGGTTTCCATTATCAATGTCTTTCTGCATTCTAATGGTTAGATTAAGCCTCTTTCTGGAGCTCCAGATCCAAATACCCACCTGCCTTCTGGCCATATCCATTGGCCAGAAGCTCAGTGTAAATTTATCGTCTCCCCCCAACCTGCTCTTCCTGCATTCCCCGTCTCAGTAAATGGCACCACCACCCACCCGGTTGTCTCCACCAGAAACCAGGGAGTCGTTTTTCACACTTCCCCCATCATCGCCCACCTGAAGTCAATCAAAAGCCAATTCTAATTCAACTATGTTCCGATTACAGCCCATTCAGGCCATCTGCATGGTACCACTTACCTTCGGGACACCATGATTTCATCTGGATTATTGCAACAGCTGCCTGTTGGGACTCCCTCCTGCAGTTTTGCCATTCTTTAATCCATTCTCCATACCACGGTCAGCATCTCCCTTCTAAAACCCAAATCTTACCACCCCATTCTCCCAACCCTGTTCCACTCCTCCATCCCACCCCCTATCCAGCAACTCAAGGTGGTGTGGCCTGGCATTGGAGGACCTCCATGGCATAGCTCTTAGGGTCGTCTCTCTCCTTCCTGCTGCTTCGTCTCTTATGATTTTTGCCCTAGCTAAACCAATTCTCCTGGCTCGCCCCATGCTCCCTGCTGTTTCTCACCTCCCCACCTTTGCCCAAACATCCTCCCTGCCCACATTCTCGCTCTTCCCTTCCTTGACTTTGGTTATGTGAGCCATAAGCTTTTGGTCTAAGCTTCTTCCCACCGAGTCTCCATCACCTGCATCCAGAAAAATCCTTTGTACTCCTATTTCACCTGGTACCTATCCCTGTTGCTGGTCTTCTCCCCTGATTCTACTTGAGTTTAATTCTCCATCCCCCTCTGTGAGCTCTCACACATGACCTAACAGAGAGTGGATGTTAATAGCTGAATGAATGGCTGAGGGGAGCAGTTCCTGGTCTTACTTCTTCAGACTCAGCTCTTGGCAATCCCCAAGGCTCAGATGACACTCCAATGCACTCTTTCATGTGTCATTTCTGCTGTTAAAAAATGGCTGGTGGCAGACAGTCCTCCCAGAATCACTTGGCAATTGGGTCAGCTGCAAGAAATAGAGATTGGAAAAATAGTAGCTTAAACAATTTCAGGGTTTTATTCTTTTACATAACAAGAAGTTGTCCAGAGCTGACTGGCTTGGAACTCACTGGTCTCATCAAGGACCCTGCTGAGCCATCACAAGGTGGCTGATACACCTCCAGCATCTCTCTTGCATTCCAGATGGTAAAGGAGGAAGGGACAAAGGGCAAACCAGTGCTTGCCAGCTAAGTCAGTTCCTTTAAATGAGATTTCTCTTCTCACATCTCACTGGTAGGAAAGGGATCATATGATGGCCCCTAGCTGCCGGGGAGACTGGGGGATGTATTTTTAGCTGGGCATATTTTCGCTGGTCTCCAGTCTCCATTACCTCATTCATTTCCACCTCTCCAGCTCTCAGTACAGTGTCTAGAACTCAGTTAATGTTTAATGAGTTACTAAAATAGAGAGAGCCTTGTGTGGGGCAGTTTCTCCAGACTGGAGTTGGGGGTGGGATGGGGAGAGGAGTTTGGCTCTCCTACCCCATCCCTTGAGTACCTCTCCCTCCATCCCTGACCCAGTGGTTCTTTATGCCCCCTCCCTCCCGGTGGCCCCTTTATGCACGGCCCAGGTGACCCAATGGTGGGGAATGAGGCTCGCCTCACATGCTAGCATCCTTTCCCAGAGCAGAACTGGTTTCAGGTTAACTGTCACTTTTCCCTGGGACTCATTCTTGGGCTCCCCAACTGTGGTCAGTCCCTCAAGTATCCCACTTCATGGCTCCCAGGACTTTCTCCCTGTCACACCTTTCTTTTCTTCCTGCTTCACTGAAACCGACCCATCTTGAGTCTCTATTTCAGAAAGAACCAATTTTGTGTTTTATCAGCTCTTTCCATAATATGTTTGTTTTCTATTTTATTAATTTATGCTGTTATCTTTATTATTTCTTTTACTTTCTTTCCATTTAATTTGCTGTTGTTTTTCTAGCTCCCTGAGATGTAGACCTAATTGATTTTCAGCTTTCCTTTTTTTAAAACATTTTTTTATTGTGAAATATAACATATACAAAAATACAATAAATTTCAAGGTGCCTTTTAACAAGTAGTTATAGGACAAGTTTCAAAGTTTGATATGGGTTACAGTTCCACAATTTCAGGTTTATTTTTTGTAACATGTACATTAAAGGCTACATATTTCCCTCAAAGCACAGCTTCAACTGCATTTCACACGTTTTTATGCTATGGCATATTATCATTATCATTTAGTTTAAATGATTGTGTAACTTCCATCAGGATGTCTACTTTGAGCCACAAGTTATTTAGAAGAGTATTGCTTAATTTGTAAACACTTGGATATCATCAGTTATCTTTTTGTTATTGATTTATGACTTCATACTGTGTGCTTTCATTCTCTAAAATATGCTGAGATTTGCTTTTCTGTCCCAGCATAGGTCAGTCAGTATATTAATTTCCTGTTGCTACTGTAACAAATTGCCACAAACTTAAATATAGCAGAATATTTTTTTCTTGAATGTTTGGAGGTGATAAGTCCAAATGGGTCTCATTGGGCTAAAATTAAGTTGTCCCCAAGGCTGCTTTCCTTCTGGAACTGTAGAAGAGAATCTGTTTCCTTCCCTTTTCCAACTTCTAGAAGCTGCCTACATTCCTTGACTCAAGGCCCCTTCTTTCTTCAAAGTCAGCAATGGCCAGTCCAGTCTTTCTCACACTGCATCATTCTGACCTTGACATTTCACTTCTAATGATTACATTGGGCTCATCTAGAGAATCCAGTACCATCTCCTTATTTTAAGGTCAGCTGATTATCAACCTTAATTCCAACTTCAACATCTTTGGGGCCAAGTATTCTGCCTACAACAGTCTATTAGGGTAAATTTTTCATGTGCAGTTGAAAAGAATAGTCGTGCTGTAGTTGCTCTGTTAGGTTTTTATTGATCATTTTGCTCAAATTTTCTGAACGCACTGTGAATTTTTGTCACTTGTCCTATAAGGCTTTTTTTTTCCCCTTTGTTATCTTTTTTTGTCCTATAAGTTATTGAGAGATGTGTGCTAAAATAGCCCACTACAACTATGGATTTGTGAATTTTTCCTTTTGGGTCTATCCATTTTTACTAGATATATTATGAAATTATGTTGATATGTGCATATAAATGTGCAATTGTTATATCATCCTATTGGACTGAGTCTTTAACATGTGATAGCAGTATTTCTTGTCATTAAAGAAAATGTTTTTATTGAGAAATCTTCACACACATGTGGTCCATCCAAAGTATGCAATCAGTGGCTC
Source organism: Tamandua tetradactyla (assembly GCF_023851605.1). NCBI lineage: Eukaryota > Metazoa > Chordata > Mammalia > Pilosa > Myrmecophagidae > Tamandua > Tamandua tetradactyla. Next base: position 31,243,842 of record NC_135333.1, read on the forward strand.
CCAATATCGTCACATAGCTGTGTATTCATCACCATGATCATTTTTAGAACATTTGCATCACTCCAGAAAAAGAAATAAAAAGAAAAAACTCATACATCTCCTCCCTCTCATGGGCCACTAGTATTTCAATCTATTATTATTTTTACCCCTTATTCCCTCCCCTATTATTTATTTATTTTTGTCCTTATTTTTATTAATCAACTGTTCATACCCTGGATAAAAGAAGCATCAGACACAAAATTTTCACAATTAGAAGGTCACTATGTAAAATCCATATAGTTATACAATCGTCTTCAAGAATCAAGGCTACTGGAATACAGTTCAACAGTTTCAGGTACTTGCCTCCAGCCACCTCAATACACCATAAACTAAAAAGGGATGTTTATGTAATTCATGAGAATAACCTCCAGGATAACCTCTCCACTTTAAATTAGTTTTTGCATGGTATATGCTTTTCTATTCTTTTAATTTCAACCTTTGCATAGAATTATCTTTAAATCTAATATGACAATATGAATATTTTAATTTGAATATTTATCTTTTAATATTTAATATAATTATCCATTTGCATTAAATTTAGGTTTAAATAAATTGAACTTACTATTTTTTCCCACTCCTTCTGTGTTCCTTTTTCTCTCTCCTTTTTTCACCTTCTTTTGAATTATTTTTATTATTTCATCCTTTCCTGCTCTAGTAACTTGTTGATAAGTTTTAGTGATTACCTTTTAGTGATTACTGAGGAAAATATAACATTGACCCTAGATTTATTAAAGTCAAATGTATAATTAATACTTTTACCACTTCCAGGACATTTCAAGTATCTTAGAACATTTAAACTGCATTTACTTCTTTCTGCTTTTTTGTTCTGTTGTTGTCATGAATATTAAACTTCACACTCCATAATGGTTATTATTTTATTCATTCAATATTAATATTATTATTAATATTCACTCAATATTAAGTTTCTATTGTTTTTGTTATTAGACACTCCATGCTTCTACCTAAGATCATCTTTCCTTTCCCTAAAGATCTTCCTTTAGTATTTCATTTAGGGCAGCTATGTTGATGACAAAAACTGTTGGTGATGAGTACACTGTTTTACTTTGTCTAATAATCTTTATATCATGTTCATTTTTGAAGGATATTCTCACTAAATATAGAATTCTAGGATAGCAGTTATTTTCTCTCAAAACTTTGAAGATTTTTTTTCTTTCTGTATCTTGCTTTGTTTAATTCAACAATGCATCTTGGTTTTGAAGAGTGTTCTGTATCAGTATAGAAAGAGCCACCTCTTTTTATTTATCATCACGTGATTATGTATTCATCACCATTATCATTTTTAGGACATTCGCATCACTCCAGAAAAAGAAATAAAAAGAAAAGAAAACATCCCATACTCCTCGCCCCTCCCTCTCATTGGCCACTAGTATTACAATTGACCCTAATTTTTTTACTCATCTGTCCATACCCTGGATAAAGGGAGAGTCACCCACAAGGTTTTCACAATCACACAGTCACATTGTAGAAGCTGTATAGTTATACAGTCATCTCAAGAATCAAGGCTACTGGAACACAGTTCAACAGTTTCAGGTACTCCCCTCCAGCCACTCCAATATACCATAAACTAAAAAGGGATATCTATATAATGCATAAGGATAACTTCTCCACTCTGAAATCTCTCAGTCACTGAGACTTTATTTTGTCTCCCCCTTTTGGTCAAGAAGGCTTTCTCAATCCTATGATGCCAGGTCGTGGCTCATCCTGAGAGTCCTGTCCTATGTTGCCAAAGAGATTTACACCCCTAGGAGTCATGTCCCATGTAGGAAGGAGGACTGTGAGTTCACCTGCTGAGTTAGCTTAAAGAGAGGCCACATCTGAGCAACAAAAGAGGTTCTCTGGGGATGACTCTTAGGCATAATTATAATATAAGTAGGTTCCTTTGCAGGAATAAGTTTCATAGGGGCAAGCCCCAAATAGCCCGTTGAATTGGTTGTCCCCACTGCTTGTGAGAATATCAGGAATTCTCCGGATGGGGAAGTTTAATATTTAATATTCTCTCCTGTTATAGTTTGCTAGCTGCCAGAATGCAGCACACCAGAGATGGATTGGCTATTTTTTTTTTGTCTCAAAGTCAAGTTCAATATTTATTTATTTATTTACTTATTAAAAAAATAAAGAAACAAAATAAAACAACATACATAATCAGTAATTCACAATATCATCACTTAGTTGCATATTTATCATTTCTTAGAACATTTGCATTAATTCAGAAAAAGAAAAAGACAATAGAAAAAGAAATAAAACAAACACAGGAAAGAAAAAAAAAAAGATTATACCTACCATACCCCTTACCCCTTGCTTTCATTGCTCACTAGCATTTAAACTAAATTTATTTTAGCATTTGTTCCCCCTATTATTTATTTTTATTCCATATGTTCTACTCCTTTGTTGACAAGGTAGATAAAAGGAGCATCAGACACAAGGTTTTCACAATCACACAGACACAATGTGACAGCTGTATCATTGTTCAATCATCCTCAAGAAACATAGCTACTGAAACACAGCTCTACATTTTCAGGCAGTTCCCTCCAGCCTCTCCATTACATCTTGAATAACAAGGTGATCTCTACTTGATGCATAAGAATAACCTCCAGGATAACCTCTCGACTCTGTTTGGAATCTCTCAGCCATTGACACTTTGTCTCATTTCCCTCTTCCCCCTTTTGGTCGAGAAGGTTTTCTCAATCCCTTAATGCTAAGTCTCAGCTCATTCTAGGGTTTTTCTCAATCCCTTGATGCTGAGTCTCCATTCATTCCAAGATCTCTGTCCCACGTTGCCAGGAAGGTCCGCACCCCTGGGAGTCATGTCCCATGTAGAGAGGGGTAGGGTGGTGAGACTGCTTGTTGTGTTGGCTGGAGAGAGGGGCCACATCTGAGCAACAAAAGAGGCTCTCTTGGGGGTGACTCTTAGGCCTAAATTTTAAGTAGACTTGACCTATCCTTTGTGGGGTTAAGTTTCATATGAACAAACCCCAAGACTGGGGGCTCTGCCTATAGCTTTGGTTGTCCACACTGCTTGTGAGAATATCAAGAATTCAACTTGGGGAAGTTGAATTTCTCCCCGTTCTCACCACTCCCCGAAGGGGGCTTTGCAGATACTTTTCCACTCACTGATCGAATCACTCTGGGATTCGATGGATTGGCTTTTAATAAAAGGGGATTTATTTCGTTAGTTCTTCAGAGGAAAGGCAGCTAACTTTCGACTGAGGTTCTTTCTTACATGGGAAGGCACAGGTTGGTCTCTGCTGGCCTTCTTTCCAGGTCTCTGGGTTCCAACAGCCTTCCCTGAGGTGATTTCTTACTGCATCTCCAAAGGCCTGGGCTGAGCTGCAAGTACTGAGATGAGGTATGCTGAGCTGCTTGGGCTGTGCTATGTTGCGCTCTCTCATTTAAGCACCAGCCAATTAAGTCAAACATCATTTATTGCAGCAGGCATGCCTCCAAGCCAACTGCAGATGTAATCAGCAATGGTTGAGGTTCACATGCCATTGGCTCATGTCCACAGCAACAGAACTAGGTACCTTCACCTGGCCAAGTTGACAAATGAATCTAATTACCACACCTCCTTTCTCCCCAGACGCCCAAGGGGCCTTTGCAAATACTTTTTTATTCTCTGCCCATATTAAACCCTGGGATGTATCAGGGCATCACACTAACTTGTAAAAAGCAATAAGATCTCATGCCCTACTCACGATTCCAAGTAATTTTGGTGTTCAAATAAACTGACCATGGAAGTTAAATTAGATAAGGCACTACCCAAAATATAAATTTTGCACCAAATAAACATCTCTTCCTTTGGTCTCACACAGAAGTTGAAATTTTAAAATATAGACCATATCATCCTTTACCGTACATTCTGATTTACCTTACTCTTATTCAGACCAGCTTTATTCATATCTTTCGTTGAAGTCTGATCACTTTTTCAACTTTTTTAACAGTTGAAGAATGGGGTAATGCTGACTTTCATAGATTCAGAGATCTAACTCTGTCTCAGGTGTTACAGAAATACCGGAGTTTCCAGGGAATGGCCAGATCATATACAAACAGCTCAGTATCAAAATTTAGAAATAACAGTTACAACTCCTGAGTAGATGTGACTGCTGTAAGAACTTAAAATCTAGGACCCTTTTCAGTAGACCCCAACCTGATAATCCATGCTCTCAAATTCAATTCTCTGAGTTTGTATATTATAGTTAGTCCATGTGAGTGAGGCATGATAATATTTGTCTTTTTGTTTCTGACATTTCATCCAATATACTGTCCTCAAGGTTCACTCACCTAGTTACATGCTTTCATGAAGATGTCATTTTGATGTCTTCACTTTTCCATTCCTTCTACTGAGAAGTTATCTATCAGTTTTATTACTGCTTCTTGGGAAGCAATGCAGCTTTATTCTTTTTTTAAATTAATTTTTTGATTTTTTTAAATACCAAAAAACCCCAAAGAAACACAAACATTCGCAACTTTTGATCATTTCGTTCTACATATATAATGACTAATTCAAAGTATCATCACATGGTTGCATATGCATCATCATGATCATTTCTTGGAACATTTGCATCTATTCAGAAAAAAGACATAAAAAGAAAACAGAAAAAATTCATACACACCATACCCCCCACCACTCACCAGCATTTCACTCTAAATTTATTTTAACATTTGTTCCTCCTATTATTCATCTTTATGCCATATGTTTTTCTCATCTGTTGACAAGGTAGATAAAAGGAGCATCAGACACAAGGTTTTCACAATCACACAGTCACATTGTGAAAGCTATATCCTTATACAATCATCTTTAAGAAACATGGTTACTGGAACACAGCTCCACATTTTCAGACAGTTCCCTCCAGCCTCTCCACTACATCTTGACTAACAAGGTGATATCTATTTAATGTGTAAGAATAACCTCCAGGATAACCTCTTGACTCTGTTTGGAATCTCTCAGCCATTGACACTTTATTTTGCCTCATTTCACTCTTCCCCCTTTTGGTCGAGAAGGTTTTCTCAATCCCCTGATGCTGAGTCTCAGCTAATTCCAGGATTTCTGTCCCACATTGCCAGGGAGGTCCACACCCCTGGGAGTCATGTCCCACGTAGACAGGGGGAGGGTGGTGAGTTTGCTTGTTGTGTTGGCTGGAGAGAGGGGCCACATCTGAGCAACAAAAGAGGCTCTCTTGGGGGTGACTCTTAGGCCTAAGTTTTAAGTAGACTTGACCCTTTGTGGGGTTAAGTTTCATATGAACAAACCCCAAGACTGGGGGCTCAGCCTATAGCTTTGATTGTCCACACTGCTTGTGAGAATATCAAGAATTCAACTTGGGGAAGTTGAATTTCACCCTGTTCTCACCATTCCCTGAAGGGGCTTTGCAAATACTTTTCTACTCACTGATCAAATCATTCTGGGATTCATCGGGGCATCACTCTGGACAAACCAACAAAATCTCATGTCCTATCCAAGGTTCCAAGTATTTATGGTGTGTAAAAGAACTTTATGTTCTACATTTGGATTGATGTAGGGCAAGAACATTGTGTAGGAAAGATGGATTGGAGGCCACCTGTAATCCTGAGAGTATAAATGTCTGGGAACAAGCAAAAATTCCAGGTAATCCTTCATACTTATAAGGCAATGGAATTGGTGGGCTTCAAGGTGTCCAAACAGTAAACTGGGATTCAGGTAATAGCTGAGTTACAGATGGAACAAACAAGGAATTTTCACTAAGGTAAACAGAGTATGTGATGGAAAGGATGGAGTCCCAAGACAGGAACATAGAGGCTGCAGGGAGGGGCTCCCCTCCCCCACCCTCACAACTCCTTTGTGACTCTTCAAAGCTCTGTGATGTGGGCCTGGGATTATAGCTCTGAGCGAGGACACTCAGTGCTCAGTAGCCTGAGGCAGCAGCATGATCATGGATGGAGTTCTTACTCTTTGGAAGGATCGTGCTGAACCTTGCCTGAGCTGCAATTGGACTTGCTGGGATACTGAACCCAACTACAGTGCCACGTGCGGGCTGTGGTTGCTCCTTCTGTTCCTGTGCTACGGAGCACTGCAACTACGTTCGATTCTACAGCGGAAAAGCAAAGACAGCCAAAAAGTAAGGAATTCTGGGCCAGTTTTCAACAGACTCTCTGTTGTCCTTTCCATTTCCATTTAAGCATTTCTAAATAAAATATTGTGGCTCAGAGAGACACCTGAGATAGGAAGTCTGAGGAGAGAATGTAATGTTATTCTTCCAGAGGAAGATGGGGACTAAGAATTCCATGTGAAACTCAAGATCTGAGTCTGGGGTAGGGGTGGGGTTCCAGGATAAGATCCAAGCACAGTGATTCTGTGGTTCTGGACTAGATTGTTGAGAATTCTGTGTGCCTGCAGGAGAAAGAGGTCCACCAACAATTGATTATCAGCCACATTCTCTTTTTGGGCTTCCTTCCTTCCTTGAAGTTGGGCTACACAAGAGGGCAGGGCTGAACCTCTGAGAGCCTGTGAGCAGAGGCTGGAGTCCAAGCTCTATCTTCAGCACAGGGTTCTATCTGAGGGAGCATGTAGGTGACTGTTGGTCTCAGCTTCTAGGCCCTCCTTGACCAGAGGACTGCTGGCTGAGGTCATCAGGTGTGAACCTCAAAGGCATGATTTTTTATTTTTTCAAAGTAAGAAATAATGAAATATTGAAAATATTTTATCCCTTTTAAAAATAAACAAAATAAACACAGAGTTCCATTAATTAAAATAATCATATTATTAATGAATAGTGAATGTTTGTACTTCCCAGAGACAGGAGTGGGAGAACTGAGTTCCAGCCCTTACTTTTTTTTTCCTTTGCCTTTCTTAGCATCAGAGCAGAGCCAAGGGGAGATGGAAAGGTGGAACACTGAGAGGTAAAGGTCTGCCTATTCCTCCTGAGCTTTCCAAGGGGGACCCTTTCTCTGTCTCCAAGAGGCTCAGGTCTACATTCTCTGAGGATCTCAGTTGCTAGATACAGTCTCACTCAGAAGGCAGAACTCTCAGAGGAGAGGCTCATGGGAAGGAAGTCAGAACCTGGCATACTTATCAAATTCCCTGCTCTGCCCACCCATGGGCATGAAGCAATGATGGACCTGGGCAGTGACTTTAGCCAATAGGTGGCCACGTGAGATGTAGAGAAATGACTACTGGTTAGTTTGGAATCAAAACTTCCATTTTCTGTCTTTAGACAAGTACTTTAATTTCCTGAATGCTCAGATTCCTCTTTGAGATAACCACTGCTCTCTGTCCTTCACAGAACAGTTTTGGGTATAACATGGGTTAATGTATACAAAAGCACCTTGCGAATGATAAAGCAGAATATATGTGTGCCTTCTTACTATTTTCATTGACCACCTGACTTTGTCTACTGACTCTTGGAGTTTTCAGAGTCTGAATCACAAAAGTTTTCCATGAAGGGACATCTACTCTGCTTCCTGTATGAGCCCTATCTTTCTCCCTTCACCATGTATAACCTTCCTCTCCTGGTTTCCGAGGCTGGAAAGCTTGGCAGAAAGAAGAGGAGACAAGGAAGCTGCTCTCCATTCTGAAAAGGTGATTAGTCTTCCCCCTTCTTTCTGGTCCCCTTTTCTAGGAATATCTATGCCATTCCAGCACTTCAGCGAAGCCTGGGGTTGACACGGGAGGGAGTAGCCATAGGAATGTGAATGTGAATGAAAACCTTGGGGAGAGGGCCATATGGCAAGGTATATTGTGAAGTTACGTTTGTGGCCCCACCCCTGGTAGATCGGCAGGCCCTCCTTTGCTTGTTCTGGTCCTGGCTGCAGCTTTGTGTTTCCTGTCTCCTGCAGCCCCCTGGGCCAGTATCATGATACCACCTGCTTTCGTCAACTGTTATGCTCAAATCCCTTTTGTGAAGTGTGTGAACGAGCAACTGCTGAGGTCGATCGGCTGCTGTTTGGGGAGCCCCTAGAAGACTCTGCTCCTTCTTGGTCTTCTTTGATTTCCACAGTTCCTGAGACTGAGTCATCGATCACTCTGACCTCTGACCTCTCAGTAGACCCTGATGCAGACTTAATACCAGACCCTCTGCCTGAGCCCTCCTCACCCTTTACCATTCTCTCACCTGACCGGATGACCCCCTTAGTTGACTTTCTTTCACCCTCATCACTGGATAACAATCTGCCACCAGAGTCTTTTCTCCCCTCGAATGCCCCCCAGCTTCCAATGGACTATTTTGTCTCCCAACCACCTGCCTTTTCCTCTCTTCCACCATATCACACTCAAAGAGTGGATCCTCTTCTTCAACCACAGGCTGCTTTGTCTCTGAACAGCATCTTTGCACTTGATCCCACCATCTCTCAAGATACCAACGTTGCAACAAATTTGTCCCATGCAATGAATCCCACTGATTCATTTGCTTGTTATCATGCACCACCAACCCTGTCTGCTTCACCGCCACCAGACTATGCTTTAACTGTGACTCAATCAATTTCAATCTTACTAAAGCCTCTCCCAGAGAATTCATCTCCAGATAACCCTGCTGGGTTGACTGCTTATGTCCCAACAATCACAGGCATTGACCCTTCCAACCTGCCTCTTTCAGAATTCTCCTGGTGGCAGGCTCATGCCCAGGACTTTTCCCCTTCTACCTTGGCACAATGTGATTTCCATCCGGGGCTGCTTACTGTCCATTCTCCAGAGGTCCCTTTAGGAGGAGACACTATAACTAACTATGTGGAAGCTGGTAGCCTCTCTTTTCTTTCCCCTGATGTCCTGGACTTTCTGGAAAGACAAGTCAAAAAGAGAGGAGATTTCCTGATGTGGAAGGAAAAAGAAAACAAAAAGAGATCTCTTCTAAAACAACTTAGGGCACACTTCCAACTAAATTCTTCAGGGAAAATGTTAGATTCATTTGCTGATAAGCAAGACACAGCAGCTTCCCTACACTTCTGGAGCACCAAAGGCAAACAGGAAGAGCTGATTCATCAGCAATCTCCATATCCTAATATCCTGGGAGGCCATTTGCAGCAGAAATATATCCAGCTCTTCTGGGGTCCCCCTTCTTTGCACAGTGAATCTTTGATGCCTGCTGTCCTGGTCTCAGGTGGCTGTCTTTCAATCTTTGTCTTCAATAGAATCTCAAGTGCCCCTGCAATCCAAATTGAGGATGGAGAATCCCCACTGCTTTCCCATCCCCTATCTCTGTCCCTGTCTGAGAGGAAGCTTCAAACCTTGCCTGAAACTCTGTCTGAATCCCAGCCCCCACATCTCACTCAGATCCAGTCCCAGGCCCACCTGAAATCTGCACTCCCAAATCTACCCCCTTCTGTCTCAGTCCACATTAAGAGCTGTGGAGTGTCTTTCCATAGACTCCAGAATGAGGCACGGAGTTTTGATCCAACTGAAATTAACTGCCTGGAGTGGCACGTGTTGCAGAAGCAACAGGATGGTTTGTGGGGTTTACCCATTGTGGTCCAAAGATCTCAGGAGGCTTTTTGCTCTCCAGCTCCCAACTCTCCTCAGTACCACCAGGTCTCTCAGGTCCACGTTCCAGTCTCTATCATTGCTGGACATTTTCCTCTCAATAGTGAGATGCAGAAGAAACTAGAACACCACCTTCGAAAAAGGCTCATTCAACATCGTTGGGGCCTGCCCCGCAGGATCCATGATTCTCTGTCTCTAATGAAGCCTCCAGGCGAACTTTCAGAGGTATCTGAGTCAAAGAGCAGTTATGGACTCTCATGGCTCTCTGTGTTCAAGCGTGAGAACAGCAAAGATCTAAAGAGTGTTGGATTGAGCCTCTCAGAAAGTGTCTATGAGAAAAGCTCAGAGATGCTTCAGCTAGAGGAGGGTCAGGGACATAGCCTGGAGAATGGCCCAAAACACCATTTGTTGAAGGACTCAGAAGTTTCCTTTGTTAAAGATCTGGAGTCTGACTCTGAAAATGACTTAGGAGGTCACATGGTGAGTCTTTCAGGGAATAATTCAAGGGCCTCAAGGGTGAGCCTGGAGCAGAGGAAATTGGAAAATACTCTGGAAGTACATTTGAGCAAGAAGTTTGAGCAAATCAATGAGGACAGGATCCCTGTGGCTGTACACTCTTCATGGCATGCTGTCAAGCAGACATTACCTCCTCCTGCGAAATCCCACACCCAAATGAAACAACAAAATTTGACACAATGGGTGGCGGGTGACTCCTGCCTGAATACCTCTCAGGAGCTTTCCTTCATTGACTCCAGAATGCAAGAGGTACTAGAAGCCCATGTTAAAAGGCTTGCTTTGAGGAGGTTGTGGGCCTTCCCAACAAGATCCTTGAATCCATAGAGATCCTTAAATTGAAAGAGGCCTCGTCCTGCGCCTCTCTCCATCCTAACATTCCCTCTGCAATCACCATTGTTTCTGGGATGGACGCCAAAGCTAAGGCTTCTGAGACCTTTAGAAAGAGCACTCAAACTTTTCAGGTTGATGAAGTGCTAACAACAACTTCAGTCCCCATTGTAGATCATTCTCTCCCTGCCACCTCACCTGTGGGCAAGGAAGGACAGGGCACCAAGAGACGATCACCCTCTGATGTCAATCACGAGCTTGCACAGGACTTTCAAACAACTGAGGATGGCAGTCAGTTGCTTCTGCCCCTTACATATAGCACTGAAGACAACATGAGTCAGAGTGAGACTGTCACAACCGATAGATGCAGCCCAGAGCTCCCCATAAGTCAAGACAGGGCTGGGCATGAGCCAAGGGACCAGCAAGTGAGTTTCAGTGATAGAAGAGAAATGCTTCAGGACAAAGGGATGGTAGAGAAAAATTTAAAACAATTTTTCATTTTCACTGTGTCCAGGGAGATATTCAAGGCTGAGGAGCTCTATGCTGAACAGTCACAAATGAGTGATGACTCTGAAAAGATAAATATGAATACCAGTGAAATAGAAATTCCCTTGACCACTAAATGTCCCCCATCACCAGAAATACCAGTTCTCCATGACCCGATTTCACATCTTAACAAACAACTGTTTGATGAGTTGAAGTGTAAAGTGGAATCCAAGGAGCATAGACAGTCTCAAGGCTATTCCACGGATATGTCTCTTACCTCAGAGAACTTGTCTTTAAAGGCCCCACTGACTCATGCCCAGAGCATATCTAGTGGGAACATGTCAGATTCCCAGGTGTTGCATATCCACTTGGAGGACAAAGGGATGCAGCGGCAGGAGCCTTGGGTACCTAAGCATGTTTTACGAAAGTGTCAGGATAAGAATTTTCCACCAGCTGCAAAAAGAGTGAACTCTCAGAGACTTGAAACAGGGGAGTTTGGTGGAGGGGATGCAGGGTTGGGGACTGCCCGAGTCAGAAAGAGTTATCGTGCTCAGGTCAGGAAATTAGAGGAGACTCTTGGGAGCAAGTCCTCTCAGTGCTGGTTACAGATGCAACAGTCTCCTTCTGAAAGTCTTTTCAGAAAAACAATGAAGCACCTTTTGCAATGGCTTCATCCTAGGGCACAATGTAAAGAGCAGGGAATTTTCTTGGAAAAACGTAGTTCCATGTCAGCTTCTGTGAAGAGCAGAGGACCAGTTAAAAGTAGAGCAAGGGTGACTGAAGCTCAGAATCTCATGGCAGACATTGGAAAGTTCATGGAGGAGAAAATGGGGTGGAGGCATGGAGGAGATATCACCTTCCCTCCCTGAAGAAGTTTGAGGAAATTCAGTACAAGGCAAGACTGAAGACCCAAGCAGAGCCCATCCAGGGGCATCCTTTCAACTATAGGGCTCCCTTCCATAAAGTGACAAATACCGATGGCAACAGAGCCGTCCTACATGTGCTAGAGACAGGAACAAACACCCCCAGAAAGTTGTAGGATTCAAGGACCAGCTGTTGTGTCAGAGTTATTCCCCATCCACAACTATCAAGGAGCTGGAGTTCCTTCCAAGCCCCACCTGCATGCCTCAAGAATGCCAGGTGGCTCAGGCTGCCTTCACCACTGCTGGAGGCAGCCACAGAGATTTGTCTTTCCTATTGAGGCAGGAAATGCTTCACCAGTGCTTCAAATAGCACTTCCAGGGAGGAAAATTCCCCCCACCCCCAAGAATAACTCATTCTTTGTTGAGAATATAGATTTTCTCCAATAAATGTTTCTTCTAAGAATGGTATCTTCTCTGTGTACTGTGGGGCATGGGTTTTGGGTATCTCAGGGCTTGTGTTTAGGAAATGGAAGGAATTAGTTTAGCTCTTACTGATCACCTCCTTTGGCTTCTATAAAGGGTGATCAGTTCTCTGGAGCTCTTGGTGAAGAACAGACATCTCTTTCTTCAAACATGAAGAACAGACATGTTTGATATTCTCAAACATCCCCTCCCTCTCTGATGAAGTATTAGGAGAGGGAATCTGTTCTTCAGATTCATTATGGCTAATTTTCATTAGCCATAATGAAAATGTATAGAAACCATCACCTTCCTCTTCTTTAACTGCTTCATATCTTTTGGAGCAGTAGTGAAGAAAGGTCTTCCATATCTGAAAAGAGTCAGGGACAGGTATATTTCCCCAGAAAATAGTGGCTTAATTGTTTTTTCAGAGAAAGTTGTCAGTTTCCAGAGGATCACAGGTGGGTGGACCTTGAATTGGGGTGTCTGGAGGGTTATTGCTTTGGTAGATACTGGGATGGTTGGGATAGGGCCTAAGAACAGGGTAGATGATGCTTATGAATCTGTTCTATGGGGCATGTTCAAGTACTTTGAACTTGACATTGAGGTTTTCCCATTAGTACAGTACCTTGAGGAAATGGTTCCCCATCCAGGGTAATTCTTCAGACTGCCAGGATTGATGGCATCTTTTCTAGGCAATCACCTGGTCATAAGAGTGAGAAAGGAAGAATAGAATAAAGAGGTGAAAGAAAGACCTTGCTAGTGGAACAAAACAAAGGTCTCTGCCCCATCATCCCTATATCATGATCCTGTCCACCTTCCATTTCTCCTGTCTGAACCAGGCACCACCCTAAAGTTGATCAGGGCACTGTAGAGCATACTGATGCCATTTTTGGTGGAAGTTTACATGGGGCTGTTCTTTGAGAAGTCAAAAAGTAGCAGCAGGGATGTTGTCAGGCCTGGCATCACCTGCTTTAGGGAAGATGATCTTGGTGCCTTCCTTCCAGCTACCCTTGATGACAACGTGCAAGATCCTTGCTCTTAGTGTTCACAGTTTTCTCATCAGGATGGATGTGCCACTTTGTGATCTTCAAGGACTTGGTGGAGGACAGGGCACCCAAAACTGATGCAGCACAGGTGAGTCCTAGACCATGCACCATTGTTACAAAGACATTTGGTGGCTCACCATGGATCCTTATGGAATGTTCTTTAGATCAAGACTACACACATACCAGCCCTTAAAATAGGGGTCCAGGGGGAAGGAAACTTCGTTTGCATGCAGACTAGATTTCAAGAATGGGATGTGCTTCCAAGAAGGCACTTTGAAGTAGTGTTTCCAAAAAGGCTTACGAATGCTGGATGTCTAAAAGAAAAAACAAGATGTCCATTAGAGCTCTTTCTCACTACCATACTTCTGCCTTCTTGTCCAGAGTCATTGACCCTTCAATGTCTGAAGCTTAAGGTTACAGAAAATACCAATTATGTGGAGGCCCTGGGGAGGGACACAAGGTTGGATGAGACCCAGGGCAGGGAAATTGAAGCAGGGAGGGGAATCAGTGGGAGACTCCAGCTTCTACGAGGAAGGACCATCCAATAAATTAGCTCCCCAAATACTACCCTACCTCATTTTAGGGTCCTTTATCTCCTTTCCAGTTCAGTTATGCCCTCAGTCTTTTTAGAAATTATACCAAGAACACAACTGCCTTCTGAAATAATACAGTCTAACTTGTTACCCTTTGATCTCAATTTTCCACCATGTGCCCGTGATATGCCAATTGTTCAATTTAAGAACTGCAGATCATTAATTTTCCACATTATCCTGACCTGTCTGCCAAACTCTTCATTTCCTTCCTCTCTAAGGTACACTTCACGGCCCACCACATAACCAACATTTGAAAAGACCCACTCTAAATGGGCCCATTCCATCGTCCTTTAATTCCTCCTATCAAAATTCTATCTCTCTGCCTTTTCGAGAAATGCCCTCCTATATGTGAGTGATCACTACTGGATAGAATCACAGAACTGACTACATTGGTCCCACAGTAAAATTCTAGTCAGCCCCAGTACGATCTGAAAATCATTCATTCCACAAATAATTATCAAGTGCTTCTATGTGCTTGGCACTCTTCTAAGCATGTGGGATTCAACAGTGAACAAAACAAACAGAACTCCCTGTTCTGGTGAAGCTTAGATAATTGTTTCACTTTCCTCAAACTTAGGTGATTTCCATTTGCTCAGCAGATGTGCTAGACTCACCATTCAGAGAAACTGGGAGCTATCAGATGGGAACTTTCCAACAAGAGCCATAAAAAGTACTGTCACCCATCCTTTTCTTCTTCTTACCTGTTGTGTGGAAAGCGGTTTCCATCAGTGGTCCCCACCTTCCAGGAACTACATACCTCCTGAAATTTCTTTATGGAAAGCTGAACTTTCCTCATGAGGCACTTAACCTCTTGTTTTTAAAGCTTTACATTATAGAAATGTTCAAGCAGACACAAGAGCAGATACAAAATATAATTCTCCATGTACCACTCACACAACTTTTATAATCATTTGATACATATTTTTTCCTTAATCATAGTACAAAAGTCCATTTGAAATCCTTGCCATCCCTCTCATAGAAGCTATGGTATGTACTGTTCTAGTTTGCTAGCTGCTGGAATGCAACACACCAGAGATGGATTGGCTTTTAATAAAAGGGGATTTATTTTGTTAATTCTTCAGAGGAAAGGCAGCTAACTTTCCACTGAGGTTCTTTCTTACGTGGAAGGCACAGGATGGTCTCTGCTGGTCTTGTCTCCAGGCCCCTGGGTTCCTACAACTTTTCCCGGGGTGACTTCTTTCTGCATCTCCAAAGGCCTGGGCTGAGCTGCAAGTGCTGAGATGAGGAATGCTGAGCTGCTTAGGCTGTTACCTTGCGCTCTCTCATTTAAGCACCAGCCAATTAAGTCAAACGTCACTCATTGCAGCAGACACACCTCCTAGCCCACTGCAGATGTAATTAGCAACAGATGAGGTTCACGTCCCATTGGCTTATGGCCGCAGCAACAAGACTAGGTATGCTCAGCTGGCCAAGTTGACAACTGATTCTAACACATGTACCCTCTGCCTTGTGCATTCCTTTGACGTTTATCACAGAAGACACACACTTTTCTACAACAGATGTACATAGCATTGGTGACGAAAAATCGTTGTGCTTTATAAGCTTTGGCTATCAGTTCTGCTTTGCTCTTTCGTCAACTCCTCAGAGTCATTGGAGTGAATTCCTTCTCTTCCCCATCCACCCCAAAATACAAGAGGCAATCTTACAAGCAATATTACACAATATTGCAGTTCCTTAATCACACAGTAACTATGTCATGCAAAAAGTATACAAGTAGAGGGTGGGCCATGGTGGTGCAGGAGGCAAGAATGCTTGCCTGCCATGCCAGAGGACCCAGGTTTGATTCCCGGTGCCTGCCCATGTAAAAAAAAAAAAAAAAAAAAAAATATATATATATATATGTAGAAAACTATACCTGTTGATAAAAATTTGAGATTGCTATGTAAATGCTTTGAAATATTTAGGAGAAAACGTTTTTCCTTCCACACATTTGAAATGAATAATTTGGCTTCTAGTTCAATGCAGAGGATGAAACATGTTTATCTCCAACAGCCATTAAACCTAAAGGATAACATGAAAAGATGCTCCACACCATTAGTCATTGGGGGAAATACGAGTCAAAACCACAATAAGCTATCACTTCACAACCACCAGAATGGCTAGAATAAAAAATATAGACAAAAACAAGTGTTGGCAAAGATATGAGAAATTATAGCTCTCATATGTTGCTGGTTGGTATATATACATTGCAGCTGTTTTGGAAAACAGTCTGGCAGTTCCTCAAATAATTAAACAATTCCCATACAACCCAGAATACTACTACTAGGTATTTACCCAAAAGAAATGAAAACATATACCTAACAAAAACTTGTACACAAATGTTCATGGTAGCATTACTCATAATAA
The DNA here is from genome assembly GCF_023851605.1 of Tamandua tetradactyla. NCBI lineage: Eukaryota > Metazoa > Chordata > Mammalia > Pilosa > Myrmecophagidae > Tamandua > Tamandua tetradactyla. Next base: position 31,260,007 of record NC_135333.1, read on the forward strand.
GTAAAAGGAGAAAACAATCCAAATGTCCATCAACAGATAAATGTATAAACAAAATGTGGTATAGCCATATAACGGAATATTTTTCAGGTATGCAATAGTGAAGTACTTATACGTGCTACAGTTTGAAAGAAGCCAGAGAAAAAAAGAACACATGTTTCCATTCACATGAAATGTAGAGAATAGGAAAATCTCTTGAGATAATGTAGATTAGTGGTTACTTAGGGTTGGGGATGGGGTGGAGAAATAGTGGGGTGACTGTTAACTGGGAATGGGGTTTCTTTTTGAGGTGACGAAAATGTTCTAAAACTGACTGTGGTGGCAGTTGCACATATCTGTGAATAAACTGAAAACCAGTGAATTTTATATTTTAAATGGGCAAATTTTATAGTATCTGAAATATATCTCAATAAAGCTATAAAAAGTAAAGAATTAAGGGCAGTGCAATGGGGTGGCTCAGTGGCAGAATTCTCACATGTTATGCCGGAGACCCGGGTTCGATTCCCAGAGCCTGCCGATGCCAAAAAAAAAAAAAAAAAAAAGTGTAAAAGTAAAGGATTAAAAAAGAATATACCTTCATGGATGACAAAGAAACAGGAGAGGATACATCAAAAGACGTCAACCAACTTTTGGAAGATGGAAATCCAGTAGAGGAGTGTGACTTGGGAGAGCAGAGGAAGCACCTGCAAAACAATTCACACCCCCAACCCCCAAAAACCAACAACCTCGTGGCACTGAATAAGAAAGAAATTGGGATTTACACGCCATAAACATGATTCTTTGAATTTTTGTTTCTTTTTGTATTTTTAAAATGTTGTGCTTAATTTAAAAAATCATGCTACTTTACAGTATTTTTGTAAAACCCTGTCGAATATTAGCATGCTTCAGTTGTACTAAAGGATCCCGGGTTTTTTTTGTGTGTGGGTTTTGCTTGTTTGTTTTTGGCTTGGACAGAATATGATACAAGTGGTTCAAAGTCTGCGTTGCACACTTTACTTTGGTAAAGCTTTGGTGGTGACAACCACAAGAACGAAAATCAGAAACTTCAAAAATTGGAAAAATTCAGGGTGACATAGTCAATGATCCATTTTTTTTAAGTATGTATTTGGAGAGATGTTACATGAATATAAAAAACAACTATATGCTCTTTTTTCCCGATTCACCTAGTATTAACATTTTGACCCACTTTGTTCTCTCTCTCTTCTCTACACACACACACACACACACGAGAATACATCTTCCCCTTAACCCTTGAATATTTCATTGTATATTAAGAAAAATGATATTCTCTTAGGCACAGTACAGTTATTACCTTCTATAATCTTAACATTGACATAAAACTTTTAATTAATCTCATATCCATATTCCAGTTTTGTCTGTTTATCCAGTAATGTCTTTTATGGCATTTAAAAAAATCTCCTTTACAGGATCCTGTCTAGAATCATGTATTTATCATGTGTCTTTAATCTCCTTTAACCTGGAACAGTTTCTCAGATTTTCTTTTTTATGACATGGTCATTTTTGAAGAATATATTCAATATGATCTTTTTATAGCCCCTTCTCACATGGGATTTTTTTCTGTATCTTGCTCAGACTTTAAAGAATGTTTCTACTGTTGTGAGTCCTAAGGACCTGAGGGGAAGTTATATATAAAGACAATGTCAGAGATGGAAGGCTATTGAAGGGTATTGGAGAGATTTTTATGAACAGAGAGACCTGATGCCATCAAGGGAGGGTAGATGAGAGGGAGTGGGCTTGAAGTATAATTCCTTTGGTGTGGAGACAATGGAAAAGCTGCGGGTGCAGGAGAACACAAGCAAAGAAAGGAACTATCATTACTGGTAAACTCATCATGTTGGAGAAAATATTGGGCATCCTGAAGCAGAATTAGAGGGGGAATGTAGGATAGCAAAATAATGACAGGATTAATTTCAGCAGCATATAATCTGTATGATGTAGTTGTAAGGGTTATGACTCCATTAAATGTATGGCTATTATGAGAACCTAAAACCATCAACAAAGTTAAACTGTCATTTAAAAAAAAACAGAGGCGCTATGATGGTTTGGAACTGTATGTACCCTAGAAAAACCTGTACTTAAATTTAATCCATTCCTATGGGTGTGAACCCATTGTACGTAAGACTTTTTGTTGAACCTGCTTCACTTAGTGTGAACTCACCTTATTCGGGATGGGTCTTAATCCTATTACTTTGTAAGAGAATGGGTCTAAATCCTATTACTTTAGAATAGAATTTCTCACACAGAGAGAAAGTCAGAGGGAGTAAGAAGCTGAAACAGAACACAGAACAGAAGGAAGAACCAGCAGAGGCTGCCTTGTGCCTTGCCACGTGGTAGAGGAACCAAGGATTGCCTGCAGCTGTTTTTCAGGAATAAAGCATCACATTGCTGGTGCTTTGACTTGGACATTTTCTCGACCTCAAAACTGTAAGCTAATAAATTCCCATTGTTCAAGATGAAAATGTCATGGTATTTGCTTGGAGCAGCTTAGGAAACTAATACAGGAACCAATAGGAATTTTGGTGAAAAGTTAGAAAGTAGATAGGAAAAATCATAAAATCTTTCATAGGTTTGAAAGCCACTGGTGGGATTTAAAACAAAAGGTACTGCTCAATATAATTTCAATTTCTGCTCCAAATCAGGATGTGTTTGGCTTTGCAGGTTATGGTCTAGCACAATTGCTCTGTATCATTGGGAAAGAATTTCTGCTCGGCAGCAGAAAGGGAAAGAAGCAGGATGGGACACCGCATGGGTGGAGAGGACTAGATCTGAGAGCCCTTAGGGACAGAGCAGCCTAAAAGGGATTTAGGAAGGGAAGAATTATTGAAAGATTTTTAAGTTCTTTGCTCAGGGATTTGCCATGCCCTTATCTCCCTCTGTCACAGTTTCTGGTTTTAGGTACAGGGTACTCTGCTTTCTGTTGTTTTTTGGTGAATGTGGATTCTCTTGGGGGAAGCATGGAGGGTTGCTGCTGAGTTATATGTCTGGTTTGATAGAAGTAAATAACACATTATGCATGCAGGGAGGTGAAACTGAAGACAGCAGATCTTGAGAGTGCAAATTCCTGAGAATTAACAAAAACTCCAGGGAGAACATCAGACTTTCCAAGATTATGGAGGGTTTCAAGTCACCAAGCAATAAAGGGGTTCTCAGGTAATATCTAGGTTATAGGTGGGATAAATAGAAAATGTCACTAAGGTATGTTATAATGAAAGGGTGGAGTTGGAGGGTAGGATGGAATTGGAGGGTAGGGTGGAGGGATGTAAGGAGTCCAGGAGGGCTAGACAGATCTGCTGGGCTGGATGGTGGCGGGAAGGGCTATGGGTTCATCTTCTTTGTGTTACCCCTCCCCCACTCTCAAGAACCTTGATATCTGTGCCACAGCTCTGTGATGTGGGTGTGGAACTTGGGTCTAGAATGTACAAACTTAGTGCCTAGCAGCATGAGGCTCCAATGCCCTTCCCATGATGAGGACTACTACCTTTGTCTGATGACCCTTAATGAACCATGCCTGAGCACCAGCTCAATTTATGCGGTATTGATCCTATCTTTGTCTTCCTGTGTGGGGTGGGGTTATTCCTTCTATTGTGCTTCCTAAAGGGGAATCCACATTTTTCAATATTTTGGAAACAAAGAGTCATCAATCAGGTAAGGAAACCTTATGCCCAGAGCCCCTCAGAGATTTTAAAGCTTACTTCTTTTTAATATATGCATTTAATGCTATAAATTTCCCCCCGAGCACTGCTTTTCATGCATCCTACAAATTTTAAGTTGTATTTTCATTTTCATTCCGTTCAAAATATTTTAAAATTTCTCTTGAGATTTCTTCTTTGACCTATATATTATTTAGAAGTGTGTTGTTTAATATCCAAATGTTTTGGGATTTTTTTCCAGCTATCTGTCTGTTATTGATTTCTTGTTTAATTCCATTTCACCTGAGAATATACTTTGCATGATTTCTATTCTTTTATACTTGTTAAGGTAATATTTTATGGCCCACAATGTGGTCTACCTTGGTGAATGTTCCATGTAAGCTTGAAAAGAATGTGTATTCTCCTGGTGTATGAAGTATTTTAAAAATTTCAAATTGATCCAATTGATTGATGGTGCTTTTCAAGCCAATTATAGCGTTACCGATTTTCTACCTGCGTGTTCTATCAATTGCTGGAAGGAGTAGTTGAAACCTTCAACTATAATAGTGAATTTATATATTTCTCCTTGAAGTTCTATCAGGTTTTTCTTCCACATTCTTCGATGCTCTGTTGTTAGATGCATATATGTTGAGGACTTTTATGTCTTCTTAGAGAGTTGAACCCTTTATCATTATGTAATGCCCCTTTTTATTCCTGATGATTTTTCTTGAAGTCTGCTTTGTCTGCAATTAATATTGCTATTCCACCTTTCTTTTGATTAGTGCTGGCATGGTATATCTTCCTCTATCCTTTTACTTTTTTTTTTTTTTTTTTTTTTGGCATGAGCAGGCTCCAGGAATTGAACCCAGGTTGAAAATTCTGCCACTGAGGCACTGCTGCACTGCCCTCTAATCTTTTAACTATCTGTGTCTTTAAAGTGGATTTTTGTAGACAGCATATAGTTGCTTCTTGCTTATTTTATCCTCTTCGATAATATCTGTATTTAATTGATGTATTTAGATGACTGTGGTAGTTAGGTTCAGGTGTCAACTTGGCCAGGTGATGGATGGATCCTAGTTCTGTTGCTGTGGTCTTGAATCATTAGTATGTGAAATTCATCTATGGCTGGTTACATCAGCAGTTGGCTAAGGGAAATGAGTGAGTTTTAACATAATTAGCTGGAGGCTTAAAAGAGAGAGGTCAGAAGAGAGCTCAAAGCAGCACAGCCCGAGTAGCTCAGCATACCTCATCTCAGCACTCACAGCTCAGCCCAGACGTTAGGAAATGCAGAAAGGAATCCCCTCTGGGAAAGCTGTTGGAACCCAGAAGCCAGGAGAGAAGGCCAGCAAAAGCTGCCCTGTGTAACAGAGAACTCAGATGAAAGTTAGCTGCCTTTTCTCTGAAGAATTATAAGTTCTTAACTAAATAAATCCCCTTTTATTAAAAGCCAATCCATTTCTGGTGTGTTGCTTTCTGACAGGTTTGGCAGACTAAAACAACCATTCACACTTGAAGTGATTTTTTTTTTTTATTTAGTGGTGTTAATATCTACCATGTTTGAAACTGTTTACTATTCATTGCATGTAATACTAGCTTATTTTTCCACACTTTTTCTGCTTTTACTGGTTTTAAATGAGCATGTCATATGATGTTCTCTCCTCTCTTAGCATGTCAGTTATATTTAAAAAAAATATTTCAGTGGTTACTCTAGAATTTGCAATATACCTTTACAACTAATCTAAGTTCACTTTCAAATAACATTACACTCCTTCACAGTGAAGTGCCTTATCAGAGTATTCCCAATTCCTTCCTCCTGTACCTTATACACATTGCTATCACCCATTTCACTTATCCCTAAGCTATAGTCATTCAATATATTGTTGCTATTATTATTATTATTTTTTAATTTTTTTTATTAATCAAAAAAAAGAAAAGAAATTAACACAACATTTAGAAATCATTCCATTCTACACATGCACTCAGTAATTCTTAGTATCATCACATAGATGTATGATCATCATTTCTTAGTACATTTGCATCGATTTAGGAAAAGAACTAGCAAAACAGCAGGAAAAGATATAGAATGTTAATATAGAGAAGAGAATTAAAATAATAATACTAATAAAATATATATATATATAAAAAGGAAAAAGAAAAAAAAAACAAAAGATACAAACACACAAGCAAACAAACAAAAAACCATATTTTAGGTGCAGCTTCATTCAGTGTTCCAATCTAGTTACATTACACTTAGGTATTATTGTGCTGTCCATTTTTGAGTTTTTGTATCTAGTCCTGTTGCACAGTCTGTATCCCTTCAGCTCCAATTACCCATTATCTTACCCTGTTTCTAACTCCTGCTGGTCTCTGTTACCAATGATATATTCCAAGCTGATTCTCAAATGTCGGTTCACATCAGTGGGACCTTACAGTATTTGTCCTTTAGTTTTGGGCTAGACTCACTCAGCATAATGTTCTCTAGGTCCATCCATGTTATTACATGCTTCATAAGTTTAGTCTGTCTTAAAGCTGCATAATATTCCATTGTAGGTATACGCCACAGTTTGTTTAGCCACTCGTCTGTTGATGGACATTTTGGCTGTTTCCATCTCTTTGCAGTTGTAGATAATGCTGCTATAAACACTGGTGTGCAAATGTCCGTCTGTGTCTTTGCCCTTAAGTCCTTTGAGTAGATACCTAGCAGTGGCATTGCTGGGTCGTAATCCATTATGCCATTCTATGTCTTTTGATTGGGAAATTCAGTCCATTAACTTTTAGTGTTATTACTGTTTGGATAATATTTTCCTCTACCATTTTGGCTTTTGTATTATATATATCATATCTGATTTTCCTTCTTTCTACACTTTACTCCATACCTCTCTCTTCTGTCTTTTCGTATCTGACTCTAGTGCTCCCTTTAGTATTTCTTGCAGAGCTGGTCTCTTGGTCACAAATTCTCTCAGTGACTTTTTGTCTATAAATGTTTTAATTTCTCCTTCATTTTTGAAGGACAATTTTGCTGGATATAGGAGTCTTGGTTGGCAGTTTTTCTCTTTTAGTAATTTAAATATATCATCCCACTGTCTTCTAGCTTCCATGGTTTCTGCTGAGAAATCTACACATAGTCTTATTGGGTTTCCCTTGTATGTGACAGATTGTTTTTCTCTTGCTGCTTTCAAGATCCTCTCTTTCTCTTTGACCTCTGATATTCTAACTAGTAAGTGTCTTGGAGAATGCCTATTTGGGTCTAATCTCTTTGGGGTGCGCTGCACTTCTTGGATCTGTAATTTTAGGTCTTTCATAAGAGTTGGGAAATTTTCAGTGATAATTTCTTCCATTAGTTTTTCTCCTCCTTTTCCCTTCTCTTCTCCTTCTGGGACACCCACAACACGTATATTTGTGCGCTTCATATTGTCATTCAGTTCCCTGAGTCCCTGCTCAAGTTTTTCCATTCTTTTCCCTATAGTTTCTGTTTCTTTTTGGAATTCAGATGTTCCATCCTCCAGTTCACTAATTGTAGCTTCTGTCTCTTTAGATCTACCATTGTAGGTATCCATTGTTTTTTCCATTTTTTCTTCTTTGTCCTTCACTCCCACAAGTTCTGTGATTTGTTTTTTCAGATTTTCTATTTCTTCTTTTTGTTCAGCCCATGTCTTCTTCATGTCCTCCCTCAATTTATTGATTTGGTTTTTGAAGAGTTTTTCCATTTCTGTTCATATATTCAGCATTAGTTGTCTCAGCTCCTGTATCTCATTTGAACTATTGGTTTGTTCCTTTGACTGGGCCATATCTTCAATTTTCCGAGCGTCATCCATTATTTTCTGCTGGTGTCTGGGCATTTGATCAGATTTCCCTGGGTGTGGGACCCAGCTGGTTGAAAGGTTTTTCTGTGGAATCTCTGGGCTCTGTTTTTCTTTTCCTGCCCAGTAGGTGGCGCTCGTGGTGGTCGTTTGTCTGCGGGGCAGTCGGCCCGGGAAACCGTGCATGGAGGCGGGGGTCGCTGGCCGCGGCTTGGGGGAGTGCCGGTCCAAATTGCCCAGCTGGCCCGAGACGCCAAGCGTGACGGGAGGGCCCCGCTATCCAATGTTCCCAGTCAGACCGGGGAGCCACGTGCGTGGAGGGGACCCCAGTCACCAGCCGCCCCGGCCGGGAAAACGTGCGCCCCTCGGGTATCTCACCGCAGCGGATTCTCCCTGCCCGTTCAGCTGTTCCAGAATGGGGTACGCTGTCTTTTTGGTCTCTGTCGTGACTCCGGGAGCTGTTTCGTATTGTTTCTGTTTCTTTAGTTGCTTTTCTGGAGGAGGAACTAAGACCCGCGCGTCTTACTAAGCCGCCATCTTCTCCGGAAGTCCGCTATTATTATTTTGAACAAGCTATTATCTTTTAAAGCAGTTAAGAATAAGGAATAAGATTTTTTTTTTTTTTTTTTTAAGAGAGAGGGAGGAAAGGAAGGAAAGAAAGACAGAGAAGGAAGGAAGGATGGAAGGGAGGAAGAAAGGGAAACCTCTTTATTTTTATTATATTTTGTTTGTTTGTTCGTTTCTCACATGGGCTGGGGCCGGGAATCGAACCGGGGTCCTCCGGCATGGCAGGCAAGCACTCTTGCCCGCTGAGCCACCGCGGCCCGCCCAAGGAATAAGATTTTATTTTACCTTCATTTATTCCTTTTCCCATGTTCTTCCTTTCTTTACATAAATCTGAGTTATTCTTTCTCCATGAAGAATTTCTTTTAACATTTCTTGCAGGGTAGGTTTGTTGGTGATGAATTCCATCAATTTTTGTTTGTGTGAGAAAAATCTCTATTTCACTGGAGAGTAGAAACTAAAGTTGGCTGTTTTTTTTCTTTCAACACTTTAAATATTTCACTCCACTCTCTTCCTGCTTGCATGGTTTATATCAAGAAGTCTATAATTCTTATCCTTGTTCCTCCATAATTTAAGGTGTTAAGATTTCTTTCTTTCAAGATTTTCTCGTTGTCTTTGGTTTCCTGCAGTTTGAATATATATGAAAGGCTTTAAACAACACTGTATCCCATCCTTCCTTTCTTTCTTCCTTCCTGGTATACTGAAAGAGGTTTCCCTCAGTGGTGTCCCAGCCTCAAAGGAATTATAGTTATTTAAATTTCTGATACAATAATTCTGAGCATATCTGAGTGTGGTTCTGATGCTTGCTTTGCCTATTTAGGCTGTGAATTTTCTTGTCGTTTAGCATACTTTGTAATTTTTTGTTGCAGGCTGGAAATGATGTAGTATTTCAACAGAACTGAGGAGTTCCTTTAGTGTGAGGATAGAATTTGGGCTGTGTTTAATGTTTGCTACAGATATAGGTGTCAGAAGCTTCAGTTTCCTCCAGCATCCTTGTTCTTGTCTCCTTTTGTGCCTTTAGGATCCCTAAGAATTCTTTCTTAAATGGAGCCTGTGCCTTGCATGTCTTTCAGCTTTAATCCATTGTTATTACACTCGAGCCCGGTTGATGTGGGGTAGTAAGGTGTGTGGGGAGGGGAAACATTCTATAATCCTATGGTTAAATCTCAGTCATTATGTGGGACTTTCTCCCTGGGCTTTCTCCCTTTCTCCAGGAGAGAAGGAATGTCTCCTTTCTCTAGACATTCTTAAGGGTTTCTTAGCTTCTCCTCTAGCTCCCCCTTAATTTAGGAACAAAGTCTAGAGGAGGTTGGAGTTGGATAACTTCCCTTCCCAGATGGGATAAGTGTCTAATAAGTCTTTTCTCTTGACAAGTAGGCCTGTTTAATAGAAACCATTCAGAGCATATTTCAAAATAGTCACTCCCCCCACCCCCGCCATCAGTAGCGTTAGGATTTTTTCATGGTTTAGGAATTTTTCATGGTTCTTCACTGTGAGAACCTGGTAGGGTTCCTGGAGGTAATATCTATGAAAGTGTAGGGGACCTCTAATACTGCAACCTCAGAAATTTCTTACTTTCATGCTAGTCCACATAAACCTCTGGCAATTCACCAAAGTGACCATTTAAGTGTCCGAACAGTTTATGGCCCAAAGGCTTCTGTTTCAAGAAAGCAGATCTTGGTTGAGATTCTCTGATTTTACTGGTCTGTGCAGATTTGGGGGAGGTGACTTTCCTGTCACCTCAATTCTCTGGTGGGTCCAATGGAAAGTTATTGACTTTCAGTTTGTTCGGCTCTTTCTGTCCTTAAAGGATGTGAGTGACGACTTCTAAACTCCTTACATGTTGAGGCTGAAACCAGAAGTTACCCCTCAGAGGTTGATTCTTTATTTTCATATTCCTCATCCCATACTTTTAAATGAGTTTGGTGGCTCAGAGAGACATCTGATATGGGAAGTTTCAGGATAGAATATAATATCATCTTTTAGTGGAAGAGGCCAGGCAGGTGTAGAGGTTCCATGGAACTAAGATTTCCATCTGAAAGTCAGATTGTCTATCCAGGTATGGTTTTAGGGTTCCAGGATAAATTCCAAGCACAGTGATTCTGTGGTCCTGGACTGGACTGTTGAGAATTCTGTGTCCCTGCAGGAGAATGAAGTCTCCCAATATTTGATTATCAGCCACATTCCCCTGTCAGGAGTCCTTCCTTCTTTGGAGTTGAGCTGCTCAGGAGAGCAGGGCTGAGCCTCTGAGAGCCTGTGAGTGGAGGCTGGAGTCCAAGCTCTGTCCTCAGCACAGGGTTCTTAGAGGGAGCATATAGGTGACTGATGGTCTCAGCTTCTAGGCCCTCCTTGACCAAAGGACTGCTGGCTGAGGTCATCAGGTGTGGACCTCATAGGTATGATCTTTCTTTGAGTTTTTCAAAGAAGGAAATATTGAAAATATTTTATCACTTTTAAAAATAAAAGAAACACAGAATTCCACTAATTAAAATAGAGACTCCTATTATTTGTGGATAGTGAATGTTTGCACTTCCCAGAGACAGGAGTGGGAGAACTGAGTCCCAGCCCTTACTTTTTTTTCCCTTTGTCTTTCTTAGCATCAGGGCAGAGCCAAGAGGAGATGGAAAGGTGGAACACTGAGAGGTAAAGGTCTGCCTATTCCTCCTGAGCTTTCCAAGGGGGACCCTTTCTCTGTCTCCAAGAGGCTCAGGTCTACATTCTCTGAGGATCTCAGTTGCTAGATACAGTCTCACTCAGAAGGCAGAGCTCTCAGAGGAGAGGCTCATGGGAAGGAAGTCAGAACCTGGGACACTTCTCAGATTCCCTGCTCTGCCCATCCATGGCAAGGAAGTCAGAACCTGGGACACGTCTCAGATTCCCTGCTCTGCCCATCCATGGCATGAAGCAATGATGGACCTGGGCAATGGGTGTAGCTAATAGATAGCCATGTAAGATGTAGAGGAATGACTATTGGTTGGCTTGGAGTTAGAACTTCTGTTTTCTGTCTTTAGACAAGCACTTTAACTTCTTGAATGCTCAGATTCCTTTTTGAGATAACCACAGCTCTCTGTCCCTCACAGCACCATATAATGTGAATCTTCTTACTTCTTACTTCTTATTGACAATTTGACTTTGTCAAAGTCCAAATCACCAAGTGCCCCACTAAGGGAATATTCTAATTTGAGATCCCTGTGTCTCTATCATCAACATTCTTCTGTAACCCATTGTTCTGGTTTTCCAGGTCGGAGAACATGCCAGAGAGATGTAGACAAGGCAAGAAATCTGCTTTCTCCTTTGCAAAGGTGATTAAACACTTCTCTTATTTTCTGTACCCCTCTTTCCAGCAAAGTCTATGGAATTCTAAGACCTCAGTGAAGCCTGGGGCTGGCATGGGAGGAAAATCCATAGAGAACCAAATGTGAATGCTTTGGAAAGAAGGATAAAAGGTATACTATGAGATCAGGGAAGTGGGGGAATGTGAAAGGATAGTCTTCTTTTTTTTTTTTTTTTCACATGGGCAGGCACCGGGAATCAAATCCGGGTCTTCTGGCATCGCAGGCAAGCATTCCTGCCTGCTGAGCCACCGTGGCCCACCCAGGATAGTGTTCTTTGGGTGCATGTACAGTACCAGATCTGCCAGGCTCACATATGTTTGTTCTGGTCCTGGCTGTAGCTTTGTTCCTCCTATCTCTGCAGCCACCTGGGTCAGCGCCTTGATAAGGGCAGGTTTCGTCGACTGTTTTGTCCAGATCCCTTCTGTGAAGTGTATAATAGAGCAACTGCTGAGGTCAATCGGCTACTATTTGGGGAGCCCCAGGAGGAAGCTGCTCCCTCTGTATCTCCTTTGTCTTCTACAGCTTCTGTGACTGAGTCATCACTCTCTCTGCCCTTGGCCCTCTCAGCAGACCCTTCAGCAGACCTAACACCAACCTCTCGACATGAGCCCTGTCCATCTCGCTCCTCCATTCTCTCACCGGACCTGATGACCCCCTTAGTTGACTTTCTTTCACCTTTACCACCTGGTGACACCCTGCCACCAGAGTCTTTCCCCCTTGGATTCCAAATTCCCAGTGGACTATTTTCCCCAACAGCTTGCCTTTCCCCCTCTTCCACCATATCACATTCAGGGAATAGATCCTCCTCTCCAATCAGAGACTGCTTTGTCTCTGAACAGCATCTTTGCATTTGATTCCACCCTTTCTCAAGGTATCAACTTTGCAACAAATTGAAAAAAAAAAAAAGAATACCACTGATTCATTTGCTTGTTATCACACACTGCCAACCTTGTCTGCTTCAGCACCACCAGTCTGTGCTGTAAGTGTGCCTCAATCTCAATCGATCTCAATCTTACTGAAGCCTGTACCAAAGAACTCATCTTCAGATAGCCCTGCTGGGTTGGCTGCTTATGTCCCAACAATCTCAGGCATTGACCCTTCAAGCCTGCCTATTTCAGAATTCCCCTGTTGGCAGACTTGGGTGAAGAACTTATTTCTCCCAACATTAACACCCTCTGATTTTCAACAGAAGCATGTTTCCCCTCATCTATCAGACACCTGTCTCTTGGGAGACTCTGCCTCCAAACATGTAGAGGGCAGTGACACTTCTTTGCTTGGCCTTAAGATTTTGGAGAAGAAAGAAAAGGAGGCCGGAACATTTCCAAATCAACTGCAGCCAGAATACCAACTGACATCTTCAAGGAATTCACTGCAACCATGTGCTGGTGAGCAGGACACCACAGCCCCCCAAATTGGCTGCAAACCAGAACAGCTCCCCATTCTTAAACATCTATTATATGTCAAATTTTGGGGGGAAAACTTCCAACAGAATTATAGCCAGCTTTTCTGGGGTCTCCCCTCTCTGCACAGTGAGTCCCTCGTGGCTACTATCCTGGTCTCTGGCAGCTATTCCCCACTACAGTGTCCTTTTGTGTTATTCAATGGAATCCGTAAGGCCCCCATGGTCCAAATGCAGGATAAAGTGTCCCCACCACTTCCCAAGACCCAGCCCCTACCCATTCCCAATGTATATTCCTTACCCTTACCTCCATCCCAGACCCAGCTACAGCCCCTACATTTCACTCAGGCTCAGCCCCAGGTCCTCCTCCCATCTCCAATCCCAATTCTACCATCATTTTCTCCAGCCCAGATTAGGTCCTGTGAAGTGTCTTTCCACAGAGCCCTGAATGATACACAGTCTCTCATTCCAACTGCAGTTCCTCACATGGAATGGCACTTGTTGCAGAAACAACAAGAACATTTGTGGGGTTTAGCCCCTGTGCTCCAAGAATCTCAAGAAAACTTTTGCCCTTTAGCTCCTAACCTTCCACTGTCCCATAGGTCCTCTCAAGTTTATGTTCCAACATCGATCCTTCCTCAACCTTTTCCTAAAAGCAGGAAAACCCAGGAAGAACGTGAATTCCATGTTCCAAAGAGGTTAATCTCACATGCATGCCCCCTGGCTTCTCAGAGTCAAGAGTCTCTAGAATTGATGCAGCTTCAGTGCAAATTAACAGAAAAATCTCAGCAGAACTGCAGCTATGAGCTCTCACAATTCTCTGAGTTTATGGACCAGAGCAGTAGCAATCCAGTGAAGATTAAATTGAATCAACCAGGAAGCTTTCATGAGGAGGTGCCATCAACGTATCATCTAAGAAAGGACACAGGGAAGAATCTCAGGCATATGTCAAGAGAGAGGCCCAAAGACAACTCATCAAGATTCTCAGAACACTACATAGTGAAGTGTCTGGGGGCAGCTTTTGAAAAGGAAACAATAAGTGACTGGTTATGTCACTCGAGGAAAGACTTAGGGAATGAATTATTAAATGTCTCAAGGGAATACATAGATGAGAAAAAAAGGAAAAATATCTTAAAATTTCATTTGTGAAAGAAGTATTGGCAGATCACTGAGGGGAAGATCCATTTGGGTGTGTGTCGTTCATGGCTTGCTGACACCAGTACGGTACCTCCTGCTGGGTGTTCTCATATCAATACGGAAGACAAATCTGGATCCACTGCTGGGTGGGGTCTACCACCAGACTACCACTCTGCAGCTTTCCTTTCTTGATCTTAACACCCAAGAGATGCTAGAAACCCATCTTTTAAGGTTTTGAGTGAGTCAGAAGTGGGGACTGCCCCTCAAGGTCCTAGAATCCATAAAATTCTATACATTGAGAAAAGCCCAACCATGGTCACTTTCTTAAATCAATTTTCCCTCCCCAGCCACTCTTATTTCTGGGGTGGACTCCAAAGCCAAGATTTCTAAGATCTTTAGAAGAAGCACTCAAGTTTTTCAAGGAGATGAGGTGCTAACAATAATTTCAGTCCCCATCCTGGATTGTCCTCTCCCTGTCACCTCACCTGTGGGCAAAGAAGGACAGGGTGCCAAGAGACGATCACCCTCTGATGTCGATCATGGGCTTGCACAGGACTTCCAGACAATTGAGGCTGGCAGGAAGATGCGTCTGCCCCTCACATATAGCACTGTAGACAACATGAGTCAGAATGAGACTGTCACAGCCGATAGACACAGCCCAGAGCTGCCTGCAAGTCAAGACAGGGCTGGGCATGAGCCAAGGGACCAGCAAGTAAGTTCTAGTAACAGAGGAGAAATGCTTCAGGACAGAGGGATGGTGGATATAAATTTAGGACATTTTCTCCAGGCCAACGTGTCTAGGGAGATATTCAAGGCTAGGGAACTCTGTGCTCCAGAATCAAAATCTAGAGACAGCTTGACAACCAGTAAGCTGGGAAACTCCCAAGTGAAGAATGTAGGTATGAATAAATCAGAAACTACCCTGATCACTGAATGCCCCCCATTGCCAAGAATATCGGTTTCCCAACATCCTGGGCTATCAAACTTGCAAAAGCAGTTGATTAATGAGTTAAAGTTTAAATTGAAAGTGAGGAGCCTAGCCAGGCTCAAGATCATCCCACTGGCCTGTCTTTTATGTCAGAAAACTTGTCTTTAAAGTCCTTAGCTTCCCAGGCACTGCATGCCTACTTGGAGAACAGAGCAATCATCATGGAGCAGAAGCAGGAGCCTTTGTCCCCTGTGCGTGTCTCAGGGATGACACTTTTGTCTCATTTCACTCTTCCCCCTTTTGGTCGAAAAAGTCTTCTAAATCCCTTGATGCTGAGTCTCAGCTCATTCTAGGATTTCTGTCCCATGTTGCCAGGAAGGTCCACACCCCTGGGAGTCATGTCCCACGCAGACAGGGGGAGGGTGGTGAGTCTGCTTGCTGTGTTGGCTGGAGAGAGAGGCCACATCTGAGCAACAAAAGAGGTTCTCTTGGGGGTGACTCTAAGGCCTAACTTTTTTTAATATAATTTTTAAAATTTATTAATTAAAGAAATTAACAAACAAAAACATTAACCTATCATTCCTTTCTACATATATAATCAGTAATTCTCAATATCATCACATATAATCAGATATTCATAATTTCTTTGAACATTTGCATCAATTCAGAAAAAGAAATAAAAAGACAACAGAAAAAGAAATAAAACGATAACAGAAAAAAAAGATTATATGTACCATACCCCTTACCCCTCCCTTTCATTGATCACTAGCATTTCAAACTAAATTAATTTTAACATTTGTTCCCCATATTATTTATTTTTATTCCATATGTTGTACTCATCTGTTGACATGGTAGATAATAGGAGCATCAGACACAAAGTTTACATAGTCACATTGTGAAAGTTATATCATTATTCAATCATCATCAAGAAACATGGCTACTGGAACACAGCTCTACATTTTCAGGTAGTTCCCTCCAGCCTCTCCACTACATCTTTTTTTTTTTTTTTTAACTTTTTTTATTAATTAAAAAAATTAACAAACAAAACATTAAGAGATCATTCCATTCTACATATACAATCGGTAATTCTTAATATCACCACATAGTTGCATATTCATCATTTCTTAGAACATTTGCATCAATTTAGAAAAAGAAAAAGACAACAGAAAAAGAAATAAAACGATAACAGAGAAAAACAAGATTATACATACCATACCCCTTACCCCTCGTTTTCATTTACCACTAGCATTTCAAACTAAATTTATTTTAACATTTGTTCCCCCTATTATTTATTTTTATTCCATATGTTCTACTTTCTGCTGATATAGTAGCTAAAAGGAACATCAGACACAAGGTTTTCACATTCGCAGAGTCTCATTGTGAAAGCTATATCATTGTTCAATCATCATCAAGAAACATGGCTACTGGAACACAGCTCTACATTTTCAGGCAGTTCCCTCCAGCCTCTCCACTACATCTTGAACAACAAGGTGATATCTACTTAATGCATAAGAATAACCTCCAGGATAACCTCTCAACTCTGTTTGGAATCTCTCAGCCATTGACACTTAGTCTCATTTCACTCTTCCCCCTTTGGTCGAGAAGGTTCTCTCAATCCCTTGATGTTAATTCTCAGCTCATTCTAGGGTTTTTCTCAGTCCCTTGACGCTGAGTCTCAGCTCATTCCAGGATCCCCGTCCCTCGTTGCTAGGAAGGTCCACACCCCTGGGAGTCATGTCCCACGCAGAGAGGGGGAGGGTGGTGAGACTGCTCCTGGTGTTGGCTGGAGAGAGAGGCCACTTCTGAGCAACAGAAGAGGTTCTCTTGGGGGTGACTCTTAGGCCTAAATTTTAAGTAGACTTGACCTATCCTTTGTGGGGTTAAGTTTCATGTGAACAAACCCCAAGCCTGGGGGCTCAGCCGATAGCTTTGATTGTCCACACTGCTTGTGAGAATATCAAGAATTCAACTTGGGGAAGTTGAGTTTCTCCCCACTCTCACCATTCCCCGAAGGGGGCTTGCAAATACTTTTCCAGTCACTGATCAAATCACTCTGGGATTCATCGGGGCATCACTCTGGACAAACCAACAAAATCTCATGTCCTACCTGAGATTCCAAGTACTTATGACATTCAATCAAACTATCTACATGAGTTATATTAGGAAATGCTCTAGTCAAAATATAAATTTTGTAACAAATAAACATTTTTTGCTTTAGTCTCACACATAAGGTGACATTTTAAAGTATTAATTATCATCTATTTTCAACACCCTGCAATAATGACATTCCTTTGTTCTTCCTCAGGCAAAAACATTTCTTAAATTTGTACATTGTACATTTCACTATTATTATACACTCTAGGCATTCCTAGATTATACCATCTCAATCTTTACCATCTATCTTTCTTTCTGATTTCATTTATGTCCCCAGTCCTCCTCCCTCTATCATTCTCACATGCAGGTTCATTCAGTGTTTTAACATAATTACATTACTGCTAGGTAGTATTGTGCTGTCCATATCTGAGATTTTATATTCAGTCCTGTTGCACAGTCTGTATCCCTTCAGCTCCAATCACCCAATATCTCACCCTATTTCTATCTCCTGATGATCTCTGTTACCAAGGAAATATTCTAAGTTTATTCACTAATGTCAGTTCATATCAGTGAGACCATACAGTATTTGTCCTTTTGTTTCTGGGTAATCACACTCAGCATAATGTCCTTAAGGTCCATTCATGTTGTTACATACTTCATAACTTTATTCTGTCTTACAGCTGCATAATATTTCATCTTATGTAAATGTCACAGTTTGTTTAGTCAACTGTCTGTTGATGGACATTTTGGCTGTTTCCATCACTTGGTAATTGTTAATAATGTTGCTATAAACATGTAAATGTCCATTTGTGTCCTTGGCCTCGTGACCTTTGAGTAGAGACAGCATATATACATGGGTCCTGTTTTTTAAACCATTCTGCCAGACTATGTCTTTTGATTGGAGAGTTTAATCCATTAACATTCAGTGTTATTACTGTATGGGTAGTACTTTCTTCTCCTATTTTGCCTTCTGGATTTTATATGTCATATCTAATTTTCCTTCCTTTTACCTTTACTCATAGTCTTCCTTTCTACACTCTTCTCCACACCTCTCTCTTCTGTCTTCGTATCTGTCTCTAGTGTTCCCTTTAGTATTTCTTGCAGAGCTGGTCTCTTGGTCACAAATTCTCTCAGTGATTTTTTGTCTGAAAATGTTTTCATTTCTCCCTCATTTTTGAAGGACAATTTTGCTGGATATAGAATTCTTGGTTGGCAGTTTCTCTCTTTTAATAATTTAAATATATTATCCCACTGTCTTCTCGCCTCCATGGTTTCTGCTGAGAGATCTGCGCACAGTCTTATTGGGCTTCCCTTGTATGTGATGGATTGCTTTTCTCTTGCTGCTTTCAAGATCCTCTCTTTCTCTCTGACCTTGGACATTCTGATTATTAAATGTCTTGGAGTATGTCTATTTGGATCTGTTCTCTTTGGGGTACGCTGCACTTCTTGGATCTGTAATTTTAAGTCCTTCATAAGAGTTGGGAAATTTTCAGTGATAATTTCCTCCATTAGTTTTTCTCCTCCTTTTCCATTCTCTTCTCCTTCTGGGACACCCACAACATGTATATTCATGCGCTTCATATTGTCTTTCAATTCCCTGAGTCCCTGCTCATATTTTTCCATTTTTTTCCTATAGTTTCTGTTTCTTGTTGGATTTCAGATGTTCTGTCCTCCGGTTCATTAATCCTATGTTCTGCCTCTCGAAATCTACCACTGTAGGTTTCCATCGTTTTTTTCATCTCCTCTACTGTGTCTTTCATTCCCATAAGTTCTGTGATTTGTTTTTTCAGACTTTCGGTTTCTTCTTTTTGTTCCTTCCTTGCCTTTTTTATATCCTCCCTCAATTCATTGATTTTGTTTTTAATGAGGTTTTCCATGTCTGTTCGTACATTCTGAATTAATTGTTTCAACTCCTGTATCTCATTTGAATTGTTGGTTTGTTCCTTTGACTGGGCCATATCTTCAGTTTTCCTAGTGTGATTTGTTATTTTTTGCTTGTGTCTAGGCATTTAATTACCTTAAGTAGTTTATTGTGGAGATTGTTTTCACTCCTATTGCCTAGGGTTTTCTTGCTGGATGAATTTGTTGTCTGTCTGTTCTTTGACATTCATTTCAGCTTTTTCTGGACCACTAGCTTAGGTTTTGTTTAACAGAGGATAATTTTTCAGTTCTTGTTTTTTTGTTTCTTGCCCTGCCTGTATGGTGCCTTTCCCCCTCATCCTTAGTAGGTTCTACTTAGATATTATAGATCCCAGCCGAATTTTCCCAGACCGAACTGGCCCCCTATCAGAAGGAAAGAGTCACCTGCATCATTTTTCCCTGAGGGTGAGACCCAGCAGTTTGAAAGACTTTCTGTGAAGTCTCTGGATTCTGTTTTTCTTATCCTGCCCAGTATGTGGCACTTGTCTGCCTGCAGGTCCCACCAGCATAAGATGATGTGGTACCTTTAACTTTGGCAGACTCTCCCTGCTGGGGACCTGGTGGAGACACAGGAGAGGCTGTAGGTTTTTTTAATGGCTTCAAATTACCAAGCCCTGGGGTCTGAATTCCTGGAGGGAGGGATTCCACCTGAGTTCACCCCTCCCCTGGGGAAGGCACAGGCTCTAGACAAGCCCTCAAATGAAGTTGTTTCTGTCAATGCCTGGGGCAGTTGCAGCCTGAGAAGCCCTGCTGCTGAATCCAAAGGCAGTCAAGCCTTTTTAGAAACACAGCCACAAAAACCTCTGTTTCTTTTTTTTCTTTTTCCGCCAGTCCTGCCCCCTTAGCACTGGGGCAAAAATCAGCGACCTCTGCTTTGACAAGGTTCAACTGAGCTGGGGGCCTATTTTTATTAGTCAGAATTTGTGAATTAATTCCGCAACTGGTGTTTGGTTGTGCTCAGCCCCTGCTGCTGTTAAAGCCCCTTTCTTTTCCCCTCTGGGAAGCAGCCTGGAGGGGAGGGGCGCTGGCCACCGCGGGTTGGGGAACTCATGGTTCTGGGGGGGCTCACAGCCAGCCCAGCTGGTCCAGACTGGGGTACGCTGTGTGTCCAATCACTGACGTGGCCCCAGGAGCTGTTCTGTACTGTTTCTGGTTATTTAGTAGGTGTTCTGGAGGACGAACTAAATCCTGCACCTTGCTAAGCGGCCATCTTGGCTCCTGCTCTCACATCTTTATTCTTTAGGTGCTTTTATAAGATTTTTCCCTTTAAAAAATTTACAATTGTGTCACTATCATGTGCCTGGATCTGTCTTTCTTTGCATTTCTCATGCTTGGGATTCACTGAGATTCTTGAATGTGTAGCTTGATGTCTTTCAACAGATTTTGGAAAATTCTCAGACATTATCCCTTCAAATTTTACTTCTGCCCTGTTTGTGCTCCTCATTTTTAAGGGGCTCTTTACATATTATAATTTTAAAAACGATGTCCCATATTAATTTTATGCTTTTTCTATATGTCCATTCTTTTTCCTGAGTCTTTATTCTGGATAATTTATTTTGTGATATCTAGCATAGTTCACAATTTCCCTCTTCCATGTGTCTGATCAGCTGTTAAACATATCCATTGACTTAGTGAGTTTGGTTAGTGTATTTTCAGTTCTAGAATTTCTATTTGAATATTTTTTTAATAAGCTTACAGTTCTAAGTTGAAATTCTTCTATTTGTAATTTCTTGAGCACATGAACCGTAATTATTTTCAAGTCTGTGCCTTATAACTTCACTATCTGGATATCCCATTGGCCTTTTTTTTACTATTAAACTTTTAATTTTGCGGTCATTGTAGATTAGATGGTGTTTCCATCTACCAAATTTATTTTACTCTTTGTCTCCCTATTATTTATGTATTTATTTTTATCCATAGCTTTTACTCATCTTTCCATACCCTGGATATAAGGAGCATCAGACACAATGTTCTCACACTCACACAGTCACATTGTAAATGTTATATCTTTATACAATCGTCTTCAAGAATCTAGGTTATTAGAACACAGTTCAACAGTTTCAAGTACTTCCCTCTAGCTACTCTAGTACACATAAAGTAAAAAGGGATACCTATATAATGCATAAAAATAATCTCTAGGATAATCTCTCGACTCGGTTTGAAATCTCTCAGCCACTGAAACTTTATTGTTTCTCATTTCTCTCCTCCCCCTTTTGGTCAAGAAGTCTTTCTCAATCTCTTGATACTGGGTCCTGGCTTATCCTAGGATTTCTGTCCATGTTGCTAGAGAGATTTACATCCCCTAGCAACATGGACATCATGTTTCAAGTAGGACGGAGGGCAGTGAGTTCACATGCTGAGTTGGCTGAGAGAGAGGCCACATCTGAGCAACAAAAGAGATTATCTGGGGGTGGCTCTTAGGCCTAATTTTAAGTAGAATTAGCCTATCCTTTGCAGAAATAAGTTTCATAGGGACGAACTCTGAGATCGAGGGCTTGGCCTATTGATTTCGTTGTCCCCACTGCTTGCGAGATTATCAGAAATTCTCCAAATGGGGAAGTTGAATATTTCTCCCTTTCTCCCCATTCTCCCAAGGGGTCTTTGCATATACTTCTTTATTCACTGCGCAAATCACTCTGGGATTTATCGGGGCATCACACTAACCTGGACAAACCAACAAAATGTCATGCCCTATTCAAGATTCCATATACTTATGGTGTTCAACACATGCTAACTTTTTATTGAATGCCTAACATTGCGTAAGAAAAAAATTAGCATTTATGTGAGGGGTTAAATGATGTTCCTCCAGAGATTATTTATTTTTGCTTCTGGAAAACTGTTGGGATAGGGGCAGACACCTTATCCCAGTCAAGAGATGGGATTGGAATTGGAATTAAGTCTTTAGGAGGGAGGGCTGGAGGATTTCCAATTTATCAACACTGCAAATGTAACCCTTTAGGGTCCTACTGAAAGCCAGGGTCTTTTACCAGAGCCCCTCATGCTGAACTCCAACTTTTAGCTGAAAACTCTTCTATCTGTCATCTAATTTCTTGAGATATTAACCAACTGAGCAGCTATTGCTGTCTGTTCAACTTTTTACCATTGGCTGAAAGTGAACAAGTGCCTCAAGAGGGAAGCTGTAGCCCCCAAATTCAGGCTCACCTCTCTCAACTTCTCTCTGGGGTTTTTGTCCCTCAACTCCACCCTCTCTTGAGACCTCTCTGATGTCTTCATTGGGTGTTTTAAATAGGTTGTTCAGTTTTTCTGGTTTTTCTCAGTGGGAGAATTGGCCCACAACAGAAATCTCCATCACTGGACTTTGATTCTCAAGTCAGCGTTTTGACATCCCTGAGGTACGAAGGGGATCTAAAATCTCAGACAACATAGTGCAACACGCGAGTGCATCTCCTGATGTCAGACTGGATTAAAATCCCAGTGTCGCCACTTCCTAGTTGTGTGATCTTGAGCAAGTTATCTAACCTCTCTGGGCCTCAGTTTTCTTGTAGTACCTTCTTCATAGAATTGAGTAGACAATGTATGTCAAGTGCTCAGAGCAGTGAGTGCCTGGCACATAGTAAGCAATCAATATATACCAAATATTATTGTAATAGTTGGGTTCAGGTGTCAACTTGGCCAGGTGAGATGCCCAGTTGTTCCGTTGTTGTGGACCTAAATCATCAGCATGTGAATTTCATCTATGGCTGATTACATCTGTGGTCCGCTAAGGGGAGTGTCTTCCTCAGTGAGAGACTTAAAAGGAGACATCAGAAGACAGCTCAGTACAGCTCATCAGCACAGCCCACCACAACTCAGCTCAGAACTCAGAGCAGCTCAGGCCCAGATGTTTAGAGATGCGGAAAGGGATCACCCTGAGGAAAGCTATTTGACTTAGAAGCCAGGAGAGAAGCCCAGCAGACATTGCCATGTGCCTTCCCATGTGACAGAGAAAGCCAGAGGAAAGTTAGTTACCTTTCTTCTGAGGAACTGTAAATTTGTAACTAAATAACTCCCCTTATTAAAAGCTGATCATCTCTGGTGTGTTGCATTCTGGCAGCTTTAGCAAATCAAAACAATTAATATGCAGCACATAAGTATTAAGCACCTACCCTGTGCCAAGTGATGGATGTATACTGTGGTGAAGAATACGTATATGGTTCTTGATCTCATGGGGCTGACAGTATATTCAAGGGGACACTCTGGTTTCCTACAGTAAACAAGGACCTACAAGTACACAAGGACAGATCAAAGAGAGATGCATGCTGTGGAGAGAATTAATGAGGATGGGAGAGAACTGCCTGGGTCCAAGCTGAGTGAGAAGGGCTTAGTTCTCAATTCTTGGGCACACGATGAGGTCATGGTGAATGGCAGAAAGTGACAAAGCAGCTACGTAAGGCTGGGTGGTCAGCCAAAGCTTCTGTGATTGCCGAATGATGAGCTGAGACTTGAATGACAGGACGGGGTGAGTCTCGTGGGAACTGGGGAGAGAACTTTCCCAGGTTGAGACAACAAACATATTTGCTGGTATGTTTGGGGAGCAGAGAGGAGATCAGTGCATTCAGAGTATAAAGGGATAAGGGGAGAGGATTACTAATGAGATCTGGGAGATCTTTGTCAGGGTTAAAGTCTAGATTTTATTGGAAGTATACCAGGAAGCACTGGAGAGTTTTACAGACAGAGGAGAATGACAATATTCTGATGCCCAGATGATCATTCTGGATTTTATGGAGAAATCTTTTTTAATTTAATTTATTTTGTACTATCAAACCAAAACAGCATACAAACATGAACATTCTTAACATACAAACATTCCATGTCTGGTAGACAATCAATGGCTCACGATATCATCACATAGTAATATATTCATCACCATGGTCATTTTTGAGAACATTTGCATCACTCCAGAAAAAGAATTAAAAAAAGAAAAGAAAAAACTCACACTTACCATACCCCTTACCCTTCCCTTTCATTGACCACTTGTATGTCCATCTACTCAATAGATTTTAACCTTTGTTCCCCCTATTTTTTTCTATATCCCTTACTACTCCCTTTCACTGTTCACTAGTATTTCAATCTACTCAATTTATTTTAACGTTTGTTCCCCCTATTATTTATTTATTTTTAATCCATATGTTTTACTCATCTGTCCATATCGTAGATAAAAGGAGCATCAGACACAAGGGTTTCACAATCACACAGTCACATTGCAAAAGCTTTATCATTATACAATCATCTTCAAGAAACATGGGCTACTGGAACACAGCTCTACAGTTTCCAGCACTTCCCTCCAGCCTTTCTAATACATCTTAAACCAAAAAGGGGATATCTATAAAATGCATAAGAAGAACCTCCAGGGTAACCCCCCGACTCTGTTTGAAATTTCACAGCCACTGACACTTTATTTCATCTCATTTCTCTCTTCCCCTTTTTGGCCAACAAAATTTTCTCAGTCCCTTGATGCTGAGTCCCAGCTCATTCTAGGATTTCTGTCCCACATTGCCAGGCAGGTTTACACCCCTGGGAGTCATGTCCTACATAGAGGGGGAGGGCAGTGAGTTTATTTGCTGTGTTGGCTGAGAGATAGGCCACTTCTGAACAACAAAAGAGGTTCTTTGGGGATGACTCTTAGGCCTAATTTTAAGTAGCCTTAGTCTATCCTTTGCGGGGGTAAGTTTCATATGAACAAACCCCAAGATTGAGGACTCAGCCTATTGATTTGGTTGTCCCCACTGCTTGCGAGAATATCAGGGATTCTTATGGAGAAATTTAAAAAGCAATTTCATTGAGATATATTCACACATTACATAATCTATCTAAAGTATATAATTAATGGCCCACAGTATCATATAGTTGTGCACTCATCACTGCAATCAATTTTAGAATATTTTCATTTCTCCAAAAATAAAACAAAAATAAAAAAGAATACCCAAATACCCAAAACTAATACCCTGTGTTAGTTTGCAAGCTGCTGGAATGTGATATACCAGAACTGGAACCACTCTTGTAAAGGGGAATTTAATAAGTTACAAGTTTACAGTTCTAAGCCTATGGAAATGTCCGAACTAAGGCATCCAGGGAAAGATACCTTAATCCAAGAAAGGTTGATGCATCTGGAACACCTCTGTCAGCTTGGAAGTTATGCTGGTCCCTTCCTCCTGGGCTCTGTTGCTTTCAGCCTCTGATCTGTGTAGATTCCTCACTTTTCTTCTCTGGGGCTGGCTTTTATCTCTTGGCCTCCCTTGGCTCTGTCCAGATTCTAGCTTGCTTAACATCTCATGGCAGTGTCTGCTGGGCTCCAGACATCTGTGTCGCTGCTTTCCAAACGTCGGCATCTGTGTCAGCTCTGCTCTGAAGTTTCTGTCTGCTCTCTCTCTGTCGGCGCTAAGGTTTCTGTCATTTCTTTCAACTCTGACTCTCACCGAAATGTTTCCTCTTCTAAAGGATTCCAGTAATCTAATCAAGACCCACCTAGAATGGGTAGAGTCACATCTCAATCTAATCGAAGATCGCACCCACATTAGGAGTTTCACATCTCCGTGGAGAAAACCTAATCAAAAGTTACTGCCCTACCGTATTGAATTAGGATGAAAAGAAACAGCTGTCCCCAGAAGACTAAGTCAGTATTAAAACATGGCTTTTCCGGGGTACACAATATTTTCAAACCAGTACACTCTGCAATTATTTATCTATTTTTATTTTTTGTCTCATCTGTCCATACATGGTTAAAGGAAGGGTCAGTCATAAGGTTTTCATAAACACACAATCACATGATAAAAGCCTTATAGTTATACAATCATCATCAAGAATCAAGGCTACTGGATGACAGTTCAGCAGTTTCAGGTATTTCCTTCTAGCTATTCTAATACACTAGAAATGAGAAAGGAATATCTGAACACATAATTCTTAATACATAAGAATAACCTCTAGAATGATCTCTCAACACTTTTTGAAATTTCCTAGCCATGGAAACTGTATTTTGTTCCATTTCTTTTCCCCTATTTGGTCAAGGAGGCATTCTGAATCCCGCAATACCAGGGCCCAGCTATCCCTGGGAGTCATGCCCCATGTTGAAGGGAGAGTAGTGAGTTTATTTGCAGAGTTAATTGAGAGAGAGGCCACGTATGAGCAAAAAAAAAAAAAAAAAAAAAAAGAGGTTTAGCATCTCCTTTGCAGGAATACGTTTTATAAGAGCAAACCCCAAGATCGAGGGCTTGACTTATTAAATTGGGAGTCCCTAATGCTTGAGAGAATATCAGGAATTTCCCAGGTGGGGAAGTTTAATATTTCCATATTTTTCCCCAGTCCCTCAAGGGGACTTTGCAAATATTTTTTATTTTCTGCCCATGATACTCTCGGATATATTGGGGTATTACATTAAATTACAGAACAACAAAATTTCATTCCCTATTCTATGGTCTATGTAAATATGAGAACAGATTTTAAGAGAGCCCATTGCAGTTGTACAACTGAAAGACAAGGTGGCTTGGAACAAGGTGGTAGTAGAAATGAAAAAGAGTGAAGAGATTTGAGATATGTGTGGTGGAGTCAATAGGTGATGGACTAAATAAGTTAGGTGTTTCAGTTTGTGAAAGCTGCTGGAATGCAATACACCAGAAATGGATTGGCTTTCACCAAGGGGATTTAATAGGTTAAAAATTTACAGTTCTAAGGCCATGAAAATGTCCAAATTAAGGCATCAACAAGAGGATAGCTTCACTCAAGAAAGGCAGATCTTATCCAGGGTTTCTCTATCACATGGGAAGGTACATGGTGACATCACCTGTCCTTCTGTCCTGGCTTCTAGTTTCAAATGGTTCTCTCAGGTTCTGGCATCTCCTGGGGTGTTTTCTTTCTGCATCTCCAAACATCTGTGTCTGAGCTTTCTCCAAAATGTTTCCCTCTTAAAGGACTTCAGTAAGTCAATTAAGACCCACCTTTGATGGGTGGGGTCCCATCTCCAGGAAAACAATCTAATCAAAAGTTCCCACTCACAACTGGATGGGTCACATCTATATGGAAACAACCTGATCAAAAGTTCCCACCCACAATAGGTCTGTACCTACAAGACTGGATTTAGAAGAACATGGCTTTTCTGGGGTACATCACAGTTTCAAACCAGCACAGTAAACAAAAGAAAAGTTAGAAGCTAATGGTGATATTTGGATTTTTAATTTGAGCAACTGGGAGATGATGGGGCCATTTATTGAGAGAGGGAAAGACTAGGGTAGGGGGTAGGGGGAAGAACAGGATTTAGTTTTGGACATATTAATTTTGAGGTTTCTGGATATAGAAAAGTGTAGTTCAGGGAAAGGTCTAGAAAGGTCTAGAAAGGAGTCCTAGCTTTGAAATCAGCAGCAGATAGATAATACCTAAAGCCATGGACGTGGATGAGATTTCCTCGGGGGAGTGTCCAGAGAGAAAGAATGAAGAGTTCTTGGACAGAGCCCTAGGAAACTGCAGCATTTAGAGGCCAGAGAGATGAGGAAGAAGTAGGATGAGCCTGAGAAGGAGCAGCCCATGAAGTAGACTAGTGATTCTCAAAGTGTGGTCCCAGGACTCACCTCCCCAGAATCACCTGGCACTTGAGCGTATAGAATATCAGGCCTCACCCCAGACCTACTGACTCAGGCACCTGAGGGGTAGGGCCTAGCGATCTAGACTTGAACACGTCCTCCAGAGTGACTGTGATAACAGCTGACGTTGAGGACCACTGAAGTAGAAGTAAACCAGGAGAGAGTGTGTCTTGGAGGGCACAAGAAGAGTGATTCCAGAAGGAAGGAGTGGTTAACTTTGTGTCAAATGCTGCTAAGAGTTCAACTAAGATGAGGATAGAGGCCTAGCCTTGGATTCTATGACCTGGTCATTGCTGGCCTTGACAAGAGCGATTTCAGTGGAGTGGTGGGGGCAACAGCTGGATGGGAACTGACCGAGGAGTAAGTGAGAGGGGACAGAAGTGGCCACAAAGATTCTAAGTCTGCTGCGCAGTGAAAAGTTAACTCAGCAGGCTTGAGGTGTTCAAACCCTGCTTATTCCAAAGAAAGGAGTGATCCTTGACCAGCTCCTGGGAGATGTCCTCTGCGTCCTTGGAATAACCTGTTGAATAAGAGTGCCTTGGTACATCTAGGCATTAGAATACATTACACCGTTTAGGCTGACAGTGGGATTTATGGTGAATGCCTGTTTTTGTTCACCTGGGGCCCTGGACCAGCTGTATGATTTTGACCTCTTGGAGTGGGGAGCTAGAAACTGAATAGTTAAGGGCAGTCACATGGGTGGTCCACACCTGCATGGCTGATGTTCAATGAAAACTCTGGACACCAAGACTCCGGTGAGCTTCTCTGGCGGGCAATACTCTGTAAATGTTGTCACACATTGTTCTTGGGAGAATTAAGTGCTGTCTGGAGGACTTTACTGGGAGAGGATAGCTGGAAGCTCTGGCCTGGTCTCTTCAGGATTCTGCCCATCTTAGTTTTCCAGAGCTGTGACAAATGCCATGCAATGGGTTGGCTTAACACAGGAATTTATTGTCTCATGGTTTCAAAGGCCAAAAGTCCAAAATCAAGATGTCAGGAGGGCCATGCTTTCTCTAAGAGTTGACAGAGTTTTGGTGCTGGCAGTCCTACATACCATGTCCAAATGCTTCATTCTCCCTTCCTGTGGCTTCTTCTGACTTCTGGCTTCTTCTGGTTTCTGCTGACTGACTGCATCCTCCCTTTCTAAGGCCTTCAGTCTTATGGATTAAATCCTACCCTGATTCAGTCTGGCCACACCTAAATGGGATCTTTGAAGATCTTATCTGCAAGTGAGTGCACACCCTGACTCATCTTCACATAGTCAGGATTTGTGATACTATTTATAAATGGATTCACACAAAGGGGAAGGTGGATTAAGACCTGAACATGTCTCTCGTGGGGTACATGACTCATTCCCCAACACTGCCCTATCTACCACTTTGCTTTGCTGATTTTAATCAGTATCCTCTCACTGTCATAAATCTTTTTTTAAAATATTTTTATTGCTAAAACTTAATGTACAAATATTCTTAGCATACAAACATTCCATACATGGTGTATAATCAGTGGCTCACAATATCACTGCATAGTTGTGTATTCATCATCATGGTCATTTTTCAGAACATTTTCATTACTCCAGAAAAGAAATAAAAAGAAAAAAGAAAAAACACATATATATCATACCCCTTACCCCTCCTCTCATTGACCACTAGTATTTCCATCTGCCCAATTTATTTTAACCTTTGTCCCCATAGTATTTATTTCTGTATTAAAAAATTATTTTTAATGAGAAAAATCTTCACACACATACTTTCTAGACATGGTGCACAATTGATGGCTCATAATATCATCCCATAGTTGTGTATTCATCACTATGATCATTTTTTAGAAACTTGCATTATTCCAAAAAGAAATAAAAAGAAAGAAGAAAACACTCATACATATCATACACCTTACCCCTTCCTCTCATTGACCACTAGCATTTCTGTCTACCAAATTTATTTTACCCTTTTCCCCCATTATTTATTTATTTTTATCCCTGCTTTTTTTAATCACTATTTTTTTACTCATCTGTCCATACCCTGGATATAAGGAGCATCAGAAATGAGGTTCTCACAATCACACAGTCACATTGTAAATGTTACATCTTTATACAATCACCTTCAAGAATCCAGGCTACTGGAACACAACTCAATAGTTTCAGGTACTTCCCTCTAGCCACTCCAATACACCATAAACTAAAAAGGGATATCTATATAATGCATAAGAATAACCTCCAGGAAAACCTCTTGACTCTGTTTGAAATCTCTTAGCCACTGACACTTTTTTTTTTCTCATTTCTCTCTTCCTCCTGTTGGTCAAGAAGATTTCGCAACCCCTTGATGCCAGTCCTGGCTCATCCTAGGATTTCTGTCCCACATTGCTAGGGAGATTTAAACCTCTGGCAATCATGTCCCACATAGCAGGGGAGGGCAGTGAGTTCACTTGCCATGTCAGCTTAGAGAGAGGCCACATTTGAGCAACAAAAGAGGTTCTCTGGGGGTGGCTGCTAGGCCTAATTTTAAGTAAGTTTAGCTTATCCTTTGCAGAAATGTTTCATAGGGGTGAACCCCAAGATCAAGGGCTAGGCCTGTTGATTTGGTCGTCCCCACTGATTGCGAGAATATCAGAAATTCTCCAAATGAGGAAGTTGAATATTTTCCTCTTTTTCCCCATTCCTCCAAGGGGTCTTGCAAATGCTTCTTTATTCACTGTCCAAATCATTCTGGGATTCATAGGGACATCACACTAACCTGGCCAAACCAACAAAATGTCATGCCCTATTCAAGATTCCGTGTACTTATGGTGTTCAACTAAACTGACCATATAAGTTAAATTAGGAAATGCACTACCTGTAATATAAATTTTGCACCAAACAAATATCTCTTCCTTTAGTCTCACACAGAAGTCAAAGTTTTAAAATATGGATGATATCACCCTTTACCCGGTCTTCTGATATACCTAAGTCCTATCCAGATCAGCTTCATTCATATCTCTACTCGATGTCTGATCACTTTTCAGCTTTTTAAACAGTTCCTGTGTGGAATACTATTGACTTTCATAGCTTCAGAGCTCTAACTCTGAGTCTGAGGTGTCGCAGCAATACCCAAGGTTTCTGGGAAAGACCATGTTATATACAAACAGCTCAGCATCTCAGAGTTTAGAATTACCACCGTAATAAATCTTAACC
The DNA here is from genome assembly GCF_023851605.1 of Tamandua tetradactyla. NCBI lineage: Eukaryota > Metazoa > Chordata > Mammalia > Pilosa > Myrmecophagidae > Tamandua > Tamandua tetradactyla. The sequence continues at coordinate 31,290,570 of NC_135333.1, forward strand.
ATGAGCATAATGGCTTTTCTCAGTTCTGTGAGTTCTTACAGCAAATCATTGAAACTGAATCTTAGAGACCCCTAACACACTTTTTCAAGTTTTGTAGTGAAAGGAGTAAAGAAATGAGTTATTTTGGGAGGAGGATATTGGCTCAAGGCAGGGGGAGTTGGGATCTTGTTTAAGGAAGGAGAATGTAGGGAATATTTGCATTCCACTGGGTTGACTAAGTAGGCAAGAAGAAGTTGGTAATTTTGAAGCAATGCTCTTCAGGAGGTGAGGGCCGTGGATCCAGCATACAAGTGTCTCTGATAGGAGCACGGACAGTTAATTCAGAGTGACAGGAAGGAAGCCCGAGGATATGGGGACAGCGCAGGTCTGTGGGTTAACTCGGTGGTGATGAAGAGGGAAGGCTGGACTGGCTGTTTCCTTAATGCAGGATGAGGTAAGGCTGCCCCTAAGCAGGTAGAGGTGGGGGTGGAGGGCTGTAGATTTGAGGAGAGAGCATCTGAAATAGCCATTTTGGAGAGCAGGGAATCAAACCAGGTAAATGTGCTAAGATGGCAGGGGAGTGTGAAACACCCCTTGGAGAGCTCAGCCATGAATTTAAAATGAGATGGTCAACACGAGCCGAACCCTGTGCTTTTGTGCATCAGTGTTCAGCTCTGAAGGTGCAGGTATGAAGCACGTGGACAGCTGGGCTCAGCCGGGGTGGAACACGGCCAGCTGAGTGGGACAGAAGGGAGAAAGGGTGTTTGCAAGTAAATCAGTGCAAAGGGAGGATAAACAAGACGTACTTGTCTGCAGCTTAATTTTGCTTAGTGGTAAGTATTTAAAAGCATCTTTATTTTAAAACAAATCTAGATTCATCCTGGAATACAATGTAAAAAAAGCATGCGCATTTTCCAGGTTGCTCAGTAGAACTGAAATACAATCTTTTCCCAGGTGAAGTGCTACTTCCAGTTATATCTTCTGGCCCTCATGGGGTTGAATTCAGTCTTGTTGGGAGTTTGGGGAGCTTTTGAAAAGTCTGGAGAACCCCATCCTACTGGTGTGATCATGCAATGCCCCTGACTGGCACTCCAACCATTTCCCAGGGGTCGTCTGAATACAGAGCCCAAGCAAGAGCGGTGGCAATTTTATTAGGGCAGGAGGGCAAGGCCTTTGTGCCCCCAGGGTGATGTGAACAGGGAGGGCTAAGGACTAGATCGAGGCTCCCCCAGGGATGGGGTGGGTGCTGGGTGGATAGGGTGAGTAGTGGACTCTGATGCTGGTATGGGGAGGCCCTGCCCTGCACCCTACCCCATGTTCCCAGGACCCCCAATGGGAGGCAACAGTCTGGGGGATCAGGTAAGTGACCCAGACAGTGGGGGCCCAGCGTGCAAGGGACCCAGTTCCTGGAACTGGGGCACAGGGTGGGGATGGGTGCTAGGAAGGAGGCCAAAGCCCAGTTCTCAGAACTGGGACAGCTTCCATGTGGGACTGTCCTTCCTGCACACATCCTGGGGAACGGGGAGCGTCTGAACCTGGAGGAACCTGGAGGAACCCTTCAGGTTGGGAGAGGGGCTGTTTGGGGTTGGGTGAAACTCGGGGCCGTCCAGGGGCAGACGTCTCTTCTGCCTTTACCTCCTCCCTACCCAGCAACCCCCGGCATAGCCTGAGCCCTGCAAAGAACAGTCTCAGAATAAACGTCATGTTTATTTTGAACATTCAAATTTACAAAAACAAAAAAGTAACAAAACTGTGACTTATATCATACACGCACACCCATACACACACAGGTTGCATGTCAGGTCAACTTATGTACAAAATCAGGTGAGGAGAGAGAGGGGGATGGGTTCCTGGGGGAGGTGGGTCTGCACAGGGTGCACTGATCTCATGGTGACACGCAACTTGCCGTGCTTGTCACGGCTTGGCCCGGCCCGGCCCCACGTGACACCCTTCCCCACCCAGCAGGGTCAGGGGTCAGGGGTCAGGGTGGGTGCTGCAGGTGGAATGGTGGGCAGCTGGGATGAAGAGGGGCAGAAAGTGATCCCATCTCCTGGGATCCACTTTCCTCGGGCCAAAGGTCCTGGGAAACACAGAAAGGAGGAACCAGTTTTGGGGGAAGAGGGGCATTTTGTCATGGAGAGAGGGTTGAACCCAGAGTCAGAAATGCGGGTTCGGGTCTTCCCGAGTCTCAGCCATGTGAGCTCAGCTAAGCCGTCCACCCTCCCTGGCCGTGGCTTCCTCATCCATCCAATGAGGTTTTGGCCCCTCTCAGAGCCCTTCCTGCCCAAATCTGTGGTCTGAGGTCATGCACAGCTGTGGCAAGGAGATTCGCACCCTTGGGATGTTGGCTGGGACTCCATGTACCACAAAAGTGTGTGTGTGGGGGGTCTGGCAGGTAACAGCTGTAAAGCACCTGGCACAGGGCTTGGTCCAGAGCAGGCATTTGAGAAATTTCAGTCTCTATTTCCCTGCCTGGGACTCTTGGGGGGACATTCCAGCTTCCTTTACCCTTTCAGCACTCCTAGAAATCCAGCCATGTTAGAGAAGGGCTGGGGCTGTTGGGCTCAGAGGGAGTGCCATCCCCTGCTGGAGTGGGCTGATACCCTGCCAATGGCCTTACCCAAGGTGGAGGGATCCTGGTCCAAGGGCTGGCCCCTCCTATGCCTCTGTCCCTCTACCAACCCCCATGGGCTGGGGAATGAGGTCAGACACATCCCTTCAGGCTGAAACACTCCAAGGGTGATGGTGCCCAAATCTCACCCACAGAGTGGGAGCAGGGGGATCCCATCCCTTTGGGCGGAAGGGTGAGCCTTGGCTCTAACCTGCCTTGGTTTGAAATCTGGGCTCCATCACTTGCAGGCTGATTGACACTGGGCAAGTTACTTAACCTCTCTGTGCCCCAGTTTTCCATCTATGCAATGTGGCTAATAGTCCCCAACGGTATAACTTGTGTTGGGAGGGTGATGAGATAGTGCCCATGAAGCACGGCACAGGGCCTGATGCTTTCAAGGGCATGACAAATGGGGCACCATCATCGTTGTTACCAGGGTAACTCAGGGGCATGGCTGAGCACTGCTTTTAGCGCCTGGTTTGCTGTCTTCTTGCATATACCTGAAGAGGCCAAGGAAGATATCAGACTGGAGGCCAAAGCGTGGATGTTCAGCATATGTTTGTAGAATGATAAATGGATGTGGGGAGGGTGGAACTTTGGGGCTTTCACCTTCCTGGAGTGGCAATGGGGTCCCAGGCCCCTCACCAATGACCCAGATTCAGAGCCTGTACCCCAATGTCTCCATTTGTTCTGTTCCCTCTGGGAGACTGACCCGGGTGAGTGCAAGGAACCACGCTCAGCTGCCAGCGGTCTCATTATACCCGTGAGGAAGCAGAAGGGACTTGGGGTGGTGTGTCTGAATGGGTTCAAGTGACCAAATGGTGTCAACTCCCTTCTAAGGCCTGTCCCTCCTGTATCTCCTCTACTAAAGCTACTTCCTTCAAAACAATAACAGAGACCCAAGAAAGCCCAATGTCCCCGAGAGCTATATTCTAAGTTCTGCCATCACCCCAGCAACAGCATGTATCATTATGGATGAGACACCTGACCCAGCACTCCAGCTGATGTCACTGGCCGTTACTGGAGCAACCTAGGTCTCAGCAGGTTCTGGCCAAAACACACCATTGCTCCCTCCAGGAGGAGTTGGATCAGAGAGGTGGAATAATCTGTTCGTGCTCTTGAAATGGAAAACAAGGATCTGGGGGCTAGAGGCCACAAGGCTTGGAGAAGATTCCATGGCATAAGGCCCCTCAGTCTCCAGTCCCTGCATCAGGCCTCAGGCCAAGTGGCCAGGGGAATAGATGGGGAGAATAAGAGAAGGAGGCAAAAGACACCAGTATCCACTTGAGTCCGGTAGCCTGAAGCTTCCCAGATGTTAGTGATAGGGGTAGGGACACCTCTGTGCCTATCTCTCTGTTCCTGCCAGAATGCCCAGGAATCACTCCCTTTCTTCCCCCCATCTCTGGGTGGGGGGGGGGGCATGTGCCAAGATGCTTGGGTGTTGCTTAAAGGAAGATGTCCCGGTTATGCTGGACAGTATCCTGACCTCACGACGTCCATCTTCTTAGGTGTGGTCTGGACTCCAAGATCTTCAAAGGCAAGCAGTATGGTATGTGGGGAAGAAAGCTGAAGAGAGAATCAGAAGCCCTGGATTCTAGTCCAGGCTCTGCCCCATTGTGCTGGGTGATCCTGCACAAGTCACTTGCCCTCTCTGAGCTCTTTCCCATCTGTATACATAAGAAGTCAGGCCAGATAACATTTCTCATGTCTGACCTTCTTCCACTCTTTTAGTGGGTGAGAGTCAAGGGTAGGGACAAGGAAGCCACTGGTCCTTTGATGCACCCTTCGGCAGGCAAGGGTATCAGGATGGAGGGATCCAAAAGGACATGGTTTTTTACATTCTCATGCATGAGACTGGCCTGCCTCGACCCTTGCCCTTGCCCCTGACTTTCTGGAGCCATCCACTGACCCTTATCCATGCCTTGCCTGTTATCATCTGCTGCCCAGTCCCAGGACCTACCCCTCCTTTGCTCCTTGGTTACCAGGGAGGTTTTCAGGTTAGTTTTATCCTATTACAGATCATGTCACATTCAATCTGGAAGGACCCTCAGAAATGACCAAAGCAAAGACCCTGGCTCAAGGATGTAAAAGCCCAGCCTCACAGAGGGCGGGGACTTACAGAAGGGCACACAGCTGCTTAGCAGCAGGGCTGGCTAGGAACCAATGGCTCCTCCTCCTCCTTCAATGCTCTGCCTCAAGCTGGTCCCAGCCCAGGCTGAAATGGTCCAGGCCTTGTCCTCGGCATAGAGGGGGAAGGGGTGACAGTGGGCAACAGCTGTGGGCAGGCACAAGGGGAGACCATAGCCGTTTGTCCTCTCAGGCTCTTGGTCCCTAGTCTGGGCTCGGCTAGAAAGACCATGTCCTTGGGGCTGGGCCAGGCATGGAATCAACACTTGAGCCACTGCACACAAACAAATGAAGAGGAAGGAAGAGAAGAAGGAGGAAAAGGAGAAGGGAGAGGGAAGAGTAGGGGAGCCTCCATCAAGGTTTTGCTGCCCTTGACTGGCAGCTGACAGAGAAATGGGGGTGAGGGGTCTGGGCCTCAGTCCTTTGTCATCCCCTTCTCAGCCAGGGCACTGCTCTACCACCTGCACTGGTCACTGCCGCATGGGGGCCAGGAAGACAGACAGCCACTGCCACCACTGAGACAGTGGGTTCTTTCCTGTCCTCAACTCTTTGGGGGGTGCCACTGAGATTAGTGGAATCAGATGAGATTGATGGGATAGGGCAGGGTGGGGGTAAGAGATGGCTCCAGGATGAGGCATGGAGAATGGGCAGAGCTATGGACATGACTACCCAATCCCCAGTCCCTGCCAGACTCTGGACTCACCCAGGCTTAACCTGGTGACTTGAGCTGTTTGTCCCCATTCAGGTGGGGATAGGGGACAATTGCAGAGCAGGGCATTCTGTAGATGTGGGTAAAGGTTAGGGGAAGGAGAAAACAGGAGACATGGCTGGGAGTGGGGCAGGAGGGGTGGCCAGTGCGTGCATAGGCTGAGAAGGGAAAGTGCCCCTCTTGAGGTCCCCGAAGTGGTAGGCAGGAGAGGGGCCCTGGATGAGGTGGCCCCTCATGCCTTGGCCCTCCCCTTGCAGACATCGAAGGTGATCTTCTTTGCACCCCCAAAGGGTTCCACCAGCTTGTCTTCCCAGGGGAGGACGTTGCCCAGCAGTGGCCCGGTACAGTTGGCAATGCCCAGGACCTGAGCAGGTGTCAGGATGTGGTCCCACAGGTTAAACTGGGCAATGTCACCCACGAAGGCCTGGGTGGCATCGAACCGGCCTCCCAGAGTGTCCTGATCCAGGAGAGCAGCAGAGAAAGGATAGAAAAATGGAGTGAGAAGAGACAAGCAGGGTGACACAGAGATGGAAGGTCTGGTCCCCAACGAAGCCCTGTCCCAAGGTTCTAGCTCTTTGGGCAGGTCTCTGCCTTCTCTGGGCCTCATTGTGGCCACCTGTAAGATGGCAAGGTCAGACTGAGTGATCACTGAACCTCTTTCCAGGTTCCCTCCGCCCAGCCCCTCCTCCTCAGGGGCCCTGGGGGGGTGGATATTGGCTTGGGTCCCCAGCTCCAATCCCAACCAATACCTTACCTGCTCCTGACCCAAGATAAGGATCCCATGAGGCTTGATGGGGTGCCATGCAGCCAGGTTCTCACCGGAGCCCCGCAGCTCTCCATCCTGGTAAGCAGACCACAGACCGTCCCGTGTGGTCCAGGAGATGCAAATGTGGTGCCAGCTGTTGTCCTTCAGGCTCAGGGGCAGCTGGGCCACCTGGACATAGGATCCCCCAAGCCCAGGTCAGAGGTGCCACAAGGCCAAGGCTGCAGCAGTACTGGGGGAGGGGGGACACCCATGTCCTTCCTTCCAGGGATGACCCAAGGCGTGGCCCTCCCCTTCCTTCCAGCCCAGCATCTTTTCTTGCCCACTCTTTCCTCTGATCCCCACAGACCTAACCAAGCAGTTCACTCAGATCACAAGGGACTATTCAGCATTGGTTTTCAGCTGTTTCCTGGTAGTTTATTCACGTTGTAACAGGCTAGGAAACTCAGTAGGGTGGGGTTGTCTCATAGTCCTATTTTTCCCCGAACACTTCATGTAGTGCCCAGCACATAGCTAAGGATCAGGAAGTACTGGCAGCAGGGGGATGAGCCTGAGCTGGGCGCAAGGGGCAGAACTGGGCCCTGACTCTGCTCCACTCCTCTGTGTGACCTTGGAGAGACTGCTTTCTCTTCCCTAGACCACAGTTTTCTCATCTATAAAGTGACGTCAGGCAAGAGATAGCAAATATGCAATCACTACCTCTTCCTTCATCCAAGGCAGACATGGCTAATCGATCCTGAAACTAAACTGAGCCTCAGGATCTTTCTCATCAAGATGCTATGGAAAACCCCTGCTGATTGACTTCAATTGGACTGTGAGATGAAAGGCCCTTGCTCTCTGTGGAACTGCTGCTCCCAAAGGGCTCATTGATCTCGAAAGGTCTCTGAAGTCACAATTTAATGTAATGGTCTCTGATGCCTAGTTGGTGCCAGGCTTTGTCCTGACGCTGGGAATATGGACCTGGTCCTAGCCTTAAATGAGCAGAGTCCACACAGGAGAGAAGGACTTCAAGGACAATATTATCAGGGAAAATAACATGGGGGCCGTATAAGAGGTATAGAGGCTGCCAAGGCCCAAAGAATGAAGGGGATATGGGCACAGAGGACATAGCATCTAAACATGTCTGTAAAGGCAGTGGAATCTGAGCATTTCACTGCAAGGCAAACCAAGTGGACGGCAGAGCAGGAGCAAAGGCTTAGGGGTTGCGATCAAAGAACAGGGAGAAGCCTATTTGGTGCTCAACAGGACTCTAGAGGTTCCCGGAACAGGGCTGCCTGGTGCCCTGTCCAGGGTGCTGAATTCCTTCCATTGGAAACTGGGCTCAGACTGTGAGCAGCTCCAAGTATGACAGCCAGGAGGTGTATGAAGGGAATGCGGTAGCAGGATCTAGATGTAGTCCAGCTACCATGATCTTCTTAGGGTCTAGTGGGCCACAAGATAAATCACTAGCCCCTGGACCCATCTCCTTCCTTTTTCTCCAGGATGCCCAGGAAAGGCAGGTGGCTCAATGGGGCCATGGCTGGTGATGGGTGGGGGGTGAAATGTGGTATCTGCATTTCCAGGTGGTCTCAGAAGCCCACCGTGCTTGCAAGATTCAAAGCAGTGTGCTACTCATGGGGAGGGTATTGGTGGGGATTGTGGGTGGTAGGAGTCTCCCCTTCTCTCAGCCACGCAATCACCATTTCCCTGCCACATCAGCTCCCACCCAAGACCTGGCTTTGTCCTTCATCTGACTGGGCCAGAGAAAGGGAATGTGGTCATGGGGAAGATGAATGGCCCAAGGGAAGAACAGGGTAAGGGTTAAGAGGTGTCTCCTGGAGCCTGAGACCCACATCCCATCATCAGCCCTTTGCCAGCTGTGTGGCTAGTACATGTTGTTTTTCCCCTCTGGGTTTTAGCTTCTCCATTTGCAAAATGGGGGCAATGATGGTCCCTACTTCCCAGGATATTGTAAGGGTCAAGTGTGATAATGTGTGAAGTATTTATTGGCCTGGAATAATAAAAATAGCTCATATTCATCAAGGCTGGCGAATACAAGGCTCTGTTAAAAGCACTCCACATGTATGTAAGTCGCTTGACCCCCACCACAACTCTGTGAGATAGGGACTCATCATTCCTGCTATATAGATGAGGAAACTGAGGCACAGGGAGGGTAAGTGACTACTCTAAGGTCACACAGCAGGTAAGTGGCAGAACTAGGATCGAAATGCAGCACATCATTGAAATGATGACCCAGGCATCATTCCATGCTCCCTGAGTGGGAAGGGGTGGAGAGGATGGTTCCAGCAGAACAGTGGGGCTAAGGGGTCTGCCAGCTCTCTCTCCCTCCCCAGGCAGGCCCTTGGACCTCACTTCTATCTCTCATTCTTCGAATGAACAGAGGCCAGGGAAGCAGGCACCTCCAGCCCTGACCCTCATACCTGGGTCATGGTGGGGGTGGGGGAAGACCCTTAATCTCTGTGAGCCTCGTGTGCCTCCTCTGTGAAATGGGAGCAAAACCACCCACTGTCTCTATGAGGCCCAGCCTGTCTTTATGTTCCCAGAACTCAGCTGGGCCCTCGGGTAGCATTTAATGCCTGCTGAACGTGTTGAGCGGGAGAACAGGAAAAGCTCCCCACCCAGTTGGATGCTCTGGAAGGGTGAGCCCTGCCCTCCCCACCCTGCTCGCCCTCCCCGCCCTGTGCCTGCTTGCCTTGTCGTTGATCAGCAGCTCCATGGGGTCGTGGCCCGTCTCCAGCAGCACAATCTCGTTGGCCTGCCCAGAAACCGAGTAGGAGAACGGGGTGCCCTGGCCAGTGCCGCCCGACCTGGACCGCAGCCACATGCAGGTGGTGAAGGCGTAGAGCTCGGGCAGCGTCTTCCGCACGCGGGCATACATGTAGTTGTTACGGATGGGGATACTGATTTTGAAGGTGTCCGGGTGGATGGAGGCTGGGGACCCTGCGGGGGAAGGGCAAGGCGGACGTGGTGGGGGTCTGTGGACACTGGCGAGGGTGGGGCGGACAGGTAGCACTCCAGCCCAAGGGCTAATGGTTCCCAGGCACCTGCTATGTGCCAGCCTGAGCCATGTAGGTTCCCAGCCCTCTGGACTCAAGCCTTCATGCTTCAAGGAGTGGTTAAAGCCCAAGGGCTCTAAGCCTGAGACATCTGGGGTTCAAATCTTGCTTCCGCCAGTTACCACTCCCATGTCCTTCAACAAGTCAAACTCAACCTCTGTGGGCCTCTGCTTCCTCTGTAATATTTCCTCCCTCCCAGGGTTATGAAGGTTGGACGGGACAAAGTATATAAAGAGTCTGGCCCAGAAAAAAAATGCTCAATAAATGTGAGCTCTTTTATCATCTTTCAGAGTTCTTTGTGCATTTAATCTTACAAGGACTGCATAGTGTTTTTAACATGCTGGCTACTGCTCTAAGGCCTTTAACACATATTCTGTCATTTACTCCTCATTACCCCCCCTACAAGGTAGGCACTCTCTATTTTACACAAAAGGAAACCGTGGCACAGAGAGGTTCAGTGCTCCAGGCCTCTCAGCTACTGAGTGGCAGAGCCAGGATTTTAACAAAACAGTGTTGGGTTCCCCTGGTCTCTAAGAGCTCCGCTCTTCTAACGTGGAGCTTCTGGGATTCAATGTCTTGAATCAGGGGGCTTCCCATGGGGGGTAGATTGGGAGTATAAACCCACCGCACCACCCCTGCAGAGTAGGAGGCCTCGGGCACTGCCATCTGCCTGGCACCTCCGGATTCCTGGGAGGCAAGAACCAGCTGGGTGCCCCTTTCTCTAGGCCCCTCCCCTAGCTGGTTGATAAGAGCTGTGGGTAGTGGGTGGGGCTTGGGGTTCCCAGGTCTCACTGGAGCTTGGAGTGGAGGCTGATGTGGCACATCATGTTGAGAGGAAGGGGCTTAGAGACGGCCTCTCGAAACCCATTTCAAAGAGAGAAAATTGAGCCCTGAGAAAGGAAACGACTTGCCCACGGGCACAGAGACATACAGCCCAGACTCCCTTCCCTATGCCCTGCAGTCTCTTAATGGGGCGTTTCCCCCAGTCCCTCAGCAGTCCTGGTGTAGGAATGATTAGGACCAGCCCAGCACCAGGACTGGGTCAGGATTGGGGTTGCCTTTCCTGCCCCCGTGCTCCAGCCAGGAGGCCAGCCCCGGCACCCATCAGGCCCGTCTGTCCTCTGCAGCCGTGCCTCTGCTATGGCTCCTCCACTCCAAAAGTCATCTCTCCATCTCTGCTACATGTGGCCCACTCCCTCCAGGCAGTCCTCCTGGATTTCCTCCCTCAGAACTCATGTTCTGCATATAAGCACATCCCACCTAATCACTCATGTTTTCTCTGGTTTCCCCCAGTAAGCCCCCTTAAGAGCAGGCTCCGTAAGATGTCAAAGCTGAAAGGCCTCTGAGAGCTCAGACTTCTAAATCTCCATTTCTCAGTTGAGGAAACTGAGGCCCAGGGAAGGGAAGTGGCCTCCCAAGGTCACAGAGCAAGTCGCTGACCGATGTGCTCATGCCTGCTCACTGTCCATGATGGCATGTCTCTCTGACGCCCTGGCAGTGGCAGGCCTGGATGTTGAACAAACGACAAAAATCCCAACTGATTTTTCGAAAGGGCTAATTTTGTGGGTGGTGAAATGCACGGAGTTTGGAGTTCAGACAGACTTTGTGTGAGGTGCTATGTGGCTTCGGACAAGCCCACTGATCTCCTGGATCCTCAGTTTCCCCATTTGCAAAATGGGGATAATAACTGAACTGTCCCTAAGCAGACCGTGAGGATTAAAGCAGCTAGTGTGTGAAGTCATTATTCCACTCTCAGAATACAAAAAGTGCTGAAAGTGGTAACAGTTAATGGCAATTACGAGGATGACAGCAATACCCCCCAATCATTTTCTCCCTCTTGTGTTTGGTAGCCTCCTCCCTACCATTCCGTCCAGCTTTAGCTTCTTTTTCGAGTGCACCTGCCACGCCCTGGACCCATCCAAGGCCCGAGGCCCAGCCCGTCATACCCTCTACAGGGGCCGGAACCCACCATGCTCCAGCTCAGCCACCCGGTCCTGCAGGCCGCCCAGTTCCTTCTCCACCTCCTGCCGCTGCCGGTGGCTACTGTGACTGAGGGCCGCCCGTTCCTTCTCCAGCACCAGCACCTTGGCCAACAGCTGCCCCTCCAGTTCGTCCATCTTGGAGTGCAGGGTGGTGGGCACAGCAGGGGCTGGGGCCGGGGCAGCTGAGAGGTTCACACGGGTCGGGAGCTCCTGCTGCTCACCAGGAGAGAAAAAGGGGCACGTGAGGTTACTTGGAGTGAGGAAGGAAAGACGCAGGGAGCCCAGAGATGCCACCTGCCCTGCAGAGTGACCCCAGGGGAGCCTCCCGATATGCAGAATGGGGTGGCCCCCTTGACACTGAGATGGCTGCCTACAGGAAGCTGCTGGGAAGTGAGGAGCGCAGGACTTCTCTGCCGCTTTCAAACTTCTCCTCTCTAAACCCAAGAGAAACCAATTTTTCTGATTGAAACCTCCTTCAAAAGCACATTTCCGATTAAGACAGTTGAAACTAGAGATAGACAAGTTTCCAACAAAGCCTCTCTGCGTCGTGAAACTCTTGGATGAAAACTGCCCACACTTGGTACAGCAATATAGCACCAGCAAGAATAAAAGTGAAACCCGTCTTAAAGAAACAGTCCTCGAGTGCTTTTCTACAGTTTTGCCGGAGTGCAAGGTAGATTTGAAATAGGGTTAAGTTCTAGTTCTTAAGAACCAACACTCCTAAAAGATTTAGAAAGAAAGTTTTCAACATCATCTAGTTAAAGAAGACTTGTGTTAGAAGACTTTTTAAAAAAGTGTTTTTTGAATACCATTAAAAATGCTTTTATTCAGCATGAATCTGAAAGCAGCTCAGCTTTTCTACCTCAATAAATCTTTGGAAAAACTGAAAATGGCACGGCAAGCCCAACTTCAGGCAACAAATGTTTACGTGGTGCCTTGCAGACTCTGCTTCCAGTGAGCAGAAAATGGACCTGGCTCTCAAGGGCATGTCAATCTAAGGTGGGGAGACCCTGGCAACGGAGTGCTGTAAAAGCTCCCTGGGCAGTTCTAACAGGCAGTTGGGGGTTGGGAGCTCCTGTCCTAGGCTCCCATGACTGGAAGGCTGTACGTAGGTGGGTCTTTAAAGGGGCAGACTGTCATAACCTTCCATCATTCACTTGCCCCATGTCTTTAAGATGGCACTATTCATACAGTGGGAAGACTCAGGGGCTCAAACCAGGAACTTCTGGAGCAGGGCTCCTGTGGAGTGGCCATTCCAGGGTAGGGATGGTTAAGATCCTGGACTCTGGAGTCAGACAGCCCAGGGTTCAAGTCCAGCTCTGAAACCCACTTGCTATGTGTCCCTGGACAAGTCCCTCAACTTCTTTGAATCTGTTTCCTTACATAAAACATGGATCGATGGTACATACTTGGAAGGGCTCAGTGATAAATGGCAACAGATAGAGATTGTTAATTGTGAATTACTGTCTAAAGCACAGTCCCTAAGTTATGCTATCAGAAGTCCCTATTCTGCCTGAGATGAAGGCAAACGAGAACTGAGGCAGGAGCCAGAGGTCCTCGCCTTCCCCTTCCCCTGCTAGAAGGAGCCCCAAAAGTCCAGACTCTGGCTAGGGTGGGCCATCTCTGATGAATATGCCATGGAAACAGAAGAAGGAGATAATAATTCACTGAACTTCTGGGAGCCAGAGGAAACCTTCCGATCCCCCGGCTTCCTCCCTCCTCTAGGTCCCCCAATGACAGACCCAGTGCTTCCACACTCCTCAGAGGGCTGGGCACCTCCTGCCTGGCCTGGCCTGGTCCTGCCTCCAAGTTAAGGCCCCACACATCATCAACTGAATCCTCATGATTCATTCCCTGAGCAAATTTTCAGGGAGCATCTCTTCCGTGCGGGGCACTGTCCTAGGTGCTGAAGACACAGCTGAAAACAAAACAGAACCAAGAAACACAACCTAATGTTTCCTGAGTGCCCAGGGCTTCATGGGGATGACCTGCTGCTTGGGGCAAGGAGAGGACACCTCTCCCCAGTCTGGCTCGCCTGCCCTGGCATTGTTGGTTATATGCTGGATGACACTAGGCAAATCCCTTAACCTCTCTGAACCTACCCATGTGACAAGGGATAAAAGTGTCCCCTGCCTCCAAGTGCTGGGGCAGAGGGTTATCAGTGCAGGCAGTGAAACAATCAGCACCTGAAACATGATCGCTGCCACTGGGCAGTGAACACGACCTTGGGCTGAGCAGTTGGAAGGGCTGACCCTCGGCTCTGTCATTCCACTCTGAGAACAGGGGCAGGTGGAGAAAGCTCTCTTACATCATTTCTCCTCATCTACACAATGGGGCCTTGGAGTGGCCAACTTGCAGATCAACAGATCTGGATGAAATGATGGTCAGGATGAAGTGAGGGTGGAGGCTGCACAAAGTAGGGCTCAAGGCCGCGGGTTTCAGCACTCAGGCTCAGCGGGAAGACCTGAGTGGGCTGCTCTCAGCTGTGGGCTGAGCCCCAGCAGGCCCTTCACCCATGTTTGCTTATCGATTCTGCTTTATGAGTCTGTGAGGTGTGACTCTATTTCATGGGTGGGGGACCTGAGTCAGAGCCCCACCCAGGGTCACTCCGGGAGCACTGCACATCATATAGCCTCTCTCAACCCTGTCCCAAGTCCCTCCGGAATCCCTTCTCCATCTGTCCTATCTTGGGTTCTGCTGGGTGACTCAGAAGGGAAAGGTGGAGTTGCCTCATAGGGCCGGGGGTCTGCTACCAGCTCGAACTCTCATTCCATGTGTGTCTGTGTATGTGTGTGCACATGCGCTTGTGTGCAGCAACAGGCAGGACTCTTGTGCACTTTTTTTTGAAAGCTTTAAGCACTTCCCTCTCCCTCCCTCTTCATCTGCCAGTGGTGGGAAAGAACTGAGGATCAACTCTTCATCATTCTGGGCTGTGAAATGGGAAAATGGGATGCAAGCTACTGAGGTGGTCCAGGCTGGTGCTGGTAAGGGACCCCAGGAAGTAGTCAGAGGTTGCACCTTCATCCTTCACCCACCTCCTATGCCAGAGATCATGGCTGCCCATCCATGGAGATGCCTGCTTGGGCCACCTGGCTGGGATGGAGGCCAGGTGAGGTGGAAGTGGAGATGGAGGTGGACGGATGACCAGCTCCATCCCCTTACACTAATCTTTGCTGGTCTGAGAGCTCCTTCTAGCCCCTGAGGTGCCTACAAATCCCAGCTGTGGTATGGTCTAACCACAAAGCCTCAGTCTCCTCTTCTGAAGAATGGGAACGATGGGCCTTAGCTGACGGGGAGCTCCCAACCTCCAGAGCCCCTACTTTTCCATGGATGGATCCTCGAGAGAAAAAGGGACAGCCACCAGGCTGCATGTGAAGTGGCTGGACTTCTGGAAACTTTAGGCAGAGACAATTGGCTCCCAGGGTGCATTTTCATCTCAGTGCTGAGGGGCCATAGCAGGGTCTCCTGGGGCCCCGTGCTCTTCTGTCTCCCAGCCTCTGCCTGAACACCCTGGTTCCATGCCCTCCTCTGTGCCAAGCATGGCGTGAAGAACACACTGCCGAATGTGGCGGTGTGCCAGGCCCGAACTGGGCACTTCACATGTATTTAGATATGAATCCTCACAGCCACGGGTGGGGGTTGCCACTTTCATTATCCCTGTTTCACAGATGGGGAAACCGAGGCAGACGTCCTTTTGAATTTTCTATGACAATGGGACTGGGCAAAGCCCACATCCCTGAAGCTAACACCTCTCTCTCCAGCAAAGCCTCCTCCCTCTGTGGGGCCATTTACACGGCTGCTGTGGCAAGGAGAGGCTGGGTGGGCTGAGGGAGGCGGGAGCACAAGCTGTTCTGCTGTCAAAGCTGCCAGGAAGACCAGGGAGGGGGTGGGCTCCCTGGATCGCGTGTGGCCCCTTCCGCCCCTCAGCATCTGATTAAGAACACGCTCCCCCCCACACCCCATTCCCATCTGCTGCCGGCCTGGGCTGTGCCAACTGGGCCTCAGCCTCAGATGGTGGGGGATGTGGGAGGGGTGACGTCGCCATCACCCCCACTCAGCTCCTGACGGGGCAGGGAAAGGGGGGTCAGATCCTCCGGCCTGTCCCGTTGGGAATCCGGGGCAGAGCCTCATGTAAACCCAGAAACGAGGGTTCTCGGCCTCTAATGTGTGGGCTCCTTCACCTCCAGACAGCGATGCTGGCCACAGCAGCCGTCCTCCATTGGCACACCCCCTGTGCCAAGTGCCACACCCCAGGGGCCCTTTACAGCCATCACAGGAGCCCTCTCAACAGCCTGGGAGGCAGGAGGGGCTGAGCCTCAGGGTCACCCAGCTGCGAAGTCACAGAGCCAGGACTCCAGCACAGGCCCACCTGATTCCAGGGCCTGTGCCCACCTGTCCGTCCTACCCTGAAGGTCTGGGCCTCAGTTCGCTGCTCTGCCAAGCGAGGACAGTGCCACAGCCCCGGGGGGCGGGAGAAGAGGTTCTGTGGCTGTGAGAAGCCCAGTGGGCTGTGTCATGTCAGGGTGCAGGGCACAGAGGAGGCGGGTGAGGGGGCCTTGCCGGGGAAGACCCGGCTTCCTCATCCCCAGCCCCCAGCCCCAGGGGCTGCTCCCTCCCTGCGTGGAGAAGAAGGCCCCAGGCTTTAGTGGTAGGGTCCCACTCTCTGCAGCTGGGGAGGGTGGAAAGGGTCAACAGGCTTTGGGGCAGCAGGGGCAGTCAAATCTCCTCGCCTCGCCCATCCAATCCCCTCCCCCACCATGTCCTATGGGTTCTACCATCACTGCCCAGGTTTACACCTGGTTATGGCAGGTTGCCATGCTTCAGTTTCCCAGTTGGCACAACAGGTACCATGATAGACCTATTCAGGGCACTGTAGCAAGGATTAAGTGAGTCCATGGAGATAAGGCTCCCAGAGTCGAGCTGGCACATAAAGTGCTATATCGAAGTCAGCTGTCATTGCTACTATTATTATTATCACCCATATCTCTTGAAGGGGTTCATCTTTTTCCAATCTGCCCCTTAAATCTTTTTGTTTCATCATTTCATTGAGAAGAACTAGCTAAAGGAGAACACACACCAGTTTGGTACCATTCATTTAAAGTTGTAAAACGTTCAAACGTGTTACGTACAAGCAAGGGGGATAGGAGGAGGGAATGAGCATGTGGGGTAGGTAACGCCGGACGCAGGTCATGGGGAGCCACTCCTGGGACTGGGGGGCCAGGGCTGGGGCTGGGGATGTTGGGCGGGTCAGTGGCTGGTTGGAAAGGCTCTAGGTCTTGCGCCTGGGTGGACAGGTGGACGGCATTCTTTATAGCCTTTGGGTTGTCTGAAATGCTTCACAGTGATTTTCTTTTTTTAAAAAAGGGACAAAATCCCAAAGCAGAATCTCTAATGGTTGCATCTAACCCTGACTCTTAACCGCAGCCTCACGCTGTCCTTCTGCCCCAGTCTACCCCACCCTCCATTTCCTCCATACAGCAGCCAGAGGCAGCCCTCCAAATCCAACCTCATCGCTCTTCTGATTAAAACACTTTAATAATCTTTCCTCCATGGTTTGGACCTTCAGCCCTCACGACCTGACCCACCCCCAACCAAAAGTTCCTCCATCCCTTGACAGCCCTGAGCTGCTTCTCATCCCCAGGGCCTCCACACATGTGGTTCTTTCTGCAAGGAACACTCTTCCCAAACCCCCGCCCCCCCGGCCATGCCCGCTCATCCTACAGATGGCAGCTTCCGGGCCGCCTGAGCTAAGGTGCACCAGAGGGAAGGGAAAGAGTCCTGAGGGCCTCTTCATTCACCCACTAGGGCAGCAGCCACATGTCCTTCCATCTACATGTGCTATGCAACACAGTGTCACAGTCATGAGCAGGGACTCCCCCATCAGACAGGCGTGGATTGTTTCCAGGCATCCCGCTTCCGAGACCTGGGGCCTTGGGCAACCCTCTGACCCTCTGTCTCTTCATCTGTACAGTGGGGAATCATAATAGTACCTATACTTAGGAACACGAGTAAGGATGTATGTAAAGTCTGATGCATAAGCAGCTGGGGAATGTCACGGCACCACCTGCTGCTACTGAGAAGCAGGAGAACATGGTGAGGGGCGGTGCAGGCCTTGGGGACAGACTGCTTGGACTGAAATTTCAGCTTGGACCAAGGCAAGGTTCCTAACCTCTTTGAGCCTCAGTCTCCTCATCTGTAAAATGGGGGTAGCAATAGTCTTGGGGGTGTGCATGGGATTAATTGTGAGGTCCTCAGGACAAGCCTGGCACAGAGGGTGTGCCCTTGCTCACTGACAGTTACTCAAGCCTGGCTACTGCGGCTCCATGGGCCAGGAGACCCTTGCCTGCCCCAGGCAGCGTGCTCGGTTTTGGTGGGGGGAGCAGGTAAATGCAGCACCATGAATGCAAGAACATGGGCCCCAAATCTCCCAGTCAAGCTGGTGAGGAGGCCAAGCAGAATTTCCTCCAGGACCCTGCTGCCCACTTCATTCTGGATCCAAGTCAGAACACTGCAGCAGAGACTGAGGACCCCCCCCCCCCCCATCACACACTTTAATTGGAAGTCCCGGTTGTGGTCTTGGCTCATCCTCTGCCATGCTGTGTGGCCTCGGGCAA
Organism: Tamandua tetradactyla; assembly: GCF_023851605.1. Taxonomy (NCBI): domain Eukaryota; kingdom Metazoa; phylum Chordata; class Mammalia; order Pilosa; family Myrmecophagidae; genus Tamandua; species Tamandua tetradactyla. Next base: position 31,308,411 of record NC_135333.1, read on the forward strand.
GTCCCTCGGCCCTTCTGAGCCTGTTTCTCCTGGAGTAAAATAAGGGGCCTGGGCACAGGATCACTCCCACTGTGGGTGGGCAGCCTCTGTTCCCATCCCCAGGGTTCAGTGGGGATGAGGTACCCAAGATTGTCCTGGGGAGACCTCACCACATTCTTCACTCGGCGAGGAGAACCAGCCTCGACCTCACTCCACCTCCCACAGGCAAGGACAGAGACGTGACAAAATGACCGATGAATGTAAGAAAAGATATTCAACAGCATGTGTCATCAGAGACATAGAAATTAATGCCATCATGAGTCCACCACACGCCTGCCAGAATGGGGAACGTTTTTGAAACCTGACCATCCATCCCTGTGGTTGGTGAGAGTGTGGAGCATCTGCAGTAGGTGGGAAACTCTTCCAGCTACCTCAGAAAACCACTCGGCAGGACCTACTGAAGCCAACAGATGCTCCTGCTGTTCTTATAAATAACCATGAGAAACGAGGGCTTACAGACACCAAAAGATGTCACGAGAAAGTTTAGAGAAGCTTAGTGCCCAAATAACCCCGAACTAGGAACAGCCATAGTAGAATGGGCAAATTGACTTCGGTAGAGCCATTCAATGGAACACTGCATGGCAATGAGGAGTGGCTCACACGTTAACATGACGGAATGAGAGGGGCATGATGCAAAGTGAAAAATGCCAAAAACAAAGGCTGATTCCGCCTGTATGAAATTCAAACACAGGCAAAACGGATCTATGGTTGTCAACTATGGGTACTGGGTGCTTAATCGTCTGCCATTGCCAGATGAATGTTTTATACAATTGATTGTAAGGCTTACATCACTAAAAACTTTCAGTCTGATTTTTCATTATCAGAGCTCATGTGATAATGTACAAACATACTCTGTGGTGACTAAAGCACTAATCTCAGTACATGACTGGAGTTTATTACAGCATTTCTTTCCCTGTTCACTCTCCTTTTTTTAAGGGTGTCTCTCTCTTTTTAAAGAATATTTTATTGATTCATACATAGTGTACAATCAATGGATCACAATATCAACACATAGTTGTGCATTCATTAGCATAATCATTTTGAGGGTTTATTGGGGTTGGATTATGTCCCCCTCACCAAAGGGCAAGTTCAGGTCCCAATCCTGGTCTTCTGGGTGTGAATCCATTTGCAACTAGGACCTTTGAAGATACCAGTTAGGTGAGCCCAAACTGAACGAGGGTGGACCTTAATCCAATACGGCTGAAGTCCTTATAAGCAAGGGAAATTGGACTTAGGTAAAGAGAAGCCATGAGAGAAGCACGAAGTTGGAAGTCAACAGAACTTGGAAGAGAAAAGATGCCACTAGGAACCGCCAAGGAACTCCAAAGGTTGCCGGCCAGCTAGAAGATACCGATCCCAGGAGGAAGCGAGCCTTCCACCCTCTGACACCCTGAACCAATAAATTCCTAGTGATGAGCCAACGCATTGGATGGTATATGATTTAGGAGGTGGGAAACTAAGACACAGTTAGTATTAACAAAAGGCAAGGAATAGAAAAGTCAACATAAAGGTTTCAGAAGGAGAATTTAAAGAACGCAGACTAGTGATTCTTCAGATATGACACTACTGGATGCGATTCTAAAAGCTCTTATGGACAACTGTCAAACGTGTAAGTCTCCTAAGGACGGACATCGGATTTATAACGCCCTTCTGTGTGTGATGCTCCTGACCTTAATATCGTCTTTGAAAATATTAAATTGAGAATTCTGTTAACACCTATATTATGAATTGGCATATTGTATTACTGCAAAAGATATTTGATTTTTAGCACAATACAAAATTTCTTAAAATACGAACATCTTTTTTTCTAACTTCATTAAAAAACAAACACATTTTCTCATGTAGTAAAAGTTTTCTAATTGATATGAAGAAAACAACTGACCTATGGCAATAGAAGCCAGGACAGTGCTCACTTTCAGGGAAGTTTTGACGTTGGGGGGCCATATGGGAGCCTTCTGGGGTGCTGGAAGGGATTCTTGATCTGGGTGGTGGTTTCAGGGATGAACACAGAAAAATCCATCGAGCTGTTCCCTTAATATCTGCGACCATTATAAGTAAGATGCGAAGGATTTTCCATATCTTGAGTGTAAGATGCGCAAGCAGCTCCCGCCAAGCTTGGAAAGCAGGAAAGGGTCCCTCATCCCAGAACAAGAGGCGCTCTCTGGGGTGTGCTGCCTCCCCATTTGACAGACGGTGGGAACTGAAGATCAGAGAGGAGAAGGGATTTTCTGAGGCTACAGCAAGCAGGTGGCAGAGCCAAGTTTACAAAGCCAGGTTCCAGCTAGAACGCAGAAGCCGCAGCTGGCTGGTGTGTGTGTGTGTGTGTGTGTGTGTGTGTGTGTGTGTGGCATCTTGAGGGCCGCCCAGTGTGGGTGTCCCACCTGGAGTTGGGAGGAGACCAGCTTGCGGAGAAGGAGCCACCTGGGGGAGCAGGTGGCTGGGGTCCAGCTTCCCATATCCTAATATCAGCTGCCATTCATGGGCCCTGTGCCAAATGCTCTACTATCATCTCATTTAGTCTCATGAGGGAGGGATTGTGGTTTTTGTTTTTGTATTTTTATTTTTGTAAGCTGTATGGTGGGGGTCACATTTCATTCTTTTTCCATGTGACCATCCCATTATTGCAGCACCATTTGTTGAATATTTTTTTGGTGAGGGGAAGTGCATGGGTCAGGAATCGAACCCGGGTCTCCCACACAGCAGGCGAGGATTCTACCACTGAACTACCCTTGCACCCCCTAAGGGGTTGTTTGTTAATCTCCACTTTACAGATGACAAAACCGAGCCTGAGGAAGTGAAGCAGCTGTAGGCTGTCCAATGACACAGCTGGGGTTGGAAGCCAGGCGGTCTGGCTCCAGGGTCCATGCCAGGAACGGGACTCCACACTGCGGCTCGAGAGGGAAACCAAGGCAGCGCCCCTCAGCTGGGGCTGGGCAGGAGACTCCAGGAGGGAGGACACCCGCACACAAAAGGCCAACAGACAGACCCACCCCCATCATCTGCTGGCCCTTGGCCATCCCCCCTTCCACCCTGTTCCCTACCAAAGAGGTGGGGTCAGGGAACAGCACCACTGAGATGTGGCCCCCAGATTGGGCAGCACTGGACGAAAAAAGCAAGCTCAACCGACAGACTTCAATAAATCCTCTAAGTCTCTGGGTTTACCCACAGGTTTCCCTGAGAACTGGGAGTCTGGGGAATCTGGGGGCGGACAGGGTGGACAAGGGAGACTGCACACCCCCCCACCCCTGCACAACTCCTCTTCAGGGAGCATCTGCCCAAGAACTTAGAATTTAGAGCCCAGACCAAACCTGGCCTCTCTTCACACCCATTTTACAGAGAAGGAAACCAAGGCCCAGAGACGAGAAAGTGACCAGCCTAAAGGCAAAAGTGAGAGGTACCCAGCTCTGTGCCGCTCCACCTTCCTATTCCAGAGACCATTTGGAGCAGACACGGCACTTTGGGAGCATGTGACCCAATGTACCATTTGGTAGAGAGAGAGAGAGAAGCCAAAGCCGGGGGCAGATGATTTGGCTGGCTGGGTGTCCCCTACCGTCCTGGAGCCTCTTTTCCCTCATCCGTGAGGCCAACTCGATCTAGCTGAAGACTGAACCTGCTGAATAAGCTAACACGTACGGAGCCAGGGCCTAATAAGTGCTACTGAGAGTCTGCTGTGATTATTGTCACCAGAGACCCCATTGGGAGTCTCCTGATGAATTGGCCTGTCTCCAGCAGGACAGGACTTGGAGGGCTGGCCCTCACCACACTTGCTCTTAGTACTAAGGCAGAAACAGGCCAGAGCTGTGTCCAGCAGGCACTGAGCTTCTCGTCTCTCGAGGATGGGTCTAGAGCTAATAATGATGGACAAGGGCTCTGGAGCCAGATACTAGCAGGGTCAAATCTAGGTTCCAAAGCTGTGTGATCCTGGGCCAGTTTCTTAACCTCTCTGAACCTTGGCTTCTTCATAGGTAAAAGGAGGATAGACTCATGCCTTCCTCATAGAGTTTTCATGAGGATTAAATGATATCATGTTCCATGCCTGACTTGAGCTAAGTGCCCAATGAGTGTGAGCTATGATCGTTATTGCAGCAAAATTCGTGGCTTCCGGAGTCTGGGGTCTTCTGTGGACATTATCAGGGTGTCCCTTGCCAGGGCTCCCACTCCAGAGTCATGGGAGGCGACTGGCTTGCCAGGTTGGGCTAAGGATGTGGTTTATGTCAAAAAAATGCTGCTCAAACCAATTCTGAAGTTGCATTTTGCACATATATTAAATTAATGCAAACATGGAAAACCGGAACATGCATACATAGCTGGTTGCCACATACATGGTCTACTCCTTTTGGAAAGTGATTTTTGGCCACAGCCATTAAAAAAAATCAATATTTTTTTTTCAAAAATCTGGCCCAGAGGATATTCCCTCCCTAGGGATTTAACCTAAAGGAATACTTCAACAGACTTAAAAAGAAAATAAACAAGTAGCTAGCTGCATGAAATTGATCCTGCAATGAACATGATAGAAGGAAAACGATTAGAAACAGCCCCACACCTCCAGCAACAGTGACTGAGGGACCGCAGGGCCAGAATGAATCCCAGGATTCCATAGCTGTCATTAAGATGGCAATTACACAGCAGAAATGCTGTGATCACGTCTGCAGATGGATAAGGACCGAAAGGGGGCTGCAAAAATGATAAGGTGGCAGAATTACATTTGATCTTTCCCCTAAACATTTAGACTTTTTTCATTTACCACCACCAACAAAAATATAGAAAAGAAAACACTGAAAATTTCCTTTTAAGCCCTCAGATGTGCCTCCCATTAGAGGCCCAGAGAAGGGGGTGGACCAGTACACCTTCCCACCTGCTTTGGAATCTCACCGGGGGACAGTGAGATGTCAGGCAGGGATGGGAGCAGGGATATGCTGAGGATTATAGGAGCATGGCGGACAGGGACAAAGAAAGAGGACTGAGTGATCAGGGTGGACTTCTTGGAGGAGGTGTCCTCAAAATGGATTCTCAAATGAGGTTCAGGGGTGTGCTGAGTGATCTAGGCAGAGGCAAGAAAGGGCTGGGCTATGGGTCTGGAGAGATGGATGGAGGAGCATGCCTGGAGGTGGAGACCAGAGGGGAGGCTGCTGCAAGTCTCCAGAGATGGGGCCAACTGGAACTAAGAAGGAGCCAAGGATGGCTCCCAGGTTTACAACATGGCAGAACACACCTGAGAAGCAGGTGGCGGGGGGAGAGGGGATACTGAGTTTAGATTGGAACATAGTGAGGTTGGTGGGCCAGTAGGATGTCCAGAAGGAGATGCCCACAAAGCACTTGGATATATTGGGCTGGAGCTCAGGAGAGAACTCTGGACTGGAGACAGATATTTGGGGGTGCAGTGGAGTGGGGTGTTGACAGCCCTGCGTTGTGGCTAGGTTCATTCAGGGAAAGTGAGAGGAGAGCCAGGAGGGGCACAAATGTGTCCGTCTCCTGAAGGGAGACAGAGAAGTAGCTGTCAGAGAGGAGGAAGAGAGGAAGGGGAGGCGGGGGGTGCCTAGAAGCCAAGGGCTTGGGGAATTGGAGGAGGGAGTGTCAGGAGGTCTGCTGCCCAAGTGGGATCCAGCCAGATAAAGACTGAAAAGATCCTGTTCAATTTATCCACTTCAGCAAGTTCAACAAGAGTGCTTTCACTGTGCCACGGTGAGAGAGAGAACAAGTGGGGAGTAAGCAGACTGAAAATATGGGGGCATCCTTTTGAGGATATCAGATGAGAGCGAAGGAGAAGCTGCATAGCGGCTTGTGGGGAGATGGGATTCAGCTGTCACAAATCATCTGTTGCGTTCTACAGGCCAGTACCTCTCAAAGACCCCAAGGATGGCTCTGGCCGCCGCCAGGCTCATCAGGCAGATCTTTCTTCACGTCCACTGCACACAGAAAGCAGGAGGGGGTGTACGTTGGGAAAGCCTGTGAGGCTCATCTGGTGCCAAAGCCTAGCCACCAGGATCCCCCCAACCTGGGGGGAGCCTATGCTGCTGAGTGCTGCAGGTGCTGGGGGAACAGGGCCAGCCCAGCCGTGGGAGGAGCCACCACGCCATCTGCGGGTGGGGGCCATGGCAGGCAAGGGGGGTGATTATTGAAAAATCAAATCCTCTTTATTTTAGATGAATAAAATCTGTTTCCTAAAACGAAGATTTGTTCCCCTTTTGATTTTTGTTTATATCTTTAAATCCTCATAACATTCCAATAGGCAGGGGCTATTATTCTCCCCATTTTACAGGTGAGGAAACTGAGGCTCCCCTTCACAGCTTTCAACACATCCCTAATTATTTTTCTGCTCTCAGCTCTCATCTTAGAAGCCCCCCACCCCGAGCTGGAATGTGGGGAAAAAGGGTGCTGGCCTGGCAGGGAAGACCCTTGTGCTTTCTTCCTGTCTCTGCCACTTCCTGGCCATGTGATTCCCCCAACCAGAGGGCTGGCTGATGCTCTGACACTCTGCGGGGTGGGTACTGACACCAACACAGACTTTTCTGAGCTAAGAGCATCCTCAGTCTTCTCCACGGGCATCCTCTGTGCTGCTCTGCCAGGGATTTAACTCAAGGAGCCATGAGGGTGGGGTCTGCATTTCCTTCTTTCCAGCTGTCTCCTTTGCCCCAGCCTCTGCCTTTGCCAGCAATGCTCACATTAGGGGGATGTGACAAAAGCGTAAACCTGGGCTTTGGTCTCTTTCTCCCACATCCTTCCACAGATTCAATTATATATATATAAAGGTTTGCTCTTCCCTTCTCTGCAGTCTGGAAATCTGTTCACATCTGGGAATGGGCAATGTCTCCCAGTTGTCTGTCTTGCCCAGACAACTCCCCATCCCAGAGACTCCAAATAGTTTCTCATGGTAAGAAGGGGCACCATGACTCCAAAGGGAAATGACTGGTCCAGGGTCACACAACAGTCCAAAGTGGACTCCTCCTGCTGGATCGGGGTGCGGGGCCCCGATCAGAAAGAGGTGAGTTGTGTAGGTGGAATCGGGTGAGGTCCTATTCTCCACCCAGCCACCACCCCAAAGCTGTGGGCTTCTAGGTATCCTCTGCTGGGAACGCAGCATCTAAGCTCTTGAGGCGGGATAGGGATATGGGGGTGGGAGGCAGTGAGGTTTGGCTTTTGGGGCACTCTGTTCCCAGTGCCTAGGTATCAGAGGAGCCTGAATCCCTCAGTGTGTCCTGTCTCCTGTCCATAGAGAGTGAGATGGGGCTGGTGATGTTTTGGGGGAAGTCCGGAAGAAAGAAATGAAATGGATATTTAATGAGGTCCTGGGACTTGCCAAGCATTTCCACGTATCTACAGCTTAAGCCCCGCTAGGAGTGGGCGGTAGCGTTGTACCCGTTTTACAGAGGCGGAAACTGAGGCTCAGGGAAGTATTTGGAGAAGAAAAGGGGAAGGGAACGAGCCTTTTTTCTTGCGTCTGCTGTACCTCAGGTACTGGCAAGACGTTCCCTCCTGCCGCCGCCCCCGTGAGGAAGGAACGATGGATCATTCCGGTTACACAGACGGGAGATTCTAGGTTCGCAAACTCGCAGGGGCCCTCCCCCGGGTCCCGCAGCCCAGCATCGGCGGCCGAACACCCCAGCGATCGGGAGAGCCGATCTGCACCCGGGCGGCCCCTCCCACCAGAACCGCTCCCTCGACGGGCGGGCGCTGCTCTCACCTCCATGCGGTCGATGCGGTCGCGGAGGGCGCGCACAGCGTCTTCCAGCTCCAGGATGAGCGCGGGCGAGTCCCAAGACCCGTCGGCCATGGTGTCGCGGCGGGGCCCCGCGTCCTGGAGGCCGCGCGGCAGGCCGCTCTCGCAGCGGCCCAGCTTGCCGGTGAGCTCGCGGATGGTGTCCTGGTCGGCGCGAATGCGCGCCTCCTGCTGCAGCGCCGTCTGGCGCAGCTGCTCCGCGGTGCTCTGCAGCAGCAGCAGCTCCTCCCGCTCGCCCTGCCCAGCGCCCGCCGCGTCCCCCTGCTCGGCACCCGACGGACAGGCGGTCGTCAGCGGCGTGCACAGGAAGCGGCTGAAGAGCGGCCCGGGCGGCAGCGGGTGAGCGCTGGCCGCCGGCGCCCCGGGCAGCGCTGGGGGCCTGGCCGAGCCGCCCGCGCCGTGCAGCGCGCTCAGGCTGCGCTGCGGTCCCGGGGACGCGGCGGCGGCCGAGGCGGCCGAGGCGTTGTCGGCGCCGCCGGGGAGCGCCCGCGCGGGGCTGGCCGCCAGGGGCACGCTGGCGATGATGCAGATGACGGCACCGAGGAACGCCAGCATGCCCGCGGCCAGCAGCACGGCCAGGAACTTCAGCGTGAGGCGGGCGGCGGGGGCACCGAGGCCCCCGGCAAGCGCGGCGGCTGGGTCGGGGCGCGGGGCCCGGGCGCGCGAGACCGAGCGGGGCGGGAGGCGAGGCCGGAGCCGGAGCTGTCACCGCGGCCGCTGCTGCCGCCGCTCTGAGCCCGAGCGGCGGGAGGAGGAGAAGGCGGCGGGGAGGGGGAGCGGGCGCGGCGGCCCCGCCCCGATCGCTCCCCAGGGCCGGCCCTGGCCCAGCCCCGCACCCGTTCCGCGCCGGACGCCGAACTGGAGGCGCTGCGGGCTACGTGGCTGGGGCGTGGGGGGCGGCGCCCCGGGCTTTCCCGCCGCCTTCCCTGAGTAGGGGGCTGCCACCCGATGGCCGCGCGGCTGCTCTTCTGAGCGACCCCATCTCTCTGGTGCTGTAGCCCCCTCTCCGCACCAATAAAGGGGACAACTTGCGCGGGGCTTTGCTCCTTGCTGAGCGCGTCCCTAGCTCGGCCTCAGCTAAGCCTCACCATAGACATTCTCACGATACAGAGGAGGAAACTGAGGCCCACTGGGCTCGGGTCGCTGCCCAAGGTGACACAGGGAGTGCATGGTGGAGCAGCATTTGAGACCGTGGGATGGTGTTGGGGTGGAAATGGAGTGACAAGAAGAGAAGCCAGGTGGGGTGGGGTTGGGGGCCAGAGAGATGTTGACCCAATGGCTGTTTCTACTCTGTTTCTACTTGCCTGTCAGCCCCTCTCCCAAACCTCTTGAAGGAGCTCCATCGGTTGAGGGGAAAAAAAATCCGTGATCTCAGAGGGTAGCTGAAATTCCCTCTGAACCCTCGACGGCATGGAAGTTGAGGTCCAGCTAAGCCCCTCAGCCCATGGCAGGTCATGTTAGGATGCAAGTGGAAAAAATCAGGGTGGGCTTGTGGACCAGGCTCCGGAGGGCACACATAGGAATGCAGGTGGGCTTTGGTATGAGGGAGGGAGAGGGAGTCCTTTACTTTCTCTTGTTGAAAAATGTGTATATTTATTTTGCTACAAATTAACTGTGCAATTAAAAGCTTAAAAAACAAAAACAAAAAGCACCACCTCCTACCATGCTGCACAATCCAGCTCCAGCTCCAGTTTTCCAAGAAGGTTTTCCTGACCCGTGTGGGATCCTGGGGATGGAAGGGCGCTGAGCAGGAGCAGAGGCCTGGGCAGGTGTTCATGCAGAGGCTGGGATAGGGGTGAGGGACTCGTGGGACTGGCCTAGCATGGCCCTACCCAGGTTAAGTCCTGAGTCCTAACCCAGGCCTGTCTCCCTTCTGAGCCTGCATTCTTGACTTGCCTGGGAGGTTCAAAACTGGGGTTTCTGGACAACCACGGCTACTGTTGTGAGGTGGAGGAGGCGGGGGGAGCTTCAAGTGCTCTCCGAATAGTGGTGGTGGCCAGGGAGACAGGACATTTCCAGGTAGGGAAGAGCCCCAGGGACCCTGCCTGCTGGCCTGGCTCCCCGGATCTTACACAATAGGGCTCTGGACATATGTTCCCACCCCCTGCCCACTCCTGTTGGGGTGATAGCCACCCTGCTCACTCCATCCCTGAAAGTCAGGGACTTTTGTCCTATTTTAAGTTGTAAAATAGGAGAGAAGCAAATGCTAGTTCTGTGTATGGACAAAGACCTCCCATGATGGTGTGTGTAGGTGGGGAGGGAGTAAGTTAGTACTGGCTGAAGCAGTGACTTGAAAACCCAGCCCAAGCAGCTCGACTTGGAGGAAGTGTCTCTGGTATGGGCAGACTTTCCAGGCTTTCAAGGCAGAGGCAGGCAGTGGGGGACCTTGAAGTTCCCGAGGCCTTGGTTGGACAAGGACTCCCGGTGCACACGTTCCATCAAGACAGGGACGCATAGATAACAGCCCCAGGAGAAACTGTTGTAGGAAGTCCAGGGAAGGACAAAAGAGGCCAGGAGAGAGTGCCTCTGCTGAGGGTTTGTTGTCTTTCTGGCAGCTACCATGGGTGGACAAGCGAACCCAGAGGCTGGAGTAGAATCTTACTCAAACCAGTATCCTGAAATGGCTTTTAAAATGTGACATGAACATGTCACTCCCCTGTTTATAAGCCTGTTGGTGGCTCCCCATCACTAATGGAGTAAAACCCAAACGCCTGAAAAGGCGTGTTTCCTAGTGGTCAGAGACATGGATTCTGGATTCAGAAGACCTAGCTCAACCCAGCCTCCACCTGTTTCCAGTTGTGTGACTTTGGGCAAAATATTTCATGGTGGGAGACGATTCTTATATTAGTTAGGGTTCTCTAGAGAAACAGAATCAACACGAAACACTAGCAAATATAAAATTTATAAAAGTGTATCACATGACCGTGGGAATGCAGAGTCCAAAACCCGCAGGGCAGGCTGTGAAGCCGACGATTCTGATGGAGGGTCTGGATGAACTCCACAGAAGAGGCTCACCAGCCGAGACAGGAAGAGCCTGTCTCTTCTGAATCCTCCTTAAAAGGCTTCCAGTGATCAGATTAAGCATTACTCATTGCAGAAGACACTCCCCTTGGCTGATTACAAATGGAATCAGCTGTGGATACATCTGACATGATCATGATTTAATTCTATGAAATGTCCTCATCGCAACAGAAAGGCCAGTACTTGACCAACCAGACAAACAGGTACCGCCACTTGGCCAACTTGACACATGACCCTGACCATGACAATTCTCCATGCATCTCTCACATTTCTGTACATTTATGGGCAGAGGTAATGGAAGCTCTACTCAGTCTTTTCAAGGATGTTTATATGGTGTTTTGTAGCAGCCTTGGAAAGCAGAGGAAGCATGTCCCTTTGGAGACAAAGGCAGATTTGTTTGCTGTTTGGTATAATAAAGATGATGTCTCCTTCCAGGACAAGGGATGGGCAGATATGCTTGGTTCCTTGGCTGCTCTGTCAACCTGGGTGGGCCGAGCATCCACTTTAGTTCACCTGCGCGGGGAACTGAGGTGAACACAAAGTTATGCTGCCTGCTGTGAGTAATGGAGTCCTTTGTCTCTGACCCAGGACTTTTTAAAAAAAAATTTATTAATAAAACCAATCAAAATACAATATGAACATTCTATTTTTTCATCAATAGTTGTATATTCATCATCATGATCATTTCTTAGAACATTTGCATCAATGCAGAAAAAGCAATAAAAAGAAAACAGAAAAAAATTCATACATACCATACTCCTTACCCCTCCCCTTCATCGATCACTAGCGTCTCAATCTACTAAATTTATTTAAACATTTGTTCCCCCTATTATTTATTTATTTTTAATCCATATGTTTTACTCATTTGTCCATTAGGTGGATAAAAGAAGCATCAGACACAAGGTTTTCACAATCACACAGTCACATTGTGAAAGCTATATCATTATACAATCATCTTCAAGAAACATGGCTCCTGGAACACAGCTCAACATTTTCAGGCAGTTCTCTCCAGCCTCTCTGTTACGCCTTAACCAACAAGGTGATATCTATTTAATGCATAAGAACAACCTCCAGGATAACCTCTCGACTCTGTTTGGAATCTCTCAGCCATTGACACTTTATTTTGTCTGATTTCTCTCTTCCCCCTTTCAGTCTGACCCAGGACTTTTGAGGCTTCTCTCAACATCCTCAAACCATGTTAAGCTAACTCATTAACTTGCAAATAGGATAAAATCTTGGACCCTTCCCAATACTTGATGCAACCTCTCTGTGCCTCAGTTTTCTAATCCATAAAGTGGGGGAGGGGATAAGAGTAGTATCTACTTCATAGGGTGTTGTGAGCTCTAAATGATCTGGAATACTTAAAGCCTGTGGAAAGCCTTAATAAATGTTGGACATTAGTATGTTAGCTTCTCTCAATTAGCAAGACTGGTGATAATCTGGATTCTGCTCACCCCTCCAGCCTCATCTCCAAGCCCTCACTGCCTGGAGAGGGTCAGCTTCAGCAACCCAAAACTGTGCATAACTCCCCAGACACAATTGGGTGTCTCCCTGCCTGCAATGCCACCCTCCATTCTTCCTTGATTCATCTCTATTCAATATCCAGCATGACCCCACCCAGAGGCGCCTCTCCATGAATGTCTGCTGAACTGATTCTCTTGCAGGTAACATACCCTGCTGCTGGAGGCAGGGTCAGGAGGCTAGGGCAGGGAGAACCTGAAGCCTTTCTCTCCTGGGCCCTGGGAGACACCTGCCGTAATCACAACCCAGATTTCCTCAAAGGATGGTCAGAAGTAGATTCTCAGGGGAGTTTCCACAAGACTTCCAGAGTCGACACATTTTCCCTAGAAAATTTGCCCCCTGGAATTTTTGTTTTCTCTCTTTCCTCCGATTCTGAGAGTAAGGGTATTCTGCCCCATATGAGTAAATTCTCTCAAAAAATATTTTTTGAGACCTAATTTGTGCCAGGAATAGGCAGTGAGAAATAAGACAAGCTCGTGGGGCTTTTATTCTAGCAGGGAGGCAGGCAGTAAACAAATGAATAGCTACCTAATAAGGTAATTTAGGGTACTGACAAAGATTACAAAGAAAAACTTTAAAGTCATATGATGGAAAGTTATGGGATGCATGGGTGGGGGAGCAGAGAGCTGAGAGATAGCATTGTTAGATAGATGTAGTCAGAAATGGCCTGCATTTGAGCTGAAGACCTGAATGACCTGAGAATGAGGCTTGCAGAAATCTGGGAAAAGACTGAGTGTTCGAGGCAGAGGGAACAGCCACTGCAAAGGTCCTGAGGCAGCAATGAGCTTAGTGTGTTGCTGGAATGAAAAAGATGGCCATTGGGGCTGGAGCAGAGTCAGTTTCAGGGTACAGGAGGAGCTGGAGGAAGGCAGGGATTTTACAAGCTGAAGAAAAGGGAATGGTTGTGATTCTAAGCCCAATTGGAGGGCTTTCAGAAGGGAAGGCACACTGTGTGGTTTGTATTTTTAAAAGATCACTCTGGTAGCTGTGTGGAGAATGGGCTACAAAGGGGCAAGAAAGGAAGCAGAAAACCAAGTAGGGACCACTAAACCCATCAGGTGAGAGGAGTGATGACATGGAGGTCATGATGACAGACGTAAGTGGATGGATTTGGGATCTATTCTGGAGGTAGAGTTTGCTGATGGGTTCTCCAGGAAGTGGGCTCTGCAGTGGGGCTAGAAGTCCGAGTGGCTTTTTAGGGGGTAATGCCTATGAAGGATAAAAGGGGGATGTTCTGGTTTGCTAGCTGCTGGAATGCAACACACCAGAGATGGATTGGCTTTTAATAAAAGGGGATTTATTTTGTTAGTTCTTCAGAGGAAAGGCAGCTAATTTTCATCTGAGGTTCTTTCTTACATGGGTAGGCACAGGGTGGTCTCTGCTGGCCTTCTCTCCAGGCCCCTGGGTTCCAACAACTTTCCCTGGGGTGATTTCTTTCTGCATCTCCAAAGGCCTGAGCTGAGCTGCGAGTGCTGAGATGAGGTATGCCGAGCTGCTTGGGCTGTGCTACGTTGCGCTCTCTCATTTAAGCACCAGCCAGTTAAGTCAAATGTCATTCATTGCAGCAGGCATGCCTCCTAGCCGACTGCAGATGTAATCAGCAACAGATGAAGTTCACTAACCATTGGTTCATGGCCACAGCAACAGAACTAGGTGCCTTCACCTGGCCAAGTTGACAACTGAGGCAGGTTGGAGGCAGATTGGCTAGGGAGAGCAGACCTCAAAGCAGACGTAATAACGTCTTGACCAACCCAAAAGGGAGCTCTGGACTCAAGACTGCATTGGGCAGAAATGCCCAATCCCTAGTTGCCTTTTCATGCCCAGTCATTGGTCAAGAGCTGCTCCAGATGAACAGAGCTTCAGCTCAAAAGCTGGACTGGGCCATGAAGGCACTGCAACTGGAGGCTGTTACCTACACTGCTTACAGCTGAATGGCAAGTCAGTCTGTTAAAAAAGCTTTTTTTAAATTGTATAGTGTAACATATATACAAAGCAAAGAAATAAAAAAAGTAATAGTTTTCAAAGCACTCTTCAAAAAGTGGCTACAGGATAGATCCTAGAGTTTGTCATGGGCTACCATATGATCCTCTCATATTTTTACTTCAGGCTGTTCCAGAATATAGGAGGCTAGAGGGCTTAAATACTTTTTATCATCACAATCTACTTTTTCCCATATTTTTTGTGAACAATAACATACATACAAAAAAGCTATAAATTTCCAAGTGCAGCACCACAATTAGTTGTAGAATAAAGTTCAGACTTTGACATGGGTTACAATCTCACAATTTTAGGTTTTTACTTCTAACAGCTCTAAAATACTGAAGACTAAAAGAGATATGACAATTAAATGATTCAGCATTCATATGCATTTGATAAGTCCTATCTTCTATGCATGATTCCACCATCACCTTTGATCTTTCCATACCTCTCTTTAGGGGTGTTTGGGCTATGGCAATTCTAAATTTTTGATATTGGAAGGGTCTGTCACTAATGTGGGGTAGGGAGATGGAACTATCTGATGTTCTGGAGAGGCTGGGCTAGGTTTCAGGACTTATCTGGACCAAGGACCCATCTGGAGGTTGTAGGTTTCTGGAAAGTTACTCTAGTACATGGAACCCTTGTAGAATCTTATAAATTGCCCTAGGTGTTCTTTAGAATTGGCTAGAATGGTCCTGGTTGGGGGTTGGCAGGTTATGATATGTAGCAAGGGCTACCTGAAGCTTGCATAGAGCAACCTCCAGAGTAGCCTCTCGACTCTATCTGAACTCTCTCTGCCACTGATACTTTATTAATTATACTTCTTTTCCCCCATTTGATCAGGATGTAATTGTTGATCCCACTGTGCCAGGTCTGGATTCATCCCTGGGAATCCTCTTCCACATCATCAAGGAGACTTTCACCCCTGGATGTCATGTGCCATGTAGAGGGGAGAGGGCAATGATTTCACTTGCAGAGTTGGGCTTAGAGAGCCTGAGGCCACATCTGACATCTGAGCAACAACAGAGGGCCTCCAGAAGTAACTTTCAGGCACGCCTATACGGAGTCTAAGCTTCTGTGCTACCTACATAAGCTTCACAAGAGGAAGCCTCATGATCGAGGGCATGGCCTACTGATTTGGGTGTCCCTAAAGTTTGACAGAGTATCAGGGGATTCCCTGATGGTAAGGTTTAACAGTTCCATAGTCTTTCTCCCCTCCCTCAGGGGACTTCGCCAATATTTTTTGATTATCTGGTTAATATATTCTAGGATATTTTCAGGCATTACAATGATCTATGCAGGATTAAAGGACCTCTTTCTTATTCTGTGCTCTGTGTTTCAGTTGTTCAAATGAGCTATACAGATAGGTTGAGTTAGATTATGCGCTACAGAAAATTTCAGTTCCAGGTCAAATAAACCTTTCTTCCTTTGGTCTCAAAGAGTATGTGTGGTTCTAAAATATAGACACTGTCTTCCTTAGCCCTATGTTCTGAATTACTTTAACCCCAACCTGTTTGGCTTTGCTCTTATCTCTAAATATCACGTTATAAATATAAAACAGCCTCTAAAAATCCAGAAATAATAATCACCCCTCCGGACTTAATGTGTCTGCTCCAAAAGCTTACAATCTAGGCCCCTGTTTTCTTATAAGCATTTTCTAAAGGTGACCACACCATTGTTTTTTTTGTTTCTGGCTTATTTTGTCTCACCAAATGTCCCACATGTTCATTCACATCGTTGCATGCCTCATGACATTTTTCCTTTTTGTAGCAGCACAACGTTCATTCATAAGTATACACCATCGTTCTCCAATCTACTTCTCTGCCAGTGCATCCTTCAGCCACTGGCATTCATCCGGCATCATGCAGAGGGCCCAAAGTCCACAGTCCATCAACATTCTCAATTTTAGATAATTTCATTGTTCCCAAGAGACAGAAAACCAATAAACACACCCTCACCAAATAGGAAATCTAAACCTTCTCTGAACTCTTGTCCCTCCCCCCATTATTTACCTCTGCTGTTGCTGTGGTAGTGCTGATGGTTTCCTTTTGAATATAGCTCATAGCCTGCAATAGCAGTTTTCCCCTGTACCCTGGACTTAAACACTCTTTGTACGAGAATCATATTTTTCCAGTAATTCTTACAAGAGCTCACTCATAATTCTAGTGTGGGTCAGTGGGACGTGTAGGTCTATACAACCCCTTTCAATCTTGTTTGTCTTCAATATGGTAATATTACTTCTAGACCTACTAGAGAATCCCCTTCACTCCTATCTATTCCTTTACATTGGAGTTCAACCTCATTAGCTAACAATTCACCCGTCTCTAGCTTCTATGTATCTCTAAGTCCCCTGTATTCTGTATTATAAGTCTCTGATTATACCTTTATGCTGGTCATACAAGTGGAATCATACAGTATCTGTAAGAGGCGTTTCTTGAGTCCACCATCTTATCTTTTTTATTTTATTTGTCAGATCTATATATTCTTTTCCCTCTTTCTCTTTGTATTCTTTAAATTACCCTTAGTGGTACTCTTCAATTCTGTGCTCTCCTCCAGACCTCCCTCTCCTGGCTTTTTCTTTCAGCTGGCAGAACTCCTTTTAGTATTTCTTGTAGGGCTGGCCTCTTGTTGACAAATTCTTTCAGGACTTCTTTGTCTGTGAAAGCTTTAACCTCTCCCTCAATTTTGAAGGACAATTTGGCTGGGAACGGAATTCTTGGCTGGAAGTCTTTCTCTTTCAGGAACTTGAATATATCATACCACTGCCTTCTCACCTCCAGGGTGCTAGTTGAGTAGTCTGAATTCAGTCTTATTTGATTTCCCTTGTATGTAGTAGATTGTTTTTTTCTTGCCACTTTCAGGATTTTCTGCTTCTCTTCAACATTTGACAGACTGATTAGTATGTGCCTTGGGGATGGCCTATTTGGACGTATTCTGTTTGGAGTTCTTTGGACTTCTCTGACTTGTATATTTATGTCCTTTATGGGGGTTGGAGGTGATGGAAGCTTTCCCTCATTATATCTTCAACTGCTCTTCCTATCCCCTTACTCCTCTCTTCTCCTTCTGGGACACCAGTGATTCTTATATTTGTGTGCTTTGTTTTGTCTATTATTTTCCTGAGTTCCAATTCAATTTTTTCCATCTTTTTTACCATTTGCTGTTTTAAGTCTTCAAAGTCAATTATCCTGTCCTCTGTATCACTAATTTTTTCTTCTGACTCTTCAAATCTGGTGTTGTGTGCCTCTAATATGTTTTTCATTTGGTCAACAGAGTCCTTAATCTCTGTGATTTTAGCTATTTTTCTATTTATTCTTTCAAATTCCTCTTTGTGCTCCTCTACTGTCTTCTTGATCTCCTTTATGTCACTTGCAATTCTGCTTGTTAAGTAGAGTTGTATGAACATCTTTGATTAGTTGTTCCAACGTCTGTGTCTCCTCAGCTGTTTTAATCTGGTCACTATATCTGTCTGCATTGTGACATGCTTAGTGATCTTCTGCAGTCTTCATAGCATGTAGATATCTTGATTGATTTACTTTGGGAGATGATTTCTTCCAGTAGTCTAAGGCCTGTGTTTGCGGGATGGTTGTACAGCAGGGAGCAGGGCATGGGGTGGAGCACTCGGTACAGTGATTTGTTTCAGGGTAGGTGTGGGTGCTGGTTGGGGATGTTATGCTGATGCTTATGAACATGGGTGCCCAGCAGCCAGGGAGGATGGAGCTGTGCGTGTGTACCAGTCTGGTGGATGTGACCCTGGTGTGAGCTGGTCTAAGGCACAGAGCCCTTCATGCGCATGCGTAGAGCTGTGGCAGCAGATCCGCATTACACCTTTGTGGATTGGGGGCAGATGTGACCTGGCTGACAGTAAGTCGGGTCTTTTTTTTTTGCATGGACAGGCACGGGAATCAAACCCGGGTCCCCGGCAAGGCAGGCGAGAACTCTGCCACTGAGCCACGGTGGCCCACCCAGTAAGTCGGTTCTTGAAGGGAGAGCTGAATGGTGCACCTCCATGGCGGCCCAGACCACCCCTCGCCCCACCTGGCAGTCAGGGAACAGCTCCTCCAAGGTTCCGGGAGGTCTTTCTTCCTGAAGGGACACTTAGAAGAGGCTGGTTGGTAAAATGAACTACAACTTCTGTCACTGTGGTTGGTTTGGAGGCCACAACAGATGTTCATTGTCTCCCTCCCCCACCCTTCATTCCTAGTTCCCCTGCCTCGTCCATCACCTCTGCTGGTCCTGGTGGCTCACCTAGTGGTGTGACCCAAGCCCTTTTTCCTGAAGTCTTTGAACCCCTGGTAGTCACATCCTTCTCAGACCAGGGTGGCTCTATGTGTCCAGTCAGTTACAATTGGTCAAGGAGGCACCCCAAATGGATCATCTTGAGTTCCCACATATTCCTTCCTGTCCCATGGTATAACAGCAGCCCTACCTCTTCCTGCTTCCCTTGCTGATTGGGATCAATTGCTCCTGCCAAGATGGTGACTATTTTTTCCTGCCTGCTTATCCTTGAGGACAAAGAATCCAAAGTGCCCAGGTGGCAGCCATAGCTTATAGTTCAATGGGATCCTTGCTGGAGCCCTTAGTAAGAATACACCCTTTGGGGAGACTAGGATCTCTAATTCTGCAGAGTCAGGATTGCAGGACTGGGAAGCACAAAGTCATCCCCGTCCCCACCTCCATTGGCTCACTGGGAATGATGGTAGGCGGTGCTTCCATTCCTGCTTTGTTCCTGAACCCACGTATTCTTCCCGTTGGAGCCACAGTGCCTCTCGGAGCTCTGGAAGTTCAGTGTCTGCAACACTGCATCCTGGAGAATGAAGGTGACACCCAGTTCTTGAAGCGCCTTGTTTCTGAGCTGGTGCTTCATCTGTACCTTCAGCAGGCCACCCCTTCCAAGGCTTTCTCAGGTCAGTTACTTCTTCTTTTTTTAAAATATTTTCATTGATAAATCTTCACATACACATACAGTTCATACATGGTGTACAATTAGTGGCTCACAGTATCATCACGTAGTTGTGTATTCATCACCATGATCATTTTTTAGAACGTTTGCATCACTCGAGAAAAAGAAATAAAAAGGAAAAAGAAAAAACTCATACATACCATACCCTTTACCCCTCCCTTTCATTGACCACTAGTATTTCCCTCTACCCAATTTATTTTACCCCTCATCTCATTTATTTGTTTATTTATCCATACTTTTTTACTCACCTGTTCATACCCTGGATAAAAGGAGCATCAGACACAAGGTTTTCATAGTCAAACAGTTATGTTGTAAAAGTTGTGTCTTCATACAATTGTCGTCAAGAATCAAGGCTACTGGAACACAGCTCAACGGTTTCAGGTACTTCCTGAAAAGGGAAGTACCTGACCCTCCAATACACCATAAACTGAAAAGGTATATCTATATAATGCATAAGAATAACCTCCAGGATAATCTCTCGACTCTGTTTGAAATCTCTCAGCCACTGACACTTTATTTTGTCTCATTTCTCTCTTCCCCCATTGGTCAAGAAGGCTTTCCCAATCCCCTGATGCCAGGTCCCGGCTTACCCTGGGATTTCTATTCCACATTGCCAGGGAGGTTTGCACCCCTGGGAGTCATGTCCCACGTAGTGTGGAGGGCAGTGAGTTCACCTGTCGAATTGGCTTAGAGAGAGGCCACATGTGAGCAAGCAAAGAGGTTCTCTGGGGGTGACTCTTAGGCCTACTTTTAAGTAGGCTTAGCCTATCCTTTGTGGGAATAAATTTCATAGGCATGAGCCCCAAGATCAAAGACTCGGCCTATTGATTTGTTGTCTCCATTGCTTGCAAGAATATCTGGAATTCTCCAAATGGGGAATTTGAATATTTCCTCCTTTCTCCCTAGTTCCCCAAGGGGACTTTGCAAATATTTCTTTATTCACTGCCCAAATTACCCTGGGATATAGCAGGACATCACACTAACCTGGAAAAACCAACAAAATCTTATGCCCTATTCAAGATTCCGTGTACTTATGATGTTTAACTAAACTGATCAGGTTGGCTACTTCTGAATAGTATTTAAAATGACCAGTGGATTTCATGGTCACGTCCTTTGCTGTGGAAGGGCTCCCCTTGTTGGATGTTATACTGCATAGGGATATGGTGCCTGTGAATTAGACACTCTGCAAGTCCCTGGATAGCGGTGCTGCATGTGGCTCTGAAGGCAGAAAAGGCTAATTCATATTCCCATAGGAATGAAGCACAGTCCTTCCAGGACAGAGAGGGCCTAATGTAGTCAACCTACCACTAAGTGACCAGTTGGTCTCCTCAAGTAATGGTACAATACTGGGAGAAGAAGAGAATGGATGCTAATTAGGTTACAGGCCTATGCCAGAGCCGGACTTTGAACTCAGGGCTTACAGTGTCCAGCTGGCCCAGGTTTGCCTGAATTTTTTTTGGTTCCAGCACTGAAAGGTTTACTTCCCGGGAAACCTCCCAGTCCTCAGAAAACTAGGAAGGTGGGTCACCCTAGCTCTCTTCAAAACTCATGCTCTTTCACCACACACCCTCAGTGCTGGCCTATAATGGATATTGAACACACATTTCTGCCTCTTCCTGCCTCCTGTGGGATCGCTCAGCCCTCCATGCTCCCCTTCGCTACAGCATCTACTGCTTTACCAATCTCCTCCCCAGACTGCGAGCTCCTCGGGGGCAGGCACCAGCTGCTGTTGTTCTCATCTCCAGGGCTGGCGCCTGTGGAATGCTCAGACTCCCGGTGAATGAAAACAAAACCCCCACGGAGTATTCTCATGAGCCAAAAGAAGCTGAGGAAGTGGGGGCTGGGGACACAGAGAGCCATCCTGGGCTCTCTACCCAGAGGCATCCAATCTCCCTCCACCCAGGGATGGGCTGTTCCGGGACCAGAGAGGTTTCAGTCTGCACAGCTACAGGATGGAGCCTCATAGGATGTAAGGAGAAGTGAATGAGACCAGGGAAGATGCTGTATGCAAAAATCTCTTCGGGGACTCACAGGCAGAGATGATCCTCTACAGTGCTGCTTTATGTTCCCCAGTGCCTGGCACTGAGTGGGTGCCCAGTCGTGCTGCCTCCTGTCGTATTTATTACTAGCATATAGGAAGTTCTCAATCAGTGCCAATTTTCTCTTCTTATCTCTCTGTCTTTGATTCCCCAGGTGCCTACAGTGCTTTACTCCATGGATGCTCTGTCCTTTCTTGGTTCCCCTCCTGCCCCTTTTCTGAGCAGAGTTGAGCAATCATTCAGACTAAGGCTTATATGTGCATTCAATCAACACACCCAGCCCGGGGCCTTCTAAGGGAAATGTTTGTACATCCACAGTGGCTGCTGGGATTAGGAGCCTCGACAGTAGAAGAGGGGGTAAACCCAGAGATTTCCAACCAGGGTTTCTGCTTCCCTGGAAGCAACAAAAGGAGCCAGCCCAGCTCACGGGCTTGGGCAGAACAGGAAGCAAGGACATCTGTTCCCAAGCAAGCTTGGGAGGGGCTGAGAGCCAAGGAGGAAATGTGTGTCCTCCGTGCAGGGGGGCCTGGGATTTGGCTGGAAACTGTGTGTCCAAGTCCAGGCCTAGAGAAGAAAGGCCAGAGGGAGTGGCCGGCTAGTATGGCCACCTCCTGTCTCCTGTGACCATAAGGGATGGGGATGCTCTCACTGGCTCAAGGTCATTCTCACAGCCTACGGGACCTCCACCTTCCCCACCCCAGCCTTCTTATCTCTACCAGGTCCCCATCTGTGGCGACTCCAGAACTCTGTATTTTGATTGTCCTTATTGTGAAGATAAGAAAATCGAAGCTCAGAGAGCTTCCCTTATTTTGTCAAGGTCCCAAGGACATGAGGATAGAGCTGGGATTTGAACCTGGAGGTTATCAGACTCCAAATCTCTTGCTCTCACATTCTCCCTCAAATTGTTGATCAAACCCTGACAAATGAAAACTTCAGCCAGGTGTGTCTTGGACAGCTTCTGTCCCCCACTGGGCTCGAGGCCTTTCGCCCTCTGGCCTTGGGAGCCTATCTTAACCAGTTGGGCCATAGCATCTCCTCTCCCACTCTCTGGTCCCCCCACAAGCCCATGGGCTTCTTGAGATCTGGCCCCATGTTGGCTTCATATGTAGGTCGCTGATACCCAAGGGGGCTCAGGACGTGTTTACTCCACACCTGATGGAACCTGAGGGCTGACAGCCATTTCTCCAACCCCCCTAGAAAAGGCAGTTTCTGATGGCCCTCAGGACTCTTCAGACACAGCACTCGGGGCAGGGAAGCAGAGCTTTAGTTCCAGCTAAGCTGCTGAGCACTCTGGGAACCTCCCTCTCCTAGTCTTTAAAATGAGCATTTGCAAACCTGTCCAGCCTAGGGATATGATGAAAGTCCCGGGAAAAATAAAAAGTCTCCCCATGAAAGAGGGTCAGGGATAGGCAGGCACTGAAGAGTCAGGGCAGAGGTTTGTGATGGGGCTAGTTAGAGGCAAGGAGTGGCCCTGGGGCCTTAACCGAGTGGCCCTTCATGTGTGTCCAGGGGCAAAATAAGGGCACCTGGAAACAATTCCTTGACCTCAACTATCATCTTTTTCCTTTCTAGCTCAGTGCACCCAGGGTGACCTTAGAGGCAGGGGGTGAAGAAGTTGGGAAGCCTCTCTCAGAGGCTGGAAGAAGGGACAATGCACGAGGACAATGCTCACTGAACCTGCAGTCCCTTTTCTGGGCCCACCCTTGAGGTGGATGCAGGGTTGGGTCTGTCTCTTCTTTGAAGTTCGCCAGCCACCAGCATCAACTGCAGCCAGAAGCAAATTATCCCCACACATAGCTTATTTTTCAGATCAAGTAACTGAGATGCATGGAAGGAAAGGGACTTCCCCACTATTACACTGCAAGGAGGTGGTGGCATTATGATTAAAACTCAAACTTAGATGGGGCCTGTGTACCAGGCTCCTATTCCTTAGGGCTTCCATGTGCTAATTCATTAGGTGTGCTGAATTAGTTACCACCTGTCCCTGTGCTACAAATAGTAATGCTGAAGCACAGACAGGTTAAGCAACTTACACCAAGACTCTCAGCTGCTAAGCTGTGGAGTTGGGAGTCAAACCCAGTCACTCAAGCTCACGAGCACCATGATGTACGGCCAGCCTGGATGGAGGCCCCATGAGGGGAGACTGATCTTGCAGACCTGAGCCTGGTGGACAGGAGTGGGGCTTGGGTATAGGGTTGCCAGAGGGAGTCAGGAGGGCCTGTTAAGAGGAGATTCAGTGTTTATCTGTAACTGACATACAGCAGCCTGGGCTTGGCAGGCAGCAGATGGAAATGGATTCTTTCCCAGAGGCTGCCTCTGTAACCTGCTCGGTTGACCCAATCTTTCCCACCTCTGCATGAAATCTCAGGCATGTCTCATGGTTCTTCACTATACCTTGACTGCTTACCATATCTTTTAGATCCCTAATAAGCGTAGACTAGTCTAACAGTAAACCTTGAAATTCTAATCTAATTCAAAGCTTCTCTGCTTCCTCAGCTCAAGCCTGTTTTCGACTCAAAGACCTGTAACAGGGAAAGAGATCCAGTGGGCTTCTCCTCTAAGGCGTCAACTTTATCTCCTCTCGCACCCCTGCCACCAGGTCCCTCTAGTTTCTCCAGGGCCGGAGCTGGGCTGATTCAGGTGCACTCTGGGTGGGTGCTCTCGGGTGGATCATTGTCTGGAAGCTCATTAGGGGCACTTTTGCGGGTCCTTCGGAGACCCTACGTTGCTAGGGATGGCCCACCTGTAGCTCTTCCTTGGGCAAAGCCTCCCCTGGCTGGCTGGCTGCCTACAACTTCAGCACCTGGCCTCAGGGGTCCACCGCCATGGGTTCTTCGGGATAGAATCAGGTGTTCCGTCCATGCCCCACCCTCTGGGCGATCCTCTTGGGAAAGGACCCTATTTCAAGATGACCTCAAAATTCTGCAAGGTGCATACGGAGGCTGTGGGAAACATATCTGCATCCTGGCCCTCAAACGCTGGGAGCACTAGGCATTCTAACCAGCCTCTCTCTCGCCTTTGTTCATAGTTCCCTGATAGATTCCCCAATGCCAGTGGACACATTCCAGACTCTCTGGTTCTCTGAAGCCCCCTCACTTGGCTTGAAGTGGGGGTGGAGAGAGACAGTGCCAACTCTCTCCAAAGAAAGCTCTCTCTCCAACTTCCCACCTCACTCACGGCTTCTGAGCCACCCAATCTCGGAGGGGGTGATGGACCAGGACCATTTTTTGTCCATCCCCTTTGCAGATGCACGCTGTGGAATGGGGGGGGGGGGTACTCTCATGGTCTTCGGCTTTGGGGGTCTGTTCTGGAGTGGGGGGGAGGGTAGAGATCAGAGTGAAATTGCCTTTTGGGGTCAGTTAGTCACAGACACTGGTGACTGGCTGGAAACGGATGAGTCAGCGACGAGCAAGTTTCAGAGCAGAGACGGTGATGAGTCAGGCAACCTGTGGGGGGCGCCAGTTTGCAGTCAGGAGATTGGTTTTGAATGTGAAGTTTGTGGGAGTCGCGGAGGTGGGACAAAGTGGCAGAAAGCATAGACTTTGAAGTCAGAGCTTCTGGATTTCAGCCCTAGCTCCATAGCTTACTAATCGCATCACCCGGAGAGAGTGACTTCACCTCTCTCTCCTGTTACCTTGGCTGCGACATGGAAGAATTAACGCAGGAGTGAAACTTGTGTGGGTAACTCAGATCCTGGCTCAGGGAGGCCCACAGCAGAGCTCCCACAATCCTATCGGGAAGGGAGTATTACCATCATTCCCCATTTTGTAGATGGGGAAACTGAGGCACAGGAAAGCAATGCACCCAAGGTCCCGCAGCCAGGCAACCTGGGTTCAAGGACCTTACTCTCACCACCACCCCATGCAGGGAGCGTGGGGTGGCTAAGCCTGTGGCTCAGGACCATGGCTGCCTGGGTGGCCAATCGTGCTTCTACCAATATTGGGTTCTGAGCAAGTT
This sequence comes from Tamandua tetradactyla, assembly GCF_023851605.1. Lineage (NCBI taxonomy): Eukaryota > Metazoa > Chordata > Mammalia > Pilosa > Myrmecophagidae > Tamandua > Tamandua tetradactyla. Next base: position 31,333,642 of record NC_135333.1, read on the forward strand.
ACTTCACCATTCGAGCCTTGTCCTTATGTTGTGGATACGGTCCCCTCTGGATTGTAAGGATTTAATGAGTTAATGCTCAGAAAGTCCATTCCAAATGGACTTTCCAAATGTTAACCATCCTTTTCGGGGTAATTCTGAGCTGGAAAGAATTATTAAGGATCCCATCATCCATTTTATAGAAGAGGGCGTGGAGGCCCAGAGAGGGGGACAGACGGACCTGCGCACACTCAGCTGTCAGAGTTCGGACTCAATTCTCTGTTCTTCCACCATCCTTGGGCAGTCACATGGGAGGAGCACACGGAGAATTGGCGAGCAGACAGCTGGGCCCCCCAGACTGCCTGGGGGGTCGGAGGCCAAGGCTGGAGACACAGCGCTGGAAGATGTTCCTTCTCACCCATGCGTGCCTAGCACATCCCTTCCGCACCCCACACCTCCTCCACCCCCCTGGAGGGACCCGGCTAAGGAGAGTCCTGGTCCCCTTTACAGTCGAGGAGCACGGAGGGGCTGGAGAGGGGAAAGCGGCTGAGCAGCCTCAAACCAGGTCACCTGAGCCTGGGACAAGGGTCTTATTACAATGCCTGAGCTGTGGAAGGTGGGAGGGCGGGGGAAGGTTCTGAAGGGCGGCCGGGGAGATGAGAGCACGCTGTCCTCTAAGACACTTATTGCACAGAAACCAAGTCGCCAAGGCCAGCAGGAGTGCCAACAGAGCGAGAGAGATGATGATCATTTTAATGAGTCCCCAGGGTGACAGATTCCACACTTGCCTTTCCAAAAAAATGTGTCCCGTTTCCTTGCTCACAGCTGGGAGTATCTGAGCTTTAACAGAGATCTCCTAGGGACCTCCAAATCCACCCTCAAAGTGTGTTGCTTGTGCTGAAATTTCAGACCACCAGGCAAGATGAGGAGGAGAACATTGACAGGGGGGCCTCGTCTTTATCTCCCAGGTCCAAGGACCCCTGCCTGGCTTTGTCCCATTTCCACCAGCCCATCCTGGCTCTGCGTGGATGTTTCCCAGACTCTTGTTCATAAAGGCTGATTGCTGGCAGCTGTCATTTAAATGGAGGCTCATGTCGTTGTCACACTCTCCACCCATCCTTTGAAGAAGGCTGAAAGGACTTTGGTGCCTGGTTGCTCTGTTGAAGGCCATATCTTGTCTGGAAGTCTCAGAGGGAGACCTGTTCCCACTAGGCTTCAATTCAGATTGGCTGTGTGCTCTGGCATCCTGCCTGCTATAAGGCATTTTTATGTCCATCCTCAAATCACATTATTATAAGAGATTTCAGAAGTTTGGGGACAGAGCAGGATATAAGGGAACACGAGTTCTGGATTACTGTCCAAATATATGAGGGCTTAAACATTTTTATTCTCAGTAACCACCCTACTATTGATTTTTAACTTAATCACATATAATATATGATACCGATTTCGTGAAATTTATTGTGACTTGCTTAATGTCCAGTAGATGATAAATTTTAGAAATCTTCAATAGTGCTTGAAAATAATGTGTTTTCCCTGATGGTCAGGTGCAGGATTCTATGCTTTGGTTTGAATCTCATCCTTTGTGACTTGCTTCTTTGTATGTTTTGTAATTTTGGATCATGAGCTCGAATTTGCAAGAGTTTGATCTGTTTTCCCCTGAGACTTTACTGTGGGTATGCCTCACCAGAGAGGTTTGTCTTTACTTTTGCCACATGCTGTGTGGGTGTTACCAGCCCAAGGTTCACTTTTTATATAAATTTCTGGGCTTGGGAATTCTGCGACCATGTGGGCAATAGAAATTCAAACACCAAATTTGTGTTAGGGAAGGTCTAGAGTTACAACTTCTCAAGGGAAACTTCTTTTTTACTTTTCCAACAGAACCAAAAATGAGACAGCTTCTTTGACATCTCCCTTTGCAAAAGGGTGCTTCCCTCCCCACCCACTCCCATTTATTCTTTCATAAGGATGTGGATAGTCTAAGTTTCAGATCTCCAGTGCAAAGGCCCAAGGCATTGTCTCCCATCCTACAACAGATGTTTAAATTCAAGCTCCTTGGTTGCCAAGATGGGTAAATACCACCATCCTCCACCCTTGCCCCCACTGACCACCTTGACACCCACCCACCCTGCAGGGCAGCAGGGAATCAGCATATGCGGGTCATTCTGATTTTGGCCTCCGTCTTTGTTTCTGGTCCCTGGGGATGCCTTTACTTTTCCTGGCAGCTCAGTGGGATATTTATAAAGATACTTTGTTACATTTTTCTACTTACATAGCAAGAGGCTCTTCAGAAGTTTCCATCTACCATGCCCCAGACCTGGGTTCTATTCTCTGCTTCTGACTGACCTTGGGAAGCCCACCTTCTCCTGGGTCCCTCCTCTCACCAGTCAGATGGGGTTAATCAGCTCCCAGTCCACTGCCCTACAACCTTACCAGGTTGTTCAATAGATGAAGGGCATGCAATGGTGGATGCGGGGTGGGGGGTTGCAGGGAGGCCTGGGTAGTGGCCCCTGGAATTTCCTGGTATTCTCCAGAGCTGAGCACCTAAATCCTTGGTCCTTCCAGGAGCCTGGTGACCAGAGCTGAGAGACGCCCTGGGAACAAAAACTTTTCAACAAAGGGACAGATTTCTCCAGCAGTGCCCAGGTAGGCAGGAACTTGTTCAATGCTTCAAATCCATAAATGAAAATGTGTCCTGGACTCTCCATCCAATTCTCCCTTGAGGTGTCCCAAACTGAGCTCAGCTGCTCTCCCAAGCTGACTCCTCCGTCAGCTTCCCCAGCCTGCGAGTGGGGACAACACCCACTGCTTTCCCTACCGCAGATACCCAGGAGTTTTTCTGTTTGTGTGTTTTGTTTTATTGTGTGCTGTATGGTGGGGTCACACTTCATCATTTTCCCATATGACTATCCGTTATTGCAGGACCATTTGTTGAATTTTTGTTTTGCTTTGTTTGTTTTGCTTGTTTTTTTGAGAAGTGCATAGACCGGGAATCGAACCCGGGTCTCCCTCATGGCAGGCAAGAATTCTACCACTGAACTCTCCTTGCACCCCCTACCCAGGAGTTTTCAAGAAGCTTCCTCTCACAAGCTCTCCAAGCCAAACACCAAATCCTACTGTCTACAGATCCCTTGCCTCTGGTTCCTTCCTGGGGTCCCCACTGCCTCGGCCCACATCCAGGCCTCATTATCCCTCACCAGGGTATTTCAGTGGCCTGGCCCCCCAGAGAGGCCGCCATCTCCTCCGTAGCTCTCCTCCAAGCGCATGTGCAGAGCCTCAAAGTTTGCTGGACCCCCCGGGTCTCCTGCCCGCCACTGCCTTTGCCACCCAGCCGCTGAGGATCAGGTGGCCTTGCACTCGGCTCAGCGGGCCACGGAGGCCCCTTTGAAATGAGGCCTTTGAGAAGCATGAACAAAGAGGGCTCAGAATCAGGCATACAGGCTTGTCATCTGCCTTAAGAGGGGGCTTGACATTTTGATGTAGCCACTCTGACCCCCTGTCTCCCTTTCCTAGGGCTGCTGTAACACAGTACCACAAACTGGGTGGCTCAAAGCCACAGAAATGTATTGTCTCATGGTCCTGGAGGCCAAAAGTCCCAAATCAAGGCACTGGGAGGGCCGCGGCTCCCTCTGAAGTCCATAGGGGAGAATCTTGCCTTGCTCCCCTGCCTTGCTTCTTGTGGTGGTTTGAAGCTGTCTGTACCCCAGAAAAACACGTCCTTAAACTTAATCCATTCCTGTGGGTGTGAACCCATTTAAGTAGGACCTCTGGATGAGGGTACTTCAGTTAGGGTGTGTCCCACCTCAAATCAGGATGGGTTTTAAGCCTATCACTGGAGTCCTTTAGAAGAGAATGAAATTCAGAAAGAGAGAAAGCCATGGAAGCAAGAGTAGTTGAAATCAAGATGCCCAGAGGGAAGGAAGAGGCCAGCAGAGGCCCCAAAGTGCCTTGCCATGTGGAAGGGGAGCCAAGGATCACCAGTCCCTGGACTTGGGGAAGGAAGCATTGCCTTGATGATGCCTTGATGCAGACATTTTCCCGGCCTCAAAACCATGAGTGAATAAATTTCCATTGTTTATCCTGACCCATTACTTTGAGCAGCCTAGGAAATGAAAACACTTTTTTTCCCTAGCTTCTGTTGTCTGCTGGCAATCCTTGGCATTCCTAGGCTTATAGATGTGTCACTTAGTCTCTGCCTCTTCCAACGTAACATGGCCTTCTCCTCTGGGTCTGTCCGTCTCCATGTCCAAGTATCCTCTTGTTATGCATGAGGACACCAGTCAGACATGATCAGGGTCTCAGCTTAGCTAACCACATCTTCAAAGACCCTATTTCCAAATAAGGTCACAGCTACAGGACCAGAGGTTAGGACTTGAACACGTCCCAGGGGGACACAATGCAACCCGTAACATCTGCCGTTACACTCCGGGTATATGAACTGGAAAACCATTACATTTTCAACTTTTAAAAAGTGGCCAACGAATTTCACAACGTAGTTCTTCTCACCCCATTGCACCCCCCACCCGTGATTTCACCCCGTATCTGAGCTTCACTCATCCCTGGCCCTTACCCCTGGGATGGTGCTCAGAAAGGGCTGGGGTGGAGGGTGGAGGTTAGGCGGGGCACTGCCTGGCCGCCTGAACCCCTACAGCGGTCCTGCCCACCCCCCGCCCCCAGCCTCCCTCTCCCGCACCTGGGACTGGGCATCAGGCTGCTGAAGCCCCGCCTGCTCCTTCCAGGGCAATTCGCTTGCACTTGCTTGGTCTTCTCCCACAGCCTCCCAGCCCTCTTTGAGAAATTGCTGCACTCATTAACCCGCAGCTAATCGACTTAGCTGCTTTCAATCGTGGTAACCACCAGTGGTGACGCTAATCCCGGATCCATGTGCCTCCCAAGGGTCACTGGGTGGTCTAAAGCCCTGGGACTCGGGTTTCCGTGTCAGAGTGAGGTTAGACCCTGCTGCCTAGAGGCGTGTGAATGTGGGCAAATGGATCGATCACTTCAGCTCTCTGACATTGCCCATGATATTTGCTCGCCACACGCTTAAACAAGCCATGGTGAGAGACAGTAAAGCCTGGGCACAGGGTGCTTGCACGTATGTGAGAATAATTCGTGGGAATTTGGGGGTCGTTGTCTGTTTGGATGAAGATTTCTTGGGAATAGGACGCAGTGTCAAGTGCTCACGAAGCCAAGGGGGTTGGGGGGACAAGGTCCCTGTGCGACAACTCTCTTCGCTCCCTGCCTGGTGATATGCCGGCCTCGGCTTCTGCAGCCCGTCTCTAGGACCCGTCCAGGGCAGGGACCCACTCCCATTTGTTCTGCTGGCCCAGGGCCAGGTCCACTGGAAGCACTCAGGGGCCGCTGAATGAATTGCCCTGGAGTCCCAAGGGCCAAAAAGCCAGCTGCTCAGCAGTTCCCAGGCCTCACTGTCCTCAATGGTAAAGGCGGGAGACCCGAACTAGTTGACAATTAGAGAAAGGACGACCCAAGGGGCTACCATGTGCCAGGCAAGGAGCTGCGAGCTGTGGGCAGAGGTGATGAAGACCTGGCTGGTTCCTTAGGAAAGGGGGTGGACGAGGCCACAGGTCAGGGCCAGGGGAGGAGCCACAGCAGGCTCACTTACAACAGGTGGGAGGGGCGGGGCCCCTGCAGGCAGCCGGATCTGCAGCAGGAGAGGGGAGGGGAGGGAGGGGGTGCAAGGACGCCCCCTATCTGCAGGTCCCAACTGTCCAGCTGCAGAACTGGGGGCGATACTCATGGCAGGGGTCTCATGGAGAGTTTGCAGCAGGACGCCCAGACCCCTGAGGCACTGGGGAGGAGAATGTATGGGGTGACGACCCAGCCAGACCAGCTGTCTTGGGGTTACAAAGCCCCGAGTGTGATTCCAACAGGGAGGGTGGTCAGGAGTGGAGGCAAGGACAGGCCTCCCCCTCGCCTAGGGGTGCTGTCCTCTAACTCCACCAATTTGAAGGTTGTGCGGTGGAGGGAGTGTGGGAGGACCAGGGACTGGGTGACTGTGCCGCTCCTCGACCCCCACCCCTACCTTGCTGGCTCCCCACCCCTCGCCTGTAGCAGCAGGAGAGGGGCAGGTCTGATGCTTTCCAAGACCAGTCACCGCAGAAGAAAACAGACAGACAACCTGCCCTTCCCAGGGGCAAGGGCTTAGCTTCGGAATGTGACAATTTATTTGGGGGGGGGGATAAAAGAAGCTTTTCACACCCCCCTTCCTGGCATTGATACAATATTGAAGAGCAGCAGAACAAAACGTACAAGACGAGAGTAATCGGCACACACCCGCCCTCCCCCGGCCCCGAAGGGCAGAACCAAACCCACACCCCAGACAATCCGTCTTCACCCGCAAGCTGTGCTGGGGGAGGGGCGGGAGTGGACTGGGGGACCCCCCCCCCCACCAGAGCCGCACCTCCTTGGCTATTATCCTATCCTTAACCGCTGGAGGCAAAGTTTAGCCAGCTGGGAGCTGGATGGTTGAACCACAAACAAAGGCAACAAGACTTCATTTTTAAAATGAGAGAGAGAGAAAAGAGACAGCGCCCCTCCCCAAATATAGAACTATATATGTATATTATATATATAGAATTCATTCGTGCACAATTCATTAAATGAGCTTTTCAAAAATTAAAAAAAAATTATAAGATACATATTTCTTTAGGCCTTTGTGTTTTTTAAATTAAAACCAACAAAAGAAGACTCCATCTCCGCTCGGTCCCCACAGCAAGGGCAGGCGCCGCAATCTGGCAAGCAGCTGCCCCATTAGACCATCATGCCCCTTTGCCTACCAGCACCCTGTATACAGTTGGTGCTCGCTGCTGGCTGATTCTTTCAAGGCACGGGGTAAGCATCCAGGCCTGAGAGGCCGAGTCCTCCCTCTCCCCCAGACCCGTCTCCCCATGTCTGCATCTTGGTGACCGCCAGCAAGTGAGGGGGTCAGCAAGACCCCCTCCTGGACGCCTAGCCCCTAAATCTGGGCTTTTGGAATCTGAGAGGAGAGGCAGCTAGAGAAGGAAAAAAAAACTCAAAATCTTTTTTAAAAAAAAACCTTCCTTGTATCTTTTTTAAAAGTGATTCCTCAATTCATACAGACTCTGAAGAGGCTGCCTTGGGCTAGTGCATGGGCGCCAGTAAGTGGAACTGCCCAGCGGGCTCCACTGCCCAGCCCGGGTGAAGTGCAAAAAAAAAAAAAAAGGCTGGGATGAAGCGGTGAGCCTGTCCATTTGGGTCCCCAGACACCAGCAAGGTGGGAGGGAATGACCTAGTCCCCTCATTCCCCTCATGAGCCGTTTCCTTCCCCGCGCTGGGAGCCTTCCAGCGGCCCCAAGACCTGGGCCCCACCTTTCAAAGGAGCTTTTCCCAAATGGCCAGAGCAGCTTGGGCTCCAGGCCCTGCCTCTCAGAGCCGCAGCTCGTCTTCTGAAATGGGGTGAGCCTGCCCACTTCCCGCTGAGGCTGGGGCCTGACCTTCACCTCTTCCCAGCACAAAGGAGGAATGAGGCTCATTTTGACCTTGACCCCTTTGCAGGGTGAGTGTGAAAGGGAGCTGCGGGAGGCTGGAAGCCCCAACACCGGCACCCCGGACCACCCTCAATACTTGGCAGCCGCTGGACACCAGCACTGCTTGCTGCCGCTTAACACACCCATTTCACAGAAGGGTATACTGAGGGTCAGAGGGGACCGAGACGGGGGTGGTTCCTTGTTCCAGCCTCAAACCAGGGACAGTGGCCCTCACCTGCTTTCTATGACATGGAGGGCTGGTGTGGGGGGGGCATTTAAGGGGACCAATGCCCCAACCAATATGGAACATGGGAGGACTGGGCTTCTGTGGGGTATTTTACATACAAAAATAAAGCAAACCAGAATGCAACTCCTGCTTGGTGAACAGGCAAACGAAAAAGCAGCAAGGGTGAGGGAAGGGCCCATGGGAGACCGATCCGTGCAAATGGTGATGGTAACAGGGGGAGGGGGCAGGGGTTCGTGGGCCCCAGCTCAGAGCCACACTGGGAGAGAGGTAAGGAGGCTTCGCTTGGCCTTGATCCCATGGTTCACTTGCCCTCTTCCTGGCTTGGGCTTTAGGGACATAAGGCGCCATGGAAAGCCCAAGAGAGGAGGGCCTGGCATTCCCTTCTCTCCATGTCTTCACTCCCTCCGAGCCACCACCCAAGATTCTCCAGGATCCAAGGCTTCTTCCTTCCTGAGGCCTGAATCCCTGGCCAGGGATGTTCAAGGGTGTCAAGGTCTTTGGGGAGAAAGAGAAGGAGATGACCCCCACCCATGGTGTGGGGGTGACAGGGACCAGATGGCCCAACAAGTTGACAAAGAGGAACAGAAGTTAGCAAGAAACCGAACTCTACCTACTCACCAGCCTTCCTGGAGAAAACCATCGACAGAGGGTCCCAGCAACGATGGAGACCCTGCTGGCCCCCATCCCACCCCCATCCCAAATCTCAGCTCCCCTCAGCCCCCATGTACCTTGTCTTGGCCCCATCTGGCTAGCTCCCTTGGGACCAGCTGTCATCCTTCCCTCTGAGCAAGGGCGGTGTGGAGAAAGCCTGCGGCCAGGACAGCAGGGAAGGCTGGCCCTGCCTCGGGCCCAGGAAGGGGGTAGAAGCCTCGAGGCTGACCCAGGCAGGTGGGGCCTCCACTGCCTTTCCTGACGCTGCCGCCTCACCTGTGCAATCACTGCGATACTATTTTTTTCTTTAAATATCTCTTTCTCCCCCCCCCCACCCCAGAGGAATCCCACAATATTTTTTCTTTTTTTTTCCACTTTTTTTTTGTTTTTTGCAAAACTAATTCTTTCACTTTCCTGTCATAAAATCACCTCTGAAAACACAACTTCTTTACAAAAAAAGTCACGAATGACACAGACTCTCAGGAAAACACATTTCTATGGTCTCTGGAAACACCTGTAACTGGCACCCAGGTGGGCACTCACCTGGGGAAGGGGGTTTTGGGGGGGAAATCACCTCTGAGGACAGAGGAGAAACACCAGCCCTTATTTGGGGGAGAAGCCGATTGGCACTTGGACGGCCACAGAGCCAATGCAAAGGGCAGGGTGGGGAGGTGCCCAGGGTGTCCCCCCAACCCTGTGACGGCCCCTGTTCAACAACCTGGGGGAGGGAGGGGCATGACAGGGGCCGAGCCACAGCCCCCGGGCAGGGAGGTGCCCGGGGAAAAGTGCGTGTCCACACTTAGGAAGGATGCAGGAAACACACTCCTTAGCTGGCTGACCCCCTTTCCACCTCCCTCTGGCCTCCTGCTGTGAACTTCCGAGTGGCACCGAGTTGGAGGTAGCAGTCGCTGCACGCGCCAGGTAACTACCTTGAACCATACACACTCAGACCTGGGCAGAGACCCAGGCCTGGCAGGCTGGCCTGCCTCCCACAGGGCACCTAAGGCCCCAGAAGGACTGGGCCTGTTCCCGATTCTGGGACCAAGTACTGTTCCCAGGCCCCTGTGTACAGGCCCTCCCGACGTCCTGCAGCAGATGGGAAGGGACGCTGCCCAGGCCACTGGAGGCTCCCCCCTCCCCTCCTCTGCCCCCCACCAAAAACTCAGAGCTGTGAGAATGCCTCAGTGGTCAGAAGCAAAAGAGAGAAGGCTGAGGAAAGCCTGAGAGACCCCAGGAACGGATTCCAGGCTTCCATCTTCCTCTTCAAAGAAGGAGGAAAGGGGAAGCTTTTTTTTAGGGGAGGAGGGGTCTCCCCTCTCCTCAGCCTCCATGGGGCCAAGTCTGCAGTGAAGGCCTGACTGGTCAGGCTGACCACTCTGAAGGCAGAGGGCCTGGGGGCCGGTGCCCCCAGCATGCCCGGGCTGGGAAGGCGGGCCTGGCAGCTTCCAGAACAAGCTCCTCAGACCTGCGCTAGGCCCCCAGGCCCAGCTGAGGGCTAGTGAAGGACCTGGTCTTCAAAGACCCTGCTCAAACCGAGGAGCCCTGGGGGGTGCCGTCTGGAAAGCCAATGCACATACGGACACGGGCAGACGGGGGGAGGGGGGGCGGGAGGGGGGAGGGGCTGGGGGTGGACGCACACGCACGCTCAGAAGTTTCCACGGCAGGTTCTTTTAGCACCTTTGGTCGAGAACTGAAGGGGCCTTCAGATGCTGGGAGGCAGTGGCGAGGGGAGTTCCCTGCAGGTTCCTCCAGTCTTTAAGACGGGGATGAGGGAACCAAGGGAGCGGGGGCTAAGGAGGGCCTGCTTAGGCCTTGTCCAAGAGTGGGCAGGGAACAACCCTGCCTCTGGTCTCAGCCTCTGTCCAGGGCCTTGCCATGTGGGCAGGAAGCCACCCTGCCCCTTGTGCCCAAGCACTGGTGGAAGGAAAGGGTCCGTGCCCACCCTGGGTGGGGGGTCTCCTAGGGGCCTCCACAGCTGCCAGGTTAGCACCGAGAAATCAGATGCTGTGTACGAGAGCAGGAAGCAAGCTGGGAAGAAATGGGGGTGGGACGTGGAGGGGGTAGCTGAGCCCCAGCTTCTGGGCCTCCCTGGAAGCCATTCAGCAGGACCCACCGTGCATGGGGCAGGGAGGTGTCTAAAGACGAGAGGGGGTGACCTTGGAATTCTCACCCCACTCCAGAACTGCCCCTACCCACTGGGCTCTGGGGCTCTGGCTGCCCAGCGCCATCCCAGGGTCCACACTGAGCTGTTTGAAACAAGCAAAGCACAGGCAGAGGGGTCTGAGGGTGAGGGCGGGGGTGGGGACACGTGTGTGACTTTGGGCAGGGGGCTCCCCCCAACCCCCCTCCTTGGTGGAGCCCCCTCACTTGTTGGCCCCACTGCCACCACCGCCCCCTGCCGCCCCTGCCACCCCAGCCGCCACCTTCTCGAAATCCTCAGGATTGCAGAATTCCTTAATGGTGACCGTCAGGAGATTGCTGGTGACATCGGTGACGACCACGTTGGAGCAGGGTGACATCTCCGGGCGCCAGTCCCCAGCCTCGGGCTCGGAGGCGGCCCCAGCGGGGTCGGGGGCTGGGGGAAGGGCCAGGCCGGTGGCAGCAATGACTTCAGGGGGTGACCGCTTGCCAGTGGCTGCCGACTCAGGGGGGACAGATAGGTCAAGCACCTCAGACTCGCGCCAGTCGGGGGCGGGTGGGCTCAAGGTCTCCGGGAGCAGCTTGGGGGGCGTGTCGTCGGGCTCGGAGGACGGCGGTGCCGGCGAGGGGCAGCCCGAGGAGCTGGAGCTGCGGGCATCGTAGGGGGCGGCGGGGGTGGCCAGGAGTAGCCCTGGGCCCTGGGGGCCCGTGAGGTCGGCCTTGCCGGCTGGCGAGGCCGCCAGAGGGACGGGCGGCGGCTTGTTGTACAGCGCAAAGGTACCGAACTTCATGTGGCGGATCTGCGTGCGCAGGATGCTCTCGCTGAACTTCTTGCTCTTGCCGATGACGCGGTTCCGCGAGGGGACCTTGGGGCGGGCGAGGGCCCCGGCCCCCTGCCCGGCGCCGCCCCCGCCTGAGCCCTTGTCGATCACCTTCAGGTTCAGGATGATACGGTTCCGCTTGGGCTCCCGAGGCTTGACCTTGCGATTGATGATGCGCACCGTTTCCGAGAAGGGCGAGATGGGGGGGCGCAGGCCGGGGCTGCCGCCCTGGGGGTCCGGGCGGGGCAGGGGGCGGCGGGACATGCGGTGGCAGCGGCGGATGTCCTTCTTGAGTCGGTGCACGGCCGCGCTGGAGTGCAGCTTGGGTGAGGAGGCACTGGCGCTGGGCTTGACAGAGAAGTGCACATCGCTGATGCGGAGGGCCTCGGCCTGGGCCCGGGCCTGCAGGGGGTGGGGGGAGAGGGAGGGCTGCGTGGGGGTGCTCCGCAGACAGGATGGAGGAGGGGGTGGGAGGACCCAGGCTGCACAGAGATGCAGCGGTAGTCAAGATCAGACAGGCCGGCTAAGCAACCTCAGCCAAATGTCAGGGGGCAAGTTATGGGCATAGCAGACCTGGCTTGACTCCAAATTCTTTCTGGTCTACCACTGGCCTGACTCTGCTGGCACACCCATCCAGGAGCCCCAGGGATAGAGTGCAATTGCCGTCCTTGCCAAAGCTGCGGAAGTGCTGCCCATTAGGACAGGGACCTGCCTGCATGGGGCAAGCAGTCCTCTCTGCAGACACCCCTGCTCTATGCAGGGTCCAGACCTGCCCAGCACTCCTGGAGGAGGGGGGCGTGAATCCTCCCTGCTCCACCCACGCCAGTCCCGCTGGCCTACTTGCAGCATCTCAAATGCCCACACGCTCTCTCAAACAGCCTGCACCTTCGGCCTGGACTCCGCCACCCGCCATCACCTCTGAGACAGCCCTCGAACCCTCCAGGCTCTGTGCTCTTGGCTCTGATTCACCTGCCTGCCCGATGCCCAGTGCCAGCTCCAGGGCTTGGGTCTGAGCAAATCAGGGCAAACTGATTTCAAAGCCTGGGATTCTCAACCCCATCAGTAATGTGTTTGGCGGGGAGGTAGGCCTGGAGATGGGACCGATCTCTCCACTCTCTGCACTGAGATGTCTGCAGGCAGGATGGCTGTGGGCAGCCGGTCAGGGGCACTCCCAGACGTGGGAACTCTATGGATCTGGGGGCTCCAGCAGCTTAGCAGTTCATATCACCACGTACAGGTGTGGTAGGGCCTCAGAGACCCCAGATTCCCACCATTATCAGACAACACCAAACGGAGGGCGAGAGGAACACGTCAAGGCCACATAAGCTGTCCTCTGTGGCTAGGCCCTCCATCAATAAAAACGTCCTCCAGAGTCACGGGCCAGAGGCCAGACTACAGCTGTGAGCACGTGCAGCCTCGGCCGCTAGGGGCTGCGCTACCGGGGCAGCTGAGCAGTAGACAGGCTGGTGTTTCAGGCAGAGCAGCTGGGGCACAGACCCCAGTGCTGGAGGATGGCAGGTCAGACTGGGCCCAAAGCACAGGTGGGAGCAAGGTTGAGTTCCAGGCACAGGCCCGGGGGGCACACGCTGGCCTGCTGAGGGGGTGCTGCTCAGACAGACATTTGTAGGAGACAGAGTATGGAGGGAGGCACAGAGATCAATCAGGTTCATAAAGCTGGGGGGTCCTGGGAGCAATAGCTGGGTTCAGTGCTGGGGCCAGGGGGGGCATGGTGGAGAGGAAAGACACATTCCCACAGCACTGGACACTTAACCAGTTCTGGGGAGCCAGTGATCCCTACAAGACTAGATTGTACTTGCTCACCACTCCCAGAAGGTGATTGCTGACTTACTCGCTGAATGAGAAAGGGGATCTTTATTTGGAAAGAGGCCATCATGCCCTTGTGGGAGGCCCAGACTGAATATCACATGGACGCCAGCTCTCTGGGGCCCAGGCTGGGTGCCTGCTGGGACTGCTTGGTCAATAATTCCTTCAGCCACTAGGTGGCAGGACACACGGCCTGCCTGCCCTGTGCAACCACTGCCAGCTCCCCAGGACTGGGCCTCTCACACCCCTTCCTAGACAAGGGTGGAAAAAGCCCAGGCTTTCCTTGGCAAGGCAAGTGGGGTCCTCTGCAGGCTCGTCCCTGCAGGAGCTCTGGGGTCCCCACTCTTCCTGACTGCCGGTGGCAGTGGGCGTGGGGTCAGGGGTGGGCTTACTCCCTCTGCACACTGCTAAGCAGCAGGACTTCTGGAATTATGGACTTGCAGGGTCTGAGTGGGAGACAGTCCCCAGGGGAGTGGTACATAGCCTGGACAGGTGCCAGACACGGGACGAAACCCCAGCTCTGCCAGCCTTCCCATGCCTTACTTTCCCCTCACGCAATCATACTACTTATTCACCAACAGGCCCCTTTGATGATCAAGTAATGTATGCCACCTGCTTAGTGTGTCCCTGGCCTGCTTAGTGTGTAGCAAGTACTCAGAAAAAGACTTAGATTTCTCCCCAGGTGGCAGACTCATAAGCAATAATTTTTTCTAACGTATGGTCTCCAAGAAACATCTCTTACTTTCATAATTCCTAAATATTTTAAAAAGAGACAGCTTGGTTTCCTCTGCCCTGCCCCGCCACCGAGCTGAGCAGTCTTCGAAGGGTCCTTATTCATTTCTCTGGCTGGTATGTAGTTGCAGCTACGGCCTGGTGAATTAAAAATGATTTATTCAACACTGACTGGGCAAGGGGACTGGCTCTGAGGGTTTGCAGACAGCATAGCAGCTTAGGCACCTGGATTCTGCCACCAGCTAGTGGTGACAGTGGGCAAGTTATTCTTTAGCTTCACTAGCCTCAGTTTCCCTAACTGTGATGTGGGGTTGCTGGAACCTACCTTGTGAGCTCTTGTTCCCCTGAGAATGGCTGCTGGCACGAGTAAGTACTATTTAAGTGTAATCTGGGCACCACGTCCCCGGCCTCAGTGAATCAGTCAGCAATGGCTCTCACTGACCTCCATGGACCCCAGCAAGTACTTGCACCACTCTTATGCTTCCAGTTTTTTTAAGGTCCAGATCAAGTTCCTCTAAACTGCCCCTCCATCCCCTCTCAACCCTCAACACCCACTCCCACCCTATAGCCCTGTTGTTTTGCGTCCACTTTCCCCTCTTAACCTGACGTGTGTTCCTTGAGGGACAGGATGGAGCCAGGTAAGCCATTCCCCCTCTCGGCCTTGATTTTCTCATCTGCAAAATGGGATAACACTCCCCACTTTATAGGGTTGAGTGAGTTAAAGGGGATAATCCATGTGGAGACTGAGCACTGTTGGGTCCATAGCCTGAGCTCCGGAACTAGAGCGTTGCAAAGAAAAAAAAGGCATTTTGTGAACCGGTGCTCAGTGTCACGATGCCAACGCCAGAGGGCGCATCTGCTGCGCCGAGAGGCTGTCACACAGCCCAGGCAGCCCTCCTGCAGCTCCACCCCCAGCTCTCCCAAGCAGAAGCATCAAGGGTTAAGGTTGCTCCAAGGATCCTGTAAGATGTGCACAGGTTGGGGGCGGAGGTCACAGATCTACAGACTTCTGAATCCAACATTTCCTTCACTTCTGCTTTGAAACCAAAGCAAATCCTTACACATAACATAGATCTTTTGGGGGGCTGAGACACATACCCCCCTTGCCGAGAGGCCCACCCCACCCTTACTGGGCTTTGACTCTTTTGGACCAAATGGATAGTATGTGGTTCTTCACTCAGCAGTCTCTTCTCTGCAAAAAGCCCCCTGTCCTGCCCATGCCAGTCCCCACAAAGTCACAGACCATCAGAGTGGGAAGAGACATGAGACATCCTCAGCTGAGGTCACCCAGCCGAGTTATCTCACCTTCCCTTTCCCAGAGCATTCCTCCTCCTCTCTCTCCCCTACAAAAACAACCCAAGATGGCTTCTTCTGGAGTTGAGTCTACCCCCCTTGCCATGGCTAAATGGGCTACACTTTCACCGTCTCCCACCCCCTCATCCTCATTAGAACCTTAGGAAAGAGTCTGGAGGTGGGGGGAAACTGAGGCTCAGAGCTGTGAAACCAGTGGCCCAGCCTAAGTGAAGTGGTTTAAGGTCAAATTCAAGTTGGACTTCTAAGGGAGGAGGAAGAGATGTGAGGCGCACATACCCTGCCCATACTAAAGGGGATGGAGGTAAGCGGGAGAGGCAGGCAGAACAAGTTCTGACTGAGGCAGGGAAGCTGGGGGTAGGGAGGCAGGTCCACAACGCCTCCTCTCAGGGGACCACACTCACTCTGTGCCAGGGATCTAACTCCAGGCAAAGCCAGAACAGCTCAAGGCTGGGGAAACGAGAGACTTCTAGTGGAGAAGCGCCCTCCCCAACGCCCCAACGCCCCAGCGCCCCCACCTGCCTCACCCACTCCTTCTGGGGCCCGGCAGGCCTCCTTGGACCCTGGTTTTGTCAGCGGAAATAATTCCTCTCCCCCCACTCCCAGGTCCCTCCTGCTGAAGCTGGAGCTGGCCGGGGCCTGCTGCCAGGGACTCGTCCGGGACTCACAACCAATCCCCTGCCCAGCTGGGGCCCCTCTGGCAGGGCCCGCCCGTCTGCGCGGCCGCGATCTGTCCCTCCCTTCTAGGCCCCGGGCCGTGCTGGGGCTGGGGGCCCGCGAGGGGGCGGCTGGGGCTGGGCCAGGTTACCTTCAGGAGGAAAGTTTTGGGTTTGGGTCCCCTCTTCTTGGGCCCATACAGCTCACGCTCTCTCTCCCTGCGGCGGAGAAACGCCAAAGGTTAAAAAGAGCCCTCTCCCGGGCCCCACTTCGCGCCGCCTCCCCGGCTCTCACGCTTCCCCACTCGGCGCCCCAGGCCCGCCACCCCTGCCAGCTCCCCAAACTCACTTCTGCTCGAAGGCTGCAATGAGCCGCGAGTCCAGGATGTTCTCCTCGGGCTCCCAGGTGCTGTACCTGCCGAATTACACATGCACAAAATAAAAATGAAAATCGGAGGGGCAAAGGCTCACGCTGAGAGCAAACGTGCGCACCAAGAAAAAAAAAAAGGCCCTGTGCCCGCTGCCCCCTCCCCCCGCCGCCCTGGACCCCCGACACTCACTTGATCGCCCACCCCTTCCATTTCACCAGGTACTCGATGCGACCCTGAAATACAAGAAGGGGAAAAAAAAGAGGGGGAGTGGGGGTGGGGAGGATGCGGGGAAGCGAGGCGGCGGCGGCGCGGGGGTGGGCGAGAGAGCCCCGGCTAGCGGGATCGCTAAGCCCCGGCACCTCGCCGACGCGGGCACCGGCTGCAGGGAGAGGCGTCCGGCCCAGGGCGGCTGCTCACCTTTCGGATCCGCCGTTTGATGATGGATTCGGCCGCGAAGACCCGCTCGCCCACTGCAGACAGCTCCATCTTGCTCAGCAGCACCCACAGCCCATAATACTCCCTGCTCCCGCGGCCGGTGCTGCACCGCTCGCGCACGCGCCGCAGCTCCCAGGCCCCGGGCGGGCGGGTGCGCTGTGGGGCGCGCGCTCGCGCTCCAGCTGCGGGCCGTCACGTGACCCTCCCTGTCGCGGCGCCGTTGCCAAGGCCTCCCCCTCCCCCGGGGCGGTTGCTAGGGAAAGTGAGAGCCTTGCGGGCGGGGGCGCGCGCTGGTTCTTAAAGGCGCCCCGCCTGGCTGGCGGAGCCTGGGTTGGGAAGAGGGTGGACCTTTGGCTGAAGCCAAGCCGGGTGAAGTGCAGTGCCATCTTACGGGCACTTTCTCACCCCCCTCTCCGTCTTCTCCGGCCCTGACAGCTAACACTTTCTCCCCTTCCTTTAATCCATTGTGCACATCCCGCAGGGCTCCAGATGGGGAAAAGCGATGGAGCCCTTGAGTCTTACCAGGCGCCGCGCACCCTCCTGGCGGAAGTTTGCAAACAGTTAAATATGATACAGCAGAAATGCATTTGCTGTTGCTTTGCCATGCCCCGCGGGAATTTCTTTAAAACCTTGCCCCCTCCCATTCTTTACCCATTATTTATGTATTCGTGGGACTGTGGTTTTGTAACCACTTCAGATGAATTAACACAAAAAAACCCTATCGCAGGAAAGGGTGAATGAGGCCGAGAAGGGCTGAGGTGACCCTCTGCGGCTGGCCTTTGCCGGGGGTCTTTGGCTGCACCTGTCTTCCCCTCGGAGGCCCGGTGAAGACCGCAGCGAGGACGATGTAGTAGTGGGGGAAGAGAGGGAGAGGACGAGAACGAGCTCCCCGCACCCCGGATTGGGCCCGAAGCGGGTTAGCCTTGGGTCAGTCGGCAGGAACCGCCCTCGTGGTCTTATCTATTTGTTTTTTGATTCGCAGGCCCCCTGGCCGATCACGTCCCTCTCCTGCCGCCTGCAGTGCCTCTGATGGTTCCGCCATTGCTCACGGCCAGACCAGACCCAGTTTCCTATTTGCAGAGGGCTTGGGACATCTTGGGCTGTCCCGGAGTGGACACAAAGTAGCCTGACACATAAAACTCTCCATTTATTTGATTTTGAAGTTATTTAAACTTTATTTTTCATTACACCAATAAAAATCTTTTTGTTTGTAAGATACAGATATGTAAGAAAAAAGCAACTGACGTAATCAATCCCTCCTAGAGAAAACCATTGCTAACATCTGGAAGAATCTTCTTTTAGCCTGCGTTCTATGTCTATATAAACACACATACATGTATATATGAATATATACATTTTTGTGTGTATAGATCCATTATTTTAATTTTATTTAGCAAGGTGAGATCGTGCTATTCACGCTGTCTTGGAATCCGTTTTTCTCCCTTGAGGGTCTAAAGTGGAGATGTTTGGGTGTCATCAAATACAGCTTTCACCATCATTTTAATGGCTGTGTGGGGTTGAGGTGGGGGCAAAGGAGTCAGGGAGGTAGTGAGAATCAGAATGGTCTCTTGTTCACATTACTTAATAGATAAGAAGACCTTTACGTTTCTCTGCTGCAACACCAAATCTTGTGGTTTCGACTCAACACATCAAAATTTCAGCATTTCATCCTGCATCCTTGCAGATTTGTCCAGTGATTACCTTCAAGACATCCATCCCCATTTAACATCGTTCTGCTACTGAGGAGCAGTCATGTAAGAACACCTGCTACCCCAGGTGAACTTCTGTGTAAGAACAGAGCTGCCCTCCTGGGGGAGAGGGAAGTTGTATGGGCAGGTGACCTGTGGTGTGTGTGTGTGTGTGTGTGTGTGTGTGTGCGTGCGCACGCACGCAGGCTGAGGGAGGCACACAACAGGACCAAGTGGGTAGCATTACCCTGTTTGTTAGTCCATTCTGCAAGCACATGTGAGCTGCTAATGGTCAGGGTTTGTGTAGAAGTGTCAGGGGACAAAGGTGACCCGGGTTGGAGGAGCTCTGAATTATGAGGTGAGAAAGGCGCCTATCCTACTGCGTGGCTACTGGGAGAATGCAGCTACATTAGATTCCTATAGCTGCTCTAACAAATGACCTCTGATATAGTATCTTAAATCAACATCCATTTATTACCTTGCAGTTCTGGAAGTTGGAAGTCCAAAAGCAGCCCTGTTGGGCAAAAGCGAAGATACTGGCAGGGCTGGTTCCTTCTGGAGGACATAGGGGAGAATCTGTTCTTTTCCTTTGCCAGAGGCTGCTGGCTTTTCTTAGCTAGTGGCTGCAGCATGTCAACCTCTCCTTCCATTATCATATCACCTTCCACAACTGATCAACCTCCTTTTTACTCAGCCTACAACAAAAGGGAGTATAGACAAGGGAGCAACCCACTGTCTAGAGCAGGAGCTACTCAGAGGACTTCTCCGAGGTGGGGACATTTGGCGTTCCCCAGGTGGGGAATGCTGGCCACCTCCCAGCGGTCAGCAGTGCAGCTCAGGCATCCTTGCATGGTGGTAGGGGCATTGTGAGAAGGACGAAGGCACTGCAAGGCCTCCTAAGCCTTCCCTTGAAGTCACACATTGCCCCCACTACATTTTGCTGGTCAAAGGTGTGGTAGGCAGAATTCAAAGATGGCCCCAAGATTCGCCTCCTGCCTGTCCCCAGGGTCCCTGTCCTGTAAAATCCTCTCCCTACCCCTGTCAGTGGGAAGTATGAATTTACTGGTATTTTACTCCTGTGATTAGGTTATGTTACTTGGCAAAGATAAAAGGCTTCGCAGATGCAATTCATTTAAATCTCTGATCAGTTGACTTTATCAAAAGAGAGCCTGACCTAATCAGGGACCAGGCCTTCCTGAGGGTAGAGGTCTGAAGCGGCTGAAATGGTTTGCTATTGACCTGGGAAAGCAGCCTGCCTTGTTGGGGGGAGGGGGGAACCATGTGGCAGAGAACAGTGGGTGGCCTCAGCTCTACAATTGCAAGGAACTGAACTCTGTCCATAGGCAGTGAGCTTGGAGCAAGACCTTGAACACCTATATAGCCTTCAAAATCCCATTCTGGAGGCCCCAGCTGATGCCTTGATTTCAGCCTTGTGAGACCCTGAGCAGAGAAGCCAATTAAGCTGTTCCTGGACTTCTGCGCCACAGAAATCATGAAATAATAAATGGGTGCTGTTTTCACTAAGTGTGTGGTAATCTGTCACACAGCTTTGGATGGTATGAAACAAAGCCATCCCAAACTCAAGGATGGGGAAGTAGGTTCCACCCCTGGATGGGGGTGGGACAAGAACTCATTGAAAAGGGTCTCAGGGAGTTATTGTAAAAATTTACAGCAGATGTGTCCCCAGTTGGGACACAGCTCATGTTGAAAGCTGATGGGATCCCTAGGGCCTGTATCTCTTCCCACACAGGTATCAGAATTTTAGGGAGCATGATGTAGTGACCTTCATCAGCTGGACTGTGATCAGAGTTCAGGGGTGGTATTTGAGGATGATCAATGAGGGGCTGTTAGACAAACGAGGAATGCACCCGCTGAAACCTAGCTGGTGCAGATGAGTGAGGGTGGGGAGTAAAACATTGGCTGAAAAGTGCTTGCCTGTACTTGGGAAACGGAATGACCCAGGGGTGTGGGGAGGTGGCCTCCTGCCAGGCTTACGAGTCAGGGTGTTGTGGGTGAGACATTCAGACCATCTCTTGAGGCTTTGAGTGATGATAGAATCGAAAAGAGTGTCTTTAGCTGTAGCCTGTGGAAGACCTTTCCAAGTTCACTTTCCAGAGTAAACTGTCCACTCTCTGATGCCAAGAGGCAGTGAGTACCTTGAGCTTGGAATCGGAGGCCATAGGCCTTCATTCTCTTCCTAGTTTGGGGTGCTGGAGGGTTGGTGTGTAGGTAGCAACAGATGTGTTTACCTCAATACAGAGTCAACTCTGTACATTTGTCTCCATAATTTAAAACATGTAAAATGCTCTGCATATGTATTTATTACTATGTGCTGTGAATTACCACCACATCTCCCAGTAGGCATTTGTCTAAGGTGGTCATGTGCAAGTGACTTACTAAGGATATGCCCACAGGGGAGACACTAAGGGTGAAGGCAAAGCAGGACAGGAAAAGGGAGGAAGCCAGGCAGAGAGCAAGGGTGTCATGTCAGGTAAAATCTGCAGTGGGTAGCCCCAGCCTGATTCTGCAGACAGCTCTGGGGTGGAAGTTCCTCCTCAGCAATCAGTCCCACCTATCAGGTGCTGGTTAAAGGCTTGGGGAGGGGGTTAGATGGAGGCGACCTAAATTCCTAGCATCTCCTGCTTTCTTGTGGGCAGAGTGGTTCCACTCCCCTGGAGGTAGTCTTTCCAAGGACTCCAAACATGTTCCCACCCCAGGACCTTGGCACTTGCTGTTCTCCCCACCCAGAGCGTTCATATTTTCCCCAGTTGGTCACAAGGCTTGTGTCCTCCCTTCTTTCAATATCTGCTCAAATGGCACCTTCTCAGAAAGGATTCTTCTGGCTGCCTTATCTATTCTCTTAGCCTTCTTACTTTTTCTTCTTAGCCCTTGTCACTACCTGATATTATACTAACCATTTATTTGATAATGGTCATTTGTTTAATGCCTGGGTCCCCAACCAGATGACAAGCTGCACCTGGATTTGCCCATTCAGTGCTAGTGAGGGTCCTTCACTCAGTGGGTGTTCAATAAATATCTGGTGAATGCATGAATGGCCAATCATTGAAGAGATTTTTCTAGAGTAATTGTGACCATATATCATATGCAGGAACTCAGGGCCAGCCAGCAGCCACCGGTGCCCTCTTTCCAGCCCTGCACTGGGCCCTGGGATTGCAGAGATGGGAGAGATAAGATGAATGTGCAGACAGACACCATTCGAGCTGTGAAAATTTCTTTCGTTTTTGTCTAATGTGCATTCTTTTTTCTTTTTTTAATTGTGAAAAATAACACATATACAAAAAAGCAATAAATCTCAAAGCACACCACAACAATTAGTTGTAGAACAGATTTCAGAGTATGGTATGGGTCACAGTTCCACAATTTTAGGTTTGTTCTTCTTGCTTCTCTAAGACACTGGAGACTAAAAGAAGTATCAGTATAATGATTCAGTAGTCATGCTCATTTGTTAAGTCCCATCTTCTCTTTTATAATTCCACCTTCTTTTTTGATTTTTTTTAAAAAAATATTTATTTTTATTGCTATATATTACATATTCACACACCATATAATCATCCAAAGTGTACAGTCAGTGGTTCACAATATCATCATATCGAGCTGTGCAACTTTTAGCTGTTAATCTCCCCAAGCCTCTGTTTTCTTCCTCTATAAAAGGGATAATCACTCCTACTTCTTGTTCATTTATGGCACCTAGAGCTCTGTTGGGGACTTAGTAGCCTGTGGTGGTGGAAGTGTATGTATATACCCCAGGCTGATCTCAAATCTAAAAAAGAAATGGGACCACAGACATAAAAATATATACAGTTAGGTACTCGTCTTCCACTGAAAGTCAGTTTATTAGATCAATTTTAGACATTGAGACTGTGTTGTTAAAAATAACAACAGAAAACAATTTATATAAGACTCATTATCTTTCAAGGACTCTCTGAAGTGCTTTATATAAACTAGTAACTAATTTAATTCTCAAAACAATCTTATAAAGTTGGTACAATTATTATTTCCATTTCACTGTTGAGGGTACTGAGTTGTTGTCTACCGAAATGGTTCAGTCCTACGGTCCTCCTACAAGCTACCATTTAATAATACATATTTAATCCAGTTTATTCTTCACAACAGCTATGTGATTTTATTATTATTAACCCCATTTTACTGAGGGGAAAAAAACTGAGCTTCCTGGACATCTAAGTAAAGTCAGGTCTGAAAGTGGCAGGGCCAGGATTGAAAGCTGGCCTGTTGGTTCAAAACCTGGGCTCTCTCCACGAGGCAACGCTGCCTTCTCCAAAATCAGTGATTCAATTTCTCACCTGCTACCTGGTGAGACCTGCCAGGTGCCGTAATTAGACTTAGAAAACTAAGGACAAAAAAAAAAACAAAAAAACTGAAGACATGCGTTCAGGTGACAATGAGAATTTCAGAGAACTGAAACGTGTGCATTTCCTTCTGAAATACTGTGCTGCAAAATTATGTGCCCCCAAAAGAAGACCAACTATTTTTAGAGAGAGGGCCGTGTTGTTGTTTGGAAATATGCCTGAATACGGTCAGAACTGGGCAACGAACGCAGGAAACTCCAATTTTGGCAGAAGAACCAGTTGGAAATGCAGTTCTGACTAAGTGACTCCTCTGTTTAAGACTCTCCAACATTGGAAGGAGCCAAAATACCAACAGTGAAAAAACCTTTCAGAGGCTCATTGCTGTCCCTAGAAGAAAGCCCGAGCTCTTTCTGGTGGCAAAGAGGTCCTTCTGGTCTTCCTGAGGGTCCGTTTTCCTCTCCAAACCAGACATGCCCCCATCCTGCTCAGCACCCCCTTTTGGTCTCCTGGAACCACCTGCTGTTTTCTGCATGGTCCCTGCTTTTTCACACCTTTGCACCTTTTGTTCACCTGGGCATTCCCTTCTGTATGAAGCCATAACCAGGGTAGAGCTGAGCAGCCCCACAGTGTCCTGTTTGGAAGTTCATTGGTTCCAGGAACATGGGAGGGGTTTGGTCACTTGTCATACCTCCTATAAAGCCTGAGAGCCTTGAAAGCAGCATCCTCTGTTCTAGTCCTCTGGACAGGTCCTCACTCTGGGTAACCAATATTTATTGGGCACCAAGTATGTATGCTTAGAATTGTTCTAGGTCCCAGGGATAAGGCAGAGTACAAGAAAACAAAGCCCCTACCCTCAAAGACTTGTATTCTTGTGGGGGCAGCACGCAGCCCCCAGTTTGGGTGTGCATTATAAAGAGACTCTACAGTGTCCTGTGGTAGAGGGGCGTGGGGCGGGCGGGCATGTGCTTAGCTGGGCCAGTCAGGACGGGCCTCAGACAGTTGGGAGGAGGCCCGCCCAGATACAGGGAAGAGCTTTTCAAGAGGAAGGAGCAGCAAGTGCAAGGGCCCTGAGACAGGGACAAGCTTGGTGTATCTGAGGGACAGAAGGAAGCCAAGGAGCTGGAAGGGGGTGGTCGCAGAGCCTGGGGGGAAGGAGGCAGGGCCCCTGTGCAGGGTCCTGCAGCCGGAGGAGAGCTTGGGCTTCATTCTCGGTGCAGTAAGGAGGCTCCTGGAGAGACCTTACGGTGAGCCATAGGCAGAAGCAAAGCCTTGGGTGTTGAGAGTGTTCTGAGGGTCCAGTGGGGGCTGCTCCTCAACCCGCTATGCCCCAGCCTGCTCGATAGCTGTCCAGGGAGACAAAGGCTATAAATAAAAATGGAAAGAGCTGTCTCTGCCACCTGTCAGCTTGGGCACCCTCTAACAGAGGGCTTGGCAAGGCGAAGGAGCCATTCCCCTCTGACCTGCGACACCATTCCATGTCCGTTTGGGTAAATGCCAAGGTTCTGTACAGACACACCAAAATACAACTATTTAAAGAGAAGAGTTTGTGTCTTTCTTCTGTAACAGTGCAGCAGGCGGATGGCACCCAACGAGGACAGCAGACCCTGCAGGGAGGGCTCAAGGCCACACTTGGAGGAACTGATTCCTGAGCAATTACAGATAAAACTCAGGGAAGATTCTGGCTCATTCTGGGCCTCTGAGCAACTCTCTGTCTTCCCAGTGAATGCAAAACAGATGAGATGAAATGCCAAGTTCTGCTCTTTCATCTCTCAGCAGCGTGGAGCCAGCCCTGTGCAAACTCATCATCTTCCTGCTCTTCCTGTTTGCTGGGAACTGTTTTTGTTTTCAAATGCTTTGCAGTCGGTTTGGACAAAGCTTCTCCAGATTATTTCTCACTCCAAGGAAAGGCTGGGGCAGCCTGGCAGGTGAGTGCCGGCAGTCTGTCAGCCGAGAAAGGGCCTGGTGCTCTCTCTGGTTTAATTCTGCCTGTTCTGCCAAACAGTGGGGTCCCTTGCCCTGGAGAAGGGGCCAGCAATGGGGATGGGGGAGGCTGCCGGCTGCTGCGTGGCGCTGCTGAACTCCTGCTCTCCCCAGCGGCCTGGCCTGGCTGGGGCTCCTGGGAACTGCTCACTACAGGGACCGGCTCGGCCTCCTACTGCAGGAGAAGGGAACCGTACCCCCCAAGGGTCCCTTCACTCTTGCCTTTTCCTTTCACCCCCCTCCCTGGGGTTTTGAGGAGGCCCCTTAGAGGGAGTGAAAATAAAGATCAAAAGCTTACTCATATGAAATCTCTGTTGTAAGATCTTTTTTTTTCCTGCTGTAATACAGCAGTTCTGTGACTGTTTGAAAAAATAAACTTCTAGGAGTTAAATTGGAAAGAATCCTCCTAAGAGATGTAATGGGCTCTGCATCCAAACCACACGCCTGGCAGAAAAAGCACACTCACAGACACACACACAAAAGGGCTGTACCCAGCTAAGGCGCCAGGTACTGTGGGAAGGGAGTGGAGCCTGGGACCTGGGGACACACCAGGGCTCCCACCCCTGACATTCCTGGGAGGGGTTTTACAGGAGTATCAAGTTCTCCGCTGAGCAGGTAGGCAGGTGCCTGAGGACAAAAGAAGATGTCAGCCTGATGATGTGGTTAGTTTATCACCAGCCACCAGAGGTGGTGGCCCCCTCCTCTGACCTGCAGGTCGCCGCTGTTCCTGCCTGGATGCCAGAGAGTATTTCCAGGGCTGCCCTCGTTGCTCTGATTTGTCATTTATCCCCCCACCCCATCCGCCCCACGACTGTGCATTCCTGGAAGATGACACGCATTCACCTCGGCTGGGGACACTCCTGGTATGTGGCCCGTGGGAATTTAAGGAGCCCCCATGGTCAGCCCAGGCGCCTGCTGGGGATTTGCCCTCCTCTTGGCCCACATCCTCACTCCCCAGCAGAAATAAGAAGTGGCAAGACTGTTTCAACCTCAAACCCACACATACGTACACATTAATGTGAATTTTAATTTAACGGTCTCAAAGGTGGTTTTGTGGCCGATAAGATTTATTCAGGGGCTTGCTTAGGTCTTAAAAATTAATATGTAATCTGTTAAAGTTATACATTAAAAGAAAAACCCTGGTCTGTCCTTAATCTTTTAATTTCAGCGTCAATAATTTAATTATAGGACTAGCAGATTTTAGCAATCACTTGTAAGCGTTCTTGATTAATTCTGGTTCCATTCACAAACCTGAACTCCCTTAAACATTTTATATTGCATTATCCATCACCTGTGATATGTTTGTTTTCTTCTTAAATGTAGTTGGCTGACAAACCTCCTCAGGTTTGAGCAATTCTTATAAATTTAATACATTTAACTTATAAATATGAACTTGAGGTTCGATCAGCTGTTCCAGTACTGTGCATAAAAGAGTAAAATCCCAAGTCCAGATTAATTACTCTATTATACATGATATATTGGAGCCATGAGGCCATCTATTATTCTAATAGATTGTGTCCTCTTAAATATTATAAGGCTATAAAATGGCAAATTGCCTCAACGGGAAAATATCAACATCTCAGTTTTTTGTTCTGTAACTCCCACATCTGTTGCTACATCGATTGGATTTTGTTTTCCTTTGCTTTTTAGGATGTAAAAATTTCTAAAGACCTTTGAATTTCACAATAATAGTAGCTAATATTTACTGAAGCCCTACTACGTGCTGGCTGTAGGTCTACAGGCTCTTTATTTATGGAGGCCCTCCGCACTTCCAATGACCTCTGAAATGGCTACTGTTATTTTCCCCACTCTGCAGATAAGGAACTAAGGCACAGAGGGATTAGGTCACTCATTCAGGGTCATGTGATCAGTTTAGGGCTGACCTGGAATTCGAACCCAGAGCCCACGCTCTGGCTTGGACCTTGATTAAAAAAAAAAATTCTTGAAAGACCACTTACTGCTCATAAATCTTAACATAATTCTGTCTCATTCCCATGGTTTTGTCTGACTACTCAGTCATGACAATGCACACACACACACACAGGCACACTCACATGCACGCACACGCACACACACATACTCTCCCACGGGCTTGAAGTCTGCTTTTCGGAATGCCTGGGGTGGCATGCCCATCTGTGTCACCCAAAGTTGGTCTTTACAGTTTGAGAAATGACCTTTCTTCTCAGTCCAAAGAGACATTGGGGAAATGTTTTAGCAAAACGTAAACAATGGGGATGTATCAGTAAGCTTCTGCAGTGTAACAGGACACGGCAAAACTAAGTGGCTTAAATCAATAATCACTTACGCTTTTTCCGTTTAAAACAGTTTTATGGAGGTATAATCGACATACAATAAACTGTAGACATTTAAAATGTATAATTTGATGAGTTTTGACTTATGTGAAAAACCCTGAAGCCATCGCCACAAAGAGGGCAGTGAACACATCCGTCACCCCCAAAAGTGTCCTCTTCCCCCGTTGTGACCCCTCCCCTCTGCCTATGGGCTGCTCTTCCTTTGGCAATGGCAGAAGCACATGTGGGCGAGTCCCACTGTACATGTACATGCCCAACCTTTCTTCAAATAGGACCACACACACTCTATCAGCTCAAGTCCCTCATGCGATCAGGCCCAGGATGGAAGGGGTGGGGAAGTTTACTGCCCACAGGGGGAGGGGAGGGGAGCAAATATTTGCTGAACAATGAACCAAAATAATATCGCCGAGATGTACTGATCTCTTATTTCCTGGCCACCCCTATACCTCCCCTATTATTTCTACCCTTCCAATTTTTGGTTATCTTAAGTAGTTACCGTTCATGCCCTTTGAAATGTCAACAAATCCCACAAATGGTAACTGCCAATTCCAGACCCTTCTGCATGCCTAAAAATCACATAATCTATAACATGGATTGCAAACAGAGGAATGATATCTATGGGTTAAAATCATTTCCAACCCATTTGGACTTATGCAAAATGCCATTTAAGTGTGGCGGCTAAATAAAGACAATTTTGCACAGGCAAAGACACAGAAATACCCCCAGTCAACATTTCAGGAAAAGACCTTTTTCAAGAAAAAAGAAAAGTGATTTTAAACAGGAGAGGATGTGGGATTTGAGCATAAACCAGTAAAATGTATAGTTACACCCAAATAACTGATAATGTGGCGAAGAATTTTAATAACAGTAGTAGAGCATTTATTGAGCGCTTGCTTTAATTAAGCCAAGCATTTTTCTAGCACTTTCTATACTTGTATTGAGTCATTTAATCCTTACAATAGCCCTATGGGGTATGAGCTATTATTATTCCACATTTAGACCTGAGTCAAAGGAATTTCAAGCGACCAGAAAGAACCACAGAGCCTGTAAATGGCTTAAAAGTGGGACTTGAACTCAGGCCGACTGTCTCCAGCCTGGCTAGTGCCCATTGCAGCATAACATGTTGGTTAAGAAAGAGTTCCTGAAATGGAAGTGGCATAAATAACCAAATAAGCAAAAATCTGGGACTTAAACTCCAGCTAATTTTAATGAGACTTATAAGGAGGGGTGGAGGAAGAGGACAAAAAATGTGCTAATGCTTCATCGTATTTAGAACAGAGAATTTCAGAGACATCGACTAATTCTTTTTAAAGTTTCAAAAATGTGAACAGCAGATTTTATTTATCCCAAAGGCAAATGCCATTATTTTTCTGGTTATACAAACAAATATACCCACAATAAAAGTAAACAGTAAGTAAAATGTAAAGAAGGTAAAAAGGCAACCTAAATTCCACTGCCCAGTAATAACCTTTGGTCCAGTTGGGTGAATGGCCTTCCAGATGGTTCTCTATGCAAATACCTATCTATCTATAGCTATATATCAACTTTCCATGTTGATAAAAACAGGTCTCCATGGTTCCTTTCACAACTGTGGAGTAACCCACGGAAAGGACAGGCCGTTGTTCATTTATGCAGTTCTAAATTAATGCACCTGCATGTTGTCTCCAGTTTTTTAAAATTACAAGTTGCAACGAAGCCCCTTAAACACTTGTCGTTGTTCGCTTGTCCAGTTGTCTTCTTAGCATTGTTTTAGTGGGCAGGGCTTAGAGAACGATCATATGCGGAGGGTACATTCCTGCCTTTGTCCCATCAAGTCCAGCCACAGAATCTCGTGTCTCTGCCAATCCAGGGGCTCCCCAGCTTCCCTGAACAGTGGATGCATCCTGCACAGTCCTCATGAGGGTGTGGCCCAGTCTCGCACCCTACGGGAAGCCCTTCTCACCGGTTGTTGGCTCGGGCAATGCCCCAGGGTGGCGCCGGCGCTGTCCTCCTTCCTCAGGTGGGGTATTTCCAAACTCTGACATTGCCCTGTCTGCGCACAGTAAATAGTTTAGCCACAAGAATTCTGCCTGGTCTCGCTTCCATCTCACCGGGCTAGGCTGGGCTCACAGTGACATGATTTTCATTCTGTGATGAGCTTCAGTATCCCTCCCCACCGCTTAATGCTTTTTTCTGCATGGACAGGCACTGGGAATGGAACCGGGATCTCCGGCATGGCAGGCGAGAACTCTGCCTGATGAGCCACTGGGGCCCGCTCCCGCTTAATGCTTTTTAATGTGGTAACATAGATATAACACAAATGCCCATCTTAACCATTTGCAAGTGTGCACTCCAGTGGTATGAATTACATTCAAAGGGTCATTGCTATCATCACCTCAATCCATTACTAAAGATTTTTTCATGACCCCAAACAGAGACTCTGAACTGACTAAGCAATGCCTCCCCATCACCCTCTCCTGGCCCCTGGTGACCTATAACCTACTTTCTGTCTCTATGTTGGGTGCTGAGTATTCTTTTTTTAATTTTTTTTCATCACATAGTTGTGTATTCATTATCATGATAATTTCTTAGAACATTTGCACCAATTCAGAAAAAGAAATAAAAAGAAAACAGAAAAAAAATTCACATATACCATACCCCTTACCCCTCCCTTTCGTTGATCACTAGCATTTCAATCTACTAAATTTATTTTAACATTTGTTCCTTCTATTATTTACTTTTATTCCATATGTTTTATCCATCTGTTGATAAGGTAGATAAAAGGAGCCTCAGACACAAGGTTTTCACAATCACACAGTTACATTGTGAAAGCTATATCATTATACAATCATCTTCAAGAAACATGGCTACTGGAACACAGCTCTACATTTTCAGGCAGTTCCCTCCAGCCTCTCTCTTACACCTTAACTAAAAAGGTGATATCTATTTAATGTGTAAGAATAACCTCCAGGATAATCTCTTGACTCAGTTTGGAATCTCTCAGCCATTGACACTTTATTTTGTCTCAATTCTCTCTTCCCCCTTTCGGTCAGAAGGTTTTCTCAATTCCTTGGTACTGAGTCCCAGCTCATTTTAGGATTTCTGTCCCACGTTGTCAGGAAGGTCCACACCCCTGGGAGTCATGTTCCATGTAGAGAGGGGGAGGGTGGTGAGTTTGCTTGTTGTGTTGACTGAGAGAGAGAGGCCACATCTGAGCAACAAAAGAGGTTCTCTTGGGGGTGACGCTTAGGCCTAATTTTAAGTAGGCTGAGCCTATCCTTTGTGGGGTTAAATCTCATATGAACAAACCCCAGGACTGGGGGCTCAACCTGTTGCTTTGGTTGTCCCCACTGCTTGTAAGAATATCAAGAATTTGCCACTTGGGGAAATTGAATTTTCCCCCTTTCTCAGCATTCCCCCAAGGGAACTTTGCAAATACTTTTTTATTCCCTGCTCAAATCCTTCTGGGATTTATTGAGGCATCACTCTGGACAAACCTACAAAATCTCATGCCCTACTTTAAGGTTCCATGTACTTATGATGTTCAATTAAGTTGTCCACATAAGTTATATTAGGAAATGCACTAGTCAAATATAAATTCTCTACCAAATAAATATTTTTTGCTTTGTCTCACACATAGGTTAAAGTTTTAAAATATTAATTACCATCTATTTCCAACACCCTGCAGTATTGACATTCCTTTGCTCTTTCTCACGCAAAACATTTTTAAAACTCAGAAATGGACAGCACAATACTACCTAACTGTA
The DNA here is from genome assembly GCF_023851605.1 of Tamandua tetradactyla. Lineage (NCBI taxonomy): Eukaryota > Metazoa > Chordata > Mammalia > Pilosa > Myrmecophagidae > Tamandua > Tamandua tetradactyla. The sequence continues at coordinate 31,364,367 of NC_135333.1, forward strand.
ATACAATTATGTTAAAACATTGAATGAAGCTGAATATGAGAATGATAGAGGGAGGAGGGCTGGGGACACAAATGAAATCAGAAAGATAGATAGATAATAAAGATTGAGATGGTATAATCTAAGAATGCCTAGAGTGTATAATGATAGTGACTAAATGTACAAATTTAAAAAATGTTTTTGCATGAGGAAGAACAAAGAAATGTCATTACTGCAGGGTGCTGAAAATAGATGGTAATTAATACTTTAAAATTTCAACTTATGTATGAGACTAAAACAAAAAAATGTTTATTTGGTACAAAATTTATATATATTTATTTTTCTTGCAATTAATATATATTTTACTCCTGTTGCTGGCAGAAGCCCTTGTAAGTGCTTCGTGTGACACACTTTATTTCCTCTCTGTTACACAGGTGCAAACCACCATTAACTTCATTTTTAGCTTGGAAGGCCTGGACATAGTCACAAAATCATTTAGAAGTCTTCTTTGAGTGTGTTTTTAGGTGACGTTTAAAATTCCCAGCTGGCGGAAGATTTCATTACGCTCAAGACACTTGTATGGTTTCATTCCAGAGTGTATGCGTTAGTCAACGTTGAGATTCCCCTTGTGGCTGAAGCATTTCCCACAGTCCTTACACTGGAAGGGTTTCTCCTTTGTATGGATCCTGCTGTGACCATGCAGGGTAGATTCGTGGGTAAATTCCTTGAGACAGAGTTCACATTTGAACGGCTTTTCTCCTGTGTGTATTCGCTGGTGAACTCTGAGGTCTGAGCACTGCATGAAGCCTTTCCCACAGGAATGGCATTTAAAGGGTCTTTCTCCTGTGTGTGTCCTCTGGTGAATGTCAAACTGAGATTTATACTGAAATCTTTTCTCGCATACTGCACACTGATGTGGTACTGATCCTGTTGGTTCTTTACCTTGACCATCAGAAAGGCTGGGTGGTCTTGTAGTGGTCAATGAGTTAACTGGTATTAACCCAAATTTTCTTAGGAATTCATTTTGGCTCAAATGTATCACTTCTTCTTGAAGCTTTCCTTGAGAACTGGAGGTATTGTCTCGTTTTCTTCTTTTGGAACATCTCAGAATTCCAGGAGACTCTTCTATGCTCACACTTTGAGTAGAAACTTCTCTCTCCAAAGTGTGGGTGGGAGATAAGCCAGCATTCACATTTTTAATATAAATTCCTTCCTTGGGAACATCCTCTGCCCTCATGGAATCAGGTCCCTTCGACAATGGGGATTCCTGGGCTTTAAGTATTGTTTCCTCTTTCCTGTCTTCTTCCATCTGGTTCTCTTCCAAGTTCTGCTTGGGTCTCAGCTCCTCACCACTCTCATGAATGTTCTCTGGCAGAAGAACTTCATGTCCCTGCCCCCTTGATATTTCACTGGTCTCTGGCAAATCCTGAAGCTTTCCACAAACTTTCTGGCTGTTCTCCTGCTGTGTCCCACTCTTAGAGGAGTTGGAATTTCCAGACAAGACACTCATATCAATCACATCACTGGACTCAGATTCAGCCATTTGAACATCTGAATTTTGCAGAAGAAATTCCTGTCCTTGCAAGGAGACTATGGACCACATCTGGGGTGTCCTGTTATTTCTTAGCATGTCCTCCAAGTCTTTGCAACTCTTTACACCATTTTCCTTGACTAAGACCTGGAGCTCCAGTGGCATGGAGATCATGAACTGCTCCATCACCAGCTTATCCAGGATCTGTTCCTTGGTGTAAAGGTCCGGCCTCAGCCACAGATGGCAGAGCTCAGTGAGTCTTCTGAGACAACTGATGGGGTCCAACTCCTCTGAGCAGGCAAATTCCCTAAAGCATATGTGCCAAGACTCAAAGTTGGAGTCTTGCTTTTCAAGATCAATTTCTTGGGATGGTACAAATTGTGGCGGCTCTGACCCAGGGCTGTTGGCAGATTTTCCCTGAGGTGATGTAGCCATATTGAGTGGAGAACTTAAAGGGTGACTCAGCAATGTCTTCTAGAAGCCAGTATCTAATTGAGACCTGTCTAAAGGGGTCTGCTTTGGTTTATCCTTAGAAATGGGTCCACAGTTTGTTCAGAAGTCTGCCATGCCAGAGACCCAGGTTCGATTTCCGGTGCCTCCTTCTTGTCTCCTTGCTTTCAGTCAATGTTCCTATGCCTGAGGTCTGCTCTCAAGCCTCCAAAATTTATATTTTGACTAGTGCATTTCCTAATATAACTTATGTAGACAGCTTAATTGAACACCGTAAGTACATGGAACCTTGAGTAGGACATGAGACTTTGTTGGTTTGTCCAGAGTGATGCCCCAATAAATCCCAGAGTGATTTGATCAGTGAGTAAAAAAGTATTTGCAACGTCCCCTTCAGGGAATGGTGAGAATGGGGGGAAATTCAACTTCCCCAAGTTGAATTCTTGATATTCTCACAAGCAGTGTGGACAACCAAAGCTATAGGCTGAGCCCCCAGTCTTGGGGTTTGTTCATATGAAACTTAACCCCACAAAGGATAGGTCAAGCCTACTTGGCCTACCCCAAATTAGGCCTAAGAGTGACCCCCAAGAGAACCTCTTTTGTTGCTCAGATGTGGCCTCTCTCTTCAGCCAAGACAACAAGCAAACTCACTGCCCTCCCCCTGTCTATGTGGGACATGACTTCCAGGGGTGTGGACCTTCCTGACAATGTGGGACAGAAATTCTAGAATGAGCTGGGACTCAACATCAAGGGATTGAGAAAACCTTCTCGACCAAAAGGGGGAAGAGTGAAATGAGACAAACTGTCAATGGCTGAGAGATTCCAAACAGAGTTGAGAGTTTATCCTGGAGGTTATTCTTATGCATTAAGTAAATATCACCTTGTTAGTTAAGATGTAGTGGAGAGGCTGGAGGGAACTGCCTGAAAATGTGGAGCTGTGTTCCAGTAGCCATGTTTCTTGAAGATGATTGTATAATGATATAGCTTTCACAATGTGACTGTGTGATTGTGAAAACCTTGTGTCTGATGCTCCTTTTATCTACCTTGCCAACAGAAGAGTAGAACATATGGAATAAAAATAAATAATAGGGGGAACAAATGTTTAAATAAACTTAGTTTGAAATGCTAGTGATCAATGAAAGGGAAGGGTAAGGGGTATGGTATGTATAATTTTGTTTTCTGTTTTCATTTTATTTCTTTTTCTGAATAGATGCAAATGTTCCAAGAAATGATCATGATGATGAGTATGCAACTATGTGATGATATTATGAATTACTGATTATATATGTAGAACGGAATGATCAAAATAGGAATGTTTGTGTTTATTTGTTTTTTTTTGGTATTTAAAAAAATAAAATAAAACAAAAAAATTTTTAATTTGTACATTTAATGACTATCATTATACACTCTAGGCATTCCTAGGTTATACCAATCCAGTCTTTATCGTATATCTTTCCTTCTGATTTCATTTGTGCCCCCAGGCCTCCTCCCTCTATCATTCTCACATTCAGCTTCATTCACTGTTCTAACATTATTGTATTACAGTTAGGTAGTATTGTGCTATCCATTTCTGAATTTTTACAATCAGTCCCATTGCACAATCTGTATTCTTTCAGTTCCAATTACCCAATATCTACCTTATTTCTATCTCCTGATGTCATCTGTCCTTAACTGAAATTATCTAAGTTCATTCATTAATGTTAGTTCATATCAGTGAGACCATACAGTATTGTCCTTTTGTTTCTGGCTAATCTCACTCAGCATATTGTCCTTAGGGTCCATCCATGTTGTTACATACTTCATAACTTTATTCAGTCTTACAGCTGCGTAATATTCCATCGTATGTATATACCACAGCTTGTTTTAGACACTTGTCTGTTGATGGACATTTGGGCTGTTTCCATCTCTTGGCAATTGTAAATAATGCTGCTATAAACATTGGTGTGCAAATGTCTGTTTGTTTCCTTGCCCTCATGTCCTCTGAGTAGACACCTAGCAATGGTATTGCCGGGTTATATGGCCATTCTATACTTAGCTTTCTGAGGAACCGCCAAACTGCCTTCCGCAGTGGTTGTACCATCTGACATTCCCACCAACAGTGGCTGAGTAACCCTTTTTTTAAAAGGGAGATGAAGGGGATGGAAGGACTCAGGCCTAGAATTTTGCAAACCAAGCTTCATGGAGGCTATGCCAGGACGGAGGCCAGAACTCAATGGTCCACTAATTCTTATGTTTATTCTCAAGTCAGGAGAGGTGCTGGGAGACTCAGAGGAGCTGAGGACCTCACTTCAAGTGTTCCTCCTTTCGGCAAACACAGCCATGAAGACTGTCCACTAGCAAGTCACTCAAAAAATGTCTTTGCGCATCTACCATCTTCCAGACAGACACTATTTTGGGTGTCAGGGACTGACGTTTATTATCACAGGAGTCAAGATGTTATCATTGCTGGAGTAGGGTAGTGAGGATGGCAGCCTCCTTCCAGCACCCTCAATACTGGCCATCCAGAAAGGGGGACACTTTGATCCAGGCAGGAAAGGCGTCAGTGATTTAGAGAGCTTTGCATTTGGGCTTCTCCAGCCATGCTGGTCTTCAGAGTATAAAAGTTCTGCAGAGCCAAGGGCACATGATCACTCTGAGTCTGCTTCCCCTTTCCTTGGGATCCTGGAATTTGCGGTATAAATTGCTTGAGTTTGCTTCAGAGTCTGCACAGGTTCTTCCATCATCCTGTTCTCCAAGGGTGGAGCATGCTATTAGGGTGCACACCCTGAAGCTCAGCGTGGGAGGCGTGTAGCTAAGTAGTGGCCCCTGGGGAGACTCAGGGATGAGGCTTGGATGTGCTGGCTCGGTGTCTCACTCAGGGATGGAAGAGAAGGGGTGCTGGCCATGGGCTTAGAAGGAGGGGTGGGATGCATTTCTACTCTTCCTTGAGCTCCACTGATATTAGAGGCGGGGCTGCTTGGGTGAATTTGGACATTTTACCATTTTCATTCTTGCTCCCTGTCTGGCTCTTTCTTCTCCTTTTGGTCTCAGCTCAAATGGCACCTTCTCAGACGTGGAGGCTCCTGCCTCTATAGAACCATACTGTTGTTTTCTGTTACATGGCCCTGCTTATATCCTTAACACAATTAGTGATGATCTGATTTGCTTGTGGGTGGTTTTTCTCCTCTGGTGGGAGGCAGCATCGCCAAGGCCAGGACCTGATTTGTCTTGCACACCCTGAAAAATAGCAGACATCAAGCAAGTACTTTGGGAACGTGAGTTTCCTTTTTATCTGTCTGAAGTAAAAGTGGGGTTAGCAGGGATTACCTTTCACAAGGGCTTCCATCTTTGCTTCTTTGAATGACCTCTTTTGTGGCAGGAGCAGTTTTGGTTTGGAGTGATGAGAGCTACTACTTTGTTTCCAGAAATAAATAATCACTGTGTTTTTACAAGAAGGTCAAATTTCACTCAAAAAATATTTTGAGACCACGAATATTGCAATGCAGTCATTTTTAGACTGCATCTAATTCATTAAATATACATAGAAAAGTTTACATTTAATGATAAATGATTTCTAACTTTTTATTTAAAATAGAGGTGACGAAACAGAACTCGGGTGAGAATTCAGGCTTTTGAATCCTGGGTTTCCATGTTTTTGTTATTGAAATGCCGTTTTGACACGTAATTCTGTTATTGTCATACTGGTTTTAAAAAATCAAGTGGATTAAGGACATATTTACTGAGAAACTGCTGTGTCCAAAGTTCTGTTAAAAACTCACCTTGTTGAGGGGGGTGCGAGGGTAATTCAGTAGTAGAATTCTTGCCCGCCATGCAGGAGACCTGGGTTCAATTCCTGGCCTAAGCACGTCCCCACACCAACAACAACAAGCAAAAATTCAGCAAATGGTGCTACAATAATGGGATTGTCACATGGAAAAAAGAAGGAAATGTGACCCCCACCATGCAGCGTACAAGAAAACAAAACAACAACCAAAAAAACTCACCTTGTCTCATCCCTCCCCACCTGCTGCGGCTGCCTCTCAGCCGCCTCTGTCCCAGCTCGATTCCCTCGGGGCGGGGCTACGGGGGAGGGGGCAGTAGTTGCCGATGCCCACTCCTGCCTTGGAGGAAATAGCCATGTTGAATGAACAAAGGCTGAACTTTTTACAGATGCCTTTGTAAAGTATGTGGTATAGTGCTACAGTCTGAATCACAAAGGATTTCACATTATGAGGTGACTGAAAGTGGAGCATTGGACAAAAATAGATATCGTAATCTCTGCATCATGGTTTTTGACTCCCCAGTCGTGACATAGTCTTATTGGATGGGGAAAGTTCACGGCAAAAAAACTGAAGCATGTAATGGGCCAATTTAATCAGATTTTTCCTGCAAGTTCTCAGCCTGATAAGGACAATCCCTTGTTGTCAACTGGATGAAGCATTCAGAGGAAACATAGGATTCTTTTCAAGATGAATCTGAAGATTATATCAAAGGGCAGAAAGCTCCACAAGCTTAGAAGCAAAAAAATTGTTACAGAAGGATGAGAGAAGGCTGTTCAGAAACCTGTGGGTGAAAAAAAGAGATTGACTCCAGACCCAGATGCGGAGTGTTTGAGCAAAGACTCCCCATCGAAAATTGTCTAGACTTACCGGAGATCATAACAATATCTCACAAACAGTGGAAAATCGGTGAGCCCAGTGGCTTCCAGCTTTTGACAGCAGACTGAGAACACACTCTTTGAACTACTTTCAATTCCGCTGGGACTCCTCAGTAAAACCAGTGCTCCCGAACACTGATGAGCAAGGATTCTATTATGGCTCCTACAGAGTAGAATCTGGAGCTCACAAGCACCTCTTCTTAGAAAACAGTGCCAGTTCCATCGAGCCAGTCATGAACACACCCATCAGAAGAGAAAAAGGCAGCGGGAAGAAGACAGAGGAAAACCAGAGGAGACGCAGCCCAAGAAGAAAAAAAGTTATGAGGAAATGGCTTGAGACAAACACAAGAGTATCCAAAGAAAGAAAGTAAAGCTGGATGCAGTTACTGCCAGTACAGAAAAGCTTGAGAACTGAAAGGAGAAAAAAACCCAAGATGTGGTCTCTAAGAAAGAGAATGTAAGTGTAGAAGAGAGAAAAAGGAACAAGGCCAAGAAAGGGCAGAGATGGAACTGCTTTGGGAACAGTCTGTTCTTGGATTTTGAAGCTATTTATTTGGTTCTCCCAAAGTTGGATTGAAAAAAATAGCTGAGGGAGTTGGTTTCATGAAGTTTGTGTTCATATCACATTTTTTCTTATGTAAATAGGTCCTTCAACCTCTAGCATAGATCAGGTGAACAGAAAAAGTATTTCCTGTGCTTGCTTCCCAACATGGAAATTACTTTTCCTCATTTTCTAGAAGCAACAGTACATTTTCCTTTCATATAATGTAATTTCTTGTAATGAGAGGTTCTGCTTTTATTCATCAAAATGATATTGATAGTAGAATTGTTTTCCTTTGGGAGGTCATTTTTATAAGTTGGAGGATTCATAGACTTTGCAGAATCTCTTTCTTGATTGGGTTTGTTTTAGTTTTGATGGGGTATTTTTATGTTTCTTGGTTAGATGGATTTTTCCTTTCTTTCTTAGATCTAGCTTGCAGTATATTTTCTAGGTTGGAAAGTGGAAAAGGAGATACAATTTAATATTAAACTTAGATTAAATATAGTTTAAAAAGTTATCAAAGAGCCCTGATACAAAATCACTTATATTCTAAAAGTGCTTATAATAAATTTCTAATTTCTACAAAAAACAAAAACCACAACACACTTTATTTTAGTGCTACAGTACTCAACATTTTTAAAAGAGAACTTTCCCACATGAAACCAACTTATTATCATTCTAACTAAATTGATATTTATCCCTTAATATCATTTAATACCTAGTCCAAAATCAATTATCCCCAAAATGTCTTTTACAGCTGGTTTGTCTAAATTAAGATCTAGAACCCAATCTGCTTATATCCATAAATCTTTCTAAATCTAGAATGGTCCTTATTTTCATTAGGCCATTGTCCTGTAGAACATTCTATCTTCTGGATCTATTTGTCTGGTTCCTTGTGGTGAGTTTAGTTAGCCCTTTGTCTCTTGTCTTACTTGTGTACAATATGCCCTGTTCAGTATTAAATGGAATAAGCAGAAAAAAAAATCAGTAAGGAGAAAGAAGATAGGAAGTATGGAATTGCAGCCTTCAGTTAGTGGGAATTTCTAGGACATTTCATGAAATTACTGGGAACATCACATTCTTTTCAAGCCTACCTGAACATTTATGAAAATTGACCATTTACCTTACCAAAAAGCAATCTTTTGTTAATGTCAAAAGATTGGACTGAACAAACAATGTTTTTTCAGGTGATGTAATTCAATAATAAAACACATAGAAATAAAAAACACTCTCACAATAATTCATGGATAAAATAGAAATCATAATGGGTTTATGCTTTCCACATAAATCTCACATATCAGAAAATGTGAGAGACTCATATGAGAGAAAAAGGCAGACTGAAAGCCAATAAACCAAACATGCAAAAAGAAGTTAACAAGAGAACAGCTGAATAAACCCAAAGAAAGGAGGAGAAAAGGAAATGTTAAAGATAAGAGCAGAAATAAATGAAATAGGAAACAAACAAAATAGATATGATCAGCAAAGCCAAATGCTGGTTCTTTGAAGAGACAATAAAATTGAAAAACTTCTGGCAAGACTAATTAGGAAACAGAGCGATAAAATCCGTAAACTATTGAAGGAATTGAATGGAGTCATGACTGCAGATGAAGCACAAATTAAAAATATAATAAGAGCATATTATGAACAGCTTTATGCCAATATATTTTGAAATTTTATATCAAATAGACAATTTCCTATGTTTACAAGTAATAAAATTTGGCTCCAGGAGAAGTAAAAAATGTGGACAATGTTGTAATCATTTAAAAAACTGGATTGGTCAAAAATCTTCTTATCCAGGAAGTATTAACACTGGACTTTTCTTTTTTTAAGCCAGGGAGTTTTATCAAATATTTAAGAAATGAATAATTTTTATCTAACATAAACTCTTCCAGAAAGTAGAAAATAGCAATCCTCCCTAATTCTTTCTGTTTTTTTTTTTTTTTTTTTTGGTATGGTGGGGTCACATTGAATTCTTTTTCCATGTGAGTATCCCGTTATTGCAGCACCATTTGTTGAATTTTTGTTTGTTTTGAGAAGTGCATGGGCTGGGAATCCAACCCGGGTCTCCTGCATGGCAGAGAATTCTGCCACTGAACTACCCTCACACTCCCTCCCTAATTCATTTTTTTTTTTTTTTTTTTTTACATGGGCAGGCACTGGGAATCGAACCCTGGTCCTTGGGCATGGCAGGCAAGCACTCTTACCTGCTGAGCCACCGTGGCCCGCCCCCTAATTCATTTTTATGAAGTAGGCTTGGCCTTGATATCTAAACCAAAGACTGTTGAGAAAGGAGAACATAGACCAATATTTTCTGTAAACAAAATGTCAGTAAGCTGAATCTAATAAGACATACAAAAGAAAGTACATCATGACCAAGTTGGATTTGCTCCAGGAATGCATTAGAAAATCAAGTAAGTTAATTCAACACACTCACAAATGAAGGGAGAAAACCCATATGCTCCATCTTAAAAAGTGTACAAAAAGTGTTTGATAAAATTCAACCTCCATTTATGATAAAAATTCTTTAAAAACTAAGAACAGAAAGAAACCCTCTTAATTCCATACAGGATATCTATTTTTTGAAACCTATCATAAGCACCTTAGTAAGTGATGAAGTGTTGATATCAGGAACAAGACAAGGATGTCATTCTTTGGCATTTCTACTGGACATTAAAGTACCATAGGGCTGGGAAAAATAGGTAAAGAGTATAAAACTGGAATTGAAGAAACAGATGACAAAGTTGCTTTTTCCTGTAGGAACTGCCTAGAACACAGCCTGGCACATAGTTGGCGCTCAAAACATATTTGTCAAATGAATGAATGCATGATTGGAAGGGGAGAGATGTGTTAAAATGGTCCACTTTGACAGTGGTTGTCTCAATTTTTACTGAGTTCTGTCCGTTTTTGCTTTATATGTTTTAAAGCTATGTTGGCATTGAAGTTTAGAATTTTTATTTCTACTTGGTGAAACTCTCATCAAAATGTAAATTTATTTATTTTAGGTATTTATGTTTGCCCTGAACTTGTCTTTTTTTTCTTCCAGGGTATTAAAATATGTACCCTTGCTTTCCCAGAACATACATTTTATCATTTTACTTTCAAACTCAGATTTCACTTTTATATAAAAAATGCCAAATTCTTGTCTTGTATTGAGGTAAAAGTCACAACTATTTTAAAATGAGCAATTCAGTGGCATTTAATACATCCACAATGTTGTGTAACCACCACCTCTATCTAATTCCCAAACATTTCATGACTCCCAAAGAAAACCCTCTACCATTAAACAGTCACTCCTCCACCACGCTAGCCTCTGGCAATCACCGATCTACTTTCTGTCTCTATGCACTTACTTACTGGATATTTCATATAAATGGAATCATACAATGTATGACTTTTTATACCTGGCTTCTTTCACTTACCATAATATTTCAAGGGTCATCCATATTGTAGCATGTAGTAGTATTTCATTCCTTTTAATGGATGAATAACATTCCATTTACAATTTGTTTATCCATTTATCTGTGGATCGACATTTGGGGTGTTTCCACTTTTGGCTGTTGTGAATGGTGCTACTATAAACACTTGTGTACATGTACATATTTGTGAGCTTGTGTTTAGAATTTCCAGCTAAGGGTAAAAATTCTCGGTCATGTGGTAATTCTATGTTAAACTTTTTCAGTAAATGACAAACTTTTTTCTTTAGTTGCTGCACCATTTTATATTCCTGCCAGTAATGTTTGAGGGTTCCAGTCTCCCCGTATCAATGCCAACACTTGTTATTTTCCATTTTTAAAATTGTAGCCATCCTAGTGGGTGTGGAATAGTTTTTTGTGGGTTTGATTTTCATTTCCTTAATGATTAATGATGTTGAATACCTTTTCATATGTGTGTTGGTCTTTGTATGTGTTCTTTGGTGCAATGTCTATTCAAGTCCTTTGCCTATGTAAAAAATTGCGTTGTTTGTCTTTTTGTTGTTTGGTTGTAAGAGTTCTTTATATATTCTGGATACTAGATCCTTGTGCAATATATGAGTTGCAAATATTTTTTACGATTCTTTGGGTTGTCTTTTCACTTTCTCGATAATGTCCTTTGATACACAAAAGTTTTTAATTTTGATAAAGTACAATTTACCTTTTTTGTTGTTGTTGTTGCTTGTGCTTTTGGTGACATATTCAAGAATCTATTGCCAAATCCTAGGTCATGAAGATTTATCCCTATGATTTTTTTCTAAGAGCTTTATAGTTTTAGCTCCTATGTTTAGGATGCTGATCCAGTTTGAGTTAATTTTTATGTATGGTGTATGTACGGTATTCTTTTGCAAGCAATCAGCACCATTTGTGAAGAGAGTATTCTTTTCTCCGTTGAGTTGTCTTATTACCCTTCTCAAAAATCAACTGACTGTAGATGAATGGGTTTACTTCTGGATTATCAGTTCTATTATATGGGTCTATATGTTCATCCTTATACTAGTTCTGCACTGTTTTGATTACTATAGCTTTGTAGTAAGTTTTGAAATTGGGATGTTTGAGTGTTTCAACTTTGTTCTTTTTCAAGCTAATTTTGGCTATTCAGGGCCTGTTTTGGTTACTTGGATGCTGAAGATAAAAACACGCAATAGGTTGACTTAAACAACAAGAATGTACTGGCGCAGGGTTTTGAGTCTAGGAAAAGTCCAAAATCAGGGCATCATCAAGGCAATGCTTTTTCCCAGCAGACTGTGGCATTGTGGGGCTGACTGCTGGTCAACCTTTCCCGTCACACTGCAACGCACAGGGCGGCCTCTCATGGCTCCTACGTTCCCCTGACTTCCAGCTTCTCATTGCTCCCTCTGTCTTTTTTTTTCTCTCTGTCTGGTTTTCACTCTGCTCATAAAGAACTCCAGTAACTCAGATTAAAGTCCAACCTGATTCATTTGGACCACCCCTTAGTTGAAGTAACATCTTGAAGAAATCTCACTTGCAGTGGGTCCACGCCACAGGAATGGATGACGTTTAAGAACATGTTTTTCTGGGATACAAGGCTCCAAGCCACCACAGGGCCCCTTGCAATCCAAATGAATTTGAGAGTTTTACATTTCTGCCTAAAAGACCATTGTAATTTTGATAAGGATTGTGTTAAATCTATATATCACATTGGGTAGTATTATCGTCTTAACAGTATTTCTTCCAATCCATGAACATTGGATGCCTTTCCATTTATTTAAATCTTTAATTTTTTTCAATGTTTTATAGTTTTAATGTACAAAGTCTTTCTCCTCCTTGATGAAATTAAAGTTGATTCCAACCAAGTATATTTAAATTTTAGTGGTTTCTCAGTACTTCTTGGTAGACTTAGATTCTTTCTTTGAAATATGAAAAAATTTTCTCTATTTTGGCTATAATAATCCGGATTTAACTTGAAGAAAGAAATTCTTTGATTAATTTCCAGTTTTTTTTCAGATGTCCTGTTTTCAATAGACAAGCAAAATGCTACCTACCATTTCTGAAAAGACTGCAAAGACTAGATTTGCTTTTATTTTTTAATTTGACATTCTGTCTATCAAATTTATTCATTCAAAACCCTAGTTATACCTTGAATTTAAAGTTCTTATTACACATTTTATTATTCTGCTTATCAGTATAGCAATCTTTAACAAACTCTTTTTAGGGGGTTGATAACTATTTGGCTCCATTTATAAACTCAGTTAATTCATCTTTTTAATGCACTTATAAGTTAAGCATATTCAATTTCTTTCTTTGCTGCTTTAATCGCCTGACCACAACAGTGACACATGACATGAGATTACAAATCTCTCTCCCCCTTCCCTGTATCTCTGAGATGAGATTCTGGCATTACCCTTGTTACCAAGACTATAACCATGGAGCAGCTCCTTTTCTATCAGGCTTATCAAGAGAAAATTTCAAGAAAACAATTCTCACTCCTTACTAGTTTCTGTAATCTCCAGTGGATGTTTCTCTCTCAATAGTCCTTGTCATATTCCTTGGGCACTGGGTCAGCTGGTGGAAGACGAAAGACAAAACAAAACTTCCTTCTAGTTGCTTATCATCAGAGTTAATTTAACTTCTTATCTTTTCCATTTCCACAATTCTAGCACACTAACCTCACCCCTGGCACCATTTTCTCGTCTTTCACTCTATTCTTTCAGTATTAACCTTCTCTCTGATCTCTCTCTCTCTCTTTCTTTTAAAAAATGAATGTGATAATAGATATATAACATAAATTTGCCATTTTAAGTATTCAATTTAGTGACATTAATTACATTCCCAGCATTGTGCAAACATCACCACTACCTATTTCCAATATATTTTTTTATCACCCGAGACAGAAACTCTGTATCCATTAAGCAACAACTCCTCTCCCCCCAGCCCCTGGTAGCCTCTAATCTATTTTCTGTCTCTGTAAATTTGCTTATTCTAGATATTTCATGGAAGTGGAATGATATAATATTTGTCCTTTTGTTTCTGGCTTATTTCACTTAGCATAGTGCTTCTAAAGTTCATCCATGTTGTAGCATATATCAGAACTTCCTTTCTTTTTATGACTGAATCGTATTCCACTGTATGTATAGCCCACATTTTGTTTCCTCATTCATCTGTTGATGGACATTCAGCTTGTTTCCACCTTTGGCAACTGTGAATAATGCTGCCATGAACACTGATATACAGGCATTTATCTGAGTCTCTATATTCAATTCTTTTGGGTATCACTATCTTCTCTTTCCCTCTTCCTCCTCACTTCTCTTTACCCTCCTCTCCATTTTCTCTTTGCCGTCTTTCTCCCCATTCTCAGTTTATTATCTTTCTTGCCATCCTTTGCTTACCTCCCTCACAGACTTTCCAAGCTCAAAACTTCCAGAGGTTTGGTGAATAGGTATAGGAGATCTAATGAACAAATAATAACTGTTCAGAAGGCGACAAAATGGAAACAGATGAAGGGGAGGTCTGCTGCCCAGTTTCCTCAACTTTTCACAATGGTTTTGTTCCAAAGCCATGGATTTGTTTCCCACCTGATACAGTATAAGCAAACAGATACAGTGAAAACTCTGATATCCATGTTTGGCTCCTACAAAGAAAGACAGGATCATTTTTGCATTCAAGTCATCCAAATATACTAGTGTTTGCTGTGCCAAATCATGTGAATTGACCCAAGCCAACTTGGCCAAGCCAACTCTTAGCTTTGTTTTGGTATATATACTGGTAACTATTAAAAGGGTGGAGGACAATATACCACTTGCTCCCATGCCTCCCCAAATCTGCTGCATGTCTAGATATTTAATACGAAAATATTTATTGACAAGTGTTAGCAGGTAGGTACAAAACAGTTCATACAAGCTGTCCTTTATCCCAACGAAAGCCCAGCTCTCTGTCCTTTTAAGTGCACCAACCATCATTTTGCACAGAAGGTGCATTCCAGGTAGATGTGACGCCACACCAGAGGCAGAGTTCTGCTACTCCTGGGGTTGGCAATCCCTCTTGCCATTGCCTGAAGGCAGGACCCTTAGAGCTCAAGTCTCAGGCAACATCCCCAAGGATGTAGCCTACAGATCTTGCTAGATTTTTAGACCTTGGTTATACAAGGATGGGGAGTGTCAGTAAAATAAATTGACATATCTTGACCTGAATGCTTTTCATTTAAGCATTAGAATCTTTTACTAACAGTTATCATGCTAATGAACAGGTTGTTAGTTTCATCAATGAAAACTCATTTCTGATTCTCAATTTGCTAATTAGTGTGCCAAAGGAGTTGATGGAGATGTGGACAGCAGGGTGGTCACTATCTCTGAAATCTGCCTCCTGATATAATGCCAGATAATCACACCTATAGCCTGGTTCACACTATGGTGAAGTACTTTAATGTAAGTATAGACACAGTAATAAACATGCTTCAGAAGTTCTATAAGAGTTTGTTGGTAGTAAACCCAGTTTCTTTCTGAAAGTATCTTTATTTTGCCCCATTCCTGAAAGGCAGTTTCACTAGAAATACAATTCTAGGTTGACATTTATTTTTTCTTGACATTTTGCAGGTAGTTTCTGGCTTCTGGTTTGCTGTTGAGAAGTCAGCCATCATTATTCCTTTGTAGGTAATTTATTTCTTTCTCTTCTTGGCTTGAAGACTTCTGCTGTCTTTGTTGCTAAGTGGAACCTCTGGCAAATACATAAAGATTAAAAAGTACAAACCAATTGCCCTGAGTGAAACCTTTAATTTGGGTCTATAGGACTTCCACAGATAAAGAAATCAGACGTGTGTAGGTACATGGAAAGTTAAGCCAGCATGACTACAAATCAGAGGCAATAACAATGGCAAAACATCTGGATCCCTAAGGATCCCAGATATGGGAATTAATATCTAATATCAGATTAGGATTTATAAACTACTTAAAGAAATAAAGGATCCAATCTTTCTCCTCCCCCTTAGAATGAGCAGAAAAAGACTTATCAATAAAGAACAAGCACATCTGAAACACACTAGATGGGAAAACTTCTTCAAATTAAAAATACAGTTGCTGAAATAAAATAGCCACTGGATGGATAAGCAGACGATTAGCTATAACTGAAAAGGGAATTCGTTTACTAAAAGTAATATGTGAAGGTGTTTCCCAAAGCAAAACTCAAAAAGATGAGGGGATAAAATGTGAAAGAAAAGTTAAGAGCTACGTGGAGATAAAATAGAAAGATCTATCTGGAACCTCAAAAGTAAAGAATAGAGTGCATGAATGAGAAGCAGAATTTGAGGCGAAAATAGCAATCAGTTTTTCAGGACAGATGAAAAAGAGAGGCAGTCACAGATTCAGAGACGTGATGGAAGGACTCCATCTCTGATTAGAATGCAAAAGAATAAGAAAGACTTTCATTCCAGTAGTAATGAAAATAAACTTGAATAGAATGAAAACCACTTTCTTTATTCCATAAAAACAGGCCTAGCAAAGAGCAGTGAGAGGTGAGAAGCCCTGAACAGAACTAGCGAGATGAGCGAACCGTTCACCAGCAAATGTGTGGCTGGCATTTCTGGACCTGAGTCGAGGCTGGTCTAGGCATGGGGGCTCGCCGTGGATGAGGGGCAAAGAGCTGGGCTTCACGTGACATTCAGCTCAAATATTGTTCACATTTTGTTAGTGATTTTTTTTCTTTGACCTAAGAATTATTTGGAAAGGTGTCATTTAACGTCCAGATTTTGAGATTTTCTAGGTATCTTTTTGTTGATGAGTTCTAGTTTGAGTGCATTTAAATCAGAGAACCTACTCTATGAGATTTCAGTCCTTTAATTTATTGAGACGTTTTGTGCATGTGATGACTGGGTTCACGTGTCAGCTTGACCAGGTGATGGAGCCCCGTTGTCTGGCCAGGCAAGCACTGGCTTCATCGTTACTGCAAAGACATTTTATGGCTGGTTGATAAAGCGGAAGGCTGGTTTATTTAATCATTAGTTACTTGATTGCAGCTGTGACTGATTATAACTTCGATCAACTAAGGGTGTGTCTTCCACAAACAAGATAATCCAATCTGTTGGATATGAGCCAATCAGTTGAAGACTTTTAAGGAGGTAGAGAGAATTGTCACTGCTTCTTCTGCCAGTGAGTCTCTCCTGTGGACTTCGTGGAGACCCTTCACGGAGTTGCCAGCTTCACAGCCTGCCCTGTGGATTTTGGACTCTTGTGTCCCCACATTTGCGTGAGACACCTTTATAAAGCTCATATTTACAGAGCTCTCCTGTTGGTTCTTTTCTCTAGAGAACCCTGACGAATACAATGCCCCAGCATAAATCCAACTTGGTTAATGTTCCACGTGTGCTTGAAAAAGTGTACCTTCTACAGATTTTGGAGGTAGTGTACTGTAAATGTCAATTAGATTAAGTTGGTTGGGAGCGAATATTTTTGTCTATGTGTTCTATTAATTCCTGAGATTGGAGTGTTAAGAGCTCCAACTCTGTGTATTTTTTTCTGTTTTCTTCTTAGTTCTATCAACACCTGTGGGATGCAGCTAAAGCAATGATGAGAGGAAACTTTATAGCTTTAAAATGCTGATATTAGAAAAGAAACAGAAGGTTTAAAATCAATGATCTAAGCTTCTACCTTAAAGGACTAGAAAAATAAGATCAAATTAAAGCCCAAATTTGTAGAAGGAGGAAATGATAAGGATAAGAGTGGTAATAACATAAACAGAAAACAGAGAAGCAATAGAGAGAAATTTACAAAACCAAAGGTAAGTTTTTTAAAATGAGTAATAAAAATTTATCAATCAAAATATAATATCAAACAACAAGCGGGGTAAATCCATGGTAAAGTGTTCTAAGGCCCTTGAATTGATTAGAAGGGGTAGAAAATTGATTTTGCTTAACTGTCAACTTTGTTAGTTATTTATACATGGTAAGGCCTCAAATGTTTCACTAAAAATAAAATAAATTGAGTATATAAATTCCAAACAGCACAGGAAATGGGAATAGAAAATAGGAATAGTAAAAGTAAATAAGCAAGTAAATGAAAACCCAACCACCTTTTTTTCATTTTAACAATTTTTTTAGTGTTCAATTCTGTGACATTGAGTACATTGACAAGGTTGTACAACCTTCACCTCTGTCAATATCCAGAACATTTTCATCATCCCATCAATCAGTTTTTAAAAAGGCTGAGAAAAGAAAAAAACAAAGAAGCATGGAAAAGAAAATGCAGTGAGAAAAAAAGAAATAATACAAAAGAAATAAGGTCAAATGTAACAGTAATCACAATGGTAAATAGACTAAATCACTAGTTATAAGGGCAGAGATTTTAAAAATGAATTAAAAATATCCCCAAAGCCAGTTGTTTAAGGATTCATTAAAATTAAAAGTTCATAGAAATCTTGAAAGTAAAAAGATGAAAAAGATATGGCCCACTTTTGATAAAACATTCTTTAAAGAAAAGACATTACTAAGGATAGAGAGAGTATAAACATAATGATAAAATATTTAATTTACCAAGAAATTATGCCAATTTATAATTTGTGTACATCTTATAATATGGACTGAAAATGCACAAAGTGAAAATTGACCAAAAAAAACCACCCCAAAACCCAAGAACTTGACAAATCCAGGTCCACTGTGGAAGATTCTAGACCAAGCAGGAAATAAACAACAGTAAGTATGTATAATATTTGGCCAGTATAGTTAGCAAACTTGATTGAAAGCTCATTATAATATTCTGAACAAGAATTGGAGAATACATTTTTTAAAAAACTCCTATGGAACATTCGTGAAAATTGATTATTGATTATGTACTATGACCCAAAGCAAGGCTCAACAAATATCAAAGACTGAAATTATACAGATCACATTCTATGATCATATGATTTCAATTATAAATCAACAAGGAGAGGATAATAAATTATTAATATATTTGGAAATTAAAATGTCTTCTTTTTTGGGGGGTGGTGGTGGTGGTGTTTGGTCTGGGAATCGAACCCAGGCCTCCTGCATGGAAGGCGAGTATTCTACCACTGAACCATCCATGTGCCCTAAAACGTCCCCTTTTATATAATTCATTAGTCAAAGAGGTTATAATGAAAATTAGAAAAGTGTTAAGGTGAATGGTAATAATGAAAATATCTCATATTAAAACTTGTGGCATGCAATTGAAATAGTGCTTAGAAAACAATTATAGCCTTAACTTTATATATTAGAAAATAAGAAAGACTAAGAATTAATGAGGTAACCATGCATCTCAAAAAGGTAGGGAAAACTCCAGCAAAATAGTCAAAGAATGTAGAAGGAAGGAAATAATAAAGGATAAATCTTAATGAAAGTAGAAACAAACTTATGGTAGAGTAGATAAAAAAGACAACATTTAGTCTTTACAATACTCATAAACTTGATAAACCTCTGTTGAGATTGATCAAGAGAAAAGAGCAAAGGAACAAATGATATCAATAATGAATGACTCAGATATTGCAGATATTAATAAGATAATGAGGATATTACAAACAAAATTTATACCAATGTATTTGAAATTTTATACTGGAAAATTCCTAGAAAATTTTTAACTTAGGAATATTGATTCAAGAAAATACAGAAATAATAGGAATAATCCTATAACCATTGCATATGTTCCATGGGAAGTCTGTTAGTCAGTGTCTAGTCAGGAGATAAAGAACCACAGCAGTTACTGAACAGAGAGAATTTAATAGAATGAATTATCAACAAGATATAAAGGTAAGGAGGTAATCGAAAGGATAAAAAGATAATTCCAAGATGTGAAGGTGGCAATTTCAAGATGTAACTACCCCTAAGGCAGGAGAAACAAAGGGAGAAAGTTGAAATGATTAACATTTAGTCACTTACGAAAGGGTCCCGTGAAGGCGAAACTCAGACTCTAAGGTGGGGGCCCTTGGCAGGCTGGTGCACGTGTCCCCCACCTTGGAAGAGGGGCCGCAGTGTTGGGTCCCAGACGTCTGAGGGGGAAGCCCAGGCTGGATGGTGCTGGGGTCTCTAGGGTGTGTGTGTGGGGGGGTGGGGGCAGTAGTAAGGCGGGATCTGCAGGTGTTGGAAAGACCACACTGGCTTCAGCGGCTGGTACAGCTGTGAACAGTTCCTTCCAGGCTAAAGAAACTAGGGGAGGCTTATAGGAAGCAGATGAAAAGTAGCCAGTGCTTTCTTTCCCCTCTGGAGTCCTATTGTTTCCCGAGCTTCTCCTACGGGTAGAGTCTGACATGGCACCAGCTTCGGTATCGCAAAGCGGAATACAAAATGGTGAGTTTAGAGCGGAGGGGAGGACAGCTGAATAAGTGGCATGGTCCAGCTCTCTGCCTTCTCAGTATCTATATTCACCCCTATATGTGCGTTTGATATTCATACAGCAAAAAAACACCTCTCTTCCACTTAGCAGAATGCAACTATCCTCTGTGCAGAAAAAATTCACAGCTGCTACAGTCTTTGTTCTGTAACTGGCCATGAGGCCATAGCCGGCAGTAACACTCCTTCCATTTCTCACTCTGCATCTCTTTGCCCTCAGCTGGCAGGGGTCTTTAGTCTGATAGATTGACCTAAATCTTCATTCTGAAGTGTCTGAATTCTTGGTGGTCCTGCCATTTTTGGCTGCTGTAGTTTTCTATCATGTTTGACTATTGGACACGGAAGTACGAAGAGGCATCCCCTAGCATCCTCTGGGTTTCCGACGTAGCCCCCTTTGCCTCCACTGTGGAGCAGCAGCCCAGTTTCTCCTTGGTCAGCAGGATGAATCCCCTCAGGCAATAGAGAACCCCTTTCTTTTCCTCTTGATTTAGTTGCATGAAGACCCAAAATGGCTGGGTGGCAGTCCCAACTTCTGATTCAGTGGAACTCTAGTTGTGTCCTCTGGTGGGAGCATTTCTCACTTGGAAACCAAAACCTCCAAATCTGCAAAACTAGGACACTAAGTCAAGTTTCTGCAAGCAGGTTAGCAAGTGTAATAGAGGAGCTGCTCCTGTGTCCACCCTTTGATTTCTGGACCCATGTATTCTGGTGATGGGACAGACAGCACAAAATACTGGTTTCTGATCCAAAGCATAAATTGCATCCTGTAAGATAGAACCTCATCCTTTCCAGTTGCTCATTCTTCCAGGAAGCCTGTAAGATTTTCTCTTTATCATTAGAGTCGATGTATTTTCCTGAGAGAGCCCTGGTGTGTGACTGTTCTCATCAATCCAGATGGAATTCAGCGAGCCCTTTTAATTAGTTGACAGATGTATTTTCCCCAACTCAGGAAAATGTTCTTCTAGTATTTAATTGACCTCCCCTTCGTCTGTTCCTGTTTTGTCTCCTTCTGGAACAGTTATTATTTGTCCATTAGATCTCTTGTGTCTACTCACAAAGTCTCTTTTTCTGAATTACCTCTGTTTTTTGGGGGTGCATGGGTAATCTCCCTTCTCCACTCTTTTGAGATATTTCCTGCATGTACTCTTCCAGGTTACTAACTGGGTCTTAATGGGAACCTTCAATTTACTTGTTGATTTTTGTTGTTGTTGAAAATCATGTTTATGGTCTAGGAATTCTGTGTGTGTGTATGCGTGTATGAATATGTTGGGTTTGGATTTGGATTTTGGATCTCACTTAAAAAAAATTCAGTAGTGTTATTTCCCTAGGCGTATTAGTCCCCTATAGCTGCTGTAACAAATTACCACAAACCTAGTGGTTAAAACATGCAAATTTACTATCTTACAGCTCTGGGTGTCAGAAGTCTGAAATTAGTTTCACTGGGCTAAAGTCAAAATTTCAGCTGGGCCAGTTCCTACTGCAGGCTTTGGAGAAGAAACCACTTCCTTGCTTTTTCCAGCTGCTAGAGGATGCTGTGGTAGTTAGATTCAGTTGTCAACTTGGCCAGGTGAAAGCACCTAGTTCTGTTGCTGTGGACATGAGCCAATGGTAGGTGAATCTCATCTGTTGCTAATTACATCCGCAGTCGGCTAGGAGGCGTGTCTGCTGCAATGAGTGACGTTTAACTTAATTGGCTTGTGCTTAAATGAGAGAACGCAATGTAGCACAGTCTAGCAGCTCAGCATTCCTCATCTCAGCACTTGCAGCTCAGCCCGGGCCCTTGGAGATGGAGAAAGAAATCACCCCGGGGAAAGTTGTTGGAACCCAGGGGCCTGGAGAGAAGACCAGCAGAGACCATCCTGTGCCTTCCACGTAAGAAAGAACCTCAGTGGAAAGTTAGCTGCCTTTCCTCTGAAGAACCAACAAAATAAATCCCCTTTTATTAAAAGCCAATCCGTCTCTGGTGTGTTGCATTCCGGCAGCTAGCAAACTAGAACAGATGCCTACTTTCCTCGGCTCATCACCCCTTCCTCCATCCTCAAAGCACGTGAGTATGAGCTCTGGGTCTGTTGTCACATCTCCCATTGCTAATGCTGACCTTCTTTCCTCTCTCTGATTAGGATCCTTGTTTTCTCACTGGGCCCACCTGGATAATCCAGGATAATCGCTCCATCTCAAAATCCTTAATTTAATCACAGCTGTAAAGTCCTTTTTGGCATACACAGTGACATCTGAGATTAGGCTGTGGACATCTTTGGGAGACCGTTATTTACCAGGGGCATGCTCTAATTGTATAACTTTAGCTTCCTTCCTCTGACTGCTGGGATGCCTCAGTTCTGGTCCTCCGTCAGCCTACTGGGATTCAGATTTGGTTGAATATTCTTAGGGGCAGTCGTACGGCACGTGATGGAAGGCTGAGGAGTCTTACACCTTGCGTGCCAGAGGTTTAATGGCAGAGTCTGTCTATAACTCCACCTTTCAGAAATTCCAGGAAGAAGCCTCTCTGCTTTCATTTCTTGCAGCACTCTCCCCGCCTTGAGAGACAAATCAGTGCAAACATTCAGATCTGTGAACATCCTTAGTATACTTCTTTTTATCCTATATAATTATTTAATCAGTAGTGAATTTGTGTGTTGGTTTTCCTGGCATCCTTTCTTAGGATTAGATTTCTTTATTATATTTTGGGAACTTTGGTTGGCAGTAGGCTTCCCTTGCTCGGGCTCTCCTTCTTCATGAAATCATTTTCCTGAATGTCAGACTGAGGTCTTTGACTTGAGTAGGAGGCTGAAAGCAGAACTGCATTCTGACTTGGCTTAGGAATTGTTTTTAGGCAACTCTACATATACTCAGTCCCTTTCATCTAAGTTGTCAGTCCATCTCCCCTTTCTCCATACATGGGTCCAAATGGAAAATGTTCCTGGGTACCAATGTTTTTCTATGATCATAACAGTTCACAGCACCAGTTCTGGTGAAGATTCAGTTACTGAAGCATCAGGGAGCAAACCTAAGAGAGGCAGGGAAGCTCTGCCCCTCAGGTTGGCTTTTGCACAGGGGCACAAAGGCCTTGAGCTAATAGGACTCACCTGTCTGGGCCCTGAGGTGGCCTGTGGCGCTGTTCATGGTGCTGAACCATAGCTGTCGGTTTCTATTGCACTTACTCCACTTTCCACTGGGGCAGTGGTGACTCATGATCAGCCCCTCTCAGGAACTGAGAACGAAGTGAGCAAGGATGTGAGAGATAGAAGAAAAATAAATGGAAGGCTTTGGATAATTCTACTGCCAAGATCTTTCCAGGGAGATGAAAATGGGGTATTTTTTCGATCATCTTCTACAAAGTTTTACAGTTACCAAGCCCTCTGGGAAATTGAACAGCACATGGCTGCATCCCATGGTTTCCCTCTGATGGTAAAGTTATAGAAGGGGATAGAGCCATGGGATTGTGAGTTGCTGGAGTTCAGGGTCCATGGTGAATTCTCCTATCACTTGCCAGTGAATTGTATATGATAGGTATTCAGTAAATGTTTACAGAATTTATATTGGATGTAAGAGGAAGAGCCTGAATTGGTAATTAAGAATGTTTTGCATCCATTCATCTTCTAGGTAAGGCAAAGGGGATAAGATTTGAGGTTCAAGTATGCAGCAGGAATTTGATATTAGGTTCTTTAATTTAATTCTCTTGGGAAACTTATCACAAATATCCTAATCAAGAATCAGGCTTATAGAGATGAGTCTTGAGTGAGCTCACACAATTCCTATGTGGTGAATCTAGGTCTCAAACCCAGGCTTTCACTCCAGACAGGCATTTTGTCTAATGTTTGAAGGTCACATTAACAAATCAGAAAGTTGATTGTGGAAGAGCAATTAGCAGAATTTGGCCCCAGGAGCTCAGGTCTAGGCTTAGGGGAGGGGAAAAGGATGGGCTGTAACCTCAGCTGGGCCTAGTGCTTTTCCTTATTTCAGTACCTCCCTTATGTTCCAGTTTCATATAGCAAACATGAACAACTTAGGAAAACAGAAGTTATTAGGGTTGGCAATAAAGACCTAGCAGACCTAACAGGGGAACAAGAGGCAGCACAGGTCATGCAGCATGAGGGTTGGTCTTAGTTGCAGGCAGGTGTTTTTCTTTAGCTCCTGGCTGAATCAGTTTGGCAGCCATCCAGACTTCAAACAGCTTCGGACGGTCAGCCAGCTTTGGGTGGGTGTCAGGTCTGGCTGCAAGTTCTCTCCTCATGGCACCAGGAAACAGAGCCTTTTCTAGTCTATGGGTTGTCTTTCCTGATTCTGCCTGAACTATCTGAGTGCTGCCCTCAAAGCTGTGTTGCCTTCATAAACTGTCTTCAAATGGTGCACATAGAGGATGTCAGGATGTCTCCCAAAGGATCTATAGACACACTTGGAAGTGCTTATTCAGCCAATGCCCCTTTGCTGTGACTGTCTCTCCTAACCTCATTGAAGGGTGTGTAGGCTTCCATGGCTGAGTGGACCAGGAGGGGACAGCTGATGCAAGCTGCACCCATTAGATTCTTTATTCTAACCCCATTAGAGGTTTAGAATTGAAGCAGATTCCTATAGGACAGCTTGGGTTGCTGGACCTGGGTGGTCAAGGAGACCTGGTGCTGAGGGCACTATTCTGTGATGGGCACTAGGGTCCTTATGCAATCAGAGAAGAGAACCCAGACTGTGGAAGGGGTGGACTGGAGGAACTAATGAGAAGTAGAAATAAGAGAGGACCAGGTGGGCAGGGGCACTGCTTTGGTGAGTACAGCCTGCAAGGAGCACTGGCATTGAGGGTACTTGAGCTGACCCCCCTGCTCCCTCAAGGCAGCAGATCTGTGCCTGGCCAGTGCAGAAGTCAGAACCACGGTGCAGTCACACCTGGAAAGACACTACAGCAGAACGTCTGGCCTGATGCTTCCAGATTCTTCCCTGTCACACACTTACTCCACTCCCTATAAGAGGAATGGATGAAGGAGAGACCTGTGGGTATCGTCCCGGGAGGGGGGCTATGGATTTGTAATAATTGTTTAAATGTTTGCTGCTTAGGAGAACATGCATTTGTAAGGGGTATTCATTAGGAATTAGATCCTTGAAGCATCCTCTTGAGACACAGTTTCTCCAAGTTTCACACCACAGATTTCTTAATGGACATTTGGCACACACACTGACCACAAATTTCTAGCAAAAAACGTTAAGTGTTTCATCAATGAGTTTAAATTAAAAGATAAAAGTGATTTAAAATTAATGATTGCTTCTTATCAATGAGAACGATCAACTTTTCTTTTCTCTTCTTGGCCACTGGGACAGGGGTGGAGCATTCGGTGCGTCCACCGCCCAGCCACACCGAGGCTCAAGAGTGGACATGTGACCTAAGTCAGTCAGTCACTACGAATCCCAGGACATTTACTGGGAATTCTGGGACACAAGTGCCCTCCCTCAGTCTTGGTGGTGAGGGGGGACATGTGAGAGAGTTGCCGTAACCATTTTTCTACCACAAGGGAAGCTGGTCTGAACAGAAGCCAACAAGAGGAAGAGGACAAAGCCAGAGCCCTGACCACATGCAAAAGATCTAATTAGTTCCATTTACTGTTGAATCCACTTGGCGTTGGGTTCCTGTCATCCCTGACAGAAAGCATCCCTACTGGCATACTACCTGTTTTTTTCTCATAGCATGCTTTTTCTCATAGCAAGCCAAGATGAGATGATATTCTTTTTTTTTTTCTTCACTACTTCCTTCAAACCTGAATCAACATCTCAATTCGTTTTGTTGACCAGAACTCTTTTCTGTGAATAAAGTAGCATGAGGAGCAACCCCTTTTATTCACAGAGCAAAGCCCTCCCTTAGCTGCTTTGACTCTGGCGTCGATCCCAGAATACCATTTCTATCATGCCTCACAAAGTAAATAATCTATAAGTGAAAAGCCTCTTATCATACTTTGGCACAGCAAACAAAATGACAAGCCAGGCAGCATTTTTCCTTCATGTTTGAACCCCACGTATGCCAAGGGCTGCTTTATAACCAGCACATCAGAGGTTTTGGCTTGCTCAAAAGCAAAGCATCCGCTAGCGTGGGTATGCACTAATAATTGCTTTTCTTCTTTGTGTGCTTTTGAGATTGTGCAATGTTCAACAATGTTATCTGATAAAAGAATTTTGTCAATAATTCTTTTGGCCCTCTCTCCAAGAATGGTTCTTATCATTATCTTTGCAGCTGGTTTATGAGCTTGGCAAATGTGTGACTTTTTACCAGCATTTGCTAAGAGGAGAGCAATTTAGAACGATGCTTCTGCAGTTCTGGTCTCTTTTGTTTAATTAGTAACAAGAATAGCCAGTTTTATATTAGAAAACATTGTTTTATGGGTGTTCTTAACATACTGGGTTGGTTACTAACTTGAAAGACAGTAGAAAACATTTTTATGGCTTCAAACTACTATAATCCATGGAAATAAATTGAGGACTGGGGTGAATAGATTGTTGGTCCAATAAGGTAAATTTCAAAATATTTGTCATTGAACTCATATTTGTAATTTTCATTTACAGTTGCATGTATGAAATCATTACCCTAGAATTCATTTGTTCTAGCATATGCAGTTTCATATCCCATTGTCACATTGGAGAACTACTTATTCATTATGTTTATAATGTTGATCTGAATATTTATTCTGCTGTTTTCATGATTACTTTACATTAAAAAAAAACCTTTTGGAGTCACTGACCCATTTTTGTGAACTGGGGATAGAATGTAACATAATGGTAACCATAGAAATTCTAAAATAGCGAACATAAACAAGCAAGAAGCCCTATGTCCGTATGATGATTTTCTTTTCCTAGCAATATATCTCTCCTAACTGGTAGCTTCTGAGTTTTTATCTTTATTCCTGGCAATCTGGAGGCTCACTATGTGTTCAGGCATGTGTGTGTATGCATGTAACTGTGTGTGCGTGTGTGCGTGTGCATGGTGGGAGCAAGTGGGTAAAGGCAGGTAAGTAAATGGACTTTGGGGAGTTGAAATGTGCACACATAAAAAATCAGGACTGGGAGAGCATGAGTGTCTTGCCTTGCCCCCTCCGTTCTAATTTCTCTGGCAGCTTTTTGCTCTTTCCTGGGCTGGGACACTGCCAAGCTGTCCTCTTAATGGAGATAAAGTAGGAAAATAACCTACAAATAATGACAAATGTGGCTTCTTCCCAATGACCATACCTCTTTCCTTTACCTTGGCTTATTTTGCAGATGGTGACGCAAATATTCCGGTTCTTCCTTTTTGGGCCCCTGGTGAAGTCACGCTTTCCCACACCCGTGAGGTTAGATAACACTATGTGATTGGTTTTGGCCAATGAATGTGAGCAAAAGTGACACGACACTTCCTGGCGGAAGCGTTAGGAACTAGAGGGTACCGTGCCACGCCGCTGCCAGGGAGCTGAGCTGGTCCAGGTGGCGGCTTGGTACGCCTGCGTGCCTTAGAGAGGGATGCGTGGGGACAGCCCCCTCCCACCCGAGATGGACAGTCAACAGAGGCAAGAAAAAGCCTTTGTGATGGAAGCCATTGAGATTTGGGGGGTTGTTGGTTCTGCAGCTCAACCTAGCCTCTTCTGACCAAAATAGGTGGGTGCGCACTCCTGGCTCCCAACGCGGGACACCTCTGCCAGGTTCCCTGCCTGAAGAGGGTTTGCGCCTCTGCAGTGTCCCAGCGGGGGCGGGGGGGGGGGGCTCCTTCACTCCCTGCCGTTCGCTCATTTTCTGTTTACCAACAGCACACGAAAATTAGGAATAGTCTCAATAGACTACTTTATTATTATGGATTTTAAACAAACTAAACGAACCCTAATAGAGCTTAATTATTTGTTTTAAAAGTAAAGATAACGTTGGGCAAGAGTCGTAATTAAAATGCAGATCTCAAAGTTTTCCCGTGCGCGGCGCTGCTGCGCAGCCGGCCAGGCTAGCGCCGTCCCGAAGCCCGAGTTTTCGCGATTGTAGCGCGCGGCGCCAGAGTCGCTGTGCCCGGGCAGCGGCTGTGAGGGGCTTCGGGGGTGGGGGTGGAGCTGGAGGGGCCGGCAATAGGGGGTGGGAGGAGCGACGGGCGCCCCGGCCGAGAGGTCGCTCCCACCCGTACGCTCCGCGGTGACCCGCCCAGTGCGCCCCTCACTCAGCCTCGCCCCCTCTTGGGCGGCCGGAGCAACAGTGACAGCCAGCGCGGCCTCTGTGACCCAGGCCCTGGCCACCCGGGACGCCGTTGACCTCCAACCCAGCACTTGTCTGACAGAAACAGCCTGCGGAACTGCGGTCAGGGAGGTTTACCAAGAGGCTGGAGCCCAAGGGAAAAGATGCGGATACCCGGGCTGATTTGAGCAAAACCCAGATCGAAAGCACGACCACTGAAATTTTAGAAGAGTGGGAAGATCTGTGAATATGGGGAGGAAGAAATTCAAAGTGGAAGATGTAATCAGAGTTCTCCTGTGTCATAAACCAGAAAAGGCGGAAATATTTGGGAAAGGAAGGCTGAGCTGTTCCCCAGCCAAAGCAAACGCACCGTGCCTTCATTTCCTGATACGCCCTGCTTGTAACACTGCACTGTCCTCTGGTTGCCATCTCTTGAAAGCAAGTCAGGAGAGAGACTGCTTTATTTTCCTTGGCAAATATCTGAAGGATGCTTGTAAACTGTTTGAATTTTCCATGCAGGGTTTTCAGACATTTTGCATGTTTTCCAGATGCTTTGAAATCCTCTTAAAAAAAATAGTGTGAAATATTTTAATAAGCCAAAGCCAGGTGGAATTTGATTTAAGATGCATTAACTGTGCAAACCCCCTTTGTGTTTTCTTTTGTTTGCTTTGCTTGTCATTTTTTTCACAGCATTCAAAAATATTTTCCTCCATTTGGCATCTGTGTTAATTTGAATCTGTTATGTACCCAGAAAGCCTATGTTCTTTTAATCCAATCTTGTGGGTGCAGACCTGTGGTTTCTGGGATCTTTTGATTAGGTCGTTTACATGGGCATGTGACCCGGACCTTTCGAAGTGGATCTTAATTGCTTGCTAGAATCCTTTAAGGAAGAGACATTTTGGAGAAAGTTGAGAGCCTTGAGAGTTGAGAGCTTTGACAATTGTGAGCTGAGAGAATTCAGAGAAGTTAAGAGACAGAAACAGCCTGGAGGAAGTTAGGAGAGAAAGGAATGCCGAGACAGCTTTGAAACCAGGAGAAAAGGGCCAGCAGACGTTGCTGTGCCTTCCCATGTGATGGAGAAACCCCCGATGCCAGCAGCCTTTCCTGAGAGAAGGTATCTTATTCTTGATGGCTTAATTTGGGCATTTTTATGGCCCTAGAACTGTAAGTTTGTAACTAATAAATCCCCATTGAAAAAGCCAACCCGTTTCTGGTATATTGCATTCTGGCAGCATTAGCAAGCCAAAACAGCATTCCACTGTGGTTTATTTTGTAGGGATGTCTTCTAAAAGTCAGACCCACTTCCTTGCAGGCTGAAGTTCTCCCTGACTTGTTTTTTCTTTCACAACATCGACATATTCCACAACTCCTTCTGTGGGGGGAGTTGGTGAAAGCTATAATTCTTGGTCTTAAAGAGATTTTACATCAATTCCAAAATCTGTTTCATAAGATCACAGTTTTACTGTCTGAATTTCAGATTTGGCTGTTTTTGTAGTGTCCAGTCATTATTTTGACAAGTGATTTACTTTGCGCTTTTGAGAAATTTGTCAGCTCATTTGCCTCAATTTTTGCAGCTGGTATTTTGTCACTGCCTGCTATAGTTCTTTCCCCTATATATAAGTCCAGAGTAGTTTAATGCAAATAAAACCCTCTAGAGTTTGTGATTTTAAAGAGGTTTGTCAGGAAAATGCAAGTAGTAAATATATCTACTCATGAAAACAGTGTTCATGGGGTTGGATTTCGCCTGCTCAGTTGCCAACTCCCTTTGTCCATTATCTCTTTCTACCCAAAGAGCCTTGGGACTGTATTTCCTTCACTGTAAACTTTTTAAAACCTATTTTGTTTTCTTCAGTTTCATGGTGTCCCTCCAGTTAAACTTTTCTGTCATCTAGTAACTATGGGATTGGTGTCTCACTTTGCCAACTGTCAGAATTTGCTCTGTCAAAGTGGATTGCAAGGCTAAGCTGGCTCAGATGACTTCTTGGATAAGACCTGTAAGATGACTGTCTTGCTGTTCCCTCATTAAGGAATGATTTCTTCAGGGCACGCTAGAAGGTCTCGTCTTTCATAGGTTCTGCTTTCTTTCATGGTTAACTTGTGGGGTTTGGTAACATACTCTGAACTAAAGGTATTTTTGTTTTGTTTTGTTTCCTTCTTTTATTTGCCTTTGTATTTGCTTGAAATCAGGAACCAACCCATGTTAAAAATGCAGGCTCCTTTTCTGATGTCCCTTCTTCCAACCAGGACAGAAAGGAGCTAGGAGAGAAAACCTTTGGGTCGGGGACAGTGAAAGTTGCTCCATATGTAGTTTATGCTTTTTTGTAATTATTGTAACAGATAAACTGTGAGTACAAGGTAGGAAACAAATAAGAGTTAAGACATTTTTTTCTCTACAAGTTAACCTTTTAAACACACGATTGCTACTAAAAGTGGAGCTCAGTTCCACTTAAAAAAAATTAGTATTCTGTTTTGAAAATGAGATCTTGTGCCATAAATGCAGGTGAACTAAGTATGGACTTTAGTTTACAAATTAATGCTGTCATTAATTTGTAAACTAAAGGAATCAGTAAAGTAGAAAATAGCTTTTAACCAAAGACATTAATTCCATTTGAAATTAGAATACAGTGATGAAATATAGGCATTCAGAAGTTTTCTGTTTTTCTTTGTGCAAAAGATCATGTATTCTGGATGTTTTCTTTTTAAAGCAAGCATTTTAAATCCCTCAAGCTGACCTTTTCTATCAGTCTCTAATGGACTAAGGTTTTTTTCTTAGTAATCTCTGAAGTTTCTTTAAGTTACATACCTACGTAGCAGAAAAACTAGATTTTTTTATGTGTATGCGTCAGGGGGCTTCCATCTGAGATACGGTCACAAGCACTTGGTGTTTGTCTTATACAGGGTATTGTTAGAGGTAATGATGCATGGCCTTTTTTTTTTTTTTTTTTACTAACTCTTGAAGGATTAACCTGACAGATAAAATAGGCAAAGTATTGATGTTAGCCATTTCTGAAAAGCTAGCCTGTAAATACTGTTGTAAAATTTTCTTTGGAAAGAAACATTTGAACGGAGTCATAGCACTCGGGTGAGGATTTTCTTTACTGCCATTTAGCGAACAACTGTCTTTATGCAACTTGCAAAATTCCCAAGTCTTCTCTTTATACAATGCAACAGAATAGAGCTGCTGCACTTTGAATTTCACATGGATGGTGTTGGGATGGAATCGTGTCCCCTCCCCCCCCCCAAGGCATGCTCAGGTCCCCACTTCTGGTCTTTTGTAAATACGACCTTTGAAAATGTTACTTTGGTTAAGGTGTGATCTGAATGAACCAGGCTGAGTTTTAATCTGGAAGCCTTATGAACAGAATGAAATTCAGAGAGAGAAGCCATAATGAGTAGCCAGAAGCTGGAAGCCAACGGAGCCCAGAAGAGGCAGGAGAAAACACGGGCTTCTTTGTTGCCATGTGATGGAAAAGCCAAAGAACTCCCCAAATTGCTGGCCATCCACGAGATATTGACCCCAAGAGAAAGCAAACCTTTTGGGCTTTGAGTCAATGAATTCCCGTTAAACCAACCTGTTGTACGGGATTTGTTTTAGCAGATGGGACATAAAACAGATGGTTTTTGTTCACTACTCTTCTGGAAACCTGTTCAGCAACATTAGAGGAAAGACTTTAAAGAGATTTATTATTCTTAAGAGTATAAGCCAAAAATTTCAGGCTAAAACATTTGAACCTACTACAGATACTACCTCAACCTTCCAATGTTTGCAGTGTCAAGATTTGTCATTAGTACTTTTGATGTGGTGGTTGAATAAAATTGAGCAGCTAACTTTTTCTATCCCATGTGCCTCCCAAATGAAAAACAGAAAAGAACTAGTTATTGTAAATTAAGACTTGGGACACAAAGTAGAAACTGTCTGCATGTTTTGTAAATAGATGACATTTTCCAGGCAGGCATAAGCGGCTCACTTTTCCCTTGATCATACCATTGTCTAAAGAAGCAAAACTGAAGGAGAGAAATGATTGTTACATACACTTTGAATTGCTTTGTGTGGTCTCATTTGAAATAGTTGGTATAAGAACCTTGTCCTTTTTTATATTTAGAAACATTGAGTAAAAATGGAAGAACATTCTTTTATAAATGTAACTGGACGCATGCATGCTCACACACACACACACACACACAATCCCTGGGGATTGGGATAATACAATATTAGCCCTGTTTGGCTTGAATAACTAAGATAGTCACAGTGTCTGGAGGATTTTGTGTTTGGCCTGCCCTGAAGGAAGTGGGTATTTCACTGTTTCAAGTCATTGATCTTTCTGGAGAGGGATATTAAATGTCCTATATACAGTCTTTCCATTTTCCTATTTTAAGAGAGAAGAGAACATCGGTGGGGATTACTATGGAATGTTGAGGAATGGATCAGAGAGAGAGGCAACGAGTCAAGACAGGCAAATTCTCGAAGGACAGAGGACATAATTTAGGGAAAAGAGAAGGTAAAATAGTTCCTTACATGCATGAGCTCATTTAATCCTTACAAAAGCACCACAAAGTTGGTTCTGGTCTTACCCCATATACAGGTAAGGAACAGAGGCACCAGAGGTGTCCGATTTTCCCAGGATTCCTCAGCTGGAAGTGGCGGGGCTGAGACCCATGCCTGGGAAGCAGAGTCCACACAAGTCTGGTGAGGTGGAGAGAAGCAAAGGGACCCTGAGATGGGAAGGGAAGGAAGCATCTGGAAGCAGTGAAGGGAGACAGCAACTGAGAGGAAGGCCTGAGCTGAGGGGCAGGAAGAGAGCCAAGGGAGAAGAGAGCCCCTTTCCTGGAGCGTGCCCCAGAGCTCCTGAAGCAGCAGGGCTCTGCGCTCGCTCGTTCAGCCCTCCCCAGGGCTTTCCGGGTGGTGACCAATGTCGTCTTAGAGGTCGGCGAACTGCAGTAAGAGCCGGGAGAAAGCGGTCAGGTGTCTTCACTGGACTTGGGGCAGCATGCAAGGAAGCACATAGTTTTCTCAGGAATAGGCTGTGGCCTCCTGGGGAGAAATGATGACTTCAAGAGACGTTTCCTGGTTTTCTGGTCATAAAAACAATAGGCGATTTGAAAAAAGAGAGGTAAGTTGCTAAAGAAAATGATAAATATTACCACTGAGAGATAACGACTATTTTATTTTTGACTAGTTTAAACTTTCTATTTGGAACTCATTTCAAATGTACAGAAAAGTTGCATCTAAAGAGCAGATTCACATGTTGTCAACGCTTTATCCCATTTGCTTTAATGTCTGCACACTCTTCTTTTAATAAAAGAGAAGAATCAAACTAATTCCGTGGGTTTGGGCTGAAGCTCACTGCTCAGTGGGAGTGGCCTTTATAAAGTTGGAAAAGTAGATTTTGGGGAAAATTCACAAAGGGAACTCTTGGGAATGTTAGGTGTGTCTGTTGGACAGCCAAAGGGAAACACCTAGTAGGAATCTGGGCTCCGCAGCTAGCTCAGGGAACGCCAAGGTTGGAGGTGCAGAGATCACCTGCCAAGGGGGCAGGCTAGAACTGCTAGGGAGAGGATTCAGGTCTGGTCACTGGATGCTCCAGGCTTTACAGATCCTAGAGAAGAGGATGAGCTAGCAAATGAGCTGTCAAAGAAGGAAGAAAGCCAGCAGACAAGGATGTCACAAAGCACAAAGCACAAGAAGGGGGTGGGTACTCAGCTGAGTCATTTGCTGCCAAGCAGAGGGGCAAGATGAGAACTAAAAATCCCTTTCTTCTGGCAACATGGAGTTCCTTAGAGAGCTTGTCACGTGTAGTTCCCTTGGAGTGGTGGGGACAGGTGCCAGATTGTAGTAAGATGAAAGGTGTGCTGGTTTGAAAAGATGTATGCCCCCTAGAAAAGCCATGTTTTAATCTAAATCCCATTTCATAAAGGCAGAATGATCCCTATTCAATACTGTATGTTTGAAACTGTAATCAGATCATCTCCCTGGATGATGTGATTAAATCAAGAGTGGTTAAACTGAATTAGGTGATGACATGTCTCCACCCATTTGGGTGGGTCTTGACAAGTTTCTGGAGTCCTATAAAAGAGGAAACATTTTGGAGAATGGAGATTCAGAGGGAGCAGAGAATGCTGCAGCACCATGAAGCAGAGAGTCCATCAGCCAGCGACCTTTGGAGATGAAGAAGGAAGACGCCTCCTGGGGAGCTTCATGAAACGGGAAGCCAGGAGAGAAAGCTAGCAGATGACGCCGTGTTCGCCATCTGCCCTTCCAGCTGAGAGAGAAGCCCTGACTGTGTTCGCCATGTGCCTTCTCACTTGAGAGAGAAACCCTGAACTTCATCGGCCTTCTTGAACCAAGGTATCTTTCCCTGGATGCCTTTGATTGGACATTTCTACAGACTTGTTTTAATTGGGACATTTTCTTGGCCTTAGAACTGTAAAATAGCAACTTATTAAATTCCCCTTTTTAAAAGACATTCTGTTTCTGGTATATTGCATTCCAGCAGCTAGCAAACTAGGACATAAGGCAAATGGGAAATAGAAAATTGGAGACAGAATATGCAGAAAATTATTTATTTATTTTTTCCTATAAAGGGATGCAGAGAATGGAGGGAATGATGTGTTGAAGGAAGGTCTTTGTTTTTAAAGATTGGACACACTTGATTATGAAATGGATATTGGAGTGAGGAAAAGAACAAAAAACACCTTGGGTTTGGGCTCAAGCTCAGAGCATGTGACCTGCTGGTGGAAATGATTCAGCAGTAAGAGAGAAAAAGCAGAAAACTACTGAAGGGAAACCCTTCAAGAGACAAGAAACATGATCCCTGGAGCACACGAGAAAGGGTTGGACTTTGAAAGAGTAGACAGTGACTCTGGCTGACCGTGGACCCAGGAATGCTGTCTGTTTGATTCAATGTATTGACCCACCTCCAGAATAGCACCTCACATAGTAGGTGCTCAATAAAATTTATGTCTATTGAATGAATATGGATACCGATGGAAGCAGGTTTCTAGATGTGGAGGTGAAGGTGAGGAGATTCCTTCTGCTTCTGACTGCTCAGTGAAGGCTGGGGTAAAACCATCCGCAGAGAGCTCGCAGGGGAGGGGAGGAGGGTGAATGGAAGTGGGAGGAGCTGTCCAGGAGCTGGGTCAGTCTCACTTTATGAAGGAAAGGTGCTAAAAATATGTTTCTCTTCCGGTTGACACCAACGGAATCGATGCCCAGTTTCCTACCCTGAATTGAAATTCTACCTTCGCCATATACTATGTTCCCAGACATCCTTGTGTCATTTTCTGTGTGTTGTTTTCTGGTCTCTATTGCTCCTGGCCCTTCCCACACTGTTTTGATTAGAGTAGCTTTATAATGTTCCTTTTTTTTCCTTTCTTTTTGCATGGGCAGACACCAGGAACCGAACCTGGGTCTTTGGCATGGCAGGTGAGAACTCTGCCACTGAGCCACCGTTACCCATTCCTTTCCTGGTTTTTAATACGTCATAAGGAAAGTATGTCCTCACCACCTCATTTCAAAAATGTCTTGGCTATTCAAACAAATTTAGTCTGTCATTTGTATTTTTTTTTGAACATCCAAAGCTTTTTCATATTTTACTACAAGGTACTTCAGATGTATTATTAGTTAATTAGTAATTTATAAGCTGTTCGTTCATATCCTACATGTACAAAATAATTTTACAAAAATGCTTAAAGCACTAGTAGACAATGTGTTCTCTGCTGGGCTGGTACTGGAAGGCATTATCTGGGCAAGTGGCACCCACTGCAAAGTAGCAGGAGCAGCAGCAACCAGCACCACGGGGCCACCTCCTCATCTGATCCTCTGTCCTCCAGCCACTTCTTCTTTCCCAAGTTCACGGTATCTTGAGTCTTCCGCTTTACTCCTCTCTTCTTTGGGCTTCTTCTCACCTGGGACCCACCTCCTCACAGATGACCCGTAACAGAAATACATCCTCATACTTTTCTATCTTGGACAAGAACAATTCTGGTTCTCTCAAACATTCAGCAATGTTATTTCTTATGGCCTTTTATCCCTAAATGTGTCCCTTCAAACTCAAATCAATCCCCTTCAACCAGAGTTCTCAAATACCCTTCATTATGTCCTTTGTGTGGTGTGTATGTACTTAGTCCTTCAAGTATCTATACTACAATATTCAACCCTCACGATAAAAACAAGTAGAAAAGCTGTCTTGTCACCATCGCTTTACATTCCGTATCACCAGGAGCTCTGCTAAGAAAATACAAAAAGGAAAAATCCAGTCTAATAATTAGCTGCAACAAGTTCTTAATGTGTGCTACTGAGGAAAAGTCTCTAGGCCAAAATTATTGCAATCAAATATTCAGTTCTTTCCAATGTCACCAAAAAATCCAGGGTCATGGATCAGACCCAAAATCCATTGTGGTATTGATAGATAAAGCATTGCACTTCGCAGACAGTAATTTATAAGAAGAGCTAGTCAACCTGTCTGTTTTCCAGACTTGTGCCACCTCGTGTGAGATCCATCCAGTCCACGCTCACCTCACTGCCTCTGTCCTCAGTGTGGGAAACCATTGTGTATTTACCCACTTCAGGCATCGGCCACAGTATTTTCATTCTTTGGAGTTCAACCCTGAGTCTGAGCTCATTGTCTTCTCCTCCCCAGCCCCAGTACTTGTTGGAGAATCCATTCACCTTGGAAAATTGGTCTCTGGTTAGGACATTAACACCCCCAAAATATCCTTTGTAATGTAGCCTGTGCCCAGTGCTGTCCCTGCAACCACCAGGTGTTTTGGTTGGTATGCACTTGTAGAAGGTAAGGTCATTCTTGGACAGCAGATCCTCATCATGAAAAATGAAGCAGTCCCAATGTTCCCCTCGAGAGCTTCTAAATAGCCCACATCAAGAGTTTGGTTCGATGAAACTTTTTACTTCCAGCCTGGTGGATGCTGTAGATGCCATACTCTGGCTGCTGCCTCTGCAGGAAGGGGTGGAGACGTCCCAGCAGGTTTACCAGATGTCTCTCTCAGTTCCGGTAGGGTGAGAGGATGGCACCTCGTTGTAAAGCCTTGCACTTCTCTGGGCGATACCGCACCCCTCCCCTTGCCCCCCGTCCATGTTAGGATTTTCTGCCCTTACTTTTTCTAAAGTGAGCTTTGGTTTGAAATTGAGCTTGTTGAGGCCTCTGAGGTATGGAGACAAATAAGGGCGGTTTTCAAGTTCTGCTTTTTTCATAGATGCTGTATTCATCTTCCTTCTTCAAAACTGCACCTTATTGAAATAAGCTATGAAATGTTTTGCTTTAGGAATCTCTTGGATAGGATCCCCAAAGTAGTTACTGGTGGCTCACCCGACCACCATCAGGCATAAGGTTAAAAGAAACAACAATCGACATCTGTAGGAAAGGTGGAAAGGGAAGTTGAAGCCCGTATCTTTTATTGTGTGAATTATGTGTATCTCACTGCCTCAGTGCAGTCTGGCAAGCTTCTTGGAGTTCACCTTGTCCCAATCTGTTTGTAGACCTGATGGCAACCGAAGATGCGATGCCTGCTTTTGCTCAGTTGTGATACTCCTTGGTGTTCCCTGGCTTGCATCTCAGCTCCATCAGGCAGAGTTCTGTCTCATTCTCTGTGACCAAATTTCCTCTGTTTATAAGGCTCAGCCATATTGCATTTGGGCCCAACCGTGATTCAGTTTGGTCTCATCCAAAGAAGTTGTTCAAAGGTCTTATTTCCAAGTGAGCCCACTCACAGGACTGTGGTAGATTTGAACATGTCTTTGTGGGGGTGCCTGACTCAGTCTATCACATCATCCGGCTGGAAGCACTGATCGATGCACGCATGTGCAGAAACTACCCTGGGCCGGGGAAAGGACCGCCTTCACAAGCAGGCCACCCTGCACACAGTCCGTACAGTTGATCGACCCCACCGGCACACCCTGACCTCGTTATTATTTGTATTTTTAAGTGGACTTTTTTTCCCCAATTAAAAAAATAGCCAATAGCAGAGAGGCTACTCTGGAGGTTGCTCTTATGCAAGCTTCAGTTAGACATTGCTACTTATCAACTCATCAAACCCCAACCAGGACCATTCACCCAATCCTAAAGAACACCCAGGGCAATATATAAGATTCCACAAGGTTTGCATGCACTATTGTAACTGCCCAGGAACCTACAACCTCCAGATGAGTCCCTGGACCCAATAAGTCCTGAAACCTAAAGGGCCGAGCCTCTCCAGAACATCAGCTAGTTTCATCTCCTTACCCCAAATTATTGACAGCCCCCTCCAACATGAAAAAGTTAGAATGAGCATAGCCTAAACAACCCTAAAGAGTGAGATAGAAAGATCAGAGGTGATGGTGGAGTTATACAGAGAAGGTAGGATTTAACAAACGAATATGATTACTGAATCATTAAATTGATATCTCTTTTAACCTCCAGTATCTTAGAGCAGCTAGAAGCAAAAACCTAAACTTGTGGAATTATAACCCATGTCAGACTTTGAAATACGTTCTACAACTAAATGTGGTCCTGTGCTTTGAAATCTATTGCTTTTTTGTGCATATGTTATTTTTCACAAAAAAGAAAAAAGTCAGTTGTGATGAAAAAAAAGTGTTTATTCCTTCTAGAGGAATATTCTGGAGCAGTGAGAAGGAAAAATCTGAGAGGATCATATGGTAGCTCATGACAAACTCTGGGATCTGTCCTATAACTACCTGTTGAGGGGTTCTTTAGGAACTATTGCTTTTTTATTTCTTTGTTTTGTATATATGATATATCATGCAATAGAAAAGTTATTTAAAAAAGCAAACAAAAAAGAAGAGAACAAAGCAAGATTCCCAGGGAAGGAACAGAGGAAAGGATGCTTTCTCCCAGGGGTGAAACAATTGCACATAGAGTGCAATCTTAAAAATTGTACTGCTTTCCCAGGGCAAGAATCAAATGAAGAGGTGTTAAAATAGTATAAACAGTTAAACACAGGCAATTCTAAAGGTCTAGAAAAGTCAAACCAAGTATTAAAGAGGAGCCTTAACACAAAGCCGGTTAACAATGAGCCTCTAGGCACAAGAGCAATCTGCTCTTCAGAGTAAACCATTAAAGATAATCAGATGTCTAGACACCAGGAAAAAAATCTACAAGTCATGTTAAAAAAACAAGATATGACCCAGTCATAGGAACAAATTAAAACTTCAGAGGAGACAGAATTTGGAACAGCTAATCAAAGATGTTCAGACAAGTCTAATTCAATTCAAGGACCTGAAAGAACATATGGCTGAAAAGATAGAGCTTATTAAAAAGACGCTGTATGAGCATAAAGAAGAATTTGGAAGTATATATATATATATATATATAAAGCTAATAGCAGGCATGGTGATTCTCCCGGGGTTTGTGTTGCATTTATGACTATCAATTTATTTGGGATATTTTATGACCTTTAGCAAAATGTTTTTCTTCTTTAAAATTGAACTTAAAATTTTGATTGCAAATTAATTCAAATTAATTAAAAATTGTATTGGAATAAAACATAAAGTTAAGTGCAAAGCCCTTTCTTTCCAGCCTGGTGTGAGCATCATTCAGAATGAGGCGGAGACTGTTTCCAGAAGGCGGGTGGCTCCCAGGTGCCCCTCCCAATTGTCCCCTTGTGATCTGAGTTCTATTATCATAGATTGTTTTTGCCTTTTTTTGAACTTCCTGTTAGGTGGAATCATATGGTATAAATTCTTTTGTGTGTGTCTGTTTTCACTCAGTATGTTGGTGGGGTTCATCCATGTTGCAAGGATCAGGAGTACGTTCCTTTTTATTGCTTGTAGTATTCCATTGATGAATATACCACAATATATTTACCCACTCTGCTGTCACTGGACAGATGGAGTTATGTATGATTTTTGGCTATTATGAATAAACTCTATGAGCATTCTTGTACAAATCTTTTGATGGAAAGAGCACTCACTAGGGTATCTACTTAGGACTAGTATTGCTGGGTCATAGAGTAGATGTTTGTTTAGCTTTAGTAGATACTGTCAAGCATTTTCCAAGTGGTTGAACCTGCCACCAGCAATGTAAGAGTTCCAGGTGCCCCACGGCCTCAACACTATTTGTTTTCATCAAACTTTTGAATTTTATGACCAAAAGGGGGAAGAGTGAAATGAGACAAAGTGTCAATTGCTGAGAGATTTCAAACAGAGTCGAGAGGTTGTCCTGGAGGTTATTCTTGCGTTAAGTAGATATCACCTTGTTATTCAAGATGTAATGGAGAGGCTGGAGGGAACTGCCTGAAAATGCAGAGCTGTGTTCCAGTAGCCATGTTTCTTGAAGATGATTGCATAATGATGTAGCTTTCACAATGTGACTGTGTGATTGTGAAAACCTTGTGTCTGATGCTCCTTTTATCTACCTTGTCAACAGACGAGTAGAACATATGGAATAAAGATGAATAATAGGGAGAACAAATGTTAAAATAAATTTAGTTTGAAATGCAATAAAGATGAATAATAAGGGGAACAAATGTTAAAATAAATTTAGTTTGAAATGCAATAAAGATGAATAATAAGGGGAACAAATGTTAAAATAAATTTAGTTTGAAATGCTAGTGATCAATGAAAGGGAGGGGTAAGGGGTATGGTATGTATGAATTTTTTTTCTGTTTTTGTTTTATTTCTTTTTCTGAATAGAAGCAAATGTTCCAAGAAATGATCATGATGATGAATATGCAACTATGTGATGATATTGTGAATTACTGATTATATATGTAGAATGGAATAATCAAAATAGGAATGTTTTTTGGTATTAAAAAAAATAAAATTAAAAATTAAAGAAAAAAACTTTAGAATTTTAGCCATCCTGGTGGTGTGTGGGGGTAGGTAGTGACACCTCATTGTGATTTTAATTTCTATATCTCTGGTGACTAATGTCTTTAAGCACATTTTCCCAAGTTCAGTGCCCATGTTCATATCCTCTCTTGCGACTTTATCTGAGGTGCTCCTTCAAGATTTTTTGCCCATGTTCGCATTGACCCTTTTCTTATTGACTTTTTAATATTCTTCATGTATTTCGAGGCTGAGTCCTTCATCAGGGAGACATAATGTAGACGTCTTTCCCCATTTGATGGTCTGATGTTTGACTCCTTTAATGGTGTCTTTT
Organism: Tamandua tetradactyla; assembly: GCF_023851605.1. NCBI lineage: Eukaryota > Metazoa > Chordata > Mammalia > Pilosa > Myrmecophagidae > Tamandua > Tamandua tetradactyla. Next base: position 31,405,523 of record NC_135333.1, read on the forward strand.
GATGAAGGTTCTGTGTCTTTCTAGTAAATTCATTTCTAGTTATTTTATAGCTTTGACTCCTACTGTGAATGGGGTTAAAGTTATCATCAAACATGCTAGTTAAGTGACAGCATAGCACAGTAGGGTTTACAATGTGAAGGAATTGTCACTGCCTCTTTCTCCTCCAAGCCTTCAATTTGAGTAAATAATCCCTTTGGACGTCTTCTGGTTTTAGTTTCTCTGGTGGTTTCCTCCAGGCACCACCATTTCTTGATTTACCAGCTGTTGATATTCCCGCCTTCTTGCCTTCAGTGTGAGGATTTGGCTCTCCTCTGCTCCCTTGGACTTCCCTTCTCCCTACCCTCCGCATGTAGCTGCCTACCCAGTAGCTCAAACACTCGAAATGAAACTCAACCAGAGGCAGAATCGCTGGATCCTCAACATCCACGGCTGATACTTGCCTTCCCACCACCACTTCCCCCTCAATCCATCTTCAACTTCCTTCAGCTTTGCCTGCATTTTATTAAAGTTGAGAATAATTGATATTAATTTTGCAATCATAGCCCAACCTCCCATGACTTGTTTGGGGCTTGACAAAAATGTTGCAACCCTGATATTTCTAGGGTGCATCACCGTATGCAGAGGACAATGTGCCTACTAAGTTCAGGCCTGACCACGCTGCCCTCCTTGGCTCTCCCATCTCAGTGCTGTTCAAAAACAAATCTTCTTAGTGTGAAGCGCAGATGGTGCCACCGTTTCTGTTTCCACCGGTTATGCTCACAGTCATACCATGATCTCTTTCGTGGCTTCCTCCGTGGGTCACAATAGTTGAATGCAGAAGGCAAAAATGATATTGATTGCTCTAACCTGCTGAGCATCCATCTCTTCCCCTGTTTTCTTTGGGGAGTCACCTCTCCCCTATTGATGGCATATGGGTGGACATTCCAGGCTCCTGCCCTCTCTCGGACATGAGTGAGTTCAGAAAATCTGACTCTGGACAAAATAATGCAAAACAGAAAACATGGCCAGAGTGGTCTCTGTCTTGGAGATGGAGCCCTCCAAGGTCATTTGTTGTCCCCTGCTCCCAGGCCCTGGGACCTCGCTGGGTCTTGTCTTTCCCCAGGCCTGGTTCTACAGTTGCCTTTCAATGCTGTGAGCAGCCCCAGGTCCTCCACTAGAGACGTGGATAACCTGTGCTTGACAAGAAACAAAACATACTGAAGACAGGCCTCCACCTGCTCTCATCAGAGGTTGGAGCATGTTAAAGAGAAGGGCTTCTCCCTCTTCCGTTCCCTAAGTCAGGAGGGATTTGAGGGTGCCTGTTAGGGTGGGAGCTGGGAAAGGTGAATTCCTCTATACAATGAAGGAGAGAAATGAAGCTTTGAGGACGGACGGGGGACCTGGGAGCGGGAAACTGGAGGGACCCACACAGAGGTGGTGGCAGTAGTGTGAGGTGGCAGAGTTGAGAGCCTCAGAGGCAGAGGGTCTCCAGAGGGAGTCTGGGAGGGAAAGTGTGATCGAGACAGGGTTTTGCCTTGTTGGCCACGAGACCACAGGCCATGGGCCCCTACCTTCACTCTTTTTTTTTTTTTTTGCATGGGCAGGCACCGGGAATCGAACCTGGGTCTCCAGCATCTGCTGTGGATTTTTACTAATCAGACCCTGACTGCGGTCTCCAAGATCCCCCAGCACTCCTTCCTCTTCAGGTGTTGGTGCTGTCCTATCTGGTGATATAACTATGTCTTATTTCTGCTAACCTTTTTTTTCTTTTTTTTTTTTTTTTGATGCCCATGTTTTATTCATACACATTAGCATGGGGTCTGCAGGCCCCTGGAGTCTGAAAGAAATTAGAAAACCACAGAATGTCAGGGCAAGAAGAGGCCTGGGGAGCGACCTTATCCAGGCTGTCTTTTTGCAGAAGAGGAAATGGAGGGTCACAGTGGGCGGCGACCTGAGGTTACAGGCAGAGAAAGAGCTGGGCTTAGGGCTGGGGCACCCTCACTCGCAGGTTCCAAGCCACGCAGGGGGTGAGAGGAGGAGGCTCAGGGAGGGGAGTTGGTCGGTGTCCTGGAAGCCCAGGGATGGGTAGAGAGCATGGAAGGAGGAAAGACATAGTGCCATGTGCTGGAGAAGGGGACGGGAGCCCTGTCCTCGGCTGTGAGCTTCCCTGCTTCTCATTCCCGCATGTGGTGTCCTGGCTGGAGCCTTCTGCTTTCATTCTCACCTCCTTTTCTCCCATCTCTCTGGGTCATTTTGAGTCTCTCCCTCAGTTTCTGGAGCCCTCCTGACCTAGCTCCTTCCTCCCTTCCTCTCTCGTTGTCATTACCTCTCCCTTACTCTTCCTCCACCCTCCGATGTTTCAAACTAAATCGTCCCCTTGTGGCCAGGCCGTGCTCCTCATTACAGTCCCTGGACGAGGTTGTGATGCCAATTTGATGTCTGAGATGAAAGCAGGAGTCTGCTGAGGAGGTCAGGGAGCCTCGGTGTGACGGTTGGGTTCTGGTGTCAGCTTTGCCGGGTGATGTGCCCAGCGGTCTGGTCAGGCAAGCACTGGCCTATCTGTTGCTGCAAGGATATTTCTTGGCTGGTTGATAAACCAGGGGCTGGCTTGTTAAATCATCAGTCAGGTGATTGAAACTGTGGTTGATTACATCTATGCTCAACTAAAGATGCATCTTCAGTAGGTAAGATAATCCAGTCAGTTGAATTTGAGCCAATCAGTTGAAGACTTTGAAGGAAGAAGAGAGGACTTTCACTGTTTTCTTCAGCTAGTGAGCCTCTTCTGTGGAGTTTGTTGAAACCCTTCATTGGAGTTGCCAGCTTCACAGCCTTCCTTATGGATTTTGGATTCTTGCATTCCCATGGTTGCTGAGACACCTTTGTAAATCCCATGTTTACAGACCTCTCTGCTGCTTCTGTTTCTCTAGAGAACTGACTAATACACTTGGTTTTGCCAAACATCCTGTGTGGGCTGAGCAGCTGCCAGGGGTCTGGGAAGTTAACCTGTCACCAGGCTCCACAAAGGACAAAGGGAAGAGAGGAAAGAGCAAGAATAGGGAGGGAGGGAGCCTGCCTCTGGCACCTATAATGGCTCATGCTTGGTGGGAACTATTGTCAAAGAAGAATTGTTAACCCCCTGATGCAAGTTTCTGCCATGTAAGCAAGCTGCCTCTCTCTGGTTTCTTCGAAGAGGGAGTGGAATTAAGGATGGGGTGAGGTCTGGTGTGATTCCTGGCCTCCTACCTACAAATGCCAATTTGTGTGTTCTTTTTCCAATATTTGAGCTTATTCTTTCTCTTCTCTTATTGCGTGGTCTGTCATTTCAAAAGCAGTGTTGGCCAATAGATGACAGGCTGAGACTGAGTGTAGGTTTTGAATTCTAAATTCCCCTCCTGAGAGCTTTAACTGATCTGTACTCCTGCCAGAGGGAATTACATTTGGGGCTCCATCACCAAAAAGAGAGTCATTTACACTTTTTCAATAGTTTATTGAACCATTTGGAATTCGCAATAGGTTTATTTTAAAAATTCCAGAATTTTTTAGTAGTTTGTTTTATTCCTCTGGATTTAAAATCATTTTAATGATTATTGCATTACATTGAAAATTATTCTTACAATGCTGGGTATAATATTACTGCTCTCTCATAAACATAAAGCAAATTTTAAATTAAAAGTAATTCTGCTCTGATTTAAAAAAAATCTAATTCTTATAGCTCATTGCCTTTTGGTGGTCTGTTTTGAGTCATCTGGAGATTGTGGCAAATCATGCGATTACATTTGTGGAAAGTAAGTGGTTACGTGTCTCCTCTCAGCTGTGGTCATGGCCTCCTTCAGAGATGCTAACGGTGTTTTCCTGATTGTCACCATTGTAGAAAAAGAGAAAGGGAATTGAATGGAGCAGGGAAATGGGGTGGCGTAAAAGAAGAAACAGAGACCGGGTTTAGAAACAGTGACATTTATGTAGTCAGAGGGATGTAGGGGTGAGAAAAAGAAGGAACTTGTAAGAGAAGGAAAAAAAGGAGGGAGCTGGATACTCCTGGAGGAGCAGGTGACAGAAAGGAGGGAACTCGAAGAGAGGAGGCAGGCCAGGGAGAGAAGGAGGGGAAAAAGGGGCAGGTGGGGACCAGTGGGAGGGGAAGCCTCCACCCAGAGAATGCACTGCAGCCCCTGATGTGCCTTGACCCTATCAGTCTATTCCAGGGACTAAAGGGACTTCCCTGATGGTCCACAGAGGTTTCTTGGCAGTATTCAGACTCTGAGGTGGGAGAATGAAGATGGAGGCACGCCTAAGCTTCAGGGGGCAAAAGTGCGTGTGAGTCTTAGGGATGGACTTTCTCCATCATAATTTCCATCTGTTACTTTCCCTTTTCCTCCTCCAGGGACTTAGCTTCTCCCTCAGACTACTACTTCCCGTTAGAATCTGATCCTTCCTAAACTTCATTCTTTCTGGAAGCCTCCAAGTCCGTCATCCACTTCCAACCCCCCTCCCTCTCCCTCCCTGGACCACATCTCCTCCCCTGAGCTCCCCCAAAAGACTCTAAAGTCTCATCCCAGGGTATGCCGTCACCTCCGCCAGCAACAGACTGAAGCTTCTCCACCAGGGCTTCGAGTTCCTGCTCATGCCTTTCTAGCAACTTCTCCTCCCTTTCTCTGCTTACTGCCCCTCCACCCTGGAGTTCCATTCTGACCTATGGAAATCATGATGGCGATTTGGGTCCCAGCCCCCTGCCATCTGTGCAGCCCCGGCTCGGGGCCACAGTGGCCGTCACAGGTGTGGGCAGCAAAGATGCACCAGCTCCTGGGGCTGAGGCCCCTGGGAACACAGCACTTCCTGGGCACGGTGAGAGCAGGGCCCAGGAGATGAACACAGGAGATGAGTGAGGTGCCCGATAAAGCTACACCAGGCCCAGCCACCCAGCACGGAGCAGGATGCTGGGGCTAGGGTGAAGCGAGTGAGGCACTGCCTTCCAGCACCAAATGAGAGGGGAGCCCCACCCTCTGCCAGCAAGAGGAACTCCATTTCAGCTCTTGGATGCCCTGGACCCTCTCTGATATTGCACCTAAGGCAAGTGGCCAGGAGGGGATGAAGAGCTGGAGGATGGAGGGAGGAGCCGGGTGAGCCCCAGGGACACTGGACTGAGGCCACTGAACAAGTCATCCTCTATGCCTCTCTCCCCTCCCCGACTACACACTCCTTCCCACCTACCCCACGCCAACAACTCTACAAGCTTCTATCCTGTGTCTTACTTGTGCTGAACCCAAGGGTGACACAGACTCTGTCCAAACAAGCTCACTGCTCGGGGCAACTGTGGACATAGGGTCCCAGCAGACTCTCCCCAGGTGGAGAGTGCCTGATCAAGTTGGAGAGGTCTTGGGGGTTTTTCTAGTTTGTTGGCTGCTGGAATGCAATACACCAGAAATGGAGGAGATTTTTTAAAAAGGGGAATTTAATAAGTTGCTAGTTTATAGTTCTAAGGCCATGAAAATGTTCCAATTAAAGCAAGTCTATAGAAATGTCCAATCTAAGGCATCCAGGTAAAGAGACATTGACTCAAGGAGGCTAAGGAAGTTCAGGGTTTCTCTCTCAAGTGAGAAGGCACATGGCAAACACGGTGTTTCTCTCCAGGCTTCCTGCTTTATGAAGCTCCTGCAGGGCATTTTCCTTCATCTCCAAAGGTCACTGGCTGGCGGACTCTGGTTCTCTCAGCCTGGTGGCTCTGTCTTTCTAGTAGCTTTCTCCAAAATGCTTCCTCTTTTAAAGGATTCCAGTAAACTAAGACCCCACATAAAATGGGCAAAGACACATCTCCATGGAGATAATCTAATCAAGTTTCCAGCATACAAAGCTAAAAATAGGGTTTAAGAGAAAATGTTGCTCCCACAAGATTGGGAGCAAGTTTAAGACTAAAGCATGGCTTTTGTAGGGCACATAAATCTTTCCAAACAAGCACAGGGGGCTAATGGAAAGTGTGGGGGTTTGCCCAGACTGCAACATGAAGGATTGTCAACCAGGAACTGGGATCAAGTCAGGCCGACTGCAGTGGTGCAGGGACAATGGCCAGGTGTGTGATGGGTTGAGTTGAAAACTGGCCAAGGGGGCATCCCTGGGTAAGTAGGGATCAGCACCCTTGCAAGGACAACCAATGACCCAAGGTCATTTGTAAAATTACAAATAACCTACTCACCCACCAGTTGTCTGTGATCAATGCAGAGAAAACCCTGATGCAGAGATCCCCCAGGCCCTGGTTTAGCCTGAAGGGACCAGAGGGGCAGCTGCACCCGACCAGAGCAGAGCAGACACGCAGCCTCCTCCCCAGAAGGCTGCCCGGCCGGGGTCAGGGAAGAACGTCCAGCGGCCTCCAGACCCCTCCACTCAGCCCAGCCCTGCGCCGCTTCCTCTTCAAAAGTCCTGACACCCGCAATGCGCCTACTTCCCCCGCCTCTGCGTGGGCTCCGCCCTGGCCAGGACACCTCGGCCACTCATCCTTCCGCTGCCTCAGCCTCTCTTCTGCAAAGGGTAAGCCCAGAAAATAGGCCTCACAAGATTGACCCTACTTCCCCAAACCTAAATGCTCTTTGCCAAGGGCTGGTTTCCTGAGAAGTGTCATGTGTGGGTTTACGGGGAAGCAGTTTGTGCCTCTTGCACCCTGAGCACCACCCGGCCCCTTGTGTCTGTCCCCAGCACTCCTCAGAGGTACGTGTGGAGGATAGGGGCTGGGCCCTGGGGCATGGGGTGACTCTGGGTTGGTGGTGACGAGCCCTGGAATGCTGTGACCTCTTTCTGATGTGTAGCCTGAAGCCACCAGTCATGGAGAGTCATCTAAAGCAGGAATTGCCTCCTGCTTTCTTCTAGGACGGACCAGCCGTGGGTTGCAGGGGCCGAAGATGAGGGAAACTGGTGGGGCATCACATGCACCACGAGACCCTGCTACCCAGAAATGTCCCCATATTGGGGGTGGGCCTGGCCCTTGTGGTTGGGCCAGACGGTCACCCTACTGGGCAGGAAGCCCCTGCGCTCGTCCCGTGGGACCCGGAGTCTCCATCCGGCACAGGCAGGTCTCCCACCGCAGGGCAATAGGGTCATTTATAAAGTGACAAATGCACACACTTTACACGCATCTACAAGCCCCAGTGCAGAAGGCTGCTTGCAGGACCATGCCGAGCTCTGTCCTCCTCCAATTCATGCTCTGTCCCCTCCATCTCATATCTCCAGAGGCAGGTGGAAAGAGGGGGGACAGAAAGAGGGGGCTGCAGAAGGGGGATTCTGCTCACTTTGCTGGAGGCCCCTGAGCCTCCTTCTTTGTCCCCACTTTGACCTCATCAGAGTCTCTCCCAGGACCAGGACAGCGTGCCCGGGGGCTCTGAGGGGCCCCTGCGCCCTCCCCGAGGCAGGGCTGGGCCGCCTCCCTCCTCTGTCCACCTGCTCCTGCCCTGGCCCCAGCGGGGCGGCCCTTGGGTCTCTGGCCTCCCCCTGCAGGGTTGACCCCTGCCGCACCGTGCGTCGGGCCCGTGAGCTCATCCGGGGAAGGACATCAGGGATTGCTCATCCGGGGAAGGACATCAGGGATTTCAAATAACTTACAGGATTCCTGTAATGAAAAGACATCAAAAAGCTGAAAATAAAAATGATCTATTTGTCCGCCACTCAGAGGCTTTTCCAGAGCAGAAACTCAGGGTCTCAGGTGGTTTGGACAGGTGAGGAGGGGGAGCCTCAGCACCAACCCGGCAGGGTCCAGCCGGGAGCCCGAGGGGGATGGGTTGGGCGGGAGAAGCATTCACAGCAGAGGCGCCACAGCTGGACACAAGGCAGCAGGGCCAGCACGAGAGAGGTAGATGAGGGGACGCAGCCTCTGGGGTCAGAGGAGGGCCCTCGGAGGGGAAGGGGCAGGGTCCCCATCAGGGAAGCCCCGGAGAAGGAGGAAGAGGCGGGGATTGGCGGTGCCCGGGACCACCGTCCTGGCCGCCACCTCCTTGTCCTTCCCAATCAGTTCCTGGCTCTGCATCCTCCTGCTTCCTTCTGCTCACAGCCGGCTCTCGCCTTCCTCCTCGGGGCGCACTTCTAAGACTAAAGAACCACAGAGCCACAGGTCCCTCAGCCCAGCCTCAGGGCCACTTGTGGGGGGCTGGGCTCCAGGAGCTGCTCAGATGTCAGAGCAGTTGACAGAGCCGAAGCAGGTTGTCGCTCAGCCTCCTCTGTGCCTGCGAGCAACAGTGGGTATTGTAGGGCATCGCAGAAAAGTTTCAGGTTTATTTTTTCAGACTTGGCCAACAGAACCCTCTTTATTCCTGGAAGTAATTGTCCCATATCTGCAGGGAGAGTAATGCGCTCACTCGGGGAAGCAGGGCCTGCCCGATATAGAGAGGGACAGAGAGGGTCAGAGGTAAGAGGACAGGAAGCCAGTCTCTGGAGGTGAAGTCACGGTGCAGGACGCTGAGGGGCCAGAGGCCACCTTCCTGGGCAGCCGTCCTTGAATATCCAGGGGAGCCGCCCCACAGCTCTGCCCGGGACCCTGGCTTCCTGAGAACCTTCTGAACCGAGCACAAGGTGTAGAGAAGCTGTACTATGGCATCAGTCCACTTGACTCCAGGGCAGGCGGGGGGACTAAGATGTGCCAAATGCTTAACATATGCCAGGCCTTCCACCTGGCATTTCAAGTGAAAAGTCCAGATGAGGAAATAGAGGTCCTAAGAGGTGGTGATTCGCTGTGGGACTCTGGGCAGAGTTGGCGTTTAAACCCGGGCCCATCCAGCTGTGGCACCAGTGCTCTTTTCCCCTTTCTATAGGTCCTTGCAGAAGTTTGTGGAAACATTTCCTGCCCCAGGGTGACAAGACAGTCATTGGTTCTCTCCAGGGCTGGATTGCCCTGCACAAGGCAGATCTGGCATGAGGCTGTGATTTCTGGATTTCCTGCACAGGGTCTGCCCCACGCTGTCTTGGGAATCACCTCTGTTCTCAAGGGTCCATGATCACCCTCCTCCTAGCCTCAGTCTTCCTGAGAAGAGACTGGGGCAAATCCCTTCTTCAGTCTTGGACGGGTACCTGGAAATCTTTCTGGAATACACCCAGTACCCCGGTTATGCAAGAAATCCGCACACTCTCTCCAGGCTAGAAAATTTGCAAAAAGTATATTTTAAAAATTTACTTTTGTTCTGAGAATGGGGTAAGGGGATGGCATTGCCTAGGAATTGACTGAAAACATATCGCTCCACTGATTCTCACAAGGAGAGCTCAGTGCAGCCAGGGGCACATTCTTCTCATAGCCTGCCTGTTTCGGTTTGCTAAAACTGCTGGAATACAATATACCAAAAACGGATTGGCTTTTATAAAAAGGATTTATAAAGTTACAAGTTTACAGTTCTAAGGCCATAAAAACGTCCAAATCAAGACATCAACAAGAGGGTACCTTCACTTAAGAAAGGCTGATGCCGTCTGTTGTTTTTTTGTCACATGGGGAAGGTTCATGGAAATGTCTGCTGGCCCTTTGCTCCTGGGTTTCATTGCTATCAGCCCCTAGTTCCAGTGCCCTCCTCTCTGAGCAACTCTGGGCTCTCACTTAGCATGTCAGGGCAAAATCTGGATTTCATCTCTTATCTTAGCATCTCCAAACATCTGTGTCTTGGTTTCATTTCTCTGCTTTCCGTGTTGATTCTGAGAATGTTCTCTCTCCATTAGCTCCCTTGAGAACTCCAATAAACTAATGAATATCCACCTTGAATGGGCAGGGTCACAGCTGCATGGAAATAATCTAATCCAAAGTCACACCCACAACTGAATGTGTCACATCTCCATGGAAACAGCATAATCACAAAGTCCCACCCAAACAATAGGTCTGCACCCACAAAATCGGATTAGGATTAGAAGAACATGGCTTTTCTGGGGTACGTAACAGTTTCAAGCCAGCACACCATCCAATACTTGCTCAATCGCTTTGCCCTTTATCCTGAATTGGGGGTGGGTTGAAGGTGGAACAAGAGGCCTAAATAAAAATTCCTGTTTTTCAGACTGGGTGGAGTGAGTCGTGATCTCTCAGAAAGGCATAAATAGAGCCTAGTCTCCAAAATCTGGACTTAGAAGTAACATTTGAAAGTGCTTTGCTAAAATGAACCGCACCACCCTAGAGATCGAAGAAGGGTGACAGGAATCCCCCCCATTTCAGCCTTTGAAAAACATTAAGTGAAAATATGAAAAATTCCTGTGTCCTGCCAGAGTTTCCCACACAAAGCTGCATGGAAAGTCTTTGGGGATAGGAAAGAAAGCTGGGATTGGTTTTAGGGAGAGTCACCTTCTTTGACCCATGATTTGTCCGATTCGTTCACTTGTAAAGAAAACTGGAAACAGGATGGGGCGCCCCTGAGGAGCCTCGACTGGGGCTGCAGGACCCCAGGGTGGGAGCACGGGGCCACCTCAGCCGTATCTCTCTGGGCCAGGAAGGGATAGTCCCACAAGTGTCGAGTGTCAGGGCTGGGCTGGCTTGTGCTTAGGTCCCAGGTCTGCCACCATGGCAAGTTCCCTTCCCTCGCTGGAGCCAGGACAGACATTAGGCTGCAGATTCCAGAATGGCCTTGTCCATTTCCAACAGTGTGTTAAGTGCCCCATCTGACCTGCACAAAGCCCTGTGATGGGGTCCTGGGAACACAGAGGTGGGTGTTGCCTGCACCTGCCCTCCGACAGCACAGAGGCAGGTCTTCTTTCCCAGGTGAGGCCACCTGTCCCTTCCCTGAGTTGGTCATTGTTCCCAGAGTGACTGCGTCTGCTTTATTTTTTGGTTAATTGTTTCCACGGATAGAGATGGGTATAAGGGGGTCTATTGTCAGAGAAGAGGAAGTCAAAACCAAAGGAGTAGGTGTGATGGCATGGTTCTCCTTGCACCCCACCTCCATAGGAAATGTTGAAATCCCCGGATTTCAGACAAAGCTAAAGTAGGTAGGTATCTGGGTGTGTCTGGGGTATCCTGAGGAGATTCTTGTTTTGACAACACTGTGTCATTGTGAGTATGTGTGTGTGCCTGAGCCAGGGAAGCTGTTGTTATGCTCAGGAACTGCCATGGATGAGGTCCTGTTTTGGCAGGTCCGTAGGACACCCTGAGGTGGGAGCCACTGGTTGTAATCCACCACCCAGGGAGTCAGAGCCTGCCACAAAGGGGCAGAACAGTTGACTCCAAAATGATGACAGTTTCACTGGGACTGCATTAATCTATAGAAGCAGCAGCATCATATTCAGACTTCTGATCCACAGCTATGGTATATCTCACCATTTTTTAGGTCTTCTTTACTTTCTCTTCATAATGGTTTGTCCTTGTCAGTGCAGAGGTGTACCGTGTGCTCCCAGGGCAGAGTCCATAGAGCAGTGAGAACCCATGACAGCAGCTGGAGGAGACAGATGGGTGGACCTGACAGACACAAGCCTGGGCAACAGAAAGTACATGAAGACCCTGGGCTGTGTGACAGTACTTAGGAAACATGCAGGGAAAGCCCTGCCTCACCCGGTGCTAGAATTCAGGAGAGGAGCTGTCTCTGGGAAATGGGGAGGGTGACAGAGTCAGGGCAGAAGGGGGTTCCTGAGCGGCAGGGATTTCCTGTCTGCGGACTTAGGTAGGCTCAGACTGTGTTCACGCTGGAAAATTTGTGGAATTGTGCACTTAGTTTGCTCATTTCTCTGTGTGTATAGTACTCCTCAATTTAAAATGTCCTTAGAATAACACAGCAGACAATAAGACACGATAAAATGGGAGGTGAAGGATATCACCTAGTGGTTTATGCACATATGTATATAAATTCATGAAGAAGGTGCAGGATGGAACAGGCCAGATGGACAAAGGACACCCCTGGAGTTATATGGGGTGGCAGCAGGTAGGATGCAGCAAGGCGAGAGGGAGAGTCTCATTCTCATTCAATTGATTGTAAGGTGTTTGAATCTTTTCCTAGAAGCCTGTTTGGTGGTTGGTATACGTATGTATTTTTTAACTATGGAAGAATAGATTCATAATGATTTTTATTACTTTGGTGACTAAAATACCCCTACATTGTATCAAGGATTCATTCTTTCTACAGGGCCCAGTTGAAATGCAGGTTCATAGCCTCTGGCCAGAAACCTGAGCCAAGGACCAGCTCAGGCAGAGTGCATGAGCAGCAGCGAGGAAGAGGGGTCTTGTCCATGGGCTTATCGAGTGGCTCCTCTTTTCAAGAGAGTGAAGGGACTGGGCCTCAGTAAATGTGCTGGTTTGACACTGTTATGTACCCCAGAAAAGCCATGTTCTTTTAATCCAGTCTTGTGAGGCAGACCTACAATTGGGTGGAACTTTTTTTTTTAACTTTTTTCTATTGTGAAATATATATACAAAAAAAACCCCAATAAATTTCAAAATACATTTTAACAAGTAGTTACATAACAGACTTGAAAGTTTGGTATGGGTTACAGTTTTACAATTTTTTGTTTTTTCTTATAGCTGCTCCAAGATACTGGAGACCAACAGAAATATCAATAGAATGCTTCAGCAGTCATACTTGTTTGTTATATCCTATCTTCTCTGATATGCTCCTCCTTCTCTTTATGTTCTTTTTAAGAATTCTCTGTTTATCTTTTTGTTTTGTTTTATATTTTATTATTTATCTTCCTCCTCTTTAAACAACATATACATAAAAGCAATACATTTCAAAGTATATCACAACAATTAGTTGTAGAACAGATTTAAAAGTTTGGTATGGGTTACAATTCCACAATTTTACATTTTTATTTCTAGCAGCTCTAAAGTACTGGAGGCTAAAAGAAGTATCAGTATAATGACCCAACAGTTATACTCATTTGTTAAACCTTCTCTGTATCACTCCACCATCACCTCTGGTCTTTCTCTCACTCTTTAGGGGTATTTGGGCTATGCCCGTTCTAACTTTTTCATGTTGGAAGGGGTTGTCAATAATATGGGATAGGGGGATGGAACTAGTTGATGTTCTGGAAGGGTTGGTCTCTCTGCATTTCAGGACTTATCTGGCTGGGTGGAACATTTTGATTAGGTTGTTTCCATGGAGATGTGATCCCACACAGCCATGGAGGGGCTTAATCCCTTTACTGGGTCCTTTAAGAGGTGGACATTTTGGAGAAAGCTCAGATGCAGATACTTAGAGAAAGAAAATGCCCAGGAAGATGCTAAGCTACAAGAGGAAATCTAGAGTTTGCTCTGGGGAAGCTGAGAGGACCCACAGACATTAGCAAGAGAAATGCACAGAGATACTAAGACCTGCAGGAGAGGCTGCAAGAAGAAATGAATTTGTGAGGCATGCAACTAGGTGAATAGACCTGAGGACAGTATACTGAATGAAATAAGCCAGAAATGAAAGGACAAGCATTATAATGCTTCACTAATATGGATTAGCTATAATGTTCAAACTCTGAGAACTGAATTCTGAGAGCATAGGGGAAGGCTTATTGTAAAGGCTCCTAGAGTGTAAGCTCTTACAGCAGTCACATCTATTCCTGAGCTGTAACTATTATTTCTAAATTGTGAGATGCTGAGCTCTTTGGGTATAACCTGGTCATTCCTGGGAAGTTTGTGTTATCTGTATGACACCTGATTCTCAGAGCCAGCATTCTGCAGCTATGAAGATTAGCATTACCCCATACAGCAACTGCTAAAAACACTGAAAAAGTGATGTCTTCAATTAGAGATATGAATGTAGCTGATCTGGGTAGGACTAAGGTAAAAAGACTAAAGGGTAAAGGTTTGTATTGACTGTATTTTAAAACATCGACTTCTGTGTGAGACCAAAGGAAGAGATGTTTATTTGGTGTGAAGTTTATATTTTCCGGTGGGCCACGGTGGCTCAGCAGGCAGAATTCTCGCCTGCCATGCCAGAGACCCGGGTTTGATTCCCGGTGCCCGCCCATGCAAAAAAAAAAGTTTGTATTTTCAGTTGCACACTATCTAATTTAACTTATATGGTCAGCTTATTCAAACACCATAATTTCATGAAAACTTGAATAGGGAGTGAATCTTGTTGGTTTGTACAGGTTAGCGTGATACCCTGATACATCCCAAAGTAATCTGGGCAGAAGATTAAAAAGTTTTTGCGAAGTCCTCTTGAGGGACTTGGGATAAATGTGGAAATAGTAAACTTTTCCACCTGGGGAAGACCTGATAGTCTCACAAGTGTTGGGGGCTGCCAATTTGGTGGGACAGGCCCTTGATCATGGGACTTGCCCTTATGAAACTTACGCCTGCAGAGAAGTAGCTAAGCCTACTTATGATTATGCTTACAAGTCACCCCTAGAGACCCCAGAATATGAATGAAAGCCTTTAACCCTCTATAGCTTAATGAAATGCCTGGATATATCCCAAAGTATATTAACCAGATAATCAAAAAGTATTGGCAAGGTCCCTTGAGGGATGGGAGAAAAATTATGGAACTACTAAACTTTACCACTGGGGAAATCCTGGATACTGTTCCAAATGGGTGATTAGGGACACCCACATCAATAGACAAAGCCCCTGATTTTGTGGCTTGCTCTTGTGAAGCTTATGTATGGAGTGGAGAAGCTTAGCTTACTTATAGGTATTTCTAAGAGTCATCTCTGGAAGTCCTCTTTTGTTGCTCAGATGTGGCTTTTCTCTCCCTAAACCCAACTCTACAAGTGAAATCATTGCCCTCCCCCCTTACGTGGGACATGACATCCAGGGATGAAAGTCTCCCTGGTGGCATGGGAAACGACTCCTAGGTATGAGCCTGGCCTTGGCAGCATGGGATTGGCAATGCCATTCTGACCAAAAAAGGGAAAAGAAGTGTAACAAATAAGGTATCAGTGGTTGAGAGAATTCAAGAAGAAGTATAACAAATAAGGTATCAGTGGCTGAGAGAGGTTACACTTGAGGTCACTCATATGCCTGCTTCAGTTAGACATTGCTACCTATCATAACTTGCCAAACACCAACCAAAACCATCCCAGCCAATCTTAAAGAATACCTAAGGCATTATATAAGAATTTACAAAGTTTCCATGCAATAGGGTAACTCTTCAAAACCTACAACATCCAGATGGGTCCCTGGACCAGATAAGTCCTGAATGCAGAGGGGCCGGCCCTTCCTGAATATCAACTAGTTCCATCCCCCATCCCATATTATCAACAGCCCCTTTCAACATGAAAAAGTTAGAATGGGCCTAGCCCAAATACCCCTAAAAAGGAAGAGAAGGATCAAAGATGATGGTGGTGTTATACAGAGAAGGTCAGGTTCAACAAATAAGAATGAGTGCTGAATCATTATACTGATATTTCTTTTAGCTCCAGTACCTTAGTGCAGCTAGAAGTAAAAGCCTAAAATTGTGAAATTGTAACCCATACCAAACTCTGAAATCTGTTCTGCAACCAGTTGTTTCTATGTACTTTGAAATTTATTGCTTTATGTATATATGTTATTTAAAGAGAAGGAGGAATATAACAGAGAAAATAGGATTTAACAAATGAGTATGACTGCAGAATCATTGTATTGATATTTCTATTGGTCTCCAGTGTCTTGGAGCAGCCAGAAGAAAAAATGAAAAATCATGGAACTGTAACCCATTCCAAACTTTCAAATCTGTTCTATAACTGCTTGTTAAAGTATACTTGGAAATTTCTTGCTTTTTGTATATATATTTCACAATAAGAAAATATTTTTTTAAAAGTCACCCCTAGAAAATCTCTTATTGCTCAGATGTGGCCTCTCTCTAAGCCAACTCTGCAGGTGAACCACTGCCTTCCCTGTGTGGAACATGACTCCAGGGGTGTAAATCTCCCTGACAATGTGGGACAGGACTCCTGAGGATGAACCTGGCTCCAGCATCAAGAGATTGAGAAAGACTTCTTGACCAAAGGGAGAAAAGAAATGAAACAAAATGAAGTGTCAGTGGCTAAGAGATTTCAAATAGAATTGAGAGGTTATTCTGGAGGCTATTCTTAGGCATTATATAGATATCTTTTTTTTTGTTTTTAGTGTATTAGAATAGCTAGAAGGACATACCTGAAACAGTTGAACTGTATTCCAGTAGCCTTTATCCTTGAAGATGATTGCCTAACTATAGAGCTTTTACAGTGTGATCACATGATTATGTGACTGATACTCCTTTTATACAGTGTGTGGACAGATGAGTAAAAAAAAAATAAGGACAATAAATAAATAAATAATAAGGAGGATGAGGGGTGTGGGATGTTGTGGGTGTTCTTTTTCATTTTTATTTTTATTTTTATTCTTATATATATTTTTGAGTAACGAAGTGTTCAAAGTTGATTGTGGTGATGAATGCACAACTATATGATGGTGCTGTGAACTACCGATGGTACACTTTGGGTGTACGATAAAATTGCATTAAAATACCTTTTAAAAAAAGACTTGCAGGACACAGAGAAAGCCACTGGAATCAGAAATTGAAAATAATGAACCGGGAGCAAAGACCAACAGATGCCAGCCATGTGCTTTCCCAGTAGACAGAGCTATTCCAGATGCTGGTGTCTTTTCTTCTGACTCCAAGTATCATCTTGTTGATGCCTTAATTCTGGCATTTGCATAGCCTTACAACTGTAAATTTGTAACCCAATAAATGCCTTTTGTAAAAGCCAATCCATTTCTGGTATATTGCATCCCAGAAGCTTTAGCAAACTGAAGCAGAATTTGTTACCAGGAATGGGGTGTTGTGATTTGCAAGTACCAGAAATGCTGGAAGGGATTTATGAATGGATAAGGGGAAAGTTCTGGAAGAACTGTGATATGCTTGATAGAAAAGGCCTGAATTGTTTTAAACAGATTGTTGGTAGAAATGTGGACTCTAAAGTTACCTCTGATGAGGCCTTAGATAGAAATGATGAATGTGTTATTGCCAACTGGAAGAACGGCGATTCTTGTTTGAAAGTGCCAGAGAATTTGACAAAATTGAGTCCTGCTGTTGGATGGAAGGTAGAGTTTGAAAGTGACAAGCTGAGATATCTAGCTGAGAAAATTTCCAAACTAAATGTCAAAAATGCAGCCTGGCAACTCCTTGCAGCTTATAGTAACATTTGAGAGGAAAGAGATAAGTTGAGAATTGAACTTTCGTGTAGAAAGAAACCAGAAATTGATGATACAAATCTTTGTGAGATTTGTGTGAAAGGAACCACTGCCAGTCTGGACTAACAGGGACAGAAAAGGACAAAGTGAAGGAAAAATGACTTCAAAGGCAGAACCATGAAAGCTAAGAAATTTCTTGGAGCCAAGAAATCTCAGGCCAGGAGAACAGACTGATTCATGCACATGGAAAGGGTGAATTTGCCCCAGAGGCAGAGGGCAGGCCTTACTCCTGTGAGGGTCAGGTATATTTTTTTGTGCTTCAGAATCCAGAGAAGGAGGGGAGCATATTTCCCTGAGATTGGAGAGAGCCTGGGCACAACTGAACTGCTCTGAAAGGGTTGAGTGTGTTCCCTGGAGGTGGTAGAGATACTGGGTGCCACCGAGATGCTTGAAGACTGTGGGGCCAAGAACAAGGTGTTCTCCTCAAGGCTCCCCACTGATGTGACACCCCAAGCATGACCATTTCCAATAGAAGGGCCCACCTGACCAGGCCCCAAAAGAGAAACATGTCTCACAGTGTGAGGCTAATTTATTGCAAGGAACTGGAGGAATCTTGCCAAAACCAGTTCAAAGTGGGAATACGAAGCGCGTCTTGTTCTAGCTTCAGTGATTAGCTTTAGATATGGATGTGCAAGCTTTTGCATGCTGGGTCTACATAACTCTTTTTAAACTTTTGTCTTTTAGGAGAAAGTCACTGATTCACTGGGCACAGGGTGTTCTTGATGCTATTCTGTTATCTTACTCTTGTAAGCAGAACTGAGAAGTTCTAGTGAATGTCCTGGGAATGAAGTACAAAGAATAGATTGCTAAGCTCAGTTAGGGCAAGCATGTTCTTCAGCTATCAATTCCCCCTTTGCATTTACTCTTCTTATTCTTTTTTTTTTTATTATTAATTAACGGAAAAAAAGAAATTAACCCAACATTTAGAAATCATACCATTCTACATATGCAATCAGTAATTCTTAACATCATCACATAGATGCATGATCATCGTTTCTTAGTACATTTGCATCGGTTTGGAAGAACTAGCAACACAACCAAAAAAGATATAGAATGTTAATATAGAGAAAAAAATAAAAGTAATAATAGTAAAAACAAAACAAAACAAAACAAAACAAAACAAAAACCTATAGCTCAGATGCAGCTTCATTCAGTATTTTAACATGATTACTTTACAATTAGGTATTATTGTGCTGTCCATTTTTGAGTTTTTGTATCTAGTCCTGTTGCACAGTCTGTATCCCATCAGCTCCAATTACCCATTATCTTACCCTGTTTCTAACTCCTGCTGAACTCTGTTACCAATGACATATTCCAAGTTTATTCTTGAATGTCGATTCACATCATTAGGACCATACAGTATTTGTCTTTTAGTTTTTGGCTAGACTCACTCAGCATAATGTTCTCTAGGTCCATCCATGTTATTACATGCTTCATAAGTTTATCCTGTCTTAAAGCTGCATAATATTCCATCGTATGTATATACCACAGTTTGTTTAGTCACTCGTCTGTTGATGGACATTTTGGCTGTTTCCATCTCTTTGCAATTGTAAATAACGCTGCTATAAACATTGGTGTGCAAATGTCTGTTTGAGTTTTTGCCCTTAATTCCTTTGAGTAGATTCCCAGCAATGGTATTGCTGGGTCGTATGGTAATTTTATATTCAGCTTTTTGAGGAACCGCCAAACTGCCTTCCACAGTGGTTGCACCATTTGACATTCCCACCAACAGTGGATAAGTGTGCCTCTTTCTCCGCATCCTCTCCAGCACTTGTCATTTTCTGTTTTGTGGATAATGGCCATTCTGGTGGGTGTGAGATGATATCTCATTGTGGTTTTGATTTGCATTTCTCTAATGGCCAGGGACATTGAGCATCTCTTCATGTGCCTTTTGGCCATTTGTATTTCCTCCTCTGAGAGGTGTCTATTCAAGTCTTTTTCCCATTTTGTAATTGGGTTGGCAGTCTTTTTGTTGTTGAGTTGAACAATCTCTTTATAAATTCTGGATACTGGACCTTTATCTGATATGTCATTTCCAAATATTGTCTCCCATTGTGTAGGCTGTCTTTCTACTTTCTTGATGAAGTTCTTTGATGCACAAAAGTGTTTAATTTTGAGGAGCTCCCATTTATTTATTTCCTTCTTCAGTGCTCTTGCTTTAGGTTTAAGGTCCATAAAACTGCCTCCAGTTGTAAGATTCATAAGATATCTCCCTACATTTTCCTCTAACTGTTTTATGGTCTTAGACCTAATGTTTAGGTCTTTGATCCATTTTGAGTTAACTTTTGGGTAGGGTGTGAGAGATGGGTCTTCTTTCATTCTTTTGCATATGGATATCCAGTTCTCTAGGCACCATTTATTGAAGAGACTGTTCTGTCCCAGGTGAGTTGGCTTGACTGCCTTATCAAAGATCAAATGTCCATAGATGAGAGGGTCTATATCTGAGCACTCTATTCGATTCCATTGGTCGATATATCTATCTTTATGCCAATACCATGCTGTTTTGACCACTGTGGCTTCATAATATGCCTTAAAGTCAGGCAGTGCAAGATCTCCAGCTTCTTTTTTTTTCCTCAAGATGTTTTTAGCAATTCGGGGCACCCTGCCCTTCCAGATAAATTTGCTTATTGGTTTTTCTAATTCTGAAAAATAGGTTGTTGGGGTTTTGATTGGTATTGCATTGAATCTGTAAATCAATTTAGGTAGGATTGACATCTTAACTATATTTAGTCTTCCAATCCATGAACACGGTATGCCCTTCCATCTATTTAGGTCTTCTGTGATTTCTTTTAGCAGTTTTTTGTAGTTTTCTTTATATAGGTTTTTTGTCTCTTTAGTTAAATTTATTCCTAGATATTTTATTCTTTCAGTTGCAATTGTAAATGGGATTCGTTTCTTGATTTCCCCCTCCGCTTGTTCACTGCTAGTGTATAGAAATGCTACAGATTTTTGAATGTTGATCTTGTAACCTGCTACTTTGCTGTACTCATTTATTAGCTCTAGTAGTTTTGTTGTGGATTTTTCTGGGTTTTCGACATATAGTATCATATCGTCTGCAAACAGTGATAGTTTTACTTCTTCCTTTCCAATTTTGATGCCTTGTATTTCTTTTTCTTGTCTAATTGCTCTGGCTAGAACCTCCAACACAATGTTGAATAATAGTGGTGATAGTGGACATCCTTGTCTTGTTCCTGATCTTAGGGGGAAATTTTTCAATTTTTCCCCATTGAGGATGATATTAGCTGTGGGTTTTTCATATATTCCCTCTATCATTTTAAGGAAGTTCCCTTGTATTCCTATCTTTTGGAGTGTTTTTAACAGGAAAGGATGTTGATCTTGTCAAATGCCTTCTCTGCATCAATTGAGATGATCATGTGATTTTTCTGCTTTGATTTGTTGATATGGTGTATTACATTAATTGATTTTCTTATGTTGAACCATCCTTGCATACCTGGGATGAATCCTACTTAGTCATGATGTATAATTCTTTTAATGTGTTGTTGGATATGATTTGCTAGAATTTTATTGAGGATTTTTGCATCTATATTCATTAGAGAGATTGGCCTGTAGTTTTCTTTTTTTGTAATATCTTTGCCTGGTTTTGGTATGAGGGTGATGTTGGCTTCATAGAATGAATTAGGTAGTTTTCCCTCTGCTTCGATTTGTTTGAAGAGTTTGAGGAGAGTTGGTACTAATTCTTTCTGGAATGTTTGATAGAATTCACATGTGAAGCCGTCTGGTCCTGGACTTTTCTTTTTAGGAAGCTTTTGAATGACTAATTCAATTTCTTTACTTGTGATTGGTTTGTTGAGGTCATCTATGTCTTCTTGAGTCAAAGTTGGTTGTTCATGTCTTTCCAGGAACCCATCCATTTAATCTAAATTGTTGTATTTATTAGCGTAAAGTTGTTCATAGTATCCTGTTATTACCTCCTTTATTTCTGTGAGGTCAGTAGTTATGTTTCCTCTTCCATTTCTGATCTTATTTATTTGCATCCTCTCTCTTCTTCTTTTTGTCAGTCTTGCTAAGGGCCCATCAATCTTATTGATTTTCTCATAGAACCAACTTCTGGCCTTATTGATTTTCTCTATTGTTTTCATGTTCTCAATTTCATTTATTTCTGCTCTAATCTTTGTTATTTCTTTCCTTTTGCTTGCTTTGGGATTAATTTGTTGTTCTTTCTCCAGTTCTTCCAAGTGGACAGTTAATTCCTGCATTTTTGCTTTTTCTTCTTTTCTGATATAGGCATTTAGGGCAATAAATTTCCCTCTTAGCACTGCCTTTGCTGCGTCCCATAAGTTTTGATATGTTGTGTTTTCATTTTCATTCGCCTCGAGGTATTTGCTAATTTCTCTAGCAATTTCTTCTTTGACCTATTCGTTGTTTAAGAGTGTGTTGTTGAGCCTCCACGTATTTGTGAATTTTCTGGCACTCTGCCTATTATTGATTTCCAACTTTATTCCTTTATGATCCGAGAAAGTGTTGTGTATGATTTCAATCTTTTTAAATTTGTTAAGACTTGCTTTGTGACCCAGCATATGGTCTATCTTTGAGAATGATCCATGAGCACTTGAGAAAAAGGTGTATCCTGCTGTTGTGGGGTGTAATGTCCTATAAATGTCTGTTAAGTTTAGCTCATTTATAGTAATATTCAGATTCTCTATTTCTTTATTGATCCTCTGTCTAGATGTTCTGTCCATTGATGAGAGTGGTGAATTGAAGTCTCCAACTATTATGGTATATGAGTCTATTTCCCTTTTCAGTGTTTGCAGTGTATTCCTCACGTATTTTGGGGCATTCTGGTTTGGTGCGTAAATATTTATGATTGTTATGTCTTCTTGTTTAATTGTTCCTTTTATTAGTATATAGTGTCCTTCTTTGTCTCTTTTAACTGTTTTACATTTGAAGTCTAATTTGTTGGATATTAGTATAGCCACTCCTGCTCTTTTCTGGTTGTTATTTGCATGAAATATCTTTTCCCAACCTTTCACTTTCAACCTATGTTTATCTTTGGGTCTAAGATGTGTTTCCTGTAGACAGCATATAGAAGGATCCTGTTTTTTAATCCATTCTGCCAATCTATGTCTTTTGATTGGGGAATTCAGTCCATTAACATTTAGTGTTATTACTGTTTGGATAATATTTTCCTCTAACATTTTGCCTTTTGTATTATATATATCATATCTGACTTTCCTTCTTTCTACACTCTTCTCCATACCTCTCTCTTCTGTCTTTTTGTATCTGACTCTAGTGCTCCCTTTAGTATTTCTTGCAGAGCTGCTCTCTTGGTCACAAATTCTCTCAGTGACTTTTTGTCTGAGAATGTTTTAATTTCTCCCTCATTTTTGAAGGACAATTTTGCTGGATATAGGAGTCTTGGTTGGCAGTTTTTCTCTTTTAATAATTTAAATATATCATCCCACTGTCTTCTAGCTTCCATGGTTTCTGCTGAGAAATCTACACATAGTCTTATTGGGTTTCCCTTGTATGTGATGGATTGTTTTCTCTTGCTGCTTTCAAGATCCTCTCTTTCTCTTTGACCTCTGACATTCTAACTAGTAAGTGTCTTGGGGAATGCCTATTTGGGTCTAATCTCTTTGGGGTGCGCTGCACTTCTTGGATTTGTAATTTTAGGTCTTTCATAAGAGTTGGGAAATTTTCAGTGATAATTTCTTCCATTAGTTTTTCTCCTCCTTTTCCCTTCTCTTCTCCTTCTGGGACACCCACAACACGTATATTTGTGCGGTTCATATTGTCCTTGAGTTCCCTGATACCCTGTTCAAATTTTTCCATTCTTTTCCCGATAGTTTCTGTTTCTTTTTGGAATTCAGATGTTCCATCCTCCAAATCGCTAATTCTATCTTCTGTCTCTTTAAATCTATCATTGTAGGTATCCATTGTTTTTTCTATCTTTTCTACTTTGTCCTTCACTTCCATAAGTTCTGTGATTTGTTTTTTCAGTTTTTCTATTTCTTCCTTTTGTTCAGCCCATGTCTTCTTCATGTCCTCCCTCAATTTATCGATTTCATTTTTGAAGAGGTTTTCCATTTCTGTTCGTATATTCAGCATTAGTTGTCTCAGCTCTTGTATCTCATTTGAACTATTGGTTTGTTCCTTTGACTGGGCCATACTCTCAATCTTCTGAGCGTGGACCGTTATCTTCTGCTGCTGGTGTCTGGGCATTTAGTCAGATTTCCCTGGGTGTCGGACCCAACAAGGTTGTAAGATTTTTCTGTGAAATCTCTGGGTTCTGTTTTTCTTATCCTGCCCAGTAGGTGGCGCTCGTGGCACATGTTTATCTCACGTGTTTGGAAGGGATCCCCCCGGTCACTGATCTCCGCAGCCTTGGGATTTCCGATCCAATTCTCTCAGTTGGTTCAGGGGGCTGTGCGTGGTGTGGGCGTCAGCCGCTGCGGCTTAAGGGGACCCTGTGGCTCCTTTATTAATTCCCCACTGGTGTTTGGTTGGACCCAGTCCCTGCCACTGTCGGAAATTCCCTCCTCTCCCTGGAGGGGTGTCAGTCGCCAGCCGCAGCGGCCCGGGGAATTCACCACCGGACCAGGAAGTCGGCCGCGGGGGAGGGGCATCGGTCACCGGCCACTGAGGCCTGGGGAATTCACCACCGGACAAGGAAGCCGCCTGCGGGGGAGGGCCACCGCGGCTTGGGTAGCCCTCTGATCCGAGACTCGTACCGGTCCAGGAAGCCGCCCGCAAAAGAGGGGCGCCGGCCACCGCGGCTTAGGAAACTTGCCTCTCCGAGACTCTCAGCCAGCCCGGGAAGGAGGGAGGGAGGAGCTCCAGCCGCCACAGCTGCCACTGCTTGGGAAATCACGCGCCGCTCGGGGATCTCACCACAGCCTAGTCTCGCAGTCAGACTAGCCAGTCCAGACTGGGGTACGCTGTGTGTCCATTCCCTGCTGTGGCCCCGGGAGCTGTTCTGCACTGTTTCAGTTCACCTAGTAGTTGCTTTGGAGGAGGAACTAAGACGCACGTACCTTACTAAGCTGCCATCTTGGCCCCCCTCTCCACTCTTCTTATTCTTAGGAAGACATATTTTGTGAGCATTCTGCATCTATAGGGAAAATGGGTGAAGGTCTTATCTTCTGTAGCTATTTCCTGGTGATCATGGATGATGAGAACTTTCATATCATTTTGGAGGATGCTTGAGACACAAACTTATAAAGGTAATATAGACAACAACAAGACAAAACATGGCAAACAAAATACAGTACTTCAGAGAGCTATTCTCCATTTCATAACTAAATGCTAACTCTCAGAAAATGAGTTGTTTACTAAAATTTTAACATGCTCGGCATCACTTCACACATGATTCAGTATAGAGGAGATATCATATTTATTAGGTATGTGTGTACTGCACTTAATATTAATTAGTGCACAGGTTTTCCCTTAGGCTGCAGTGGGTGTTAAGCTTACGATACCACACATGCTGTCCCCTCATAGGAGCTGACCTCCCTACCAATTGCATCTTTTTGGTTCTAACCACATCACCCTGGCAATCACAGCTCTGTTCTTTGTACAGTTGTTGTAGCACAGCATTGTTGGTCCTCTCGGGAAAGGACGGTGGGCTCCAGGGCTCCATCAGCCTGTTTCACAGCCCCCTCCGGCTCTATGCAACAGAGCCCACCTGGAGGCCACGTCCACTGAAGAGCCGAAGCCACTGAGCTTGTTCAGCAGGCAGAGCTACAGGTGTCGGTAGTAGCCAGGTGTTTTCAGTAACAGCAGGTTCCATCTGCTTCTGGAGCGTGTCTGTGTGCTGTGGTTAGTACTGGTATAGTTTGGGGACCACAGAAACAGGTCTAGCCAATAACTCAAACGGGGGCAACATGTGCAGTGCTGGGAGCCTGGTTTAAACATGTAAGTGCCTCAGTCATACCAAGGTTCAATTTCTTTTTCAATTTTTAGTAGGAAAAAAAAAACTATGATTAGCAGCACTTTATTATTGTCTAGTCTTATGCAGATCAGTAACTAACAGAAGGTTAGAAGTTTTAAAAAATGTTTATACATTACCTAAACACTTTTTTTGCAACTTATATCAAATTAACCATTTTTAGCACTTCATTTTTACAAAATGAAAGAATATCTTTTTGCAGCTGTTTGGGATAAAGATATCTTTCAGGGTTTGACTTTGAGAAAGAAAATGTTAAAAGTTGTCATGTTGGAAACAATATTTAGTTCCTTATTAACTAAAGTTAAGGAAAAGACTTCATGCTCTTAAAGTGAGACAACTTGTTTTTCTTAACCAAGGACATGATAAAGTCAACATAAAGTACAAGAAGTTATTTTAATTAAACACAGAGTTTTTGCTTTTTACTCTGATTACTTAAAACAATCTGATTACTCTGATTTAAAAATAAAAACCTTTATAACTTTTTCCTAAAAACAGACAAATAATCTAAGAAACTTTGTCACTTTAGCAGAGAGTAAAGCAAATTTTAGTCTTGCATCAGTATATTGATACTAAAGCTTTTCAAAATTTTATAGATAGAACCATCAACTCTTTCTCTACTTTAACCATAATTTCCCCTTCTGTGATCCTTCAGTTACCTACTATATCTTTTCAGGTTTTGTCCTGTATATTTTTTCCCTTCTCATTCTATAATGACCAGTCTTTTAGGACAAAATTTCTCTCTCTTTCCTTTTAAGAAAAACACATCCTTTATATCTTACATACTTAAATTACCAAAATAACTTTGAACACTGTCTTCAAGTAAATATTTTACAATATACAATTACAATTAAAATCAAACTTATCTGCATATGTCAAAACCTTTTTAGTCAATGCATTTTTGAAACAGTAATATACAATTTGTATGAAGAATTAGTGGCGCATAGAGGTATCACATTTGGCCCTTAAAAAAATCCCAGTCATTTAATTTCTTTCACAAAACAAATCTACTTGTAGGATGGTATTGAAAGTCAAAGTCCAATTATTAGCTGACTTTTCATTGTTGTCTAGTTTATACCATGGCCAGGCAACATTAAAAGATTAAATCAATTTCTTTTTCTTAAGGGTGTTCCCTCCAAGTTTAGACCAATTATTCAAAACACAACCCAAAGGAGACATAGTCAGCACATCCTAAGAGTTTCCCATGGTGATGCAACATCAACAAAAAGCATGAAGACAAAACATCAAGCAAGAGGTTTTTCAAACTCAAACTGGTTCTTCAATTTAGAAGCAAAGAAACATCATGAAGACAAAACATGGAAATAAGGTGTTCCTTAATACCAAATGGCTTTGTCAACCCAAAAATAGAAAATACAAAACCAACGGGGGGCCAAATCTGGGATCACAGATAGTGGAGCTCAAGCCCGCCGAGTCCGTGTTAATGAACCCAGGCCAATTCAACAGTCCCCTCCTCACGAGCAGACTGACAAAATGAAAGTCACACAGATCCAAAGAGAAAATATCATACGCTTACGTAGCCCAGGGGAAGTCCTAACTTTAAAATTACCATCACACAAATGTGCCTAGTGTCCCCCCATGGTAGGCCCAAGGCTCTAGCCGCAGTCCTCCAGGGAAATCCCCCCAGCCCCGGCGGCTGCTGAGCATGGAGCTGGGGTACCCGGGAAGGTCCCATGGTCGACGATAAACGGGTCAGAACTGCATCTTGGAGCAGCATGAGGGTCCTGGTGGAGTTGCTAAATTAGTACCACAAACTCGGCTCTTTCCATAGAGGGGCCCGCCTGACCCAGCCCTCCAAAGGAGAAACATGTCTCTCAGTGTGAAGGTGATTTATTGCAAGTACACCTTGCAAGGAACTGGAGAAGTCTTCCCCAAACCAGTTCAAAATGAGAATTTGATGTAGGGTTTTATAGGTAAAAGGAAGGGGGGAAGGGGTCAAAAACTAAGTAACGGCCACATGGTTCATTTTTGTCAGGTCAGTGATGATGTTGGATCTTTGTGAGGATGGCAGGAGCAATTTCTCAATCCTGTGCTGTCTCAAGCATGCCTTCCTGTTCCAGCTTTGCTGATTCAATTTAGATATTGGTGTGCAAGCTCTTGCTTGCAGGGTCTTCATGACACTATTCAAACTTTTGTCTTTTGAGAAGTCACTGATTCACTGGGCTACAGGGTATTCTTGATGCTATTCTTTTATTTTAGTCTTATAAGCAGAACTGAGAAGGTCTAGTTAATGTCCTGGGAGTTAAGTACCAATAGTAGATTGCTAAGCTCAGCTTGGGTAAGCATGTTCTCCAGCTGTCAGTTGCAACCCTCACCCCAGTGATTGGAGAGAGCAAGGCCACAATGTAGCCCTTGGAAAGAATGGGACTGCTGCTCTCTCAAGCCTTAAGGATTAAATGTCATTCTATAAACTACTCTAAGATTTTGAAATCTAATGAAGTATGCCCTGCAGGTTTTTGGAACTGTTTGGGACCTTTGACCATTGTTTTCCTTCCAATTTCTCCTTATGGAAATGAGAAAATTTATCCTGTGACTGTCCCTCCTTCGTATATTTGTTACTGTTAGAAAATACAGTTCTATATAATCAGGCCCAACTGATTCTACATTGAACAGAGAAACAAGTGTCTTTATCTTGGTAAGAAGGTGAGTTTATCAAAGATGCATCATCAAGGAACTGGAAGAAAACTTTTCAAGACCATTCCAGCATGGGAAGGGTAGTTTGGGGTTTTTATAGCTCAAACAGACAGAAATGGCAAAGGGCCAGTATAGAGCAGAAAGCAATAAAAAATTTAAGGAAAAGTCAGAATTCACTAAAATGGAATAAAAGTCCCTTGCCTCATTTTATATGGTCACCATTTCCTGTAATCTGGCAGATCCTTCTTTCTTTGTTGTCCATTCAGGCCTTTGACCTTGTCTTTCAAAAGAGAGGAAGCAGATGTGGCCCCTCTCTCTAAGCCAACTCACAGGTGAACTCACTGCTCTCCCTACTACATGGGACGTGACTCCCAGGGGTGTAAACCTCCCTGGCAATGAGGGTCATGACCCTGGGGGATGAGCATGGCTCTGGCATCATGAGATTGAGAAAGCCTTCTTGACCAAAAGGTGGAGGAGAAATGAAACAAAAAAAAGTATCATTGACTAAGAGATTTCAAATAGAGTTGAGAGGTCATTCTGGGGGGTTATTCTTATGTAGTGTGCCAGTCTGAATCTGTGGTGGACCCCAGAAAAGTCATGTCCTTTAATCCTCATTCAATATTGCTGGCTAGGTGCTTTTTTGATTGTTCTCATGGAGATGTGACCTACCCAATTGTGGGTGGTAACTTTTGATTAGATGGCTTCTGTATTAGTAGGGTTCTCTAGAGAAAGAGAATCAGCAGAAGATACCCATAGATGCAAAATATTCAAAATTCACACAACCATGGGAATGCAGAGTCCAGGGTCTGTAGGGCAGTCCACAAGCTGGCAACCAATGAAGGTCCTCCATGAACTCAGGAGAGGCTGGCTGGACAACCGTGGGAATGTAAGGGTCCAAGGTCTGCAGGGCAGGCTGTGAAGCTGACAACTCCAATGAAGGGGCTGGATGAACTCCACAGGAGAGGCTCAAGCGGAAAGAGTGACTGTCTCTTCTGAATCCTCCTTAAAAGCCTTCTGGTGATTAGATTAAACATCATTCATTGCAGAAGACACTCTCTGTAGCTGGTTACAAATGCAGTCAGCTGTGGATGCAGTCAACATAATCATGATTTAAGTACACGAAATGTCCTCATAGCAACAGGCAGGACAGTGCTTGCCTGACCAGACAAACGGGCACCACCACCTGGCCAAGTTGACACATGAACTTGACCATGACAGTCTATCCCATGTCAACTTGGCAGCTATGCACATCACCTTAAACCATACTTAATCTTTAAATAGATAAACAATAACATACACATTTTTTCCTTGTCTGACAATAGCTCAACTGTCCTGCATACAACTGGAAACGCATTAAATCTCCCCAGAATAGTGTGCAAGTCCTTGGGTAATATTCACTCTTAAATTGTTGATATTTTACAACTTAAATGCTATAACATGAACAAAACAGCCTTACAGTCCTCATTTCTGTAACTGATGATGTGGTTTTAGTTCATATTTATCACTACCTTCTTCCACTACCCATTCCATGTTCCTTTTACCCTCAGCAAGCAATTCAGCTGGCTGTGGTTCTTTGCCTGGTGGGGTGACCCAAACCTTCATTCCTGAAGTTTCAGAGTCATTGGATTGGGTTGTTGCAGTTTTCCATTGATTTTAATCACAGGGCATGGTAGTACTAAGAGACACCCTAGGGGATCTCCTATAATCCAGGAAAACTCTTCTTTATCTCCATTGTGCAGTTGCAGTCCTATTTCTCCCTGACAGTCAGGGTCAATTACCCCAACCTTGCAAGGTATTGACACCTAGTTGGCACCATAATTGAGTTTTCAAAAGGCCATTCCACCATTCTATCAATCCAGCTGCCTCTGGATAATAGGGAACATGTTAGGACCAGAGAATTCCATGAGCATGTGCCCATTCCTGCACTTCATTTGTTGTGAAGTGCGTTCCTTACTTAGAAGCAATGCTGTAGGGAATACCATGATGATGAATAAGGTATTCTGTAAGCCCGTGGATGGTAGTTTTGGCAGAAACACTGTATGCAGGGAAAGCAAAGCCATATCCAGAGTATGTGTCTATTCCAATTCGAACAAATTGCTGCCCCTTCCATGAAGGGAGTGGTCCAATGTAATCAACCTGCCACCATCTACCCAGCTGGTCACCTCGGGGAATGGTGCCATATCGGGGGCTGAGTGTGGGTCTCTGCTGCTGGCAGATTGAGTACTCAGCAGTGGCTGTAGCCAGGTCAGTCTTCATGAGTGGAAGTCCATGTTGCTGAGCCCATGCATAACCTCCATCCCTACCACCATGACCACTTTGTTCATGAGCCCATTGGACAATGACAGGAGTTGCTGGGGAAAGAGGCTGACTGGTATCCACAGAACGGGTCATCTTATCCACTTGATTATTAAAACCTTCCTCTGCTGAAGTCACCCTCTGGTGTGCAGTCACATGGGACACAAATATCTTCATGCTTTTAGCCCAGTCAGAAAGGTCTATCCACATACCTCTTCCCCATCTTCTTTGTCACCAATTTTTCAATCATGCTCTTTTCAAGTCCCTGACCATCCAGGCAAACCATTAGCAACAGCCCATGAGTCGGTACACAAACACACTTCTGGCTAGTTCTCCTTCCAAGCAAAATGAACCACCAGGTGCACTGCTCAAAGTTCTGCCCACTGGGAGGATATCCCCTCACCACTGTTCTTCAGGGACATCCCGGAAAGGGGGTTAGTGCTGTAGCTGTCCACTTTTGGGTGATACCTGCATATCGTGCTGAACCATCTGTAACCCAGGCCTGAGTTTTCTCTTCCTCAGTCAATTCACTGTAAGGACCTCTCAGAGAGGCCATAGCTCTGGTCTGGGAAAGAGAAAATGCGGCAGGAGTGCAACCATGCACAGCTGGGCCACTTCCTGTTGTGCTTTCAGGATCTGCTTTGACCCCATCTCATATATACCATTTCCATTTTATGATGGAGTGCTACTGTGCGTGCTCAACTTTATGGCTTGGTGGGTCAGACAACACCCACCCCATGATAGGCAACTGAGGTCTCATGGTAACTTGGTGGCCCATGGTTAAGTGTTCAGTCTATACTAAGTCCCACTACCAGACCAAAAACTGTTTCTCAAAAGGAGAGTAGTTATCTGTAGCAGATGGTAAGGCTTTGCTCCAAAATCCTAAGGGTCTGTGTTGTGATTTAGGACTACTCTCCTAAAGGGGCCTGCCAAAGGCTCCAGACAGCATGCCTATTTGCCATTGACACTTTCAGCACCATTGGGTCTGCTGGATCATATGGCCCAACAAGTGGCAGAGCAGCTTGTACAGCAGCCTGGACCTGTCACAGAGCCTCCTCTTGTTCAGGTCCCCACTCAAAATTAGCTGCTTTTTTGGTCACTCAACAAATGGGCTGGAATAGCACACCCAGATGAGGAATATGTTTTTGCCAAAATCCAAAGAGACCAATTAGATGTTGTGCCTCTTTTTGATCATAGGAGAGGCCAGATGCAGCAACTGATCCTTCTTAGAAGGGATATCTTGACATGCTTCACACCACTGGACACCTAGAAATTTCACTGAGGTAGAAGATCCCTGTATTTTTGTTGGATTTATTTCCTATCCTCTGACACGCAAATTCCTTACCAGTAAGTCTAGAGTAGTTGCTACTTCTTGCTCACTAGGCCCAATCAACATGATATCTTCAATATAATGGACCAGTGTGATGTCTTGTGGGAGGGAGAAACGATAAAGGTCCTTGCGGGCCAGATTATGACAGAGGGCTGGAGAGTTGATATACCCTTGTGGTAGGACAGTGAAAGTATATTGCTGACCTTGCCAGCTGAAAGCAAACTGTTTCTGGTGGTCTTTACTAACAGCTATTGAGAAAAAAGCATCTGCCAGATCAATAGCTGCATACAAGGTACCAGGGGATGTATTGATCTGCACAAGCAATGATACCATATCCGGAACAGCAGCTGCAATTGGAGTTACCACCTGGTTGAGCTTATGATAATCCACTGTCATCCTCCAAGACCCTTCTGTTTTCTGCACAGGCCAAATAAGAGAGTTGAATGGGGATGAAGTGGGAATCAGTCCTGAAGAGTGGCAATAATCTCTGCAATCCTCCAGTAATCCAGTATTGCTTCAGATTTACTATTTTACTAGGTAGAGGCAGTTCTAGTGGCTTCCTCTTGGCCTTTCCCACCATAATAGCCCTCACTGCACGAGTTTGAGAGCCAGTGTAGGAATCTGCCAGTTGCTCAGTATGTCTATTTCAATTATGCATTTTGGAACTGGGGAAATAACTACAGAATGGGTCCAGGGGCCCACTGGACCCACTGTGAGACAGACCTGAGCTAAAACTCCATCAATCACCTGGCCTCCATAAGCCCCCACTATGACTGGTGGACCAGAGTGATGTTTTGGGTCCCCTGGAATTAATGTCACTTCTGACCCAGTGTGTAATAATCCCCAAAATATATGATCATTTCCTTTTCTGCAATGCACAGTTACCCTAGTGAAAGGCCATCAGTCTCCTTGGGGAAAGCTTGGAGGAAGGTTAATAGTATAAATTTGTGGCAGTGTAACTGGGTGCTCCCCCAAAGGGACCTGGCCTCCCCATCATTCAAGGGACTCTGGGTCTGTAAACTGTATCATGTCTGGAAATTGATTAAGGGGCTGTGACTCTTTGTTTATGTAATTAAAGTTAGAATTCTGTTCACTTGCCCTAGAACAACTCAAACAACAATTTAGTAGACTGCCAATCTATTGTACTTCTAGATCCCCCAAGATCTACTAGCCAACGCCACAAGGACAGGATAACTGACTTTGAAGACTCAAAGCAGCAAGTGACAAAAAAGATGGAAAAATTTGAATTGGATCTCAGGGAAATGACAGACAAAACAAAGTGCACAAATATAAGAATCATTGGTGTCCCAGAAGGAGAAGAGAGGAGTAAAGGGCTAGGAAGAGTAGTTGAGGATATAATGGGGGGAAATTTCCCAACCCTTATAAAGGACATAAATATACAAGTCAAAGAAGCCAAATGAACTTCAAAGAGAACAAATCCAAATAGGCCTTCCCCAAGACACATACTCAGCACTCTGTCACATGTTGAGGAAAAGTAAAAAATTCTGAAAGCAGCAAGAGAAAAACAACCTACTACATACAAAGGAGACCACATAAGACTGAATTCAGACTACTCAGCTAGCACCATGGAGGCGAGAAGGCAGTGGCATGATATATTTAAGATCCTGAAAGAGAATGTCTTCCAGCCAAGAATTCTGTGCCCAGCTAAATTGTTCTTCAAAACTGAGGGAGAGATTAAAGTTTTCACAGACAAACAAATGCTGAAAGAATTTGTCAACAAGAGATAGGCCCTACAAGAAATAATGAAAGGTGTTCTGCCAGGTGAAAAAAAAAAACAGGAGAGGGAGGTCTGGAGGAGAGCACAGAATTGAAGAGTACCACTAAGGGTAATTTAAAGGATAAAAGGAGAAAGAGGGAAAAGAATATTTAGATCTGACAAATAAAAAAGATAAGGTGGTGGATTCAAGAAATGTCTTTTCAGTAATAACTTTGTTAACAGACTAAATTTACCTATTAAAAGGTAAAGATTGGCAGAATGGATTAAGAAACATAATCCACCTCTATGTTTCTTACAAGAGCTTCATCTTAGACACAAGGATACAAATAGATTGAAGTGAAAGGATGGAAGAAGATTTTCCACACAAGTTGTAATCAAAAGAAAGCAAGAGTAGCTGTACTAATACCAGACAAAATAGACTTTCAATGCAAAGACATCATAAGAGACAAAGAAGGACACTACATACTAATAAAAGGGTCAATTCACCAAGAAGATATAACAATCATAAATGTTTATGCTCCTAATCAAGGAGCTCCAAAGCACATGAGACAGACACTGGCAGAACTGAAGGGAGTGATAGATGTTTCAACAATAATAGTAGGAGACTTCAATACCCCATTCTCCTCTATAGATAGAATAACCAGACAGAAGATCAACAATGAAATAGATAAATTAAATAACTTGATAAATGAATTAGACCTAGCAGACATATATAGGTCACTGCATCCAAAAATACAAGGATATACATTCTTCTCCAGTGCTCATGGAACATTTTCCAGGATAGATCATATGCTGGGTGTGCTGGTTTAAAAGGAAGTATGCCCCCTAGAAAAGCCATGCTTTAATCAAAATATCATTTCATAAAGGTAGAATAATCTCTATTCAATACTGTATGTTTGAAGCTGTAATCAGATCATCTCCCTGGATGATGTGATTTAGTCAAGAATGGTTGTTAAACTGGATTAGGGGACGACATGTCTCCACCCATTTGGGTGGGTCTTGATTGGTTTATTGGAGTCTTATAAAAGAGGAAATATTTTGGAGAATGAGAGATTCAGAAAGAGCAGAGAATGCTACAGCACCACGAAGCAGAGAGTCCACCAGCAAGTGACCTTTGGAGATGAAGAAGGAAAATGCCTCCCGGGGAGCTTCATGAAACAGGAAGCCAGGAGAAGCTAGCAGATGACGCCACGTTCGCCATATGCCCTTCCAGCTGAGAGAGAAACTGTGACTGTGTTGGCCAAGTGCCTTTCCAGATGAGAGAGAAACCCTGAACTTCATCGGCCTTCTTGAACCAAGGTATCTTTCCCTGGATGCCTTTGATCGGCCTTTTCTATAGACTTGTTTTAATTGGGACATTTTCTCAGCCTTAGACTGCAAACTAGCAATTTATTATATTCCCCTTTTTAAAAGCCATTCCATTTCTGGTATATTGCACTCCAGCAGCTAGCAAACTAGAACACTGGGGCACAAAACAGGTCTTTATAAATTTAAAAACATTGAAATTACTCAAAGCACTTTTTCTGATCACAATGGGATGAAGCTGGATTTCAATAATCACCAAAGAAGGAGAACATTTACACATTTAAGGACATTAAATAACACACTCTTAAACAACCAGTAGGTCAAAGAAAAAATTGTTAGAGAAATTAGTAGCTATCTGGAGACAAATGAAAATGATAATACAACTTATCAGAAGTTATAAGATGTGGCAAAGTCTGGGCTGAGAGCGAAATTTGTTGCCCTAAATGTCTATATTAAAAAACAAGAAAGAGCAAAAATTGGGGACTTAACAGCATACCTGGAGGAATTTGAGAAAGAACAGCAAATGAACCCCAAACCAAATAGAACAGAAATAACAAAGATTATAGCAAAGATAAATGAATGGGAGAACAAAAGAACAATAGGAAGAATCAAAAAACCAAAAGTCGGTTCTTCGAGAAAATCAGTAAAATTGATGGGCCACTAGCAAGACTGGCAAAGAAAAAAAAAGAGAGGATGCAAATAAACAAAATCAGAAATGAGAAGGGGCACGTTACCACAGAGCCTGAAGAAATAAAAGAAATCAGAAGAGGATACTATGAACAACTAGACGCCAACAAACTAGACAACTTAGATGAAATGGACAATTCCTGGAGACACACAAACAAGCTATACTGACTCAGGAAGAAATAGAAGATCTCAACAAACCAATCACAAATAAAGAGATTCAACCAATCATCAAAAATCTTCCTACACAGAAAAAACAGGACCAGATGGTTTCACAGGAGAATTTTATCAAACATTCTAAAAACTAACACCAATCCTGCTCAAATGATTGAGGAAAAAATTGAGGAAAAAGGAACTCTACCTAACTCATTTTATGAAGCTAATATCATTTTAATACCCAAACGGGGCAAAGATGCTGTAAGAAAGGAAAACTACAGGCCAATCTCCCTAATGAACACAGATGCAAAAATTCTCAACAAAATACTAGCAAATCGAACCCAACAACACATTAAAAGAATTATGCACCACAACCAACTGGCGTTTATACCAGGAATGGAAGGATGGTTCAACAAAAGAAAATCAGTTAAAGTAATACAGCACATTAACAAACCAAAAGGGAAAAATCACATGATCATCTCGATTGATGCTGAAAAAGCATTTGACAAAATTCAGCGTCCTTTTCTGATAAATGTCTCCAAAAGATAGGAATCAAAGGTAACTACCTCAATATGATAACGGGAATATATGGAAAACCCATAACCAGTATTGTACTCAATGGAGAGAGACTGAAAGCTTTCCCCTAAGATCAGGATGCCCATTGTCACCACTATTATTCAACATTGTGCTAGAAGTTCTAGCTAGAGCAATCAGGCAGGACAAAGAAATAAAAGGCATCCAAATTGGAAAGGAAGAAGTAAAACTCTCATTATTTGCAGATGATGTAATACTATATTTGGAAGATTCTGAGAAATCTATAGCAAAGTTACTTGAGCTAATAAACAAATTCAGCAAGGTGGCAGAATATAAAATTAATGTGCAAAAATCAGTAACATTTCTATACACAAGAAATGACCTAGCTGAGGAGTCAGTTAAGGAAAAAATTCCATTCAAAATAGCAACTAAAAGAATCAAGTATTTAGGAATGAACTTAACTAGGGATGTAAAGGACTTGTACAAAGAATTTGTACAAACATAATATTGCTAAAAGAAATCAAAGGACATCTAAATAGGTGAAAAGACATTCCCTTCTCATGAATAGGAAAGCTAAATATAATCAAGAAGTCTCCCCAAATTTATCTACAGATTCAACATAGTACCAATCAAAATTCCAATAACCTACTTTCAAGACTTTGAAAATCTAGTTATCAAATTCATCTGGAAGGGAAAGAGACCCCGAATAGCTAAAAGTATCCTAAAAAAGAAGAATGAAGTGGGACAATTAACATTCCCTGACTTTAAAAGTATCCTAAAAAAGAAGAATGAAGTGGGACAATTAACATTCCCTGACTTTAAAACCTATTATAAAGCTACAGTGGTCAAAACAGCATGGCACTGGCACAAAGATAGAAGCACTGACCAATGGAATCGAATCGAGAGTGCAGAAATAGACCACCAAATCTATGGTCAACTGATTTTTGACAAGGCTCCCAAATCCTCTGAACTGGGACAAAATAGTCTTCTCAATAATGGGGCATGGTAGAACTGGATATCAATAGCCAAAAGAATGAAAGAGGACCCCTACCTTACACCCTACAGAAAAATGAACTCAAAGTGGATCAAACACCTAAATATAAGAACCAGCACCATAAAGCTTCTAGAAGAAAATGTAGGGAAACATATTCAAGACCTAATAATAGGAGGTAGCTTCCTGAACTTTACACCCAAAGCACAAGCAAGAAAAGAAAAATTAGATAAATGGGAACTCCTCAAAATCAAATGCTTCTGCACCTGAAAAGACTTTGTCAAAATGGTGAAGAGGCAGCCGTTTTCTATGGGAGAAATATTTGGAAATCACATATCAGACAAAGGTTTGATTTCCTCTATATACAAAGAAATTATACAACTCAACAACAAAAGAACAAACAACTCAGTCATAAAATGGGCTAAAGATATGAATAAGCGTTTTTCTGAAGAACAAATACAGATGGCTCAAAAGCACGTGAAGAGATGCTCATTTTCATTGGCTATAAGGGAAATGCAGATCAAGATTATAGTAAAATACTACCTTACATCTGTAAGAATAGGTGTTATTAAACAAACGAGAAACTATAAATGTTGACGAGGTTGTGGAGAAACTGGGACACTCATGCACTGCTGGTGGGAATGTATAATGGTGCAGCCGCTATGGAAGACTGTTTCATAGTTCTGTAGGAAACTAAATATCGAGTTGCCCTATGACCCAGCAATAGCACTACTTGGTAAATACTCAGAAGTGCTGAAAGCAATGACACAAACTGACATCTGCACATCGATGTTCATAGCAGCATTATTCACAAATGCCCATCAACAGACAAGTGGATCAACAAAATGTGGTATATACATACGACGGAATATTATGCAGCAGTAAGATGAAATGATATCCTGAAATGCATGACAAGATGGATGAGCCTTGAGGACATAATGCTGAGTCAAATAAGCCAGACAGCAAAAGATAGATAGTATACGATTCCACTTTTATGACCAGCATAAAGGTATAATCAGAGGCTTATAAGGCAAAATATAGGTGACTTAGAGATACAAAGAAGCTAGAGATGGGTGAACGGTTAGCTAATGAGGTTGAACTCCAATGGAAGGGAAAAGATAAGAGTGAAGGTGGTTCTCTAGTGGGTTTAGAAGTAATATTACCATATTGAAGATGAATAAGATTGAAAGGGGTTGTATAGACCCACGTGTCCCACTGATTAACACTAGAAATATAAATTAGTTCTTGCAAGAATTACTTCAAAGATCTGATTCTTGTACAAAGAGTGTTTAAGTTCAGCATACAGGGGGAAAACTGCTATTGCATGCTATGGGGTATGTTCAAAAGGAAACATCAGCACTACCACAGCAACAGCAGAGGTAAATAATGGGGGGGGGGACAAGAGTTAAGAAGAGGTTTAGATTTCCTATTTGGTGAGGGTGTGTTATTGGTTTTCTTTCTCTTGGGAATAATGAAATTATCTAAAATTGAGAATGTTGATGGACTGTGGACTTTGGCCCTCTACATGATGTCTGATGAATGCAGGTGGCTGAAGGATGCAGTGACTGAGAAGTAGATTGGCAAACGATGATGTATACTTATAAATGAAGGTTGTGCTGCTACAAAAAGGAACAAAGTTGTGTGAGGCATGCAACGCTGTGAATGAACATGTGGGGCATTTTGTGAGGCAAATAAGCCAGAAACAAAAGAAGAACCACAGTGTGGTCACCTCTAGAAAATGCTTATAAGACAACAGGGGCCTAGATTGTAAGCTTTTAGAGCAGACACATTAAGTCTGGAGTGGTGATTAGAATTTCTGGATTTTGAGAGGCTGTTTTATAACTATATATTACCTGATATTTAGAGGTAATAATGAAGTGATCAGATTGGGGTTAAAGTAGTTCAGAATGGAGGGGTAAGGAAGACAGTGTCTGTATTTTAGAACCATACATACTCTTTGAGACCAGTGGAAGAAAGGTTTATTTGGTCTGGAACTGGAATTTTCTGTAGTGCATAATCTAACTCAACCTATCTGTATAGCTCATTTGAACAGCTGAAACATAGGGAGCCCAGAATAAGAAACAGGTCCTTTAATCCTGTATAGATTACTGTACTGCCTGGATATATCCTAGACTATATTAAGCAGATAATCAAAAAGTATTAGCAAAGTCCCTTGAGGGATGGGAGAAGGAATATGGAACTATTAAACTTTACTATCAGGGAATCCCCGATACTGTGTCAAACTTTAAGGACACCCAAATCAATAAGTCATGTCCTCAATCCTGAGGCTTACTTTTCTGAAGCTCATGTAGGTAGCAGAGAAGCTTACACTACCTATAATCATGTCTAAGAGTTACTTCTGGAGGACCTCTTCTATTGCTCAGATGTTTCACTCTCTCTAAGCCCAACTCTACAAGTGAAATCATTACCCTCCCCCTCTATATGGGACATGACATCCAGGGGTGAAAGTCTCCCTGGCAACTTAGGAGATGACTCCCAGGGATGAATCTGTCCTTGGCACCATGGGATCAACAATTCCATCTTGACCAAAAAGGGGAAACGAGGTGTAACAAATGAAGTATCAGTGGCAGAGAGAGTTCAAATAGAGTCGAGAGGCTACTCTGGAGGTTGCTCTTACACAACCTTCAGTTAGACCTTGCTACCTATCATAACCTGCCAACCCCCAACCAGGACCATTCTAGCCAATCCTAAAAAACACTAGGGCAACATATAAGATTCTACAAGGGTTCTGTGTACTAGAGTAACTTTCCAGGAACCTACAACCTCCAGATGGGTCCCTGGTCCAGATA
Organism: Tamandua tetradactyla; assembly: GCF_023851605.1. Lineage (NCBI taxonomy): Eukaryota > Metazoa > Chordata > Mammalia > Pilosa > Myrmecophagidae > Tamandua > Tamandua tetradactyla. The sequence goes on from NC_135333.1 coordinate 31,444,971, forward strand.
AGACACGAACCTAGAGGGTCCAGCCTCTCCAGAACATCATATAGTTCCATCTCACTGCCCCATATTAGTGACAGACCCTTCCAACATGAAAAATTTAGAATTGCCATAGCCCAAATACCACTAAAGAGAGGATTGGAAAGATCAAAGGTGATTGTGAAATTATACAGAGAAGGTAGGGTTTAACAAATGAGTATGACTGCTGAATTATTATACTTATACTTCTTTTAGACTCCAGTATCTTAGAGTAGCTAGAAGTAAAAACCTAAAGTTGTGGAATTGTAACCCATCTCAAACTCTGAAATATGTTCTACAACTAATTGTGGTGCTGTGCTTTGAAGTCTATTGCTTTTTTGTATATATGTTGTTTTTTTACCAAAAAAAGAAGGAAAAAATTGTTTGTGATGATAAAAAAATATTTAAGCCCTCTATCCTCGAATATTCTGGAGCAGATAGAAGGAAAAATCTGAGAGGATCATATGGTAGCCCATGACAAACTCTGAGATCTGTCCTGTAACTACTTGTTGAAGAGTACTTTGAAAACTATTGCTTTTTTATTCTTGGCTTTGTACATATGTTATACTATACAAAAAAAGACAGATTAAAATTTCATAATGCCAACAGAGACAAGGATGCTGCCTGCATTGACTCTGAGATATGACAGGAAGCGCAGGGTGGCCCCTGGAGGAAGGCTTTGCATGGATCCCTGTCATGTGGGTGTCTCACAGCAGCTCATCTTCTTGGAGAGGCTGGTCCCTGCCAGTAGAAGGAGAAGCTAAAGCCCTCACTCCCACTGGGGCTGGAGAGAGACCAGAGAAATCAAGGGGAGTAGTTGGAAGGGAACCTTGAGGCCAAGGGAAGGGACAAGCCTGAGAAGAGGAGAAGAGGAAGGCACAGAATGAAGGAGAAGATCAAATACTCTGGGACAGAAGCAAAGGGACCTTGAAAAAGGAGAGGATGGGGGGAAGGGAGGGAAGACAGGAAGGGAAATGAGGAAGGTGGACTGGAAACAAAGCAGAGAGCAAAGGGTGACATGAGCATGAGGGAAGGGGGAGGAGAGAAACTGCAGGGGAGCAGCTGAGAGAAAGGAAAGCAAAGGGAAAGGACGATCTGGGGACAGGGCCAGTGTTGGGGTGCAGCAGGAGGGAGAGTTGGCTGAGGGTGGTGAGGTCTCACCCACAGGATGCTTTCCAGCTCCAGGGACAGGCGGTCAGCGTTGGCATCCAGACCTTCCCAGGCCATGAAGACCCTGGTGGTCTACAAAGTTCTCCCAGAAATCCGCAAACTCTGCGGTGGCAGAGGAGACCATAGGTTTCCCTGTGCAGAGAGACAATGGCCACCCCATATGTCCATCGGGGTGCAGCCTCCCTATGCCTCTCCCCTCATCCTGCCCCTGCCCAGCACCTTGTCTTTCCCCGAGTGTCCTTTCCAGATGGACTGTGACTGTTGGCCACGTGTCGCTAAAGGTCCTACCCCAGGACTTACCCCACCGGCTCCCAGCAGCCCTTGCAGCCCCAAGCCTGTCCCTGGGGTCTTGCCCAGTTCCCCCTCCCTGACCCCCCACCGGCCGACTGACCCCCGGCAAGCATGGTCCTGACGAGGGCCCCGGCCTCCTGCAGCGCCCGCAGCACCTGCTGGTTTCCTGGGACCCTGTGGTCATACAGCCGGGCCACAAAGTCCAGGAGACTGACGTTGCGGGGCTCGCTCAGGAACCTGGTCACACTGTGGGCACGGCCAGCGCAGGGGCTTCAGGAAACGTACCAGGTGACCAGGTAGCGCCTGGGCGCGTCCAGCTTCTGTGCTCGGAGAATAGGAAACACTTCTCCACGAGTCTGGCACCCTGAAGGTAAAGGAGAAGCGGAGGGGCGGGGCCGTAGGTCGGGTGACCACGGGGGCTGGGAGCAAGGCCTCTGCTCTGCCTTCCCGGAGCCCTGTCCGCTCCCCAGGAGGAAGGCGAGGCCGATGCCTTCACTTCTTCATTTGTCAGGGACCAGGGATTCGAGGATGACCAGGTGCCTGCTCAGGAGAGCACAGTCTGGGGAGGACGGGGAGGGGGCGTTAGAGGCAGGTGGGTGCAGGCGCAGGTGGGATTGAGGGTGGGTGGAGGCTGCTCTGCTCCTGGGCCATAGGGATAGGCTCAGGGGCTGGTGTGACCACACGGATCAGTGTCCGGGAGAGTCCTGCAGTGTGGGCGGCTCGCTCTGTGCGTTCCTAAGGACCCGCGAGTCCTTCTCACAGCCTCCACCCGATTCCGTGCTTTGGGGCCCAGCATCAAGAGATTGAGAAAATCTTCTTGACCAAAAGGGGGAAGAGAGAAATGAGGAAAAATAAAGTGTCAATGGCTGAGAGATTTCAAATAGAGTTGAGAGGTTATCCTGGAGGTTATTCTTAGGCATTATATGGATGTCCCTTTTGAGCTTAAGTATATCAGAGTGGCTAGAAGGAAGTACCTGAAACAGTGGAGCTGTGTGCCAGTAGCCTTGTTTCTTTCTTTCTTTCTTTTTTAATTAATTTTTAAATTTTTTCTTAAAATATCAAAAAACACCAAAAAAAGCTAACATTCATAATTTTTGATCATTCCGTTAGTAGCCTTGTTTCTTGAAGATGATTGTATAACGTTATAGCTTTTAAAATGTGACTGTGTAATTGTGAAAACTTTGTGCCTGATACACCTTTTATCTAGGATACAAACAGATGAGTAAAAAATAAATAATAGGGGGAACAAAGGTTAAAATAAATTGAGTAGATTGAAATACTAGTGGTCAATGAGAGGAAAGGGTAAGGGGTATGGTGTGTATGAGTTTTTTTCTTTTTTATTTCTTTTGCTGAAGTGATGCAAATGTAAAAAAAAATGATCATGTTGATGAATACACAACCATGTGATGATATTGTGAGCAATTGATTGTAACCATGTTTGGAACATTTGTATGTCAAGAATCTTTGTATGTTTGTGTGTTAAGCTTTTACAATAAAAATGTTAAAATTTTTAAAAAAAGCAAATTAAAAAAAAAGTGAAGGGACCTACCTATAATTATGCCTAAGGTTTACTCCCAGAGGACATCTTCTGTTGCTCAGATGTGGCCTCTCTCTCTCTAAGCCCAACTCTGCAAGTGAAATCATTGCCCTCCCCCCTTCGTGGGACATAACATCCAGGGGTGAAAGTCTCCCTGGCAACGTGGGAGAGGACTCCCAGGGATGTTTGGGTCTGGCACTGTGTAATCAGCAATGCCATGCTGACCAAAAAGGAGAAAAGAAATGTAACAAAATAAGGTATCAGTGGCTAAGAGAGTTCAAGTAGAGTCGAGAGGCTACTCTGGAGGTCACTCTTATACAAGCTTCAGCTAGATATTTCTAATTGCCCTGGTATGCCAAACCCTAGCCAACAGTGCTCCTGAAAACCCTAAAGAATACCCACGGCCTTATCTGAGACTCTGTAAAAGTTTCACTCACTAAGTTTATTGTTCAGAAACATAGAATCTCCAGATGGTTGCTAGGTCTGATAAACCCTGAATCCCAGAGTTACTGGTATCCTCAACAGTATCAACTGGGCACATCCCCCTACCCCATAATGTTGACCTCCCCATTCAACAGGAACAAGTTAGAATGAGTATAGCCCAAATACCCCTAAAGAGTAGGAGAGGGATCACAGGAGGAAGAGGAGTTGTGACAGAGAAGGAGTTATAACATTTAACAAATGAGTATGACTACTGAATCACTATATTGATATTTTTTTTTAGTCTCCAGTGTCTTAGAGTAGCTAGAAGGAAACATCGGCAATCATGGAAATGTAGCCCATGCCATCCCTTGAAATTTCTGCTAAAACTACCTGTTACAAGGTACTTTGAAATTTATCGCTTTTTTGTATATATGTTATATTTCATAATAAAAAATGTTAAAAGCAAAGGGACCACTGTGCTGGGGGCCAGGGGGTTGGCCGCCTCCCAGCCCCTGACCTTGGATTCTGTTGCTTGCATGACTGGCCCCCATCTTCTCCAGGTGCAGCCCCCCACTTTCCTCAAACTAGAGGAACCAGGTGATTGGGCGGGCCAAGGGGAGATGGTGTAGCACCTTTCACCTGCCCCTGCTGGGAGAGTTTTCACAGAGAAGTTTGACTAAATGCCCAGTTCTTAGGAAAGGTTCTGGGACCATCCATCCAAAGAGCCAAGGCGATCATGAAACCAGCATTGCAGCTTCATTGGCAATACTGAAAATTTGGAAAATACCTTAATGTGCTCTATTAAGGAATAGATTAGATCAAGTATATTACAAGGCAGGAGGTATTCACAGCTAGGATATTATGAAGCCTCCTGAAGGTCTGTATATGATGAAAAAGTAAAATTCCAAATTGTACACTTTAACATACTATACAGTAGCAACATTCTATGCCCTAGTAGTGGGGAACCAGCCCTGTTCCTACATCCAATTTAATCCTCTACCTGTCCAGTGGGCTTGGTTCTAAGGTACAGAGAGGTTGAGTCATTTGTCTGAGGTCACACAGGAAGGAGAAGTAGGAACTGGAAATCATACCCAGGAAGTCTGGTTCCACTGCCCCTGCCTTTAATGACTAAATTCTAAAAAATTGGTTGGAAAAATATTTGATCAGAAGACACACTGAAGTTCATAAGTTTGTTTCTAAGAGGGAAGTCAGGAGTGATTTATTTTCCTAATTCTTATATCAGAGACAAGATGGGGAAAAGGGGTCTGTGTTATGTTCTGGGCACTTTGGTGTTCACATGTTGCCATATTTAGATCTTATAAATTTAAATTTTTTCCATATTGAATAATTAAACTGAAAAAAGTTATGATGTACTTAAAATTTTAAATGGGAATAATTTAGATTATAAGAATTGGAAAATTCTGACTATGAAATTAAAGGATAAATGGACTCTCTTTCTTAAAAGGTCGCTACTTCTTAACAGAACACCCTACAACTTCCTCTATAGGGCAGCAGATTTTTTAACATTGAACTTGAAATAAGGCTATTATTGGAAAGCTGGGTAAATCGTCATTCTTAAGACAGATCTTTCTAACCTAAAACAGGGCTTGCTTCAGTCTTCCCAGGCAAAGTGTTTGAGCCCCTGGACTGGGAGCTGCCTGCCTGGTCCTACTTTGTAACCACTAACCCCAACAGCCTCAGTTTCCCCATCTGTGCAGTAGAGGTGATGATGTTGGCTCCTCACTGCTGGGCTGGGGGTGAGGTGTAAATGAGCCACCCTGTGCAGAGGGGACCATGGGCCACAGAGGAAACAATCCCTGTTTCCCTTGATTTCAGCTTCAGTTTGATCTTAAAGAATGTGGTCCAGGGAGAGTCATTCAGCAGTCCCACCCAAAGAGGGACTCGGCAAATACCAGGTGATGGCCTTAGAGTCTCCCCTGAGGCATAAACAAGTCTCAGGACTGGGAGAGGAGGCAGGAAGAGTGTGGGTGACCCACAGAGTCCAGCCTGGGAGCACACAAGAGTCTGGCTGGAGAAGTCAAGGCAGGAACCTGAGCTACTGTTGTGAGAAAGGATTGCTAGAGGGTCGTAGCTGTACCGGGGAGACCCAGAGAGACCTGGGAGGGGGGGCAGAGCTCCCGAAGGAGCAGAAGAGTTCTCCATCACAGGAGGTCTGAAGGTGGAGGCTCAGGAAGCAGAGGAAAGACAACAGTTTGAGATGCCCCAGAGGGTGAGCAGTGCCGTGGCCTCGCCTGCCCTTTGCCCTCCTCCCCAGTTCTTGGACCAGCTCCTCCTGCTTCTCTTTGACCTGACACATGGGGGCCCTCATGCTGCAATGCTTTCAGTGGCCTCCTGTCTGCAGAGCATCCACTCGGAAAGCTGAGCAGGTGCAGCTGGTCCCTCTTCTTTTTGACTTGGGGACACCTGGGGTGACTCCTGAGTGGGGTTCTCCCCAGAAGTCTTGATAATTGAGCTTATCTGAGCCTTGGTTCCTGGACTGTGACAGACTCAGCTGCATTTCTGAAGCACTAGCCCACCTCATCCAGGTGACACGACTCTGAAGGGAAGAGACCAAACCCAAGAGGAGGAGAACAGAAAGAGCCAGCCACTGAGATGGACAGCCGGTCATAGGGACAGAGCATCTTGATATTTCCTGCAGCACCTGACTCAGGACTTGTCCCAGACAGAGATTCCTGCACATCCAGGCCAAGTTTGAAGACATTGGTCTGGGAGCCACAGGGTCTGGCATTCACCCTCAGCCCCGTGAGAGGGAAGGGACAAAGTCTTGTGTAGTTTACACTCTGTTTTCAGAGCAATGGCCTGTGCTAATCAGAGCCAAACACTTGACAGGTAAGGAGTTCCCAGCCACATACAGATGCCACAGTGGTGTGTCAGAGACCAATGGCAGGCCAAACCACACAGGGGGCAGGGATGGAGCAGGCATGGGTAAAAGGGTTCCCTCTGCCCCGAAGGTGGGGTCTTTGCGCTTGCCTAGGCCCCTTTAGTCTTTGCCCAGCATCCCAAGGAGTTTGGAGGGGTCTTTACCGAGACCTACCTCCATATCCTGTCTGAGCTCGATGGGTCCCCATTTCCATATCAGGAGAACAATATACCTCCAGGTCGGGCCCATTGTTTTTGATAACTAAGCCCCCTACAACCCTGCCTTTCCTGAAGGCCCCCACCCCGAGATCCATCCTCCTCTAACTCAGAGCCCCCGTCCCAGAGTGCACAGGCCTTGCAGGCTCACCTGGCACCTGGCTCATCAGACACTTGGGGCAACTCTAAGAAAGGCTGACTTTTCATCCGCCTTTGGTGTCGAGGTGGTGGGGGTGAAAGAGTACAATGTTATGCCCCACTGTCCCTCCTATCCTGATTTCCATGCCCCTCTGCAATGAGATTCTGACAATATTCCCGTCCAAGGGTGAAATTGATATTCTCTTCCTTTGAATCTGGGCTGGCTTGGGCTTTGCCTTGGCTAATAAACTGTAGCAGAAGTGATGGTATGTGACTGCTGAGGCCGGGCTTTGAGCAGCCTCATAGGTTCTATTTTACATTCTTAAAACTTTCTCAATGCCATACAAGGGAACCAGGCCTGTTCCCCTAACTGATGAGAAATCATTCAGAGATAGAGATGTCTCCCCTAACTGGCAATCTGCCCAAGACCCCAGACCGAGACCACCTGGACATTCTGATCCAGGCTAGCTGTAGCCGACTGCCAGCCACAACCATGACCGCGGGGGAGACAGGTCAGCCGACTCATGGATGTTCAGAAGTAATACACCATTATCGTTTTAAGTCATTAAGTTGTGGGGTGGTTTGTTGCACAGCAACAAATAACTGATATAAAAACAATGGCATTTAGAGGTGCCATAACAAAACCTTCAGATATGTGACATTGGCTTTGGGACTGGGTAGCAGAATGTGGTCAGCAAGTTTAGCATTTAGCAAGCCTAGAAGAATGGGACACTGTTAGTAGAGGATAGAATGGCAGGGAAGAAATTACTGTTCAAGGCTGGAAAGATGGTGACCCAGTTTGCAGTAGCTATAAATTAGGGAAACTGTCATGGGTAGTAATATGGAGGTAGGAAATGTCCTTAATATACTTGTGGAAATCTCTAAAGAGATTTCCTAACAGAATGCAGAAAGCATCAAATGGCTTTTGTTAGTCATGTATAATAAAATATCAAAAGAGGAAAATGAACTAAAAGGGAAAATGTTTCAATATTCAAGAATATAGTTTAAAGGAAATAAAGAAATGGTTTCTCCAGCCAGCAAAAATTTCTCAGCAGGGATTAAAATTTGGGGGTGGAGAGCAAATCCAGGATGTTCCTAGTAGAATGTGAATTGGGGTGGTGAAGAAAGGGGTTGACTCTTAATTTTTTTGTAAAGATATTTCAAGATTCAGAGCTATGTCTAGTAGAGTCTGTCAGCTAGAAATAAAGCCTCCTAAGAGTAAGCTCTTTGTCCCACGGCTGTCCGACATGCCCAAAATTGAGAAAGGAAGGAGTTTTTGTGTGGGTTTGGGAGCCCAGAAGAAACCACAGTGAGATTCATAGAAAACCTACCACATGTTTAAGAAAATTGTACTGGTGAAACACCATAAGCTTGGACTAAAATGGACAGAGACAGTTAAAATGTATAAAGTGATTTCTAGGCCTCCAACCTTCTACAGACAGGAGCACACTGAGAAAACTATTTAGCTTCACACACAGGTCATTTTATTAGAACAAGAAAGATGGCTCAGAATAAGAATCTGAGAGACCAGAGACAGGAAAGGGCATGGTAGCCTGAAAGAGATAAAACCTGGTGGCCAGAGCATACAGAGCTGTGGAGTGTAGGGATGGGGAGGCAGGTGGGGCCTTTTAGGTCATTGTCAGGGGTTTTTGTTTCATTCTAAAGACATTTAGAAGACTGTGTGTGTGTGTGCGTGCGCGTGCGTGTGTGTGCGTGCGTGGCAAGAGTTGTCTAATCAAGGCAGTGACATAGTGACAGGACAATGGTTTCTGTTGAAGAATTACCCTAGAACCTGTGTGGAAAGCAAAGCTACGGAGCAGATGTAAGACATATTCCAGGCGACAGGGCATGGTTGTGGCTTTAAAGATAGAAGTTGACAGGAGTGAAAAGGAAGAGAGGACCTGAAGCGCTGGGTTTGAAACAACTGGATGAGTGATGGAGAAGGCTGGCAGAAGGAAGGCTCAGGATGAAGATCAAGACTTCTGGATAGGTTTGTGGAATTTGAAGAGCGTTGGACATCCAAGGAGATGAAGCTGATGGGATATCAGGGCTGACATTCTAAATAGGTATTGCGTAGGAGAGGACTCTGCAGATCAAGAGCTGGCTGGAATCTCTCTAAATGCTTTCTGTTTTCTTTCTTTTGTTTTGTAACTTAATTTTAGTTATATTGGTGAGAATAGCGATGAAAATTCCCACATCAACCCTGTGTGTTCCAAGGCACAGGGACATCTGAATTACATGGCAAACCACACCTGGGTGTGCTGAGTGGGGGGCAGGGCTGCCTGATGAGTTTTGCTGAATGGGGATCACGAACATCAAGCCACATTAGAAAAGTGTAAACATCGAGTTAAAAAATAGAGGGGACACCAGCAAAATGGAATAAATGAGAGGTTCAGGTGACATCACTCGGAGATGACGATTACAAATGCATCCTTCCAATGATATTGAGTGTGCCCAGTGCCAATCAAACAGCTGTCTGGTCTTGTTTAAGAAAATTGTGTTGGGGAAGCACCATAAGCTTGGACTCAGATGGACAGAGCAGTTAAACATCTCTATCCTGGGGGTCATCAGACAGCAGAGAAGAAAACATTTCAGGTACAAACGAGACCTACGTAACGATCTCAGAACAGGAAGTTCCTGCTTTGCCACTGGGTTTGTACCCATTTTCCACCAGTATCCAGGTGACTCCCTGGGTAAATGAAGTAGATTTGGAACCCGTATCCAAGGTGTAGCACATCTTGTTCTGCAGAAGTCACCCAATCACCTCTACAGATGTGTTTTTCCCAACCCCAGCCTAGAAAAAAGCCAGGTCCTGGTTGACTTTAAGTCAGCGTCCCTTAGGGCTTCCCAGTTCCCATTTCACCCAGACCTGGGGGAGTTGGCTGTCTTGACACCTTCTCAGGGCAGTGTCCACAGTTTGCCCTTCTCAGGGTTCAGGCACATCTGACCTCATTCGAGTTGCTCTGAGGTTCTTTCAGAGGTTTGGCTGTCTGAACCTCCGTTACACATTTCTTTGCCATTGGAAATTAAGTAGCATTTTTCAAGTTCAAAAAAAAAAGCAATTGTGTTTTTCTATGGATTTCTATTAAATGCATATGTTCATTTAGATTGGTTTCATTATTAAATTTATTCTCAGTTCCCCAGTGGATTGGGCTCCAGCAAATCCGCTCTTCATGGCTGCTGCCCCCTGCCTGGCCTGAGCTCCCGCTCCAGTGACACTTCCTCCTCCCTCCACATAAACCACCACTGCCTGGCTTCTGAGCCTCGTTGGTCTGGGGATTGGAGGATGGTGAAGGTTCCCCTCCCTCACTGAAGCTCCTCTTCCAGCCACAGGTGACCAGAGCCTTCCGTCCTCTCCTCTGGCCTTTCTCCAGCCCCCCAGCCCTGCCCCTCTCTGCCCTGTCTCAGGCCTGCCTTGCCCTTCTCTCCAGCATCCCCCAGACCCATGTGCCTCCCCAGCCCAGAGGGGCCAGCACTAGCCTCCTGGACTGCACCCCCGGGCTTCGCCTCTGCCGTGCATCCCAACACAACCCTCATCAGTCTTGTTAGCTGGAGAACATGCCTTCCCTAGTGGAGCCCAACAGTCCCATGTTTGTGCTCAGTTTCCAGGACATTAGCTAGACATTCTTGGTTCTGCTTTCAGGAGTAAGATAACAAAATAACATCAAAAACGCCTGTCACGCAGTGAATCAATGACCTCCTCCTTAAAAGGCAGAGTTTGAAAAGTCATGAAAACCCTGCATACAAGAACTTACATGCTCAGTAGAACTGAGAAAGTCTAGTCAATGTCCTGGGGATTCAGTACAAAGAATAGACCGCTAGGCTCAGCTAGGACAAGAACATTTTCTTGCCATCAATTCCCTCCTTGTATGTTTACTCTTTTTATTCTTAACAAGCCATATTCTCTGAGCATTCCTTATATAAGGAAAATGGGTGATGGTCTTACATTCTGTAGTTACTTCCTGCTGATCATGGATGAAGAAAACTTTGTATTACTTTGGAGAATGCTTTAAACAGAAACATACAAAGACAAATATAGGTAACAACAAGATAAGCATATGGCAAGAAAATAAAGGCAGTTCTTCAGAGAATTATTTTGCATCTTATAAGCAAGTTCATTGACTACCTAGAAAATGAGTTGTTTACTAAGATTTTAACATGCTTGGTATCATTTTGCACATGATTCAGTACAGAGGAGATATTATATTTATCAGTTATGTCAGTACAGCACTTAATATTAATTAGTGCACAGGTTCTTCCTTGAGCTGCAGTGGGTGTTAGGTTTGTTTACGATACCACACATGCTGTCCCCTCATAGGAGCTGACCTCCCTACCAATTGCATCTTTTTGGTTCTAACCACATCACCCTGGCAATCACAGCTCTGTTCTTTGTACAGTTGTTGTAGCACGGCATTGTTGGTCCTCTCGGGAAAGGACGGTGGGCTCCAGGGCTCCATCAGCCTGTTTCACAGCCCCCTCCGGCTCTATGCAACAGAGCCCACCTGGAGGCCACGTCCACTGAAGAGCCGAAGCCACTGAGCTTGTTCAGCAGGCAGAGCTACAGGTGTCGGTAGTAGCCAGGTGTTTTCAGTAACAGCAGGTTCCATCTGCTTCTGGAGCGTGTCTGTGTGCTGTGGTTAGTACTGGTATAGTTTGGGGACCACATAAACAGGTCTAGCCAATAACTCAAACAGGGGCAACATGCGCAGACTGGGAGCCTAGTTCAAACATGCAAGTGCCTCAATCAAACCGAGGTTCAATTTCTTTTTCAGTTTTTAGTAGGAAAAAAAAAACTATGATTAGCAGCACTCTATTGTTTAATATTATGCAAATCAATAACTAACAGAAGATTAGAAGATGTCTTAATTTCTATAACATGTATTAAATATTTTTATGCAACATACTAAATTAACAATCATTTTTAGCACTTTACTTTTACAAGACACAAGAATAAGTTTTTTGCAACTGGAATAAAAATAATCCTCAGGGTTTGACTGAGGAAAAAAACATTAGAAGTCATCAGGTTTGAAACAATATTTGATTCTTTATTAACTAAGGCTAAGGAAAAGACAACTCAAAGTGAGAAAAATTTCTTAAACATCTAAGGACATGATAAAGTCAACATAAAGTACAAGAAGTTATTCTGATAAAATAAAAGACTATTAATTCAGAGGAAAAAACTTTTTATAACTATTTACTAAAACAGATCAGTAATCCAAGAAAACTTTGTCACTTTTACAGTGAGAAAACAAAATTTTAGTTTTGCACCAGCATGTTATTTGATATTTAAACTTTACAAAATATTATAGATAGACCCATCACATCTTTCTCAATTTGACCATAATTTCCTTTTCTGCGAACCTTCTGCAACTTCTTCATGTTTTGTCCTATATTTTCTTTTTTCTCATTCTGTAACAATCAGTCATTTAGGACAAAATTAGTCTCTTTTTCTTTTTAATAAAAACACATCCTTTATACCTTATATATTAAAGTTATATAAATGATTTTGGAAACTGTTTTCAAGAAATATCTCACAACATATAATTACCATCAAAATCAAACTTGTCAGAATAATGCTAAACACTTTTAGCATTTTAGTCAGCACATTTTTGAAACAGTAATATTCAGTTATTAGCAAGAATTTGCACCTCATCATCATTATATAATTTTTAAAAAGCTTGACTATAAGGCACCTCATCTCATTTGTGATTTCTTTTACAAATCTAATCGCCAGATGGTATTCAAATTTAAAAACCCATTTTTAGTCTATTTTTCACCATGGTTCAACTTGTACTGTGGTCAGGCAGCTTACAAATAGAAAATTAATGTATTTTTCTTGAGGGGATCCCTTCTAAATTTAGACCAAATGTCCAAGATACGACCCAAAGGAGACATACCCAGGTATAGGACGAAGCCCTGGTGGCGCGGAGTTGGGTGGAGGCTGTGAGAAGGACTCGCGGGTCCTTAGGGACGCACAGAGCATGCCGCTCACACTGCAGGACTCTCCCGGACACTGATCCATGTGGTCACACCAGCCCCCGAGCCTTTCCCTATGGCCCAGGAGCAGCGCAGCCTCCACCCACCCTCAATCCCACCTGACGCCTGCACCTACCTGCCTCTAACGCCCCCTCCCCGTCCCCCCCAGACTGTGCTCTCCTGAGCAGGCACCTGGCCATCCTCGAATCCCTGGTCCCTGACAAATGAAGAAGTGAAGACATCGGCCTCGCCTTCCTCCTGGGGAGCGGACAGGGCTCCGGGAAGGCGGAGCAGAGGCCTCGTTCCCAGCCCCCGTGGTCACCCGACCTACGGCCCCGCCCCTCCGCTTCTCCTTTACCTTCAGGGTGCCAGACTTGTGGAGAAGTGTTTCCTATTCTCCGAGCACAGAAGCTGGACGCGCCCAGGCGCTACCTGGTCACCTGGTACGTTTCCTGGAGCCCCTGCGCTGGCCGTGCCCACAGCGTGACCAGGTTCCTGAGCGAGCCCCGCAACATCAGTCTCCTGGACTTTGTGGCCCGGCTGTATGACCACAGGGTCCCAGGAAACCAGCAGGTGCTGCGGGCGCTGCAGGAGGCCGGGGTCCTCGTCAGGACCATGCTTGCCAGGGGTCAGTCGGCCGGTGGGGGGTCAGGGAGGGGAACTAGGCAAGACCCCAGGGACAGGCTTGGGGCTGCAAGGGCTGCTGGGAGCCTGAAGCTGGGAGGTCCTGGGGTAGGACCTTTAGCGACACGTGGCCAACAGTCACAGTCCATCCAGAAAGGACACTCGGGGAAAGACATGGTGCTGGGCAGGGGCAGGATGAGGGGAGAGGCATGGGGAGGCTGCGCCCCGATGGACATATGGGGTGGCCGTTGCCTCTCTGTGCAGGGAAACTACGGTCTCCTCTGCCACCGCAGAGTTTGCGGATTGCTGGGAGAACTTTGTAGACCACCAGGGAAGCCCCTTCATGGCCTGGGAAGGTCTGGATGCCAACGCTGACCGCCTGTCCCTGGAGCTGGAAAGCATCCTGCGGGTGAGACCTCATCACCTTCAGTCGGCTCTTCCTCCTGCTGCACCCCAACACTGGCCCTGTCCCCAGACCTTCCTTTCCCTTTGCTTTCCTTTCTCTCAGCTGCTCCCCTGCTGTTTCTCTCCTCCCCCTTCCCTCATGCTCATGTCACCCTTTGCTCTCTGCTTTGTTTCCAGTTCACCTTCCTCATTTCCTTCCTGTCTTCCCTCCCTTCCCCCCATCCTCTCCTTTTTCAAGGTCCCTTTGCTTCTGTCCCAGAGTATTTGATCTTCTCCTTCATTCTGTGCCTTCCTCTTCTCCTCTTCTCAGGCTTGTCCCTTCCCTTGGCCTCAAGGTTCCCTTCCAACTACTCCCCTTGATTTCTCTGGTCTCTCTCCAGCCCCAGTGGGAGTGAGGACTTTAGCTTCCCCTTCTACTGGCAGGGACCAGCCTCTCCAAGATGATGAGCTGCTGTGAGACACCCACATGACAGGGATCCATGCAAAGCCTTCCTCCAGGGGCCACCCTGCGCTCCCCGTCACATCTCTAGGTCAGCACAGACAACATCCTTGTCCCTGTTGGCTACCCTGAGCCTCAGACAATTTTAGTCTGTCTTTTTCATTTTGCTCTTTTAGAACACAAACCTCAACTCTCCTCCCCCGTGATGGCTATTCAGCTGCCCCATGTATGCTCTGAGGGCTGAACCATCTGTTCTACTTTGCTAGCGGCTGGAATGCAATATAACAGGGCTTTTAAAAGGGGAAGTTAATAAGGTGCTAGTTTACAGTTCTAAGGCTGAGAAAATGTCCTAATTAAAACAAGTCTATAGAAATGTCCAATCTTAGGCATCCAGGGAAAGATACCTTGGTTCAAGAAAGCCAATGAAGTTTAGGGCTTCTCTCTCAAGTGAGAGGGGCACATGGCAAATACAGTCAGAGCTTTTCCTCATCTGGAAGGGCACATGGCAAAAAAGGCGTCATCTGCTAGCTTCCTCTCCTGGCCTTCTGTTTCATGAAGCTCCCCGGAGGTATTTTCCTTCTTCATCTCCAAAGGTGGCTGGCTGGTAGACTCTCTGCTTCGTGGTGCTACAGCATTCTCTGCTCTCTCTGAATCTCTCATTCTTCAAAATGTTTCCTCTTTTATAGGACTTCAGAAGCTAATCAAGACCCACACAAATGGGTGGAGACATGCGTCTACCTAATCCATTTTTTTTAAAAGATATAGAATGTTAATATAGAGAAAAAAAAAGAAAGTAATAATGGTAGTAAAAAAAAAAAAGACAAACAACCAGACAGATAAAAAAAAACCCCAAAAAACAAAAACAAAAAACAAACAAACAAACAAAAACCTATAGCTCAGATGCAGCTTCATTCAGTGTTTTAACATGATTACTTTACAATTAGGTATTATTGTGCTGTCCATTTTTGAGTTTTTGTATCTAGTCCTGTTGCACAGTCTGTATCCCTTCAGCTCCAATTGCCCATTAACTTACCCTGTTTCTAACTCCTGCTGGACTCTGTTACCAATGACATATTCCAAGTTTATTCTCGAATGTCAGTTCACATCGGTGGAACCATACAGTATTTGTCCTTTAGTTTTTGGCTAGACTCACTCAGCATAATGTTCTCTAGGTCCATCCATGTTATTACATGCTTCATAAGTTTATGCTGTCTTAAAGCTGCATAATATTCCATCGTATGTATATACCACAGTTTGTTTAGCCACTCGTCTGTTGATGGACATTTTGGCTGTTTCCATCTCTTTGCAATTGTAAATAACGCTGCTATAAACATTGGTGTGCAAATGTCCGTTTGTGTCTTTGCCCTTAAGTCCTTTGAGTAGATTCCCAGCAATGGTATTGCTGGGTCGATGGCAATTCTATATTTAGCTTTTTGAGGAACTGCCAAACTGCCTTCCACAGAGGTTGCACCATTTGACATTTCCACCAACAGTGGATAAGTGTGCCTCTTTCTCCGCATCCTCTCCAGCACTTGTCATTTTCTGTTTTGTTGATAATGGCCATTCTGGTGGGTGTGAGATGATATCTCATTGTGGTTTTGATTTGCATTTCTCTAATGGCCAGGGACATTGAGCATCTCTTCATGTGCCTTTTGGCCATTTGTATTTCCTCTTCTGATAGGTGTCTGTTCAAGTCTTTTTCCCATTTTGTAATTGGGTTGGCTGTCTTTTTGTTGTTGAGTTGAACAATCTCTTTATAAATTCTGGATACTAGACCTTATCTGATATGTCATTTCCAAATATTGTCTCCCATTGTGTAGGCTGTCTTTCTACTTTCTTGATGAAGTTCTTTGATGCACAAAAGTGTTTAATTTTGAGGAGCTCCCATTTATTTATTTCCTTCTTCAGTGCTCTTGCTTTAGGTTTAAGGTCCATAAAACCACCTCCAATTGTAAGTTTCATAAGATATCTCCCAACATTTTCCTCTAACTGTTTTATGGTCTTAGACCTAATGTTTAGATCTTTGATCCATTTTGAGTTAACTTTTGTATAGGGTGTGAGATACGGGTCTTCTTTCATTCTTTTGCATATGGATATCCAGTTCTCTAGGCACCATTTATTGAAGAGACTGTTCTGTCCCAGGTAAGTTGGCTTGACTGCCTTATCAAAGATCAAATGTCCGTAGATGAGAGGGTCTATATCTGAGCACTCTATTCAATTCCTTTGGTCGATATATCTATCTTTATGCCAGTACCATGCTGTTTTGACCACTGTGGCTTCATAATATGCCTTAAAGTCAGGCAGCGTGAGACCTGCAGCTTCGCTTTTTTTCCTCAAGATGTTTTTAGCAATTCGGGGCAACCTGCCCTTCCAGATAAATTTGCTTATTGGTTTTTCTAATTCTGAAAAATAAGTTGTTCGGATTTTGATTGGTATTGCATTGAATCTGTAAATCAATTTAGGTAGGATTGACATCTTAACTATATTTAGTCTTCCAATCCATGAACACGGTATGCCCTTCCATCTATTTAGGTCTTCCGTGATTTCTTTTAGCAGTTTTTTGTAGTTTTCTTTATATAGGTTTTTTGTCTCTTTAGTTAAATTTATTCCTAGGTATTTTATTCTTTTAGTTGCAATTGTAAATGGGATTCGTTTCTTGATTTCCCCCTCAGCTTGTTCATTACTAGTGTATAGAAATGCTACAGATTTTTGAGTGTTGATCTTGTAACCTGCTACTTTGCTGTACTCATTTATTAGCTCTAGTAGTTTTGTTGTGGATTTTTCCGGGTTTTTGACGTATAGTATCATATCGTCTGCAAACAGTGATAGTTTTACTTCTTCCTTTCCAATTTTGATGCCTTGTATTTCTTTTTCTTGTCTAATTGCTCTGGCTAGAACCTCCAACACAATGTTGAATAATAGTGGTGATAGTGGACATCCTTGTCTTGTTCCTGATCTTAGGGGGAAAGTTTTCAATTTTTCCCCATTGAGGATGATATTAGCTGTGGGTTTTTCATATATTCCCTCTATCATTTTAAGGAAGTTCCCTTGTATTCTTATCTTTTGGAGTGTTTTCAACAGGAAAGGATGTTGAATCTTGTCAAATGCCTTCTCTGCATCAATTGAGATGATCGTGTGATTTTTCTGCTTTGATTTGTTGATATGGTGTATTACCTTAATTGATTTTCTTATGTTGAACCATCCTTGCATGCCTGGGATGAATCCTACTTGGTCATGATGTATAATTCTTTTAATGTGTTGTTGGATATGATTTGCTAGAATTTTATTGAGGATTTTGCATCTATATTCATTAGAGAGATTGGCCTGTAGTTTTCTTTTTTGTAATATCTTTGCCTGGTTTTGGTATGAGGGTGATGTTGGCTTCATAGAATGAATTAGGTAGTTTTCCCTCTGCTTCGATTTGTTTGAAGAGTTTGAGGAGAGTTGGTACTAGTTCTTTCTGGAATGTTTGTTAGAATTCACATGTGAAGCCGTCTGGTCCTGGACTTTTCTTTTTAGGAAGCTTTTGGATGACTAATTCAATTTCTTTACTTGTGATTGGTTTGTTGAGGTCATCTATGTCTTCTTGAGTCAAAGTTGGTTGTTCATGTCTTTCCAGGAACCCGTCCATTTCATCTAAATTGTTGTATTTATTAGTGTAAAGTTGTTCATAGTATCCTGTTATTACCTCCTTTATTTCTGTGAGGTCAGTAGTTATGTCTCCTCTTCCATTTCTGATCTTGTTTATTTGCATCCTCTCTCTTCTTCTTTTTGTCAGTCTTGATAAGGGCCCATCAATCTTATTGATTGTCTCACAGAACCAACTTCTGGTCTTATTGATTTTCTCTATTGTTTTCATGTTTTCAATTTCATTTATTTCTGCTCTGATCTTTGTTATTTCTTTCCTTTTGCTTGCTTTGGGATTAGTTTGCTGTTCTTTCTCCAGTTCTTCCAAATGGATAGTTAATTCCTGCATTTTTGCCTTTTCTTCTTTTCTGATATAGGCATTTAGGGCAATAAATTTCCCTCTTAGCGCACTGCCTTTGCTGCGTCCCATAAGTTTTGATATGTTGTGTTTTCATTTTCATTTGCCTCGAGGTATTTGCTAATTTCTCTAACAATTTCTTCTTTGACCCACTCGTTGTTTAGGAGTGTATTGTTGAGCCTCCATGTATTTGTGAATTTTCTGGCACTCCGCCTATTATTGATTTCCAACTTCATTCCTTTATGATCCGAGAAAGTGTTGTGTATGATTTCAATCTTTTTAAATTTGTTAAGACTTGCTTTGTGACCCAGCATATGGTCTATCTTTGAGAATGATCCATGAGCACTTGAGAAAAAGGTGTATCCTGCTGTTGTGGGATGTAATGTCCTATAAATGTCTGTTAAGTCTAGCTCCTTTATAGTAATATTCAGATTCTCTATTTCTTTATTGATCCTCTGTCTAGATGTTCTGTCCATTGATGAGAGTGGTGAATTGAAGTCTCCAACTATTATGGTATATGTGTCTATTTCCCTTTTCAGTGATTGCAGTGTATTCCTCACATATTTTGGAGCATTCTGGTTCGGTGCATAAATATTTATGATTGTTATGTCTGCTTGTTTAATTGTTCCTTTTATTAGTATATAGTGTCCTTCTTTGTCTCTTTTAACTGTTTTACATTTGAAGTCTAACTTGTTGGATATTAGTATAGCCACTCCTGCTCTTCTGGTTGTTATTTGCATGAAGTATCTTTTCCTAACCTTTCACTTTCAACCTATGTTTATCTTCAGGTCTAAGATGCGTTTCCTGTAGACAGCATATAGAAGGATCCTGATTTTTAATGCATTCTGCCAGTCTATGTCTTTTGATTGGGGAATTCAGTCCATTAATATTTAGTGTTATTACTGTTTGGATAATATTTTCCTCTAACATTTTGCCTTTTGTATTATATATATCATATCTGACTTTCCTTCTTTCTACACTCTTCTCCATACCTCTCTCTTCTGTCTTTTTGTATCTGACTCTAGTGCTCCCTTTAGTATTTCTTGCAGAGCTGGTCTCTTGGTCACAAATTCTCTCAGTGACTTTTTGTCTGAGAATGTTTTAATTTCTCCCTCATTTTTGAAGGACAATTTTGCTGGATATAGGAGTCTTGGTTGGCAGTTTTTCTCTTTTAGTAATTTAAATATATCATCCCACTGTCTTCTAGCCTCCATGGTTTCTGCTGAGAAATCTACACATAGTCTTATTGGGTTTCCCTTGTATGTGATGGATTGTTTTTCTCTTGCTGCTTTCAAGATCCTCTCTTTCTCTTTGACCTCTGACATTCTAACTAGTAAGTGTCTTGGAGAACGCCTATTTGGGTCTAATGTCTTTGGGGTGTGCTGCACTACTTGGATCTGTAATTTTAGGTCTTTCATAAGAGTTGGGAAATTTTCAGTGATAATTTCTTCCATTAGTTTTTCTCCTCCTTTTCCCTTCTCTTCTCATTCTGGGATGCCCACAACACGTATATTTGTGTGGTTCATATTGTCCTTGAGTTCTCTGATACCCTGTTCGAATTTTTCCATTCTTTTCCAGATAGTTTCTGTTTCTTTTTGGAATTCAGATGTTCCACCCTCCAAATCACTAATTCTATCTTCTGTCTCTTTAAATCTATCATTGTAGGTATCCATTGTTTTTTCCATCTTTTCTACTTTGTCCTTCACTTCCATAAGTTCTGTGATTTGTTTTTTCAGTTTTTCTATTTCTTCTTTTTGTTCAGCCCATGTCTTCTTCATGTCCTCCCTCAACTTATCAATTTCGTTTTTGAAGGGGTTTTCCATTTCTGTTCGTATATTCAGCATTAGTTGTCTCAGCTCCTGTATCTCATTTGAACTATTGTTTTGTTCCTTTGACTGGGCCATATTTTCAATTTTTTGAGCGTGATCCGTTATCTTCTGCTGGCGTCTGGGCATTTAGACAGATTTCCCTCGTTGTTGGGTCCAACAGTTTGGAAGATTTTTCTGTGAAATCTCTGGGTTCTGTTTTTCTTATCCTGCCCAGTAGGTGGCGCTCGTGGCATAACATTTGTCTGCGGGTCCCACCAGTAAAAGGTGCTGTGGGTCCTTTATCTTTGGAAAACTCTCACCGTCGGGGAGGTTCGCCAACCGAAGCTGCTTGGAAGAGTGCCAGCCGGCCCGGGGTCCGAACGCTGGGAGGGTCGCCGGCCGTCGCAGCCCGGGAGAGCGCCCGTCCGAATTTCCTAGTCGGCCCGGGGTGCCAAGCGTGGTGGGAGGGCGCCAGCCGCCCCGGCCCTGGAAAGTGCACTGTTCCCGGGGAGTCATGTGTTTGTAAGGGCCCCCCCCATCACCGTTCTCCGCGGCCTGGTGATTTCCGATCCAATTCTCTCAGTTGGTCCGGGGGGCCGTGCATGGTGTGAGTGCCAGCCACTGCGGTTTGAGGGGCCCACCTGTCCAATTCTCCCAGCCGGCCCGGGAAGGGGGAAGGGAGGGACTCCGGCCGCTTGCCGCCCCGCCTGGTGAAGCCCGCGCCCCTCGGCGATCTCACTGGAGTGGGATCTCTCAGCCAGTCAGCCGTTCCAGGATGGGGTACGCTGTCTTTTTGATCTCTGTCGTGGCTTTGGGAGCTGTTCTGTATCGTTTCTACTCCCCTAGTAGCTGTTCTGGAGGAGGAGCTAAAATCCGCACACCTTACTAAGCCGCCATCTTCCCTGGAAGTCCCTAATCCATTTTAACAACCACTCTTGATGATATCACATCTCCAGGGACATAATCTAATTACAGTTTCAAATATACAGTATTGAATAGGGATTAGAAGAAACGGCTGCCTTTACAAAATGGGATTAGGATTAAAACATGGTTTTTCTAGGGTACATACATCCTTTCAAACCAGCACACCATCACTCTCTTGGACAGCAGAATCATCCAATGAATACTTGCACCAGGACCCCTCCTCCTCACCTACCACTCACTCTTTTGTGCCCCAGCTGATCCTTAGCTCATGTTGTCCAGCCAGAGGCTATGAGCTTGCATTTCAACTGACCCCTGTAAAGTGTGTGACTCCTTCACATAATGTTGGGATATTTTGATCACCATGGCAATAAAATCATTAACCAAGAAATAACAAATTGAGCTGTAAAGGAACAAAAGCATTTATTGGGGTTTTAGAATTGCAATTTGGGGAGAATGGATTCAATGAATTCAAGTTGTATCCCCTCTTAGGGCTTCTAAGCAACAGTTTTCTTAAAGAAAAAGAAGATAACATAAGTTGTTTGTGAAAAAATATAATTGTTGGCTGTTTGAGGCTTTCCAAATGCCCTTCAAGTCAGAAAGTTAACTGATTTCTTTAACTTGTAGTTGTTTCATGGAGTCCGGATGTCCTCAGAAGCACTGTTGCATTTGGTTCTGTAGACCTCTGCAGTTTGTGAATCTGGATGAGACGTGCATAAGAGTAACTTCCTGAATGGCCTTCTCAGTCCATTTTAAGTCTCTTAGACATAACAACTCCATTTTGTTTTCTCCCTTTTTCCATTTCCCCTTTGCATGAAGATTTTTCTCTAAAGGCATCATTAATGAACATCCGGTAGTACTGCCCAGAGGCTCATCCCTGGAAGTCAAGTCCCACAGAGAAGGACGGTTGCAGGGTTTGGCTTAGAGAGGCCCCATACTTGTTTCTCAGGAGGGGATTCTTAGGCACTAGTCATAGTTAAGCTTAGCTTCATTTTAAGTTTCATAAGTAGAAACTTTAACATTAAGCATGTGACACATTAGCATGGCTTGGAAAGTAGTTGTGGCCATTATTTTAGAGATGATAATACAAATAAGAGACACCATAATTATTATAATAAGTAAAAAGGTAGCATGGTTTGAAATATGCTATGAATTTAATCACCTTAAGATATGTTTTAGCATTATTTTCAATGATGATATTCTAGAAAAAGCTTTAGTCACATAATCTGTTTCTCCTGTTATATCCTGCTAATAAGAAAGACATTTTCTTATTGAACTTATCCAAATAATTATATTTCCAAGATCATAAAAATAGTCAATAAGAGTTTCCAAATTATAGGGGATCAGGCAGGGAGAAAGAGGCATTTTATGAGTCATGGTTTAAGAAAAAGATAAAAATGATTGCTTGTATTTAATAAGTAAAACATTAAAACATTAGTAATGTTTAAAATAAAATTTATAATTCTTTTTTATCCACTTGCTCAGTTCTAAGTAATTAATTCTCATCCCACTCGATCTTGTGATAGCAACTCTATGAATTCACCAGCTCCCCATTCAATCTTTTTTTTTTGAAATTCTGAGTCAGTCCCGTGGTATGGTCTCAAAGTTCTTTAAGCAATGTCATTAGAAGCCAGTACCCCAGAGTACCTGCCACAATCCTTCCATAGGTCTCTGTGGCAATATTTTAAAATTGAAAATGAAACACTTTGCCTTGTCACTGATTGTAAATGTTTTTTAAACATTTTGAGAGTTTTATTGAATCAATTCATGAATTGGGAAGAGTGCAGTCACTCAGAGGCACAGAGGAGTTCCACTGAGCAAAGAGACCAGCAAATTTCTGCAGGTAGAATAAACAAGTACATTGGGAGAGAATTTTTAGGCTGTATTTAAATTTTGCCTTCTGAGTGAGCCCAGCATTAACAAGAAACACAATCTAGCTGAGCTTTTTTTTTATTTTGCTGAGGCAGGACATAGCACGAGCACCTCCACTTTGGGCCTACTAGATTTTTTTTTAATTTTTTTATTGTATAGTATAACATATATACAAAGCAAAGAAATAAAAAAGCAATAGTTTCTAAAGCAGTCTTCAACAACTATTTACAGGACAGATCCCAGATTTGTCATGAGCTACTATACAACCCTCTCAGATTTTTTCTTCTAGCTTCTCCAGAATGTACGAGGTTAGAGGGCTTAAATATTTTTTTATCATCATAATTGACATTTTCCCCTTCATTTTGTGGAAAATAACATATGCAAAAAGGTTATAAATTTCAAAACACAGCACCACAATTAATTGTGATACATATTTCAGAGTTTGACACAGGTTGCAATTTCACAATTTTAGGTTTTTACTTCTAGCTGCTCTAAGATACTGGAGACTAAAAGAAATAACAATATAATGATTCAGCATTCATATTTGTTTGTTAAATCCTATGTTTACTGTATAACTCCACCATCACCTTTAATCTTTCTGTCCCTCTGTATAGAGGTTGTCTGAGCTATGGCAATTCTAAATGTTTGACATTGGAAGGGTCTGTCAATAATATGGGGTAGGGAGATGGAACTATCTGATGTTCTGGAGAAGCTGGGCTAGATTTCAGGACTTATCTGGACCGTGAACCTATCTGGAGGTTGTAGGTTTCTGGAAAGTTACTCTAGTGCATGGAACCCTTGTGGAATCTTATATATTGCCCTAGATGTTCTTTAGGATTGGTTGGAATGGTCCTGGTTGGGAGTTGGCAGGTTATGATAGGTAGCAAGGTCTAACTGAAGCTTGTGTAAGAGCAACCTCCAGAGTAGCTTCTCAACTCCATTTGAACTCTCTCTGCCATTGATACTCTATTAATTACACTTCTCTTCCCCTTTTCGGTCAGGATGGATTTGTTGATCCCACGGTGCCTGGTCTGGATTCATCCCTGGGCGTCATCTCCCACTTCACCAGGGAGACTTTCACCCCTGGATGTCATATCCCACATAGGGGGGAGGGCAATGATTTCACTTGTAGAGTTGAGCTTAGAGAGACTGAGGCCACATCTGAGCAACATAAGAGGTCCTCCAGAGGTAACTCTCAGACATGTGTATTAGTTAGGGTTCTCTAGAGAAACAGCATCAACAGGGAACACTCACAAATATACAATTTATAAAAGTGTCTCACGTGACTGCGGGAACACAGGGTCCAAAATCCGCAGGGTAGGCTGTGAAGCTGACGATTCTGATGGGGGGTCTGGACAAACTCCACAGGAGAGGCTCGCCAGTCGAAGCAGGAAGAACCTGTCTCTTCTGAATCTTCTTTAAAAGACTTACAATGATTAGATAAAGCATCAATCATCGCAGAAGACACTCCCCATGGCTGATGACAAATGAAATCAGCTATGGATGCAGCTGACATGATCATGATTTAATTCTATGAAATGTCCTCATCACAAGAGACAGGCCAGCACTTGCCCAACCAGACAAACAGGTACCACCACTTGGCCAAGTTGACACATGAATCTGACCATGACAGCATGCCTATAGGTAGTCTAAGCTTCTCCGCTATCTACATAAGCTTCACAAGAGTAAGCCTCATGATCAAGGGCATGGCCTATTGATTTTGGTGTCCCTAAATTTTGACACAGTATCAGGGGATTCCCTAATGGTAAGGTTTAATAGTTCCATATTCTTTCTCCCATCCCTCAGGGGACTTTGCCAATACTTTTTGATTATCTGCTTAATATACTCTAGGATGGATCCAGGTATTACAATAGTCTATACAGGATTAAAGGACTTCTTTCTTATCCTGGGCTCCCTGTGTTTCAATTATGCAAATGAGCTATACAGATAGGGTGAATTAGATTATGCGCTACAGAAAATTTCAGTTCCAGACCAAATAAATCTTTCTTCCATTGGTCTCAAAGAGTATGTGTGGTTCTAAAATATAGACACTGTCTTCCTTACCCCTATGTTCTGAATTACTTTAACCCCAACATGTTCAACTTCATTCTTATATCTAAATATAGGTTATATATGTAAAACAGCCTCTGAAAATCCAGAAATAATAATCACTACCCTGGACTTAATGTTTCTGCTCTAAAAGCTTACAGTCTGAGCCCTTGTTTTCTTATTAGCATTTTCTAAAGGTCACTATTCCATTCTTGTTCTTTCGTTTCTGGTTTATTTTGTCTCACCAAATGTCCCACATGTTCATTCACGTCGTTGCATGCCTCACAACTTTGTTCCTTTTTGTAGCAGCACAACCTTCATTCATAAGTATACATCATCATTCACCAGTCTACTTCTCCATCAGTGATTGCAAGTGTTTTTAAGAACACGTTAGAATAAAAAAAAATCTGTGATTACAAGATTTAAAACATAAAAGAATGGGTATGGTTAACTTATTACTATTTTATAAAAGTGAAAGACCTAATGAGAGTCTATTAAAAAATAATGTATGTGTTCTAGTTTGCTAGCTGCCGGAATGCAACATACCAGAGACAGATTGGCTTTTAATAAAAGGGGATTTATTTTGTTAGTTCTTCAGAGGAAAGGCAGCTAACTTTCAACTGAGTTTCTTTCTGCTGGCCTTCTCTCCAGGCCTCTGGGTTCTAACAACTTTCCCCGGGGTGATTCCTTTCTGCATCTCCAAAGGCCTGGGCTGAGCTGTGAGTGCTGAGATGAGGTATGCTGAGCTGCTTGGGCTGTGCTACGTTGCGCTCTCTCATTTAAGCACCAGCCAATTAAGTCAAACATCATTCATTGCAGCAGGCATGCCTCCTAGCCAACTGCAGATGTAATGAGCAACAGATGAGGTTCACATGCCATTGGCTCAGGTCCACAGCAACAGAACTAGGTGCCTTTACCTGGCCAAGTTGACGACTGAATCTAACTACCACAGTATGTTTTATGACATGTACATATTTTTTAGAATAACTGTAATCATGCCTGATAACATTATACTGTTGTTTTGAATGAGGCAAATAATAGTAAGATATCTTATGGACAATCAGGACACTGACACATCTTTTGGAACTTTACATAATTTTTAGAATATACACATATTAGTACCATTTTATTTATATGAATTTAACTAAAAGAAGGTCAGAAAATTCTTTTTAATTTCACAAAAAGTTTATACTATTTATAATATATCAAACCCATTTCAGCACTTCTCTTCTTATAAGGTAAAAAATCGATTTTTTTAGAGGCCCTTCGGAAAATCCCAAAGACAGTTTGAAATTAAAAATACATTTAGCATTTGATTTGAGAAGGAACAATGTTAAAAGATGTCAGTAGGGTTGAACACTTGATTAAATAGGATCACAAGTCACTATGAAACAATACTTTCTTTTTCTTTAATTAAAGTGACAATAAAAGGTTTTAAAAGCAAATATGGGAGGGGAGGGCCACAGTGGCTCAGTGGCAGAGTTCTCCCCTGCCATGCTAGAGACCTGGGTTCGATTCCTGGTGCCTGCCCATGCAAAAAAAAAAAAAAAAAAAGTAAATATAGGCGATAACATGATGGTAAAAAGCTTTTTAGAAATAAAAGTGAAAAGGCTTTTTTTTAAACAATAAGGACATGATAAAGTTAACATAAAACACAAGTTGCTTTGAGAAAACAAACCTTGCCCCTTTTTAATTGATTATTCAGAAAAAGAAACCTTTACAACTTCTTACTAAGAACAGAGTGGTAATTCAAGAAAACTTTGACATTTTAACAGAAAGCAAGCAAAATTTTAGTTTTGCATTAATTTACTATTTGATACTGTCATGGTCAGTTTCATGTGTCAAATTGACCAGCAGGTGGTACCTGCTTGTTTGGTTGGGCAAGTGCTGGCCTCCTGTCTTTTGCTATGAGGACATTTCATAGAATTTAATCATGATCACGTTGGCTACATCCACAGTGATTCCATTTTTTTTCCAAGGGGAGTGTCTTCTTTAATGAGTGATGCTTAATCTAATCACTGAAAGCCTTTTAAGGAGGATTCAGAAGAGACAGGCTCTCTTCCTGCTTCAGCCAGTGAGCCTCTCCTGTAGAGTTCATCCAGACCCTCCATCAGAATCGTCGGCTTCACAGCCTGCCTTACAGATTTTGGACTCTATGTTCCCATGGTTACATGAGACACTTACAAATTTTATATTTATGAATACTTCCTGTTGATTCTGTTTCTCTAGAGAACCCTAACTAATACAACTTGGTACCAGGAGTGGGGTGCTGCTGCAGTTTGCAAATACCAAACATGTTGGAACAGTTTTTTAAATGGATAAGAAGATTCTGGAAGAGTTGAGGAGCTTGATAGAGAAGTTGTAGAATGCTTTGAAGAGACTCTTGGTAGAAATGTGGACTCTAAAGACACTTCTGAGAAGAAATAGATAGAAATGAGGTATGTGTTATGATAGACTGGAAGGAAGATGAGCCTTGTTTTAAAATGGCAGATGAACTGGCAAAATTGATGAGTGGCTTTGGCTGGAAGGTTGATTTTAAAAGCCAGGAACTTGTATATTTAGCAGAAGAGATCTCCAAATTAAATGTCGAAAGTGCAGCCTGGTTTCTCCTTGCAGGTTATAGTGAAATGCAACAGGAAAGAGATAAGCTGAAAAATTGAACTCTTGGGTACAAAGAAAACAGAAATTGATGTTCTGGAAAATTCTGGGCTTCCAGGAAGGGAGACCCCAGAGAATAGCGCCCTACATGAAGATTTGGCCAAATGTGGAACCAGCCAGCCATTTCAAAGAAAGCCAGGATTGGATATGGAGTTATCCAGGAAGGATTTGTGGAAACTCCTTATGTCTGATGGATATGATCCAAGACTATTGCATAGAAAGCCAACAAGAGTGCTGTGGGACCTGTATAAACAGAGCTGCTGCCATAGACTGGGGGTTCAGAGAAGGGACACATTGGAGGAAAAATACCTTCAGAGGCAAAACCATGGAGGCTGAGGTCTGGAGTCAAGAAGCCTCGGGCCAGAGGAGCGGACACCCATCGCTCCCTATGGAAATGGGTATTTGTATCCTATGAATGTTACTCCTTTGTATGTTGGCAGCAAATAACTTGCTTTGAGTTTTTATAGGTCCAGAGTCAGAGGATAATTTTGTCTTAGAACAGACCATGCCTGTAACTGACTTTGATGAGATTTTATACTGTTTCTAACTTTGTATAGTATTTGTATTGCTACTGAAATGGTTTAAAGTTTTCTGACATTGTGATGGAATTAATGTACTTTGTATATGGGAAAAACGTGTCTTTTTAGGGCCCAGGAGGTGGAATGCACTGGTTTGAAAGGATGTATGTACCCTAAAAAAGCCACATTTTAATCCTAATCCCATTTTGTAAAGGCAGCCATTATTTCTAATCCTTATTCAGTATTGTATGTTTGAAACTGTGATTAGATTGTCTCCCTGGAGATGTGATTTGATCAAGAGTGGTTGTTAAACGGAATTAAGTGGAGGCGTGTCTCCTTGGGTGGGTCGCCATTAGTTTACTGGAATCCTATAACAGAGAAAACATTTTGGAGAAAGTGAGAGATTTGGAGAGAGCAGAGAATGCTGCAGCACCACGAAGCAGTGAGTCCATCAGCCAGCGCTTTGGAGATGAGGAAGGTTTATGCTTCCCGGGGAGCTTCATAAAACAGGAAGCCAGGAGAGAAAGCCAGCAAACTAGAACAGATACTAAGGCTCTTAAAAAGTTTATGGATAGATCCATCAAATCTTATTTAACTTTGCTAATTTTCTACAACTTTCCTCATTAATTTAGATTTTGTCCTACATTTCTTTTTTTCATTTTGTAACAATCAGTCATTTTATTATAGGATAAAACTACTCTCTTTTTCCTTAATGAAAACATATCCCTGAGTAGGTACCTGGGCATGACCCCCTCCGTCTTATCAGGGAGGGGGTGATGCTGAGATGGGGGAAGCAGCCACGGAAGCAGATCCCACTCTGTGGGCAACCTTGAAACTAACAAAGGAAAAGGAGTGACAGAGGAACTCCTTTTTGAGCTCTTCCACCAGGCCAGGCCAGTAATACAAGTAAAAATTCCAAAAGATTGGGATGGTCAACTAAAGCAGTTTGCATTTGTGAATTTCAAACTTGAAGGATCTGTTCCTTATGCAGTGAAGCTACTTAATGGAATTAAACTTTTTGAAAGGTCCATCAAGATTCAATGGAAATGAGGAAGTAACCATGTCTCACAGGATGTCAGTTTTTATACTCCCAGAAGCTCCTAGCAGCAGGTAGGAAAGGACTGTGGATAACATGACTCCATCAACACCGATAACTCCGAGATCTTTTTCTTCTCCAGGAAATTTTCAAAGACAAGCCACGATGAACGGTGCTTGGAGGCAGGTGTCATACGGTGGGAAATTCGGTTCTCCACATCTGGATCAATCAGGGTTTTCCCCAACAGTTCATTCACATAATCAAACTTACAACCAATCTCCAAGCTCCCAGGAGCACCAAGACACATCACCATTATAGGGCAAAGTCAGGTAGAATTCGCCTCCTTATCTAGCGGATGGACATTTTAGCTGTGCACAACAAACATTCCAGTTCATGGTTCTGACCATTATTTCAGAGGAAGCAGAGATGATTTCTATTATGAAGACAGAAATCATGATGGCTGGAGCCATGATTATGATAACAGAAGAGATAATGGTAGAAATGGAAAATGGTGCTCATCTCAACACTAACAAATATTTTTAAAAACATTTCCTTTTTATGGGGTCATTTTAGGCCCTTTTGGTTAGGTTGGCCTGGAACAGTTTTGTCGAAAAACTATACAAAGCAGCTTTACAAGTTGCCACATTTCTGTAAAAAATGTTTTTAAAACCTAGAGCTACGGTTTAATGTAGAAATAAGAATTGTGGCTCAAATTGTATTACATTATTAACTGTTCACCTCAGGGTTTTATGAAGAGGAAAGGGTTTTATGCCCAAAAAAAGTGCCACCATTCCCAAACATTTTAGATCCATTTAGGAAGGGGTGGTAGCGAATTGTATTGTTTGCTTGTATGACACAACAAATATTTTAATTATTTGTAGTTTTTTTGTATTGCAAGAAATTTCTTGTTAGATTTTGGTGTGTATAATAGAAAACACCTAAGTTGGTGGTGTTTTCTGATGGCTATCAGTATTCTGTTAATAAATTAGAAAACAACTTTTCAGTGTCTCATTTTACTAACATATTTAGGAAAGCTTATTAGTACAGTTTGGGGTTAAATTATATTGTTTAACTTCTTGGAGAATTGAAGTACATGTTCTGTGATTTTTTGGGGGGGTTTACCCTAATTGAACATACTAGTGTAAATTTAAATATATTATTGCTTCATGCTAAAATTTTAGAAGTTTTCATTAAATCATGTTTAAATACAACTGAAATCACTCAGGAATTTAAATGTCTTCAGATGTATATTTTTACATTAAAAAACAGTATTAGCATAAAAACACAGTATTCTTCCCCTTTTCGGGAAGAAGAAAATGTTTCAATGCAGTCAGATAAAATGGTAACATGTTTTATTGAAAATCTACTTTTTTGAGAAAAAGATTCATGAAGCCTTAAAAGTGCTGTTTCTGCCACTCAAATTTTTAAAGTTTAGTATTTTCAAAATTCTAAGATGTGGAGAAGGACACAATTTATTATGGAAATTGTACAGGTTGCTTTTCTGTAAGCATTCCTGATGTAAAAAATTTTTAATTAAATTTAACAAAACCTTTGTGTATCAAGATGATTCTGTCCCTTTCATTGTGAATTATAAACTTGTTCATAAAAATTCATTCCTTGAAAATTTTGTATCCTTTTTAATATTGACCCTGCATTTGTATTATGTTGCTTTTGAATATATTTAAAACATAAAAAACCATATCCCTATATACTTAAATTATCAAAATAATTTTGGAAACTCTCTTCAAGCTGATAACATTACAGAAAACAATTACCATCAAAATAAAGCTTGTCAGTATAATGACTCAATTTGGTTAAATATAAACTTACATATTTTTTCATTTAAATAGCAAGTAGATATAATTTTCACTTATTTGATCAGTAAACTTGTATATAATAAGGAAGAGCATTTCCGAAAATGCATGCCTTTTTAAAACTTAACATTGGTAACTCAGAAGATGTACTTGTTTTTGTTATTTAAGAATATGAAATTAGTATACAAATAAAGGATTTACAGCTTAAAATTTTCAACCATGAATTAGAAAAAAACATATTTAAAAACACAGAAAGATGAAACACAGATATTTAACTCACTAGTTAATATAAAAGAGCTGACTTTTGTTTTTGCCCCACTTTATTACTTTTTTAAATTTCTAATTAAGGATTTTATTTTCTGTTTTTGGTAAGGACATTATTTTAGAATTATATCTGTTAGAAGGTTTTGAATATTAATTAAAGAATGTGCTACTGGATTTGGGCTTCTAGGCTCTTGGCTATGAGGTGAGAAAAGATTCAAGGGCACAACCGATTAAGCAAGCAGGCAGAAAATTTATTTAGTACGTACATGAGAAGGATGTGCGGTGCCCTCGCGAAAGGAAAGACGCGTGCGATACTGTGGAATGCGTTTGTTTTTATAACTTTTCTGTTTCTTTTGTAATTTTTTACTAGTGATTTTATTGCTTTTCCCCTCTTCCTCCTTTCCTTAAAGCCTGGTCCTAGATAACTCCCTTAGGAACCCGTGCTGTTTACTGCCGCAGGAGGTTGTTTGCTGCTGGTTTCCTCAGAGAGCTCTTTCTCCTTGTCTCCTTGCAGCCTGACTGCTCCCTGGAATTTGCCCTTTACTCATTAGCCACCCATCACCCTAATTCTAACCCTGCTTCAAATCTATTCCTTCTTCTTTTCTTTTCTTTTTTTTTTTTTGATGGAGTCTGGAAATTTTTTTCTAATGCCCCTTTTCAAATGTCTAACCTTGTTTAAATTAAACCTTCTTTGTACCTACTGTAATTTTAAGCTATTTTTAGTTTAAAATATTTCTTTTTTAAGAAAACCCATGAGAAATCTATTTTAATTTGAGTTTTTTTTTTTTTTTTTTTTTATGAGCCCAGGGCTCGCTTATTTTTCTTTTAAAAACAGGCAATCTTGGGTGCACGGGTTGTTCAGTGGTAGAACGCTCGCCTTCTATGCTTGGAGACCTAGGTTCGATTCCTGGACTATGCACCCAAAAACAAAACAAACAAAAACAGACAATCTTCTTTCCAATGTCACTGTTGCTTGCAATATAGGTAACTATTGTTTTTACATTATTTCCCTTGGGGGTACTTCTGTTTTTGTATTGATTGTTATTACGAATGGCAACTGGTGACTATTTTATAATTTTTTCCACCCTTTGGAGTTGCTATAATTGTAGTTATGATTTTTTATTTTTAAAAATGTTTTATCCTGATTCAGAGTTTAAAAAATATTTATGTAATATAACGAGTTCTTTTAAAGGAGCAGCTTTTACTCAAAAGCTTGTGTTTTTTAACTAACTTCCCAAGAGTTAAATTTAAATCCATGGCAAATAATGAAGACTTTCAATGCATTAGCAAAAGATCAAAGACCTGAATGGAGCACTAAAGGTCTGAGACAATTGCTTCTTTTAATTCTAAACAGATTCATCTTTTTTTTAGTTTAGAAGTTTGGATTATTGGTCAATCAGGTTTTTGAGGCAATGCCTTCGGTATAGCTTATAATGAGTTCTTAGGAATTTTTTATTATTATTATTAGAGAAGATATAGATTTGCAGAAAATAGAGTTCCATATAGCACCCTCCTCACATTATTACCATTTGCAGTAATGTGGTCCTTTGTTACAGTTGATGAAAGAATATTATTGTAATTATACTTACAACTATTTCATGGTTTATGTTAGGGTGCCTTTAGCAATTTGGTAGTCTTTTTGTGGGAGTACTTCTACTTGCAATATTTGTAGGTTTCTTTATATAACTTTTTTTAGCTTTTTCCACTTAGCTTGATATCTATCATCTATCTATCTACCTATCTATCTCTCATCTATCTATCTATCTATCATCTATCTATCTATCTATCTATCTATCTATCTATCTATCTATCTATCTATCTATCTATCTATCTATCTATCTCTCCAATCTTACCTGGACTTCAAGCCATACGTACAAATTGAAAAAGGTCAGGCAATCTTGGATTATAAACTTCAATTAGAAGTCTAAATTCTTCATAATGTTTTAACGCTTGTTTTAGGATTGGGAAATTCCCTAACAGTAGCGCCGCCGAGCTTTGCTCTTGACCAGGGGCTAAAAATTCCCGAAGGCGCAATTCCGGCAGTCTCACCAACCGGTCCTACAGGGCATTTGTCAAATTTTCACAGTTAGGCAAAGAAGGATCGAGGGCAGCAGCAGGATCGGAAGCAGCAGACGGGGCAGCATCGTCGAGTCCAGTCTTTTCAGCCAGAGGGTTATTACGGCGAGATTCTTATTTATTTATTTATTCATCTATCTGTAAGGAATCCCTTAAAGAAGCAATTTTGGGACCAGATATTCTTTTGGCCGACTTGGCATACCAATTAAAGAATGCATTCAGGCCTGGGGCCCGCGGGGCCCTGACAGCCCCACCCCGCGCCCGGCCACCGACGACCACGACGAGGGCGCGGTTGGTGGCAGAGCAGCGGCCCCAGCGGTCCCTGAGCAGCGGCCACAGCGCGGGTCCGGAGCACCACGGACGGCAGCCAGGCGGAGAGGGGAGCGGCTCGGCGGGGTTCCTGGAGCCGCCTACTGCGCTCCCTCTGCCACCGCGCGGTTCATTCTGTCAGGATGGGTTGGCAGAACTCGACCCAGCCGCTACAATCAGAGAAGATGGCACGGCTGGAGGCGGGAACAAGGGCATTGGGCCAGTCGAGATATCAGAGGAAGAAATGGAAAGGGATGGTGTCTGGGCAGGAGTTTGAGGAAGAGGCGGATCACGGAGCAGCCATGGTGACAGCCACCACAGTTCCCCCTGGGAACCCGGCTTCAGAGAGCCACCAGCCCTCCCCAGGTTCCGCGTTGTCCTCCAGGTCTGTGGAGCTGAGTGCACTCAGCTTACAGGGAGCAGCACATGGCATGTCTGTGCCTCCACACTGTCAAAGTATATCATTCCCAGCTTTTCTGGCCGCTGGCCACTTCTGGCCCCACAACCTAGCAGCCTGGATACCCAGTCATACCTTCTCATTCACCAGCCAGTGTCAGTTTGAGGACCCGGAGCCATTGGACACGCCCATGTTGAGTGGACATGGGAAATGCTGTGACACAGGTAGAGCTGTTTTCGCTGCCTGGTGGACAAGCTGCTCTTTAGGCAAATTGCCTGGATCAAGAAACTGCCTTTCTTCTGCGAGCTCTCAATCAAGGATTGCACGTGCCTCCTGAGCTCAACACGGCAGGAATTAATCCTGCTGTCTTCCTTCACTGTTTACAACAAGCAGATCTTTGGGAAACTGGCTGATGTCACTGCCAAGGACTCACCCTCTGATGAAGGATTACACAGATTTAGTGATGATGGGATGGAGGTAATTGAGGGGCTCATCTACCTTTATTACAAGTTCCATCACCTAAAGGTCAGCCATGAGGTATACGCTTGCATAAGAGCAATTAACTTCCTAAATCAAGCTGTCAGGAGTCTGACCAGTGCCTCACAGCTGGAACAATTGAATAAGCGATATTGGTACATTTACCAGGATTTCACTGAATATAAATATACACGTCAGCCAAACCGCTTTCCTTATCTCATGATGTGCTTGCCTGAGATTCTATATATTGCAGGAAAGATGGTGAACATGCCCCGGGAACAGCTGCCCCTCCTTTCTAAGGTGGTGCTGCATTCCTGCAAGACAAATGTGGGCAAGGAATGACCTGTTCCCAGTGCTCCTTCTCAGGCCATCCACAGCGCCTTGGGTGGGCAGCACGGGCTCCAGAGGAAAGAGCCAGAGAGACCAATATGGAGGCTGGGGAACACCGTTTCCAGCAAGAATTCCATAGCAAGAAGAATTTTTGTTTGTCTGTTTTTTAATCTCATTTTAAAAATATATTTCATGACAGAGTTGAATGTATGGCCTTCGAATGATGCACATGCTTTTATGTGAATGCAGCCGATGCATTTCCTTGCAGTTTGCAGAATGTGAAGATGTTCAATGTTCCAGAGTTGTCATTGTTTAGAGATAGTTCTTTTGTATTTTGAGGGAGAGGGTGAGATGGGACTGAGATGACTATTTCCATAATGTTGACAAAGACGAACCTCAATGGAAAAGGAAGAAGGTGAGCATTCCTACTTTTTCTACATTTTCTCAGCAGACCTCATGCATTTGTCTGTCAGAGAGCAAACTGCCTTTTTCTAGCCACAGAATTGCCATGGGAAAGAGTACACTGTAGAAATGCGAAGGGGTTGTTAAGGTTTGCCTTGAAGTGGGCAAGACATTGTGAATAGGGCAGGACATGAGGATTTGGCCACCTCTTTTCTTTGAAAAGCATGGAGGTTCACAGAATGGGGCATAGTGACCAAACCTAAGTCAGGGATCCTTCCGCCAAGCAATTCCTCGGGGTAGAAGGGTTTCTGTTCTCACACCCTGCTTCCCTCGCGCAGCCCATCCACCCCACACCCCACCTCTAACAGTCTCTGCCACTGCCAACTTTTATTCCGGGCAAAAATCCTTGGGTCTTTTCTAGCAGCTCCCTTAAGGCTCACAGCTACCTAATGTCCTTACCCGAAATAACTAAGGTCTGCCTTCCTCAGAGTCCTCACCTGTCCCTTATAAATTTGACTTACTGTTGTCCCTTTGAAACACCAACTGAGCAAATGCTATGCTCTGAATCATAGTGCCTACTACTAATTTATTCTCCTTTCACCTTGCTTTCTTCAAAGGGTGGTGGGATAAAGGCCAGAATGCTGAAAGAATAAACATTCCTCCCTTGGAATCCCCTGCTCCTTCCCCTACCCCATCCCATCCCACCCACCCCTAGGACTGAATCAAAAAACTACAATCTTTTTTAAGCATCAAGAAGGACCATTCACCTACCTGCTGACCAGAAATGTTGCCCCTAAGTTCTATCGAAGTTCTAATTTCTCAAAATAAGACCAGGCTTCCAAAGGACCCACAGCAGAAAGTCCAAGGCACAGAGTGGCCCAGCTGCCCCTTACAGTTATCAGTGGCCAAGCAGACCAAGGCCCAGAGAACAGGAGCCAGAAGCACCTGGGAGGGAGGGGTGCTTTAAGCTACCTCGTTCTTCCAAGGACCTGGCTGCTACCTCTGCAGGTGTGGCCTACACTCCTTGTTCTTTCACTACCTGTGCCTCCCAGCCATGGGAAGTGTTCTTTCCCTCTTGGCTTTGGTCAGCAGCCACACCAGATATGTTTTGGTACCCTTTTAGGTGATATTACCTTCTCTGTCTTACTACAGCAATTTCCCTCACCTATTCCCAGGTATTTCCCTTAGCCATGCAACAGACAAACCACTTAGATGGGTGTCATGGTCAGGTTCATGTGTCAACTTGGCTAGGTGGTGGTACCCATTTATCTGGTTGGGCAAGTGCTGGCCTGTCTGTTGCTATGAGAACAATTTCATAGAATTATATCATGACCACATTGATGGCATCCACAGCTGATTATTTGTGATCAGCCAAGGGGAGTGTCTTCTGCAATGAGTGACACATAATCTAATCACTGGAAGGTTTTTAAGGAGGATTCAGAAGAGACGGTCTCTCTGCTTCAGCCAGTGAGCCTCTCCTGTGGAGTTTGTAGGCTTCACAGCCTGCCTTATGGATTTTGGACTCTGTGAGACGCTTTTATGAATTTTATATCTACAGATATTTCCTATTGATTCTGTTTCTCTAGAGAACCCTAGCTGATACAGCTTGGTACCGGGAGTGGTTCTTAAGAAACAGAATTTTAAAAATGGGGTTTTACAATTGGTTTTCTACTCTGACTAGACTCAGAGGCACTGAGGACTCTGATTCCCGTAATCAGAATGACACTGCCAGTCCATGGGTTGAGCTGGCAAAACAGATAGGCAAAATATCACCATTGAATTCTTCCAATGCTTTGCTTGTAGGAAGCTAGGCTCTGGGGGATAACGTTTTTGACACTTTTACAGAGTTTTATGGAAATAGGAGGTATAGAGATGTTGGCTGGTTGTTGTCAGATACACTGTATACATTAATGAGTGAAAGCGATGGGCTTAAGAGCTCTACAGAGCCCTGAAGAGCTCTGTAGTTGCCCTTCTCTGTAGGTGAGATATTACTGTAGGAACTGCTGTCACTGAGCTGGAATCCTTAAACACAATGGGGATGACAGGATCCCGAGTTGGCAGAAGCCAGGTGGCAGTAGTAGATCAACACAGACAAGGTGGGTGTGGCCACCATAATGGACAGCAGACTCAAAGCAGGAGTCAAAATAATCTGACTCACAGAGATTTGTGGCATTGGCTAGTAGATCATGGGGTAACTAGAAATATAATAGAAGGGCAGTCTACTAAATTTTTGTTTGGGCTGTATAAAAAAAGAGTTCTAGGTCAAGTGAACGGAATTCTAACCTGAATTACAAAAACACAGAGTCACGGCCCCTTAATCAATTTCCAGACTTGAGACAGTTCACAGACCCAAAGCCCCTCTCCCTTTGGGGGAGGACCCTGTTACACTGCCACAAATTTATGCTGTTAATCTTCCTCCAAGCCTTCCCCAAGGAGACCAACGGCCTCTTACCAGGGTAACTGTGCATTGGGGAAAAGGAAATGATCAGATATTTCAGGGATTATTAGACACTGGTTTAGAAGTGACATTAATTCCAGGGGACCCAAAACATCACTCTGGACCACCAGTCAGAGTGGGGGCTTTTGGGAGCCAGGTGGTTGATGGAGTTTTAGCACAGGTCTGTCTCACAGTGGGTCCAGAGGGTCCCTCGGCCCATTCTGTAGTTTTTTCCCCAGTTCCAGAATGCATAATTGGAATAGACATACTGAGCAACTGGCAGAATCCCCACATTGGCTCTCTAACTCATGGAGTGAGGGCTATTATGGTGGAAAAGGCCAAGTGGAAGCCACTGGAACTGCCCCTACCTAGTAAAATAATAAATCAGAAGCAATACTGGATTCCTGGAGGATTGCAGAGATTACTGCCACTCTTAAGGACTTGAAAGATGCAGGGGTGGTGATTCCCACCACATCCCCATTCAACTCTCCTATTTGGCCTGTGCAGAAATCAGATGGGTCTTGGAGGATGACAGTGGATTATCGTAAGCTCAACCAGGTGGTAACTCCAATTACATCTGCTGTTCTGGATGTGGTATCATTGCTTGAGCAAATCAATACATCCTCTGGTACCTGGTATGAAGCTATTGTTCTGGCAAACATTTTTTCTTAATAACTATTAGTAAGGACCACAAAAAAACAGTTGCTTTTGGCTGGCAAGATCAGCAATATACTTTCACTGTCCTACCTCAGGGGAATATCGACTCTCCAGCCCTATGTCATAATCTCCTCCTCAGGGACCTTGATCGTTTCTCCCTCCTGCAAGACATCACACTGGTCCATTATATTGGTGATATCATGTTGATTGGACCTAGTTAGCAAGAAGTAGCAACTACTCTAGACTTATTGGTAAAGCATTTTCGTGTCATTGCCAAAAGCCTTGCAGAATCTCTGAGCCAAGTGGCCATATGTTCCAAGCTGAAGCCTGACCTGTGGATTGCCTTTAATGTCTTCTGCACCCAGTCCTTTTAAGACTTGGGCTTTTTAAAAACAGAATAAAGTGAATGTGTTGCATTGCAAACTCAGGTATTATGAGGAGAAGGTAGGAGTGTAGTTAGCCACTTGGAGATATTAGGTCAGCCACTAGGTGTATTTGTGAATTTGGTTTGGAGGACACAGAGAAAGGTTGGAGGGGAGAGTTTAGTATGGTTTTTTTTTTTTTGCCTTTCTTCCCCTAATGTTTGGTTAACAGATAGCCTTTTTGCTATGGAAGAAGAAAAAAAGCTTCATGTATTGTCTCTAATTATGCTCTCTTCTGTCCTCTTTCTGATCCCCTGCCACCAACAGCACTCACTTTGAGCACTCACTATCTCCAGGGATAGGAGAATTTTCCACCATAGAAATATGACTTTGAAAGCTGTGTGAAAAAGGAGAGTCCTACCTCTTTGCACTGTGTTGAAACATACGAGCTTTTCCCTTTGAATGTTTTCTGAACCCAAAACAAGTTTGGAATCTTGGAACTTCACCTGTAACTCATGCTCTCTGGCTCCTTTACAGACTTTTGGAGTCTTTCACAAGGTTTGATGGTTGTCCTAGTTTGCTAGCTACTAAATACAATATACCGTATATATGGCTTTTAAAAAGGGGAATTTAATAAGTTGCTAGTTTACAGTTCTAAGGCTGAGAAAATGTCTCAATTAAAACAAGTCTATAGAAATGTCCAATTTAAGGCATCCAGGGAAAGATACCTTGATTCAAGAAGGCTAATGAAGTTCAGGGTTTCTCTCTCAAGTGGAAGGGCACATGGTGAACACAGAGTTTCTCTCTCATCTGGAAGGGCACATGGCAAACACAGTGTCATTTGCTAGCTTCTTCTCTTAGTTTCCTGTTTCATGAAGCTCCCAGGGAGGCATTTTCCTTCATCTCCAAAGGTCACTGGCTGGTGGACTCTGCTTCTTGTGGCTATGTCATTATGCTCTGCTCTCTCTGAATCTCTTTAATTCTCCAAAATGTTTCCTCTTTCATAAGACTCCAGAAACTAATCAAGACACACCCAAATGGGTGAAGACATGTCGTCACCTAATCCAGTTTAACAACCACTCTTGATTAATCACATCTCCAGGGAGATGATCTGATTACAGTTTCAAACATACAGTATTGAATAGGGACTATTCTGCCTTTATGAAATGGGATTTAGATTAAAACATGGCTTTTCTAGGGGACATACATCCTTTCGAGCCAGCACAATGGTCTTGCCTGTAGTCTGGAGAAAATCCTCAGAACCTGTTTCAAGCACCCCACCTATCTCAGAGGACATCCACCCTCTACCCCAGCCCATGAGTAAGGTGGATGAGCCTCCAGGGATAGAAGGCAGCAGGCAAGCACCTCTTCCACTCTGCTACCCAGGTACAGAGGAGGATGGAGAAAACTTAGGGGTGTCCATGGCATCACTGAAAGTCGCCCAGTTCACACTGACCTGCTTCTCACCTGCATCTCCTTCTCAGGGAGCCAAGTACCTGCCGTGGTCAGTGTCACCAAGGCCTTAAAATCCTGAGAACAGAGAGCTAGCTGCCTTTCTTTGCTACCCATTTCCTACATTTGTTTGTTCGTTCTCGATTTCCTGGGGAATGGGACAGACGGAGACAGACAGACAAACCTAGCATGGGCAACATCTAAACCATGTCCAAGGTTAGCCAAAGTAAAGTGAGCTCTGGCTTCCCAGTAGGGCAGGCAGTTGAACAGTGGTTCCAAGACTTTCGCTCTGGACCTCAGTCTATGTACTTTTTTCTCTGTTGCTTTCTAAAGCTTTGTAATTGTTTTAAGAAATCCAGCCTTTCAGAGTTGCCCTTTTATTACACTTTGAATTTTCTTTGTTGATTTTTCTAAAAGGGAAAAAATTCAAAAAACAAAACCAAAAAAACCCCACTACTCTTGCTTCCCCCTCAAATCCATGAGTCTCCCCACACTCCCTTCTGCCTTTGCAGTTTATCATTCCTCCTTTTTTCTCCACTTGAAACTTCTATGTCCAGTGTGTGATATAATGTTATCTGTGTCTCAGGATTAGAAATGTCAATCGCTCCACTAGGTGCTAGAAACTGGTTAGCCTTGAAGCCTCTAGGGCCACAGGTCAGGGATGTGTATTTAATTACAGCGTCCCCAGAAACCCACTCTATTGGCTGCCACAGGCCACAGCTTCTTTTCTGGGCTTGGGAGCTAGACCTGGTCTGTTTTCTTCAGCGGCAGGAGCCCCCTCCTCTGGCCACAAAGCCACTGGGACTTCCTTTCTGGCCAGACCTGGGCTGCCTTGAGACTTTAAGACTTCTAGCTATCCTGCATCATGAGCCATGGTGGCCCTGCCTCTACCAGCTCATAAGAAGCCTTGTTCCTCTACTCAGTCCAGTTCCTACTGGCCTCTTCAGGTCTGCAGCCCTAAATGGGCCATGGCCTGCTCAGGATTCCACTGTGGGTCTAAAAGGGAAGCTGTGAGGCAGCCCAGGTCTGGCCAGAAAGGAAGTCCCAGTGGCTTTGTGGCCAGAGGAGGGGGCTCCTGCCGCTGAAGAAAACAGACCAGGTCTAGCTCCCAAGCCCAGAAAAGAAGCTGTGGCCTGTGGCAGCCAATAGAGTGGGTTTCTGGGGACGCTGTAATTAAATACACATCCCTGACCTGTGGCCCTAGAGGCTTCAAGGCTAACCAGTTTCTAGCACCTAGTGGAGCGATTGACATTTCTAATCCTGAGACACAGATAACATTATATCACACACTGGACATAGAAGTTTCAAGTGGAGAAAAAAGGAGGAATGATAAACTGCAAAGGCAGAAGGGAGTGTGGGGAGACTCATGGATTTGAGGGGGAAGCAAGAGTAGTGGGGTTTTTTTGGTTTTGTTTTTTGAATTTTTTCCCTTTTAGAAAAATCAACAAAGAAAATTCAAAGTGTAATAAAAGGGCAACTCTGAAAGGCTGGATTTCTTAAAACAATTACAAAGCTTTAGAAAGCAACAGAGAAAAAAGTACATAGACTGAGGTCCAGAGCTTGCTGCAAGCCCAAGAAAAAAGTTTAGTTAAGGCTGGAGGCTAGTCTTCCAAATCCTGGCACCAGCCCTACCGGCCAAAAGATCATCTTTCTTCTTTTTTTCTTTTTTTTATTTTTTTACATGGGCAGGCACAGGGAATCAAACCCGGGTCCTTGGGCATGGCAGGCAAGCACTCTTACCTGCTGAGCCACCGTGGCCCGCCCTTTTTTTTTTTTTTTTTAATATGCTAGTCAACTTGACTGATTTTAAGATACTGCAATTTTTATACATTTTAATGATTTTTCAACATATTGCATCTGTTTGGCTTTGCAGCACCACAATTCATACACTACTGTACAAAATTACGAGCAAGACTGGAATGATGTATAATAGAAGGCACCATCATGCTTATTACATTACCAGAGAACAAAAATACAGCAAAGACAATTTTCACTGTAAACAGGTTAAAGAAAGAAAAAACAGGAGGAGGAGTGTGTTGAGAAGCCAGCCAGCCTTGTACTGAAGAGCGGCAGGTAGAAAAATCTTAGATATGGAATTACTAAATCTGGTCTAACACTCAAGACTATAGTACTTGAAGTTCTGAATTGTGTTATTTAGTTCATAACTAAATGATTTCCTTCTGGAATATACTTGTAGCCTTGTTAAGGTTTGTGCGTACACATGCTGGTCACAGCAAGCAGATAAAATGTCCTAGAAACACTACAGAGTTTTGAGTGTTGATCTTGTAACCTGCCACTTCACTGTACTAATTTATTAGCTCTAGTAGTTTTGCTGTGGATTTTTGGGGGTTTTCAAAATATAGTATCATATCATCTGCAAACAGTGAGAGTTTTATTTCTTCCTTTCCAATTTTGATGTATTTCTTTTTCTCGCTAATTACTCTGGCTAGAACTTCCAACACAATGTTGAATAACAGTCATGATAGTGGACATCCTTGTCTTGTTCCTGATCTTAGGGGAAAAGTTTTCTGCTTTTCCCCATTGAGGATGATGTTAGCTGAGGGTTTTTCACATATTCCCTTTATCATGTTGAGGAAGTTCCCTTCTATTCCTATCCTTTGAAGTGTTTTCAACAGGAAAGGATGTTGAATTTTGTCAAATGCCTTTTCTGCACCAATCGAGATGATCATGTGGTTTTTCTGCTTTTATTTGTGGATATGGTGTATTACATTAATTGATTTTCTTATGTTGAACCATCCTTGCATATCTGGGATGAATCCTCTTTGGTCATGGTCTACAATTCTTTTAATGTGCTGCTGGATTC
Organism: Tamandua tetradactyla; assembly: GCF_023851605.1. Classification (NCBI taxonomy): domain Eukaryota; kingdom Metazoa; phylum Chordata; class Mammalia; order Pilosa; family Myrmecophagidae; genus Tamandua; species Tamandua tetradactyla. Next base: position 31,487,730 of record NC_135333.1, read on the forward strand.
AATTTGCTAGAATTTTCTTGAAGATTTTTGCATCTATATTCATTAGAGAGATTGGTCTGTAGTTTTTTTTTGTAATATCTTTGTCTGGCTTTGATATGAGGGTGATGTTGGCTTTGTAGAATGAATTAGGTGGCGTTCCCTCCTCTTCAATTTTTTTGAAGAGTTTGAGCAGGATTGGTACTAATTCTTTCTAATATTTGGTAGAATTCACATGTGAAGCCATCTGGTCCTGGACTTTTCTTTTTGGGGAGCTTCTTAATGACTAATTCAATTTCTTTACTTGTGATTGGTTTGTTGAAGTCGTCTATTTCTTCTAGAGTCAATGTTGGTTGTTCATACCTTTCTAGAAAGTTGTCCATTTCATCTACATTGTCGTGTTTATTCGCATAAAGTTGTTCATGGTATCCTGTCATTACTTCCTTTATTTCTGTGGGGTCAGTGGTTATGTCTCCTTTTTCATTTCTGATTTTATTTATTTGCATCCTCTCTCTTCTTTTTTCAACCTCGCTAAGGGTCCATCAATCTTATTAATATTCTCATAGAACCAACCTCTGACTTTCTTGATTTTCTCAGTTGTTTTCATGTTCTCAATTTTATTTATTTCTGCTCTTATCTTCGTTATTTCTTTCCTTTTGCTTGCTTTGGGGTTAGTTTGCTGTTCTTTCTCTAGTTCTTCCAAATGGACAGTTAATTACTCAATTTTTGCCCTTTCTTCGTTTTTGATATAGGCATTTAGGGCAATAAATTTCCCTCTTAGCATGGCCTTTGCTGCATACCATAAATTTTGATGTGTTTTCATTTTCATTTGCCTCAAGATATTTACTGATTTCTTTTGTAATTTCTTCCTTGACCCACTGGCTGTTTAAGATGTGTTGTTGAACCTCCACATGTTTGTGAATTTTCTGGCACTCTGCTTATTATTGATTTCCAACTTCATTCTTTTATGATTTGAGAAAGTGTTTTGTATGATTTCAATCTTTTTTTTTTAATTTACTGAGACTTGCTTTGTGACCCAGCATATGGTCTATCCTTGAGAATGATCCATGAGCCCTGGAGAAAAAGGTGTATCCTGCTGTTGTGGGGTGCAATGTCCTACAAATGTCTGTGAAGTCTAGCTCATTTATTGTATTATTCAAATTCTCTGTTTCTTTATTGATCCTCTGTCTAGATGTTCTGTCCATTGATAAGAGTGGGGAATTGACGTCTCCAACTATTATGGTAGATGTGTCTCTTTCTCTTTTCAGTGCTTGCTTCATGTATTTTGGAGCATTCTGGCTCAGTGCATAAATATTTATGATTGTTATGTCTTCTTGTTGAACTGTTCCTTTTATTAATACATAGTGTCCTTCTTTGTCTCTTTTAACTGTTTTACATTTGAAGGTAATTTGTTGGATATTAGTATAGCTACTCCTGCTCTTTTCTGATTGTTGTTTGCATGAAATATATTTTCCCAACCTTCATTTTCAGCCTATGTTTATCCTTGGGTCTAAGATGTGTTTCCTGTAGACAGCATATAGATGGGTTCTGTTTTTCAATCCATTCTGCCAGTCCATGTCTTTTGATTGGGGAGTTTAATCCATTAACATTTAGTTTTATTACTGTACAACCATTACTTTCTTCTACCATTTTGCCTTTTGGATTTTATACGTCATATCTAATTTTTCTTCTTTTTACCTTTACTAATAGTCTTCATTTCTACGCTTTTCTCCACATCTCTCTCTTCTGTCTTTTTGTATCTACCTCTAGTGCTCCCTTTAGTATTTCTTGCAGAACTGGTGTCTTGGTCACAAATTCTCTCAGAAAATTTCAGTCTGAAAAAAAATTATTTTGGTCTGAAAATGCTTTAATTTCCCCCTCATTTTTGAAGGACAATTTTGCTGGATATAGAATTCTTGGTTGGCAGTTTCTCTTTTAGTGTCTTAAATATATCATCCCACTGTCTTCTCACCTCTATGGTATCTTCTGAGAAATATAGGCATAGTCTTATTGGGCTTCCCTTGTATGTGATGGATTGCTGTTTTCAAGATTCTCTCTTTCTCTTTGACATCTGACATTCTGATTAGTAAGTATCTTGGAGTACATCTATTTGGAGCTATTCTGTTTGGGGTATACTGCACTTCTTGGATCTGTAATTTTAAGTCTTTCATAAGAGTTGGGAAATTTTCAGTGATAATTTCCTCCATTAGTTTTTCTCCTCCTTTTCCCTTCTCTTCTCCTTCTCAGATACCCACAACACGTATATTCATGCGCTTCATGTTGTCATTCAATTCCCTTAGTCCCTGCTCATATTTTCCCTATATTTTCTTTTGTTTGTCAGATTTCAGATGTTCCCTCCTGTAGTTCACTAATCCTATCTTCTGCCTCTTGAAATGTGACATTGTAGGTTTTCATTGTTTATCTCTTCTACTGTGCCTTTCATTCCCATAAGTTCTGTGATTTATTTTTCAGACTTTCAATTTCTTCTTTTTGTTCATTCCTTGCCTTCTTTATATCCTCCCTCAATTCATTGATTTGATTTTGATGAGGTTCTCCATGTCTGTTCAAACATTCTGAATTAATTGTTTCAACTCCTGTATCTCATTTGAATTGCTGATCTGTTAATTTGACTGAGCCATATCTTCAATTTTCCTAGTGTGACTTTTTTTTTGCTGGCATCTAGGCATTTAATTACCTAATTAGTCTATTCTGGAGATTGATTTCACTTCTGTTATGTAGGATTTTCTTGCTGGATGACTTTGTTGTCTATCTGTTCTTTGACATTCAGTTCAGCTTATTCTGGACCATTAGCTTAGGTTTTCTTTAATAGAGCAGAATTTTTCAGTTGTTTTCTTGTTTCTTGCCTTGCCTTCATGGTGCCTTCCCCCCCCCCGCCCCCCTTAGAAGGGTCTACTTAGGTATTATAGACCCCAGCCAGATTTTCCCAGACCAAACTGGCCTCCTATCGGGAGGAAAGAGTCACCTGCATCAGTTTTCCCTGAGGGTGAGACTTAGCAGGTTGAAAGACTTTTCTGTGAAGTCTCTGGACTCTGTGTTTTTCCTATGCTGCCTCGTATGTGGTACTTGTCTGCCTGCGGGTCCCACCAGCATAAGGTGATGTGGTACCTTTAACTTTAGCAGACTCTTTCTGTGGGGGAGTAATGGAGACAGAGGAGAGGTTGTAGGCTGGCTTTAATCTCTTTAATTTTCCAAACCCTGGGGTCTGAATTCCTTGAGGGAGGAAATTCACCTGAGCTGGGCCACCCCTCTCCTGGGGGAGGTGCAGCCTCCAGACAAACTTTCAAACAAGCTTGTTTCTGCCTATGCCTGGGGCAGTTGCAGCCTGAGAAGCCCTGCCGCTGTATCCAAAGACAGTCAAGCCTTTGTAGAAACACAGCCACAAAAAAGAAAGGGAAAAATCCTTCTCAGAGCAGGACTCCCATCCCTCAGGTTTGCCAATCAAGAGCATAAGTTGGCATGTTGCTTTGTGTACCTTCAGATCCTATGTGCCCCTTCCTTTCTTTCAGGGACCAGACCCTTTCAAGTATTATGTGCTATCTGATCAAAAAAAACCTCTGTTTCTTTTTTTTCTTTTTCCATCAGCCCTGCCCTCTTGGCGCTGGGGCAAAAATCAGCAACCTCCGCTTTGACGAGGTTCAGCTGAGCTGGAGGCCTATTTTTAGTAGTCAGAATTTGTGAATTAATTCCACAATTGGAGCCTAGTTGTGCTCAGCCCCTGATGCTAGTAAAGTCTCTTTCCTTTCCCTCTGGGAAGCAGCCTGTGGGGGAGGGGTGCCAGCCACCACGGTTTGGGGAACTCACGGTTCTGGGGGGGCTCACAGCTGGTCCAGACAGGGGTACGCTGTGTGTCCGGTCACTGACATGGCCCCGGCAGTTCTGTACTGTTCCTGGTTATTTAGTGGCTGTCCTTTGAGGATGAAGTAAATCCCATACCTCGCTAAGTCACCATCCTGGCCCTCTCTTATAGTCATTCTTGTTAGGTTGGGGGAAAAGGGAAGGGCACTGCAGCTGGAGCTGTGGAGGCTGTGTCACCTCTCCGAACATGACTTCTGGAACTAATGAATCGCCCCTTCCAGAAGTCACCTGACCTCCATCCTTAAAAGTTGCCCGCGCCAAAGCCCACATGCGAACTCACCTCTCTCCATCTTGGGTTCGGTGAGCTCTGCCTGGGAGCACAGAAATAAACCCGCCCACTTTAAATTTCCTGTTCTACCTTCCTTCTTTCTCACCCTTTTGCCTCCTAAACCTTTCAATTCTTATCTTTGTCTTTTGGTGACCATTGTTTTCTTACTCTGTCTCATATTAGCTGATAATGTTGTTGAATTCAATTTTCCATGAAAAAAAGAAAACTACCTCTTGAATAACATCCTGGTTGATTCTTCTCTGAAGAATTCTGTAGGAAGAGAACATCGTAGCTCCTGTTCTGTTTAGATGTTTCTGTCTGGAAAGAAAGCCTGCTCACTCTGGTGTGTTGGTGCTTTTGTCTGCATCGCCATCCCAGGTCTGCGATAGGGTTTGTGACTACATTGTAATGTCTGGGCCATGTCTGGGGAGTCCTTCCCATCTGCCCAGCCAGGGACTAACCTCTCCGAAGAGGCCTCCATTTTCTCCTTGTGCACCATGGCACAGGGAACACCACCTCCCACAAACTCCACCCTCAGGGAATCTGGTGGCACATGCATCCACAAGCTTGCCCCTGGGCATCCCCGGGCTTGCCTCTACCCACAGTCCTGTGTGGAAATTGAGTAAATGGAATGTCTCTGAGCCCTTGTCTCCAAAGAGCCGGCCAAGGGCTGCCCCAGCCTGGCTCCATAAACCATGCATAAATAAATGATAGTTGGTGGGCTCTGCTGGCTACCCACACCCTCTGCTACCTACTTCCTACTCTCCCAGCTGGCAAAGGATGGGCCCTGTTCTTTGAATTGACCACCTGTGGAAATGTGACCAATTAGTGTGAAATGCAGGTTTAGAAGTGTTAGGTACTGTATTTGAATCAATAAATGTGAATCCTTAAAAAAAAATGCATTCTGCTGTTTTAGGGGGATTTTTAACTTGAATTACAATATCCACAAAGAAACTCTTTTAGTATGCCAAATTCAAATTTGTAATTTCTTTGGTTATGGCTTTGAGTTTAGTTTTAGTCCAAGGAGTGTAGGTGAACAGATTTCAGAGATGTTATGGGTTCCCATTCCACTATTTCAGATTTTTCCTTCTAGCTGCTCCAAAACACTGGAGGCTAGAAGAAATAGGTTTTTTTTTCTTTTTTTTGTGAAAAATAACATATATACAAAAAAGCAATGAATTCAAAGCATATCTCAACAATTAGTTGTAGAACAGATTTCAGAGTTTGGTATGGGTTACAATTTCACAATTTTAGGTTTTTACTTCTAGTTTCTTTAAGACATTGGAGACTGAAAGAAAATATCAATATAATGATTCAGCAATCATTGCTGAATTGCCAGGAGATGGAAACAGCCTAAATGTCCATCAACAGATGAGGCTAAACAAGCTATGGTATATATGAATGATGGAATATTATGCAGCTGTAAGACAGAATAAAGTTTTGAAGTATGTAACAACATCAATGGACCATGAAAACATTATTCTGAGTGAGATTAGCCAGAAACAAAGGACAAATACTGTATGGCCTCACTGATATGAACTAACATTAATGAGTGAGTTTAGAGAATTTCAGCTAAGTACAGAGGCCATCAAGAGATGGAAATAGAGTAGATTTGGGGTAATTGGAGCTGAAGGGATACAGATTGTGCAACAGGACTGATTGTAAAAATTCAGAAATGTATAGCACTATATTACTTAACTGTAATACAATAATGTTAGAACACTGAATGAAGCTGAATGTGAGAATGATAGAGGGAAGAGGACTGGGGGCACAAATGAAATCAGAAGGAAAGATAGAGGATAAAGATTGAGATAGTATAATTTAGGAATGCCTAGAGTGTACAATGATAGTGAATAAATGTACAAATTAAGAAATGTTTTTTGTATGAGGAAGAACAAAAGAATGTCAGTATTGTAGGGTGTTGAAAACAGATGGTAATTCATATTTTAAAACTTTAATTTATGTATAACATTAAAGCAAAAAAAGTTTATTTGGTACAAAATTTATAATTTGACTAGTGCATTTCCTAATATACTTATGTGGATAACTTAATTGAACACCAAAAGTGCATGGAACCTTAAGTAGGGCACGAGATTTTGTATGATTGTCCAGAGTGATGCCCTGATAAATCCCAGAGTGATTTGAAAGGTGAATAAAAAAATATTTGTGAAGTCTCCTTGGATAAATGGTGAGAAAGGGGGAAAATTCATCTTCCCCATGTGGAGAATTCCTGATATTCTCACAAGCAGTGGGGACAACCAAAGCAATAGGCCGAGCCCTCAATCTTGGGGTTTGTTCATATGAAACTTATCCCCACAAAGGATAGGCTAAACCTACTTAAAATTAGGCCTAAGAGTCACCCCCAGAAAACCTCTTTTGTTGCTCAGATGTGGCCTCTCTCTCTTAGCCAACACAACAAGTAAACTCACTGCCCTCCCCCTCTCTACATGGGACATGACTCCCAGGGGTGTGGACCTTCCTGGCAACGTGGGACAGAAATCCTAGAATGAGCTGGGACTCAGCACCAAGGAATTGAGAAAACCTTCTTGACCGAAAGGAGGAAGAGTGAAATGAGACAAAATAAAGTGTCAATGGCTGAGAGATTCCAAACAGAGTCGAAGGTTATCCTGGAGTTTATTCTTACACATTATATAGATATCACCTTTTTAGTTAAGGTGCATTGGAGAGGCTGGAGGGAAGTGCCTGAAAATGTAGAGCTGTGTTGCAGTAGCCATGTTTCTTGAAGATGATTACATAATGATATGGCTTTCGCAATGTGACTGTGTGATTGTGAAAACCTTGTGTCTGATGCTTCTTTTATCTACAGTATGGACAGATAAGTAAAACATATGAATTAAAAATAAATAATAAGTGAAACAAACATTAAAAGAAATTTAATAGATTGAAATGCTAGTGATCAATGAAAAGGGAGTGACAAGAAGTATAGAAAAAATAGGGGAAACAAAGGCTAAAATATATTGGATACCTGGAAATACTGGCAATCAGTGAGAGGGAAGGGTAAGGAGTATGGTATGTATGAGTTTTTTCTTTTTTCTTTTTCTGAATTGATGCAAATGTTCTAAGAAATGATCATGGTGGTGAATAAACAACTATGTGATGATATTGTGAGTTATTTATTATATACCAAGAATGGAATGATCATAAGAATGTTCGTGTTTGTATGTTGTTATGTTTTTAAAAAATAAAAATAAAAAAGCCAATCCATTTCTGGTATATTGCATTCCGGCAGCTAGCAAACTAGAACAGTTGTTGGATTCGATTTGCTAATATTTTGTTGAAAATTTTTGCATCTATATTCATTAGGTAGATTGGCTTGTAGTTTTCCTTCCTTATAGCATCTTTATGCTGTTTTGGTATTAAAATGATATTAACTTCATAGAATGAGTTAGGTAGAGTTCCTTGGGGTAGTCTGAAAGATGTATGTATCCTTGAAAAGCCATGTTTTAATCAAAATCCCATTTTGTAAAGGCAGAATAATCCCTATTCAATACTGTATGTAATTAGATCATCTCCCTGGAGATGTAACCCAATCAAGAGTGGTTGTTAAACTGGATTAGGGGAGATGTATCTCCACCCATTTGGGTGGGTCTTGATTGGTTTATTGGAGTCCTATAAAAGAGTAAACATCTTGGAGAATGGGAGATTCCGAGAGAGTAGAGAATGACATAGCCACAAGAAGCAGAGCCCATCAGGCAGCGACCTTTGGAAATGAAGAAGGAAAATGCCTCCTGGAGAGCTTTCTGAAGGGAAGCCAAGATAGAAAGCTAGCAGATGACGCCGTGTTCATCACATGCCTTTCCAGATGAGAGAGAAACCCTGACCCTGTTTGCCATGTGGCTTCTCACTTGAGAGAGAAATCCTGAACTTCATCAGCCTTCTTGAACCAAAGTATCTTTCCCTGGATGCCTTCGATTGGACATTTCTATAGACTTGTTTTAACTGGGACATGTTCTTGGCCTTAGAACTGTAAACTCATTAAATTCCCTTTTTAAAAGCCATTCTGTTTCTGGTATATTGCATTCTGGAAGCTAGCAAACTAGAACATTCCTTTTTCTTCAATTTTTTGGAAGTTTGAGCAGGATTGGTGTTAGTTCTTTCTAGAAAGTTTGATAAAATTCCCCTGTGAAGCCATCTAGCCTTGGTCTTTTCTTGGAAGGAAGATTTTTGTTGACTGAATCTTTTGTGATTGGTTTGTTGAGATCTTCTATTTCTTCCTGAGTCAGTGTAGCTTGTTTGTGTGTCTCCAGGAATTTGTCCATTTCATCAAGTTGACTAGTTTGTTGGCATATAGTTGTTCATACTATCCTTTTATGATTTCTTTTATTTCTTCAGGGTCTGTGGTAACACATCTCTTCTCATTTCGGATTTTGTTTATTTGCATCTTTTCTCTTTTTTTCTTTGTCAGCCTCATTAGTGACCCATCAATTTTATTGATTTTCTCAAAGAACCAACTTTTGACTTTCTTGATTCTTTCTATTGTCCTTTTGTTCTCCCAGTCATTTAACTCTGCCTTAATTTTTGCTATTTCTCTTCTATTTACTTTGGGGTTGGTTTGCTGTTCTTTCTCAAGTTCCTCCAGGTGAGCAGTTAAGTCCTCCATTTTTGCTCCTTCTTGTTTTTTTAAATATAGGCATTTAGGGCAATAAATTTCACTCTTGGCACAGCCTTTCCCACATCCCGTAAGTTCTCATGTGTTGTATTCTCATTTTCATTTGTCTCCAGATAGCTCCTGATTTCTCTATCAATTTCTTCTTTGACCCACTGGTTGTTTAAGATTGTGCTATTTAATCTCCATATATTTGTGAATGTTCTCATTTCTTTGTGGTTATTGAGATCCAGCTTCATTACATCGTGATCAGAGAAAGTGTTTTGAATAATTTCAATGTTTTAAAATGTATAAAGACCTGTTTTGTGCCCCAACATATGATCTATCCTGGAGAATGTTCCATGAGCACTAGAGAAGAATGCATATCCTTGTGTTTTGGTGTACAATGACCTATATATGTCTGTTAGGTCTAATTCATTTATCAAGTTGTTTAGCTTCTCTGTTTCCTTGTTGATCTTCTGTCTGGGTGTTCTATCTATAGAGGAGAGTGGTGTACTGAAGTCAACTACTATTACTGTTGAAACATCTATCACTCCCTTCAGTTTTGCCAATGTCTGTGTCATGTGCTTTGGAGCGCCTTGATTAAGAGCATAAACATTTATGATTGTTATATCTTCTTGGTGAATTGTCCCTGTAATTAATAGATAGTGTCCTTCTTTGTCTCTTATGCCGTCTTTACATTTAAAGTCTATTTTGTCCAATATTAGTATAGCTGCTGCTGTTTTCTTTTGGGTACAACTTGCATGGAAAATCTTTTTCCATCCTTTCACTTTCAATCTATTTGTATCCTTGTGTCTAAGATGAGTCACTTGTAAGCAGTATATAGCTGGATTATATTTCTTAATCCATTTTGCTGAACTGTGTCTTTTAATTGGTAAGTTTAGTCTGTTAACACACAAAGTTATCACCAAAAAGGCATTTCCTGAATCCACCATGTTATCTTTTTAAATTTTATTTGTCAGAAATATATATTCTTTTCCCTCTTTCTCTTTTTATCCTTTAAGTTACCCTTACAGGTACTCTTCAGTTCTGTGCCCTCCTCCAGACCTTCCTCTCTTTTTTTTTTTCTTCCAACTGACAGAACTCCCTTTGGTATTTCTTGTAAGGCCAGTCTCTTGTTGACAAATTCTTTCAGCATTTGTTTTCCTGTGAAAATTTTATCTCCCCCTCAGTTTTTTTTTTTAAAAGGAAAGACAGAGAGAAGGAAGGAAGGATAGAAGGAAGGAAGGAAGGAAGAAAGGGAAACATTTTTAAACATTTTCTTGTTTTTATTGTATTCTGTTTCTCCGTTTTTGTTACATGGGCTGGGGCCGGGAATCGAACCGAGGTCCTCCGGCATAGCAGGCAAGCACTTTGCCCGCTGAGCCACCGCGGCCCGCCCTCCCCCTCAGTTTTGAAGGATAATTTGGCTTAGTACAGAATTCTTGTCTGGAAGTCTTTCTCTTTCAGAATCTTGAATATATCATACCACTGCCTTCTCACCTCCATGGTGCTAGCTGAGTAGTCTGGACTTAGTCTTATGTGTGGTTTCCTTTGTATGTAGTAGATTGTTTTTCTCTTTCCACTTTCAGGATTTTCTGCTTCCCTTCAACATTTGACAGACTGATTAGTATGTGCCTTGGGGAAAGCCTATTTGGATTTATTCTGTTTGGAGTTTGTTGTGCTTTTTTGACTTGTATATTTATGTCTTTTATAAGGGTTAGGAAGTTTTTCCCCATTATATCCTCAACTACTCTTCCTAGCTCTTTACTCCTCTCTTCTCCTTCTGGGACACCAATGATTCTTATATTTGTGCACTGTGTTATGTCTGTCATTTCCCTGAGATCCAATTCAAAATTTTCCATCTCTTTTGCTATTCTGAATGTTTGAAGTCGGTTATCCTGTCCTCTATATCACTTATTCTTTCTTCTGTCTCTTCAGTTCTGGTGTTGTGTGTCTCTAGTATGTTTTTTATTTGGTCAACAGAGTCTTTAGTCTCTGTGATGTCTGCTATTGTTCCATTTATTCTTTTAAATTCCTCTGTATGCTCTTCTACTGTCTTCTTGATCTCCTTTATGTCATTAGTCATCCTACCTATTTTATTAAGTACAGTTGTATGGACATCTTTGATTAGTTGTTCCAATATCTGTGTCTCCTTTGGTGTTTTAATTTGGTCATTAGGCTGGGCTATATCTGACTGCATTGTGATATGCTTAGTGCTCTGTATCTTTCTCGCATGTAAATATCTTGACTGATTTACTTTGGGAGTTGATTTCCTTCAGTGTCTAAAGCCTTGTCTTTGCAGGATGGATGTGTAGCAGGGTACGAGGTGGAGCACTCAGTGTGGTGATTTGTTTCAGGACAGGTATGGGCGCAAGTTGGGGATGTTACGCTGATGCTTGTGAATATGGGTGCCCAGCGTCCAAGGAATATGTAGCTGTGAGGTGCATTGGTCTGGGGGGGTGTAGCCCTGGCATGTGCTGGTCTAGGGTGCAGGCCCCTTTGTGCCCATGTGCAAAGCTATGGCAGCGGGTCGGGGCCTTAAGTTTTCATGGGCTGGGGGTGGATGTGACCCGGCTATGCAGGTCAGCGCTTTCTCAGAGCTGGGAAATATAACTGAGGCCCGTGTGCATGGGCAGGTCTAGGAGTGCCATAAACTGGTGTTCCCAGAGCTGAGGGACATGAGTGGGGGCTGAGTGTACGCCTGGGTCTAGGAGTGTCGTCAACTGATGCGCAATGCTTGGGGTAGGGTGAGGCTGTGTGACACCATGAGTAGGGTGTGGGTATAGCCTGGGTATGGAGGTAAGTGCCCACAGCCTTTATGTGGTGGCGACAGCCTGCAGGGAGCAGGGGGTGAGGGGGTTATTCTCCGGAGGGATGCAGGAGAGGTGGGTTGGGCTGCATTTGGGGTGGGGGTGGGTACACGCACTGGGTTTGGTGGGGCAGGGGCACTTGGAGCATGGAGAGTGTGGGCGGGTGACGGTGTTCAGGTGCCTGGGGTGTGGGGTGGGTCGCGGGTTGTGGGGCTGAGCTGGTGAGGGCAGTGCATTTATGGAACAAGGCTTGGTTTACTCCCGAGTCCCCACTCCCTGTCTGTGCACTCCTGTGGGCTCCATGATTCTGCCTTAAGCTCCATTTTCTGCTTCTCAGCTTCTCAGCTTTTGCAACTAGGGCCGCCCTGCCTTGGGTCTTGTGCTGGTTTGAAAGGAAGTATGCCCCCTAGAAAAGCCATGTTTTGGTCAAAATCCCATTTCATAAGGGTAGAATGGGACTGTTCAATACTGTATGTTTGAAACTGTGATCAGATCATCTCCCTGAATGATGTGATTTAGTCAAAATGGTTGTTAAGGTGGATTAGGTTTGACATGTCTCCACCTATTTGGGTGGGTCCTGATTGGTTTACTGGAGTCCTATAAAAGAGGAAGCATTTTGGAGAATGGGAGATTCAGAGAGAGCAGAGAATGCTGCAGCACCACGAAGCAAAGAGTCCACCAGCCAGCGACCTTTGGAGATGAAGAAGGAAAACGCCTCCGGGGGAGCTTCATGAAACCGGAAGCCAGGAGAGAAAGCTAGCAGATGATGCCGTGTTTGCCATGTGCCCTTCCAGCCCAGAGAGAAGCCCTGACTGTGTTCGCCATGTGCCTTCTCACTTGAGAGAGAAACCTTGAACTTTCAGCCTTCTTGAACCAAGGTATCTTTCCCTGGATGGATGCCGTAGATGGGACATTTCTATAGACTTGTTTTAATTGGGACATTTTCTCGGCCTTAGAACTGTAAACTAGCAAATCATTAAATTCCCCCTTTTAAAAGCCATTCCGTTTCTGGTATATTGCATTCTGGCAGCTAGCAAACTAGAACAGGTCTCACCACCCGAACCACATTTCAGGAAACTCTGTATTGGGCAGAAAGTCACAAATCCAGAATTTTCTTCCTCAAACTTGCAACTTTCCTCTCGAGCAGGGAAAAGAAGCTAAGGAAGGGTCCCCAGCTTTGCCATAAGGTAAGGAAGATATAAATTGTTACAGTAACAATCTATAACAATACTCTCTCTGTTTCTGTGGAGCGTCCTGTCCATCGTAAGCATTATAGAAGTGTGATAGGAGTGTTTGCTGTTATCTAAAGCTGAAAATCTGCCCTTGGAGTCTCATATAAAAAAAGGAATCTCGTAAGACTTGGAAGGTCTTGAGAAATTGTTGCCAAGTCCCCTGAAAATAACCTTCAGAAAAAACACTCAGTTCTGATTCCTTGTCTTCCTTGATAATTTGTTGCCTAGAAACAGTGTTGCAACAGGCGCCCCAGGCTCAGTAAATCTTCCTCAGGTGGCTCCATCAGCTGCCAGGAGGATGCCCCGCCCTCTGCCCGTTCCCACCAGGCGGATGGGCATCAGTGGAAAGCCCCTCACTCTGCTCTCTGGCCTGAGGGTCTGGTCCTATGATTGATAGCAACGTGCCTTGAACACCTTTTCGGATGGTTGTTGGCCATGTGTGTTTTCTCTTCTCTGGAATGCCTGCTCGTGACTGGTGCCTGATTCTGGTATTTGGGGAGTCATTACAACACAAGGACAAATGTTCTTGCAAGTGTTTCCTTCCTGCCTCATTTCTTTCAATCTGCTTATAGTACTTTTTGTTGCACGGAAGTTTTTCATCTTTAGGCAATTAGAAATCATGGCTTTTGAATTTGGGTTTGGCGAGGGCACCTTTTATCACTCCAAGATTATAATAATATTCTTGTTTAACTTATTCAAATATTAAAATATACATGTGGTATCTAAATTAGTTTTTAATACTTAGAATTTAAGGACTCTGTTATCGGAATATGTAGATTTTTTCCTTGTTGCCTTAATTTAAAATTGGTTAATGAAACTTACTCAGCAAACACAGGCTTTACGGTGATTATATGGATACTTTATTTAAATATGCCTATGGTTATGCTAACTAAGATATCAATTGTTGGTGTTTCTAAGTATATTGTTTGTTTTCTTAAATAAAGAATTTGTTAAAAACATAAATAAATAAAATATACATGTGGGTGTGATGGTTTTTATTTTTTACATTTTGAGACTTTATTTTACTGGGAATTTATACCTGTAAATTGTGTGAGGTTGCAATTGTACTTAACTTTTTTGTTGAATAAGCTGTATACGAGGGCAGCAATTTTTATCTGTTTTGTTCACTGTACCCTCTATAGTCCCCTAGAACAGTGCAGGGTACATAGTAAATTCTCAAAATAATAATAATCTGCTGAAGAAATGGTCCATCCTCCATGGAGATGTGCTGGATTGTGGGCGTTAGCCCTCCTCAGGGCATCTACCGGTGGTCCTAAGTATTCCGCTTCCCCCAGGCCCATGATCCTGTGCTCAGGGACAGGTCCTCTGCGCTCCACCCCTCCCTGTTAAGGTGCCATGACTGCCTCTGCTCCTGGTGATCCCAAGAGATCGTCCTGGCCTCTGTCCTTGTGGGGCTGACATTCTGATGGGTTAAGTATATAAATGAATAAATCAGATGATGTTGAGCCATATCAGAGGTATGGCAGGGAGTGTATTTGTTATCTATTGCTGTGTAACAAATAACCCCCCAAACTTGATACCTTTGAGAAATATATTTCCTACAGTTTCTGTAACAACTTAGCTGGGAGATTCTGGCTCAAGGTCTCTTGGAAGGTTACAGTGATGTTGTCAGTTGAAACTGGAGCTGATTATAATGATATTCTTTCATCAATTGTTACAAAGGTATCATGCTAATATAAAATTTAATAATGGGGGTATAAGGGAAGTCTATTTTCTACATGATTTTTCTGTTAATCTACGTCTTCTCTAATAAAAAAAGGTTTTAAAATGATAGTAAAAGAAACAGCACATGAATAAACCATTTAAGTACAAGAATCAATGATAAAATTGCATACATATATATTTAATATGGATAGCCAATTGTACCAACACAATTAAATAAATTCTCACTCATTTCTCACTGATTTATAAAGTCAGATGTTTTATTCGACATATATATATATATATACTTATACACACTTATGCAACTTATGCATGATAATTGAAAATCTATACCACACCGTTCTGTGAAGGGAGAGATTTTTACGTTGGGAGATAATAAAACTTCGAAAATCTATACACATTAAGACACTAAATTATGACACAAGGAATAAATTAGAAGAAAAGATTGCAATGCATATAACTTAGAAAGAGATAAAACCCAGAAAATATGAAAAGAATTAGAAATTCCTATAGATGAGTAAGAAAAAAGACCAACAACCTTAATAGCAAAATGAGAAAAGGAAATGAACAGAAAATTCTAAAATTAGTAAAAATATAAAGGCCAGAAACAGATGAAAAGATGCTCAAACTCATTAGAAATCAGGGAAACATAAATTAAAACCTAAGTGAAATACCATTTCATATTCTGTGGATAAAAAAATAATTAGTAAGTTGAGCAGCGACAAGTATTGATGAGGGTGTGGGTGAATGACAACTCTTTTCATTCTGGTGAGCACATAAGTTGGCCTAAGTGTTTTTGAAAGCAATTTGGTCATACTCAGGAAAGGTGAAGATGCGTCTGACCCACATCTCAGCAACCCCCTTCTCTAGGTCCCTTCCCAAGAGGCACTCGCTCACAGGAGCATGAAGAAATCTACATGGATGATGGAAATAGCACATCCGTAAGCGTAGGAGAGTGGGAACAACCTATCTGGTCCCAATAAACACACCATCCTCTCTCCCTCTGATGGAAGTGCTACAGCAATTACAACGAAAGAACTCAATCTATATATAGAAGCATGGATGAATCCCAATAGCATAATTGCACAACAGATTGATACCACAATGTAAACTATAAAAACTCTAAGACATGACCATGTATTTCTATGCAGAGATACCTATGGAGGAAGTGAAACTAGGAAAACTTGGGTTGAGACGGTCAACATTAGTGTCAGGACATAGTTACCTGTGGAAGGGTAAGAGGGAGCAGGCACAGAGAGAAATGTATAAAATGACACATCTATGTCATTTCTATTTTTAGGAAAATAAATAGATTTCCAAAGCAAATATGGCAATAAGTTTACATACCTAAATTTTAGGGGTCAGCCCATGGTACCTTTTGTATCATTGTTTTGTGTTAGAAATTAAGGATGAACAAAAGATATCCTTCCAGAATCTGACCTCTGGAAATGTCTTCTTGGCCAGATGGGTGGAGCTGTAGACTCCATGGAAATCTTCCTGTTCCCATGAAGGCAGCCTTAGTCACTGGTCAGAGGATGCAATTCTATAGTCCAGAGAGGAGCAGGGTCTGGTCTCGGCATCATGTGCCCTGCAGGCATGTGCCCCAGCTCAGGCTGGGGCCCCTCACCCAGCTCACCACCCTGTTCCTGCTCCAGGGATGGAGGACGTGGCAAGAGCATCCTAGGCTCACTCTTGGGTGAGGGTTCTACTGAGATGCAGTTGAGCTTTCAGTTTCAGGATCCCAGAGGGGAGTGCAGGACATGGCCTGGATATGACAAGAGTCCCAGTGGCACCCAACTGCAGTGAAGCTCCACCCTTAAGATGTTACCAAGACTGCAAACATGTGGCATAAAGCAAGGAAGGACATGGCAGATCTTACTGAAGAATTCCTGGAGAAATGAAAGGGGAGAGTTATATTTCAGGGGAAAAAGTTTCCCCTCCCTTAGTCACCATGGACACCTCCCCCAACCCAGTTGGTCTTCTGGTCTACCCACAGTCTAGCCTCTGCATATATCTCTGTATCTTAGTTTTCTGCTGTGGAGATACTACACATTGGCTGACTTGAGCAACAGGGATTTATTGTCTCATGGTTTGGGAGACAAGAAACTCCAAATCAAGGTCTCGAAGGGTCATGCCTTCTCACTGAGTTTGTAGCATTCTAGCACTGGCTCCCCACCGAACTTGGGGCTCCCTGGCTGGCATCTCTGCCTCCGTTACATGCCCACCTGCCTCTCCTTGGCACTGCTCCTTTTGTTCCCACTGACATGGGATTTCTGCTGACTGACTGCATCTGAATTTCTTCTGCTTATGAGGCCACCAGCCATGTGGGTTAAGATGACCTTGATTCAATTCGGTCTCTACTAAATAAGATCTTCAAAGGTTCTATTCAGAAATGCATCCGCACCTTAATTAATAATAAAAGCTTCAAAGGTCCTATTTACAAATGGGCTTGCACCCACAGAACGGGGTTTGAACATGTCATTTGTGTTTGTGTGTGTGTGGCCGGCATGATTCAATCAACAACACTCTCCCACCCCACGTTTTCATCCTTCCCACCCTCTGCGCCCAGAAGGCCCCTCCAGTACGGCGTGGCTCTGGGCTTCCCCAGCCTGCACCCTGACTTCCTCCTTCTGTAAATGCTCAGTAATTGAGCCCCACCTGCCCCCTCCCCACCCCACCCCCAAACCCATTCCCAAATCTCAGGAAGTAGGAGGTGGTGGTAGGAAACCCAAAGACGCCCTCCAGCTGCTCTCCACTGGGGAATGCAGTGGGTGCCACCTCGTCTGCCCCGGGGCCTGGCCTTGGCTGGTGCTTCCTGCCCCATGTTTGCTTTGAGGCCTCACTCCCCATCACGAGGGTGCTTTCTCGGGAAGCCCCAAGTTCCTCGGCCCAGGGCTGAAATAAATGGCCAGAGGCTGGCCAGGGCCTCAGGGTAGGTGAATCCACCAGCTCCTGTCTGCACAGGCTTACCTGTCTCCCAACACCTCCACCACGTTCCCCCCTTCTCCCACCGCGGGTCCTTTCCCAGAACCGTACCTCTCTTGGTTCACTTTCCCAACTCCACCCCACTACCATGGCTCCCCACAAAGAGGCCCCAGACTCCAGGCAACGGGGGCAGATCTGACAAAAGTAAGAGAATGGCATCCGTGCATGTGGCCTGGGTGGGGGTCACCCTCAGGGGGTCCCACAGTTGGTACATAGGGCCTCTGACTTTCCATTCCTAATCAGGACCATATAAGCAACACTACCCAAAACCTCTCTGTTCTGCTGACAGTTCCTACATCAGACCTGGGAGTTACAGGAGTGGGGAGACTTGGTCTTACCTGGACCACAGGTGGGCTGTAGGTGTAGCACCAGTGCAGGCCCCACATAGGGGGAGCATGTACAGAAGCGGGAGCTGGAGAGGAGCTCATAGCATGGTCAGAGACTGAAGAGGCTGCCTGGGGACTGGCCACACTCACAGTTCCCTTCTCCCTGTTAGGCTGGCCCAGGCAGGGAGAAGGGCCCAGGCAGAGGGTGTGGGCTGCTCAGCCAGTGAGGGCCTGGGTCACGGTTCTCAGGGGCATTGTCATCCACAGAGCACAGGTGTAGGGTGGCTGAGCTGGGGGATGACACTCTATCTGCCCCCACCCCCACCCCAGGCAAGAGGATTTGCCCCTCACAGCCTTTGTTTTCTCACCTGTATCATGGCTGTTCTAGTTTGCTAGCTGCAGGAATGCAACACACCAGAGATGGATTGGCTTTTAATAAAAGGGGATTTATTTCAGTTCTTCAGAGGAAAGGCAGCTAACTTTCATCTGAGGTTCTTTCTTACGTGGGAAGGCACAGGGTGATCTCTGCTGGTCTTCTCTCCAGACCTCTGGGTTCCAACAGCTTTCCCCGGGGTGATTTCTTTCTGCATCTCCCAAGGCCTGGGCTGAGCTGCAAGTGCTGATGTGAGGTATGCTGAGCTGCTTGGGCTGTGCTATGTTGCGCTCTCTCATTTAAGCACCAGCCAATTAACTCAAACATCATTCATTGCAACAGGCACGCCTCTAAGCCTACTGCAGATGTAATGAACTAACAGATGAGGTTCACGTACCATTGGCTCATGTCCACAGCAACAGAACTAGGTGTCTTCACCTAGCCAAGTTGACAATTGAATCTAACTACCACAATGGCTATGAAAATGCCACAATCTCAAGGTTGTGTTTATAATTAAGTTGGGGACTTCCATAAATGCCCAGGTACACAATAGGTGCTTAAACAATGACTGCCCGTCTCCTGTGTGGAACCAAGATGGGAGTCTGGCTGCTGGTTCTCAAAGCAAGTCTCCCCAACCCAGCGCCCAGCCTTGGTCATATGCACAGCCCCAGGCTGGGCACCCTGCGGAAAAAGGGGTGGTCTAGTTGGCAATGAGCCCTCTGGCCCGCAGTCCTGTCCTGGGCTCAGACCTAAGGGGCAGACACCTGTGCGCTAAGGCCCTGTCTGCAAAGTTCAGACATTGGGAGCTCACCTTAGTGCCAAAAGCAGAACCCATGAAACTGCTCCTGGGATGTGTCCATCGTAAGGTCCCAAACACGTAGCTGATTGAAATCCCTTGGCTTTTGCCAGAGCAGAGCTGGTTGTCTGGGATATTTCCTCCGAGTCCATGTCTTTTTGAGCTCCGTGTGGGGTGGGTTCGTGTGTACGTCCCTGCTTCTGTGTTTCTGGCAGGGCAGGGTGTGGGCTGGATTGGCTGTTCGGAGGTCTGTGGATCACGCTGACAACACATAAGGCTCCCGAGTCCTTGGGGAGCACCCGCAGAAGGAGGCCCCCCATTCAGATGGGGAGAGCATCTGCAGCTTCAGAGCCAAGAGTCCGAGGAGTGTTGGAAGCCAGGGAGGCAAAGGCAGGGCCAAGCTCAGGTGTCCCCAGTTGTATCTTCCTGTGTCCTGAGCCTCCCTCCTCGGGGGCTCCCAGCGGGGTGAACTTGCCTTCTTCTCCCTGAGGGCTCCTCCTCTCCTCCCACCCTCTCTCTGGGTTCCCTCCCTGGGAACTGGCCCCAGGTGGGGTTCTGCTGAGGCCCCCAAATCTGACACTCCCCATCCACGGGCTGAAGCTTTCAGGGCCATGCTTGACCCTTCCTTCTCCTCCTCTGTGGTACTGTCCATTACTGGAGCCTCTTATTTCTTATTTAAAAGCTTTTCAGGTCCTCAGCCAAAATCTCACGGTCTCTAGTATACTCTACACAAGTCTTTGAGCACTGAGGTTCTCAGAATGCTCTGGCATGGAGGTCCAGCTGAGTTTCATTAAAAGGGGTTTCTATTTTCCTCACTGTACAAATTTACATAGTTCTGCAGAAAACATCCCAACTTCTGGTTTTATAGGGGAGTAAAGATGTTTCACTGCATCTTACAATGACATTATCACTGGGAGAAGAAAACTTAGCTTGCTTTGACTGTTTCTGACAGGTGCTCTGTCCCCAGTGGGGTCCGTCATCACCACAGCATGGAAAGGTGGTATCTGTGCATATTTCATGACATAGGAAAATGTCCATCGTCCATTGTGACAAGTGGGATATCAGGATACTAAATGGTGCCATTTGGGAAGTTCTTCAATAACTGATGAAATACTCTACTCCAATTATGTCATAAGCTCATGTGGGTGAAGGTTATACAATTGGCATGGATATGGTACAAATGGGCATTTTTTTTGAGAAAAGGTATTCTAAAGTTCCAAACTGCCCTTGCATTTTAGACACAAGTTTCAGTTATATGTCTGCAGCATTGATTTATAAGTTTCTTGATTTATCTTTCTTAATAATTGAACAGGTCCTCAGCCCTTACTCTGGCAGGTTCAAGTGGTGGGTGGCGGGCTGGGGTGGCATCAGAAGAGGCCTCTGCACTGGGGTTTTCTCCTCCTTTGTCCGCAGAGACCTGATGGGTCAGGGTGCATGCCTCATCACTTCACAAATGATCCTGGCGCCCATGGGTGGGAGACCTGCCTGTGCCAGATGGAGACTCCAGGGTCCCAGTGGACAAGGGTGAGGGCTTCCTGCCCAGAAGGGTGACCATCCAGAACTGCAGGGGCCAGGCCCACCCCTAATGCAGGGACATTTCTGGGTAGCAAGGTCTCACTGGGGCATGTGGTGTCCCGCCTGTGTCCCTCACCTTTGGCCCCACGCTGTTCTGTCCTGGAATTGGGATCTATTTTAAAGAAGCCTTTGCAATTAACTTTAAGCCACATATTGGCCACAAGTCTCAGTGTCCCTAGTTCCAGCACTACTGGCCTGGAGTCACTCCATGCCAAATCTCAACACACCCACCTCAATGTCACTGATGGTGGTTGGTATTGGCTGCAATAGGCAAAATGTGGTTCTCGGAACGCTTGCCCATGGGCCATCACACCACCAACCCCTTACCTCTAAATAGAAAATGAGGCATCCAAACAACTGTTTTCTGGGCTTACTCTTGGCAGACGAGAGGTTGAGGCAACAGAGAGAGGAGTGGCCATCCACAGAGGTGTCCTGGTGCAGAGGCACATTGTGGCTGTCAAGACGTTTGAGGAGGAGGCAGCACAGGGCTGGGCTGAGTCAAGGGGACTGGAGGAGGCAGGACGTTCTTCCCTGGCCCCGGCAGGCAGCCTTCTAGGGAGGAGACTGCGTGTCTGCTCGGCTCTGGCCAGGTGCTCCTGCCCCTCTGGTCCCCTTGGGCTAAATCTGGGCCCCGGATGACTTCTCTGCATTGAGTTTTCTCCTTGCATTGTTCGCAGACAGCTGGTGGGCAAGTAGGTTGTTTGTAACTTTACAAATGACCTTGGGTCATTGCATTGTCCTTGCAAGGGTGCAGGTCCCTACAATTGCCTTATCAGCTGCACTTAGCCCCAGGACGCCCACTTAGCCAGTTTTCAACCCATGATGCCCCATGACACACGTGACCATTGACCCTGCTTCATAGCAGTCGGTCTGACTTGTTCCTGGTCCCTGGTTGACAATCCTTCATGCTGCAGTCTGGGCAAATCCCCACACTTTCCATTAGCCACCGAAGGCCTCTCTTCCATGACCAGGCACCACTCACCCTGGGGGAGGGTCCAGCCAGGGCCCCTTGTCCACAGTTGCCCTGAGCAGTGAGCTCATTTGGGCAGAGTCCTCATCACCCTTGGGTTCAGCACAGGGTGAGGCATGGTATGGAAACTTGTAAAGTGCGTTTAGGGGAGCAGGGTGTGGGTGAGTAGTGGGCGAATGGGTAGACCACACCCAGTGCAATGGCATTTATTAGCTACAGTACATTTCTTATGGATTGATTGGAATTTTCTCTACATAGAATCATGTCATTGGTGAATAGAGACAGTTTTACTTTTTCCTTTCCTTTCAGATGTCTCTTCTTTCTCTTTTTTGCCTAGTTTCTCTGGCTAGATCTTCCAATACAATGTTCTGTAACAGAGGTGATGATAGGCATCCTTATGTTGCTCCTAATCTTAGGGGGAAAGATTTCAATATTTCACCTCTGAGTGTGATGCTGGCTGTAGATTTTTCACAAATTCGCTTTAGCATGTTAAAGATGTTCCCTTTTCTTCCTTGTTTTCTGAGTGTTTCAATCATGAAAGGACGTTGGATTTTGTTGAATGAATTTTCTGTATCAATTGAGATGACCATATATATTTTTCATGTTCATTCTATTAATATGGTTTACTTCTATTGATTTTCTTATGTTCCATTCCTGGAATAAGTCCTACTTGGTCATGATGTACAATCCTTCTAATGACTTTTCTATTCAATTTGCCAGCAGTTTGTTAATGATTTTTGCATCTATATTCCTAAGGGATCTTTGTCAACAATTTTTCTTGTGCTGTCTTTTTCTGGCTTGGGTATCAGGTAATATTGACCTCATGGAATGAGTTAGGAAGTGTTACTTTTTCTTCAGTTTTTTGAAAGAGTTTGAGAAGGGTTGGGATAAATTCTTCTTTAAATGTTTGAAGAATGTTTGACTCAGCAGTGAGCCATAGGTCTTGAACTTTTCTTTTTTCTTTTTTTTAAAAATTTTTTATTAATTAAAAAAAATTACAAGAAAGAAACAAAAACATTCCCAACACATACACTCAGCAATTCACAATATCATCACATAGTTGCATATTCATCATCATGATCATTTCTCAGAACATTTGCATCAATTCAGAAAAAGAAATAAAAAGACAACAGAAAAATAAAACAAAAACAGAAAAAAAAATTTTACATACCATACCCCTTACCCCTCCCTTTCATTGATCACTAGCATTTCAAACTAAATTTATTTTAACATTTGTTCCCCCTATTATTTATTTTTATTCCATATGTTCTACTCATCTGTTGACAAGGTAGATAAAAGGAGCATCAGACACAAGGTTTTCACAATCACACAGTCACATTGTGAAAGCTATATCATTATACAATCATCATCAAGAAACATGGCTACTGGAACACAGCTCTACATTTTCAGGCATTTCCCTCCAGCCTCTCCATTACATCTTGGTTAACAAGGTGATATCTACTTAATGCGTAAGAATAACCTCCAGGATAACCTCTCGACTGTGTTTGGGATCTCTCAGCCATTGACACTTTCTCTCATTTCACTCTTCCCCCTTTTGGTTGAGAAGGTTTTCTCAATCCCTTGATGCTGGGTCTCAGCTCATTCTAGAGTTTTTCTCAATCCCTTGATGCGGAATCTCAGCTCATTCTGGGATTTCTGTCCCACGTTGCCAGGAAGGTCCACACCCCTGGGAGTCATGTCCCACATAGACAGGGGGAGGGTGGTGAGTTTGCTTGCTGTGTTGGGTGGAGAGAGAGGCCGCATCTGAGCAACCAAAGAGGTTCTCTTGGGGGTGACTCTTAGGCCTAATTTTAAGTAGGCTTGACCTATCCCCTGTGGGGTTAAGTTTCATATGAACAAACCCCAAGACTGGGGGCTCAGCCTATAGCTTTGGTTGCCCACACTGCTTGTGAGAATATCAAGATTCAACTTGGGGAAGTTGAGTTTTCCCCCGTTCTCACCATTCCCCAAAGGGGACTTTGCAAATACTTTTCCACTCACAGATCAGATCACTCTGGAATTCATCAGGGCATCACCTGGACAAATCAACAAAATCACATGTCCTATACAAAGTTCCAGGTACTTAAGGTGTTCAACCAACTATCTACATAAGTTATATTAGGAGATGCACTAGTCAAAGTATGAATTTGTACCAAATAAACATTTTTTTGCTTTAGTCTCACACATAAGTTGAAATTTTAAAATATTAATTACTACCTATTTTCAGCACAAACTGCAGTAATGACATTCTTTTGTTCTTCCTCATGCAAAAACATTTTTAAATTTGTACATTTAGTCACTATCATTATACACTCTAGGCATTCCTAGATTATACCATCTCAATCTCTATTGTCTATCTTTCTTTGTGATTTCATTTATGCCCCAGCCCTCCTCCCTCTATCATTCTCATATGCAGCTTCATTCAGTGTTTTAACATAATTGTATTACAGTTAAGTAATATTGTGCTGTCTATCTCTGAGTTTTTATATTCAGTCCTGTTGCACAATCTGTATCCCTTCAGCTCCAATTACCCAATATCTTACCCT
The DNA here is from genome assembly GCF_023851605.1 of Tamandua tetradactyla. Lineage (NCBI taxonomy): Eukaryota > Metazoa > Chordata > Mammalia > Pilosa > Myrmecophagidae > Tamandua > Tamandua tetradactyla. The sequence continues at coordinate 31,511,755 of NC_135333.1, forward strand.
ATTTCTATCTCCTAATGGTCTCTGTTACCAATGAAAAATTCCAAGTTTATTCACTAATGTCAGTTCATATCAGTGAGACCATACAGTATTTGTCCTTTTGTTTCTGGCTAATCATACTCAGCATAATGTCCTTAAGGTCCATTCATGTTGTTACATACTTCATAACTTTATTCTGTCTTACAGCTGCATAATATTCCATCTTATGTATACGCCACAGTTTGTTTAGCCAACCGTCTGTTGATGGATATTTTGGCTGCTTCCATCTCTTGGTAATTGTTAATAATGCTGCTATAAACATTGGTGTGTAAATGTCCATTTGTGTCTTTGCTGTTGTGTCTTTTGAGTAGAGACAGCATATAGATGGGTCTTGTTTTTTAATCCATTCTGCCAAACTATGACTTTTGATTGGAGAATTTAATCCATTAACATTCAGTGTTATTACTGCATAGGTAGTACTTTCTTCCACTATTTTGACTTCTGAATTTTATATGTCATATCTAATTTTCCTTCTTTTGACCTTTACTCATAGTCTTCCTTTCTACACTCTTCTCCACATCTCTCTCTTCTGTCTTCATATCTGTCTCTAGTGTTCCCTTTAGTATTTCTTGCAGAGCCATTCACTTGGTCACAAATTCTCTCAGTGATTTTTTGTCTGAAAATGTTTTAATTTCTCCCTCATTTTTGAAGGAAAATTTTGCTGGATATAGAATTCTTGGTTGGAAGTTTTTCTCTTTTAATAATTTAAATATATTATCTCACTGTCTTCTCGCCTCCATGGTTTCTGCTGAGAGATCTGCACATAGTCTTATTGGGCTTCCCTTGTATGTGTTGGATTGCTTTTCTCTTGCTGCTTTCAAGATTCTCTCTTTCTCTTTGACCTCTAACAATCTGATTAGTAAATGTCTTGGAGTATGTCTATTTGGATCTATTCTCTTTGGTGTACGCTGCACTTCTTGGATCTGTAATTTTAAGTCTTTCATAAGAGTTGGGAAATTTTCAGTGATAATTTCCTCCATTAGTTTTTCTCCTTTTCCCTTCTCTTCTCCTTCTGGGACACCCACAACATGTATATTCGTGTGCTTCATATTGTCTTTCAATTCCTTGAGTCCCTGCTCATATTTTTCCATTTTTTCCCCTGTATTTTCTTTTTCTTGCTGGATTTCAGATGTTCCATCCTCCGGTTCACTAATCCTATGTTCTGTCCCTCGAAATCTACCATTGTAGGTTTCCATTGTTTTTTCATCTCTTCTACCTTGCCTTTCATTCCCATAAGTTCTGTGATTTGTTTTTTTCAGACTTTCAATTTCTTCTTTTTGTTCATTCTTTGCCTTCTTCATGTCCTCCCTCAATTCATTGATTTGGTTTTTGATGAGGTTTTCCATGTCTGTTCATATATTCTGAATTAATTGTTTCAGCTCCTATATGTCATTTGAATTGTGTTCCTTTGACTGGGCCATATCTTCAACTTTCCTAGTGTGATTTGTTATTTTTTGCTGGTGTCTAGGCATTTACCTTGATTACCTTGATTAGTTTATTCTGGAGATTGCTTTCACTTCTTTTACCTAGGGTTTTCTTGCTGGATGAATTTGTTGTCTATCTGTTCTTTGACATTCAGTTCAGCTTTATCTGGACCTCTAGCTTAAGTTTTGTTTAACAGAGGAGAATTTTTCAGTTCATGTTTTCTTGTCTCTTGCTCTGCTTGTATGGTGCCTTTCCCGCCCCCCACCCTCCACCCTTAGGAGGGTCTACTTAGATATTATAGACCCCAGCTGGATTTTCCCAGACCAAACTGTCCTCCTATCAGGAGGAAAGAGTCACCTGCGTCGGTTTTCCCTGAGGGTGAGACCCAGCAGGTTGAAAGACTTTCCTGTGAAGTCTCTGGACTCTGTTTTTCTTCTCCTGCCCAGTATGTGGCACTTGTCTGCCTGCAGGTCCCACCAGCATAAGATGATGTGGTACCTTTAACTTTGGCAGACGCTCCCTGCTGGGGGCATGGTGGAGACAGAGGAGAGGTTGTAGGCTGGTTTTAATGGCTTCAAATTACAAAGCCCTGGTGTCTGAATTCCTTGAGGGAGGGATTCCACCTGAGTTGGGCTTCATCCCTCCCCTGGGGAAGGCACAGGCTCCAGACAAGCCCCCAAAAGAGCTCACTTCTGCCTGTGCCTGGGGCAGTTGCAGCCTGAGAAGTCCTGCCACTATATCCAAAGGCAGTCAAGCCTTTGTAGAAACACAGACACAAAAACCTTTGTTTCCTTCTTTTTGTTTTCCCCTTTTTCTGTCAGCCCTGCCCCCTTGGCGCCAGGGCAAAAATGAGCAACCTCCACTTTGCCCAGGTTCACCTAAGCTGGGGGCCTCTTTTTAGTAGTCAGAATTTGTTAATTAATTCCACGATTGGCATATGATTGTGCTCAGTCCCTGCTGCTGGTAAAGTTCCTTTCCCTTCCCCTCTGGGGAGCAGCCTGTGGGGGAGGGGCGCTGACTGCCACAGCTTTGGGAACTCACGGTTTTGTGGGGTCTCGCAGCTGGTCCAGCTGGTCCAGACTAGGGTACGCTGTGTGTCTGGTCACTGACCTGGCCCCAGGAGTGTGTACTGTTTTTGGTTATTTAGTAGTTGTTCTGGAGGACGAACTAAAATGCGCATTGTTAAGCCGCCATCTTGACCCATCTCCTGAACTTTTCTTTGTTTGGAAGTTTTTGATTACTGATTCAATCTCTTGTTATAGGTCTGTTGAGATTTTCTATTTTTTCCTGAGTCAATTTAGGTAATTTGTGTGTTTCTTGGAATTTGTCAATTTCATTTCATTGTTCTAGTTTGCTAGCTGCAACACACTAGAGACAGATTGGCTTTTATTAAAAAGGGATTTATTTCATTAATTCTTCAGAAGGAATGCAGCTAACTTTCAACTGAGGTTCTTTCCTACATGGAAAGGCACAGGGTGATCTCTGCTGGCCTTCTCTCCAGGGTTCCAACAACTTTCCCCAGGGTGATTTCTTTCTGCATTTCCAAAGGCCTGGGCTGAGCTGTGAGTGCTGAGATGAGGTATGCTGAGCTGCTTGGGCTGTGCTATGTTGAGCTCTCTCATTTAAGCACCAGCCAATCAAATCAAACATCATTCATTACAGCAGGCATACCTCCTAGCTGACTGCAGATGTAATCAGCAACATGAGGGTCATATGCCAATGGCTCATGTCCACAGCAACAGAACAAGGTGCCTTCACCTGGCCAAGCTGACAACTGAATCTCACTGCCACAGTTGTCTAATTTGTTGGTATACAACTATTTATAGTATCCTCATAATTCTTCTTATTTTTGTGGGGTCAGTAGTAATGTCCCCATTTTCATTTCTGATTTTAGTTATTTGTGTCCTCTCTCTTTTTTCTTTGTCAATCTGGCCAAAAGTTTATTCCCAAGAACAAACTTTTGGTTTTGTTGATTCTCTATTGTTTATCTATTCTCTACTTCATTTATCTCTGATTTGATTTGCACTATTTCCTTCCTTCTGCTCTCTTTGGGCGTGGTACTCTATTTCCTAGTTTCTCTAGATGTGAGCTTATTTTATTGATTTGTGAGCTTCTTTTTTAAATGTAGCATTTAGAGTGGCAATTTTCCCTCTGAGCATTGCCCTCACTGAAGTATTTTTTCATTCTTCTCTAAGTGTTTTTAAAATCTCTTTTCTTTGACTCATTGGTTGTTTAAGAATGTATTATTTAAGTTTCATATGTTTGTAACTATTCCAGTTTTCTCCTGTTATTAATTTCTAGCTTCATTCCATTGTGGTCAGAGAATAGAATTTGTATTATTTTTATCTTTTTAAATTTATTGAGACTTGATTTGTGACATGACATATGGTCTATCCTGGAGAGTGACCCTTGTGCACTTGAGAAAAATGTATATTCTGCTGCTGCTGGAGGGTTCCATACATGTCAGTTAGTCTAATTGGTTGACTAATTGACAACACTTGAACAGTGTTGCTCAAGTCTTTTATTTCTTTATTGACTTTTTGTCTGGATGTTCTATATTATTGACAGTGTCATATTGAAGTCTCCAACTATTATTGTAGAACTGCCTTTTTCTCCCTTCAGTTCTGTCAATGTTTGCTTCATATGTTTTAGGGATTTGTTGTTATATGCATATAGGTTTATAATTGGTTATCTTCTTGTTGTATCGAATCTTTTATCAATACATTATTCCCTTCTTTGTTGCTTATAAATATTATTTACTTAAAGTCTATTATGTTTGACATTAGTATAGCCACCTTGGTTCTTTTTTTATTACTATTTTCATGAAATGTCTTTTCGCATCCTTGTACTTTCAACCTTCCTGTGTGTGTGCTTTTTTTTTTTAATCCAAAATGAGTCTCTTGTAAACAGTATATAGAGGGATCATGGGTCTTTATCAAATTTGCTGATTCTTGCCTTTTATTAGGAAAATGTAATCCATTTACATTTAAAGTAATAACTAATAAAAGACATACTTCTTACGTTTAGTTATGTGTTTCTGCATGTCTTTTTTTTTTCTTTAATTACTCCATTACTGGCTTTTTGGTATTTAGTTGATTTTTTTGTAATTTCCCATTTTAATTCCCTTCTTTCCTTTTTTCTATTTTTTAAAGTTATTTTATTTATTGTTGCTTTTTTATTAGAATTGATATCTTAAAGATATAACTTAGTTACTTTCTTATTACAATTAATACCTTAAAGATATAACCTAGTTTGAGCAATACCAAACACCAATACTACTTAATTCAGTAGTATGAAAATGCTGTTTTCCAATTAAAAAAAAATAAAACAAAATTTTAAAATGATTTGTTCCTATACATCTCTTTCTTCTTCCTTTATAATATTAGTTTCTCAATTAATTCTTTATACGCTGTGTGTCCATTAACATAGATTTTAATTTTTGTTTTACTCATTTATCTTTTGTGTTATATAGGTTAAAAGGAGTCACATACCAATTTATCCATGAAGTTGCTTTTACCAATGTTCTTTATTTCTTCTTATGGCTTCTAGTCCTTTTATTTCAGCCTGAAAGACTGAATTTCTCATGTTGTTGGTCTTCTGGTAAAGAACTCCTTCATATTTTATGTATCTGTAAATAACTTAGTATCTCCTTCATTCTTGAAAGACAGTTTTGTCAGATATAAAATTTTTGGTTGACAAGCTTTTTTTGCATACTTTAAATATGTCAACCCACTGCCTTCTGGCCTCCACAGTTTCTTTATTTTATTTTTAACATTTTTTAATTGTGAAAAATAACATATATACAAAAAAGCAACAAATTTCCAAGTACATTTTAACAAGTAGTTATACAACAGATTTTAAAGTTTGATATGGGTTACACTTCCACGATTTTTCATTTTTTCTTCTAGTTGCTCCAAGACACTGGAGACCAAAAGAAATATCAATATGTTGATTCAGCAGTCATATTCGTTTGTTAAATCCTATCTTCTGTTATACTCTTCTTTCTCTTTTTTTCTCTTTTTTTGAAAAATAACATATATGCAAAAAAGCAATAAATTTCAAATTACATCACAACACTTAGTTGTGGAACAGCTTTCAGAGTTTGGTTTGGCTTACAATTCCACAAGTTTGGGATTTACTTCTAGCCTCTTTAAGGTACTAGAAACTAAAAGAAATATCAATGTACCCATTCAGTACTCATACTCATTTGTTGAACCTGACCTTCTCTGTATGACCCCACCATCATCTTTGATTTTTCTCTCACTCCTTAGGAGTATTTGGGCTATGGGCTGTCAGTAATGTGGGATAGGGAGATGGAACTCATTGATGTTCTGGAAAGGCTGGAAACCTCTGCATTTCAAGACCTCTCTGGTCCAGGGACCCATCTGGAGGTGGTAGTTTTGAGAAACTTACCCTAGTGCATGGAAACTTTGTAGAATCTCATATAGTGCTCTAGGTGTTCTTTTAGGATTGGCAGGAATGGTTTTGGTTGGGGTTTGGCAAGTTATGATAATAGCAATATCCAACTGCAACTTGCATAAGAGTGACCTCCAGAGTAGCCTCTCAACTCTATTTGAACTCTTTTAGCCACTGATACCTTACTTGTTACACTTCTTCCCCCCCCCCCCACCCTTTTGATCAGGATGGCATTGTTGATCCCACAGTGTCAGGGGCAGACTCATCTCTGGGAGTCATCTCCCATGCTGCCAGGGAGACTTTCACCATTGGATGTCATGTCCCACATAGCGGGGAGGGCAATGGTGTCTCTTGCAGAGATGGGCTTAGAGACAGAGAGGCCACATCTGAGTCACAAAAGAGGACCTCCAGAAGTAACTCTTAGGCATGCCTATAGGTAGTCCAAGCTTCTCTGATACATACATAAGCTTCACAAGAACAAGCCTCAAGATCAAGGGCTTGGCCTATTGATTTGGGTGTCCCTAATGTTTGACACAGTCTCCAGAGTTTCCCTGCTGGTAAAGTTTAATAGTTTCATATTTTGTCTCCCATCCCTCAAGGGACTTCACGAATACTTTTAATTATCTACTTAATATACTCTGGGATGTATCCAGACATTAAATTAATTATTTAGGATTAAAAACCCTCATTCTTATTCTGGGCTCCCTGTGTTTGGATTGTTTAAATGATCTATCCAGACAAGTTGAGTTTGATTATGTGCTACTGAAAATTTAGGTTCTGGACAAAATAAACTTTTCTTCCTTTGGCCTCAAAGAGTAGTTGAATTTCTAAAATACAGGCGATGTCTTCCTTACCCTGTATTCTGAATTACCTTAATCCTGACGAGATCAGCTTTGTTCTTATCTCTAAATGCCAGGTTATACATATATAAAACAGCCCCTCAAAATCCAGAAACAATAATTAACACTCCAGATTAAATGTGATTACTTTAAGAGCTTACAGTCTAGACCCCGGTTTTCTTATTTTCTAAATGAGAGTATATAATATTTTCTCTTTTGTTTCTGGCTTATTTTGCCTCACCAAATGCCACACAGGTTTATTCACATCCTTGCATGTCTCACAACTTCATTCCATTTTGTAGCAGCACAATGTTCAATCATATGTATACCCCCTCATTCACCAATCTACTTCTCAGTCTACTTTTCAGCCACCTCCATCTGTTGGGTCTCATGTATAACATCAAAGTCAACAGTCCATCAATTTTAGATAATTTCATTGTTCCCAAGAGAAAGATAGCCAATAAACATAAACACACCCTCACCAAGTAGAAAATCCAAACCACCCCTAACTCTTGTCCCTTCCCCTATTATGTGCCCCAGATATTGCTGCAGTACTGCTGATGTTTTCTTGTTAAACATAGCCCATAGCATGCAATAGCATTTTCCCTCCTATACCCCATAACTATACACTCTTTGTACAAGATTCACACTTTTGCAGTAGTTCATGCAGGAATTTATTTATGTTTGTAGTGTTAATCAGAGGAACACATGAGTCTATAAAACCCCTTTCACTCATACTCACCTTCAATATGGCAATATTACTTATAGACCCACTAGTGAAACACCTTCACTTCCATCTATTTGCTTACAATTAAGTTCAATAAATTCAACCTTGTTAACTATCTGTTTACCCATCATTACCTTGTGTGTATCTCTAGATCCCCTATATTCTGTATTAATAAGCCTCAAATTTTACCTTTGCCATGGTCATAAAAGTGAAGTCACACAGTATCTATGCTTTTATGTCTGGCTTATTTCACTCAGCATTATGTCCTCAAGGTTCATCCATCTTGTCATGTGTTTCAGGGCAATATTTCATCTTACTGCTGCATAATATTCCATCATATGTATATATCATATATATATATATGTATTTTTTTTTTTTGCTGGTACAAAGCAGAGCCAGGACTGCAAACCTCAGCTTTCAAATCCCAGCCCCACGCTCTTTTTTTTTTTAAAAAGATATAGAATGCTAATATAGAGAAAAAAATAAAAGTAATAATAGTAAAAACAAAACAAAACAAAAACCTATAGCTCAGATGTAGCTTCATTCAGTGTTTTAACATGATTACTTTACAATTAGGTATTACTGTGCTGTCCATTTTTGAGTTTTTGTATCTAGTCCTGTTGCACAGTCTGTATCCCATCAGCTCCAATTACCCATTATCTAACCCTGTTTCTAACTCCTGCTGAACTCTGTTACCAATGACGTATTCCAAGTTTATTCTCGAATGTCGATTCACATCATTGGGACCATACAGTATTTGTCTTTTAGTTTTTGGCTAGACTCACTCAGCATAATGTTCTCTAGGTCCATCCATGTTATTACATGCTTCATAAGTTTATCCTGTCTTAAAGCTGCATAATATTCCATCGTATGTATATACCAGTTTGTTTAGCCACTCGTCTGTTGATGGACATTTTGGCTGTTTCCATCTCTTTGCAATTATAAATAACGCTGCTATAAACATTGGTATGCAAATATCCGTTTGAGTTTTTGCCCTTAATTCCTTTGAGTAGATTCCCAGCAATGGTATTGCTGGGTCGTATGGCAATTCTATATTCAGCTTTTTGAGGAACCACCAAACTGCCTTCCACAGTGGTTGCACCATTTGACATTCCCACCAACAGTGGATAAGTGTGCCTCTTTCACCGCATCCTCTCCAGCACTTGTCATTTTCTGTTTTGTTGATAATGGCCATTCTGGTGGGTGTGAGATGATATCTCATTGTGGTTTTGATTTGCATTTCTCTAATGGCCAGGGACATTGAGCATCTCTTCATGTGCCTTTTGGCCATTTGTATTTCCTCTTCTGAGAGGTGTCTATTCAAGTCTTTTTCCCATTTTGTAATTGGGTTGGCTGTCTTTTTGTTGTTGAGTTGAACAATCTCTTTATAAATTCTGGATACTAGACCTTTATCTGATATGTCGTTTCCAAATATTGTCTCCCATTGTGTAGGCTATCTTTCTACTTTCTTGATGAAGTTCTTTGATGCACAAAAGTGTTTAATTTTGAGGAGTTCCCATTTATTTATTTCCTTCTTCAGTGCTCTTGCTTTAGGTTTAAGGTCCATAAAACTGCCTCCAATTGTAAGATTCATAAGATATCTCCCCACATTTTCCTCTAACTGTTTTATGGTCTTAGACCTAATGTTTAGATCCTTGATTCATTTTGAGTTAACTTTTGTGTAGGGTGTGAGATATGGGTCTTCTTTCATTCTTTTGCATATGGATATCCAGTTCTCTAGGCACCATTTATTGAAGAGACTGTTCTGTCCCAGGTGAGTTGGCTTGACTGCCTTATCAAAGAGCAAATGTCCATAGATGAGAGGGTCTATATCTGAGCACTCTATTCGATTCCATTGGTCGATATATCTATCTTTATGCCAATACCATGCTGTTTTGACCACTGTGGCTTCATAATATGCCTTAAAGTCAGGCAGTGCAAGACCTCCAGCTTCGTTTTTTTTCCCTCAAGATGTTTTTAGCAATTCGGGGCACCCTGCCCTTCCAGATAAATTTGCTTATTGGTTTTTCTATTTCTGAAAAATAAGTTGTTGGGATTTTGATTGGTATTGCATTGAATCTGTAAATCAATTTAGGTAGGATTGACATCTTAACTATGTTTAGTCTTCCAATCCATGAACACGGTATGCCCTTCCATCTATTTAGGTCTTCTGTGATTTCTTTTAGCAGTTTTTTGTAGTTTTCTTTATATAGGTTTTTTGTCTCTTTAGTTAAATTTATTCCTAGGTATTTTATTCTTTCAGTTGCAATTGTAAATGGGATTCGTTTCTTGATTTCCCCCTCCGCTTGTTCATTGCTAGTGTATAGAAATGCTACAGCTTTTTGAATGTTGATCTTGTAACCTGCTACTTTGCTGTACTCATTTATTAGCTCTAGTAGTTTTGTTGTGGATTTTTCTGGGTTTTCGACGTATAGTATCATATCGTCTGCAAACAGTGATAGTTTTACGTCTTCCTTTCCAATTCTGATGTCTTGTATTTCTTTTTCTTGTCTAATTGCTCTGGCTAGAACCTCCAACACAATGTTGAATAATAGTGGTGATAATGGACATCCTTGTCTTGTTCCTGATCTTAGTTAGGGGGAAAGTTTTCAATTTTTCCCCATTGAGGATGATATTAGCTCTGGGTTTTTCATATATTCCCTCTATCATTTTAAGGAAGTTCCCTTGTATTCCTATCTTTTGAAGTGTTTTCAACAGGAAAGGATGTTGAATCTTGTCAAATGCCTTCTCTGCATCAATTGAGATGATCATGTGATTTTTCTGCTTTGATTTGTTGATATGGTGTATTACATTAATTGATTTTCTTATGTGGAACCATCCTTGCATACCTGGGATGAATCCTACTTGGTCATGATGTATAATTCTTTTAATGTGTTGTTGGATACGATTTGCTAGAATTTTATTGAGGATTTTTGCATCTGTATTCATTAGAGAGATTGGTCTGTAGTTTTCTTTTTTTGTAATATCTTTGCCTGGTTTTTGTATGAGGGTGATGTTGGCTTCATAGAATGAATTAGGTAGTTTTCCCTCTGCTTCGATTTGTTTGAAGAGTTTGAGGAGAGTTGGTACTAATTCTTTCTGGAATGTTTGATAGAATTCAGATGTGAAGCTGTCTGGTCCTGGACTTTTCTTTTTAGGAAGCTTTTGAATGACTAATTCAATTTCTTTACTTGTGATTGGTTTGTTGAGGTCATCTATGTCTTCTTGAGTCAAAGTTGGTTGTTCATGTCTTTCCAGGAATCCGTCCATTTCCTCTAAATTGTTGTATTTATTAGCGTAAAGTTGTTCATAGTATCCTGTTATTACCTCCTTTATTTCTGTGAGGTCAGTAGTTATGTCTCCTCTTCCATTTCTGATCTTATTTATTTGCATCCTCTCTCTTCTTCTTTTTGTCAATCTTGCTAAGGGCCCATCAATCTTATTGATTTTATCATAGAACCAACTTCTGGCCTTATTGATTTTCTCTATTTTTTCATGTTTTCAATTTCATTTATTTCTGCTCTAATCTTTGTTATTTCTTTCCTTTTGCTTGCTTTGGGATTAGTTTGCTGTTCTTTCTCCAGTTCTTCCAAGTGGACAGTTAATTCCTGCATTTTTGCCTTTTCTTCTTTTCTGATATAGGCATTTAGGGCAATAAATTTCCCTCTTAGCACTGCCTTTGCTGCATCCCATAGGTTTTGATATGTTGTGTTTTCATTTTCATTCGCCTTGAGGTATTTGCTAATTTCTCTAGCAATTTTTTCTTTGACCCTCTCTTTGTTTAAGAGTGTGTTGTTGAGCCTCCACGTATTTGTGAATTTTCTGGCACTCCGCCTATTATTGATTTCCAACTTCATTCCTTTATGATCCGAGAAAGTGTTGTGTATGATTTCAATCTTTTTAAATTTGTTAAGACTTGCTTTGTGACCCAGCATATGGTCTATCTTTGAGAATGATCCATGAGCACTTGAGAAAAAGGTGTATCCTGCTGTTGTGGGATGTAATGTCCTATAAATGTCTGTTAAGTCTTGCTCATTTATAGTAATATTCAGATTCTCTATTTCTTTATTGATCCTCTGTCTAGATGTTCTGTCCATTGATGAGAGTGGTGAATTGAAGTCTCCCACTATTATGGTATATGAGTCTATTTCCCTTTTCAGTGTTTGCAGTGTATTCCTCGCGTATTTTGGGGCATTCTGGTTTGGTGCATAAATATTTACGATTGTTGTGTCTTCTTGTTTAATTGTTCCTTTTATTAGTATATAGTGTCCTTCTTTGTCTCTTTTAACTGTTTTACATTTGAAGTCTAATTTGTTGGATATTAATATAGCCACTCCTGCTCTTTTCTGGTTGTTATTTGCATGAAATATCTTTTCCCAACCTTTCACTTTCAACCTATGTTTATCTTTGGGTCTAAGATGTGTTTCCTGTAGACAGCATATAGAAGGATCCTGTTTTTTAATCCATCCTGCCAATCTATGTCTTTTGATTGGGGAATTCAGTCCATTAACATTTAGTGTTATTACTGTTTGGATAATATTTTCCTCTACCATTTTGCCTTTTGTATTATATATATCATATCTGATTTTCCTTCTTTCTACACTCTTCTTCATACCTCTCTCTTCTGTCTTTTCGTATCTGACTCTAGTGCTCCCTTTAGTATTTCTTGCAGAGCTGGTCTCTTGGTCACAAATTCTCTCAGTGACTTTTTGTCTGAGAATGTTTTAATTTCTCCCTCATTTTTGAAGGACAATTTTGCTGGATATAGGAGTCTTGCTTGGCAGTTTTTCTCTTTTAGTAATTTAAATATATCATCCCACTGTCTTCTAGCTTCCATGGTTTCTGCTGAGAAATCTACACATAGTCTTATTGGGTTTCCCTTGTATGTGATGGATTGTTTTTCTCTTGCTGCTTTCAAGGTCCTCTCTTTCTCTTTGACCTCTGACATTCTAACTAGTAAGTGTCTTGGAGAATGCCTATTTGGGTCTAATGTCTTTGGGGTGTGCTGCACTTCTTGGATCTGTAATTTTAGGTCTTTCATAAGAGTTGGGAAATTTTCAGTGATAATTTCTTCCATTAGTTTTTCTCCTCCTTTTCCCTTCTCTTCTCCTTCTGGGACACCCACAACACGTATATTTGTGCGGTTCATATTGTCCTTGAGTTCCCTGATACCTTGTTCAAATTTTTCCATTCTTTTCCCGATAGTTTCTGTTTCTTTTTGGAATTCAGATGTTCCATCCTCCAAATTGCTAATTCTATCTTCTGTCTCTTTAAATCTATCATTGTAGGTATCCATTGTTTTTTCCATCTTTTCTACTTTATCCTTCACTTCCATAAGTTCTGTGATTTGTTTTTTCAGTTTTTCTATTTCTTCTTTTTGTTCAGCCCATGTCTTCTTCATGTCCTCCCTCAATTTATCGATTTCGTTTTTGAAGAGGTTTTCCATTTCTGTTCGTATATTCAGCATTAGTTGTCTCAGCTCTTGTATCTCATTTGAGCTATTGGTTTGTTCCTTTGATTGGGCCATATTCTCAATCTTCTGCGCGTGGACCGTTATCTTCTGCTGCTGGCATCTGGGCATTTAGTCAGATTTCACTGGGTGTCGGACCCAACAAGGTTGTAAGATTTTTCTGTGAAATCTCTGGGTTCTGTTTTTCTTATCCTGCCCAGTAGGTGGCGCTCGTGGCACACGTTTGTCTCACGTGTTTGGAAGGGATCCCCCCCGGTCACCGATCTCCACCGCCTGGGGATTTCCGATCCAATGCTCTCAGATGGTTCAGGGGGCCGCGCATGGTGGGGGCATCAGCCGCCGCGGCTTGAGGGGACCCTGTGGCTCCTTTATTAATTCCCCTATTGGTGTTTGGTTGGACCCAGTCCCCGCCACTGTCGGAAATTCCCTCCTCTCCCTGGAGGGGTGTCAGTCGCCGGCCGCAGCTGGCCCGGGGAATTCGCCACCGGGCCAGGAAGTCGCCCGCGGGGGAGGATCACCGCGGCTTGAGGAGCCCTCTGATCCAAGACTCGGTCCAGGAAGCCGCCCGCAAAAGAGGGGCGCCAGCCGCCGCAGCTTGGGAAACTTGCCTCTCCGAGACTCTCAGCCGGCCTGGGAAGGAGGGAGGGAGGGAGGAGCTCCGGCCGCCACAGCTGCCGCTGCTCGGGAAATCGTGCGCCGCTTGGGGATCTCACCGCAGCCGAGTCTCGCAGTCAGACTAGCCTGTCCAGACTGGGGTACGCTGTGTGTCCGTTCCCTGCCGTGGCCCCAGGAGCTGTTCTGCACTGTTTCTGTTCACCTAGTAGTTGCTCTGGAGGAGGAACTAAGATGCACGTACCTTACTAAGCCGCCATCTTGGCCCCGCCTCCTATCATATATATTTTTAATCCATTCGTCTGTTGATGGACATCTGGATTGTTTACATCTTTTGGCGATTGGGTATAATGCTGCAATGAACATCAGTATGTAAATGTATGTTTGTGTCACTGCTTTCAGCTCTTCTGGATGTATACCAAGTAGTGGTATTGCTGGGACATAGGATAACTTGATGTTCAGTTTCCTAAGGAACTGGCAACCTGTCTTCCATAGTAGTTGAACATCCCCACCAACAGTGCATAAATGCATAAGTGTCCCAATTTCCCCACATCCTCTCCAACATTTGTAGTTTCCTGTTTGTTTAATAGCAGCCATTCTAATAGGTGTGAGGTGGTATCTTCATTGATCTGAAGATCTGAATTTCCCTTATAGCTAATGAGAATGAACATCTCTTCATGTGTTTTTGAGCCATCAGTATTTGCTCTTCAGAAAAATGTCTATTCATATCTTTAGACCATTTTATAACTGGGTTGTTTGTTCTTTTGTTGTTGAGTTGTATGATTTCCCTATGTATACAGGATATCAAACCTTTATCCTATATGTGATTTCCAAATATTTTCTCCCATTGAGTTGGCTGCCTCTTCACCTTTTTGACAAAATCTTTTGAGGTGCAGAAGCATTTGACTTTGAGGAGTTCCCATTTATCTATTTTTTCCTTTGTTGCTTGTGCTTGTGGTGTAAAGTTTAAGAAGCTACCTCCTATTACCAAGTCTTGAAGATGTCTCCCTACATTTTCTTCTAGGAGCTTTATGATGCTAGTCCTTATTTTTAGATGTTTGATCCAATTTGAGTTAATTTTTGCATGGGGTGTAAGGTATTTCTGCACTCTGGATTTTATTCCATTGGTCAATACTTCTATCTTTGTGCCAGTACCATGCTGTTTTGGTCACTGAGGCTTTATAAGAAGTTTTAAAGCCAGGAAGTATTTATCCTCCCACTTCGTTCTTCTCTTTTAGGATGCTTTTAGCTATTCAGTCTCTTTCCCTTCCAGATGAATTTGGTAACTAGCTTTTCCAAGTCTTCAAAGTAGGTTGTTGAAATTTTGATTGACGCTGCATTTAATCTGTAGATAAATATAGGTAGAACTGATATCTTAACTCTATTTTACCTTTTATCTGTAAACATGGAATGTCTTTCCACCTATTTAGATCTTCTTTGATTTATTTTAGCAATGTTATGTATTTTTCCATGTTCAGGTCCTTTACATTTCTCGTTAAGTTCATTCCTAGATACCTGATTCTTTTAGTTGCTATTTTGAATGAATTTTTTTCCTTAACTGACTCCTCATTTAGGTCATTGCTTGTTGTTCTAGTTTGCTAGCTGCTGGAATGCAATATACCAGAAACGGAATGGCTTTTAACAAGGGGAATTTAATGAGTTGCTAGTTTACAGTTCTAAGGCCAAGAAAATGTCCCAATTACAACAAGTCTATAGAAATGTCCAATCTAAGACATCCATCCAGGGAAAGATACCTTGGTTCAAGAAGGCCGATGAAGTTCAGGGTCTCTCTCTCAATTAAGATGGCACATGACGAACACAGTCAGGGCTTCTCTCTTGGCTGGAAGGGCACATGGTGAACATGGCATCATATGCTAGCTTTGTCTCCTGGCTTCCTGTTTCATGAAGCTCCCCGGGAGGCATTTTCCTTCTTCATCTCCAAAGGTCACTGGCTGGTGGACTCTTTGCTTCATGGTGCTGCAGCATTCTCTGCTCTCTCTGAATCTCTTTCTCCAAAATGTTTCCTCTTTTATAGGACTCCAGTAAACCAATCAAGACCCACCCAAATGGGTGGAGACATGTCATCCTCTAATCCAGTTTAACAACCATTCTTGACTAAATCACATCAACCAGGGAGATGATCTCATTACAGCTTCAAATATACAGTATTGAATAGGGATTATTCTACCTTTATGAAATGGGATTTATATTAAAACATGGCTTTTCTTAGGGGGCATACTTCCTTTCAAACCAGCACACTTGTGTATAAAAACATTACTGATTTTTCCACATTAGCTTTATATCCTGCCACCTTACTGATTTTGTTAACTCAAGTAACTTTGTTGTAGATTTCTCAAGATTTCCCAAGTATAGTTATGTCATCTGCAAATGCAGAAAGTTTTACTTCTTCCTTTCCAATTTGGATGCCTTTTATTTCTTTTTTGTGTATATAAATGTTACTGATTTTTTTGCACATTGATTTTGTATCCTGCCAACTTGCTGAGTTTGTTTATTAGCTCAGGTAACTTGGCTGTAGATTTCTCAGGATCTTCCAAATATAGTATCATTTAATCTGCAAATAATGAATGTTTTACTTCTTCCTTTCCAATTTGGATGTCTTTTATTTCTTTGTCCTTCTTGATTGCTCTAGCTAGAACTTCTAGTACAATGTTGAATAATAGTGGTGACAGTGGGCATCCTTGTCTTGTTCCTGATCTTAAGGAGAAAGCTTTCAGTCTCTCTCCATTGAGTATGATGCTGGCTATGGGTTTTTCACATATACCCTTTATCATATTGAGGAAGTTACCTTTGATTCCTACCTTTTAGATTGCTTTTGTAAAAAAAAAAGGATATTGAATTTTGTCAAATGCATTTTCAGCATCAATTGAGATGATAATGTGATTTCTCCCTTTTGGTTTATTAATGTACTGTATTATCTTAATTGATGTTCTTGTGTTGAACCATCCTTGCATTCCTGAAATAAACCCCACTAGGTCATGCTATATAATTCTTTTAATGTGTTGCTGGATTCAATTTGCTAGTATTTTGTTGAGAACGTTTGCATCTATGTTCATTAGGAAGATTGGCCTATAGTTTTCATTTCTTATAACATCTTTACCTGGTTTTGTTATTAATGTGATGTTAGCTTTATAAAACTAGCTAGGTAGCATTCCTTTTTCCTCAATTTTCTGGAAAAGTTTGAGCAGGATTAGTATTAGTTCTTTTTGGAATGTTTGAAAAAAATTCCCTGTGAAGCCATCTAGCCCTGGGCTTTTCTTTGTAGGAAAATTTTTGACGGCTGATTGAATCTCTTTACTTGTGTTTGGTTTGTTGAGATCTACTATTTCTTCTTGAGTCAGTGTACTATGTTCATGTGTTTCCAGGAGTTTATTCATTTCATCTAAGTTCTCTAGTTTGTTGGCATATAGTTGTTCACAGTATCCTCTTATGATTTCTTTTATTTTTTCAGGGTCGGTGGTAACATATCCTTTCTCATTTCTGATTTTATTTATTTGAATCCTCTCTCTGTTTTTCTTTATGAGCTTTGCTAGTGGCCCATCAATTTTATTGATTTTCTCAAAGAACCAACTTTTGGTGTTATTGATTCTTTCTATTATTCTTTTGTTCTCCCATTCATTTAACTCTACTTTAATTTTTGTTATTTCTCTTCTTGTATTTGCTTTGAAGTTAGTTTGCTATTCTTTCTCAAGCTCCTTTGTTTGAGCAGTTAAATCCTTGATTTTTGCTCTTTCTGGTTTTTTAATATAGGCATTTAGGGCAATAAATTTCCCTCTAAGCACAGCCATTGCTGCATCCCATGAGTTTTGATATGTTGTATTCATCTCCAGGTAGCTATCAATTTCTCTAGCTATTTCTTCTTTGACCCATGGATTATTTGAGAATGTGTTATTTACTCTCCATATATTTGTAAATGTTCTCATCCTTTGGCGCTTATTGATGTCAAGCTTCATTCTATTATGATCAGAGAAAGGGCTCTGAATAACTTGAATGTTTTAAAATTTATAAAGATCTGTTTTATGTCCCAACATATGATTTCCTGGAGAATGTTCCATGAGCAGTAGAGAAGGAAGTGTATCCTGGTATTTGGGAGTATAATGACCTATATATGTCTGTTGGGTCTAATTCAACAATCAAATTGTTTAAGTTCTGTATTTCTTTGCTGATCCTCTGCCAGGTTGTTCTATCTATAGAGGAGAGTGGTGTACTGAAATTTCCTACTATTATTGTTGAAATGTCTATTGCTCCCTTCAGTTTTGCCAAATTTTTCTTATGTATTTTGGAGCTCCTTGATTGGAAGCATAAATATTGAGTATTGTTATTTCTTCATGATGAAGTGTCCCTTTTATTAATATGTAGTGTCCTTTTTTATCTCTTATGATGTCTATATATTTAAAGTCTATTTGTTTTATATAGATAAAATAAAATTTTTTATCTTTTTAAATATTTATATTATTTAAAGCCTATACTAATCTGATATTAGCATAGTTACTCCTGCTTTCTTTTGGTTTTCCATGGAGCATCTTTTTCCATCATTTCACTTTCAATCTGTTTGTGTCCTTGTTTCTAAGATGAGTCTCTTGTAAGAAGCATAGCTGGATTACATTTTTTAATCCATTCTGCCAGTCTGTATCTTTTAAATGGTAAATTTAATCCATTCACATTCAAAGTTATTATTGTAAAATATTTCTTGAATCCACCATCTTGTCATTTGGATTTTATTTGTCAGATCTATATATTTTTTTCCCTTTTTCTCTTTTTATCATTTAAGTTACCCATATTGGTACTCTTCAATTCTGTGCCCTCCTCCTCTCCTGTTTTTACTTTTCTTTTCAGTCAGCAGAATTCCCTTTAATATTTCTTGTAGGGCCAATCTCTTGTTGACAAATTCTCTCAACATTTGTTTATCTGTGAAAATTTTAATATCTCTCTCAGTTTTGAAGGACAATTTTGCTGGGTAAAGAATTTTTGGCTGGAAGTCTTTCTCTTTCAGGATCCTAATTATATCATACAATTGTCTTCTCACCTCCATAGTACCAGTTGAGTAGTCTGAGCTCAGTTTTTTTGTGTGGGGGGGGTTCCTTTTTATGTAGAAAATTGTTTTCCTCTTGCCACTTTCAAGATTTTCTGCTTCTCTTCGACATTTGACAGACAAATTAATATGTGTCTTGGGGGAAACCTATTTGGATTTATTCTATTTGGAGTCTGATGGACTTCTTTGGTTTGCATATTTATGTCTTTTATAAAGTTTGGGAAATTTTCCCCCATTATATTCTCAGCTAATCTTCTTAGCCTTTTACTCTTCTCTTCTCCTTCTGAGACACCAATGATTCTTATATCCGTGTGCTTTGTTTTGTCCATCATTTCCCTGAGATCCAATTCAAATTTTGCCATTTGCTCTTTGTGTATTCAAAATCAGTTGTCCTGTCCTCTAGTTCACTTATTGTTTCTTCAAATCTGCTATTATGTGTCTCTAGTATATATTTTTATTTGGTCTACTGCATCTTTAATCTCTGTGATACTTGCTATTTTTCTATGTATTCTTTCAGATTCCTCTTTATGCTCTTCTAGTGTCTTTTTATTAAAAAAAATATTTCTAGCATTTTCTTGATGTCCTTTATGTCTTTAGCCATCCCATTGATTTTATTTAGTATAGTTATATAAGCATCTTTAATTAGTTGTTCCAAAGTCTGTGTCTCCTCTGGTGCTTTAATTTGGCCATTAGGCTGGGCTGTCTCTGTCTGTATCATGATATACTTAGTGATCATATGTTGCCTTTGAGACATGTAAATACCTTGAAGGTTACTTTGGAATTTGATTTCCTTTAGTAGACTAAAGCTTTGCATTTCTGGAACGGATATGGAGCAAGATGTGGGCACAACTGTGCAGTGATGCATTGCGGTGCAGGTATAGGCACAGATTGGGGACAATACGCTGGCACCTGTGAGCATGGAGTGTGGGTTGCAGGGCTGTGGGGGTGCAGTGCAGGGGCTGTGGGGGCAGGGGGCAGCTCAGGCAGGCCTTGGAGCACAGGAGCAGGGTGTGGTGGGGGATACAGAGGGAGGGCGCAGTAAAGGCAGATGGGAGGCTGAGTGGATATACAGGGGCTGGTGGGCAGACTGGATGTGGGTGGGGGCATGGAGCATGGGGGTCAGGGTTATCAGAGTATGGGGTAAGTAGCACAGAGGTCAGGCCACAGGGACAGCAGGGCATGGGTGTGTCTTTGCGCAGGTGGAAGGGCTCAGGGGGTATGGGATGTGCAAGTGTGTGGGACGTGGGTCAGGGGTGGCTGATGTCGGGTGGGCGAGGCACTGGCACAGGTGTCCAGGTGTGTGGGGAGGCTGTTTGAGGTAGGGATGTCCATGTGTGCAGGGGGCCTATGTGGCACAGATGCACATGTGAGCACTTACCAGGTGTGGTAGCAGGACACTTGTGCCAGGGGTCAGGCAAGGGTGTTTAACTGTGTGGGCAGGAGGTTGGGGTGCAGGGGCCAAGAGGTTGGTGCACAGATGCGTGGGCATCCAGCAGGGAGGATGTGGCTGTGAGCGTGCATGGGTCTGTGGGGCAGGGCTCTGGTGTGCATGGATCTAGGGGGCAGAGCCCTGGTGTGCGCATGCACAGAACTAAGGGGCAGCTGCCTGGGGTTGCAGCTTCTTGAACTGGGGGCAGGTGTGGACCAGATGCACAGGTCAGTGCTTGCCTAGAGCTGGGTTGCATTGCCTGGGTGCATGCGTGTATCTGGGAGGTCTTTACACTGATGTACACATACATAGAACTGGGGGTGGGGTGGGAAAGGTTGTATGACTGTATGGGTTGGAGGTGGGTGTGGCCTGGGTATGAAGGCAAGTGGCCATGGCCTGGATGCACAGGTGACTGCCTGCAGGGTCAGGGATGGGGAGGTGGGGGTCGAGGGCCTGAGTACAGGACATGGGTCTCTGGAGATACAGGGCGAGACTGTGTACTTGCACAGAAGAGGTGTGTCAGGCTGGGGCAGGCATGCACAGGCAGGTTGGGAGTGTGGGGTGGGGACACTTGCGGGGTGTGGGGAGATGTTGGGGTGGGAGTGCTTGGAGCATGGTAGGGGGGGAGTGATGGGATTCAGGTGCATAGGAAGTGGGGGGAGTCATGGGTCACAGGGTTGGGGCAGTGGGCGTGAGGGTAGTACATCCAAGGGCCATGGCTTGGATTAATTCCTAGTCCCTGTCTCCCTGTCTGTGCACTCCTGAGGGCTCCAGGCCTCCTTTCAGAAATGGATGTGCTAGGCTGTTTGCACTAGCTGGATGGTCTCTAGTTCTCTGCATCTAAATTCTTCAGTTTTTGCAACCAGGCCCTCCCTATGTGATGTAGAAGATCCTCCCAGGTCACTTACACCCTGGAATCGCCATCTCAGTTGCCTTCCTGTCCCTTCTCTAGCTGTTCCTTGGAGCAGGGCTGAACTTGACTATCTTATTCTTCTTGGAACTCTGGCCTCCATGATTTCTGATGAGAAACATCCATTAATTTTACTGGGAATCTCTTATGTGTAGCAAGATGCCTTTCTCTTGCTGCTTTACAGATCTTCTTTCTGCCTATGGGTTTTGACAAATTTATTATAATGTACCTCAGTGTGGATTTCTTTTAGTTTAACCTATTTGGAGTTCATTGTGCTTATTTAGGTGTGTATATTCATGTCTTTAATCAGCTTAAGGCCATTATTTCTTCAAATACTTTTTACGGACCTTTCTCTTGTTCTTCTGAGATTCCTATGATACATGTTGATATGTTCATTGGTGTTCCACAGGCTCCTCAAGCTCTGTTCCTTTTTGGTCATTCTTTTTTCTTTCTGCTCCACATACTGGGTACTTTCAACTTTATCTCCAAGTTAGATGATCCTTTCTCCAGGCTGCTCAAAAAAAGAAAAAAAAAATGCTGTACAACTGCTCGTGTCTTTCTTTTCAATTATTGTACTTTTCAGCTCCAGGATATCTGAATGGGTTCATCTATTTTTTTTTTTTTTTGTCTCTGGTGCCTTGAATTTTATTTTATTATTTTTTGATAGACTTATCCCCCTATGTTTTATTTGGATTTTCTGATAACTCATTAAATATTAAAGATATTTTTCTCAGATTTTAAACTTATCTTGCTGAATCTATATTTTATAAGTCATCTCTGTATATATAGATCTATCTCCACCATAGAATTTTTTTCAAAATAAATATGACATTTTTCATAACCATTGTCAGAATTAATTGCTCAGTTTTGTAACTGTAAGTGGAACTGACTACACGTTTTGTTTTGTTTTGTTGATTTTTAATTTATTTTATTGTATAATAACATATATACAAAGCAAAGAAATAAAAAAGCAATAATTTTCAAAGCACTCTTCAACAGGTAGTTACAGAGAGATCCCAGAGTTTGTCATGGGTTATGTTCTAGTTTGCTAGCTGCCAGAATGCAATATACCAGAAATGGAATGGCTTTTAAAAGGGGGAATTTAATGAGTTGCTGGTTTACAGTTCTAAGGCCTAGAAAATGTCCCAATTAAAACAAGTCCATAGAAATGTCCAATCAAAGGCATCCAGGGAAAGATACCTTGGTTCAAGAAAGCTGATGAAGTTCAGGGTTTCTCTCTCAAGTGAGAAGCCACATGGCGAACACAGTCAGGGCTTCTCTCTTGGCTGGAAGGGCACATGGCGAATACAGCATAATGAGTTGCTAGTTTTCTCTCCTGGCTTCTGGTTTCATGAAGCTCCCCGGGAGGCATTTTCCTTCTTCATCTCCAAAGGTTGCTGGCTCATGGACTCTCTGCATCTCATGGCTACATCGTTCTGCTCTCTCAGAATCTCTCATTCTCCAAAATATTTCCTCTTTTATAGAACTCCAATAAACCAGTCAAGATCCACCCAAATGAGTGGAGACATGTCCCTTCATCCAGTTTAACAACCATTCTTGACTAAATCACATCTTCAGGGAGATGATCTCATTATAGTTTCAAACATACAGTATTGAATAGAGATTATTCTACCTTTATGAAATGGGATTTATATTAAAACATGGCTTTTCTTAGGGGGCATACTTCCTTTCAAACCAGCACAAGCTATCATACGATCCTCTCATATTTTTCCTTCTAGCTGCTCCAGAATATAGGAAGCTAGAGGGCTTAAATATTTTTTTATCATCACAATAGACTTTTTTTCCTTCTTTTCTGTGAAAAACAGCATATATACAAAAAAGCTATAAATTTCAAAGCACAGCACCACAATTAGTTTAGAACATATTTCAGAGTTTGACATGGGTTACAATTTCACAATTTTAGGTTTTTACTTCTAGCTACTGTAAGATATTGGAGACTATAAGATATATCAATTTAATGATTCAGCATTCATATTTATTTGTAAAATCCTATCTTCTCTGTATAACTCCATCATCACCTTTGATCTTTCCATCCTTCTCTTTAGAGGTGTTTGGGCTATGGCCATTCTAAATTTTTGATATTGGAAGGGTCTGTGACTAACACAGGGTTGGGAGATGGAATTATCTGATGTTCTGGAGAGGCTGGGTTAGGTTTTAGGACTTATCTGGACCTGGGACCCATCTGGAGGTTGTAGATTTCTGGTAAGTTACTCTAGTGCATGCAACCCTTGTGGAATCTTGTATATTGCCTTAGGTGTTTTTTAGGATTGGCTGGAATGGTCCTGGTTGGGGGTTGGCAGGTTATGATAGGTAGCAAGGTCTACCTGAAGCTTGCAAAAGAGCAACCTCTAGAGTAGCCTCTCAACTGTATTTGAACTCTCTCTGCCCTTGATACTTTATTAGTTATACTTCTTTCCCCTCTTTTGGTCAGGATGGAATTGTTGATCCCATGATGCCAGGTCTGAATTCATCCCTGGGAGTCATCTTCTAAGTCGCCAGGGAGACTGTCACCCCTGGATGTCATGTCTCACATAGCGGGGAGGAGAATGATTTCACTCCCAGAGTTGGGCTTAGAGAGACTGAGGTCACATCTGAGCAACAACAGAGGTCTTCCAGAAGTAACTCTTAGGCATGCCTATAGGTAGTCTAAGCTTCTCCGCTACCTACAAGAGTAAGCCTCAAGATCGAGGTCATGGCCTATTGATTTGGGTGTCCCTAAAGTTTGACACAGTATCAGGGAATTCCCTAATGGTAAGGTTTAATAGTTCCGTATTTTCCTCCCATCCCTCAGGGGACTTTGTCAATACTTTTTGATTATCTGCTTAATATACTCTAGGATGTTTCCAGGCATTACAATAATATATACAGGATTAAAGGACCTCTTTCTTATTCTGGGCTCCCTGTGTTTCAATGGTTCAAATGGGCTATACAGATCGCTTGAATTTGATTATGCACTACAGAAAATTTCAGTTCCAACCAAATAAATCTTTCTTCCATTGGTCTCAAAAAGTATGTGTGGTTCTAAAATATAGACACTGTCTTCCTTACCCCTATGTTCTGATTACTTTAACCTCAACCTGTTCAGCTTCGTTCTTATCTCTAAATATCAGTTTATATATGTAAAACAGCCTCTGAAAATCCAGAAATAATAATCACCACTCCAGATGGGTTCATCTTTATAATTTCTACCTCTTTATTTTATTCAGACATTTTTCTAATCTCCTCTAGTTCTTTAGTCATGGTTTGCTTTAGCTAATGGAACATATTTAAGACATCTGATTTATTATCTTTGACTGATAATTCCAGTGTATGAGTTTCATCAGGGCTGGTTTTTGTAAAATTCTTCTTTCCCTGTGAATTTTTTTTGGTTGAGAACTGGACATTTTGAGTGCAACATTGTGGTAACTTTAGGAATCTAATTCTCCACTGTTCTGGGATGGCTGATTTCTTTCTTGTTGAGAGCAGGAGCCATCCATTTGTTACTTTTCCAAACTATTTTGGCTCCCAAACTGGAAGGGAAAGAGGGGGAGAAAAAAAAGGGTACTGCTTCTTTTTTTGTTGTTGTTTGTTTTTTTGCATGGGCAGGCACGGGGAATAGAACCCAGGTCTCTGGCTTGGCAGGCGGGAACTCTGCCTGCTGAGCCACCATGACCCGCCCACTGCCTGTTTTTAATCTCCTCCACAACAGGGAAATTGTTTCAGTTGGTGGGAATTGAAACAAGGGCCATGCCCCTTAGCAATCAAAAGCAGTGATCAGAAATCAGACCACACACTAGCGGATTTGGGGATGAGAAGGTCCTGTGCCCACCCTGATATCATCAAGTCACACCAGGGATGTGGGCTGCAGTCCCCACAGCTCTCTGCCATGCATCTGTGGTGTGGGGGATGGTAGCTGCTAAAAAGAAGGTGGAATTCACCAAAATTTACCAGCTCTTCCCTGGACACACAAAACTCCAGAGTCCCAAACTAGTAGATTCAGATTGTTCTTTTGGAACTCTTGAGTCCAGTGAAACACGTGCTAAGCTCAGGGAAGGGCTGGAAGAAGAAGTTTTGCTTTTCACAAAGCAGTTGCCACCCCACCCCACCCCAGCCACGCGGCAGGCAGCTGTGGAGAGGGCAGCCCACGCTCCTGGTACAGCTTGCTGGTGCCAGGATGGCCAAGAAAGACTCTGTCCCCCAAAAAATCAAGGTTGTGTGTTTTGATTCTTTTTTTTTTTTTTTTTTTTTTTATTAAGGAAAGACAGAGAGAAGGAAGGAAGGAAGGAAGAAAGGGAAACATTTTTAAACATTTTCTTGTTTTATTGTATTCTGTTTCTCCGTTTTTGTTACATGGGCTGGGGCCGGGAATCGAACCGAGGTCCTCCGGCATAGCAGGCAAGCACTTTGCCCGCTGAGCCACCGCGGCCCGCCCTGTGTTTTGATTCTTGATAATTGCTTCTGACTGTCGAGGGGCCAACACAGAGGGCAGGGTTTTTTTTTTAATCTCCCACAAGCTAAAGTAGATTTCCTGCCATGGAGATTTAAAGAGATGGTACTTTTCTCCCCCTCCCTTTCCCCATTTGGGAGCCAGACATCTAAGGAAATTTTTGTCAGGTCACTGTCTGAATACAGAGAGAGAACTTCTTCAACATGAAAAGGGGAATTTACCAAAAACCCACAACTAACATCATACTCAGTGATGAATGACGGAGGCTTCCCCCTAATCAGGAAGCTTAGACTCCAACAACAATGTCAGCTTTCTTTACTTACCGGAAGTTCTAGTCAGAGAAATTAGGCAGAAAAAGAGAAAAAGCATCCAGATTGAAAAGAAAGATGTAAAACTATCTATATTCAAAGATGACATGATCCTATACATAGAAAATTCCAAAGAATCCACAAGAACTCTACTATAGCTAAGAAATTCAGTAAAGTTGCAGGGTAAAAGATAAGCACATGCAAATCAGTTGTTTCCAAACACTAGTAATGAGCAATCTGAAAAGGATGTTAAGAAAACAGTTCCATTCACAATAGCATCCAAAAGAATAAATATCTAGAAATGAACTTAACCAAGGAGGTGAAAGAGTTTGACCCTAAAAACTCTAAAACGCTGTTGAAGGGAATTAAAGAATACCTAAATAAATGAAAAGACATCCTATATTCATAGATTGGAAAAGTTAATTTTGTTAAGATGTCAATATACCCAACGTGATCTACAGATTCAAGGCAATCCCTATAAAAATCCCAGGAGCCTATATGCAGAAATGGAAAAGACAATCCTAAAATGTATATGGAATTGCAAGGGGCCCTGAGAAGACAAAACAATCTTGAAAAAAGAGGACAAAATCAGAGGACTCTTTCTCCCCAATTTCAAAACTTACTACAAAGCCACAGAATTTAAAACAGTGTGGCAATGGCATAAGGAGACATAAAGAGCCATGGAATAGAATTGAGAGTCCAGAGTTAAATCCATAATTTATGTTCATTTGATTTTCAACAAGGGCGCTAAATATAGTCTCTTCAACAAATAGTGCTGGGACAATGGGAAATCCACATGCAAAAGAATGAACTTGGACTCTGCTCTAGTTTGCCAGCTGCCAGAAATATGGTATATCAGAAATAGAACAGCTTTTAAAAAGGGAAATTTATTAAGTTGCAAATTTATAGTTCTACAGCTGTGAAAACATCCAATATAAAAGCAAAGCTATAGAAATGCCCAATCTAAGGCATCCAGGGAAAGATACCTTGGTTCAAGAAGGTCGATGACATTCAGGGTTTCTCTCTCAAGTGCAAAGGCATGTGGTGAACATGATGACATCTGCTAGCTTTCCCTCCAGGGTTCTTGTTTCATGAAGCCCCCTCAGGGGCATTTTCCTTCTTCATCTCCAAAGGTCTCTAGTTGTGTGGGCTCTTGTGGATCTTGTGGCTTTTTCCAAAAGTTTTTCCAAAAATGTTTCCTCTTTTAAAGGATTCCAGTAAACTGATCAATACCCACATGGAATGGGTGGAGTCACATCTCCCTCTAGTCAAAGGTTAATTCCCACAATTGGGTGAGTCACACCTCCATGGAGATAATCTAATCAATCTTCCACCCTAACAGTGCTCAGTAGGGATTAAAAGAAACGGCTGACTTCACAAGATGGATCAGGGTTAAAACATGGCTTTTCTAGAGTACGTAATCCTTTCGCACCAGCACAAACTCCTTCCTCTCATGATATAAAAAAAATTAACTTAAAATGGATCAATGACCTACATAGGGCTGTTAAACCATAAAACCCTAGGAAGACGATATCAAGGTACATCTTGAAGACCTTGTGTTTTGCAATGGATTTTTAGAGATGACACCAAAAGCATGCGCCACTAAAGAAAAAAAACAGATAAACCTGGACATTTATGCTTCAAAGGATACTGTCAAGAAAGTGTAAAGACAACCCACAGAATGGGAGAAAATATTTGCAAATCATATACCAAAATATATAAAGAACTTATATAACAAACAGGCAAAGGATGTGAAAAGATATTTGTTTAAGGAAGATATTTCAAAAGCCCATAAGCACATAAGGCACTCAGCATCCCTGGTCATCAGGGAAATGAGAATCAAAACCGAATGAGGGGAGACTGTCCCTTCCTTGTTCCCAGTGGGATGGACGTGAATGTCCCTGGGCTGGTCGGGGCCCTGACAGGGTGCCCTGACGGCCTAGGGGTCAGGGAGACCACTTCGGGTTTTAGTGACACCTCTCTAGATGAAGGGTGACTAGAGGACTTGAGTCTAGGAGACAAAGCTGTGGAACAACTAGCAGAAGGATTGCTTTCTCACTATTTGCCAGATCTGCAGAGATCAAAGCAAGGCCTCCGGGAACTCACACAAAACAAAGTTGCATTATTAGACACACCTGAACGAGAGATTTCAAAATGTGAAGACTGTCATTCTATGTTGGATGTTAATGCTTTGTTCATTGAAGCTAAACACTATCATACCAAGTCGGTGAATATAGAAAAAAAGATGTGGATGCTCCATGAAAAGACATCAAAGTTAAAAAAATTTTTTAAAAACAGCACTTTACACTGCAGCAGACGAGTCAGAAAGAAGAGTCAGAAAGGCAGCAGCAACGAGAAAAGGAAATTGAAAGAGAAAAGCAATTAACTGCCAAGCCAGCTAAAAGGACATGAAAGTTTGACTGTACCTGTGTGTGTGCGCTTCCCTTCCCAACCCTGTATTTTTTGGATTTAAGCTCACCTACGTGCAGACTGATGTTAAGGCAGTGCCTTATACATCTATCCCTAAGGTTTGCCTGGGCTTGTGGAGCTATCACGTACTCATAAATGCTGAAATATTTATAATGCTTAGTAACAATTGTGACACACTGAGATAAGGTGTTGCACTCAGCTTTCCAACTAGAAGATCTATTTCCCTAGCTCTGTCTATCTCCTGATTTGCTGTGTGGCCTTACATGTAGTTTATTCCTCTGAGCTTTTTAAAGATTCTTAAAGTGGAATGGTCTATACAAACTACCTACTTTATGGATAAGGACAGAGGAATGGTAGAAAATTAGTAAAGAGCTTCTTCATAAAAGAAGGCAGCATGATACCTTTAGTGCTTTCTACAACGTTTTCCCCCCAGTATGATATGTGAGGGAAATAGTATGTGAGGGAAATACGAAGTTTCATTATTTAAAAGTCAAAGCACATTATTCACAGTTTTAGTATTATTTAGTATTCAACTGGTTTCCAAACTCTATTAATAGGGAATATATAGGATTTATAAAAGTATAAGATTAGAATATATGTCTTATATAATTCACACTATATCTCTGGTAAGCTGGAATCACTACCCTCTATCACATATCAGGCTGATGATTGAGAAAGTATTAGATTTAAGTTGAGCGCTAAAAAACCTGGTCTGTTTAAAGGTTTATGGTTTATTTGAAAGAGCCTTTCCCTTCTTTAATGAATGGAAATAGTTTTGAAATCCACATCCGATCTTTTGTTTAAGAATATAAATACATTTGCTTAAAAAGCTAAGTGTTGCCCTCGAACACTTGATAAAACCGCCCATGGCAGGATTCATTAGGGGCTTGCAGGCCAGTGTCACCTAAATTTTTGAATGCACTCATTTTTCACCCGAGGAAGTCTGCATTGTTTCTCAGGGGGTTGTGACCAGCTGCAATGATTGTTTAAAATGCTGATTCCCAGACATCACTCTAAACATACTGAATTAAACCAACTTTTGTTTGTTTGTTTGCTTTTTAAAGTTTCCTCAAGTGATATTAAAGTACTGTAAAGATTGAGAGCCGCTGGCTAGGTCAGAGGATTCCTCACTAGGCTTCAGATCATTATCACCTGGGAACTTTAAAAAAAAAAAGCACAGATATTTTGGGACATTCTTACTCAGTAGGTATGAATTGGAGCCCATAATCTGTATTGTAAAAAGAGCTCTCCAGATAATTCTGATGCAAGGAACCACTGGTCTAGACTGTTTAGTGATTCTTATTCATAAGAAGAGAAATCATTTAAAAACTTCCTAACAACTCTTGGGAGTAATGTTATGAAATCAGAATTGAGACTGAAACCCTAGCAAGCAGGAAATAGATACAGGTTTCCGGTTAATTAACGAACTTTTGTGTCCTATGTAAAATAAAGGTTTACTGAATGAATGGCATGGTGTGCACACGGTCAGAGTTACATTATATAAATTTTGAAGACTTCTGAAAAGGTCTAAACTGATATATATGTAAAAACAGCCACTATTTTAAGGTGAATTATAAGTCAGAATACTGC
Source organism: Tamandua tetradactyla (assembly GCF_023851605.1). Taxonomy (NCBI): domain Eukaryota; kingdom Metazoa; phylum Chordata; class Mammalia; order Pilosa; family Myrmecophagidae; genus Tamandua; species Tamandua tetradactyla. Next base: position 31,541,444 of record NC_135333.1, read on the forward strand.
TATCTTTGTAGTTAAACTTTAAAATGTTAGTGGTATTTCATTAACATAGAAACACATTACAAACTGAGTCTGAGTAGGAACCCTTCTAATTAGTCTTCTGTATTTTTGCATAAAATAGTGAATTGGTGATGGGAGACTTTTGGTTTGGGGTTGAAAAAAATTGTCCTTGTTTTGAAACTATATGAAGTATGCACTGAGCTAAATGTTGGGAATTCATTTTTCACTTGGGAGTAGTAATCAGGTAAATATGCAGATGCTGAAAATAATATAGATTGTGTCCGCACTGAGTTTTTGGATGGCTACAGTTTACAAATATGCCGATTGTATATCTTGATATATTAGCCTGTTTTTGAGCTTGTAAAATAAGGACTACTTTTTACACATTTAATAAAAAAAGAAGGGCCTCTGAAAAAGAAAAACAAATGAGGGGTAGTGCCACAGTGGCTCAGTGGCAGAATTCTTGCCTGCCATGCTTTAGACCTGGGTTCAATTCCCGGTGCCTGCCCGTGCAAAAACAAAAACAAAAACAAATGAGACTGTTCCCAGAGCCTGCCCATGGGGGGAAAAAAATGACGCTGGTTATGCTCAAAAAGACAGGTAATAACAAGTGCTGTAGAGAATGTAGATAAAGTGGGATTTTCATACACTGCTGGTGGGGGTGAAAGTACAGCTGCTGTGGAAAACAATTTAGCAGTTCCTTGGAAAGTTAGACCCTGAGCTACCAGTGACCCAGCAATTCCGCTCCTAGTCATCTACCCAAGAGAACTGGAAATACATGCTCACACAAAAATGTATATGTACACAAGTGACCCCGGCAGCAGGAATTATTCACAATAGTAAAAGAGAAGATTGTCCACCAGCTGGTGAGTGGATAAACAAAATGTGGTATATCCACTCAGTGGAGTGGTATGCAGTCATAAAAAGGGGATGGAGTACTGATGCATATACAACAATGTGGATGAACCTGGAAGCATCAAGCTCAAGTGAAAGAAGTCGTCCACAAAAGTCATGGCATGCATGGTTCTATTTGTGTGAAATGCCCAGAAAAGGCAAATCCAGGGTCAGAAAGTATATCAGTGGCTGTTGCGAGAGGGTGTGGAAATGGGGAGGAGCTGCTAATAGGAAGAGTTTCTTTTGGAGGTAAGGAAAATATTCCAGAATTAGGTAGTGGTGAGGGTTGTACAACTTTGTGTTATACCACTTGTGTTGGTTTGAAAGGATGTCATACCCCCTAGAAAATCCATGTTTTAATCAAAATCCCATTTAGTAAAGGTAGAATAATCCCTATTCAATACTGTATGTTTGAAACTGTATGTTCAGTTCATCTCCCTGGATGATGTGATTTAGTCAAGAGTGGTTGTCAAGCTGGATTAGGTGACAACATGTCTCTACCCATTTGGGTGGCTCTTGATTGGTTTATTGGAGTCCTATAAAAGAGGAAACATTTTGGAGAATGAGAGAGATTCAGAGAGAGCAGAGAATACTGCAGCACCACGAAGCAGAGAGTCCATCAGTCAGCACTTTGGAGATGAAGAAGGAAAACACTTCCCAGGGAGCTTCATGAAATTGTAATCCAGGAGAAGAAGCTAGCAAATGATGCTGTGTTTGCCATGTACCCTTCTAGATTAGAGAGGAACCCTGACCGTGTTCACCATGTGCCTTTCCAGATGAGAGAGAAACTCTGACTGTGTTCGCCATGTGCCTTTCCACTTGAGAGAGAAACCCTGAACTTCATCGGCCTTCTTGAACCCAGGTATCTTTCCCTGGATGCCTTAGATTGGACATTTCTATAGACTTGTTTAACTGGAATATTTTCTTGGCCTTAGAGCTGCAAACTGACAACTTATTAAATTCCCCTTTTTAAAAACCATTCCGTTTCTGGTATATTGCATTCCAGTAGCAAGCAAACTAGAACACCACTGAATTGTATGCTTCAAATTGACGTAAATAAGCTACAACGATAATAAAATAAAGTACACAGGAATTGCATGAAGATCTAATGTCAGCTCCTATAGTGAGGTTCCTGAGGAACACACCGTGCATAGTTTTGGTCAGGAAGAGACGACTGCTTTCCTGAGAGGCTCTCCAAAGTAAAGGGTGGCCGGGCTCTCTTAGCAATGGACAGGAGCGGGAGGTGGAAAGGGCAGCGTCCAGCTCAGGAGGTGGGCGCCTGAGAACCCTCTGTAGCAGCGTGTGTAGGTAGCAGGAGGTGAGAGCCGAGGCCTGAGATGGGACCGGATCCCAGAGGGGAGGCCCTGGAGAGGGGAAAGAGGTCCGGCCTGAGTGGGGGTAGTGAGGAGGAGGAGCCCCCTGGGAGTGAGGGGGGGCACTTCAGAGGCCAAGGAGGAGGAGAGGGAGGTGAGGAACCGTCAGGCGGCTCTCGGCTCTGGTCTCACTCCACGGACTTGCAGGGCTGGGTCCTCCTGTGTCTGGTTGGTTCCTGCAGTCTCTGTCCTCAGGCTGTTCTCCTGGGAGCCCCAAACATCTGCACAGTGTCTTCTGGTGGTGGTGGTGGGGCGGCTCAGAGTCAGGCTTGGGGTCCCGCTGGCCAGACAGTCCCACACTGCCAAAGGCCGGGTTGCAGGCCCCAGACCAGACCCATTCCAGAGGGCCTGTGTTCTTCTTTTCTGGGGCTAGTCTTGATTTAAAAAAAAAAAAATCACAGCCTTGCAAGCTCCTTTCCTGGGCTTTGACACCAGATCTCCCTGCAGTCCTGGAAGTTTCTAGACTGAGCTCAAGGGGAATGACAGAAAACAACAAGGTCAATAAAAAAAACACACAACAAAAAACAAGAATAGAAGGATGGTGTTTAAAAAGATAAAAGAAATTGATAAAAAAGAAAATAAAACCAAAAACTGAGTTGCTCAATGAAGCCAAAACTGTTTCTTTGAAAAGAACAGTAATAAAAATGACACTTGAAGAGTCTTACAAATGAGGGAGAAGATACCAGCAAATAGTATTATCAGTGAGAAAAGGGAAATAAGATCTATGATGGTTTTAAACATTGGAAGAGAATACCCTAACTGAACATAAATAAATCTGGAAAACTATGATATTAATTTGTCGGACAGTGGAAAATCAGTGGGGTACAAATATGGAGCCATCTCATTTCTCCAGTCATTGTCTTCAGGTTTCATGATATCTCCCTTCTCCATCCTTTAAGACCATCCTGGAAAGATTTTCTAATTTCCTGATCACTTCGGGGGTCTAAAATACCAGACTAATTTAACACTTCAATCCATATGCCACTCACCACCCATTCTCCTCCCTTCCCAACCTAGCCAGGCTTCGGCCGGAGGCCCTGTAGTGGGAGGGCTGTGTCCTTGCATACTGTTCTCCCGTTCCTTATTGGGAGCTTGCCCCGTCCACAAGCGTGGCCAGGGAAAATGGAAGTAGAGAAGGACAACTGCCTCTTTCTCTCACTGCCCCCTTCTCCAAGAAAGAGCCTCCTATGAATGCTGTTGTTTTCCTTTCTGTGGCATCCAAAGGCTGTGTGTCTCATGAGACACACAGACGATATCTTAGAAAGGACCCTGGGGCTAGGGAGACGGTCTCCCCCACTATATATTTCTCTGACATGGGAAAGCTGTTCCTGTCCTAGATCTCTGAAGCCCTCTCCTACCCCTGGTGATAAGCCTACAACTCCCTGATGCTGGGATCTCCTGGTCAAGGTTGAAGACCCCTGAACAAGGCCTTGCAATAAACCTTTGTGTAGTATGTCTGACTCACCCTCAGCTACATGGGGCTTTGATGGAACACCAGGGACTTAGTGCCTCTTGGGCCACAAGAGGTATTAATCCAACTGGATTTCCTACCATCAATTCCAATTCCACCCGCCAATTCCAGAGCAACTGGGAAAGTCCCATGTGATATCCCATTACACTTCGGTAAATATGCTAGGAGAATCAGAATCACCAAAATTGACTCAAAATGGAGCAAATAACTCAGTTGGGTCAATAATCAATGAGGAAATTGAATAGGCAATCAATCCTTCATCTAACATCGACTCTGGTGGGTTTTCCTGGAAGTGCTCCCAAATCATCAATGAATAGAGCAGGCCCATGTGATGGGAACTATTCCAGAGAAAAGGAAATGATGGAGAGCTTCCCAAATTATTTCACAATACTGACACCAAAAATGGACAAGAATGGAATATATTTTTTAAACACCTGATGAGTAACCACAACGGATAAGAAGTAGGAGCACAGGAGAATGATGGGTCTGCACTCTAGGAGGGGCCACCTGACTGGAAGGGCCACACCCACTCGGCTTCCCCACCTTGTGCCCCACCCCACCCCACCCTGGGGTGAGTAACTACAGGCCTCAGAGGCTGCACTTAGGGGCCTGAGACTCTGCTTTGCTGTGCACATCGTATTGGGTGTCCTGTTTCCTTTCTTAAAGCCAAGTGTGGTGGTTTGGAGCTATGTACCCCAGAAAAACATGTTCTTAAACTTCATCCATTCCTGTGGGTGTGAACCCATTGTGAGTAGGACATTTCGTGAAGTTACTTCAGTTGCGGTGTGGCCCACTTCAATCCGGATGAGTCTTAAAACTATTACTGGAGTCCTTTATAAGTGAAATGAAATTCAGACAGAGAGAGAAAATCACAGAGGAAGCAAACAGAAGTTGAACATCAACGGAACCCGGAAGAGAGGAGAGAGTCCAGGAGAGGTAGCCCTGTGCATTGTCATGTGACAGAGGAGCCACGGAGCAAGGATTGCCAGCAGCCGGCCCCAGAATGCCAGCCTTTGGGAAGAAGGTAGCGCCTTGATGATGCCTGAATTTGGACTTTTCCCTGGCCTCAGAACCCTCAGCTGATAAGTTCCCATTGTTCAAGCCAACTCATTGCATGGGATTTGCTTTGGCAGCCGGGAAAACTAGAACACCAAATGAACATGTGTCTCATGAGTTTGATAGCCCATCTGAATCCAAACCCACAACTAAGCGTGATGTTGCAACATTAACAATTTAAAGGAGAAACACTAGATGGTCATTCCAATGATAAAAAGTAGAATGCATACGCTATAGTTCAACACTATTTCCAATTAAAAAAGACTATTTCCAATTAAAATTTTCCAATTTTTTCTTAATGTGATAAAAGGTTTCTAGTAGAAGTCTGCCACAGAGAAAAAAAACAAGAAAAAAAGACAGTGGCTGCTAAAACTCCAAGACAGCACTGGGCCAGGAGGTCTTGCTGATAGAAACGTGAGCAATGAGAAGAAATAAAATGAGCAATAAAATATGAAAAACTAAGCAAACAACAGGTAAATGCAAATGGGAATACCACTTTGGAGGTTCTGGAAGATTTGTAGGTTGGCTCACTCAAATGACTAAAAAATAAAACATGGTGTGACTAATGATAATTAACTATCATTTCTTCAGTTCTTTTCACATTCCAGGTCCTGTGCTAAATTCTTTGTATAAATGACCATATTCTATCTTGCCCATAAACCTGTACGGCTGGTATCATTATTTCCATCCATAGATGAGGAATATTAGATGCCCAGAGGCATTAAGGAACCTGCCCAAGGACCCGGCAGAGCTCAGATCAAAGCTCGTATCTCTACTTCTGAGCTTTCCTGTCACCTTTCCTGATACCTTAGAGCTGGGTCTGGGGGTATCCTTTTTGTCTAGGTCCACAATTATATTTTCTTCAAAGAAGCAACTGTGTCTGGGCAGTGGACGCATGCTCTATTCCACCGGCATTGGTACCCTTTAGCCAATCGTTTGGGACGGTAACAGAAAACTTCACCTGACAAATCCAAGCCTCTCCATTGGACCACCTGGTGCAAACACCTTTACTGAGGCGGGGGCGCTGCCGAACATGCTAATATCCACCTGCCGACCTCGCGACTGGGCCCCACCTTGGAGCCAGGAGCAGAAGGTTCAGGGTCTCCACAGAGAGCCCCACTTCACCTGGAACAAAGCCCTGTGGTGGGACATCAGGGTTAGGAGGACATTTGAAGGATGCCCTGCACCTCCACTCCTCCAACATTCTGGGTTTTAGTCTTAGATGGACGTAGACCACGGACTTTGAGTGTGTGCATGCGCATGTGTGTACGTGTGTGCACGTGCGTGGGGTGTGTGTAGCTCTCACATTTCCTTGGCCAGCAACCCTTTGAGAGGCCTGTGTGGGCAGCAAGCCCTTTCCTCTCGAGACACCTGTCCCTTCTCCTCCACCTTTGTGGTGAGAAAGGAAAAGGCTGGCATCATGGAGGGAGCCGGATTTTAGACAACGGACAGATGTGGGTTCTAACTCCAGCTATGCCATAGCTACAGCTGTGTGCCCTCGAGAAGCCACCGGGCCATCTCTGAGCCTGTGTTCTCGTCAGTACCGCAGGGTGCCCTGAAGGCAGCGTGCAGGTTCGATGGGGGCACTTAAGCAAGGACTGGCACAGAATTCCCATGCGGCATGGGTGGGAGGAAACGCAGCAGTCTGGGCTGGCGGTCCACACTGGCCATCGCCCCCAGAGTCCCATCCCCTCCATTCATTCGCACAGGCAGGAGGTGAGCCCGACAAAGCCCTGTGCTGGGGGGTGTGGAGAGGGCCCAGCCTGCCCTGTCCTCTAGGAGGCACCTGGGCCTCTGTCCTGCTCTTCTCACCCAGGAACTGGCCCCCGGCACAGCAGAGCCCTCCTTCCTCTCTCCAGCAACAACTACTTTCTCTTTCCCTTTACCATCCGGTTGAAGCCTGCGGCCCCGGGGGACCACCAGACAACGCCTGTGCTGAGCAGGAAGTCTCAAGAGAAGGTGAGCCTGAGATAAGGGCGGGAAGCCACATCAGGGCCCTCCCACCCAGGGGGCCTCCAGCAGGAAGAGGTGGAGCCGCCACTTGCCTTGTGAGATGGAAGTGGAGCCAGAGCACACAGTGCCTAGGGGCAGGCCTCGGACGAGCTATGGAGGCAGCAGCCAGGCTCCAGCGATCAGGTACCCATTGCTCCTCAGTCTGCGTCAGGCTCTGGCCCCGTGGTGCTGCGGCCCACGGCCCTCTCTTCTCCAGGGCCTCCTCCGCCCGTTTCTCTCCCTGCTCTTCCTTCCTTGCGAAGCCTCGGTCTGAAAGTCTCCCGGGGCCGGGTCATCCCCTCCCTGCCCCCTCTGTCTCCCTCCAGCACTGGCTCTGGGCGGGGCAGCCCACTCTATGGGTCTTTGGTAAATTCCTGGGCTGACAACGCCCGGAATTGGACTGAAACATGTTTGAAGCAATTGGTGAATTTTGTTCAAAGCACTTTGGTCGCTTTTCTATTATACTTGCCCGGTTACAAACACAATATTCTGGTACAGGCTGGGAGTGGAGGAAAGCGCTCTCCCAAGCAAGGAGGTAAATCCTCCTTCCGAGGATATCACAATGGACAGCAGAAAATTAAATGCAGAATGTTCTAAAATAATCACTATGAGGTCCTGCTCCTAGTTTTATAACTACACATAAAAAAATAGAAAAGTATAATCATGATAAGAAGAAATGCCCAAATTTAAAAATTAAGTGAAAAAGAAAGCCATACCCATATTCCCTGGGGCAGAGGATCCAGTGCCACCACTTATTCATTCTGTGACATGGGCAGTTCCCTCCATCTCTGTGCCTCCTTTTCCTCATCTACCAAATGGAAAAGGCTCCCAAAGGATTTGGGGAGGATTCATACACATAAAGCATTTAGAAGAGTTGCCTCTGGGAATGTAGGTGTTAATCTGATTTAAAAATAATAATAATAAACATGATGGATGAAATGGTAAAAGTGAGTATTTTGCAGCAAAAGAATCCTTCTCTCTTTTTTATACTTTTCTAATAGGGTGGGGGACGGGTGGGCAGGAAACTTGGTTGGGGAGGGAGATCCTTTGGAAGGCTACAGAGCTGAGTGGGAGAGGTCACCCCCTTCTCTTCCTCCCTCCCTAACAGGTAATTCTGCAGGGCGGGGGCGAAGGGGTCTGGAGAGACTCGGAACCCAGGTGGGTGGGGGGAGCCCTGCCCAGGAGACAGCGGCCTGGAGGAAGTGCGGAGAGAGTGCCCCCTCTTCTTCAGTTTTCTCCCTTTTGCCTGCAGAAACCCAGTGAAGTCGTTAACGGAGGTGGAATTCAACACCCACTTTAAAAACAGTTACTTCTCCTCTAAACAGAAGAACACCTATCTATGCTACCGAGTGGAAAGAGAGGGCGGTGACATAAACAGTGGGATCATCCAATGCCAGGTATCAACTAGACTGACAGTCACTTAGCAGGCAGGTACTGAACCAGTTGTGAATGCAGGAAAACAAAACAAAAAACAATAAGCAAATGCAGGATGGCGGTAGCTCAGTTGTAAGTATTTCTCCCCACAACGGTTTCTTAGGTCCTTGGCCCTTGATGTCCCAACTCCCCCTGGAATCTGATAAAAGAAGGTGTTTGATTTACCACAAATGGCCTTGTTCAGAGACAGCCCCTCCCTGCCATGAAGAGTCTAGAGCGGTTCGTCCCCCAAATCTCGTAATTGAGCTTTGCATCCAGCAGTCATCAGGAAAAGAGCAGATCTAGAAAACGGGAGGCCCGGGTGCTGCCCAGCAAGCAGCCTATCTGGCGTAGAAACCGCGCAGCCGGTCGGCCCCGCCCCCAGCACCGCCCTGATTTCTTCCCACCGCGGCCGAATTACTAGGCGAGGGTGAGCCCCGCGCGCCCCGCAGCCAGCCCCGAGAGAGTGCGCGCCTCTGCACGTCCGAAGCTGCGGCTCCCACCAGCGTCCGCAGTGATAGGACTCCGCGCACCGCTCTGCAGTCCCGGGCGGCAACCACTGTCTAGACCCGCGAAAAGCGCGGACCCAGCCCTGCCCCGCACCCAAGCGCGCAGCGAGCGCGCCCTGGGCGGGGCGGCTTCCGAGCAGCGTTAGCGAAGGGAAACTAATGGCAGGCGGCTGAGTTTCCACTTTCTAACACCCACAGTTTAAAACGTAAAAAGGGACAGCGGAAATGGATTTTTTTTAAATATTTTTTTACTTATTCCAATATATGGAAAATATTGTAACAGTGACATCTAATTTAACATAAAAATTCGGAGATAGTTTATGTTCTTTTCTTTTCCTACCACTATTTTGAAATGAGGTGTGGGTTTTGCACTCACCAAGCCGCACGGCACGGCAGAGCCCTGTCCCTTTCCCCAGCGGTCGGGCCAAGCCTGGGCCCCCGAGGGCCTGGCCCAGAGCGTCTGCTCAGGCGCTTATTGAATGAATGAATGAAAGGTAGGGTGGATGGATGAGTTAATGAATGGGGAAAAGGGTGAATCAATAAGAAGGGAGGGGGAGGCAGGGGAAGAAGGGATAAATCAAGCTATCGTGTGCCCTGGGTCTCTTGTCTCCTGCCCCCCACCCTACTCCCCTCGCGCGCAGCGATCCTCCCCCTTTCCCTTCTCTTTCCCGTCCCGAGGATGCCACCCACGCAGAACAGCGTTTCTTGGATTGGTTCTGCGAAGTGCTTCTGGACCGTGACATGAGCTACCAGATCACCTGGTACATATCCTGGAGTCCCTGCGACAGCTGCGCGCAGCAGGTGACCCAGTTCCTACAGGAGAACCGCAGCGTGAGCCTGAGCCTCCTGGCCGCCCGCCTCTACTGGTACGAAGACCCGAAATGCCGGGAGGAGCTTCTCCAGCTGTGGCGGGCAGGCGCCCAGATCAACATCATGTCCAGGGAAGGTGAGGAGCGCCCTGGGGCCGGAGGTGGGGGGAGGGGGGGGCCTGGCAAGGCGAGGGCACGGCTGTGGGAGGGGCTCTGAGAGGACGGGGCGCGTTGGGGAGCCCTCGCCGGAGGGCTGATTGCTTTCTCCCCTCTTTCAACTCAGGTTTTAAAAACTGTTGGGAAAATTTTGTGGACACTGGAAATCAGCCATTCCAGGAGTGGGAGAATCTGGAAAAAAATTCCCAGGAACTGGTCCAAAAGCTAAAGACAATTCTGAAGTGAGTGGCTTCCTCCTACCCGGGCCCTTCTCGTTTCCATCTCCCCCTCCTCACGTCCTCCCTGACTGTGGCCCTTTTGGGTCTCTTGGCCCTGCCTTCTCTTCCCGGTCACCCCTCCCCTCTCCCCGCCTTCCCCTCCCCCCCTCCGAGTTTCACTCCTCACCAGTCTCTCCTCCCCCTCGTTCTTCTTCAGCGCCCTCTCCTTTCTTCCTCCCCTTGTCTCCCTCCACCTCCAAAGCTCTCCACTCCTCCAGGGTCTTACCGAGCAGCCCCAGTGCTTCCTCCCAGCACTTCTATTAACCCAATTTTGTTACTAAATGGAAAGGAAGGGGTGTGAATACGTATCTGTGTGGAAATCAGAAGATTTGGAAAACATTCTCTAAGACAGTCTGAGGCTCCTGATGAAATGACCGAGAGTATTGGAGATGAGCAGGCGCAGTGAGTGGGGACCTCACTTTGTGGCTTCGTCCCCCTGATTACTCCCCACCAGATCCTGACACGCCTTCCTTCCATTCCAGAACCTCCCTACACCCTGAGCTCCACCCCATCTCTCACCCCTCCATCATTTCCACCTCCACCCTCACTTCTGCTCTCCCCTTATTCCATTCCCAAATCGCTTCCAGAGATGAAGCTCTATGCTGGGAAATGGCTTAGGGATGGGATTGGGGTGGGGGGCAGGGGGCAATTTAATGGTTAAGTTTACATTTAAATAAGTTTTTAAGGAAAAAATAGGATTGGATAAAATCAGGCCTGAGATACTCAGAGTTTTTTCAAAAAGCAGAAGTGCAGCTGGGACTCAGACAGGTCAGTAGAAGCCCAGCTGGGGCTGGCCAGGTCCCACAGGAAGGGACCATCTGGACCTTTGGCCACAGAAGCAAACCACGATGTGCACACAGTTGGAAGGAAGTCGACTTGACTCAGGCTCAGGGGAGGTGCCAGACGGGGTGGTCTGGGACACCAGACCTCAGAGAGGCTGCAAGAGGAAGCAAGAGGCAGCCTAGTAAGGTGTGATTCTGGGCAGGCAGACACAGAAGGAGAAAGAAGGGAGGAGATGAGTTTTGAACAAATCTGTAAAATCCTGCTGGAGGACATCTCGAGTCCCAGCATGCCTGGGATCTTGTCCACAGTGGGTGTGGATTAATCAGGGGGAGGGGGCAGTGGCCTGTCGCTTCAGCTCTCTCTCCCCAACCCCACTGCAGCCTGGTGGTCCCTGGACACAGTTACCCAGGGGAGAATCCAGTTCTCTCTAGCTGCCTCTAGGCATCTGCCTTGATGTTCAAGGAGGGAGGCACCGAGGAGGCATGGATTGATCTAGACGACACATGACCTAATTGTTTTGGTCGGCCAAAGTGGCCGGGTCCAAATGGCCCTCCCACTCGAGAAAATGGACAAGGGCAAAGGCCAGTGTTTGAGACCCATGGAGACCCCAATGGCACCTCCTCAAAGGCAATCGTTGTTCCCGCTCGCAGCCCTCCCCCCTCCTTCCCCCAGCTTCAAATGGCACCCACGCGGGAAGTCTCTGCTCACAGGAATTCCATAGTCCTAAGCAGTAGGAAGACCGTCTTCAGGGAAACGCCAGCAAACATTGCCATCTTGGGCTTCCCTCATATCTCCATGGTTAGACAGCACAGGGCTCGCTCCTGCTTCTCAGGCCTGCTGACCTTGACTTATGCCTTAGCATGCAGATCCACACACTCCTGCTGTCTGACAGCCGCTCATTCTGGGACCACCATCCACTGTGGCCTCGGACATTAGGGCATAGAGGGCAGGGCACCTTTCTCCTGGAGCCTCTAAGCTCCTGCTCTGTCTGCATCTTGGTTGCAAAGCCACAGGAAGTATGCATGGAGGGTGGGGGAGCAGTATGGCAACGGTTGGGAGAGGTTCAGTTGGGAGTCAACTTTTGTGTCAACTCCTCACTCCTTTTCGTGGAACAGGAAGGGCTGGGTGGCAGCACAGCTTGGGGATGGAGCACACAGTCACAGTGACTTGGGCTGCACTCCAGCTCTGCCATTTATTTGTTGTGTGACCTTGAGCAGATATCTTAGCCTGTCTGTGCTCGTAACCTCATCTGTGATGTCAGGATAATAATCCTGTCCTCTCAATGCTATAGGGGAACTGGATAGAAGTCGTGGCACAGGATCTGCTCAACACCTCTGCCTTCTCAAGGTCCAGAGCCCTGACCCCCAGCCCTTACTTCCCATCACCCCCAAAGTCCTATAGGATTTTGGATGGGATAGCGAGGTGCAAAACAAGGGGTGGTGTGGAGAAGGCCCAGCCTGTTCCACCCCCCAGGAGCCTCTGTCCTACTCCCTTTGTCCAGGGTTGGCCTCTTGCACAGCAGAGCCTGCCCTCCTCTCTCTGGCATTTGATTGGGTCCTGTGGCCCAGAACTCACTCTGTCAAGCTGCAGACCTGACAGAAGGTGGTTCTGGGCCCAGGGAAGTGAGACCACCCCAGAGCCTGGCCATGCAGGATGCCCATGGCAGGAAGGGGTGGCCCACTCTCAGATTGCCTTGGGAGGACACAGGGGCTCTCCTAAGGCCAAGGGCAGCCTGGTAAGAGCAAAGTGGAGCTGGAGCATCCAGGGCCAAGGGGCAGGCCTAGGACAAACCAAAGAGGCTACAGCCAGGGCCCAGGGCCAGGTACTCCTGCCTGCCCTGCCCCAGTCCCCGGCCCTCCTCTGTCTCCTGCCTCCTCCTTCTCCCTGTCGTCATGACCTTGGCTCTCTCCCTTTCTAGGCTTCTTCCCAGCTCCTATCTCAGGGCCTCCCACCTGTCCCAGTACAGCTCCCCACTGTGGTTTCCCTAGACCCCATTTCTCTATGGCCTTGGCCATATGCCTATTTGTATATTTTATTTTTAAATGTGTACAATTTCACAAAGAATTTTCTTATTTCTGCTCTGTGGAGGGAAAAATTCCTATCTGAGACAAGAAGATACATGGTTTCCCATAAAGATACTAACCAGTGTGGAATGAGTTCTTGGTGTTCATACCTAAAGTTTTAGTTATTCAAGGTCAAATTTCTACATTTCTACCACTAAGAGTTATTACCTGTTAGTTAAATTATTCAGCCTGGATTGTCCTGGTTTTCCCAGGACTGAAGGGTTTCCAGGATTTGGGACTTCAGGACTAAAGCCAGGAAGATCCCAGACTAACGTATACGAGACGGGCACCCTAAATGTGCTATAAATAGGTGTTTCCGCTTTAATCCTCACCCGGCGGCAGCCGTTTGCCCTAATTGGGAGTATGCACTCCGGACTGGGCGGCTGGCCGCTCCTCAGAGTCTGGAGATGGCACCTACCGGCTCCTCGGTGATCTGAGTCCAAACTCACCACAAGTTTTACCCATTAGCACAATGGATATAAGAAATTGGACTTCATGAATGAAATCCCTTGGCTTTGTTCATTAGCACAACAGATGTTAGAAATGGTTTTTCATGGAGGCAAGTAGTGGTATCTCGATGAGTTGGCTAGAAATATGATGGAGGCATCTCTGGCCTTGCACAAACAGAGATGGAGATCTCTGGCGCCTGTGGTCTGTGCCTGGTGCACTGGCACCCTCAGCTTGCTTCCCATGTCCCGACACAGATTCCTGGGGCTTGTGGTCAGCGAGCCGGGCTTGGTAGTCAGCTGCATCGCTTTGGCCTTAGGTGAAGTATCTGTATGAAGTGCTGTCACGGCACCCTCAAGGACAGAGCTGAGACTCCACCAAGCTTCCCAAGAAGCTGTTAGGACTGTTTTATATCTGCTTCATCAGGGGTGGATGTGGGGCCGGACCCAGGCTGCCTTCCTGTGGGATGTGTCCATGGGGACTAGAAGGCTCCCAGTTCTGTGTCCCTCTCCATCTGGGAAGCTGATGATGTTTAGCAAAAAGAGTCCAGTGGTCCCATGTGCCCACAGTGGCCAGGTCACTTAGCAATACAATATTAAATTGGGGACCAAAAAATTGAGTCGCAAAATTGAACACTCTGGAGAGCATCATCACAATCAGGGGGACAAAAAGCCATCGAGTCCTTCAGCCAAAACTGTCTCAACACTCCCTTGGTGACAATAGTTTTTCCTGCTCAACTGCCTTTGTGCTCTTTGTGGAGACAAAATTTGTTATACACACACCTAAGCAAAAAAAAGCACTGAGTTAGAGGAAGCCCCAGATTCCATTCCCTGTTCCCAAAAGAGAAACGTTTCAACATCGGGACGCCCAAGAAGGGGTGTCGAAACGACAGCAAGGCAGCGGGGCAGGAGGGGCAGGACAAAGCTGGGTGGGCAGCCTAGAGGAGAGGGTCCGAGCCAGGGAGGACCATGTGGTTGTCCAGGGGAGGGTGCCGCCTGCCACTGGGGAAGGGCTTCCCACCCGACCCAGGCAGAAAGTGATAAGGGTGGGGGCACCCTGCATGCAAATCGGCCTGAAGTGTGGGTAGATGGGAGGCGGGGTGCAAGGTGGAAGGCCTCCCCCTCCCTCCCCTTGCTGCCCTGGCCAGCACCCTCTTCCTCCTTCTCCAGGGGCCCAAGGTGACCAAGGTGTTGGGTTCAGGAGGTGATGGGAGCCTGTGCTCTACTTCTTTTTCTCCTTCTGGTTGCACAGAAACCCGATGCACCTGCTAAAAGAAGACATATTCTACTACCAATTTAACAACCGGCCCCGGCCCCAAAAGCCCTACAGGCGGAGAAGGACCTATGTGTGCTACCAGCTGCAGGAGCTGAACGGCTCCATAATTGACAGAGGCTACTTTCAAACCAAGGTGCCAACGGGCAGTCTGGGGGCAGGGTGAGGAGAGCCAGACCCATCCCTTTTGCAGGGACAATAAGTGCAGTTCGAGCCTAGAAGGTCCTCAATTGCCATGTTAACTGCCCCTGCATTTCCTTAACCTTTGGTCCCGCTGCAGCGGCGGCTCAGCTTGGTCCTGCTTCTCTCCAGAACTCTCCACATCCTTTCCTGTTCTGAGGGCTTCAAGCTGTCTCTTCTTGCCCTCCTTTGGGAAGTTACTGTTCCCTCCCCCTTTGGCTCAGCTCGGTTGCTGCTTCAGGGAAGCCACCCTGACTCCCCATAGGCCCCTTGCCCTAGCTCCTGGCACTCATGGCACCTTCCTCCTTGGCAACTCCTGCCATGGTGCAATACTGCATTGGTGAGGGTGGTTGCTTGCCTGTTGCCTGCCTCCTCCACGTCACAACTGTGTCCTCAGCGCTGTGAGTGAGCCAGTGAATGAATGAATGAATGA
The DNA here is from genome assembly GCF_023851605.1 of Tamandua tetradactyla. NCBI lineage: Eukaryota > Metazoa > Chordata > Mammalia > Pilosa > Myrmecophagidae > Tamandua > Tamandua tetradactyla. Next base: position 31,556,570 of record NC_135333.1, read on the forward strand.
ATGGATTGCATGTGTCCCATGAGGGCCTGCCTTATATCCAGGTGCTCGGGCACTTGAACAACCTTGAGAAACACTGACCCAGAAAGACATCCTCTGTGGACATGGGGTGTTCTGGTGACCCCAGGTCTGCAGGGCTTCAGAGGACCAGAGGAGAGGTAGCCAAAGGACCTTGCCTGTGTGTCTCCTGACCTGTCAGCTTGCTTTGGAGCCAGCTCCAGCCCCAGCTCCAGAGGTAGAGCCTGCTCTGGAGCCAACCACATAGCTAGAGTCAGAGCCAGTCCAGGGCTAACTTTCCCTTAAAAAATCAAATAATTAACAATAAGATCCCAGGAAGGAGGACTTGGGATGTATCCCCCCATTTCACATGTCATGTGACCTTCAGCGGGCTGCTCCCTTAGTTATTTTCCCTGCCCCTTGCACACACACACACACACACACACACACACACACACACACACACACACACACACACACACACCCCCCGCACTCATCCTGAGCCCCCTGGCATGCGTGGCTCACCTCCACCATGAGTGGATGGGTGATCTCCCATGGACCAGCTCAATGGGTAACTTCCATGCCAAGCCCTGGCTAGAATCATCTTTGGGACACCTGGAAATAAATCTCTTAAGGGGTGAGAGACATCTAAGCAGAACATTTCAGCATGATGTGGTGGGTGCTGTGATTGCAGGAGACCATGGGGCACAGAGGCGGACATTCCTTCCATCGCACAGCTCAGGGAGCCCTCCTGGAAGCAGTGACCCCTGAGGCAAAGCCGAGTGATAAATTAGGGAAGGGCTTTCCAGTTGAGGCTCTTGCTTAAGAAAGGTGGAGGAGGGAAAGGCCAAGGTGCATATGAGGTGTGAGAGGAGGCTGTCTGGGGAACCTCAAAAGGTCTGATTTTGTGGCATGTATGAAGGAGGGGGCTGGGGTGGGAGATGTGTCTGGGAGCAGGCAGGGGCTGGGGGGTGCCAGGAGCCACGAAGGAAGGGTGGCCAGTGTTTTTCCAGCCTCTCCTACTGGGCAGGGTGGCCTGACACCTAGATAGAGCTCTGCTAACGGCAGCCCCACAACCTCCAGTCCCCTCCTCTTTTTGTTCTGACTCAAAGTTGAATTGTCAATAAGAGGGGCTCATCTGGAGTCCTCTGAGGCCGAGGTCGCTGTCCCCGTTTGTTCTAAGGCTGACCCTGTGGCCATCAGTGCAGTTTACTACCAGCACTGGAGTTAGTCCGAGCACTGAGCCCACCCTGCCCTTCTCCCCTGATCTCTGACCTGCTCCTCAGGACCCCAGGTTGGAACATCTTCAAGCAACCTCCTGGCCACGAGCCCCCCATCACCCACTCCACCCTCAGCCAGGTGACCTCTGGCCTCTGCCCTCTCACCTTTCCTTCTCTCTGGGACCTTCCTCAGAAACGTTTCCATGCGGAAATTCACCTTATTAACAAGATCAGGTCAATGACCCTGAGACTGGGCCTAAACTCGAGCTACCAGGTCACCTGCTATGTCACTTGGAGCCCCTGCCTGCCCTGTGCCAGGGCTCTGGCCGAGTTCATCGAAGCCCACCGCCCCCACCTGAGCTTGCAGCTCTTCGTATCCCGCCTATACTTCCACTGGCGCCCAGAATATCAGGAGGGGCTGCAGCTGCTGGGGAAATCCCAAATCACGGTGACTGTCATGAGCTCCCGAGGTACGAAGGGATGCTGAGCCGCAGTGGGAGGACAGGGGGCAGCTGCGAGAGCTGGGAGAGCTGTGGGAGGACAGGGGTTGGGTGACAACTCTGGGAGGCAGAAGCCCCTGTGGGGTGGAGGGTGCTGGGCGGGAAGGACGATGGCCCAGCCCAGGAGCTGATTCCGCCTGGACGGGAAATTTCTGGGGAGAAAATAAGGCCCAGGGGGAGGAGGAGAGGGGAGAGGAAAGGAAGGAGAGGAAGGTCCCTGCTGGGTCCCGACTGCCTTCCCCTCCTTTACTTCAGAGTTTGTGAACTGCTGGAGAAATTTTGTGAACCACCAGGGAAAGTCCTTCCAGCCCTGGAACCGTCTGGTTGGATCTAGCAACAGCTTCTGCCGAAGGCTGGAGCGGATCCAGAACCCGCGGGTCAGAAGGGGCCCCTGCACCTGCCCTACACCCCCACCCCTACTGGACCTTCCCTGCTTCGGCACACCTCGCGCTGTCCCTCCTTGCTCTTGCTCCCTCCCCGCAGCCTCCTCCCACACCCTGCACCAGCCTCACTGTGCCCTTTTTGCTCCCTTCCAGCTTCCTTTCTTCTCTCCCTGCTCTTCCATTCTCCTGTCACCTTTTCTGTCCCTGCCCCAGGTCTTTTCCTGGCTCTGCATTTTCATCTTCAGCTCTCCCTCCCTTCCCCCTTGCACAGTTTCTCCTCCATCTGTGCTTCCTGAACTCTCCCTTTCTCCCTCAACAGCCCCGGAGACTGGATGGTTTAAATGATGCCTTCAGGAATTTGCAACTTGTATCCCCATAGAGGAGAAGTGACTCAGAACGACCCACCCCTGCAGCATCTCAGAGCCTCATAGGGGCGAGTTGTGAGTTCCACAGCCGTACTCCAAGCCTAACCTCAGCCCGAGTCCAGAAGACCTACCTGTCTTCTCTCCTTCATTCATTTATGGGGTTTTTTTTTCTTTTTTACACCGGGTGCATATTTTTATAATTGGGAAAAAAAACAAATAAAGATAATTCTTAAGTCTGTAAAACCTGGATTACTTTCTGAGCGGGGAATAATTAAAATGAATATAAGGGATTTCATTCTGCCACACAGAGGGTAGGGTCCGGATCGCTAAAGCTGCCAAATGCAACATACCTGAAACAGATTGGCTTTTTTTTTTAAATGTGTCTTCCTACATGCATGTATTTTTATATCTATACATACATACTCACAGGGGCAGATATGTGATATGTATGCCATAGGGAATTTTTATCACAACGGTTTTTGTTTGTTTGCTTTGGGAATGCATGGGCTGGGAGTCGAACCCCAGTCTCCCGCACGGCCGGTGAGGATTATACCACTGAACTGTCCAGCACCCTCAGGTTGGCTTTTCCTTTTTTCATGTTACATTTTATATTTTGAAATATGGAAGCATATTTTAAACACTCTTGAGGCGTTTATTTATTACAATATTCTCTGCCAAGATGTCACATTAGCTTAAAATTCAATTCAGTCTTTCCATTTCTCTACTGAGGCCTTCACTTCAATGTACTAGGTAATGTCTGCTCCAGTCATCAGCATGTCCAGCAGCCACATGGTGAGCCCCAGGGGTCAGCCTCTTCGCTCCCCTAGGTGAACCAACCAGTTGTTACTACTGCTCTGCTACAAGGTAAAAGCCCCCAACTCATACTTAATGGAAAAAGAGTGAAATTTCTTCAAAGTGCATTTTTTAAGAAGACGTACTTTTTGCTTACAAAAAGAAACCAGTGAGTCCCCTCAGAATAATGAAGGAGGGTATTTTACACTTAAGCACCTGATTTGAATTGAAGAATTCCGACGTTGCTCTGCTGGCCCAGGTCGTTAATGCTTCTCTTGTTCCTCCCGTGGGCCCCTTCATCAGGTATCACAGAGCCTTCATCTTGGGGACACAGTGTCCACAACCCTCTGCAATGCAGAGTCATTTCCCCTCCTCATTCTCCTGACACATCAATTCAATGTTCCTTGGTTTCCCAAAGTAGAAATCTCTCTCCTTCTCCAAGTTTTCAATGGTAAGTGTCAAGACGTTGACCTGCCTCATCAATTCAGCTGCTTTGTCATCCCCGTTGCCCACACCAGGATTCTTTTTCACCACACCCGGACCAGCCTTAGGAGTTGCAGTAGTTCTCTGTGTTGAAATGGGCCTCTGTGGAGCTGCACTGCTAGAGCTGAAAAGTTTCTTTGGTTTATTCACAGCTGGAGCAACAAGGGAGGGAGCCAATGTCCTCTCCTGTCCTTGTCTAGCAGTCACAGGGTCACAGTCTTTTCCATCATAGTTTGCATCAAAAAACTCCTTGGACCACTGAACAAATTAAAAATTGTCCTGAAGCTTTCCTTTCATTGCTTTGTCCACAGGAATTATTTCCTCTACACCCATTCTCTTAAAACCTGCTTGTAGTATTTTGAAGTTCTGGAAGTATTCATCATCCAGCTTAGCTTGAAACTTCACCGTCTTCAAAGCAATGGAGCCAGGGAATAGCTTGTCCATAAACTGAGGATTGGCAGCCCCTGAGCACAACAATTCAATCTTTGTCAAATTCAGCTGCAGAGACTCATTAATCCATGCCAGCATGTAATGTTGTCTTAAGTTATCACTGATCACTGATGCTGAATGTACATTCACTGCCATCGTCGGCTCTCGGCAGGAACACAACCACTGCCTGCGCTTGGCTCTGGTTCCATCTTCATCTTGTTCAAACCACGCGGCCCCCCAGATTGTTTTTTTCTTTTTTTGGGGTGGGGGGTGCATGGTCCGGGAATCAAAGCTGGGTCTCCCGCATGGAAAGCGAGAATTCTACCACTGAACCACCCGTGCACCCTCAGATTGGCTTTTATAAAAGGGATTTATTAAGTGCAAGTTGCAATTCTAAGGCTGTGAAAATGTCCAAACTAAGGCACCAACAAGAGGATACCCTCTTAGAAGGAAGATTGCCGGCCTGTGGAACACCTCTGTCAGCTGGGAAGACATGACGCTGACGTCTGCTGGTCCTTTGCTCCTGGGTTCCGCTGCTCTCAGCTTCTGATTCCAGCAGCCCTCCAAACATTTGTGTCTGGCTGCTCTCTGCCTTGACTCTTTTAAGGTTTCCCACAAACTAATTAAGACTCACCTTGAATGGGCAGGGTCACTCCTCCATGGAAATAATCTAATCAAAAGGTCCCACCCAAACAATAGGTTTACCCCCACAAAATTGGATTAGGATTCAAAGGATATAGCTTTTCTGAGGGTATAAAACAGTTTTAAACCAGCACAGAGGGGGAAAAAAATTGAAAATTCCCAGTACTGTCTAGACTAGTTGGGTTATTTTGTAATCCAAATATCACCAGCCATTTCTCATTATCTGGTATGTGTCTAAATAGATAAGATAAATCTCTATATCGCAGAAAAGCCCATAGAATTTATTGTTTTTTCAAATTTAGAACTCTGTTACTCAGCGTTCTTAAGTAAACTAACCAACACCAACTCTGGCTAACTAAACAGAAAAACAAGATTTATTAAAAGCACGTTGGGTGGGGAGGAGGAGAGAGGGAAGATGGTGGAGTACAAAGCTCTAGGAACCAATCCCTCCACCCGAATGACCATTGAACTGGCAGGAACTGTCTGAATCAACTATTTTGAAACTCTAAGGTCTCATGTGCAACACCCAGGGAAGAGGTGAACAAAGAGACAGGTAAATGATGGTAAGTATGGTAAGTATTGGTGTATTTCACCCTCTGTGCAGTGGCTATCTTCTCCACCCCCAGCCATTAGGCAGGCAGCAGTGGGAACTGCAGCCTGGGCTCTTTGTGCAACTTTCTGGGGCCGGGGTGAGCTATGAGGACCTAGTTCTCCAAAATGCAAGGGAGTGTGATCTGATCACTGATCACTGCTTCAGATCAGCTATGTTAGATGACTGAGAGACCAGCTCTGAGGGTGACCATTGTTCCAACCTCCCTCAGGGAAAAGCAGCACAAGATTCTTAAAGAAAAAGTAACTATTTTTTCTTTCCTTTTGACACTTTCCATTTCTTATTTGGGAGCAAAAATAGTTTGGAAAAATTGAAATGGAAGGCTCCAGCTTTTAACAAAAACAAACAAACAAAAACTCTCTAAGATTAGATTTTCAGAGTTACAACAACATATATTAGAATATCTAGTTTTCCCCCTAAAATTACAAACCCACAAAGAAATAGAAAAGTATGGTCCATTAACAAGAAAAAAAAAGAATTTCCCAGAAACTATCTGTATTAGCTTGTTAAGCTGTTGGAATGCAATATACCAGAAATGGAATGGCTTTTATAAAGGGAATTTATTATGTTGCAAGTTTACATTCTAGTGCTGAGAAAATATCCAAACTTCAGCACCAACAAGAAATTACTTTCATTCAAGAAAGGCTGGTGCTGACTGGAACACCTCTGTCAGCTGGCACGTGGCTGGCATCTGCTGGTCCCTTGCTCATGGGTTCCATTGCTTTCAGCCTCTGTTTCCAGTGATTGTTCATCACTTGGCATCTATAGGCCTTCACTTAGCTCCTCCGGGACACAACTCTGAGTTCTGGCTTGCTTAGCATCTCATGGGAAGGCACATGGCGATGTCTGCATCTCCAAACATCTAGGTCTCATCTTAGTTCTATCGGCTCTGAAGCAGCTGTTCTCCAAGCATCTGAATCTTCTCTTCCAAATGTCTATGTCTGTATCTGAAGTTTCTTCAAAATGTTTCTGTCCCTCCCTTTTTTTTTTTTGCATGGGCAGCCTCCAGGAATCAAACCTGGGTCTCCAGCATGGCAGATGAGAATTCTGCCACTGAGCCACTGTTGCCCATCCTAATGTTTCCCCTTTTATAGGACTCCAGTAAGCTAACCAATACCCACCTTGAATGGGTGGAGTCACATTTCCATCTAATCAAAAGGTCATACCTACAGTTGGGCATGCCACATCTCTGTGGAGATAATCTAATAAAAAAATTTCCACCCTACAGTATTGAATCAGGATTAAAATAAATTCAATTTTATTTTAATAAAATTAAAATTTATTAAATTAATAAAATTAATTTATTTTTTAATAATTAATTTGCTGCTGACTCCCAGGGGTGTAAATCTCTCTGGCAACATGGAACAGGACTCCCAGGATGAACTAGGACCCAGCATCATGGGATTGAGAAAACCTTCTTGACCAAAAGGGGGAAGAGAGAAACGAGACAAAGTAAAGTTTCAGTGGCTGAGAGATTTCAGAGTCGAGAGGTTATCCTGGAGGTTATTCTTATGCATTATATAGATATCCCTTTTTAGTTTATGGTGTATTGGAGTGGCTGGAAGTACCTGAAACTGCTGAACTGTGTTCCAGTAGCCTTGATTCTTAAAGACAATTTATAACCAAATAGCTTTTACAGTGTGACTGTGTGGTTGTGAAAACCCTGTGTCTGATGCTCCTTTTATCCAGGAGTATGAGTAAAAAAATAAGGATTAAAAAATAAATAAGTAATAGGGAGGTTAAAGGGTACGAAATTTGGCAGATTGAAATGCTAGTGGTCAATAAGCGGGAGGGATAAGGAGTAGGGGATTTATGAATTTTTTCTTTTTTCTTTTTTCTTTTTATTTCTTTTTCTGAAGTGATGCAAATGTTCTAAAAAATGATCACAGTGATGAATATACAACTATGTGATGATACTGTCAGCCATTGATTGTATACTGTGCATGGACTGTATGTGTGTGAAGATTTCTCAATAAAAATATTAAAAAGTACCGGCGTCCCTTTGACAAGATTTGATCAGGATTAAAACATGGCTTTTCTGGGGTACATAATAGCTTCAAACTGGCACATTTTACCCTTTGGACTCCAAAAAAAGACATATTCCTTCCAAACAAAAAGCACATTAATTCCATTACAATATTACAAAGCCTTAAACCATTTCAGTAACAATACAAATACAAAACAAAGTCAGAACCGGTACAAAAACCTCATCAATGTCAGTTTCAGGCATGGTCTGTCCTAAGGCAAAATTCTCCTCTGGCTGCAGACCTGAAAAACACAGAACAAATTATCTGCTTCCAATATACAAAGAGGGACTGTCATAGGATACATATTTCCATTGCCATAGAGAGGAATCAAAAGGAAAATAGGGGTCAAAGGTCCTAAGCGGTTCCTAAAACCTGCAGGGCAAACTCCATTGGATTTCAAAATCTAAGAGTCATTTATCTTCAGGGCTTTAGAAATCAGAAGTCCTACCCTTTCCAAGGATGTATGCAGAGCCCTGCTCTCTGCAAATGCTGAGGTATTGGTTGCAACCTTGAGGGACATTGGGGAGACTACCTTTTTCTCTCCTCCACCCTCTCCAAGCTTCAGGCCACATGTTCAAACCCTTTAGAACAATGATGTGGCAGCCAGACTCCTCCTAAACCCCAAGGAATGTGCTCCACCCTCTCTGAGGCCTGGGGCACCATAACTCCTCCAGAACATCTAGGTGGAAGGCCTGCCCTCTACCTTCGGGGCAAACTCACCCTCTTCAAGTGTATGGGCGTGTCCATTCTCCTGGCCCCAGGTTTCTTGGCTTCAGGCCTTAGCTTCCATGGTTCTGCCTTTGAAGTTATTTTTCCTTCTATTTGTCCCTTTTCTGTCCCTTTTAATTCAGACTGGCAGCGGTTCTGCTTATATGGATCCCACAACACTCTTGTCAGTTTTCTGTGTAGTATGCAGGGATCATAACCATCAGACAATAGGTCTTTCCACAAATCCTTTCCAGATAACTCCATTTCTAATCTTGGCTTTTCCTGGAATGGCTGACTGGTTCCACGTTAGTTTAAATCCTCACATGGGGCGTTATTCTCTGGGGTCTTCATTTCTGGAAGCCCAGAATTTTTAGACCATAAATTTCTGGTTCCTTTGTACCAAAGCTCAGTTTTCAGCTTATCTCTTTCCTGTTGCATTTTTACTATAAGCTGCAAGGAACAGTCAGACTGCATTTTTCACATTTAATTTGGATATTACTTCTGCTAAGCATCCAATTTCATCACTCTCAAATTCTGCCTTTCATCTACAAAGAATGCATTCCTTCCAGTTTGTAATGACACATCACTCATTCCTTTCTAAGGCCTTGTCAGAGATATCTTTAGAGTCCACATTTCTACCAACAGTCTCTTCAAAGCATTCTAGGCCTTCTCTATCAAGATCTTCATAACTCTTCCAGAATCTTCCCCCTATCCATTTTAAAAACAATTTCAACATGTTTGGTATTTGCAAACTGCAGCACCTCACTTCTCTGGTACCAAAATCTGTATTTGTTTGTTAAGCTGCCTGAATGCAATATACCAGAAATGGAATGGCTTTTATAAAAGAAATTTATTACATTACAAGTATAAAGTTCTAATGTCAAGAAAATGTCTAAATTTAGGCACCAACAAAAAGTTATCTTCACTAAAAAATGATGGATGCTGCCCAGAACACTTCTGTCAGCCAGGAAGGCATGAGGCTAGCAACTACTGGTCCCTTGCTCCTGGGCTCTGTTGTTTTCAATCTCTACTTTGAGTGGTGTTTCCCACTTGGCATCTGTGGGCCTTAACTTAGCTTCTCTGGGACACAAGTCTGACTTCTGGCCAGCTTAACATCTCATGGGAAGGCATATGGCAACATCTGCTGGGCCTTGTATCTCCAAATGTCTATGTCTCATGTTAGCTCTGTCAGCTCTGAAGCAACTGTTCTCCAAGCATCTGCATCTGCTCTTCCATATGTCTATGTCTGTGTCTGAATCTGACGTTTCTTCAAAATGTTTCCCCTTTGAAAGGACTCCAGTAAACTAATCAAGACCTACCTTCAATGGGTGAAGTTACATCTCCATCTAATCAAAAGTTCACATACATATTTGGGCATGCGACATCACTGTGGAGATAATATATACAAAAGTTTCAACCTTACAGTATTGAATCAGGGTTAAAAGAAACAGCTACCCCACAAGATTGGATCAGGATTAAAACATGGCTTTTCTGGGGTATGTAATAGCTTCTACCTGACACACTATATCTGAGGCAGCTCATACATTGGAACTGTTGGTCAGACTTTAAATCAACCATCTTTAACACATTCAATAAGCTAAAGGAACTCATAAACAAAGAACTAAAGGAAATTAAGAAAATATTGCCTGAACAAAATAAAGAGATGGAAATTATTAAAAGGAACCAAAAAGAAATTTTGGAACTGCAAAGTACAGTAACTGAAATGAAAAATTCATAAAATGGCTTCAACCACAAGTTGGAACAGGCAGAAGAAAGGATCAGTGAACTTTAAGAGAAGATGGTAGCAATTGTTCAATGTAAGGAGAAAAAAGAAGAAAAATAGAGAATAAAAATGAATAGAGCCTGAAGTACTATAAGAAAACAAGTGTACAATCATAAGCATAATTGGAGTCCCAGAAAGATAAGAAAGAGAGAAAGGGGCAGAAAAAGCATTTGGAGAAAAATGGCTGAACACTTCCCAAATCTGATGAAAGACATCCAGGAATATCAACAAATTCCAAGACTCTAAGAGATCTACACCAAAACACACTACATCAAAACTGTCAAAATCCAAAGACAACAAGAAGATTTTGAAAAGAGTAGAAGGGAAAAGAATTGTCACAATCAAGGATTCCCCAACAAGACTGACAGGGGCTTTCTCACCAGAAACTATGGAGGTCAGAAGACAATGGAATAATATATTTAAAGTCATTAAAGAAAAAAAACTGTCAATAAAGGATTCTATATCTGGCAAAATTATCTTTCAAAAATAAAGATGACTCTTTCTTCATTTCCTTCACATCACATACCTGATTGACCATTGCAACAATGGGCTTGCAGAAGGAAGCCCAAGTGCTTGGAGAACTGTACATATCACTCCATCCTCTTGAAAAATATCAACAGGGAAGGTTCATGGTGGCATCATGGAAACACAGAATAGCCTGCTAGTTATGTTTCATGAATCACATTTTCTGCATTTGTTGGCTGCCTTGTTTCTTGTTGAGTTGTTCCAAGAGGTCACAATTACAACATGCAGCAATGCCAATACCCACCTGTGAACATAGGTTATTTCAAGCTTCCATCAATAGCAACTGATCTTAGCAACATCTGGTTTTGGAAATTTCTCTGATGTTAGTACCACCTGGATGTGGACCTTTGCTACCTGTATTAATAGCAGTGACCTCTTGTGCTGTATCATTACAAATTGGTTTGTTTTGTTAATGATATGTTTGAAAAGGATTAAAGCTGGTATTCTAGAACATGCCCTTCACTGGCTGTGTAAATAAGCCTGTAGAATGACACTTCAGGCTGCAGTTAGTGTAATTTTAATTGTGAACTACAATTAAACTGTAACCAGTTATTAATAATTTAGAATGTAACCCCAGGACAATATTAAATAAATATCCTACAATGCTTTCTGTGAAATGGAGAAGAGCATTTCTGAATTCCAGGACTTCTTGGGGTTTCAGAATGGGTTTATATAATTTTGAGGTTATTTTTTATTTATCCTATCAGTCTTTTTAACAAATATTTATTGCTGCATATTTTCCAGTGTATCAATGTTTTACTGCCCTTGTAGTACTGGAATTTAGTTGGAAGAATAAAACATTTACTGCTAAAAAAAAATAGTAAAGGAGAAATTGAGACACATAGGGGTAAACAAACAAACAAAAAAATGATTAAGTTCATTTCCAAAAATTCAGAAATGTTGAAGGGAGTCCTTCTGGCTGGAAAAAAAAAAAGAACACTAGGCAGTAACTTGAAATTTTAAGAAGAAATAAAGAACATTGGTAAAGGTAACTATATAGGTAAATATCAAATCCTGCATTATTGCATTTTTGGTTTGTAACTGCTCCTCCCCACTCCCATCTGACTTAGCAGGCAAATGTGTAAAATAGCATTATAAATCCAATGTATAATGGGAAGACAATGTTTAAAATGTCATCTGAGACAATAATATAATAGGGGAGGAAAGAATATATATATTTATATATATAAAGAAAGAGAAAGAGAGTTTGTATACTACTGAAACTAGATTGATACTAGTCAAAATAGGTCGATATTCATTTAAGATGTTCATTATAGTTTCAAAAGTAATTACTAAGAACATAACTTAAAAATAGAGAGGAAAAGAATAAATGAATAAAAATGGTATTAAAAAAACCAATAAACTAAATATAAAAATTATCAGTAATGGAGTGATTGAGGGACAGAAAATATGCAAGATATACAGAAAACAATAGCTGAGTAGCAGAAGTAAAATTTTCCCTCTCAGTCATTAACTTAAATGTCAATGGATTAAACTCCCTAATTAAAAGGCAAAAGTTGGCAGATTGGATGAAAAAACTTGATCCATTTTATGTAGTCTATAAGAGATTCACTTTAGGTATATAGACACAAAGAGATAGAAAGTAAAAGCGTGGAAAATGTTATTACATGCAAACAGTAATCAAAAGGGAGCTGGAGTGGCTATAATACTGTTAGACAAAGTAGAGTTTACATTAAAATAATTACAAGACAAGAATGACATTATTTATTGATAAAAGATTCAATCCAAAAAGAAAACATAATGATAAAATATATGCGACTCACAAAAGAGCCAAAAAATAAATGAAGAATTGAAGAGAGAAATAGTTCTACAATTAAAATTACAGACTTCGATACACCGCTTTCAATAACTGATAGAACATCTTAGCAGCAAGTCAATAAAGAAATGGAGAATTTGAACAACACTATTAATGAATAAGACTTAATGGACATAAATAAAACGCTCCACCCAACAACAGCAGAGTACACATTCTTCTCAAGTTCTCATGGGATATTTTCCAAGAGATATCATATTTAGGTCACATATCAAATCTTAATAAATTTAAAATATTGAAATCATACAAAGATTCTTCTCATGCCACAATGGAATAAAACTAGAAATCAATAACAGAAGGAAAACTGGAAAGTTAACAAATATGTGGAAACTAAACAACACACTATTGAACAAATAATAGATCAAAAAGAATAAACAAGGGAAAATAGGAAAATGTCTTAAGATAATTGAAAATGAAAACACAACATACCAGAACCTATAGGATGCAGCTAAAGTAGAGCTCAGAGAGAAATTTATAGCTCTAAATGTTTACATTAAAAAAGAAAAAAGACCACAAGTCAATAATCTAACTTCACACCTAAAGAAACTAGAAAAAGAAGAGCAAACAAAACCCTAAATTAGTAGAAACAGGGAAAATAGTAAAGGTTAGAGCACAGATAAACAAAATAGAGAAAGTTGGAGGATTCATACTTCCTGATTTCAAAGCTTACTGCAAAGTGGCAATAATCAAAACAGTGTGGTGCTGGCATAAGGACAGAAAGACCAACACAATAGAATCAACAGTCCAAAGTTAACTCACATTTATATGACCTGTTGATTTTTGACAAGGGTGCAATGTCCATTCAATGGGGAAAGAATAGTCTCTTCAACAAATGGTGCTGGGACAACTGGAAATTCACATGCAAAAGAATGAATGTGGATCCCTATTTCCAAACACACACACAAAATTAAGTTAAAATGGATCAAGACTTAAATATAAGAGCTAATAATATAAAACTCTTACAAGAATATATAGGGAAATATCTTAAGGACCGTGTAGTAATAATGGATTTTTAAATTTTATACCAAAACACAAGCAAAAAAAGAAAAAGAAAAAGTAGATTAATGGGACTTAATCAAAGAAAAAAATTTTGTGCATTAAAGCACATTGGCAAGAAGGTGAAGAAAGTCTATAGTATGGGAGATAATATTTGGAAAACATATATCTGATAAGGCTTTAATGTTCAGAATAAATAAAGGATGCCTGGAACTCAACACAAAATAAAAGCCCAGTTAAAAAATAAGCCAACTATTTGAATAGATACTTCTCCAAAGAAGGTGTGCATATAGCCAATAAGTAGATAAGAAGGTGCTCAACATCACTGGCCATTAGAGAAATGTGAATTAATACTACAATGAACTACCATTCACACCCACTATTATGGCTATTTATTTAAAAAAATGAAAATCTCAAGTGCTGGCTAGGATGCAGAGAAATGAAGCCCTCAAACATTGTTAGTTGGAACATAAAATATTATAGTCACTGTGGAAAAAGTTTGGCAGTTTCCCAGAAAATTAAACACAGAATTGTCATATGGTCCAGCAATTCGATCCCTAGGTTTATACCAGAAGAAGTGAAAGCAGGGGCTCAAACACATATTTGAATACCAGTGTCATTTCAGCATTATTCACAATACCCAAAAGGTGTAAGCAACCCAACCACCCACCCACAGATGAGTGGAAAAAATTAGTTATAAAAATACAATGCAATATTATTCAGCTGTCAAAAAGTGAAGTGCTGGAACATGCTACAACATGGATGAACCTTGAAGACATCATGTTGGGTGAAATAAGTTAGACACAAAAGGGCAAGGTTGTATGATTTCTCTCATATGGAATACTTACAATAAAGACATTCATAGAGAAAGGAGGCAGAATAATGATGGCCAGGGTTGGCAGGAGAGGGGAATTGGGAGTTATTGCTAAATGAGTGTGAGTTTTGGTTTGCGTTGATGAAAATAGTCTAGAAATAGACAGTAGTGAAAGTTACGTGGTAATATCAATGTACTTAATGTCAAATAATTATCCACTTAAAATGGTTAAAATGATTTTTATATTATATATATTTGTATTTAATGTTATTTAAAATAAATAATTTTTTAAATAAAGATATGCAGTAGAAAGATAGAGGACTGGACTTGGAGGCTCCAAAACCAGGAAGGATACATAAAACCACGATGCAAAGATGATCTGGAAAAGACTGCACTGCTGCTGTGGATTTCTTCCACCCACACCAGCCACATCTGGACTCTGGCCAGAACTCCTGCCTCTGCTGCTTCCACTGCCAACATCTCTGCCAGAATGGAGAAAGGGAAAAGGGAGCAGGAAATAAGTTAGACTAAAGAATAAACAGAGAAAAAACTACTGGAGGGGCCAAGATGGCAGCTTAGTAATGTGCGTGTTTTAGTTCATCCTCCAGAACAACTACTAAATAACCAGAAACAGTACAGAACAGCTCCCAGAGCCACGATAGTGACCGGACACACAGCGTACCCCAGTCGGGACCAGCTGGACCGGCTGCGAGTCTCTGGAACAGTGAGTTCCCCAAGCTGCGGCGGCCGGTGCCTGGCGCCCCTCCCCCCCCAGGCAGCTTCCCTGAGGGAAACAAAAGAGACTCTAACAGTAGCAGGGATGGAGTCCAACCAAACAACAACTGTGGCATTAATAAACAAATTCTGACTACTAAAAATAGGCCCCCTGCTCAGGCGAAACTGGTCAAGGTGGAGGTCGCCTATTGGGCTAACCGAAAAAGAGGAAAGGGGATGAAATGGAGGCATTTGTGGCTATTTCTATGGAAGCTTGGCTGCCTCTGGATTCAGCGGTGGGATTACACAGGCTGCAACTGCCCCAGGCATACACAGAAACAGGCTGCTTTCAGGGCTGTCTCCCACCTGAGCCTTCCCCAGGGGAGGGGTGAAATGCAATTCAGGTGTAATCCCTCTCTCAAGGAATTCAGATCCCAGGGCTTCACAATTTGAAGCCATTAAAACCAGCCTACAACCTTTCCTCTGTCTCCACCATGCCCCCAGCAGGGAGAGCCTTCCAAAGTTAAAGGAACCACAACATCTTTTGCTGGTGGGACCTGCAGTCAGACAAGTGCCACATACTGGGCAGGATAAGAAAAACAGAGCCCAGAAACTTCACAGGAAAGTCTTTCAACCTGCTGGGTCTCACCCTCAGAGAAAACTGATGCAGGTGACTCCTTCCCCCAGAAAGGAGGCCAGTTTAGTCCAGGAAAACCCGGCCGGAGTCTGTAATACCTACATAGACCCTCCTAAGCGTGAGGAGGAAAAAGGCACCTTACAAGCAGGACAAGAAACAAGAAAACAAGAACTGAAAAATTACCCTCTGTTAAACAAAACTTAAGTTAGAGGTCCAGAAAAAGCTGAACTGAAGGTCAAAGAACAGATAGACAACAAACTCATCTAGCAAGAAAACCCTAGGTAAGAGAAGTGAAAGCAAACTCCAGAATAAACTAAATAAGGTGATTAAATGTCCAGACACCAGCAAAAAATAACAAATCACACCAGGAAAATTGAAGATATGGCCCAGTCAAAGGAACAAACCAATAGTTCAAATGAGATACAGAAGCTGAAACAATTAATTCTGAATATACGAACAGAAATGGAAAACCTCATCAAAAACCAAATCAATAAATTGAGGGAGGACATGAAGAAAGCAAGGAATGAACAAAAAGAAGAAATGGGAAGTCTGAAAAAACAAATCACATAACTTATGGGAATGAAAGATACAGTAGAACAGATGAAAAAACAATGGAAACCTACAATGGTAGATAGCAAAAGACAGAGGTTAGAATTAGTGAACTGGAGGATGGAACATCTGAAATCCAAAAAGAAACAGAAACTATAGGGAAAAGAATGGAAAAATATGAGCAGGGGCTCAGGGAATTGAATGATAATATGAAGCACACAAATAAACGTGTTGTGGGTGTCCCAGAAGGAGAAGAGAAGGGAAAAGGAGGAGAAATACTAATGGAAGAAATTATCACTGAAAATTTCCCAACTCTTATGAAAGACCTAAAATTACAGATTCAAGAAGTGCAACGTATCCCAAAGAGAATAGATCCAAATAGACGTTCTCCAAGACACTTACTAGTCAGAATGTCAGAGGTCAAAGAGAAAGAGAGGATCTTGAAAGCAGCAAGAGAAAAGCAATCCATCACATACAAGGGAAACCCAATAAGACTATGTGTAGATTTCTCAGCAGTAACTACGGAGGCAAGAAGACAGTGGGATGATATATTTAAATTACTAAAAGAGAAAAACTGCCAACCAAGAATTCTATATCCAGCAAAATTGTCCTTCAAAAATGAGGGAGAAATTAAAACATTTTCAGACAAAAAGTCACTGAGAGAATTTGTGACCAAGAGACCAACTCTACAAGAAATACTTAAGGGAGCACTAGAGACAGATATGAAAAGACAGAAGAGAGAGGTGTGGAGAAGAGTGTAGAAAGAAGGAAAGTCAGATATGATATATAAAATACAAAAGGCAAAATGGTAGAGGAAAGTACTACCCAAACAGTAATAACACTAAATGTTAATGGACTGAACTCCCCAATCAAAAGACATAGACTGGCAGAATGGATTAAAAAACAGGATCCTTCTATATGCTGTCTACAGGAAACACATCTTAGACCCAAAGATAAACATAGGTTGAAAGTGAAAGGTTGGGAAAAGATATTTCATAAAATTAACAACCGGAAAAGAGCAGGAGTAGCTATACTAATATCCAACAAATTAGACTTCAAATGTAAAACAGTTAAAAGAGACAAAGAAGGATACTATCTACTAATAAAAGGAACAATTCAACAAGAAGACATAACAATCATAAATATTTATGCACCGAACCAGAATGCCCCAAAATACGTGAGGAATACACTGCAAATACTGAAAAGGGAAATAGACACATCTACATAATAGTTAGAGACTTCAATTCCCCACTCTCATCAATGGACAGAACATCTAGACAGAGGATCAATAAAGAAACAGAGAATTTGAATATTACAATAAATGAGCTAGACTTAACAGGCATTTATAGGACATTACATCCCACAACAGCAGGATACACCTTTTTCTCAAGTGCTCATGGATCATTCTCTAAGATAGACCATATGCTGGGTAACAAAGCAAGTCTCAACAAATTTAAAAAGATTGAAATCATACACAACACTTTCTCAGATCATAAAGAAATGAAGTTGGAAATCAATAATAGGCAGAGTGCCAGGAAATTCACAAATACATGGAGGCTCAACAACACACTCTTAAACAACCAGTGGGTCAAGGAAGAAATTACAAGAGAAATCAGTAAATATCTCGAGGTGAATGAAAATGAAAACACAACACATCAAAACTTATGGGATGCAGCAAAGGCAGTGCTAAGAGGGAAATTTATTGCCCTAAATGCCTATATCAAAAAAGAATAAAGGGCAAAAATTCAGGAATTAACTGTTCACTTGGAAGAACTGGAGAAAGAAAGCAAACTAACCCCAAAGCAAGCAAAAAGGAAGAAATAACAAAGATTAGAGCAGAAATAAATGAAATTGAGAACATGAAAACAATAGAGAAAATCAATAGACCAGAAGTTGGTTCTATGAGAAAATCAATAAAATTGATGGGCCCTTAGCAAGATTGACAAAAAGAAGAAGAGAGAGGACACAAATAAACAAGATCAGAAATGGAAGAGGAGACATAACCACTGACCTCGCAGAAATAAAGGAGGTAATAACAGGATACTATGAACAACTTTATACTAATAAATACAACAATGTAGATGAAATGGACAAGTTCCTAGAAAGGCATGAACAACCAACTTTGACTCAAGAAGACATAGATGACCTCAACAAACCAATCACAAGTAAAGAAATTGAATCAGTCATTAAAAAGCTTCCCAAAAAGAAAAGTCCAGGACCAGACGGCTTCACATGTGAATTCTAACAAACACTCCAGAAAGAATTAGTACCAACCCTGCTCAAACTCTTCAAAAAAATTAAAGTGGAGGGAAAGCTACCAAATTCATTCTATGAAGCCAACATCACCCTCATACAAAAACCAGGCAAAGATATTACAAAAAAATAAAACTACAGGCCAATCTCTCTAATGAATATAGATGCAAAAATTCTTAACAAAATTCTAGCAAATCAAATCCAGCAACACATTAAAAGAATTATACATCATGACCAAGTAGGATTCATCCCAGGTATGCAAGGATGGTTCAACATAAGAAAATCAATTAATGTAATACACCATATCAACAAATCAAAGCAGAAAAATCTCATGATCATCTCAATTGATGCAGAGAAGGCATTTGACAAGATTCAACATCCTTTCCTGTCGAAAACACTTCAAAGGATTGGAATACAAGGGAACTTCCTCAAAATGATAAAGGGAATAAATGAAAAACCCACAGCTAATATCATCCTCAATGGGGAAAAATTGAAAACTTTCCCTCTAAGATCAGGAACAAGACAAGGATGTCCACTATCACCACTGTTATTCAGCATTGTGTTGGAAGTTCCAGCCAGAGCAATTAGGCAGGAAAAAGAAATACAAGGCATCAAAATTGGAAAGGAAGAAGTAAAACTATCACTATTTGCAGATGATATGATACTATACATCGAAAACCCTGAAAAATCTACAGCAAAACTACTACAGCTAATAAACGAGTACAGCAAAGTGGCAGGTTACAAGATCAACATTCAAAAATCTGTAGGGTTTCTATACACTAGTAATGAACAAGCTGGGAGGGGGAATCAAGAAATGAATTCCATTTACAATTGCAACTAAAAGAATAAAATACTTAGGAATAAATTTAACTAAAGAGACAAAAGACCTATACAAAGGAAACTACAAGAAACTGTTAAAAGAAATCACAGAAGACCTAAATAGATGGAAGGGCATACCGTGTTCATGGATTGGAAGACTAAATATAGTTAAGATGTCAATTCTACCTAAATTGATTTACAGATTCAACGCAATACCAATCAAAATCCCAACAACTTACTTTTCAGAAATAGAAAAACCAATAAGCAAATTTGTCTGGAAGGGCAGGGTGCCCCGAATTGCTAAAAGTACCTTGAGGAAAAATAAACGAAGCTGGAGGTCTCACGCTGCCTGACTTTAAGGCATATTATGAAGCCACAGTGGTCAAAACGGCATGGTATTGGCATAAAGATAGATATATTGACCAATGGAATCTAATAGAGTGCTCAGATATAGACCCTCTCATCTATGGACATTTGATCTTTGATAAGGCACTCAAGCCAACTCATTTGGGACAGAACAGTCTCTTCAATAAATGGCGCCTAGAGAACTGGATATCTATATGCAAAAGAATGAAAGAGGACCCGTATCTCACACCCTATACAAAAGTTAACTCAAAATGGATCAAAGATCTAAACATTAGGTCTAAGACCATAAAACAGCTAGAGGAAAATTTAGGGAGATATCTTATATATCCTATAATTGGAGGTGGTTTTATGGACCTTACACCTAAAGCAAGAGCACTGAAGAAAGAAAGAAAGAAATGGGAGCTCCTCAAAATTAAACACTTTTGTGCATCAAAGAACTTCATCAAGAAAGTAAAAAGACAGCCTACACAATGGGAGACAATATTTGGAAACAACATATCAGATAAAGGTCTAGTATCCAGAATTTATAAAGAGATTGTTCAACTCAACAACAGAAAGACAGCCAATCCAATTACAAAATGGGAAAAAGACTTGAACACACACTTCTTGGAAGAGGAAATACAAATGGCCAAAAGGCACATGAAGAGATGCTCAACGTCCCTGGCCATTAGAGACATGCAAATCAAAACCACAATGAGATATCATCTCACACCCACCAGAATGGCCATTATCCACAAAACAGAAAATGACAAGTGCTGGAGAGAATGTGGAGAAAGAGGCACACTTATTCACTGTTGGTGGGAATGTCAAATGGTGCAACCACTGTGGAAAGCAGTTTGGCGTTTCCTCAAAAAGCTGAATATAGAATTGCCATACGACCCAGCAATACCATTGCTAGGTATCTACTCAGAGGACCTAAGGGCAAAGACACAAATGGACATTTGCACACCAATGTGTATGGCAGCATTATTTACAATTGCAAGGAGATGGAAACAGCCAAAATGTCCATCAACAGATGAGTGGCTAAACAAACTGTGGTATATACATACGATGGAATATTATGCAGCTCTAAGACAGAATAAACTTATGAAGCATGTAACAACATGGATGGACCTAGAGAACATTATGCAGAGTGAGACTAACCAAAAACTAAAGGACAAATACTGTATGGTCTCACTGATATGAACCAACATTAGTGAATAAACTTGGAACATGTCGTTGGTAACAGAGACCATCAGGAGATAGAAATAGGATAAGATAGTGGGTAATTGGAGCTGAAGGGATACAGACTGTGCAACAGGACTGGATACAAAAACTCAGAAATGGACAGCACAATACTACCTAACTGTAATGTAATTATGTTAAAACACTGAATGAAGCTGCATGTGAGAATGATAGAGGGAGGAGGTCTGGGGACATAAATGAAATCAGAAAGAAAGATAGATGGTAAAGATCGAGATGGTATAACTAGGAATGCCTAGAGTGTATAATAATAGTGAAATGTACAATGTACAAATTTTAAAAATGTTTTGGCATGAGGAAGAACAAAGGAATGTCATTACTGCAGGGTGCTGAAAATAGATGGCAATTAATACTTTAAAATGTCACCTTATGTGTGAGACTAGAGCAAAAAATGTTTATTTGTTACAAAATTTAGATTTTGACTAGAGCATTTCCTAATATAACTCATGTAGATAGTTTGATTAATGTCATAAGTACTTGGAATCTCAGGTATCACATGAGATTTTGTTGGTTTGTTCAGAGTGATCCTCCAATGAATCCCAGAATGATTTGATCAGTGACAGGGAAAGTATTTGCAAGCCCCCTTGGGGGAATGGTGAGAGTGGGGAGAAATTCAACTTCCCCAAGTTGAATTCTTGATATTCTCACAAGCAGTGTGGACAACCAAAGCTATAGACTGAGCCCCCAGTCTTGGGGTTTGTTCATATGAAACTTAACCCCACAAAGGATAGGTCAAGTCTACTTAAAATTTAGGCCTAAGAGTCACCCCCAACAGAGCCTCTTTTGTTGCTCAGATGTGGCCTCTCTCTCCAGCCAATATGATGAGTGGTCTCACCACCCTCCCCCTCTCTGCGTGGGACATGACTCCCAGGGGTGTGGACCTTCCTGGAAACATGGGACAAAGATCCTAGAATGAGCTGAGACTCAGCATCAAAGGACTGAGAAAAACCCTAGAATGAGTTGAGAATTAACATCAAGGGATTGAGAGAACCTTCTCAACCAAAATGGGGAAGAGTAAAGTGAGACAAAGTATCAATGACTGAGAGATTCCAGGCAGAGTTGAGAGGTTATTCTGGAGGTTGTTCTTATGCATTAAGTAGATATCACCTTGTTGTTCAAGATGTAGTGGAGAAGCTGGAGGGAATTGCCTGAAAATGTAGTGCTGTGTTCCAGTAGCCATGTTTCCTGATGATGACTGAACAATGATATAGCTTTCACAATGAGACTCTGTGAATGTGAAAACCTTATGTCTGATGCTCCTTTTAGCTACTCTATCAACAGAAGAGTAGAACATATGGAATAAAAATAAAATAGGGGGAACAAATGTTAAAATAAATTCAGTTTGAAATAGTGGTAAATGAAAGCTAGGGGTAAGGGATATGGTACATAGAGTTTTTTTTTCTCTATTATCATTTTATTTCTTTTTCTGTTGTCTTTTTATTTCTTTTTCTAAATCAATGCAAATGTACTAAGAAATGATGAATATGCAACTATGTGATGATATTAAGAATTACTGATTGTATATGTAGAATGGAATGATACCTAAAGGTTTTGTTTGTTAATTTTTTTAATTAATAAAAAAAGTTAAAAAAAAAAACAAACAACAACAACAAAAAACTACTGGAATAGTTTCCTATATTACCTTAACAAACATTGAAATTGTCTCCTTAGGAAAAAAAAAAGAATAAACATAGAATGAGATGAAAAAAGTAGAATCAAGTGTATCACCCTACATGTGAACAGAATAAATCCTTCCATGCTGCTCACAAGAAACACTTTTTAAAAAAGAAATAGAAAAAAAAATTGAAGGGTGATGCCATCAATATGGTGATGTTATCAATATGGTGATGTTAGATACCCCTGAAGAAACCTCTCCAGAGAATAAATGAATAAAAGGACAAATCTCAATTGCTTAGAACTCTGGAGAACTATAGAGACTGGAGAAGAACTCCATAAGCACAGAAGCAAAGAAAAAGAAACAGGACTCACTGGTCCACTTGCTCTCCCTTGCTCAGGCCCATGCAGTTTTGGGGTTTCTCAGAGACAGGGGCCTGGATGCCTCCATATCCCATTGTGGACACAGACTACAGAGACATTCACAGCAGCAAGTTAGAACCCAACTGTGCTGGTTTGAATCTGTTATGTACTGCAGAAAAGCCAAGTTCTTTTAACCCAATCTTGTAAGGGAAGACCTATTGTTGGGTGGGACTTCTGATTAGGTTGTTTCCTTAGAGATGTGACTCTGCCAATTCAAGGTGGGTCTTAATCCATTTAATGGAACCCTTTAAAAGAGATGCATTTTGGAAAAAAAAGCACAGATGTTTGGAAAAGAACATATCCTGGGAGATGCTAAGCTAAGAGTTGGAATCCAGAGTTTGTTCCAGAGAAGCTAAGACAGGACCTTGGAATCAGAAGCTGAAAGCAACAAACCAGGAGCAAGGACCATCAGATGCCAGCCACCTGCTTTCCCAGCCAACCTCAGTATTCCAGATGCTGTAGACCTTCTTCAGAGTCCAGGTATCATCTTGATGATACCTTAATTTGGACATTTTTGTAGATTTGAACTGTAAGTTTGTAATTGAATAATCTCTGTTGTAAACTCTGACCCATTTCTGCTGTACTGCATTCCAGCAGCTTTAGCAAATGAAACACCAACTCATATCCAGGCACAGGGACCAAAATCCTCAGAGACTGGGAGAAGAAAAACTGCTGAAGAGTGTCACATGCAAAAGGACCCCCAGGAGAGAGAGAGAGACAGACAGACAGACAGACAGACAGATAGAGGGACCATGGTAAAACTGCAGCTGGAAAGTGCTGTGCTCATTCAATTCAGTTTCTGTTGACTGGACCACCTAAATGGAAAATAGACTTTCCTGGAATGACTCACTTTTCTGAATTGACTCCATCTGGCTCCCTAGAGCAGGATACCCTAATGGAGAAAAAAACAGAGATGAAAAAGCTTCACAGAGAAAAAATTGGGGGGATTAAACCAAACTGTGTAAGATGGGAGGGTCCCAGAGCTTAAAAGATGAAGGAAAATGTGGCAGTGAGGAAGGGAGAGAATTTAAACAAATCATAGAAGCTGGAAAGGAAATTCTGCACAGAAACAGAACAGATAAAGTTTCCCAGAGAAGGAATAAAGGAAAGGAAATTTTCTTCTGGAGGTGAAACAATGATACAAAAAGTTTCATTGCTAGCTGCCAAATGCAAAATACCAGAAACGGAATTACTTTTAAAAAGGGGAATTTAATAAATTGGTAGTCAACAGTTCTAAGGTCGAGAAAATGTCCCAATTAAAACTAGAATATAGAAATGTCCAATCTAAGGCATCCAGGGAAAGATACCTTGGTTCAAGAAGGCTGATGAAGTTCAGGGTTTCTTCTCAAGTGAGAAGGCACATGGTGAGCACAGTCCGGGTTCCTCTCTCATGTGAAAACTCACATGGTGAGCATGGCATCATTTGCTAGCTTCTTCTCCTGGCTTCCTGTTTCATGAAGCTCCAAGGGAGACATGTTCCTTCTTCATCTCCAAAGGTTGCTGGCTGGTGGACTCTGCTTCTCATGGCTATGTCATTCTGCTCTGCTCTCTCTGAATCTCTCATTCTCCAAAATGTTTCCTCTTTTATAGGACTCTAGTAAACCAATCAAGACCCACCCAAATGGGTGGAGACACATCTCCCCTAATCCAGCTTTTGCACATAAGTAATAGTCAATAAGACTAAGTGCCAATTTCTCAGAAATCATGGAGACAGGAAGGCAGTAGTATTATATAGTTAAGATACTGAAAGAAAAAACTGCTAGTCAGAATTTTTTTATCTAGAAAAACTGTCCTTCGAAACTGAGGGAGGGTTTAATGTATTCACAGATAAACAGAAATTGAGAGAGTTCATCCACAGGAGACCTGCCCTACAAGAATTACTAAAGAGTTCTGCAGCTTGGGAGGAAAAGATAGGAGAGAGTGGCTTGGAGTTGTGTGAAGACATAAAAATTATCAGTAATGGTAATTAAAAGGGTAAATTCAAAACCCAATAGTTCTGTATCCTCAGTATACAATTCTACTCTTTGATTCCTCTAAGTTTCAGAATACAATTAAAGAAGAAAAAGGCATATTTCCTGATAATGAAATGCAAAGTATAAAGTAGTAAAGTAGGACAAAAACAACATAAAGAAGGAAAACATGGATATGGGAGCAGAGAACATGTATGCTATTGAAGCTAAGTTGGTATCTTTTCTAATTAGTAGGTTATAGATTTAGGTTACCATGGTAGTTAGATTGGCCAGGTGAAGGCACCTAGTTCTATTGCTGTGGACATGAGCCAATGATACCTGAACCTCATTTGTTGCTCATTACATCTGCAGTTGGCTGAAGCATGCCTGCTGTAATGAATGACATTTGATTTAGTTGGCTGGTGCTTAAATGAGAGAGCTCAGTGTAGCACAGCCCAAGCAGCTCAGCATACCTCATCTCAGCACTCGCAGCTCAGCCCAGGCCTTTGGAGATGCAGAAAGGAATCACCCCGGGGAAAGTTGTTGGAACCCAGAGGCCTGGAGAGAAGGCCAGCAGAGATCGCCTTGTGCCGTCCCACATAAGAAAGAACCTCTGTTGAAAGTTAGCTGCCTTTCCTCTGAAGAACTAAAGGTTAACTGAATAAATCGCCTTTTATTGAAAGTCAATCCATCTCTGGTGTGTTGCATTCTGGCAGCTAGCAAACTAGAACAGTTACATAATATAAAACCCAGAGTAAGCATAAAGAAAGTATTTTTTTTAATATACAGAAACAGAAATGAAAAAGGGATCAATGAGATATGTTGCAAAATATCAACTATACAGAAAAGAAGGTTGCAGTAAAGGAAAAGAGAAAAAATATATATGACATGTAAACCAAGGACAAAAAATGGCTGAAGTAAGTGCCTTTATAATAAATATGCTGAATGTTAATGGGTTAAACTCCCCCAATCAAAAGACACAGAGTGGCAAAATATATTTTAAAAGCATGATTCAGGGCGGGCCATGGTGGCTCAGAAGGCAGAGTTCTCGCCTGCCATGCCGGAGACCTGGGTTCTATTTCCAGTGCCTGCCCATGCGAGAAAACAGAAAAGTTCTTTCATGAGCTAGAAGAAATGTGTAACACCATTACAAGGAGTTAATAAAGGAGAGGTGTATGGGGAAAATGTACCTATTTCAAACTATGGACTAGAGTTAGCAGTAATATTTTAATATTCTTTCATCAGTAGTGTTCTAGTTTGTTGATGCTGCCAGAAATGCAATATGCCAGAAATGAGTTGGTTTTTATAAAGGGGATTTATTAAATTACAAATTCACAGTTCTAAGTCCATAAAAAAAAATGTCCAAACTAAGGCATCCAGATAAAGATATCTTGACTCAAGGAAGGCCCAATGATGTTTGAAGTCTCTCTGTCAGCTGGGAATGCACATGGTGGCATCTGCTAGCTTTCTTTCCTGGCTTCTCATTTCAAATGGCTTCCCCACAGGCATTTTCCTTCTACATATCCAAATGGCTGTCTGTGCCAACTCTGAAGCTCTTCCCGAAATGGTTCTGTCTTAAAAGACTCCAGTAAGCAGCCCACCTTGGATGGGTGAGAGACACATCTTCATGGGAGCTACATAATCAAAAGGTACCACCTAACTTTTGATTGGGTGGGTCACATCCCCATGGAACCATCATTATAAAAAAGATTTCATCTTACAGTATTGAATCAGTTGGATTTGAGCCAATCAGTTAAAGATTTTTAAGGGAGAGGAGAGAATTTTCACTGCTTCTCCAGTCAGCAAGCCTTTCCTGTGGAGTTTATCAAGACCCTGCATCAGAGTTGCCATCCTTGCAGCCTGCCCTACAGATTTGGGACTCTTGTATTCCCATGGTTGTCTGAGACACTTTTATTAATCTTATATTTACAGATATCTCCTGTTAGTTCTGTCCTCTAGAGAATCATGACTAATACACCTCTGAACAAAAAAAAAACCCTTTCCAAGTGGAGGACTGGAGCCCCCGGGAGTGCAAGGGAAATAGGGACAAGGAAGATCCCGCCTTGCACAGGCGTGCACCCCTGCCCCAGGCACCCAACTGCACGGGTGCACCGGTGCCAGAGCCCCACCCACCTAACATCACCCACCCCTGACACACATCCTCCAAACTCTGTCACCTGTGTCCCCTCCTCCAGAGTCAGACATCTGCATCCCATGCATCCTAGATCCCCCCTCTGTGCAAGGACACACACTTGCCCTGCCCTCCCTGTGCTCTGACTTCTGTGCCCTGTACCCCACACCCTGACACTCACGACCCACACGCTCCATGCATCCACCCACATCCTGCCCACGTACACTTTCAGCATGTCTGCACAGCCCCACCATCCACCTCCCACCCCACCCTATCTCTGTATTCCACATATCACACCTTAATCCTGTGCTCCAAGGCCTGCCTGAGCTGTATCTCATCCCCACGGCCCCCACACCGCACCTTCGCAGTCATGTGACCCACACCCCACTCTCTCAGGCACCAGCGTAGCATCCCCAACCCATACATACACCTTCGCTGCAATCAATCACCACACTGTTATGTCCCTCCCCATGCCCCTGCTCCACACCTGTCCTGTAAATACAAAGCTTTAGACTACTGAAGGAAATCAAATTCCAAAGTAACCCTATCAAAATATTTACATGCCATGATGACAACAGAAGATCACTGACCACATGAAGATGCAGAAAAATAGAGCCCAGACTAATGACCAAACTAAAGCATCAGAGGAGACACAGATTTGGACCAACTAATCAAAGATGTTCATATAACTCTATTAAATAAAATCAGTGGGATGCTCTGCTGGTTTGAAAGGATGTATGTACCCTAGAAAAGCCATGTTTTAATCCTAATCCCATTTTATAAAGGCAGCCGTTTCTTCTAATCCCTATTCAGTACTGTATATGTGAAATTTTAGTTAGATCATCTCCCTGGAGATGTGACTCAATCAAGCGTGGTTGTTAAACTGGATTAGGTGGAGACATATCTCCACTCACTCTAGGAGGGTATTGATTAGTTTACTGAAATCCTATAAAAGAGGGAACATTTTGGAGAAACCAAGAGATTCTGAGAGAGCAGAGAATGACACAGCCACAAGAATCAGAGTCCACCAGCCAGCAACCTTTGGAAATGAAGAAGGAAAATGCCTCCCGGGTTGCTTCATGAAAGGAAGCCAGGACAGAAAGCTAGCAGATGATGCCGTGTTCACCATGTGCCTTTCCAGATGAGAGAGAAACCTTGACTGTGTTCGCCATGTGCCTTCTCACTTGAGAGAGGAACCCTGAACTTCGTTGGCCTTTTTGAACCAAGTTATCTTTCCTGGATGCCTTAGATTGGACATTTCTATAGACTTGCTTTAATTGGAACATTCCCATGGTCTAAAAACTGTTAACTTGCAACTTATTAAATTTCCCTTTTTAAAAGCCTTCCATTTCTGGTATATTGTATTCCAGCAACTAGCAAACTAGAACAGATGGCAATGACATAAAGGAGATCAAGAAGAGCATAAAGAGAAATTTAAAAGAATAAATAGAAAAATAGTAGACAGCACAGAGATTAAAAATGCTGTAGACCAAATAAAAAATATACTAGAGCCACCAAACAGCAGATTTGAAGAGACAGAAGGAAGAATAAGTAAACTAGATGACAGGACAACTGATTTCTAACACACAAAAGAGTAATTTGCAAAAAAAATATGGACATTTTTTTGAACTGGATCTCAGGGAAATGATGGACAAAGCAAAGCAAACAAATATAAGAATCATCAGTGTCCCAGAAGGTGAAGAGAAGAAGAAAGGGTTAGGAAGATTAGTGGAGGAGAAAATGGGAGAAGACTTCCCAAACTTTATAAAAGACATAAATAAGCAAATCAAAAAAGCCCAACAAACTCCAAATAGAATAAATCCAAGTAGGTCCTCCCAAAGACACATGATAATCAGTCTGTCAAATGTTGAATGGAAGCAGAAAATTCTGAAAGCTGCAGGAGAAAAGCAATCTACTATGTATAAGGGAAACCATATCAGACTGAGTTCACACTACCCAACCAACATTGTGGAGGCAGGAAGGCAGTGGTATGATATATGTAAGATCCTAAAAAAGAAAGACTTCCAGCCAAGAATTCTGTACCCAGACAAATTGTCATTCAAAACTGAGGGAGAGGGTGGGCTCAGTGGCAGAGATTCTTGCCTCCCGTGCTGGAGACCTGGGTTTGATTCCTGGAGCCTGCTGTGCCAAAAAAAAAAAAAAAAAAAAAAAAAAAAAAAAAAAAAACAGGGAGAGATTAAAATGATCACAGACAAACAAATCCTTAGAGAATATGTCAACAAGAGACCTACCCTACAAGGAATACTAAAGGGAGTTCTACCAGCTGAATAAAAAAGGACAGGAGAGGGAGATCTGGAATATGACACAGAATTGAAAAGTACCACCAAGGATAACTTAAGGGATATAAAGAGAAAGAGGGAAAAGAATATATATATCTGAAAAATAAAATCCAAAAGATAAGATGGGGCTTTCAAGAAATGCCTTTATATTAATAACTTTGAATGCTAACAGACTAAATTTACCAGTTAAAAGGTACAGATTGGCAGAATGAATTAAGAAATATAGTCCAGCCATATGCTGCTTATGAGAGACTCAGACACAAGGATGCAAATAGATTGAAAGTGAAAGGATGGAAAAAGATTTTCCATGCAACCTGTAACCAAAAGAAAGCAGGAATAGCTATATAATATCAGCCAAAATAGACTTTAAATGTAAAAAGATCAGAAGAGAAAAAGGACACAATAAATTAATAACCAAGAAGATATAACAATCATAAATGTCCATGCTCCCAATCAAGGAACTCCAAAGTACATGAGACAGACACTGGTGAAACCGAAAGGATCAATAGACATTTCAATAGTAATAGTAGAAGACTTCGTTACACAACTCACCTCTATAGATAGAACAACCAGACAAAGGATCAACAAGGAAAATAAGAGCTTAAACAATTTGATAAATGAATTAGACTAACAGACAGACATATTTAGGTCATTACACCCCAAAACACCAAGATATATATTCTTCTCTAGTGCTTATGGAACATTCTCTAGGATAAATCATATGCTGGGGCACAAAACAGGTCTCTATAAATTTAAAAATGCTGAAATTGTTCAAAGCACTTTCTCTCATCACAATGAAATGAGGCTGGAAATCAATAACCACCAAAGAACGAGCACATTCACAAATATATGGAGACTAAATAACAAACTCTTAAACCATGAGTGGGTCAAAAATTGGCAGAGAAATCAGTAGCTTGTTGGAGATGAATGAAAATGAGAATAAAACATATCAGAATTTATGGGATGCAGCAAAGGCAGTGTGAGAGGGAAAATTATTGCCCTAAATGCCTATATTAAAAAACAAGAAAGAGCAAAAATTGAGGACTTAACTGCTCACCTGAAGGAAATTGAGAAAGAATGACAAATTAACCCCAAAGCAAATAAGAGAAGAGAAATAACAAAGATTAAAGCAGAGTGAAATGAATGGGAAAACAAAAGGACAATAGAAAGAATTAATGAACCCAAAAGTTGGTTCTTTAAGAAAATCAATAAAATTGATGGGCCATTGGCAAGGCTGACAAAGAAAAACAGACAGGATGCAAATAAACAAAATCAAAAATGATAGGGGGTGTCATTACCACTGACACCCCCTTATAATATTTAAAATATTATAAGAGGATACGATGGACAACTATATGCCAACAAACCAGACAAGTTAGAGGAAATGGGCAAATTCCTGGAAATATACAAACAAGCTGCACTAACTCCAGAAGAAATAGAAGATCTCAACAAACCAATCACAAGTAAAGAGATTCAATCTGTCATCAAAAATCCCCCTACAAAGAAAATACCAGGGCCAGTTGGCTTCACAGGGGAATTTTATCAAACATTCCAAAAAGAACACTAGTCCTACTCAAACTTTTCCAAAAATGATGAGGGAAAAAGGAACACTATCTAACTCATTTTATGATGCTAACATCACTTTAATAATAAAACCACATAAAGATGCTATAAAAAAGAAAAACCACAAACCAATCTCCCTAATGAACATAGATCAAAAATTCTTCACAAAACATTAGCAGATTGAATCCAACAGCACATTAAAAGAATTTTACACCACCAAGTGGGGTTTAAACCAGAATGAAAGTCTGGTTCAACACAAGAAAATCATTTAAAGTAATACAGCACATTAACAAATCAAAAAGGGAAAAATCATATGACCATCTTGATTTTTGCTGAAAAAGGATTCGACAAAATTCAACATCCTTGTGTGATAAAAACACTTCAAAAGATAGGAATCAAAGGTAACTTCTTCAACATGATAAAGGCATATATGAAAAATGTATAGCCAGCATCATACTCAGTGGCAAAAGCCAGGAAGCTTTCCCCCTAACATCAGGAAGGAGACAAGGATGCCCTTTGTCACCACTATCATTCTACACTGTACTAGAAATTCTAACTAGAGCAATCATGCAGGAATAAGAAATAAAAGACACCCAAATTTGAAAAAAAAAAGTAAGATTTTCATTATTTGTAGATGACATGATACTATACTTGGAAAATCCTGAGAAATCTACAACAATGCTACTTGAGCTAATAAACAAATTCAGCAAGGTGGCAGGTTATAAAATTTATGTGCAAAAATCAGTAGTGTTTATATACTCAAGTAATGACCTAACCGAGGAGTCAATTAAAGAAAAAATTCCATTCAAAATAGCAACTTAAAGAATCAAGTGTCTAGAAATGAACTTAACTAGGAATGTAAAGGACTTTTATACAGATTACTACAAAACACTGCTAAAAGAAATCAAAGAAGATCTAAATAGGTGGAAAGACATTCTATGCTCATGGATAGGAAGTTTAACTGTAGTTAAGATGTCCATTCTACCCAAATTGATCTACAGATTCAACACAGTACCAATAAAAATTCCAACAACCTACTTTGAAGACATAGGAAAGCCAGTTACCAAATTTATCTGGAATGGAAAGAGACCTTGAATAGCTAAAAGCATCCTAAAAAAGAAGAATGAAGTGGGAGGATTAATACTTTCTCATTTTAAAACTTGTTATAAAGCAAAGGTGGAAAACAGCATGGTACTGGCACAAAGATAAAAGTATTGATCAATGGAATTGAATTGAAAGCACAGAACGATGGTGTATACATGTGATGAAACATTGTGCTGCTAAAAAAGGAATGAAATTGTGAGGCATGCAATGATGTGAATGAACCTGTGGGACATTTGGTGAGGCAAAATAACCCAGACACAAAAGAGCAAATATTGCATGATCTCATTTAGAAAATATTTATTAAAAAACTGGGGCCTAGATTGTAAGCTCTTATAGCAATCACATTTAGTCCAGAGTGGTAGTTATTTCTGGATTTTGAGAGGCTGTTTTATATATGTATAACTTGGTATTTAGAGAAAAGGATGAAGCTGATCAAGTAAGGATTAAGGTAATTAAGGTCATTAAGGTAAGGAAGACATTGTCTGTATTTTATAACTTCACCTATTCTTTCAGGCCAAAGAAAGAAAGTTTTATTGTATCCAGAACCTAAATTTTCTATAGGACAAAATCTATCTCAACCTGTCTGGATAGATCATTTAAACAAGCCCAGAATAAGTATGAGTGCTTTAGTCCTGTCTAGCTTAACATCATGCCTGTATACATTCCAGAATATATTAAGCAGATAATCAAAAAGTATTGTCAGGGCGGTGTGATGGTGACTCAGTGGCAAAGTTCTTGCCTGCCATGCCAGAGACCTGGGTTCGATTCCCAGTGCCTACCCATGCAAAAAAGAAAAAAAATCCCTTCAGGGATAGGAGAAAAATATGGAACTATTAAACTTTACTACCGGGGGAACTCTGGATGCTGTGTTGAACATTAGGGGCACCCAAATCAATAGGCCAAGCCCCTGATCTTGAGACTCACTTTTGTGAAGCTTATGTGTGTAGCAGAGAAACTTAGCCTACCTATAGGTATGCCTAAGAGTCACCTCTGGAAGACCTCTTTTGTGGCTCAGATGTGGTCTCTCTCTCTCTAAGCCCAACTCTGCAAGTGAAACTATTGCCCTTCTTCCTACGTGTGACTTGACATCTGAGGGTGAAAGTCTCCCTGACTGCACAGGAGATGACTCCCAGGGATGAGTCTGGCCCTGGCACCCTGGGATCAACAGCGCCTTTCTATCAAAAGAGGGGAAAGAAGTGCAACGAATAAGGTATCAGTGGCCGAGAGAGTTCAAACAGAGACAAGAGGCTCCTCTGGAGGTCACGCTTAAGCAAGCTTCAGTTAGACTTTACTACATATCATAGCTTGCCAAATCCCAACCAAAACCATTCCAGCCAACCCTAAAGAATAACTAGGGCATCATTTAAGAGTCTACATAGGTTTCATGCACTGGGGTAACTTTCCAGAAACCTACAACCTCCAGATGCATACCTGGACCAGATAAGTCTTTAAAACATCACCTAGTTCCATCCCTTATCCCATGTTATTGACAGCCCCTTCCAACATGAAAGAGTTAGAATGGGCATAGCCCAAACACCCCTAAAGAGTGGGAGAAAAATCAAAGGTGATGATGGATTTATACAGAGAAGGTAAGATTTAACAAATGATTATGATTGCTGAATCATTATATTGATTTTTCTTCTGGTCTCTAGTATCTTAGAACAGCTAGAAGTAAAAACCTAAAATTGTGGAATTGTAACCTATATCAAACTCTGAAATCTGTTCTACAACTAATTGTTGTGCTGTGCTTTGAAATTTAATGCTTCTTTGTATACATGTTATTTTTCTCAAAAAAAAAAAATAAAGTCAATTGTGATGAGAAAATATATATTCCTTTAGCCTCCAATGTTCTGGAGCAACTAGAAGGAAAACTCTGAGATGATGCTATGGTTGCCCATGGCTAATGGTAATTTGTCTTGTAAGTACTTGTTGAAGAGTGCTTTGAAAATACTGCTTTTTTTTCTTTGTATATTTGTTATATTATACAATAAAAGTTTTAAAAATTTATTTATTTATTAATTTAAAAAATTTAACAACAGATGAACTAAAATATTAACATATGATCATTCAGTAATCCACAATGATAATCAGTAATCCACAATATCACCATACAATAAAAAAATTTTTAAAGGGGGGGAGAAAGTGTAATAAGGTATCAGTGCCAGAGAGAGGTCAAATAGAGTCGAGAGGCTACACTGTGGGTTACTCTTATGCTCTCAATGTCTTCAGTTAGACATTGCTGCCTTTCCTAACTTGCCAACCCCCAACCAAAACAATTCTTGCCAATTATAAAGAATATCTAAGGCATCATAAAAGATTCTACAAAGGTTTCATGCACTAGAATAACTTTCCAGAAACCTACTACCTTCAGACGCATCCCTGGACCAGATAGGTCTTAAAATGTAGAGGGACCAGCCCTTCCAGATCATCAACTAGTTCCAGCCCCCTATCCCGCATTATGGATAGCCCTTTCCAACATGAAAATGTTAGAATGGGCATAGCCCAAATACCCCTAAAGAGTGGGCAAAAGATCAAAGGTGATGCTAGAGTTATACAGAGAAGTTCTGGTTTAACAAGTAAGTGTGAGTGCTGAATCATTGTGCTGATATTTCTCCAGTACCTTGGAGCAGCTAGAAATAAAAGCCTAAAATTGTGGAATTGTAACTTTTCCCAATCTCTGAAATCTGTTCTACAACTAATTGCTGTGATGTACTTTGAAATTTATTGCTTTTTAAAATATATGTTAGCTAAAGAGAAGGAGTATAACAGAGAAGATAGGTGTTCTAGTTTCCTAGCTGCCAGAATGCAATATAACAGAAGTGAACAGCTTTTAAAAAGGAGAATATAAGTTGCTAGTTTATAGTTCTAAGGCTGTGAAATTGTCCAATTAAAACAAGTCTATAGAAATGTCCAATCTAAGGCATCCAGGGAAAGATACCTTGCTTCAAGAAAGCCAATGACATTCAGCATTCCTGTCAGCTGGAAGGGCCCATGGTGAACATGGCAGCATCTGCTAGCTTTCTCTCCAGGCCTCCTGCTTCATAAAACTTCCCAGGAGATGTTTTCCTTCCTCATCTCCAAAAGTCACTGGCTGGTGGACTCTGTGGTTCTCTCATCCTTCTGTCATGGTTCTGTGACTCCTTCCTCATTCTCAAAAGGGAATTCTCTCAAAAATGTCTCCTCCTTTATAAGATTCCAGTAAACTAATCAAGACCCATGTCGAATGGGTCCACATCTCCATGGAGATAACCTAATCAATTTTCTGACCTATAGTGCTGAATAGGGATTAGAAAAAACATTGTTCTCACAAAGATTGATTAGGATTAAAACATGGGTTTTCTAGGGTACATAAATCCTCTCAAACTGGCACAATAGGATTTAACAAATGAGTATAACTGCTGACTCATTATATTGATATTTCTGTTTGATATTCCAGTGTCTTGGAAAACCCATACCATACTTTAAAATCTGCTCTATAACTACTTGTTAAAATGTACGTGAATATTTAAAATATATTCAGAGCTAAGATCAAAGAAAAAAGTAAATCAATGCAACAACAACAAAGAATCAGAAACCTAAATATAAAAACTAGGATTCTAAAACTCCTAGAAGAAAATGTAGAGAATCATCTTCAGGATGTTGTTAGGCAATGGTTTCTTACACTTTACACCCAAAGCACAAGCAACAAAGTGGAACTGTCTCAAAGTTTAAAACTTTTGTGCACTAAAAAACTTTGTCATGAAAATGAAAATATAACCCACTCAATGGGAGGAAATATTTGGAAACCACATGTCTGTGAAAGTTTAATATCAGAATAGATCAAGAAATCCTACAACTCATCAATATAAAGATAAATCCCTAATTTAAAAATGGACAAAAACTTGAAAAGACCTTTGTTCAAAGATGATACACAAATGGGTAAAAAGTACATGAAAAGATGCCCAACATCATTAGCTATTAGGGAAATGAACATCAAAGCTGCGATATCATTTCATATCCACCGGAATGGCTACTATTAAAAAAAAACTACACATGTTGGAGTGAATGTGGAGAAATAGGAACACTTATTTATTGCTGGTGAGAGTGTAAAAAAATGGTGCAGCTGCTATGAAAGACAGTCTGGCAATTCCTCAGGAAACTACGTATAGAATTATCATATGACCCAGCAAACCCACTGCTAGATATACACCCAGAAGAATGGAAAGCAGGGACTCAAACAGATATTTGCACACCAATGTTCATAACAACATTATTCACATTTGCCAAAAGATAGAAGCAACCCGTGTCCATCAGCCAATGAATGCATAAACAAAATGTGGTATAGACACATAATGGAACACTATTAGCTGCAAAAAGGAATGTGCTCCTGATGCAGTCAACAACATACTGACTGTTGAGGACATTATGCTGATTGAAACAAACCAGATGCAAAAGGACAAATATTTTATATTGTATGGTCTCACTGATATGAATTAAGTATAATAAGCAAACTCATAGAGTTAGAATCTAGACTATAGGGTACTGGGGATAGATTTGGACTACAGAATGCCAAGTTGATGCTTAATTTGTAAAGCATTTCTGTTTAGGTTAATTATAAAAGTTTGGAAATAGATAGTGGTGATGGTAGCACATTATTGTGAGTGTAATTAACAGTGGTGCTGGTTTGAAAGGATGTATATCCCCTAGAAAAGCTATGTTTTAATGAAATCCCATTTTGTAACAGCAGAATAATCCCTATTCAATACTGTATGTTTGAATTTGTAATTAGATCATCTCTCTGGAGATGTGATTTAATCAAGAGTGGTGGTTAAAC
Source organism: Tamandua tetradactyla (assembly GCF_023851605.1). Lineage (NCBI taxonomy): Eukaryota > Metazoa > Chordata > Mammalia > Pilosa > Myrmecophagidae > Tamandua > Tamandua tetradactyla. The sequence continues at coordinate 31,593,152 of NC_135333.1, forward strand.
TGGATTAGGTGACAACATGTCTCTACCCATTTGGGTGGGTCTTATTAAGTTTCTGGAGTCCTATAAAAGCAGGAACATTTTGGAGAATAAAAAGAGATTCAGAGAGAGCAGAACAGAATGACATAGCCAGGAGAACCAGAGTCCACCAGCCAGAGACCTTTGGAGATGAAGAAGGAAAATGTCTCCCAGGGAGCTTCAAGAAACAGGAAGCCAGGAGAAGAAGCTAGCAGATGATACCGTGTTTGCCATGTGCCCTTCCAGATGAGAGAGGAAACCTGACCATGTTCGCCATGTGCCTTCTCACTTGAGAGAGAAACCCTGAATTTCATTGGCCTTCTTAAACCAAGGTACCTTTCCCTGGATGCCTTTGATTGGACATTTCTATAGCCTTGTTTTCACTGGGACATTTACTCAGCCTTAGAACTGTAAACCTGCAATTTATTAAATTCCCCTTTTTAAAAGCCATTCTGTTTCTGGTATATTGCATTCTGGGAGCTAGTAAACTAGAACAACAGTATTGAATTATGTAGCTGAATATGGTTTAAAAGGAGAAATTTTAGGTTGCATATGTTGCCTGAATAAAAACTAATAGGTAAAACATAGGGCTGTATAACACTTTATTATAGATAATGCACTATAGTACTAGTATAAGAATGTTCTTTCATGAATTATAACAAACATATGACACTAATACAAAATGATAATAATAGGGCAGTATATGGAAAAACACACCTAATGTAAACTGTGAATGATATTTAATAGTATTATGTCAATAATTTTTCATCAATTGAAACAAAGGTAACTACTATTAAAAAACAGTGCAATTACAAAAAAATGCTGTCAACAACTGCAACAAATGTTCCACATCAATGCAAGGTGTTTGTGGTGGGGTGGTGTATAGGAATCCAGTATTTTAACATGATTGGTCCATAAATCCACAACTTCTCTAATAAAACATTGTTTTTTAAGAAAAGCTTTTGGGAAAAAAAGACATACAACTTGGAAATAAAGATATGTACAAAGAAATACCAGGCAAATTAAAATGTTAAAAGAAAGCAAGTGTGGCAATATTTAAATGAGATGGAATTTAAGTTGTTAAACAGGTTAAATAGGAACGTTATTTAACGGTTCAAAGGGACAATAGAATAATAAAGTATAACAATCATACATTTGTATGTACCAAACAACATAGCAGCCAAATACATAATGGAAAATACATTAGAAATCCCAAGTTTGTTCACAGTGGCAATATTTGCAGCCTAGGGAGTGAGTTTTGTTTGGTCTCAGCCTGCCATGGTAATCCCCTCTCCCTTTGCTGGTGTAATGGTATAAAGAAATTATATTTGACACCTCCTCATCCTGTCTAGCCTAGTCATAAGTTTTCTTTCTTAGTGACGCCCCAGATAACCCTGCCCTGGGTGCAACTGTAATGAGCAAGACCTGACCTTTAATATGATTTGAGGTGATAAAGGCCACCCCTAGCATCTCCAAAAGGCCCCTGCTGCTACTGCTTCTGAATAGCCCCTGTCACTTCTTTTCCAAATGTCCCCTTGCCACTTGTTCTAGTTTGCAAGCTGCCAGAATGTGATATACCAGAAATGAAATGACTTTTAAAAAGGGGAACTTATTAAGTTGCAAGTCTACAGTTCTAAGGCTGTGAAAATATGCAAAGTAAGGCACAAACAAGAGGTTATCTTCATTCAAGAAAAACTGATGAAGTTTGTGGATTTCTCTCTCAGCTGGGAGGGTATATGGCAATGTCTACTAGTTTTTTCCCTGACTTCTTGTTTCATGAAGTTCCCCTGGGGGCATTTTCCTTCTTCATCTCCAGTGGTCTCTGGCTACATGAGCTCTCAAGCTTTTTCCAAAATGGTTCCCTTTTAAAGGGCTCCAGTGAGCAAACCCTATCTTGAATGGATGGAGACACATTCCACGGAAACCATCCACAGCTGGGTGGGTCACATCTCCATGGATAATCAAAAGACTCCCACCCAGCAATATCAAATGAGGATTAAAGGACATGACTGTTTTGAGTACACAACAGATTCAAACCAGCACACCACTATTACCCTTTGTGCTATATAAATTACTAGCAAGGCAGGTACTTCCGGGTAGTTTGGATGATAAGAAGCCACCCTCAACTTCCCCCAATGGTCTTTCCCACATCTGCCTTTTGTGTCATTAGTGTGAAACCACCAATTCCCAGTATCTGTGGGGAAATCCTACTCATCTATAAAGCTGCCCTTAGAGCTGGCTGGTTATCTATATTTGGGTCTCATCATCCAAAGAAGCTTCTTCAACATCTGAAACAGACACATTTTTAGCCTCCTTGAAACTAGAAGTATCATATGACCCAATTCTAACCAATGAATCTAAAAAAGAAACTGCTGGGAGCTTTCTGATTAAAAGAAAAAAGACATTTAATTGCAATACCCTCCCTTATTTTTCCTGCCTATTAGTGGGCTACAGCATGTGATGTCTGGAACCATGGCAGCTACCTCATAATTATGAGAAGATGAACATGAGGACAAAAAGCCAATGTGCTAAGGATGATGCAGCAAAATGTTATAAAGACCCTGAGTCTTTGATGACATTAAGCTTCAAAACAATGTCTGGCTTGTAAATATGTAAATATTTACATCCAATCTTCTTGTTAGATGAAATTAATAAATGTTCATATTGTTCCAGTCACTTTAGTTAACTTTGCAATTTTTTCTAGACAAATGTAGCCTAATTGATATCATTTCAAACGTAAATCTATGGAACACAGCAAAAGACATAGTAAAAGAAAAATTAATAGGCTAAATGCTTTCATTATACAAAACAGAGATAAATACAGCAATCTCTTGTTTTACTAAATAAGAAAAAAGTGAAAGAAACCTGAAATAGAAAATTAATAAAAATCAAAGGTAAAATTAATTTTAAAAATGTAAAATGGGAGACAGATTTTGGGCTGCTAGGCCATCTGATCTGCTACATGCCTAGTAATAAATTCTGTCTCTCTTTGAAACCCTGTGGTCTCAGGAAATGGTTATTGAGTGCCTTGGGCAAAAGAATCCATGGCCTTTGTCTGGTAGCAATTTGGCACCCTCTGGGATGAGTGCGCAAGTCTCTGGAGCCCCAGCAGAGAAGGTGAGCCGGGTGGCCGAGCCTTTTGTGGCCACTGGTCTGAATTTAGCCCAGAGGCTTGGCAACCAGGGTTTCTCTGTTCTGCCGGCACTCCAGAGACTTTTGGTGCCTTAAAAAAGCTTCAAAGAGAGAAATGGTTTCCAGTTCCACATCTGGATACCTGACTGGATGGGTGGGTCACCAGGGTAAAAATGGATTGGGGAGTAAATAGGCAGTTCAAGTCCCCTTGACCTGGGCCAGGGTCGCACTTCCGGAACGGTGCCCTGTGCTCAGACCTCTACACCTTCCGATATGGGTACCATACTGTACAGGGTCTAAAGTCCTGATCCACCCCAACAGTTGACTGGTGTTTAATGAAACCAAACAGGCCTGTTTAAGTGTTAGCCAGTGTGTTACCTACGTATTGGTTAATTGTGAAATTGGTGTGATAAGTGTTTTATGTCTGTTTAATTGTTGATTGATTTATTTTGTATGTATTCTGTACAGAGTTTGAGGCCCTGGCCTACATTTGTCTTTTGACTATATTCCTAAAAACTGAGTAATCTGACAATTAATTGGTATTTAATAAAGTTACATATGCCTGTTTAAAGGCTAGCCTGTGTGTTACCTGGGTATATTAAGAATTGATGTTTGCTTAATTGTTAACTGGTGTATTAAGCATTTAATGCCTATTTGTTAGTTGGTGTGTCCAGTCTAGTTATTAGTTGGTGTCTTCCTGCATTTGTGTGGGTCAAATATTCCTAACTGGTTACTGATTACAGAAATTCTTTTAAAAAGGGAACCTCTGGGCTGTATTGAAAATTGAAAAGATTTTGGTTTGAGTCTATAAAAAAGGTTTTATTTCTGTAACATAATCTGGCCTCAATATGATTTAAAATGAATAAACTACCATTATAGTTAAAATTAAAGATACCACAGTTAGAATTGTTCTAGGTAGAAATGGCATGAGATAATATATTCAATCCTTTATTTGTTCCTCTCAAAAGTATTTCTGTGTTTCTTTTTTGTGTGTATGTGTAACAATTTTCTATTTGTGTTTGTATGCATTTTCAATGTATATTCTCATCCCTCTGGATGAAATAGAAAATTAATAAGAAAATTCTTAGAAGGGTTCTATTTGAACTGCTTAGAAAAAATTAGCTGTCTGATATAAATATATAAATTGGTACTTCTGAAGTAAAAGGGGAAAAAAACTCTCAAAGACAAGATTCAAAACCTCAGTTTTGTAATTACTGTAAACAAATCTGGACAAAAGACAAGATTCAAAACCTCAGTTTTGTAATTACTGTAAACAAATCTGGACATTAGACAGAAACCACCCCTGGAATTTCCTTAAGGCAGCAGAAAACTGCAAGAGTTGCCTCTGGAAAAATCAAAGACCTTTTCCAATGGTCCTGGTCACAGCTTTTAGTAAAATAAATCTAATAATTTGAAATAGTTAAAGAAGGGCATAGGAACTCTCAAAATTCCATGGACCTTACCTAAAACTTTCAAACCCAGAAAACCTGATATCTTTCTGTCTGTGCAACCAGTTCTTGCCCTAAGGCCCCATCACCTAAAGCAAGTATGGGGGAGAGATAGGCCCAGAAAAGTATGGTAAGGTGTGGCTTAGAATTCTCTTTACTAGGCCTTGAGATTAGAAATGGTAAGCATTAAAAAAACTTGCTACACAATAAGCTATATTTAATAGTATTTTTTTCCAATAATATCTTTCCAATGGTATCTGTCTTGGTATAGGAGTAACTAAATAAAATCTAATTACCAAATTTCAGTAATTAAGTAAATAAAAGTAATTTCAGTAATTAAGTAAATAAAAGATCTTTGAGAAATAAGGAAAAGTTTTCCTGGATTTAGACTTGGGGCAAATTAAACAGTTGCAGTATATTTTCCAGAACTTGGCAGTCTATGTACTTTTAAAATTGTTGCTAATTTTAAGATATTATGAAAATGAAGAGTTTTTTTTCAACCTTCAATAAAAGGAACTTTGTGATAGAGTTTTGAATTTAACAAACGCAACCTTATTCTGCTTGGGTTTGTTCCCCCTAAATCTGTATTAACGTACTGAAAAAATAAGATGGTATTATAAATAATTCTCAAAATTCCTCTTAAAATAGCCTAACTAGATAGGTTAAGTTACATAAACTGAGCAATGTGCCTAGTAACACTAATAATTGTATAAAATATGAATAATATGCTGATGCTTCAAATATACTCTATTTAAGAAATGTTTTAAGTTTAATAAGAAATACAAGTGGATTTTTTCTTAAAACCTTGAGTACCTGGATTTCAAAGAATCCGGCTTTTTGTTACTTGGCTATTTGTTACCTCAGTATGTGGAAGAATTTGAAGTTGTAGGGGCTTTGTTAATGTCACTAAGAATTAATGTAAAAATACTGTCATAAATATGGAAAACAATTCTTAGCTCAAAGCGTTTATATTCCAGTTAGAATATACTTGTACTCGGGCATGGTATAAGACAGTGGTAACAAAGGAATTAAAATGTTGCAAAAAATTTTAAAAGCAGATAGGTAAAGAATGACATAACAAGACCTCATGGAAGAGATGACACTTGTAAGACCTCTAAATAAAAGAATAGCCTTTAAATAAATAGAGCTCTGAACTAGTTTTTAGAAGCCATAACTTAATTTTGTAAGCTAACATATTCCTGGTATTGTTTAGCAGTTCAAATAATGTTACTGAAAATTTGAGGGTTTTTTTCTGGATATAAATCCCTTAAATATCAAAAAGCTGATTATATTTCAAACGTGTGACTTTCCTGACCTTTGAAGGAAGTGCTGAATTGGACTGAGAGATTTTAGGCATAATGTAAAGTAATCATTTGTGTGTTCTGAGTATGAAGTATATAAATGCCTGACTATCTAAACCCAAGCATAAATTTCTTCCATTATTTTGTAGTATCTCTGTCCTTTCCTCCTTCATGAATATTGTTATTGGAAGGAAGTATGCAGGTTCAAAAGCTTTGTGCATTTTATACTTAAAAAATAAAGTTTTTGTGTCAAACTGGGTATTCATACAAAACTTAAGTTTAGATTTATCCCTGTTAAAATAACGTGGATTGTTAGTCTGCTCTTAATGTAAAGGTTGTTTTTTTTTTTAAGTTTTTCTTAATCATCCGAGTACTCTCTCTAGAAAACAAAGATTTTGCATAAGGATAATAGCCCTGTTAATGTTTGTGTGATAAAGCCTTATCCTTTATTTCAGAAAGACAAGTCATCTCACTGTTAAGGGAAAACTGTTACAAATAATTTGTTCTTTCATCTTACATAAGTGAGGTGCCAAAAGAGTTTATGCTATTGCATAAGTGGTGCTTGGGAAGTAGTATAGTGGTTAAAAGGGATTTTCTATCCTCTTGCTGGTTACAATTGTATATTTAAAATATTATTCATATATTCAGAGATTATATAAAATTCCTAAAATTTTGACTATGTTCTCACTGTCTATGTTATATGCTGATACTAATCTACATGATATTAAGCAATGGTACAGTATTGTTAGTCATGGTTTGAGTTATTCTTAAAAGGCTACAGGTCAGAGAAACAGCCAAATTTTTAGTTGCAGTGCTTTGTTCTAATACTTCTCTAAAAGTGTATGTGGTCAGCTGTAGCTCAGAGCTCCATCTGTAACAAGGAAAAACTTTAAAGGAGAGGCAGGACAAATAAATAAATTATATTTTATCTATTAATTGACATAACTCTGGTAAACATGTAAAAGTAAATAAGAACAAAACATCTGTTATGGTTAATTAATATAAAATAACTATCTAATGTTTTATTTCTGAAAGCAGCTTCATTTTAAAATGCTTATAAAAATTTGAGCTTAGAGTGTAAACTTTAACTGTTATTATTAAATTCCGAGGTGCTTTACTCTTTGTATAGCCCAGTAGATCCCTGGAAATTTAAGTGTCTCTGTGACACCTGAAACTCAGATTTGGTTCTCCCACTCTGAAAGCCAGCATGGGTCCACACAGCAACACTGAAAAAAAAAAATGAAAGAGATCAAACTCCAATTAAAAATATAATAAACTGATCTGATTAAAACTAAAAGAAATCAATATATAAGGGAAAGAAAATATTGTTTGTATTTTAAAGCTTTAACATTTCTGTGAGACAAAAAAAATGTTTATTTTGTCCAAAATTTACACTATCTAACTTAATCTGTCTAGTCAGTTAAACAACCTAATTCAGCTTTATTTGATATAGAACCTGGAATAAGGAACAAAATCTTAATGTTCTGTAGAAATTAATGTTATGCAATGATGCATTTCAGAGTATTTGGGGCAGGAAATGAAAAGGTGTTTGCAAAGTCCCTTGAGAGACTAGGAAAACTAGAACTATTAAGCTTCCCCACCTGAGGAATTCCTGACATTTTCTTAAGCAAGAGAGGCTCCCAATTTAATAAGCCAAGGCCTCAATTTTGAGCCTTGCCCTTATGGAACTTATTTCTATAATAGTACCCTGAACAAATTTAGGATTATTGCCTAAGAGCCATCTCCAGAAAATCTCTGCTGTTGCTCAAATGTGGTCTCTCTCTAAGCCAAACTCTGAGCTTCCCCCCAACATGGGACATAATTTCCAGGGGTGTAAGCCTGGCCCTGGCAGTGTGAGACATATCTGGCCCTGGCATCATGGGACATAAGTTCCAAGAATGAGCCTGGCCCTGGCGTCATAGATTAGTTGACCACAAGGGGGTAAAGAAATAGCATTCTAATGGCTAAAAGATTCCAAATCGAGTCAAGAGGCCATTCTGGAGGTTACTTTTACACAAAATTCAGCCAAATATTTCAAACTGACACAATATGGCAAACCCAATCAAGTATTCCTGGAAACCCTGGAAGATATTCTGTGCTCTATACAATTTTACTTATTAAGTTTTTTTTCAGAGATTTGAAACCTCCAGATTGTTCCAATGCCAGATAAACTCTGAAACTCAAAGATACTGGAATCTCCAAGAATAACAACTGGTTTCAATGTTTCACCCCTTTGCCCCTTAAAAACAATGCCCCCTTTCAGCCTTGAAGCAGTTACAGAGTCATCGCCCAGATATCCCTCAAGATTGAAAGATAATTATCAAATGAGAGGCAGGAATCATAACTGAGAAATTAGGATTTGAGGGATGATTTTGATTACTGAATCATTATAAAAATATTCCTTTTTGCTTTTTGGCATGTTGGAGTAGACAGAGAGATATATCTGAAATCTCTGAATTGTAATCCAGCTGCCTTGATTTCTGATAATGGTTGTATAGCCCTTATCTTCTGCCTCTGTAAAAACCCTGTGACTAACCTTCATTTGTACCCAGTTATCCAGTTGTTCAATTTTAGAGTCTTGTAATCGCCAAAAACAGCCCCTAATGTTTATTAATGAAGGGCCTTGGGTCAGGCCAGAACTAACCCACCCCAAATCTAAAGTTACCTTGATGACCGAGACTGGATCTAACCAAAGTGGGCCTACCTGACTTGCGCCGTTGCTTAGGCTTTAACCTACAAGTCACTATACCTCACTGAGCCATTTTCTTTTGTGTGTCCTGTGACTAAGCGCATAATCAGTCTGCGCAAGCTCAGTAATCAGATCACCTCAATTACATCACCAGGGGCCACTGTGCTTATTATCCTAACCCCTGTCCATCTTTTCTCCAGTAAAACTACCTGAATTACTGTAGTTCAGGGAGACGGATTTTGGGCTGCTAGGCCATCTGCTCTCCTACTCTGTGCCTAGTAATAAACTCTTTCTCTCTTTGAGCAACAACAAAAAAATTTTAAATGGTAGAAAGGACACATAAATCCAAATCACATTCCTTGCAAAAATCATTAAAATAGATAATTCCAGAAAGAATCTGATGAAGGAAAAAATAGGTAGCAAAAATATACAAGAGAAGGTATGAGAAACATGACATAACCCTGATACAGGAAAGATTAAAACAGCTTTAAGGAAACATTATGTGCAAATTTATGGCAATGAATTTTAAAACTGCAAAGAAATGAATAATTTCCTAGCAAAATATAAATTGCCAAAACTAGTCTGAGAAGAAATGGAAGATTTAGATAGCCCTATCATCATGGAAAGATTACTAAAGAGCTACCAATTAAAAGGCACCAGAACCAAATGGATTCACATATCTTTTTATCAAAACTTTAAATGACATATAATTTCAGTGCTAATAAAATACTATGTTATTTTAAAAATATGGAAAATTTCCCCAGTTCATGTTCTGAATAGATGGCCTTGATACATGTGCCCATTTGAATCTATTGTGTAACTCCAGAAAAATCAAGTTCTTTAATCCTCATTCAAAATTACTGCATGGGATCTTTTTTATTGTTTCCATGGAGATGTGACCCACCCAGTTGTGGATGGTAATTCTTGATTAGATGGTTTCCATGGAATGTGTCTCCGCCCATTCAAGGTGGCGTTGCTTACAGGAGCCCTTCAAGAGGGAACATTTGGAAAGAGCCAACAGAACTAATAGAGCCCACACAGCCAGAGACCTTTGGAGATGAAGAAGGAAAATGCTCCTGGGGGAACTTCATGAAACAAGAAGCCAGGAGAGAAAGCCAGCAGATGTTGCCGTGTGCCTTTCTAGTTGACAGAAGTGTTCTGGATCCATCGGTCTTTCTTGAATCAAGGTATCTTTCTCTAGATGTCTTAGTTTGGATGATTTCATAACCTTAATAAATTCCCCTTCATAAAAGCCATTCTGTTTCTGGTATATTGCATTCCAGAAGCTTTTACAAACTAAAACAATATACAAACCTGAAAAAGAATAGTACCAAAAAACAGAAAATTAAGGAATCTCGTAAGTTTCACAAATCAATCTTAGTTTTTTAATATAGATGCAAATATGCTAAATAAAATAGTTGAAAATAGATTCAATATTGTACTAAGAGAATAATATACTGTGGCCAAGTAAGGTTTACTCGAAAAATGCAAGCATAGTTATATATTAGGAAATTGATCAACACAATCCATCATACAATAGATCAAAGAAGAAATAACATGTAATCATATGAGTAGATTCTGAAAACATTTCTTAGGATTCAGTAATAATTAGGATAAGTAACATAGAAATAGAAAAATACTGAAATAGAAAAAGATTTTTATCAAAAAGACAATAAATATTATTATAAACAGCAAAATATTAAAGCCATTTCAATTAAATCTGGAACATGACAGGAAATGGTGTCTCTCACCATTTATTCAACATTGTCTTGGAGTTGTAATGAATGCAATAAGACAAAGAAATTCCATAATTGGAGTAAATATTGGAAAAGAAAATTTTAAATTTCTGCTGTTACTGATGATGATTTTATGCCTTCCAAACCTGAGACTTGAATGTAGAAAAAGAAAGAAAGCTCATAGAGTAAGAAAGAGAGCTGGATACAAAATTAATATACAAACATTACCTCTATATTAACAGTAAGCATCTAAAGATGGAAAAGAGAAAATATTACACTTAAAATAACAATAAAAATTGTAAACTCTTGGAATAAATTTAACAGCAGGACACAAAAGAAAACAGATATTCATGTGAGATCTCATATCAGCATTCTAGTTCAGCCTCTGAGGATCCAATTCCCTGGGATTGCTACTAGAGAAGAATTGGCTAAAGAAACAGGCATCCCAGAATCAAGAATTTAAGTTACAATTCTAAGGCCATGAAAATGCCCAAAGTACAGCATCAGAGGGATGATTCTTTCTTCTTGAAGAAAATCTGCTGGCAATCCGACTCCTCTGTCACACGGCCAGGCACGTGGTGAGAGGAGACTGTACTTTTCCAAACAGAGATTTTAATTTATCTATAATTGATAGCTGAGTGGTGTCATGCACTCAGTTTATATGTGTGTGTGTGTGTGTGTGTGTGTGTGTGTGTGTGTATGCATATATATCCATTTATATGAACCAGATACATTAATTTAACTCCTGAACTAGGAGTCTCTGTGTCAGAGGCAGTGATTTTTTTTTAATGTGTAACCTTTGTTGGACATTAATCTTTCAGCAAAGTGCAGTTACATTTTCCATTAATTTACAGTAACACAGTTTAACTCTGATACCCAGAGTTAGACTGTTGACCCAGATATGGTTTCAGAACCAAGAGCAAGGCACCAAAAGCAACGCAGAAGGGAACCTGTGAATTCCTTGGCAGATGCCCCAAGTCTATAGAAAAGTTGACTGTTCAGCAGCACCCAAATGACCATTCGATTGTCCCAAGCTGCTCCCATAATTTTCCTTCATCCAACTCTTTCAGCATCAATCGAAATTCTCGTCTCCTATTTCATACATCCTTTGTTTCCTTTGAATCCTTTAGGGGATATGAGAGCCAGCACCAAGTGTCGTGATGGCCCAGCCACCCAGGCTATGCAGCGGGAAGAGAACTCTCACCCACCTTTGGCAATAATGAACCACTTGCCAACAGCACTGGCTCCAGAAAGGGGGTTCTTAGATACTCACACTCCTCTCTGTCCCTAGTACCAAGGAAAATGCCAGGATCACAATAAACACACTGGCCTTGAAGTACTACAGTCAAAGAATTACTTGCAGCATAAATCTGATTTTAAAAAAAAAAAAAGCAATGGAAGGATCTTGGTCCACAGGATAAAACTTTCTTCATGCAGTGGTGGGATGAGGGGTGCCAAGCTCTGACTGCAGAAAGGGAAATTCCTGAAGGGATGCTTTGACTTCCAGGACCCACTGAGATAGGCCTGTGCTGGCTTCTGGCACAGTCAGCTGAGGGATCATCTCTTCTACCTGACCTGCTGTGACAGCAATGTCTAGAAACATCAAGTCTTTAAATCAACATCTGCCAACCACAGATACAGCTTTTTCTGAATCCAGCTCCACAGGAGCAAGGCTCTCCAGCACCCAGACCTCCCCATCAGCAGGGAAGGTTTTCAGGCTCTGTTCCACATGCTATGAAGCTCCCCAGGGAAGGAAGGGGTTACTCTCAACACCCTAGTCTCCGTCTCTTTTCCTTTGAGGCAGAATCAGTGAACTTTAAAGGATGATGAACAAGGAATGCACCATATTCTGAAGCAAGACTAGTGCACAAAGAAGGGTAAAGTTCCCAGAACCCAAAATGCAGATTTTTACCCTGCCCCTAGGCAGTCTTACCTTCTTTGTTCACTTCATTGAGTAAATGTCCAGTGAAGCACCTACCTCCAGAGGCCCGGTGGGCACCAGGCAGTGAACATGTTTGCTGAATCCTTGGTAAACAAAAGCATTTTCATGCCAAATATGACCTGCTCCCTCTAATCATTTCCTTGGGAATCTTGGAAATCCATAGACTGTAAGTGAACTCATGGAAGAAGAAAAGATTTATCTGAATTCCTTCTCTTCTGATCCAGAGGAAAGTCAAACTTGAAATGAGGTTGTCATGGTGAAAACGAGGGTGTGCTATATTTCCTGATGGCGTACATTCATAAAAATGAGTTTTTCCCTAGCATGTAGGTTGGAATTGGGAACTGGAAAGTACCTCACTACCCAGCAATTAGAAAAAGAATAAACTTAGTATGATGTTTTGTTTTGTTTTTAATGTGGGCAGGCACCGGGAATCGAACCTGGGTCCTCTTGCATAACAGGCAAGCATTCTTGCCTGCTGAGCCACTGTGGCCCACCCAGTATGATGTATTCTTGATGTACAACATTATTTTTCCATTGCCCATTTAAAACATACAGAAAGTTACATAGAAAACTATAATAGTAACATCATACAATCACAGAATAAAGTCTATCGATGTTACTGTTTCCACTTTTTAAGGTTTTTTCATTGTTACCTGTATATTTATCTAAAAAATTTCCAAGTTTATAACAAATTGTATGTATACCGAAAAATTCCAGTTTGTCACACTTATATTCAGTTTACTCCCTGCTTTTAGATTACCTCCTATAAATATGGCATGGTGTAGCAAGCTGTATAGCATTTATATTGGTGTAATAAAAATATCTTTGAAAAAAATGTATAGGGTTTTTATTTGGAATGGTGGAAATGTTTTGGCAATGGATGGTGGTGATGGTGGCACAACAGTGTTAACATAATTGATAACATTTGAAATATATATCTGAATGTGATTAAAAGGAGAAATGTTAGGTTGTATATATGGTCATAGAACAATTTTTTTTTAAATCCAAGGACTTGGTGGGGGGGGGGGTGTGCAAGGGTAGTTCAGTGGTAGAATTCTCTCTTGTCATGCAGGAGACCCAGGTCCAATTCCTGGCCCATGCACCTAACCAACACTAACAAAAAAGCAAAACAAAAGAAAGAAAAAACAAACAAAAATTCAACAAATGTTGCTGTGATAACGGGACACACATGGAAAAAGAACAAAATGTGACCCCCACCATTCAGCATACAATAAAAGAAAACAAAATCCATGGACTTGTGCTATGTAAACAGTGAACCCCAAGTCAAACCATGGACTACAGTTAATTGTAGTTACAGAAGTGTGCTTCATCCATTGTGAAATGCACCATGCCAATGCAAGGGGTGAATGACAAGGGGTAGATGGGACTCCTGTTGGTTGATTATTCTGTAAACCCACAACTTCTCTAATTATAAAAAAAAAAAAAGATCTGCCCTGCACCCACCCCCCAAAAAAAAGTATATGCAAAAGAGGGTAGGGAGCAGGCGTATAGAGCTCAATTTTTATAGAATAAATGAAATAAGGCAAACAGGATCTTACTTCTCAACAATGATTTGAAGCCTATAGCATTAATGTCCTACAGTCATTGTAGTCAAAATAATCTGAGGACAGTATAAGAACAAACACACCAGTGGAGCAAATAAGAGAATCCAGAAATATGCATCAGGATTCAAAATGACACAAAAGTGTTATCATAATTTACTGGAATAATTATAGATTACTTAATAAATGATGCTGACACAACTGGCTATCCATCTAAGAAAACTGGTTGAAACCCTATCTCGTACCACATGCAAAACTAAACTCCAGATGGATCAAAGGCTTCAGTGTATTAAAAAAAAAAATTAATCTTAAAAGGAAATCCAGAAGACATGTGCAGAATAGAAGCCAGAAATGTTCTTTTAACCAAACAGGCCTCTGAGGATGGCCAGGAAGCCCAGGAACCTCAGAACCACAAGCTGTGCCATTCACACCCTCTACCGTTTGAACAGCGCCCCTTAGGGTTGTGCAAGATGGCAGCACTGGATGGACATTTCCCTTTCAAACAGAAAAGGCCAGATGTAAGCTCCAGAAATAGGAAGATAACTCCACAGTCATCCAGGCTCAGGTTGCTTTCAGCTTTCCACCAGACCATCTCAGTGCAGCTTCCGAACTCATTGCCCTGGAAGGAACTCCAGTCATGACACATGTTCCAATCAGCTCCACGGGGGAAGAGGACAAGAAAGGAGCAAAGGACCAAGCCAACCCTTTCTTAAGGCAGTTTCCCAGAAGCTGCCATACAACGTTTCTTTTCATTTCCCATTGACCAAAAGTTAGTCTCACAGTCACATCTTGCAGCAAAGACAGTGGGAAATTTGGTCTTCATTTTGGATGGCTGAGTGTTTTGTTAAAAGCCAGGGGTTATAATAGGGTACTTCCGGGTCAAGATGGCGGCTTAACAACATGTGCATTTTAGTTCGTCCTCCAGAACAACTACCAAATAACCAGAAACAGTACAGAACAGCTCCTGGGGCCATGTCAGTGGCCAGACACACAGCGTACCCCAGTCTGAACCAGCTGGACCAGCTGCGAGCCCCCCCAGAACCGTGAGGTCCCAAAGCTGCAGCGGCCAGTGCCCCTCCCCCACAGGCCACTTCCCAGAGGGGAAAGGAAAGGACTTTACCAGCAGCAGGGACTGAGCACAATCAAATGCCAATTGTGGAACTAATTAACAAATTCTGACTACTAAAAATAGGCCCCCAGCTTAGGTGAACCTGATCAAAGCAGAGGTTGCTCATTTTTGCCCCAGCACCAAGGGGGCAGCACTGACAGAAAAAGGGGGGGGAAAAAAAGAAGGAAACAAAGGTTTTTGTGGCTGTGTATCTACAAAGGCTTGACTGCCTCTGGATACAGCAGCAGGACTTTTCAGGCTGCAACTGCCCCAGGCATAGGCAGAAGTGAGCTCTTTTGGGGGCTTGTCTGGAGCTTGTGCCTTCCCCAAGGGAGGGGTGAAGCCCAATTCAGGTGGAATCCCTCCATCAAGGAATTCAGACACCAGGACTTGGTAATTTGAAGCCATTAAAACCAGCCTACACTGCTCCTCTGTCTCCACCACGCCCCCAGCAAGGAGAGTCTGCCAAAGTTAAAGGTACCACATCATCTTATGTGGGTGGGACCTGCAGTCAGACAAGTGCCACACACAGGGCAGGATAAGAAAAACAGAGTCCAGAGACTTCATAGGAAAGTCTTTCAACCTGATGGGTCTCACCCTCAGGAAAAACCAATGCAGATGAATCTTTCCACCTGATGGGAGGCCAGTTTGGTCTGGGAAAATCTGGCTGGGGTCTATAATATCTAAGTAGACCCTCCTAAGTGTGTGTGTGTTGTGAGGGGGGGTGTGGAAGGCACCACACAAGCAGGGCAAGAAACAAGAAAACAAGAACTGAAAAATTCTCCTCTGTTAAACAGAACTTAAGCTAAAGGTCCAGATAAAGCTGAACGGAATGTCAAAGAACAGATAGACAACAAATTCATCCAGCAAGAAAACCCTAGGTAAAAGAAGTGAAAGCAATCTCCAGAATAAACTAATTAAGGTAACTAAATGCCTAGACACCAGCAAAAAATAACAAATCACACTAGGAAAATTGAAGATGTGGCCCAGTCAAAGGAACAAACCAACAATTCAAATGACATACAGGAGCTGAAACAATTAATTCAGAATGTACAAACAGACATGGAAAACCTCATCAAAAACCAAATCAATGAATTGAGGGAGGATATAAAGAAGGCAAGGAAAGAACAAAAACAAGAAACTGAAAGTCTGAAAAAACAAATCACAGAACTTATGGGAATGAAAGACACAGAAGAAGAAATGAAAAAAACAATGGAAACCTACAATGGTAGATTTTGAGAGACAGAACATAGGATTTCTAAACTGGAGGACGGAACATCTGAAATCCGACAAGAAACAGAAACTATAGGGAAAAAATGGAAAAATATGAGCAGGGACTCAGGGAATTGAAAGACAATGTGAAGTGCACAAATATACGTGTCGTGGGTGTCCCAGAAGGAGAAGAGAAGGGAAAAGGAGGAGAAAAACTAATAGAGGAAATTATCACTGAAAATTTCCCAACTCTTATGAAAGACTTAAAATGACAGATCCAAGAAGCGCAGCGTACCCCAAAGAGAATAGATCCAAATAGACATACTCCAAGACATTTAATAATCAGAATGTCAGAGGTCAAAGAGAAAGAGAGGATCTTGAAAGCAGCAAGAGAAAAGCAACCCATCACATACAAGGGAAGCCCAATAAGACTATGCGCAGATCTCTCAGCAGAAACCATGGAGGCAAGAAGACAGTGGGACAATATATTTAAATTATTAAAAGAGAAAAACTGCCAACCAAGAATTCTATATCCAGCAAAATTTTCCTTCAAAAATGAGGGAGAAATTAAAACATTTTCAGACAAAAATCACTGAGAGAATTTGTGACCAAGAGACCAGCTCTGCAAGAAATACTAAAGGGAACTCTAGAGACAGATACGAAGACAGAAGAGAGAGGTGTGGAGAAGAGTGTAGAAAGGAAGACTATGAGTAAAGGTAAAAAGAAGGAAAATTAGATATGACATACAAAATCCAGAAGGAAAATAGTAGAAGAAAGTACTACCCATGCAGTTAAAATACTGAATGTTAATGGATTAAACTCTCCAATCAAAAGACATAATCAGGCAGAATGGATTAAAAAACAGGACCCATCTATATGCTGTCTCTACTCAAAGGACATGAGGCCGAGGACACAAATGGACATTTACACACCAATGTTTATAGCAGCATTATTAACAATTGCCAAGAGATGGAAACAGCCAAAATGTCCATCAACAGACAGTTGACTAAACAAACTGTGACATTTACATAAGATGGAATGTTATGCAGCTGTAAGACAGGATAAAGTTATGAAGTATGTAACAACATGAATGGACCTTGAAGACATTATGCTGGGTGTGATTAGCCAGAAACAAAAGGACAAATACTGTATGGTCTCACTGATGTGAACTGACATTAGTGAATAAACTTGAAATATTTCCTTGGTAACACAGACCATCAGGAGATGGAGATAGGGTGAGATATTGGGTGATTGGAGCTGAAGGGATACAGATTGTGCAACAGGACTCAAATATAAAAACTCAGAAATGGACAGCACAATACTACCTAACTGTAATGTAATTATGTTAAAACACTGAATGAAGCTGCATGTGAGAATGATAGAGGGAGGAGGGCTGGGGACATAGATGAAATCAGAAAGAAAGATAGATGGTAAAGATTGAGATGGTATAATCTAGGAATGCCTAGAGTGTATAATGATGGTGAAATGTACAATGTACAAATTTTTAAAATGTTTTTGCATGAGGAAGAACAAAGCAATGTCATCATTGCAGGGTGCTGAAAATAGATGATAATACTTTAAAATGTCACCTTATGTGTAAGACTAAAGCAAAAAATGTTTATTTGTTACAAAATTTATATTTTGACTAGAGCATTTCCTAATATAACTCATGTAGATAGTTTGATTGAATGTCATAAGTACTTGGAATCTCAGGTAGGACATGAGATTTTGTTGGTTTGTCCAGAGTGATGCCCCGATGAATCCCAGAGTGATTTGACCAGTGACTGGAAAAGTATTTGCAAGCCCCCTTTGGGGAATGGTGAGAGTGGGGAGAAATTCAACTTCCCCAAGTTGAATTCTTAATATTCTCACAAGCAGTGTGGACAACCAAAGCTATAGGCTGAGCCCCCAGTCTTGGGGTTTGTTCATATGAAACTTAACCCCACAAAGGATAGGTCAAGCCTACTTAAAATTTAGGCCTAAGAGTCACCCCCAAGAGAGCCTCTTTTGTTGCTCAGATGTGGCCTCTCTCTCCAGCCAACATGAGTAGCAGTCTCACCACCCTCCCCCTCTCTGTGTGGGACATGACTCCCACGGGTGTGGACCTTCCTGGCAACGTGGGACAGAGATCCTGGAATGAGCTGAGACTCAGCATCAAGGGACTGAGAAAAACCCTAGAATGAGCTGAGAATTAACATCAAGTGATTGAGAGAAACTTCTCAACCAAAGGGGAAAGAGTGAAATGAGACAAAGTGTCAATGGCTGAGAGATTCCAAACAGAGTTGAGAGGTTATCCTGGAGGTTATTCTTATGCATTAAGTAGGTATCACCTTGTTGTTCAAGATGTAGTGGAGAGGCTGGAGGGAACTGCCTGCAGGTGTGGAGCTATGTTCCAGTAGCCATGTTTCTTGATGATGATTGAACAATGATACAGCTTTCACAATGAGACTCTGTGAGTGTAAAAACCTTGTGTCTGATGCTCCTTTTAGCTACTATATCAACAGAAGAGTAGAACATATGGAATAAAAATAAATAATAGGGGGAACAAATGTTAAAATAAATTTAGTTTGAAATGCTAGTGGTAAATGAAAGCGAGGGGTAAGGGGTATGGTATGTATAATCTTTTTTTTCTCTGTTATTTTATTTCTTTTTCTGTTGTCTTTTTATTTCTTTTTCTAAATCGATGCAAATGTTCTAAGAAATGATGAATATGCAACTAGGTAATGATATTAAGAATTACTGATTGTATATGTAGAATGGATATCTTAATGTTTTGCATGTTAATTTTTTTAATTAATAAAAAAGCTAAAAAAAAAAAAAAGCCAGGGGTTATAATATTCCGAAGAAAAGGAGGATAAATAGAACAGGACAATTAGCAAGACCACATATGCAAGAAAGATGTTAATAATATATGTGTATATAGAAATAGCTATCTATAAATTAGCAATAACCAATTAAATAATATTTGTGGGGGTGGGGGACCCCATTCACCATTGTAACAAAAATTATGAAATGCCTAGGAATAACCTTAAGAAGAAATACGTTCACTTTATGAACACAATTATAAAACTTTAATGAAGGACATAAACACTACAAAGGCAAAGAAACATTTCATGTTCCTAGAGGGAATACTTTACTTTTCTTCCTTTTTATTCTATAAATTCCAAAGAACCTCAACCAAGATTCTTTTTATTGGGATTTTTTGTTGGATTTTTACATAATTTGACACGTTAATTCTAAACTCAACATGGAAAATAAAATTTGTAAAATAGTCAAAAATTTCTGTAAAAGAAAAAACAATGTGTTTTTCTTTGGATGTGTAGGGGGGATATTTAATATTTAATATTCTCTACTGAATATTAAAACATACCCTAAGGAAATGGTAGTTAAAATAGCTTTAAATAGTCCTTAAAAGAGCTCCCATTGGCCAAATCTGAGAAACTTCAAGCATCAAAATTTTAAAACGATAATAATGAATTATAGGCTGCTGAATAAAATAGGAAACCATGAATCCATTTGTTTGGAGATGTTATGTACCCTAGAAAGGATCATGTTTTTGTTTTCTTTTCTTTTTTTAATTTTATTTTTTACTGGTATATATTATATATTCACATACAATATAATCATTCAAAGTGTACAATCAATGGTTCACAATATCATCATATAGTTGTGCATTTTTTTGTGAAAAATAACACATATACATAAAAGCAATAAATTTCAAAGTATATCACAACAATTAATTGTAGAACAGATTTCAGAGTTTGGTATGGGTCAGAACTCCACAATTTTAGGTTTTTACTTATAGCTGCTGTAAGATACTAGATGTGAAAAGAAATATCAATGTATTAAAAAAAGAAATATCAATATAATGATACAGCTGCCATACTCGTTTTTGTTTTTGTTTTTGTTTTCACATGGGCAGGCACCAGGAATCAAACCCAGGTCTACAGAACGGCAGGCAAGAACTCTACCTGCTGAGCCACTGTAGCCCACCCATACTCGCTTTTTAAACCCTACCTTCTCTGTATAACTTACCATCAACTTTGATCTTTCTCCCACCCTTTAGGGGTAATTTGGGCAATTTCCATTCTAACTTTTTCATGTTGGAAGGGGCTGTCAATTATATGGGGTAGGGAGATGGAACTAGTCAATGTTCTGGAGAGGCTGGGCCCTCTGCATTTTAGGACTTATCTGGTTCAGGGACCTATCTGGATGTTGTAGGTTTCTGGAAAGTTACCCTAGTGCATGGAACCTTTGTAGAATCCTATATAACACTCTAGGTGTTCTTTGGGGATATCAGGAATGGTTTTGGTTGGGATTTGGCAAGCTATGATAGGTAGCAATGTGTAACTGAAATTTGTGTTTAAGAGTAACCTGCAGAATACCCTCTTGACTGTATTTGAACTCTCTCAGCTACTGATACCTTATTTGTTACACTTCTTTCCCCCCTTTTGGTCAGGATGGCATTGTTGATCTCAGGGTACTAGGGCCAGACTCATCCCTGGGGGTCATCTCCCACACTGCCAGGGAGACTTTCACCCCTGGATGTCATGTCCCACATAGGGGGAGGACAATGATTCCACTTGCAGAGTTGGGCTTAGAGAGAGAGGCCAATCTGAGCAACAAAAGACGTCCTCCAGAAGTGACTCTTAGGCATACCAATAAGTGGGCTAAGCTTCTCCACTACATACTTAAGTTTTACAAGAGCAAGACTCAAGATCAAGGGCTTTTGGCCTATTGATTTGGTGTCCCCAATGTTTGACACAGTATCAGGGGTTTCCCTGGTGGTAAAGTTTAATAGTTCCATAGTTTTTCTCCCATCCCTCAAGAGACGTTGCCAATACTTTTTGATTATCATTCTTGGATGCCTTTGATTTCTTTTTCCTGCCTAGTTGCTTTTGCTAGAACTTCTAGTACAGTGTTGAATAACAATGGTGAGGAAGGGCATCCTTATCTCATTCTTACCTTAGGGGGAAAACTTTCAGTCTTTCCCCTTCATTGAGTGGAATGGTTTTTTCATATTTGTCCTTTATCATATTGAGGAAATTACCTTTGATTCCTACATTTGAAGTGTTTTTATCATAATAGGATGTTGAATTTTGTCAAATGCTTTTTCAGCATCAATCAAGATCATCATATGATCTTTCCCTTTTGATGCTAATGTGCTGTATTACATTAACTTATTTTCTTGTGTTAGACCACGTTCTAGTTTGCAAGCTGCCAGAATGCAATATACCAGAAACAGAATGGCTTTTAAAAGGGGGAATTTAATGAGTTGCTAGTTTGTAGTTCTAAGGCCGAGAAAATGTCCCAGTGTAAACGAGTCTAACAGAAATGTCCAAATTAAGGCATCAACAAGAGGTTACTTTCACTCAAGAAAGGCTGATGAAGTTCAGCGTTTTTCTCTCAACTTTTGAAAGGCACATCGTGAGCATGATGACATCTGCTTGCTTTCTCTCCAGGCTTCTTGTTTCAAGAGGCTCCCCCAGGGGCATATTCCTTCTTCATCTCCAAAAGTCTCTGGCTGTGTGGGCTCTCATGGTTCTTGTGACTCTGAAGCTTTTTCCAAAATGTTTCCTCTTGTAAAGGATTCCAGTAAACTAATCAAGACCCAGTTGGAATGGGTGGAGTCACATCTCCATCTAATCAAAGGTTAATACCCACAGTTGGGTGAGTCACATCTCTGTGGAGATAAACTAATCAAGTTTCCAACCTGCATTATTGGATAGAGATTAAAAGAAATGACTGCTTCCACAAGATTGGATCAGGATTAAAATATGGCTTTTCTAGGTACATAATCCTTTCAAACTAGCACAACTTATCCTTGCTTTCCTGGTATAAAACCCACTTGATAATGGTGTATAACTCTTTTGATGTGTCATTGGATTCAATTTGCTAGCAATTTTTTGAGAATTTTGGCATCTATATTCATTACGGAGATTGACCTATAGTTTTCCTTTCTTATAGCATCTTTACCTAGTTTTGGTATTAAAGTGATGTTAGCTTCATAAAATGAGTAAGGTAGTGTTCCCTTTTCCTCAATTTTTTGGAAATGTTGAGCAGGATTGTTGTTAGTTCTTTTTGGAATGTCTGATAAAATTCCCCTGTGAAGCCATCTGGCCCTGGGCTTTTCTTTGTAGGAAGATTTTTGGTGACTGATTGAATTTCTTGATTTTCCCAAAGAACCAACTTTTGGTTTTATTGACTCTATTTTTCTTTTGTTATCCCTTTCATTTGGCTCTGCTTTAATCTTTGCTATTTCTCTTCTTCTATTTGCTTTGTGGTAGTTTGCTGTTCTTTTACAAGTTCCTCCAGGTGAGAATTTTAGTCCTGGATTTTTGCTCTTTCTCCTTTTAAATTTTTTTCTTTTTTTATTGTGAAATATAACGTTTAGACAAAAAAAGCAATAAATTTCCATGTACATTTTTTTTTAATGGGCAGTCTCCAGGAATTGAACCTGAGTCTCTGGCATGGCAAATGAGAATTCTGCCACTGAAACACCATGGCACTGCCCCCAAGTACACTTTAACGAGTTGCTATAGAACAGATTTTAAAGTTTAGTATTGGTTACAGTTCCATGATTTTTCATTTTTTCTTCTAGCTGCTCCAAGACACTGGAGACCAACAGAAATATCAATATAATGATTCAGCAGTCATACCCATTTGTGAAACCCAACCTTCTGTGTATAACACCACCATCACATTTGACTTTTTTCCCACTCTTTAGGGATATATGGGCTATGCTCATTTTGCTAGTTTGAAAGGATTATGTACCCTATAAAAGCCATGTTTTAATCCTGGTCCATCTTGTGGCTCTTTTAATTCCAATTCTGTACTATAGATTGGAAACTCGATTAGGTTATCTCCACAAAGATATGGCTCACCCAATGTGGGTATCAACCTTTGATTAGAGGGAGATGTGACTCCACCCATTTCAGTGGGTCTTGATTACTTTACTGGAATACTTTAAAAGAGGAAACATTTGGGAGAGAGAGAAAGAGCCATGAAAGGAGAGAGCCATGAGAACCACAGACTCTGTGCAACCAGAGACCTTTGGAAGAGGAAATATACCCCTGGGGGAGCTTCATGAAGCAGGAGGCCTGGAGAGAGGGCTAGAAGATGTTACCATGTTTGCCACGTGTCTTTCCAGTTGAAAGAGAAGCCGTGAACATCATTGGCCTTTCTTGAGTGAAGGTAATCTCTTGTTGGTGCCTTAATTTGGACATCTCTGCAGACTTGCTTTAATGTGGACATTTTCTCAGTCTTAGAACTATAAACTGGCAACTTAATTTCCCTTTTTAAAAGGCATCCAATTTCTGGTATATTGCATTCTGGCAGCTAGCAAACTAGAACAGATTTGGGTACCAGAGAAGTGGGGTGCTGCTGTGGTTTGCAAATACTAAACATGTTGGAACAGCTTTTTAAATGGATAAAGGGAAGATTCTGGAAGAGTTGTGAGGAGCTTGATAGAGAGGGGTTAAAATACTTTGAAGAGACTGTTAGGTAGAAATGTGCACTATAGGGATGCCTCTGGCGAGACAGAAATGAGGCATGTGTTATTGCAAACTGGAAGGAAGGTGACATTGTTTTAAAATGGCAAATAACCTGGCAAAATTGACTAGTGGCTTTGACTGGAAGGCAGATTTTAGAAGTCATGAACTTGAATATTTAGCAGAAGAGATTTTAAAATTAAAGGTGGAAACTGCAGCCTTTTTCTCCTCACAGCTTATAGTGAAATGCAACAGGAAAGAGATAAGCTGAGAACTGAACTCTTGGGTACAAAGAAACCAGAAATTGATGTTTTGGAAAATTCAGGGCTACCAGGAAGGGAGACCCCAGAAAATAGTGCCCTATGTGAGGATTTAACCAAATGTGGAGCCAGTTAGCCATTTCAGAAAAAGCCAGGATTGGAAATAGAATTATCCAGGAAGGATTTGTGGGCAAAATCTTTGCTTGCTACATAAAAAAGCCAACAAGAGTGCTGTGGGACCTGTATAAAAGGAAGCACTTCCAGTCTCAACTGGGGGCTCAGAAAAGGGACAACGTGGAGATAAAATAAATTCAGAGGCAGAGCTATGGGAGCTAAAGTCTAAAGTCAAGAAACTTCGGGCCAGGAGAGCGGACCCACCCAAGTACTTGGAGAAGGTGAGTTTGCCCCAAAGGCAGAGAATGGGCCTTCCACCTCATTGCAGTGGAAGAGTCATGCCACCTCAGGCCTTGGAGAGGGTGGAACACATTCCTTGGGGATTGGGGAGAGCCTGGCTGCCACCACATAGAAGATTGAGCTTGTGCCCCAGAGATGGCAGAGAGCCTGGGTGAGGCCCCAATTCTTGGAGAGGGTGGAGCTGAGAAAAGGGGGTATCCCCCATATCCCCCAAGGTTGCATTTGGAGAGAGGTAACCCACTGCATAGGCCCTTGGAAAGGGTGGGACTGCTGCTTTCTAAAGCATCTTTATGCAGTTTGGTATTAAAGTGATGTTAGCTTCAGAAAATGAGTTAGGTAGTGTTCCCATTTCCTCAATTTTTTGGAAAAGTTTGAGTAGGATTTTTGTTGTTAGTTCTTTTTGGAATATTTGATAAAATTCCCCTGTGAAACCATCTGGCCCTGGGCTTTTCTTTGTAGGAAGATTTTTGATGACTGATTGAATCTCTTTACATGTGATTGATTTGTTGGGATCTTCTATTTCTTCTTGAGTCAATGTAGCTGGATTGTATGTTTTCAGAAATTTGTCCATTTCATCTAAGTTGTCTAGTTTGTTAGCATACAGTTATTCATAGTATCTGCTTATGTTTTTTTAAATTTCCTCAAGGTATGTGGTAATGACCACCATCTCATTTCTGATTTTGTTAATTTGCATCCTCTCTCTTCTTTTCTTTGTCAGCCTTGCTAGTGGCCCATAGATTTTACCGATTTTCTCAAAGAACCAACTTTTGGTTTTATTGATTCTTTCTATTGTTCATTTGTTGTCCCTTTCATTTAACTCTGCTTTGATCTTTGTTATTTCTCTTCTTCTATGTGCTTTGGGGTTAGTTTCCTGTTATTTCTCAAGTTCTTCTAGGTGAGCAGTTAGGTTCTCAATTTTTGCTCTTTCTTCTTCCTCCTCCTCCTTCTCCTCCTCCTCCTTCTCCTCCTCCTCCTCTTCTTCTTCTTCTTTTTCGTGGGCAGGGACTGGGAATCGAATCTTTCTTCTTTTTTAATATAGGCATTTAGAGCAATAAATTTCTCTCTTGGCACAGCTTTTGCTGCATCTCATATGTTGTAGTTTCATTTTCATTCCACCCCAGATAGCTACTGATTTCTCCACCAATTTCTTTTTTGACACATTCATTGTTTAAAATATGTTATTTAATCTCCATATATTTGTGAATGTTCTCATTCTTTGGTAGTTATTGATTTCCAGCTTCATTCCATTTTGATCAGAGAAGGTGCTCTGTATGATTTCAATGTTTTTAAGTTTATAAAGGCCTAGTCTGTGCCCCAGCATATGATCTATCCTGGAGAGTGTTCCATAAGCACTAGAGAAGAATGAATATCCTGGTGTTTTGGGGTGAAATGACCTATATGTGTCTGCTAGGTCTAATTCATTTATCAAAATTTTTTAGTTCTCTATTTCCTTGTTGATCCTCTGTCTGGTTGTTCTATCTATAGAGGAGAGTGGTGTATTGAAGTCTCCTATTATTGTTGAAATATCTATTGCTCCATTCAGTTTTGCCAATGTCTGTCTCATGTACTTTGGAGCTCCTTGATTGGGAACATAAACATGATTGCTATTTCTTCTTGGTGAATTGTCCCTTTTATTAATATATTGTGTCCTTCTTTGTCTTTTATAGTATCTTTATATTTAAAGTGTATTTGTCTGATATTAGTATAGCTACTCCTGCCTTCTTTTGTTTACAGCTTGCATGGAACATCTTTTTCCATCCTTTCACTTTCAATCTATTTGTATCCTTGGGTCTAAGATGAGTTCTTGTAAGCAGCATACAACTGGATTATATTTCTTAATCCATTCTGCCAATCTGTATCTTTTAATTGATAAACTTAAGCCATGAACATTCAAGTTATTACTGTAAAGGCGTTTCTTGAATCCACCATTGTATCTTTTGGATTTTATTTGTCAGATCTATATATTCTTTTCCCACCTTCTCTTTTTATCCTTTAAGTTACTCTTACTGGTACTCTTCAATTCTGTGCCCTCTTCTAGACCTCTCCTGTCTTTTTTTTTTTTTCAACTAGCAGAACTCTCTTTAGTATTTTTTATAAGATGACTCTCTTGTTGACAAATTCTCTCAACATTTGTTTGTCTGTGAAAATGTTCATCTCTCCCTCACTTTTGAAGGACAATTTGGTTGGGTACAGAATTCTTGGTTGGAAGTCTTTCTCTTTCAGGATCTTAAATATATCATACCACTGCCTTCTCACCTCCATAGTGCCAGTTAAATAGTCCAAACTCAGTCTTAAATGTGGTTTCCCTTTTATATAGTAGATTGTTTTTCTCTTGCCACTTCCAGGATTTTCTACTTCTCTTCAACACTTGGCAGACTGATTAATATGCTTTAGGGAAGGGCTATTCGGATTTATTCTATTCAAAGTTTAGTGGACTTCTTTGATTTGCATAATGTCTTTTATAAAGTTTGGCAAGTTTTCCCCATATTCTCAACTAATCTTCCTAGCCCTTTACTCTTTTCTTCTCCTTCTGGAACACCAGTTATTCTTATATTTGTGTGCTTTGTTTTGTCCATCATTTCCCTGAAATCCAATTCAAATTTTTCCATCTTTTTGCCAAGTATTCTTTTGTTTCTTGAAAATCAGTTGTCCTGTCCTCTAGTTCATGTATTCTTTCTTCTGCCTCTTCAAATCTGCTGTTGTGTGTCTCTAGTATATTTTTAATTTGGTCTACAGCATCTTTAATCTCTGCGCTATCTCCTATTTTTCTATTTATTCTCTCAAATTCCTCTTTATGCTCTTCTAGTGTCTTCTTAATCTCCTTCATGTCATTAGCCATCATATTTATTTTATTTAGTAGAGTTATACAAACATCTTTTGTTAGTTGTTACAAAGCCTGCATCTTCTCTGCTATTTTAACTTGGACATTAAGCTGGGCTATACCTGTCTGCATCTGCTTAAGCTTAATGATCTTCTATTGCCTTCAAGGTATGTAATATCTTGATAGGTTTACTTTGGAATTTGATTTCCTTCAGTAGTCTAAAGCTTTGTATTTGAGGGACGGGTGTGAAGTAGGATGCTGTGGTAGTTAGATTCAGTTGTCAACTTGGCCAGGTGAAGGCACCTGGTTCTGTTGCTGTGGACATTAGCCAATGGTATGAGAACCTCATCTGTTGCTGATTACATCTGCAGTTGGCTAGGAGGCGTGCCTGCTGCAATGAATGACATTTGACTTAATTGGCTGGTGCTTAAATGAGAGAGCTCAACGTAGCACAGCCCAAGCAGCTCAGCATACCTCATCTCAGCACTCGCAGCTCAGCCCAGGCCTTTGGAGATGCAGAAAGGAATCACCCCGGGGAAAGTTGTTGGAACCCAGAGGCCTGGAGAGAAGGCTAGCAGAGATCACCCTGAGCCTTCCCACGTAAGAAAGAACCTCAGATGAAAGTTAGCTGCCTTTCCTCTGAAGAACTAATGAAATAAATCCCCTTTTCTTAAAAGACAATCCGTCTCTGGTGTGTTGCATTCTGGCAGCTAGCAAACTAGAACAATGCGGTGCAGTTATATATATGAGCCAGGAATATTACACTGGTGCCTATGAGCATGGGGCGCAAGGTGCAAGGTTGTGGAGGTGCAGTGTGTGAACCATGGAGGCAAAGTACAGCTCAGGCAGACCTTGAGCACAGGAGCAGGGTGCAGCATGGGGGACACATAGGTAAAGCATGGGGGGAGGTGGATGGTGGGGACTGTGGGGATGCATAGGGGCTGGGGTGCAGGCAGGATATGTATGGGTGCATGGAGGGTGGGGGTCTTGGGTATCAGGGTGTGGGGTACGGGCACAGAGTTTGGGTCACAGGGGGAGCAGGGCACAGGTGTGTCCTTGTGCAGGGGGTAGGGTCCAGGGGGCCTGGGATGTGGAGGCATGAGTGTACAGGGTTGGGGCACAGGTCAAGGGGGTTGCAGGATGTGGGACAGGAATGGGTAATGTCAGGTGGGTGGAGTCCTGGCACAGCTGCACGGATGGTAGGGAGGGGATGGGGCAGGGGCACACATTTTTTTTGCAGGGCAGGGTCTGTGTAACATAGATACACACATGAGCACCTGTTAGGTATGGGAGCAGAGTGCTTGTACCAGGAGGTGGGGCCAGGGTGTGCACATGTGTGGGGGAGGGGAATGGGCTGCAGGGGTCAGGAGGTTGGTGCAATGCAGGCGGCTAGTAAATAGCCAAGAACAATAAAGAACAACTGCTGGGGCCACATCAGTGACCAGGCACACAGTGTACACCAGTCTGGACAAGCTAGACCGGCTGAGATCCCACACAGAACTCTAAGTCCCCCACTGGTGTCCCTTCCCCACAGGCACAGCTGGCTGGTACCCTGAGAGGAAAGGAAACAGACTTTATTAGCAGCAAAGGCTTATAAAGTGGAATCCCTCCCACAAGGAATTCAGGCCCCAGGGACTGGAAAACTGAAAAATTAATAACAACTTCCAACCTCTCCTCTGTTTAATCCACGCCTGCAGCAGGGAGAGTCTGCTGAAGTTAAAGGCCTCACATCACTTCATGCTGGTGGGAAGCCATGGGCAGACAAGTGCCACATGCTGAGCAGGATAGGAAAAGCACAGAGTCTAGAGTTATCATAGGAAAGTCTGACAACCCACTGGGTCTCACCCCCAGGGAAAAGTAATGCTGACAACTACTTCCTCCTGACTGGAGTCAAGTCCAGTCTGGAAAAATCTGGCTGGGGTCTATAATATCTGCGGAGACCCTCCTAAATAAATAAATAAATAAATAAATAAATAAATAAAGGCTCCATATAGGCAGGACAAGAAACAGAAAAACAAGAACTGAAAAACTCCAATCAGTTAAACAAAACCTATGCTAGAGGTCTAAAATAAGTTGAACTGAATGTCAAAGAACAGATAGAGAACAAAACCATCCAGCAAGAAAATCCTAGGTAAAAGAGTGAAAACAACCTCCAAAATAAACTAATTAAGGAAACAAATGCTTAGATGCCAGCAAAAAATAATGAGTCATACTATGAAAAATCAAAGATATGACCCAGTCAAAGGAACAAACCAACAATTCAAATGAGATACAGAAGTTGAAACAACTAATTCAGGATGTTTGAACAGACATGGAAAAATCTCATAAAAAATCAAATCAGTGGGTTGAGGGAAGATATAAACAAGGCACTCGGCAAATAAAAAGAAGAAATCGAAAGTTTGAAAAAACAAATGACAGAATTTATGGGAATGAAAGGCACAGTAGAAGAGATGAAAGAAACAATGGAAACCTAGAAGGATAGATTTGAAGAGGCAAAAGAAAGGATTAGTGAACTAGAGGGCTAGACATATGAAATCTGACACACAAAATAAAATACAGGGAAAAGAATGGGAAAATATGAGCAGAGTTTCTGGAAATTGAATGACAACATGAAGAGCACAAATGTATGTGTTGTGAGTATCCCAGAAGGAGAAAAGAAGGGAAATGGAGGAGAAGGAGTAATGGAGGAAATTGTCACTGAAAATTTCCCATCTCTTATGAAAGAAATAAAATTACAGATCCAAAAAGTGCAGTATACCCCAAAAAGTATAGATTCAAATAGACATACTCCAAGACACTTACTAATCAGACTATCAGATGTTAAAGAGAAAGAGAATTTTGAAAGCAGCAAGAGAAAAGCAATCCATCACTTACAAAGGAAGCCCAATAAGACTATGTGTGGATTTCACAGCAGAAACCATGGAGGTGAGAAGGCAGTGGTATGATATATTTAAAATCCTAAAAGAGAAAAATTTCCAACCAAGAATTCTATATTCATCAAAATTGTCCTTCAAAAATGATGGGGAGGGCAGGCCACAGTGGCTCAATAGGCAGAATTCTCACCTGTCATGCCAGACACCCGGGTTCAATTCCCAGAGCCTGCCTATGGAAAAAAAAATCAGGGGGAAATTAAAATATTTTCAGATAAACAATCACTGAGAGAATTTGTGACCAAGAAACCAGCTCTGCAAGAAACACTAAAGAGAGTACTGGCAGCAGAATGGAGAAGACAGGAGAGAAAGTTGTGGAGAAGAGTATAAAAATGAAGACTATCAGTAAAGGTAAAATGAGGGAAAAAATGGATTTGACATATAAAATCCAACAGGCAAAATGGTAGAAGAAAGTACTGCCTTTACAGTAATAACATTAAATGTTAATGGATTAAACTCCCCAATCAAAAGACATAGACTGGCAGAATGGATTAAAAAACAGGACCCATCTGTATGTTGTCTATAGGAGACTCATTTTAGACCGAAGAACAAACATAGGTTGAAAGTGAAAGACTTGGAAAACATATTTCATGCAAACAATCAGAAAAGAGCAAGAGCAGCTATACAAATATCCAACAAATTAGACTTCAAATGTAAAATAATTAAAAGAGACAAAGAAGTACACTATGTATTAATAAAAGGAACAATTCAACAAGACATAACAACCATAAATATTTATGCACCAAGCCAGAGTGCTCCAAAATACATGAGGCAAACACTGAAATAGACACCCCTACCATAATAGTTGGAGACTTCAATTCTCTGCTCTCATTAATGAAGAGAATATCTTGACAGAGAATCAATAAAGAAACAGAGAATTTTAATAATACAATAAATGAACTAGACATAACAGACATTTATAGAACATTACACCCCATAACAGCAGGATCACCTTTTTTCTCCAGTGCTCATGGATCATACTCAAGAATAGACCATATGCTGGGTCACTAAACAAGTCTCAATAAATTTTAAAAGATTGAAATCATACAAAACACTTTCTCAGATCATAAAAGAATGAAGTTGGAAATCGAAAACAGGCAGAGGACCAGAAAATTTACAAATATATGGAGGATAAACAACACGCTCTTAAACAACCAGTGGGTCAAGGGAGAAATTACAAGAGAAATCAGTAAATATCTCAAGGCAAATGAAAATTAGAGCACAACATAACAAAATTTACAGGATGCAACAAAGGCAGTGCTAAGAGGGAAATTTATTGCCTTAAATGCCTATATTAAAAAATAAAAAAGAACAAAAATCGAGGAATTAACTGTTCATTTGGAAGAACTAGAGAAAGAACAGCAAACTAACCCCAAAGCAAACAAAAAGAAAGAAATAAGAAAGGTTAGAGATGAAACTGAGAATATGAAAATAATTGAGAAAATCAACAAAGCCAAAAATTGGTTCTTTGAGAAAATCAATAAAATTGATGGACCCTGTTCTGGTTTGCTACCTGCTGAAATGCAGTATACCAGAAATGGAATGGCTTATAAAAAGGGGAATTTAATAAGTTGCTAGTTTACAGTTCTAAGGCTGAAAAAATATACCAATTAAAGCAAGTCTATAAAAATGTCCAAATTAAGGCACCAAGAAGAGGTTACCATCACTCAAGAAAGGCACGTGGTGAACATGGCAATGTCTACTAGCTTTCTCTCCAGGTCCCTTGCTTCATGAAGCTCCCCCAGGGGCATTCTCCTTCATCTCCAGAGGTTACTGGCAGGTGGACCCTCTAATTCTCATGTCTCTACTGCTCTCATCATTCTCAAGGTTTCTCCAAAATGCTTTCTATCTTAAAGGATTTTAGTAAACTAATCAAGACCCACCTGGAATGTGTGGAGTCATAGCTCCTTCTAATGAAAGATTAATACCCACAAGTGTGTGAGTCACATCTCCATAGAGATAACCTAATCAAGTTTCCAGTTTATGTTACTGAATAGGGATTTTTAAAAAATGGTTGCCTCTGCATGATTGATTAGGATTGAAACATGGCTTTTCTAGAGTACATAAATCCTTTCAAACCAGCAGAGACCCTTAGCTGGGTTGACAAAAAGAAAAAGAGAGAGGATACCAATAAATAAAATCAGAAATGGAAGAGAGGACATAACCACTGACCCCACAGAAATAAAGGAGGTAATGAGAGGGATACTATGGGCAACTATATGCTAATAAACTAGACAATGTAGATGAAATAGACAACTTTCTAGAAAGGTATGAACAACCAACAGTGACTTGAGAAGAAATAGACGACCTCAACAAACCAATCACAAGTCAAAAGATTGAATCAGTAATCAAGAAGTTCCCAAAAATAAAAGTTCAGGGCCAGATGGCTTCACATGTGAATTCTACCAAACATTCATGAAAAAATTAATACCAGTCCTGCTCAAACTCTGCAAAAAAAAATTGAAGAGGAGTGACAGCTACCTAACTCATCCTATGAAGTCATCACCCTTATACCAAAGCCAGACAAAGATACTAAGATAAAAGAAAATTATAGACCATTCTCTCTAATGAATATAGATGCAAAAATCCTCAACAGAATTCTTGCAAATTGAATCCAGCAAGAATTAATGTATAATTCTTAAAATGTCCAAATTAAGGCACCAAGAAGAGGTTACCATCATTCAAGAAAGGCACGTGGTGAACATGTCTTAATTTGGACATTTTAAGAGTTAAACATTAAAAGAATTATACAACACGACCAAGTGGGATTTATTCCAGGTATACAAGATGGTTCAACATAAAAAAATCAATTAATGTAATACACCATATCAACAAATCAAAGCAGAAAAATCACATGATCATCTCGATTGATGCAGAAAAGGCATTTGACAAAATTCAACATCCTTTCTTAATGAAAATACTTCAACATGATAATGGGAATTTATGAAAAAAAACACAGCTAACATCATCCTCAATGGGGAAAGACTGAAAGCTTTCCCCCTAAGATCAGGAACAAGACAAGGATGTCCGCTGTCATCATTGTTATTCAACATCGTGCTGGAAGTTCTAGCCAGAGCAATTAAACATGAAAAAGAATTGAAAGGCATCCAAATTGGAAAAGAAGAAGTAAACTCTCACTGTTTGCACCAATGCTATGATACTATATGATGAAAATCCAAAAAAATCCACAGCAAAGGTACTAGAATTAATAAATGAGTACAGCATAGTGGCAGGGTACAAGATCAACACCCAAAAATCAGTAGTGTTCTGTACACTAGTAAAGAGCAATCTGATGAGGAAATCAAGAAAAAAATGCATTTACAATAGCAACCAAAAAAATAAATATTTAGGAATAAATTTAACCAAGGATACAAAAGACCTATACACAGAAAACTACAAGAAATTGCTAAAAGAAATCAGGGGAGATCTAAATAAATGGAATGGCATATCGTGTTCATGGACTAGAAGACTAAATATGGTTAAGATGTCAATTCTACCAAAATTGATTTATAGATTCAATGCAATATCAATTAAAATCCCAAAAACTTACTTTGCAGAAATACAAAAGCCAATGAGAAAATTTATTTGGAAGGGCAAGTTGCCCCAAATAGCTAAAAATATCTTGGGAAGGAAAAATGAAGTGGGAGGTCTCACAATACCCAACTCTAAAGCATATTATGAAACTACAATGGTCAAAATAGCATGGTACTGTATAGTGACCAATGGAATTGAATAAAATGGTCAGATAATAGACCCTCTCATCTATGGACAACTGATCTTTGATAAGGCGGTCAAGCCAACTCATCTGGGAAAGAGCAGCCTCTTCAATAAATGGTACTTGGAGAACTGGATATCCATATGCAAAAAAATGAAAAAGGATCCATATTTCACATTCTATACAAAAATTATTAAGTCAAAAATGCATCAAAGACCTAAACATTAGAGCTAAGAGCATAGAACTTTTGGGAAAAAATATAGGGAAGTATCTTATAAAAGTTGCAATAGGAGGCAGTTTTCTAGATTTTCTAGATGCTTAGCATAAGCATTGAAGAAAGAAATAGATAAATGGGAATTCCTAAAATTTAAACACTTATGTGCATTGAAGAACTTTGTCAAGAAAGTAAAGAGGCAGCTTATGCAATGGGAAACAATATTTGGGAACCACATATCAGATAATGGTTTACTATCCAGAATATATAAAGAGATTCATCAACTTAACAACAAAAGACAAACAACCCAATTAAAAAATAGGCAAAAGACATGAACATACACTTCTCAGAAGAGGAAATTCAAATGGCTAAAAGGCACATGAAAAGATACCTAACTTCACTGCTGTTAGGAAAATGCAAATCAAAACCACAATGAGATATCATCTCACACCCACTAGAATGGCCATTAACAAAAAAAAAAACAGAAAATGACAAGTGCTGGAGAGGATGTGGAGAAAGAGGCACATTTATCCACTATTGGTGGAAACGTAAAATGGTGCAACAGCTGTGGAAGGCAGTTTGGTGGTTCCTCAGGAAGCTAAGTATAGAATTGCCACATTATCCAGCAATCCCACTGCTAGATATCTATTCAGAGAGCATTAGAGCAAAGACACAAATGGGCATTTGCACACAAATGTTTATAGCAGCATTATTTGCAATTGCCAAGAGATGGAAACAGTCTAAATGTCCATCAATGGATGAATGGCTAAACAAGCTGTAGTATATACATACAATGAAATACTAAGCAGCTGTAAGACAGAATAAAGTCATGAAGCATGTAACAACATGGATGGACCTTAAGGACATTATGCTGAGTGAAATTAGCCAGAAATGAAAGGACAAATACGGTATGGTCTCACTGATATGAACTAACATTAATGAGTGAAGTTGGAGAATTTAATTAAGAATACAGGTTATCAGGAGATAGAAATAGGGTAGAGATTGGACAATTGGTGCTGAAGGAGTACAGATTGTGCAACAAGACTGATTGTAAAAATTCAGATATGGATAGCACAATACTACCTGCTTGTAGCACAATAATGTAAGTAAACAGAATGAAACTGAACGGAGTGTGGTTGAGGGAGAAGGGCTGGAGGCATGTATGGAATCAGAAGGTAAGATAGAGGATAAAGACTGAGACAGTATAGTTTAGGAATGCCTAGAGTGTACAATTATGATGATTAAATGCAAAAATTAAAAAATGTTTTTCCAGGAGGAAGAACAAAGGAATGTCAGTATTGCAGGTTGTTGAAAATAGGTGGTATATGGGAAAAAGTACAATCAATGTAAGCTAGTATCTATAGTCAAAGGTAATACTGTAATATGTTTCCACTGGATGTAACAAAGGCGTTATGTCAAAGCTAAATGTTAACAGGTGGAGGGATTGGGAAAAGGGTATGGATTCTTTGTGGAAGAAAAGGAAATGTCTTCAGATAGAGTATGGTAGTGAAGGCATGTCTATACTATTAGGCTGGATTGTATGATGTGTGAATTAAACTATTTAAAAATGATCAGAGAGAAACAAGTGCTAGAGAAAATGCAGAGAAAGAGATGTATCTATTCACCGTTGGTAGGGAAATGAGAGGCACAGCCCCTTGGAGGGCAGTGTGGTGGTTTCACAGGAGACTAGAGGTGGGTTTGCCATACGATCCTGAAACCCTGTTGCTTTGTATATACCTGGAAGAACTGAATGTGGGGACATGAATGGGCATTTGCAAACTGGTGTTTCAGGTGGCAGTGGTCATGATGTACAATGAATGGAGGTGGCCTAAGAATACAATGAATGAGGAATGGAGGGAGGAACTTTGATGTATGCATAAAATGGGCTACTGAGCCACTGTAAGAAGAAATGAAGTTGTGCAGCTAGGTGAATGAACCTTAAGAACTGTATGCTGAATGAAATGTCAGGAGAAAAAGACAAATATTATCATGCCTCAATTATATGGACGAATTATGGGATACAAAAATTTGGTTAAATAAAGTTGAGAGCATGGGTTATCAGGTTGGGGGTCATTGTAAAGGGTCCTAGATTGTAAGCACTTACAGCAGTCACATGTATTTAGGAGGTGTAACTGTTAATTCTAAATTCAGAGATACTGAGCTGTTTGTATATAACATGGTCTTTCCCAGAAACTTTGGGTATTTATGTGACACCTGAGACTCAAAGTCAGAGCTCTGAAGCCATGAAGGTCAACAGTACCTTATACAAGAACTGTTTAAAAAGTTGGAAACTTGGCCAGACATTGAGTAGAGACATGAATGAAGCTGATCTGGATAGGACTACAGAGTTGTGGGGCGCACCAGAAGAGAGACCACACAAGTCAAAGCAATTTGCAAGCCAATTAGGAGTCTTTATTAGCCAGCCAGCGACTGCCTCAGAAACTCAAGAAGGAGGAATCAGAGAGCAGCCCCGACGAGTTCTCAAGGGGGGCTTATAAAGGTAAAAACCACAAGCATATCCACAGAAGCAGGAAAAAGGACATTATCTTTTTGAGCCACATCTTGGTTTGCAGCTGTAAGCAAGCAATCTTATCTACAGAAGCAGAGAAATGCCATTTGCTCTTGCACAATACATCCCATTCTTTTTGTTTCTTAACAATGATTATTGTTCAATTTTTAACTCTTGGGAACTTCCCGCCCTGGATCTTGTGACTCTGGATACCTTCTTCTTGCTAGGGCCTGATTTATTGCCTGGTTTATTGCTCCTGACTCCCCACATACTGTATATCAGAAAACTGGGTAAAAGATGATATCATCCATATCTTAAAACTCCAACTTCTGTGTGAGACTAAAGGGAGAGATGTTTATTTAGTGCAAATTTATATTTTGGGTAGTGCATTTCATAATTTAACTTGTATGGTCAGTTTAGTTGAACACCACAAGCACAGGGAATCTTGAATAGGGCATGAGATTTTGTTGGTTTGTCCAGGTTAGTATGATGTCCCGACAAATCCCAGAGTGATTTGGACAATGAATAAAGAAATACTTGCAAAGTCCCCTTAGGGGAAGGGGAAGAAAGAGAAAAATATTCAACTTCTCCATTTGGAGAATTTCTGATCCTCTCACAAGCAGAGAGGACAACCAAATCAATAGGCCAAGCCCTCAATTTGGGGGCTCACCCCTATGAAACATTCCTGCAAAAGACAGGCTAAGCCTACTTAAGGCCTAAGAGTCACCCTCAGAGAACCTCTTTTGTTACTCAGATGGGGACTTTCTCTCTAAGCCAACCCAGCAAACGAACCCACTGCCCTCCCACTCTACATGGGACATGACTCCCAGGGGTGTAAATCTCCCTGGCAATGTGGGAAAGAAATCCTGGGATGAGCTGGGACCTGGCCTCAAGGGATTGAGAAAACCTTCTTGACCAAAAGGGAAAAGAAAGAAATGAGACAAAATAAAATTTCAGTGGCTGAGAGATTTCAAACATAATCCAGAGATTATCGTGGAGGTTATTCTTATGCATTATATAGATATCCCCTTTTTCATTTAGGGTTATTCGACTGGCTAAATGAAAGTACCTGAAAATGTAGAGCTGTGTTCCAATAGCCTTGTTTCTTGAAGATGATTGTATAATGATATAGCTTTTACAATGTGACTGTGTGGTTGTGAAAACCTTGTGTCTGATGTTCCCTTTATCTAGGATATGGACAGATGAATAAAATATGGATAAAGATAAACAAATAATAGGGGGTTAAAATAAATTGGGTAGATGAAATACTAATGGTCAATGATAGGGAGGGGTAAGGTTTATGTACCAGTTTGAAAGGATTCATGTACCCTAGAAAAGCCGTGTTTTAATCCGAATCAATCATGTGACACAACCTTTTCTTTTAATCCCTATTCAGTACCACAGATTGGAAACTTGATTAGATTGTCTCCACAGAGATCTGACTTTTCCAGTTGTGGGTATTAACCTTTGAATAGAGGGACATGTGACTCCAACCATTCCAGGTGGGGCTTGGTTACTTTACTGGATTCCTTTAAAAGAGGAAGCATTTTGGAGGGAAAAAAGAAAAGAAAAGAAAGTAGAGAATGAAGATAGTAGCAGAGACATGAGAACTACAGAGTCCACCAACCAGCAACCTTTGGAGATGAAGGAGAATGCCCCCGGGGGAGCTTCATCAAGTAAGAGGCTTGGAGAGGAAGCTGGAACACGTCACCATGCTCACCATGAGCCTTTCTAGTTGAGAGAGGAATGTTGAACTTCATTTGCCTTTCTTGAGTGAAGGTTTCAAAGAATTCAAAAGTGAATTCTTTCTTAATTTGGACATTTTTATAGATTGCTTTAATTGGGACATTTTCTTGGCCTTAGAACAGTAAACTAGCAACTTACTAAATTCCCCTTTTTAAAACCCATTCTGTTTCTGGTATATTGAATTCCAGCAAGTAGCCAACTAGAACAGGGTATATATGTATGAGTTTTTCTTTTTATTTCTTTTTTCCTGGTGTGATGCAAAAGTTCTAAAAAATGTGATGATATTGTGAGTCATTGATTGTACACCATGTATGAGACATTTGTATGTTAAGAATGTTTTAGCATATTTATATGTTTAGGATGTGTAGTATGTTGTTTTATCAATAAAAATATTTTTTTAAAAAAGAGGTCAGTGCACGGATACGTAGGTGCCTGGCAGGGAGGATGTGGCTGTGTGCATGCACGGGTCTGGGGGGCGGGTCTAGGGGTGGGGTCCTTGTGTGCACATGCACAGATCTCAGGGACAGGAGGGCAGGATTATGTCTGCAGGAACTAGGGGCAGGTGTGGCCCAGATGTGCAGGTCAGCGCTTGCCCAGAGCTGGGACTGTGTGGCAGGGGTTGTATATGTATGTGTACAGGTCTGGGGGTGCTGGGTGCTGACATACATGTGCACAGAGCTCAGGGGAAGTGGGGCGGGGTTGTACAACTGTATGGGCTGGGGGCTTCTATGGCCCAGTATGAAGGTGGAGGACTTACAGCCTGGATGTACAGATGATCGCCTGCAGGGGCAGGGAGGGAGAGGTGAGGGTTGAGGGGCTGGGCACAATGCGAAGGTCTCAAGAGGGGCTGGGCAAGACTGTGCACTTGTGCGGGAGAGGTGGGTTGGGTTGTGGCAGGTGTGCATGCATGCATGAGGTGGGGGTGTTGGGTGGGGATCTATGGGGTAGGGGTGGTTGGGGCAGGTGTCCTTGGAGTATGTTGGGGGGCAAATGATGGGGTGTGGGTGGAGTCGCAGGTCACGGGGATGGGCAGTGCATGTGGGTGTAGGATGTCCAAGGAATGTGGCTTGGCTTACTTCCTAGTTCCCGTCTCCCTGTCCATGCACTCCTGATGGCTCCGGGCCTCCGACTGGAAAGGGGCATGTTTGCACTAGCTGGATGGTCTCCAGTTCTCCGCATCTCAGTTCTTCAACTTCTGCAACCAGGGCCACCCTGTATAGTTTAGAAGACCCTCCCAGGTCACTTACACCCTAGGATCGCTGTCCCAGTCATTTTTCTGTCACTTCTCAGCTATTCCTTGGAGTAGGGTGAACCCAACCTATTCTATTCCTCTATCTTTCCAGAACTCTTTATTTTCCTGATGAATTTACTGGCCCAAACTTAGCACAGCCTCAAACCCTGAGGTGAGCATGTGGTGCAGAGCTCCAGGAGAAGCCCTCTATCTCTGGCTCAAGGAACTCGAAAGGGAATTCCTGGAACACAGAACAACTGCTGAATATCCTCCTATTTTCCAGTTTCTCCACTGTCTTCTAGCATTCCCACTCCCAAGCTGGATTATGCATGTTCTTTTAATCCATTCCTGTGGGTGCAAACCTGGTGCAGGTGAGTCCTTTTGATTAGGCTATTTCAATTAAGATGTGACACCCTCACCCCTCATTCAAAGTGAGTCTTAATCCTCATACTGGAGTCCTTTTTAAGAGGATAAAACACATACAGAAGCTAAGAGGTGAAATACAGAGAAGCTCATAGAAAAAGCCCCAGAGGAGCTGAGAGGAAGCCACTGAAGCCAGAAGCTAGAGGCAACGAAACCCAGAAGAGAAAGCCCAGCGATGTCACCATATGCCTGGCCATGTGACAGGGGAGCCCAAGCTCACCAGTAACTGGTCTTCAGATAAGGTATCATCCTGTTGATGCCTCCACTGGGACATTTTGATGGGCCTTAAACCGTACATTTGCCAGCTAATAAATTCCCATTGTTAAAAAAGAGTTCATTTCTGGTGTTTTACATTTTGTCAGCTTTAGCAAACCAAAACACCATATTATATGAATAAACAAATAAATGCACTGAAAGCTGACAAGGAATGGGTTGTTCCATGGTTTCAAAGTTCTCCTCTACTAAATACTTAGTAATTTCAATAGGAAAGTAACTTCACCATGGGGGAAACCTAGCAGACACCACCTCCATAAAATAGCCAAAGCAAACATCAGGAGTAGCAAGGACAAATTGAAATCATAAGCCCCTGCTAGACTGCAGTGAGAACTCAGCATGGCTTCCTGGCTTTCCTATCAAAGATTCACAGCCTGCATCTAATCATGAGAGAACATTAGGCAGAACTAAATCCAGGGACACAAATCACCACCTACCCATCATTG
Source organism: Tamandua tetradactyla (assembly GCF_023851605.1). Taxonomy (NCBI): domain Eukaryota; kingdom Metazoa; phylum Chordata; class Mammalia; order Pilosa; family Myrmecophagidae; genus Tamandua; species Tamandua tetradactyla. Next base: position 31,633,769 of record NC_135333.1, read on the forward strand.
GTCATAAAGCAGCCCTAGCTGCAAGGGAGGTGGGGGGCTGGGAAAATGAGCATTTAGCTGGGCAATCACTTGAGAGCAGGAAGTTAGTTGGGTACTGGCAGGCAATTCAGTGAGGTAATGGGGAGGGAAGAGTGGGACTCGAGAGGAAGTCAGCCCACTGGGGGCCTCTCTTCAACAAGAAACCACTAGAAGCAGAGAGCAGGAGGTCTGCAGCTGTGGGAACCATTTAATTTGTTCTTCACTTTGGGGTCTCCCTGCACCTGTGATATTCTTGCAGCCTGCTGAACCAGCAGCAGAACTCAGCCTGAAAGAAGTAGGGGGAGACCCAGCCAGGACTGTCCCAAACCACCCCACATTGGGGCCTGTTGAGATTGCAAAGAAAGGCTTAACAGGCCAGGTGATCAGTCCTTAAACATCTATTAGAGGAACTTGCATGTAGAGAGCTGCAGCTACTTGGAGATGGACAGCATGATGATAAGGAGTGGACTCGAGTGTGTCCGTGTCTATGGCAACCTCCCTGCAGGTTCTATAGGGCTGAAGGACAAAGGTGGACAAGTGCCAGGGGTTTGTGTGCAAGTAGTGGGAAAACATTTTTGCAGGTGCTCTTTTCTCAAAACAAGACATGCTTGGGCGGGCAGCCTTCAAGGTTACAGCAGCCAAAGGTTGGCGGGCTTCCAGAGAATGATGGGGAGGAATGCCTGAGGAGGGGTACAGGGGAGGCCAATCCCTGGCCAGGTGGGAGATACCCTATGCATCAGGCAGTTGTTCACATCAGAAGCTCACCTGAAAAGCACTCATCTGTAGGAGCCTACCTGCCTGGTTGTTCCTGGGGAGCTACTGCCCTCACCAAGCATTCTGTTCACACATCAGAAGGCCCCAGAAAAGGTCACAAAGTCTAGAATGGGGGTGTTTCCAAGGTCACTACCATTCTCTGCTTCTCCCTTCCTTTACTTGTCACCCTGGATATTTAGTGAGCTGTTCATTGTTGTTTTCTTGGCCACTTTATAACTTCAAGAAGTTTCCCAGCCTTTCTTATTTGTTGATGGCTTCCTTTCCTGATTGCAGTCCTGCCATCTTTCTTTAATTTTAGCCTGAGTGCTTGCTTGGCTGCCATCCTCCTAGGATTTTAGGCATGAGGCAGGGTCAGTGCTTCAGCTCAATTCATTTTGACCAGAAGAGCAGGTGGTATGCAGAACAATCAGGTAGATGGGAGAATAAAGAGAAAAGTAATAGACAAGTGGACAAATGGACAGGCAGAGGAATGGTAGTTACCTCTTGTCATTTAGGGGATGGAAGGTTGATGGCTCTTGGGGTCAGCCCAAATGTGCTGGTTTGAAAGGATGCATATCCCCTAGAAAAGCCATGTTTTAATCAAAATCCCATTTCATAAAGGTAGAATAATCCCTATTCAATACTGTATTTTGAAACTGTAATCAGATTGTCTCCCTGGAGATGTGATTTAATCATGAATGGTTGTTAAGCTGGATTAGGTGACAACATGTCTCCACCCATTTGGGTGGGTCTTGATAAATTTCTGGAGTCCTATAAAAAAAGGAAACATTTTGGAGAATGAAGGAGATTCAGAGAGAGCAGAGAATGCTGCAGCACCATGAAGCAAAGAGTCCACGAGCCAGTGACCTTTGGAGATGAAGAAGGAAAACGCCTCCCGGGGAGCTTCCTGAAACAGGAAGCCAGGAGAGAAAGCTAGCAGATGATCCTGTGCGCGCCATGTGCCCTTCAATCTGAGGGACTGTGTTTGCCATGGGTCTTCTTGGATGAGAGAGAAACCCTGAACTTCATCGGCCTTCTTGAACCAAGGTATGTTTCCCTGAATACCTTTGATTGAACATTTCTATAGACTTGTTTTGACTGGGACATTTTCTCGGCCTTGGAACTGTAAACTCGCAACTCATTAAATTTCCCTTTTTAAAAGCTGTTCTGTTTCCAGTATAATGCATTCCAGTAGCTAGTAAACTAAAACACCGACCCTACACCCCCCTTGCTGTCTCCACCCTCTCCCCATCCTTCTTGACCAGCCACCCTGAGACACCCCTGGCCACACAACTTCCTTGGCAAGATCCTTTGCTGTGGCAGTGGGTGGGGGCCAAATTCCATTCCTACCCTGCCAAAGTCAGAATGCAACCAGTGGGGAGGGATGGCTAAAGAAACCATGAGAAGTTGCTGGACAAGGGCCGGAAGGCTCTGGTTTCCAGGGGAAGAGTGCCAGGGAGTGAGAATTTAAGGAACAGGCCAGGCTCACACCGTCTGATTCATTTAGAAGGCAGGTCCTGTTGTGCAGTGGGGAGGGGTAAGGGGAAAGCCTGGCCCCAGAAGTATATGCCTGCTTGCAGCTCCACCCCCGCTCTGACCCCATCTTGGGACCTGGCTGTTTCTTCCCCCTTCCGTTCATTTTTTTAGGACAGCTGAGGAAACCTTGGGAAGCCAGGAAAGGCCACTGCCTGCCCCCCTCCCCAGTACTCCACCCAAGTGCATTCTCCCTCTCAAGGTTTCTTTGTCTCCTCCCTCTTCTTCCCTCTCACTCCCTTTGAGGGAGATGGTCCTTTTTTAACTTCCCATTTAGGGTGGCTGTCCCTATGAGTCACCCCCAGGCTTCTTGTCCTCTCAGCTCCCCTCTCACCACAAGGGCTCCTGGCTTTCTCCCTCCCTCCTTTCTGCTCTCAAGGCCCACTTGCTTCGTTTCCTTCCCCACTTCCTGCTTTAATTCCTTCCTCTCTTTTATCTTTTCTCTCCCAGACTCTTTTTCCTTCAATCCCTTCCAAGTCTCACAGGAACTTCCTCCACTTTAATTCTTTGTCACCCTACAACATTTCCTTATAGGAGGAACTTTGATAACCAACCTCAAGCAAGGTCACATGCAATGAGCTTCCTCTCAAAACATCCACTAGACACCTCATGGACTTAAATCATCAGTAAGTTGATTGCATCTATGGATGATGACATCTACAACTAACTGAGATTGCCTTCAACAAACAGACCTGGAGTCTCATTATGCAAGTGGCCAAATTACATTGAAAACCAAATTCCCAATGTTTCACGGTGTCTGCTGCTAAAATGAGGGCATTGATTAGAAAGAAATGGCATCCTAAAAATTGGAATGGGAACATATGGGTTGATAATGATGGGGATGTGGACATTGAAACCTTAGATTCTGCTGAGCCTTTGCCAGATATATCTGTAATTGTCTGTCCTGAGAAACCAGTCTTCCAGGCTTCAGTCTACCCTGAGGAATCTGCCATCCAACCTCCATCTGAAGAGTTTAACCCTGCTGTGCCTGGTAAACCTGTTACTATGTCCCCGGAGCAAATAGCCCTCACTGCTCTGTCTGAAGAGTTTAATCCTGTTTCATAGAAGCAACTGCAATATGAAGTACCTCAGTTTACTATATGAAGTACCTCAGTAACTGAGGTACTGCAATATGAAGTACCTCAGTTACTATTACCTAGTAACTGAGGTAACTAGCTTACAAAACACTTCTAAATATTTTCATGACCCACCCCCAATACCCCTGTTTTCTTCCAGACCTATAACTAAAGTCCCAACAGACCCCAAAAGGTGAGGTACAAAGAGTGACCCATGAGGAAGTACACTACACTCCAAAAGAACTGCATGAGTGTTTCAATTTATACAAACAGAAATCAGGGAATTTCTGTGGGGATGGATATTAAGGGTGTGGGAAAATTATGGGATGAAAGTCGGATCAGGCTGAATTTATTGATATGGGCCCACTAAGTAGAGGTTATGGAAACAGTGCTGTAGATTGAGGGGTTGGAAAGGGCGTCAGCAGTTTGTTTGGATGGTTGGCTGAAACATGGATCAAAAAATATACCTGAGGTCAAATGCCAGAACTGCCTTGGTATAATGTAAATGCGGGGATCCAAAGGCTTAGAGAGATTTGAATGTTAGAGTGGATTTATCATGGAAGACCTGCTCTGTATTTGTTAAAGCTGCCAGAATGCAATACACCAGAAATGGAATGGCTTTTAAAAGGGGAATTTAATAGGTTACAAATTTACAGTACTAAGACTATAAATATGTCCAAACTAAGGCATCCAGAGAAAGATACCCTGGCTCAAGGAACATTGATCTGGGAAGATCTTTTGGCTGGAGTCTGCTAGTCCTTGTCCCTAGCTCATTGCTTCCAGTTTCTGATGCCAGCGGCCTCCTCTCTAAGAATCTGTAGATCTTCAATTAGTTTTTCTAGGATGTAACTCTGGGTTCTGGTTTGCTTAGCATCTCATGGGAAGGCACATGGTGACGTCTGCTGGGCTGTGCCCATGTCTAGACATCTGCTAACTCTGTTAGAACCCCAGGCATCTCCAAATATCCGTGTCTCTGTCAGCTCTGAAGCAACTGTTCTCCAAGCATCTGCACCTGAACTTTCTCCAAAATGTTTCCCTTTCTGAAGAACTCGAGTAAACTAATCAAGATCCATCTTGAATGAGTAGAGTTACATCTCATCTAACTAAAATGCTGCACCCACAATTGATGTGCCACCTACCCACGGAGATAATCTAATCAAGAATTTCCACTCTGTGACTTTGAATCAAAATTAAAAGAAATGGCTGCCTCCACAAGATTGGATTAGGATTAAGATGTGGCTTTTCTGGGGTGCATAATAGTTTCAAATTGGCACATGCTCATACACCCCACAAAAGAAAATAGTGTCTAGTGGTGTAGAGCATGTTGAGCTATCCCTTCTAAGGTGAAGGATAAGGTGACCCAAGAATTTACAGAGGACACAGTTTTCAACAGCATTGTGAGGAATAAAATTTGTGTGACTAGCCCCATCATCCCTGAAGAGCTCTGCAGTCACTCTTCTCTGTAGGTCAGATATTACTGTGAGATATGCTGCCACTGAACTTGGGTCCCTAAAGACAATGGGGATGAATAGATCCGGATTGGCAGAAGCCACATTGCAGCACTTAATCACCAAAGGCAAGGTGGGCATGGCTACCCAATGGACAGCAGATTCAAAGCAGGAATCAAAATGGTCTGACTTGCAGAGACATATGACATTGCAGGAGAGATCATGGGGTACCTAGAATTGAAATAGATAAGCAGTATTCTAAACTCTTACTTGATCTACATAAGCAGAAGAGTTCTAGGTTAAGTGAACAAAAGTCTTACTTGAATTACAAAGACAGACAGCTACAGCCCCTTAATCAATTCCCATACTTGAGACAGTTTACAGATCCAGAGTTCCTTGGATGAGGGAAAGGCTGGATCTTCGTGGGGAAGGACCCTGCTATACTGCTGCAATTTATACTGTTACTCTTCCTCCTATCCAACCCAGAGAGACCTATGGCTTTTAATAGGGTAACTATGCACTGGGGAAAAGGAAATGAAAAGACATTTTGAGATTATTAGATACTGGCTCAGAAGTGACATTAATTCCAGGAAACCCAAAATGTCACTGTGGTTCACCAGTCAGAGTAGGTGTTTATTAAGGTCAAGTTATGAACAGAATTTTAGCTCAGGTCCATCTCACAGTGGTCCGGTGTGTCCGTGGACAAATTCTTTTGTTTTTTTTTTTTCAAAATAAAGGTTATTTATTGAGCACCTTAAGAAGAAATGGAAATTCTTCTGAAAGTTCTGACCAAGAGCTGGTCTTTATGTGACCATATTTGACAATAAATAAATAAATTATATTAGAGAGTTAGCATAAATAATATTTGAGGAAGGAACCTCATGTCTAAAATGGAATTAGATCCAAGAAAGAATTAGATTCTGCCAGATAACTCTGGCTTTCCATCATATATAATAGTGGGAAAAGATCACATAAGAACAGTTTTACACACACACACACACAAAAGTGAACCAAGGACATTTTGGACTTTTATATTACTTGAATCAATTCAAAAGTCATTCCAAGGAAAAGGCAGAGGTGCAATTATCATCATCTGGGAAGCCTTCACCCAAATGAGTTTATGTATTTTCCAATAAACACAAGGTATTTTTTTAAATCTCTGACTCTCTACACAGTGACCAGACTAAAAGTCATGATACAATTTCATCTGTACCCTAATCTGAATAAAGTCACCTAGAATTTTATACTTGCATAAGATTCTAGGTAAAATATGTGGTAACTAGGGCCTCCCCTATTCTCATACACAGTAACTATGTTATTATGATTATTATAATTTACTATGGTGCTTATTCCCATTAAATTAATTATAAAAAGCAAAATTCCATGCTGCCAAGTATAAATGATAGTAGAAATTATAGAGGACAAGCCTAATTTAAAAACTCTAAGAACAAAAATGATGACAAAACTTTAGTTACCTACATTTGATGGACTCCAATGAACCATGAAATAGCATTCTCTGTGATGAGTGCTATAATTCTACCTATAATTTATTTCAGAAAGTAACTGATGCCCTTACCAGGGTGCAAGCCCAGTGTGGTAAGACAAAAACAAACCTTATGCCCATAATTTCTCTTTCTCTTCCTCTATATGGCAGGACTATTTCTGCCAGCATTCCTTGTAATATATTTGCTCAACAATTATAATATAAGTACAAGTAACAGGAATCTAGGAGGCAAGTTAACTAAGAATTCAGACTTTTTCTTAACATATCAGCACTCTAGTGATATGTTATCACAAAAAGGCAATCCTTGCCATGGACCAATTCTATGGTTATTTCTACAGTTCATGAATGCAAAATTGCAATAGATATACTCAGCAACTGGTAGAAACTGCACATTGGTTCCCTGACTTGTGGAGTAAAGGCTATTATGATAAGAAAGGCCAAATGGAAGCCAATAGAACTGCCCCTACCTAGAAAAATAGTAAATCAGAAGCAATACTGGATTCCTGTAGGGATTTCAGAGATTGGTGCCACCATCAAGGACATGAAGGATGCAGGGGTGGTGATTCCCACCACATCCTCACTCAACTCTCCTATTTAACCTGTGCAGAAAACAAATGGGTCTTGGAGGATGACAGTGTATTATCATAAACTTAAACAGGTGATGACTCCAATTTCAGCTGCTGTTTCAGATGTGGCATTATTGCTTGAGCAAATCAACACATCCCCTGGTACCTGTGCAAATGTTTTTTTTCTCAATTGTTGTTATTAAAGACCTCCAGAAACAGTTTTATTTCATCTGGCAAGGCCAGTAATACACCTTCACTGTCTTACTTCAGGGGCATATCAACTCTCCAGTCCTGTGTTGTAATCTAGTCCATGGGGAACTTGATCATATTTCCCTCCCAAAAGAAATCACACTTGTCCATTATGTTGATAATGTCAGTATCATGTTGATTGGACTAAATAAGCAAGAAGTGACAACTACTCTAGATTTATTGGTAAGGCATTTGTATGTCAGAGGATGGGAGATAAATCCAACAAAAATTCAGGGGCCTTCCACCTCAGTGACATTTCTACATATCTAATGGTGTAGGGCATGCTGAGCCATACCTTCTAAGGTGAAGGACAAGCTGTTGCATATGGCCCCTTTTATAAAAAAAAAAAAAAAAAAAGAGGCCTAGGTGGCCTCCTTGGATTGTGGAGACAACATATTCCTCATTTGGGTGTGCTACTATGGCCCACTTACTGAGTGACCAGAAAACATGCTAGTTTTTGATCAAGGACCAGAACAAGAGGAGGCTCTGTGACAAGTCCAGGCTGATGTGCAAGCTGCTCTGCCACTTGGGCCATATGATCCAGCAGATTGAATGGTGCTAGAAGTGTCAGTAGCAAATAGAGATGCTATACAGAGCCTTTGCCCCTATAAGAGAATCACAACACAGACCCTTAGGATTTTGGAGCAAAATTTGCCATATATATATATATGAGATAGGGCTTGAGCAGGCCCTGAAGGCATGAGTTACATAAGGAAGTGACCCAAATGCCCATGGTCCCCACGTCTGTCACATTACCTTCTCTTTTCCAGCCCAGAGCTATGGCCTCTTGGGGAGTTCCTTGCAGGAAGAGAAAATTCGGGCCTGGTTTACAGATGATTCTGTACAGTATGCAGGTACCACCCAAAAGTGGACTGCTGCAGCTTTTTAGCTCCTTTCTGGGATATCTATCCATGAAGGACAGTAATGAGGGTAAATCCTCCAAGTGGGTAGAACTTTGAGCAGTAAACTTTGTTGTTCATCTTCCTTGGAAGGAGAAATGGCTGGAGGTGCATTTGTATATTGATTTATGGGCTGTTGCCAGTGGTTTGGCTGGATGTCAGGGAAGGAATATGATTGGAAAATTGGTGACAAAAAGATCTGGAGAAGAGGTATGGGGATAGATTTTTCTGAATGGGCAAAAACACACGAAGATATTTGTGTCCCACATGAATGCTTACCAGAGGATGACTTCAGCAGAGGTAGATTTTAATAATCAAGTGGAAAAGATGACCCATTCTCTAGATACCAGTCAGCCTGTTATCCAGCCTCCCCTGTCATTGCCCAATAGATTCATAAACAAAAGTGCCCAGATAGTAGGGATAGAAGTTATACAAGGGCTCAGCAACATGAACTTCCACTCACAAAAGCCGACCTGGCTATGACACACTGCTGAGTGCCCAATCTGCCAGCAGCAGAGATCCACTCAGTCCCTGATATGGCACCATTCCCTGGGGTGGTCAACCTGCTACCTTGTGGCAGATTGATCATATTGGACCACTTCCACCATGGAAGGGACAGTGATTTGTTCTAACTGGAATGGACAACATACTCTGGATATGGGTTTGCCTTCTGTGCTTGTTTGAAGCTATTATGAATCCCAGAAAAGCCATGTTTTAATCCTGATCCAATCTTGTGAAGCCAGACCTATTGTTTAGAGTGGAAACCCTTGATTAGATTGTTTCCATGGAGACTGACCCACTCAAATGTGTGTGTGACCTTATGGCTAGATTACTTCCATGGAGATGTGATACATCCATTTGTGGGTGTGGCTTTTTGATTAGATGGAGATGTGACTCCACTCATGCAAGGTGAGTTGTGATTAGTTTACTGGAGTCCCTTAACAGGGGAAACATTTTGGAGAAACCTCAGATGCAGATGTTTGGAGAACAGTTGCTTCAGAGCCGACACAAGACCCAGATGTTTGGAGATGCAGAAAGAAAATACCCCTGGGGAAGAGTTTGAAACCAGAAACCGAAGACCCCAGCTGATGCCAGCCATATACCTTCCCAGCTGACAGAGGTGTTCTGGACCCATCAGTCTTTCTTGAATCAAGGTATCTTTCCTGGATGCCTTAGTTTGGACATTTTTATGGCCTTAGAACTATAAACTTATAGTGAAATAAATTTCCTTTTTAAAGACCATTCCATTTCTGGTACATTGCATTCCAGCAGCTTTAGCAAACCAAAGCACCTTTCTTGCATGCAATTATTCTGCCAAAACTACCATCCATGACTTTACAGAATGCCTTATCCACTGTTATGGTATTCCACACAGCATTGCTTCTGATCAAGGAACCCACTTCACCACAAATGAAGTGCAGAAATGGGGACATGCTCATGGAATTCATTGGTCTTACCATGTTCCCCATCATCCTGAAGCAGCTGGATTGATAGAATGGCCTTTTGAAGATTCAATGATGGAACCAACTAGGTGGCAATACCTTGCAGGGTTGGTGAGATGTTCTCTAGGTGGTTGTGTATGCTCTAAATCAGGTGCTATTTCTTACATAGTCACGATTCACAGGTTCAGTAATCAAGAGATAGAAATGAAAGTGATAGCACTCACTATAGCTCCTAGCAGAAAAACTTTTTCTTCCTGTACCTGTTGGTCTATAGGTCTTAATTCCAAAACGTGGAGCTCCCACTAGGACACACAACAATGATTCCATTGAACTGAAAGTTAAGACTGGCTAATTTAGATGCATCATGCCTCTGAATCAATAGGCTAAGAAGGGAATTATTGAATTGGCTGGGATGATTGATCCTGACTATGAAGTGTTTCCATTGTAGGACTGCAACTACACAATGGAGGTAAAGAAGAGTTTGTCTGAAATATAGGGGGCCCCTAGGGTTTCTCTTAGTATTACCATGACCTGTGATTGAAGTCAATGGAAAACTTAAAAAAAAAAAAAAAGTCCTGGCAAGACTACCACTGGTCCAGAAACTTCAGGAATGAAGATTTGAGTCACCCCACCAGGCTAAGAACCATAGCCAGCTGAGGTGCTTGCTGAGGGTGAAGGGAACATGGAATGGGTAGTGAATGAAGATAGTGATAAACTATCAGGATCAGCCAGTTGTGAAAAAGAAAAGGGGGAAGGCGAAATCTGCCTTACAGTGACCAGGCAACTCCATGCATGGACCAAGGTAAGAAAAGACCATTAAGCATTGCCTTGGTGGTCCGGATGAATTCTGATGAGGCTAGCAATGAGTAAGCAAGTGCAGAGTTCCAATCCACGATTCCCTTCTCTTGCAAGGGAGGGGACCAGAGTCAGATGAAGTGAAAGGGAGTTGAACCAAAGGAACCCAGGCAAGACTCAGAATGGGCAGAGGCAGTCGGTTGGCTGGGGGAAAAAGGAGGGGGTACCTGTAGGGTTCCCAGGAACGTTCCCCTGGATGGTCCATAGGGATAACTTTGGAACATTGGCAGACCAAAGGATATAAAAATGTACATTTGGACAAAAAGGAGGCATTGTGCCACCTGATGTATTCTGGCCAAAATGAGGATAGGCTGTAATTAGTCCTTAAAAGGGACTTGAAGGAGCTACCCAGAGTTACTTATATTCTGGTAATTTTCTAGTTTTGTCTCTGGTTCAATAGAACTATTTCAAAGTGGTATGTGACTACTTGATGCAGAGTCTGGATTTCTCTATAATAAATCCCTTTGCCAAATGCGGGAATTGCAGACTTGCTACCAATAAGAGTAAAGCAAATGGGTGAATAAAATTATCTTGATGTGGAAGCATTTTCCTGTAGGCATTCAGTCTTGATGAAAGTGTCAATGCAGGAATTGGATTCCTAGGAGAGTTGTGGTGTCTTCTAACAACTACTTCTGAACAATAATGTCAGCATTAATTGAGGTGGCAGAAAACATGCCTGCTTTCTGATTTATTTAGGCAAGTAGCTGAGCCAAGGAGAGGTTGGATGATTAAAGAGATGCAAGGGATTCTTGGTTAACTAAAGATGCATCTTTTCCAGCCAAATCTTGTTGGGTATTATATATATATTTTTGTAAGGAATGAACTTAAACAAAACTCCCTCTGCTTGCCTGCAAAAGTTGAGGGGCCAAGTAAGGAAATATTCTGGGACAGACCCTGATAGTCCTGCAGCCCAAGGATGTAAAGGGGTTTTGGGCTGACACTCAGAAGAAGATCCAGAAAATAGATAGGTGGAGGGATAAACCACGAGGAGGGTTATTAAGTAGGTCTCAGAGTGTATTTTAGTTGTGATGTTTTGCTGTATTCAACTTTACTGGTGATGGCGGCCCTTAAGACCCAAACGGGCTCCTTTCTTTGTGTCCACATTTTATATTAGATGCAGGATCATTTGTTCCTTCTCTGGCACAGCTGTGGGCTTTTGTTTGTTGTTTGTCTGCTCTGAGGTGTTGTATGAGAGGGAGGTGGGGAGCAGGTGAGGGGGGGTGTTGAGAACTGCTCTGTGTCAGGGCTATGAAAGGACATGCTGGAGCTCTCAGCTTTGAATCTGCTCTGGAGAAGCAGCAAAAGGAAATCAGACAGTCACTGGGCATCTCCTAAGTGCCAGTTAACAGGGGTCTTGTTTACTCAACAGTGAAGTAGAGAAGAGGTGCTGAGAACAGGCCCTGCTTGCAGTGGCCACGGGGCACATGCCGGCCCCACCAGCTCTATAGCCATTAGCTGCATATGTGCTGGTCACTACTGCATGGAAGGATCTGAGGTCTCTGCTGAGCCCAGGAACACAGGCAAACCAGAGCCACCAGGCAGACCAGGGGTGGGGGAGGGGGAAAAGGCACCAGGGCTGAGAGCTTGGGCTCAACACCCACCTGGCTCCCTCCTCTAAGCCCCCAAACCCTTCTACCATGTGTGGCCCACCCCCAGTCTCCCAGGACTGCACAGTCACTGACCCTTCTGTGGGTGGGCACCAGTGCCAGGGATGGGCCAGGGACAGGTTTGGCTGAGGGGCCAGTGCAAATGCTGGCTGCCCGTCAAGTGCAGAAACCAAGTCACTTAGCTGGATGGCTTCCCCTGCCATGCCACTGCTTATAGGGGGTTGTGAAAAGGGAAAAGGAAAACAGAACAACAAGTCAAAATCATATTGAGCACAGTCAACCACATGGTCAAGAAAAGATTAGAGATAAAGCAAGGAGGAGACAGGCAGAGGTGAAATAGAGAAACAGTCTAGGCCAAAGAGGATAAAGAGTAAGGTGGGCACAAGACTCAGCAGGGTGTTATCACTGTGGGAAGCCTAGTCATTTCTAAAGGGGATGCCTGAATTTAAAGAAAGTAGGTCGGGGGATATCCCTAATGAATTTTGAAAATTAGGGAGGTTAACGCCTCCTCATCTCAAGAGCCCACTGGGAGCCTTTGACAAATCTAAAGGTGAGCTCATATCAGGGAGAAATTACATTTTCGGTGGACACTATGGCAGCTTGATCTTCTGTGACCCATATCGCAAAGGGAATCGAATTCTCCGTAGCTCCCTCACAGTTTCAGGGATAAAAAGGGAAAGATTTAAAGTTCTCATTTTCAAAATTGGTATCTATTGGGAAGATAACCAAATTATAAGCCCCCACCTGTACATTCCAGAAGCTGGGAGTAACTTGTTGGGAAGAGACCTGATAGTACCCATGGGACTGACTAATGGGCATGACCCAAAATGACTCCATAGAAGGCCAGTGAGTGTTGCAGCATCTGTATATAAAAAGAGCCACTGCCAGTCAGGACTGGGAGGGGCAGGGAAGGGATGCATTGGAGGGAAATGACTTCAGAAGCAGAACTATGGAGGCTGGGGTCTGAAGTCAGAAGGCTTTGGGCCAGGAGAATGGACCCACCCAAGCACTTGGCGTGAGTTTACCCCAAACACAGAGGATGGGTCTTCCACCTTGCAGTGGAAGTGGTGCCACTCCAGGCCTTGGAGAGAGGGTGGAGCACATTTCTTGGGGATTGGGAAGACCTTGGCTGTCACCACATGGAGGGGTTGAGCATGTGCCCCAGAAATGACAGAGGACCCATGTGCAGCCCTGACGCTTGGAGAAGGTGAAGCTGAGAGGGGTGTGGTCTCCCCAGTGTCCTCTAGGGTTGCATTCAGAGAGGTGGTTGCTGTATAGGCCCTTGGAAAAGGTGGGACTGCCACTTTCTAAAGCCCTGAAGATAAATGACTCATAGATTTTGAAATCTAATGGAGTTTTCCCTGCAGGTTTTCAAAATTGCTTGGGTCTGATGATCCCTGTGTTCCTACCAATCTCTCCTTATGTAAATAGGAATATGTATCCTATGGCTGTCCCTTCTTTGTATGTCAGCAGCAAAAAACTTATTCTGAGTTTTGCAGGTCCAGAGCCAGAGGATGGGTTTGCCTTAGGACAGACCATTCCAGTAGCTGACTTTGCAAAGGACCTCTTCCTTAAGAATTACGTGCTGGCTTTGTCCTCTACTCTGTCTTTCCTCAGGCACCTTGGCTTGCTGGCCCAGACCCCACCTCTTGAATTTGCTGTCCATCAACATCAACCTGGCAGTTGGGTCCTCATCAAATTGTGGAAAGAGTCCATACTCTACCCAGCCTGGAAAGGATGTTGACAACTGAAATGGCCATCCAGACAGCACAGAAAGATTGGACTCAGAATACTCAAGTGAAAGAACCAATGCCTAAGCTGGACAATGAGGACCCAATAACATAGCCCGATTCCTGGTAAATAACTCCAACTTCAGACCCTTTAAAATCACATTAAAGAAGGTGGGCCACGGTGGCTCAGCAGACAGAGTTCTCACCTGCCATGCTAGAGACCTGGGTTCAATTCCGGGCACCTGCTCATGTAAAAAAAAAAATCACATTAAAGAGAAAATAGTTGGGAGTGTAAAGGGGGCTTTTGGATTTGGAGTCTGGATTCTGTACTTTAATCTAACATAGTTAATAGTGGCCCTGGCCAAAGAAAAGTCTTACCCAAAGAAGACAGATGAGGGGGCCCAATTTTAAAATGAGAATAATTATATTAGTCATAATGTTTCAAGTTAGGGATGCAATAAGCCCTGTCAAATTGACAGTGAATGTAACTGAAGGTTTCAAGCTCCAAATTGTACAGTTTAATGAAAGGCAAACTCAGCAAAGTCACCAAGAAGAAGGTTGAACAAAAGAGTTTAAGCAAAGATTTTATTTCAGGGAAAAACAGAGCCACCTGGGCAGTGTTTCAAGAGAAAGAGAAAAAAGGTTTCCCCGAGGTGGCGGGGTGGGGGGTAGAGTTTTTAAGGCTGAGGGTTAAAAAGTTGGGGGGCCAGGAGAGCCTCTTTTGTTGCTCAGATGTGGCCTCTCTCTCCAGCCAATATGATGAGCAGTCTCACCACCCTCCCCCTCTCTGCGTGGGACATGGCTCCCAGGGGTGTGGACCTTCCTGGCAATGTGGAACAAAGATCCTGGAATGGGCTGAGACTCAGCATCAAAGGACTGGGAAAAACCCTAGAATGAGCTGAGAATTAACATCAAGAGACTGAGAGAACCTTCTCGACCAAAAAGGGGAAGAGTAAAATGAGACAAAGTGTCAATGGCTGAGAGATTCCAAACAGAGTTAAGAGGTTATCCTGGAGGTTATTCTTATGCATTAAGTAGATATCACCTTGTTGTTCAAGATGTAGTGGAGAGGCTGGAGGGAACTGCCTGAAAACGTAGAGCTGTGTTCCAGTAGCCATGTTTCTTGATGATGATTGAACAATGATAAAGCTTTCACAATGAGACCCTGTGAATGTGAAAACCTTGTGTCTGATGCTCCTTTTAACTACCATATCAACAGAAGAGTAGAACATATGGAATAAAAATAAATAATAGGGGAAACAAATGTTAAAATAAATTCAGTTTGAAATAGTGGTAAATGAAAACGAGGGGTAAGGGGTATGGTACGTACAGTTTTTTTTTTCTCTATTATCATTTTATTTCTTTTTCTGTTGTATTTTTATTTCTTTTTCTAAATCGATGCAAATGTACTAAGAAATGATGAATATGCAACTATGTGATGATATTAAGAATTACTGATTATATATGTAGAATGGAATGATTTCTAAATGTTTTGTTTGTTAATTTTTTTTTAATTAATAAAAAAAGTTAAAAAAAAAAAAAGTTGAGGGGCAAGGGTTAGGCAAGTCCCCTTTGGCTAGTTTTCAGAAATAGGGGGCTAAGTTTAGAGTTGGCAACTTTCCATTGGTAAAAGTTTAAATTTTAAATGCTGCCTTAGGCACACAGGGTTATAAATGCTGGAAGGCGAATAATAAATAAGGGGAGTTTATACAAGAATGCATTTGCTAGAGAGCAGAGGCTGAGTAATGGGAGGTTGTTGCAAGAAGGCAGCTGATGGAGGGTGAAGGAGACACCGGGCTGAGGCAGTTTGGGGTAAGAGAGGCTTTCTGAAATATTTGCCAGGGGTAGGTTACATCCTAGGGGAAGGGGTCCTGTCCTCCAGGCCTAACATTTAATGCTTGGCAAGTAATAGACTGCAGAGAGTTAACAAATCAATGACAATTGAGTGTGGAAAAACCAATATTTGGAACTTCCGGAGAAGATGGCGGCTTAGTAAGACGCACGGGTCTTAGTTCCTCCTCCAGAAAAGCAACTAAAGAAACAGAAACAATACGAAACAGCTCCCGGAGTCACGACAGAGACCAAAAAGACAGCATACCCCATTCTGGAACGGCTGAACGGGTAGGGAGAATCCACTGCGGTGAGATAACCAAGGGGCGCACGTTTTCCCGGCTGGGGCGACTGGCGACTGGGGTCCCCTCCACGCACGTGGCTCCCCGGTCTGACTGGGAACATTGGATAGCGGGGCCCTCCCGTCACGCTTGGCGTCTCGGGCCAGCTGGGCAATTTGGACCGGCACTCCCCCAAGCCGCGGCCAGCGACCCCCGCCTCCACGTGCGGTTTCCTGGGCCGACTGCCCCGCAGACAGACGGCCGCCACGAGCGCCACCTACTGGGCAGGAAAAGAAAAACAGAGCCCAGAGATTCCACAGAAAAACCTTTCAACCAGCTGGGTCCCACACCCAGGGAAATCTGATCAAATGCCCAGACACCAGCAGAAAATAATGGATGACGCTCGAAAAATTGAAGATATGGCCCAATCAAAGGACAAACCAATAGTTCGAATGAGATACAGGAGCTGAGACAACTAATGCTGAATATACGAACAGAAATGGAAAACCTCTTCAAAAACCAAATCAATAAATTGAGGGAGGACATGAAGAAGACATGGGTTGAACAAAAAGAAGAAATAGAAAATCTGAAAAAACAAATCACAGAACTTGTGGGAGTGAAGGACAAAGAAGAAAAAATGGAAAAAACAGTGGATACCTACAATGGTAGATCTAAAGAGACAGAAGCTACAATTAGTGAACTGGAGGATGGAACAACTGAATTCCAAAAAGAAACAGAAACTATAGGGAAAAGAATGGAAAAACTTGAGCAGGGAATCAGGGAACTGAATGACAATATGAAGCGCACAAATATACGTGTTGTGGGTGTCCCAGAAGGAGAAGAGAAGGGAAAAGGAGGAGAAAAACTAATGGAAGAAATTATCACTGAAAATTTCCCAACTCTTATGAAAGACCTAAATATACAGATCCAAGAAGTGCAGCGCACCCCAAAGAGAATAGACCCAAATAGGCGTTCTCCAAGACATTTACTAGTTAGAATGTCAGAGGTCAAAGAGAAAGAGAGGATCTTGAAAGCAGCAAGAGAAAAACAATCTGTCACATACAAGGGAAACCCAATAAGACTATGTGTAGATTTCTCAGCAGAAACCATGGAAGCTAGAAGACAGTGGGATGATATATTTAAATCACTAAAAGAGAAAAACTGCCAACCAAGACTCCTATATCCAGCAAAATTGTCCTTCAAAAATGAAGGAGAAATTAAAACATTTATAGACAAAAAGTCACTGAGAGAATTTGTGACCAAGAGACCAGCTCTGCAAGAAATACTAAAGGGAGCACTAGAGACAGATACAAAAAGACAGAAGAGAGAGGTATGGAGTAAAGTGTAGAAAGAAGGAAAATCAGATATGATATATATAATACAAAAGCCAAAATGGTAGAGGAAAATATTATCCAAACAGTAATAACACTAAAAGTTAATGGGCTGAATTTCCCAATCAAAAGACATAGAATGGCAGAATGGATTACAACCCAGCAATACCACTGCTAGGTATCTACTCAAAGGACTTAAGGGCAAAGACACAGACGGACATTTACACACCAGTGTTTATAGCAGCATTATCTACAATTGCAAAGAGATGGAAACAGCCAAAATGTCCATCAACAGACGAGTGGCTAAACAAACTGTGGCGTATACCTACAATGGAATATTATGCAGCTTTAAGACAGACTAAACTTATGAAGCATGTAATAACATGGATGGACCTAGAGAACATTATGCTGAGTGAGTCTAGCCCAAAACTAAAGGACAAATACTGTATGGTCCCACTGATGTGAACCGACATTCGAGAATCAGCTTGGAATATATCATTGGTAACAGAGACCAGCAGGAGTTAGAAACAGGGTAAGATAATGGGTAATTGGAGCTGAAGGGATACAGACTGTGCAACAGGACTAGATACAAAAACTCAAAAATGGACAGCACAATAATACCTAAGTGTAATGTAACTAGGTTGGAACACTGAATGAAGCTGCACCTGAAATATGGTTTTTTGTTTGTTTGTTTGTGTGTTTGTATCTTTTGTTTTTGTTTTTTCTTTTTCCTTTTTATATATATATTTTATTAGTATTATTATTTTAATTCTCTTCTCTATATTAACATTCTATATCTTTTTCTGCTGTTTTGCTAGTTCTTTTCCTAAATCGATGCAAATGTACTAAGAAATGATGATCATACATCTATGTGATGATACTAAGAATTACTGAGTGCATGTGTAGAATGGAATGATTTCTAAATGTTGTGTTAATTTCTTTTCTTTTTTTTGATTAATAAAAAAAATTTAAAAAAAATAATAATAATATAATATAGTAGCAATAACTGCTTTGATCTACTTTTTACTAGTTTAGGCTTTGGATACATAATGTCAAATGACTGGTTTGATTGAGTTGTCACTAAATTCTTGTAGCTAGAAATTGATTGATTTTAAAATAGTTTTCATAAATAAAAAAGGACCAAATAAAAAAGGTTAAAACTCTAATGTTGCTCCTGTGAAAAACAAGACGAATAGTGAAAGTTAAATAAGTAGTAATTTGCCTGTTACATTTCAGGCTTTGCAGTATTTTCAATATTGGCAATAGGGGTCAGTTGTTAACCTGGAAGAAGAGTGGCTCTATAATGGTCACCAGCTGTGGTGAAGAGTCCTCAGAGGCAGCTAGGTTTTGCCATCGTCATGTCTAACTCATGCCGAGGGACATCTCAAGGACAAAACCACTGCCCTGGACTGTTCTCATGACATTTTCATCCCCACCCTAAACCTGGCATAACAGGACTATCTCAGGGTAAGTTTACGCAGGAAAACCCAAGCGGACTGCAGTTGACTGCAAGTTTTACCTCTGTTTCCACACCCCACGTGCACTGCACTTTGGCTTGGTGCCACTCTGCATCCTTTTAACTTGACAGGTTTAAAGTACAGCCTGTTGGCTACCAGTCTGCCATGGCTCCATCCGCTGCCTCAGTTACCTCCCCTCCTTGAAACCATCTGGCCTTCCAGCCCGCCCCCTCCCTGTCTGTCACGCTTGCTCTCTGCATCAGCATCAGCAAACTACGTAAAGGTGCTACGCCCAGCTCAGATGCGTGGGGGGTGCGCTGTGGGAGTGCGTTCTGCCTCCTTGTAGCTCTTTGTGTCCTCTTCAGCAGCAGCAGAGCCAGAAGGGTCTGTCATCTGGGGCATGGAGTCGTCCCTCTTATAACAAAATCATGCATCTTAAAATTTATGGATTTAAAATAATATAAAAGAACGAACAGAGTTTTTATAAAAGTGGTACACAGGTGCTTTGTCTCTTTATTTCTGCAGATCTAAAACTTATCAATCCAGCTTTGAAAACACAATAATATGTTTAAGTCTGTATGCAGGTACCTACTCTGTTTCCTTCCAGTTTTGCTGTTTTGTCTTGTTTGAATCTTTTACCTATAGGTAGTGAAAACAAAACATGTGCATTACAGTTCAAAAATGTATACATAAATATAGAAAGGAATATGTGAACTGGAAAATCCTACTGTGTTTAAGCACTGCCAAATAAAAACGGTTTTCATAAGCCTTGCCTAAAAAAAAGAAAAAAACCAATATTTGTGTCCAGAACCAGTAGGGGGGTGTTACACTCGAGACTTTCCTCGCCTCTCCTGGGATGATGTATGATAGGTTACCCACTTTCAAGCATGAACCGTGGATATGGAATGAACTTCAAAGACCTGAAGGCAGTGTAACCTGGTGATAATAACCATCAGGAAAGCAGACAAACATCTAGCAGGGGACAGCAGCAGAGATGCAGTGATAGTTGATAGAATATATGGGATGGGGACAGACTCACTGGAAAATTCACTAGGAAGGTTCAGGATACAGGTTCTCTCCCCAACACCAACAATGCCCTCCAGTTAACTCTTCAATCGCACCAAAGGAGACCCAGCTGGAGGTTAGTTCCCCAATACAGAATGATCCCAAAGTTGTCAGGGTGGACAGAACAGAATATGTGGAGCAAGCCTTAAGGGTAGGGACAGGCCTGGGTGGAATGGATCAAATATGCAGTCCAGAGTCTACATGGAAGCAATTGTTACGCTTGTGCAACAGGCCAACCCACTGCCTGTATCACGCCTTTTCCGATGGGTACAGAGGAACATGAAAAGAAATTCAAATGCATGGTACTCCATTTCAGAATACTACTCCTAGTAACAATTGTAGTATGTTGTCCTCTCTTTTCTCTCCAGTCAGGGGTGGAAAAATCAAGGCCATACTGCCTTCCTGCCTTGGTTCAGGAAACCACTCTGCCTGTCTCTCTAGGTGGGGAGAAAGGCTCCAGGACATTGGGACCATGGTTTCACATACCATGCATGGGATGTGACTGAGGATAGAACTGGCAATTTCTCCAGTTTAACCACACTACAAAGCAGGCCTTTGGTGGCACTGTGGCACTGTCCTCTGACTAGCTTTACCTAAGAAGTAGAAGGGGACCTGTGTTCTGGTCCAATTGGCCATCCCATTCACCCTGGCATTTGAAAGGGAAAAGGAAGTTCTAACCCATGGGAAGAAAAGAAAAGCAGCTTACTTGGTTCCTTTAATGATAGAGATACCAAGGGGAATCCTGTATGAATTAAGGCTAAGAATCAATAGCTGCAGGATTTGAGTCTTATTCTGGTGGATCACCATCAACAAAAATACGGACTGGATTAATCAACAAAGATCTAAGGGAATATAGCAGGACAGCTGGATGCTGCTAGCCAAATAACATGGGAGACTAGGATGGCCCTAGACATGATGTTAGCTGAAAAGGGAGGCATTTGTTTTATGGCTGGGGGTAGCTGCTGTACATTTTCCCCCAATATGCAGCCCCAAATGGAACTATCACCAAAGCTTTACAAGGTCTGAGGGCCTTATCTGAAGAATTGGTGAAAAATTCAGGCATTGATGACCCCCTCACGAGATGGTTAGAAAACTGGCTTGGAGGATGGAAAGGGGTGGCATTGTCCATGCCAACTTCTTTAACCATCTGAGCTGGGGTACTCACAGCACTTAGGTGCTGCATTATCCCATGTGCCCGAGGGTTAAATGTGAAAAGGCTTTTATCACGTTTGAGGAAAGACTAAAATGTGAAAACTAAAAAAGTTCGAAAAGAAAGAGGGGGGATTTATAAGAAAATTAAGTTTTCACACATAATGGTGCAGGAAAGGGCTGCAGAACTCAAACTGGTTTTACAGGCAGGGAAGGACAGCACCTCTGACACAAACCTAGAATTGGTGCCAAACAGGTGGAAACAGGTTTAAATAAGTAATGGCCAGGATCATTGAAAAACAAAGTGTAATCAAAAGTGGGAATCTTCCACCGGAAATTTGAATTACTTAGACTATCCAGATAGGCTGTAACCTCTGGAGTATCCAATAAGCAGAGAAACAGGGGAGGGTCTGTGAACTAGGCACAGGTATAACCGTTTTAGCATTCTACTGTTTGGGGTATCAGCCACCGTTTTGTGTTCAGGTGGGCACCCGTTCTTGCAAGATTGTGAATAAATTTTGTGTTCCCCACAATTGAGTGAATGTTTTTTTACTTTCAATATGGCATTTTTTTCCTAACAGTTATAAATATTTCTTCCTTGTTTTGTTATGAGTATGTTTGTATATCCACATGAAGCAATATCTTTGTTTTCTTCCCTATCTTATCCCCTTATTATATAATGTAAGTTGTATTAGTTTCATGTTGTTGTATTTAAGTTATAGGATACCAGTTTAAGAGTGACTTGTACCCTATTCTGGAGAAATTTAGTGCAATTCTGGTTATATGCAGGACAGTGGAGTATTGTTAGGTGAAAAATATAACTGCTATTTTTTATTTAGACATTTATTTATTTTAATTTATTTTATTTTTCATCATCATTTTTTATTTAGAGTGTGGATTAAGGTTATGTGTATGGCTCCCAAGTTGACAAGGGGTGGACTATAATGGTTAGATTCATGTGTCAACTTGGCCAGGTTATGGTGTCTAGTTGTTTGGTCAAGCAAGCGCTGACCTGATTATTACTGTGAGGACATTTGGTGGATTTAAATCATCAGTATGCTGATTGCATCTATGGCTGATTGCATCTACATTCAACTGCAGAGATAGCCTTCAACGATGAGAGGCATTTCATCCAATCACCCGAAGGCTTTAAAAGGAGAACTGATGATTTCAGCAGTCAGAAGAGGGGATTTTCATCTCTACTTCAGTTGGCCAGTTTCTCCTAGGAAACTCATCGAGGACCTTCAGCAGAGTTCCCAGTTTTCAGCCTGCTCTACAGAATTTGGACTTGGGCATCCCCACAGCTGCATGAGATAATTTTTATAAAAACCTCATGATATTTACAGATACCTCCCATTGGTTCTGTTTCCCTAAATAACCTGACTAAAATGGATTTAGGATTAGACTGCTGGATTTAGCCATCACCACAAAGCTATGTGTAGAATAAAGCAGTGGTTCTCGGACCCCTGGGAATCCCTAAGGTGTAAGATGTTATTTGTCTTCTCTACCCCCATGCTCTCACAAATGTCTGGTAGAATTTTCTAGAAGCTACATGCCATGGGATGTTGCAACAGATTTAGTGCAAAAGCAAATATAAGAATGTAGCTGTCATATGTTGCCAGGTGTTAAAGAGATTTGGGGGAAAAGTTGAAAACTGCCACTTTCTCACTAAATTTTTTTGTTATGGAAAACACATTTTTTCATTGAAAATATGTTATCCATCTGAACATGTAACGGGTTTGTCATTTTTAAATGAACTAATAAATAAAAATTATGTAATTTCTCAGTTTTAATTGCTAACACAGTAAATATTGAGAGAGACAACCCACAGGAACAAACGCTGTTTGTGGTTCTCAATGACTTTAAAGAAAATAAATGGGTCCTGAGACCAAAAAATTTGAGAACTGCTGTATAAGAGATTAGTAGTGAGGTTTCTGGTGTCAAATCCCTGCTGCACTATGTCCTGGCTGTGTGGCCTTAGACACCTCACCATCACCTTGCTAACCATGTGTTCCCGCTCCTGGTGCAATAAGAGGACCTAGCTCAGAAACCTCAGTGCATACACGTGACTCTCCAGCCTGAACCTGATACACATGCGAACTTGCACCAGGTTGCTTATGGGGACCAAGAATTGGGGTCAGGACTCAAAGCTGAGCACAAAATATGCCAAATACTTCACTTTCTAAAAGGAGTTGTCGAGATGCTGTTCATGATTAGGGCTGGACTCCACCCCAACCCAGGGAGTTAAGAGGCAGCAGAATCAACCAACCCTTCCACACCAGCCATCCCCTTCACCCCACATTGCCTTCCTCTATCTTCTAGACCTTCTCCCTGGACACCTCCCACCACTCCTGTGGCTGTGATGCCACATAAGGCATGTAACTGCATCTTTAGCAAGTATGGGAATGCATTGCTGATTACCAAATTTGGATGAAAGTGTCTGGGTTCTTTACTCTGTTGCCTTGACTTGTGTGTGTGTTTGAAACTTTTCAAAATGAAAGTTGAAAAAATAAGAAACTATATCCAACATTTTTCTCCCCTAAGATTAAGAACCATACATGAACTGCCAGTGTGACTGCTCTATCTGAATACTCCCACAAGCACCTTAAACTCAGAATGTTAAAAACTGACATTATCATCTTCCTTTCTCTTGCAGATACTTTTGATTACCCAACTCACAGCCTCTTATCCTCATCTCTGAGTTTAGCCCTGACTAGGGAGGAGGATTCCAACTTCCCATTCTCTCCTGGGGGCTCCTCCAATCCAGTTAACCAATGGGAGCTCCCTAGGCCTCTGCAGTGCACAGCTGAGAACTGAGAGTGGGTAATGCCCCCAGACAACCCATGACCATGAAGGCTGGCAGCTTGTGGGGTTGAGTCCAGTAAGATAAAGCACTGGGATTGCAATAGCTCTAACCCTTTGTGGTGGATTGAATTAGTACCCCAATTTAGCCATGTTCTTAATCTTAATTAAGTGAATATGAACCCATTGTAAATAGCATTTTGGGCATGTTAATTTTAGTTAGGATATAGCCCAACAGGCTGAAAGTGGGTCTCAATTATTGAAGGCCTTTTTGAGAACAGGGAAGTCAAAGAAACTGGAAAGGAGAAGATATTGCCATGTGTCAAGAGGAAAAAATATACGCCAAGGAACTTCAAGGAATGCCAGAAGCTACCAACCCAAGGAGAAAGCAAGCCTGTTAGTCTCCAAAACCATGAGATGATTAATTCCCATTGTTTAAACCAACCCATTTTGTAGTATTTGCCATAATGGCCTGACAAACAAAGACACCCTTGAAGGGTGGATTTAGTTCCATGTGAAAGCATGCGGAAAGAAAATGGCACTCTCAGTTCAGCCCACTGTCAACTGAGGCCATGTTGTGAAAGCCAGAAGGCCTCCTGACAGTGGTTAAAGAGACCCTAATCTCCTAAGGGTGGCAGAGCAGCAAAGGAGGCTGAATACACAGCTGCAACAGGTTTCTTATGATGAAGTTAAGGGCCCCAATAGGGAAGAAGCAGAACCCTAAGCCCTGGGATGAAGATATTTTGGAGAAAAGGTCTTAGAAAATTTACCACCAGATTCCTCAGTCATCCAAGCTGGCTTAAGAATATCCCATTTCCAGGACCTCTCTTCTTGCTCAGATATGGCCTCACTCTCTCTAAGCCCAACTCTGTAAGTGAAATCATTGTCTTCCCTGCTACGCAGATGTGACATCCAGGGATGAGTCTGACTCAGGCACTGTGAGATAAACAATGCCATCCTGACCAAAAGGGGAAAAGAAGTGTAACAAATAAGGTATCAGTGGCTGAGAGAGGTCAGATAGTCAAGAGGCTACTCCAGAACTTTGTAGGTTTGTCCAGAGTGATGCCCTGATAAATCCCAGAGTGATTTAAACAGTGAATAAAAAAGTATTTGCAAAGTCCCCTTGGGGGAGTGGTGAGAAAGGGGGGAAATTCAACTTCCCCAAGTGGAGATTCTTGATATTCTCACAAGCAGTGGGGACAACCAAAGCAATAGGCTGAGCCCCTAATCTTGGGGTTTGTTCATAAGAAACTTAACCCCACAAAGAATAGGCTAAGCCCACTTAAAATTAGGCCTAAGAGTCACCCCCAAGAGAACTTCTTCTGTGCTCAGATGTGGCCTCTCTCTCTCTCTCAACCAACATAACAAGCAAACTCACTGCCCTCCCCCTGTCTACATGGGACATGACTCCCAGAGGTGTGAACCTTCCTGGCATCATGGGACAGAAATCCTAGATGAGCTGGAATTCAGCATCAAGGGATTGAGAAAACCTTCTTGACCAAAAGGGGGAAGAGTGAAATGAGAAAATAAATTATCAATGGCTGGGAGATTCCGAGCAGTCCAGAAGTTATCCTCGAGGTTAGTCTTACAAGTTAAATAGATATCACCTGTTTAGTTAAGGCGTAATAGAGAGGCTGGAGGGAACTGCCTGAAAATGTAGAGCTGTGTTCCAGTTGCCATGTTTCTTGAAGGTGATTGTATAATGATATAACTTTCGCAATGTGACTACATGATTGTGAAAACCTTGTGTCTGATGTTCCTTTTTATCTACCTTATTGACAGATGAGTAGAATGTATGGATCAAAAATAAATAAATAATAGGGGGAATGAAGTTAAAATAAATTTAGTAGATTGAAATTCTAGTGACCAATGAAAGGGAGGGGTAAGGGGTATGGTATGTGTGAGTTCTTTTCTGTTTTCTTTTTATTTCTTTTTCTGAATTGATGCAAATGTTCTGAGAAATGATCATGATGATGAATATACAACTATGTGATGATTTTGTGAGTTACTGATTATATAACAAGAACGGAGCGATCATATGGTAAGAATGTTTGTGTTTGTATGTGGTTATGTTTCATAAAAAAATGACTATGGTGAAGAATATACAACTATGTCATGATTTTGTGAGCCATTCTTTTAATCTCTAGTATCTTAGAGCAGCTAGAAGTAAAAACCTAAAATTGTGGAAATGTAACCCATACCAATTCTGAAATTTGTTCTACAACTAATTATTGTGCTGTGCTTTGAAATTGATTGCTTTTTTGAATATGTTATTTTTCACAAAAAAAGACAAAAGTCTATTGTGATGATAAAAAAATATCTATTCCTTCTAGCCTCCTATATTCTGGAGCAGCTAGAAGGAAAAATCTGAGAGGATCGTATGGTAACCCATGACAAGCTCTGGGATCTGTCCCGTAACCACTTGTTGAAGAGTGCTTTGAAAACTGTTGCTTTTTTTATCTCTTTGTTTTGTATATATATTATGTTATACAATTTTTAAAGTTTAAAAAAAAAAGAATATCCCGTTTCCCCTCCTAAAGCAGAGTAGCCACCCCATTCCTAGTAGCCACACAGAGGCCTCACCTGAGGCAGACTCCTCAGGGTTCTGCTTTTCCTTTGCATAGGAGGATTCACCTTTGCCTCTCCCCGTTATTTCAGCATAGACTAAGCAGGGAAGCCCAGTCCCTCTTCAGGAGGAAATACCACACTCACCAAAAGAGTTGCAAGCTGCGGCTAACACAGTTGCAGAAACCTGGAGAACACATATGGGAAGGGATTTTGAGGGTTTGGGGCTTAGAGGGTAAAAGATAAACTGGAAAGGGCAGGCAATGGGGGCTCAGTGGCAGAACTCTCACCTGCCATGCCGGATACCCGGGTTCATTTCCCAGTGCTGCCCATGCAAAAAAAAAAAACTGGAAAGGGAGAATTAACTGACATGAGAGCACTTTTCCGTGACTCAGGACTTAATAAACCGAGAAGGATACCTGGTGCCAGTCCCAACATTGCTGCCAGGACGACTCTTTGCCAAGTGGGCATGACAACGGCTGCAGATGGGGTGGCAATACTATAACGAGAACTCTGATTCCATTGTTTGACGTTTAACTGCTGACAGCTTTTAAGCCTCACTCTTCCCTTTTCTCCTTTGGCCCCACATCTAGGCAAACTGATAAGAAAACCTGTGTGATCCCTCCTTAGTTGCTGGCAGGTGGGAGATTCAAGCCACACAAGTGTCTGCCCACCTTTACCACACACACACACACACACACACACACACACACACACACACATTTAAAAACCCAGGTACAGTAGTTTGAAGTTGATATGTGCCCCAGAAAAGTATGCTCTTAAAATTAATCCATTCCTGTGGATGTAGACCTATTGTGGGTAGGACCTTTCAGTTAGGTTATATGAGGTAGATGTAACCTACCTCATTCGAGGTGGGGCTTAGTCCTCTTACCGGAGTCCCTTATAAGAGGATAAAACACATACAGAGGGCGGGCCATGGTGGCTCAGCAGGCAGAGTTCTCGGCTGCCATGCCGGAGACCTAGGGTCGATTCCCGGTGCCTCCCCATGTAATAAAACAAACAAAACACATAACAGAAGTTAAAAGACGAAGGTAAGAGAAGCCCCGACAGAGTCTGGGACTACCCTTTCCACCCGGAGACTATAGCAAGCACAGTCCTTATCACCTAACGTGTCGTCGATAAATAGTAAATTAATTTAAAGAATAAGTTTGTTTGTTCTAAATTATTCCAAAGTCCAGACAAAAATTGCATGTATTCGTGTGTGTAAATATATGAACTATTTCAAAAACATAGAGAAGCCTCCAGAAAAAGCCCCAGATGATCTGAGAGGAAGCCACTGAAGCCAGAAGCTAGAAGCAACGAAACCCAGGACAAAAAGAGCAGCAGATATTGCCATGTGCTTTTCTATATGAGAGAGGACCCCAAGCTCACTGGTAACTGGTCTTCAGAGAAGGTATCATCCTATTGATGCCTTAATTTGGATATTTTTCATGGCCTAGAAACTGTGAGCTTGTATGTAAATAAATTCCATCATAAAAAGCCAATCCAGGGAAGATGGCAGCTTAGTAAGACGCACGGATCTTAGTTTCTTCTCCAGGACACCTACTAGGGGAGTAGAAACGATACAGAAAGCGCCCAAAGCCACAACAGAGATAAAAAAGACAGCGTACCCCATCCTGGAACGGCTGGCTGGCTGAGAGAAGCAGCTCGGGTGAGATCGCCGAGGCGCGCGGGCCTTACCGGGCGGGGTGGCAAGCGGCCAGAGTTACTCCCTTCCCCCTTCCCGGGCCGGCTGGGAGAATTGGAGAGGTGGTCCCCTGAAACCAAGGCGACTGGCGCCCACACCACGCGCAGCCCCCGGACCAACTGAGAGAATTGGATCGGAAACCCCCAGGCCGCGGAGAACGGTGACGGGTGCGGGAGGCCCCTTCCAAACCCGTGACTCCCGGGGAACGTGCACTCTCTCCGGCGGGCCGCTGCCGCTGGCGCCCTCCCGCCACGCTTGTTGCCCAGGGCCGACTAGGAAATTCGGACAGGCTCTTTCCCTGGCTGCGGTGACCAGCAACCCTCCCTGCGTTCGGACCCCCGGCCGGCTCAAGCCGCTTCGGCTAGCGAACCCCCAGGACGGCGACAGTTTTCCAAAGTTTAAGGTCCCACAGCACCTTTTACTGGAGGGACCCGCAGACAAACGTGTGCCACGAGCGCCACCTACTGGGCAGGATAAGAAAAACAGAACCCAAAGATTTCACAGAAAAATCTTCCAAACTTTTGGATCCAATACCCAGGGAAATCTGTCTAAATGTGCAGACGCCAACAGAAGATAACGGATCACGCTCAAATAATTGAAAATATGGCCCAGTCAAAGGAACAAACCAATAGTTCAAATGAGATACAGGAGCTGAGACAACTAGTGCTAAATATACGAACAGAAATGGAAAACCTCTTCAAAAACGAAATCGATAAATTGAGGGAGGACATGAAGAAGACATGGGCTGAACATAAAGAAGAAATAGAAAAACTGAAAAAGCAAATCACAGAACTTATGGAAGTGAAGGACAAAGTAGAAAAGATAGAAAAAACAATGGATACCTACAATGATAGATTCAAAGAGACAGAAGATAGAATTAGTGATTTGGAGGATGGAACATCTGAATTCCAAAAAGAAACAGAAACTATCGGGAAAAGAATGGAAAAATTTGAACAGGGTATCAGGGAACTCAAGGACAATATGAACCGCACAAATATACGTGTTGTGGGTGTCCCAGAAGGAGAAGAGAAGGGAAAAGGAGGAGAAAAACTAATGGAAGAAATTTTCACTGAAAATTTCCCAACTCTTATGAAAGACCTAAAATTACAGATCCAAGAAGTGCAGCGCACCCCAAAGAGATTAGACCCAAATAGGCGTTCTCCAAGACACTTACTAGTTAGAATGTCAGAGGTCAAAGAGAAAGAGAGGATCTTGAAAGCAGCAAGAGAAAAACAATCCATCACATACAAGGGAAACCCAATAAGACTATGTGTAGATTTCTCAGCAGAAACCATGGAGGCTAGAAGACAGTGGGATGATATATTTAAATTACTAAAAGAGAAAAACTGCCAACCAAGACTCCTATATCCAGCAAAATTGTCCTTCAAAAATGAGGGAGAAATTAAAACATTCTCAGACAAAAAGTCACTGAGAGAATTTGTGACCAAGACACCAGCTCTGCAAGAAATACTAAAGGGAGCACTAGAGTCAGAACCAAAAAGACAGAAGAGAGAGGTATGGAGAAGAGTGTAGAAAGAAGGAAAGTCAGATATGATATATATATAATACAAAAGGCAAAATGGCAGAGGAAAATATTATCCAAACAGTAATAACACTAAATGTTAATGGACTGAATTCCCCAATCAAAAGACATAGATTGGCAGAATGGATTAAAAAACAGGATCCTTCTATATGCTGTCTACAGGAAACACATCTTAGACCCAAAGATAAACATAGGTTGAAAGTGAAAGGTTGGGAAAAGATATTTCATGCAAATAACAACCAGAAAAGAGCAGGAGTGGCTATACTAATATCCAACAAGTTAGACTTCAAATGTAAAACAGTTAAAAGAGACAAAGAAGGACACTATATACTAATAAAAAGAACAATTAAACAAGAAGACATAACAATCATAAATATTTATGCACCGAACCAGAATGCCCCAAAATATGTGAGGAATACACTGCAAACACTGAAAAGGGAAATAGACACAAATACCATAATAGTTGGAGACTTCAATTCCCCACTCTCATCAATGGACAGAACATCTAGACAGAGGATCAATAAAGAAATAGAGAATCTGAATATTACCATAAATGAGCTAGACTTAACAGACATTTATAGGACATTACATCCCACAACAGCAGGATACACCTTTTTCTCAAGTGCTCATGGATCATTCTCAAAGATAGACCATATGCTGGGTCACAAAGCAAGTCTTAACAAATTTAAAAAGATTGAAATCATACACAACACTTTCTCGGATCATAAAAGAATGAAGTTGGAAATCAATAATAGGCAGAATGCCAGAAAATTCACAAATACGTGGAGGCTCAACAGCACACTCTTAAACAACGAGTGGGTCAAAGAAGAAATTGCAAGAGAAATTAGTAAATACCTCGAGGCAAATGAAAATGAAAACACAACATATCAAAACTTATGGGATGCAGCAAAGGCAGTGCTAAGAGGGAAATTTATTGCCCTAAATGCCTATATCAGAAAAGAAGAAAAGGCAAAAATGCAGGAATTAACTGTTCAATTGGAAGAACTGGAGAAAGAACAGCAAACTAATCCCAAAGCAAGCAAAAGGAAAGAAATAACAAAGATCAGAGCAGAAATAAATGAAATTGAAAATATGAAAACAGTAGAGAAAATCAATAAGACCAGAAGTTGGTTCTATGAGAAAATCAATAAGATTGATGGGCCCCTATCAAGATTGACAAAAAGAAGAAGAGAGAGGATGCAAATAAATAAGATCAGAAATGGAAGAGGAGACATAACTACTGATCTCACAGAAATAAAGGAGGTAATAACAGGATACTATGAACAACTTTACGCTAATAAATACAACAATTTAGATGAAATGGACGGGTTCCTGGAAAGACATGAACAACCAACTTTGACTCAAGAAGACATAGATGACCTCAACAAACCAATCACAAGTAAAGAAATTGAATTAGTCATTCAAAAGCTTCCTAAAAAGAAAAGTCCAGGACCAGATGGCTTCACATGTGAATTCTACCAAACGTTCCAGAAAGAATTAGTACCAATTCTCTTCAAACTCTTCAAAAAAATCGAAGTGGAGGGAAAACTACCTAATTCATTCTATGAAGCCAACATCACCCTCATACCAAAACCAGGCAAAGATATTACAAAAAAAGAAAACTACAGACCAATCTCTCTAATGAATACAGATGCAAAAATCCTCAATAAAATTCTAGCAAATCGTATCCAACAACACATTAAGAGAATTATACATCATGACCAAGTAGGATTCATCCCAGGTATGCAAGGATGGTTCAACATAAGAAAATCAATTAATGTAATACACCATATCAACAAATCAAAGCAGAAAAATCACATGATCATCTCAATTGATGCAGAGAAGGCATTCGACAAGATTCAACATCCTTTCCTGTTGAAAACACTTCAAAAGATAGGAATACAAGGGAACTTCCTTAAAATGATAGAGGGAATATATGAAAAACCCACAGCTAATATCATCCTCAATGGGGAAAAATTGAAAACTTTCCCCCTAAGATCAGGAACAAGACAAGGATGTCCACTATCACCACTATTATTCAACATTGTGTTGGAGGTTCTAGCCAGAGCAATTAGACAAGAAAAAGAAATACAAGGCATCAAAATTGGAAAGGAAGAAGTAAAACTATCACTGTTTGCAGACGATATGATACTCTACGTCGAAAACCCGGAAAAATCCACAACAAAACTACTAGAGCTAATAAATGAGTACAGCAAAGTAGCAGGTTACAAGATCAACATTCAAAAATCTGTAGCATTTCTATACACTAGTAATGAACAAGCTGAGGGGGAAATCAAGAAACGAATCCCATTTACAATTGCAACTAAAAGAATAAAATACCTAGGAATAAATTTAACTAAAGAGACAAAAAACCTATATAAAGAAAACTACAAAAAACTGCTAAAAGAAATCACAGAAGACCTAAATAGATGGAAGGGCATACCGTGTTCATGGATTGGAAGACTAAATATAGTTAAGATGTCAATCCTACCTAAATTGATTTACAGATTCAATGCAATACCAATCAAAATCCCAACAACTTATTTTTCAGAAATAGAAAAACCAATAAGCAAATTTATCTGGAAGGGCAGGGTGCCCCGAATTGCTAAAAACATCTTGAGGAAAAAAAACGAAGCTGGAGGTCTCGCGCTGCCTGACTTTAAGGCATATTATGAAGCCACAGTGGTCAAAACAGCATGGTATTGGCATAAAGATAGATATATCGACCAATGGAATCGAATAGAGTGCTCAGATATAGACCCTCTCATCTATGGACATTTGATCTTTGATAAGGCAGTCAAGCCAACTCACCTGGGACAGAGCAGTCTCTTCAATAAATGGTGCCTAGAGAACTGGATATCCATATGCAAAAGAATGAACGAAGACCCTTCTCTCACACCCTATACAAAAGTTAACTCAAAATGGATCAAAGATCTAAACATTAGGTCTAAGACCATAAAACAGTTAGAGGAAAATGTAGGGAGATATCTTATGGATCTTACAACTGGAGGCGGTTTTATGGACCTTAAACCTAAAGCAAGAGCACTGAAGAAGGAAATAAATAAATGGGAACTCCTCAAAATTAAACACTTTTGTGCATCAAAGAACTTCATCAAGAAAGTAGAAAGACAGCCTTCACAATGGGAGACAATATTTGGAAATGATATATCAGGTAAAGGTCTAGTATCCAGAATTTATAAAGAGATTGTTCATCTCAACAACAAAAAGACAGCCAACCCAATTACAAAATGGGAAAAAGACTTGAACAGACACCTCTCAGAAGAGGAAATACGGATGGCCAAGAGGCACATGAAGAGATGCTCAATGTCCCTGGCCATTAGAGAAATGCAAATCAAAACCACAATGAGACATCATCTCACACCCACCAGAATGGCCATTATCAACAAAACAGAAAATGACAAGTGCTGGAGAGGATGCGGAGAAAGAGGCACACTTATCCACTGTTGGTGGGAATGTCAAAGGGTGCAACCACTGTGGAAGGCAGTTTGGCGGTTCCTCAAAAAGCTGAATATAGAATTGCCATATGACCCAGCAATACCATTGCTAGGTATCTACTCAAAGGACTTAAGGGCAAAGACACAAACGGACATTTGCACACCAATGTTTATAGCAGCATTATTTACAATTGCAAAGAGATGGAAACAGCCAAAATCTCCATCAACAGAAGAGTGGCTAAACAAACTGTGGTATATACATACGATGGAATATTATGCAGCTTTAAGACAAGATAAACTTATGAAGCATGTAATAACATGGATGGACCTAGAGAATATTATGCTGAGTGAATCCAGCCAAAAACTAAAGGACAAATACTGTATGGTCCCACTGATGTGAACGGACATTCGAGAATAAACTTGAAATATGTCATTGGTAACAGAGTTCAGCAGGAGTTAGAAACAGGGTAAGACAATGGGTAATTGAAGCTGAAGGGATACAGACTGTGCAACAGGACTAGATACAAAAACTCAAAAATGGACAGCACAATAATACCTAATTGTAAAGTAATCATGTTAAAACACTGAATGAAGCTGCATCTGAGCTATAGGTTTTTGTTTTGTTTTGTTTTGTTTTGTTTTGATTTTACTATTATTACTTTTATTTTTTCTCTATATTAACATTCTATATCTTTTTCGGTTATGTTGCTAGTTCTTCTAAACCAATGCAAATGTACTAAGAAATGATGATCATGCATCTATGTGATGATGTTAAGAATTAATGATTGCCTATGTAGAATGGTATGATCTCTAAATGTTGGGTTAATTTCTTTTTTTCCGTTAATTAAAAAAAAAAAAAAAGAGAAGGGATAATTGGAGCTGAAGGGATACAGACTGTACAACGGGACTGGATATAAAAACTCAGAAATGGACAGCACAATACTACCCAATTGTAATGCAATTATGTTAAAACACTGAATGAAGCTGCATGTGAGGTATAGGTTTTTTGTTTTTGTTTTTTTTGTTTTTTTTGTTTTTTTTTCTTTCTATTATTGTTTTAATTCTTATTCTGTTGTCTTTTTATTTCTTTTTCTAAATCGATGCAAATGTACTAAGAAATGATGAATCTACAACTATGTGATGTTATTAAGAATTACTGATTGTACATGTAGATTGGAATGATTTCTAATTGTTTTGTTAATTCTTTTTTTAATTAATTAAAAAAAAAAAAAAAGCCAATCCAGTGGAACTTCCAGGAAGATGGCCAAACAGAGTAGCTCAAAATCAGCTCTGCTCCACAGAAAAGTTAGAGAAGGGACAGGAGGGTAACTGAGGCAGTGATTTGGGAGTGCGGCTGACCTGGGAGAGCCTTCTGGACCACATAGGGCAGCCCTAGTTGCAGAGGCCGAGGAACTGAGAGGCAAAAAGATGAAGCCTGACACAGAGGCTCTGAGCCTGCAAGAGTGCGCAGACGGGAGCCAGGGACTAGGAAGTAAGCCAGGCAAATTTCCTTGGGTGCGCTACCCTCACCAGCGCAGCCCTGTGACCGGCGACTCACCCCACACCCCCCATCACCTGCTCCCATTCCCCATGCTCCCGGCACCCCACCAGCCCCCAGTGCACATACCTGCCCCCCACCCCCACCCTCAAGTACAGTGCAACCCACCTCTCCTGCACCCCTCCTGAGCACTACTGTCCCCTCCCTGTTCCCTGTAGGCTGTTGCCAGTGCATAAAGGCTGCGGGCACTAACCTCCACACCCAGGCTACCCCCACCCCTTGCCGATGATGATGCATAGCCTCACCCCACCCCACCCTGAGCTCAGCGCATCAGTTTATGGCCTCCTAGACCCACACATGCGCATGGGCCCTCAATCACATCATTCAGCTCTGGAAACCTCAATTTACAGCAGTCCTAGAACCACGCATGCACATGGCCCTCAGCCACACTTACCAGCTCTGAAAAAGTGCTGACCTGTGCAGCCAGATCACATCTGCCCCCAATCCATGAGGATGTAAGACCGACCTGCTGCCACAGCTCTATGCATGAGAACAAGGGTTCCCTTAGACCAATGTACACCAGAGTTATGCCCCCCAGACCGGTGCATCCACACAGCTTCATCCTCCGTGGCCACTGGGCACTGGCATTCACAAGCATCAGCTTAACATCCCCAACCTGTGCCGCCTGTACCTGCCCTGAAACAAATCACCACACCGAGTGCCCCACCCTGTATCCTGATCCCTGTTGTACATTCATCCCGCAAACCCAAGGCCTTAGACTACTGGAAGAAATCTACTCCCAAAGTAAATCAATCAACATATTTACATGCGATGAAAACAACAGAAGATCACTAAGCATATCACAAAGAAGACAGATATAGCCTGACCTAATGTCCAAATTAAAACACCAGAGAAGACACAGACATTGGAAAAACTAATCAAAGATGTTCATACAACTCTACTTAATAAAATAAGTGGGATAGCACATGACACATAAAGGAGATCAAGAAGACAGTAAAAGAGCATAAAGAGGAATTTGAAAGAGTAAATAGAAAAAACAGAGGATATCTCAGAGATTATAGACTCTTTTGACCAAATAAAAAACATACTAGAGGCACACAACACCAGATTTGAAGTGACAGAAGAAAGAATAAATGATATAGAGGACAAGATAATTGACTTCGAAGACTCAAAACAGCAAATGGTAAAAAAGATGAAAAAGTGAATTGGAACTCAGGGAACCGATAGACAAAACAAAGCACACAAATAAAATAATCACTGGTGTCCCAGAAGGAGAAGAGAGGAGTAAAGGGCTAGGAAGAATAGTTGAGGCTATAATGGGGGAAAACTTCCCAAGCTTCATAAAGGACAAAAATATACAAGTCAAGGAAGTCCAACAAACTCCAAACAGAATAAATCCAAATAGGCCTTCCCCATGGCACATACTGATCAGTCTGTCAAATGTTGAAGAGAAGCAGAAAATCCTGAAAGCGGCAAGAGAAAAACAATCCACTACATACATGAGAAACAAAATAAGACTGAGTTCAGACCACTCAGCTAGCACCTTGGAGGCAAGAAAGCAGTGGTATGATATATTCAAGATCCTGAAAGAAAAAGACTTCCAGACAAGAATTCTGTACCCAGCCAAATTTTCCTTCAAACCTGAGGGAGAGATTAAAGTTTTCACAGACAAAGAAGTCCTGAAACAATCTGTCAACAAGAGACTGGCTCTACAAGACATACTAAAAGGAGTTCTGCCAGCTGAAAAAAAAAGACAGGAGAGGGAGGTCTGGAGGAGGCACAAAACTGAAGAGTACCACTAAGGCCAATTTAAAGAATACAAAGAGAAAGAGGGAAAAGAATTTATAGATCTGTCAAAGAAAATTAAAAGATAAGATGATGGATTTAAGAAGCGCCTTTTCAGTAATAACTTTGAATGTTAACAGACTAAATTTACCAATTAATAGATACAGATTGGCAGAATGGATTAAGAAACATAATGCAGCTATATGCTGCTTACAAGAGATTCATTTTAGATACAAGGATACAAATAGACTGAAAATGAAAGGATGGAAAAAGATTCTCCACGCAAGTTGTAACCAAAAGAAAGCAGGAGAGGCTATGTGTGGTAGTTAAATTCAGGTGTCAACTTGGCCAGGTGAAGGTACCTAGTTATATTGCTATGGACATGAGCCGATAGCATGTGAGCCTCATCTGTTGCTGATTACATCTGCAGTAGGCTAGGAGGCGTGCCTGCTGCAATGAATGACGTTTGATTTAATTGGCTGGTGCTTAAATGAGAGAGCGCAACATAGCACAGCCAAAGCAGCTCAGCATACCTCATCTCAGCACTCACAGCTCAGCCCAGGCCTTTGGAGATGCAGAAAGGAATCACCCTGGGGAAAGTTGTTGGAACCCAGAGGCCTGGAGAGAAGGCCAGCACAGATCACCCTGTGCCTTCCCGTGTAAGAAAGAACCTCGTTTGAAAGTTAGCTGCCTTTCCTCTGAAGAACTATACGTTAACTAAATAAATCCCCTTTTATTGAAAGCCAGTTGCCTCTGGTGTGTTGCATTCCGACAGACAGCAAACTAGAACACTATACTACTATTGAACAAAATAGACTTCAAATGTAAAAACATCATTAGAGACAAAGAACATCATAAGAGACAAAGACATATTAATAAAAGGGTCAATTCGCCAAGAAGATATAACAATCATAAATGTTTATGCTCCCAAATCAAGGAGCTCCAAAGTACAGGGGACAGACATTGACAAAACTGAAGGGAGCAATAGATGTTTCAACAATAATAGTAGAAGACTTCAATAAACCACTCTCCTCTATAGATAGAACAACCAGAGAGAAGATCAACAAGGAAGTAGAGAAGATAAATAACTTAATAAGTTAATTAGACCTAACAGACAAATACAGACAAATTCCTTGTTGATCTTCTGTGGAGTTATACAGAGAAGACAGGATTTAACAAATGAATAAAGCTGAATCATTAAATTGATACCTCTTTTAGTCTCCAGTATTTTAGAGCAGCCAGAAGTAAAAACCTAAAATTGTGAAACTGTACCCTATGCCAATCTCTGAAATATCTCCTACAACTAATTGTGGTGCTGTGCTTTGAAATTTTTAGCTTTTTTTGTATATATGCTATTTTTCACAAAAAAAAAGAAGTAAAAAAGTCAATTGTGATGATAAAAAAAAAATATTTAAGCCCTCTAGCCTCCTATATTCTGGAGAAGCTAGAAAGAAAAATTTGAGAGGATGGTATGGTAGCCCATGACAAACTCTGGGATCTGTCCTGTAACTACCTGTTGAAGTGTGCTTTGAAAACTATAGCTTTTTTTATTTCTTTGTTTTGTATATATATTATACTATACAACAACAAACAGTTAAAAAAAAAAAAGCCAATCCATTTCTTGTTTACTGCATTTCATCAGCTTTACCAAACCGAAACACCAGGACAGTCTCCTCTTGCTCTTACAAGGCATTTTGGGCTTGTTTGAATTTTCTTCCCTTCTTTCCCCAGAGACCTCAATTATGTAAATAATAAGACTTTTCATGACTTCTTGTTTGTGTGTGGCATTATCGATCTAGACATCCAAACCAAATTTGGGGTAGGAGGGAGGGTCCATCTGCCTCTACAGGTGCTAAAACCGATACAAAAACAGGCTTGGCACAATTTTGAGAAATTTTGTTACATGGGATCAGAGACCCTACCCCTGACCATCACCTCTTGAAGGACAAAAAATGGGCAGATTTGAATGCTCATTAGAAGGCACTCAGCATAGAGGAGACTCTTAAACCACAGGAGGAGAGGATGATTCCTCACCACTCTGTTGGCCGACACAATAAGCCCACCCGTGACAGGCCACCATAGGACAGATGAAGGTTGTGTGTGTGCCCAAGAGCGTGGGCTTTTTCCAGCAAGTTGGTCCCAAGGCTAGTTGCAGCAGCTGAGGATTGCCCAGCCTGTCAGAGGCAGATCCCAATGTGAGCCCTTAATATTGTCTCTGCCGGTTTGAAAGCATTCCGTATCTCGGAAAAGCCATGCTTTAATCCTGATCCAATCTTGTGGAAGCAACCGTTTCTTTTAATCCTGATTCAATATTGTAGGGTAGAAATTTTGATTAAATGATCTCCATGGAGATGTGACATGCCCAATTACGGGTTTGACCTTTGATTAGATGGAGATGTGAGTCCACCCATTCCAGGTGGGTCTTGATTAGATTACTGGAATCCTTTAAAAGAGAAAACATTTTGGAGAGAGTCAGAAATGCCCAAAACCATAGAGCCTAAAGAAACCAGCAGAAGTCTCAGAGCCGACAGAAACTTCACAGCAGAGCTGACACAGATGCAGACACGTGGAGAACAGACACATGGATGTTTGAAGATGCTTGGAGCCCAGCAGACATTGCCATGAGATGTTAAGCAAACCAGAACCTGGAGAGAGCCAAGGGAAGCCAAGAGATGAAAGTCAGCCTCAGAGAAGCAAAATGAGGAACCCTGACAAGAACAGACACTGAAGGCATCAGAGCCCAGGAGCAAGGGACCAGCAGATGCCAGTCACATGACTAACCAGCTAACAGAGCTCTTCCTGACCCATGGGCCTTTCTTGAGTGAAGTAACCTCTTGCTGGTACCTTAATTTGGACACTTCTGCTTCCTTAGAGCTGTAAACTTGTAACTTATTAAATTCCCCTTTTTAAAAGCCGTTCCAGTTGTGGTATATTGCATTCTGGCAGCTAGCAAACTAACACATGGTCTCATCCCTAGAGGTAACCAGCTGGAAACTTTGTGACCAGCTGTTGACCTTGGACTTTTTCCCCTCTGAATAAGTCAGTGATTCATGCTTACCAAATCTGACACCTACTCAGAACATGGGTTTGCGCTCCCTGTCCACAGTGTCTATGCCACTGTCACCATTTGAAGGCTGTAAAACTTCTGATTTTCTAACAGGGTCCTTCCATAACATAGCTGCAGACCAAGGGACCCATTTTATAGTGAAGTAGGTGCAACAATATATGCGTAAGCCTACGATCCACTGATCCTACCATGTGCTACCCCTGCCAGAAGCAGCCAGCCTAGTGAGACAATGGAAGTGTCTATTGAAACTCAGCTAAGGCACCTATTCAGGACAACATCCTGCTGAGTTGGGCGCTGTTCTTCACGATTCAGTCCATGCCCTGAACGAATGGTGCCCCTCCCAGAAAGAACTGAGGGGTGAAAGTTGAACTCGCCTTTCCTCACCCTTCTCACTGTCACTACCGGTGATCTCCTTGCAGAATCTTTGCTCCTCACCTCTGTGACTTAGAGCCTGGTGGATTTGAGGTCCTAGTTTTCAGGAGAAGGAACATGTCTACCAGGCAACAGTGTAAAGCGTCCTCAGAAACTGAAGCTACCACCACTGTCTGTTTACCTTGGGCTCCTAGAGGCAGCGGATGAGTAGGCAAAAAGAAGTGGTCCTAGGGTGCTGACACCCCTACCGAGAAGCCCGAAGAACGCTTCCAGGAGACACAGGTGATTCATACAAGCGTTTATTGCAGGTAGATTGATAACATGTGGTTCAGGGTGGTAGTTGGACCCAGGCAGATCTCTGCCAGCAGGGGAGGTTTATAACATTATATATAGACAAAAAACAAAGCAGGCACAGAGCCAGTAAATCTAAGACTTGGGAGGTATCCAGAGGAAGGTATATTCATTTTTCCTGAAGTCCTTCCTTACAGTCTCTGCAAAAATCCTTCCATCAATGGTCACAAGACTGAATTTTGACCAGCGCTATCAATCTTTTTTTAAAAAACAATTTTAAATTTATTAATGTTTATATAGAATATATTTGAACATTTGCAAAATAAAGAAAAAAAGCAACACAAATTACAATCCTTGATACTACCCATGGCCACAATCATCCTTTTTTTTTTAACATTTAAAAATAACAGCATTTCATTGACTCTCTCCAATCAACATGAACTATGATAAGTTTCAAAGATACAAACATGAATGAACATATTTTTCATTTCAGCTCTCAGGATGCATGAAGTTTAGAACTGGAAATTCATGAATAAAGACACTGTCAATCTTCTTGGGTTCAGTGTAGTAAACAAACCAAATAGTTGGGTCTATTGTTGACTGCTTTCTAACACCTACATTTAGACAAATGATAATTGTCACATCTCTCTATAGGATGATGCCTATTATTAGTATATACTAATGACCAGTAATTCCAAATGTGAGCTTTCTTTTATCTTTTTAAAAAATTTTTATTAGTTTTCATTTTCTCATTCTTGAAAATGTGATCTTATTTGCCATATGTGCTTTTTTTAGAATTTTAACTTTTTTATTGTATAGTATAACATATATACAAAGCAAAGAAAGAAAAAGCAATAGTTTTCAAAGCACTCTTCAACAAGTAGTTACAGGACAGATCCCAGAGTTTGTCAATGGCTACCATATGATCCTCTCATATTTCTCCTTCTAGCTGCTTCGGAGTATAGGAGGCAAGAGGGCTTAAATATTTTTTCATCATCACAATTGACTTTGTTTTCTTCCTTTTTTGTGAAAAATAGCATATATATTTAAAAAGCTAAAAATTTCAAAGCACAGCACCACAATTAGTTGTAGAACATATTTCAGAGTTTGGGTTACAGTTTCACAATTTTAAGTTTTTACTTCTAGCTGCTCTAAAATACTGGAGACTAAAAGAGGTATCAATTTAATCATATTCATTTATTAAACCCTATCTTCTCTGTATAACTCCACCATCACCTTTGATCTTTCCGTTCCTCTCTTTAGGGGTGTTTGGGCTATGGTAATTATAAATTTTTTATATTGGAAGAGTCTGTCACTAATATGAGGTAGGAATATGGAACTATCTGATGTTCTGGAAAGGCTGGGCTAGGTTCAGGGCTTATCTGGACTGTGGACCCATCTGGAGGTTGTAGGTTTCTGGAAAGTTACTCTAGTGCATTGAACCCTTGTGGAATCTTATATATTGCCCTACGTGTTCTTTAGGATTGGCTGGAATGACGACCAACACTGTCAATCTTGTACACCAATCACAATCCATACCTCGGATACTTCCTGTTCCTAGAAGATTGATGATGGGCTAGGTATTTCATCATTCTCACAGGAACAAAGAAGAAACAAGTAAAAAGCAAGGGAGGCAAGGTTGCACCAGAAAAAGTATTTACCCTACTACACTCCACCCCAGCGAAACTTCATAATCCTTGCAGTCTTATCTGCCATTTTTCCAGGAGTAGCCTTGAGTCAGGTTTGCAGAGGTGCCCTGTATTAGCATTCCACAGCTGCAACAACTACATAAAATGTTACTAAATGTAGCTAAAATTCCTATAAGTGCATATGGCCAAGCAAGGGGAAGGGGCCTTAGCCATTTAAGGAAAGGATCATGGGTTAAAAGAAGCAATTGTTTTTGCTTGTTCTGACATGTCATTGAGTATATCGGTGATATTTTTGTTTGATCTGGGATATATACACAGCATTCTGTTTTAATAAGGGCACATATATCTCTTTGTGCAGTAGCTAGAATATCTAATATCATGAGACTTAGTAGTATGCCTTTGAGAATTTGTTGGGTTTCATCTGATAAACCTGGGTAGTTCATCTATTGTCATTGAAGGCTCTGGCTGTGTGGTTGGCAAGGACTTGCGCTTGATTTTCTACTGTAATGATACATCCTGAGGACTAAAAATGGCAAGAGGATAGAACCACCATGCTATAGCTCTAAGCTCTAACTGTGCCACGGGAGATGGTATAGTAATTGATGTTTAAGCACAGGTAGGTTGGGGGGACATCCTGGAGGGTGGTACAGATGGTGCCAAGCAGTAGGCTACTTCCCATGTCCAATTATGGGGTAGGTAAGGTCATAGGTGATAACTACACAACCATAGCCAACCAGCGGGTATTAGGTATGGTCTTTTCGTTATAAGCTTTTTCTGGTAGCTCCCATAAACTTAGGCTGTTAGCCTACAGGTAATATGATATACTTCTATAGGTAGCCATTCCATATTGGGTCCTACAGGGCTATTGAATCAGTTGTTAAATCTTTCTATGCACAAGGTTGCAGGAAAGCTTAGTTTTCCTTATTCAGCCCAAACCAAATATGCAAAACAAAAAAGCCTGATAGGGGTGCTAGTAATATTTCTTTCTCTTATTTTCGTTAAGATGTGTACTCGGGTTTGGTTCCAAAAAGGGAAACTAGGCTGAGATGGACTTATCAACAACCTCT
Organism: Tamandua tetradactyla; assembly: GCF_023851605.1. NCBI lineage: Eukaryota > Metazoa > Chordata > Mammalia > Pilosa > Myrmecophagidae > Tamandua > Tamandua tetradactyla. The sequence continues at coordinate 31,676,385 of NC_135333.1, forward strand.
ATTTAGCCAATCATTGATGGCCCTTCCAGCTCTCCAGGATCCCAAAGCAGCTCAACCTGGAAGGGTCACAAGGTGCAATGTCCAAGGCCTGCTGTCTGCAGGTGGGTAATTTTTTGCATATTCAGTAATTTGAACAGTTCCATACAAGAGCAAAGATGCCTGCCCAGTTGAGGGAAGTGTTGGCAAAAGCAAAGCTAAGAAAACTAAGAATGAAAATTGAAATTTTTAAGCGGGGCGATTGTGGGCAAATCTTGACCACCTAAAAGAATACATGTGACCACATCAGTTTGACTTAGAATAGTCAAACCCCTTGAGGTTTCCTACCAGATTTACAGTACCAAACCCACTGACCATTGGGACAGGGTATGTGGGTACAGCACTGAGCAAGGGATCTATCTATACAAGTAACTCCTTACATGGACAAGATGATGGTACCCGTTTGAAAGGGCCTAGGATTTGTAATGTGACCATGTGTAGGTGGGGAGTGCAAGTCCCCGGGCTTAGAGCAACATCCTGTTCTAACCATTTTCCCCAGAGGATCCAAAACCCCAACCACCTAGTGGAATTTTCCGTAGGGTCAATGTTCATTCGTTGGCCCTGGCTATTGGTAGTGGACAACATCCAATTCACACGGCTGTCCCTGTATTAATACTCCTAGAATTTGTTTTATGGCTATTTTAGCTTGTGGAAATGTTTCTTCTTTTGGGGCACCCCAATCCATTTTTAACTTATTGGTATAAGGGTCTGAGAATTTGGGGTATAAACGGCTGTCAAAACCCTAAAAGTCCCACAAAACTCAGCAATTGCTTAGGGGATTGCAGCTGTGGAAACTGTTGGACCTTATCAAGTATAGCATCTGGGACTACACTAGTCTTACAAGACCAGACAACACCCAAACATTTGACTGAAAGTCCCGGTCCTTATAACTTGGAGTCATTTACAGCCCATCCTCTAGAGATAAGATGAGCTAGCAGGTGAGTTGCTGAGTTTCTCAATAACTGAAAGGAATCACAGAGGATCGCATAATATTGTCAACATAATAAAACAAAGCAACTTGATCAAAACAGGGCCGCTTAGGTAAGGCTGGTCATTCCAGGACAGATTGTGGACTGTTTAGGTATCCCTTGCCAGCCTCTCATCTGAAGGCAAATTGATCTTGGTTCTCTGGAGCTATGGAAATACTAAAGAAGGCATTAGCAAGATCTAGTACAAAATGATATGTGCCTGGGGCTTCACCTATTTGTTCCATCAATTGGGTAATAATGCAGAACAGCAGCGTGCAGAGGTGGTATTCCTTTGTTTACTTCCCTGTAGTCAACTATCATTCTCCAGGAGCCATTGATTTCATACTGGCCAAACTGGGCTATTGAAAGGGCTCTGCGCAGGTCTTAGTATTTCTACCTCCTATAGTTCTTATATAGTGTCACCGTTCTCCTTGTGCCCACTGGGTAACTTACATTGTTCTCCGTTAGTCATATGGTGGGGAGCCAGGAGCTTGCCTGGCTCACAGTGAGCATGTCCCCTTACAATCGTGAAAATGAGCCATACTCATGGGTGAAATTCCCTAGCCATGGTTGGTTGATAGGGTTAGTCTGGAGAGAATGTCAATACCTAAAATGTACTCTGGGATTAGGGCAATATATTCTGCATGTCTTTTTGGTAGTAGTTGTCCAATTTGCACTACTCAAGAGGTATGTCTGACTTTTACTGCCTCCCCACTATCCACACCACATCCATTGAGTGCAGAATCACTTTGAGAGCAGGGATATTTCCACTTAAAGTGACATAAGTGAGCATTCAGCTCCTCTAGCCACAAAAGCCAATACTCTTTGTTTACTGTGAGGGGACCGACTAATAGTTAACTATACATGAGGCCTCTCCGGTCACCTCTGACCTATCAGACCATCGGGTGACCTTGGCCTCCCTCCCTAATCAAGTGACACAGGGGACACCCATCCTGAGATTCTCGTGGTTTCAGTCCCCATTGGCTCAGGGGGATCCAAGGGGATGGGATGGAATTTTTGTTCAGGTTTAAGCTATTTCCATATGTCTGCTAACACTAGTTTGGGTTGTTTGTCTATTTTTTCTTTAAGACACTTGCCGCTATTAAATATGCCCACTTGTTTTCTGGTATCTCTTTTAGGGCCTTTCTTTGATTCATGTTTCCCTTTGTGCCCATTTCACCCAAAAGCCACCCCCAACCACTCTGGCTCCCTTCTTTCTGGTATGCTCTCTTCCCCCAGATCGGCTATAGCCTATGCTGCCCGAGAATCGGGGCCACCTGTCAATGTATTTGATATGGGTACCAGAGAGCAGAAGCTGCTTGGAAGGTGGCATCTCTCATCTTAGTAGTGAAAAGCTCATTATTTGGGACTCTGGAATTTTCTGCATAAATGGTGTATTTCATGCCCAATTCTCAAACTCTTATCTCGTAGCCCTTCCAGGGTTGACCAGCAGACAGGGCCACTGGTGTCTCTCTGCAGGCTTAAAATAACCACTTTAGCAGGGACATCATCCTGCTACCATTCGTAGCTGCATGGAGGTGCTGCCTTAGGGCAGGGCAGGAGGTAACACTAGCTAGTTTGGATATTTCATGACTTGATAATATTATACCCCCAGCGCCTTGGTCCCAGAGACATAGCAGCCATCCTGCTAGTTTCTCTTCCTTTCTGTCTGAATTTGGTTCAGCTGGTGTGTAATCCCTCATGGTCATATGCCATGTGGCAAGTATATCTGTGTTGGGATCTGGGTTTGGTGGGTGCTTAGTTTTTATTTTGGTATTCATTAAAGCTTTGGTCTTTACGGGTGTCTCAATCTCTTCTTCCCCATCAATGTCATCACGATTTAACTCCTCAACAGATGTGCTGTTCTCACAGGGGTCCCATTTTCATTGGTGTGCTGATTTGAAACTTTTATGTACCCCAGAAAAGCCATGTTCTTTTAGTCCTAATCCAATCTTGTAAGTGCAGCCATGTTCTTTTGGGGGGGTGTGGGGGGGTGCATGGTCCAGGAATCAAACCTGGTCTCCCACATAGAAGGCGAGCATTCTACCACTGAACCACCCATGCTCCCCCAGCCATGTTCTTTTAATCCTGATCCAAAATTGTTAGGTAGGACCTTTTGATTAGGTTGTTTCCATGGAGATACGACACACTCAATTGTGAGTGTGATCTTTTGATTAGGTGGAGATGTGACTCCACCCATTCAAGGTGGGTCTTGATTAATTCTTAAAAGGCCCGACACAGAGCTCACATGCAGACATTTGGAGGTGCAACAAAAAGTGCCAGAAGGACCTACAGGATCTGCAAGAGCCATTTGAAAGCAGAAGCTGGAAGAGGAGCCCAGGAGATATTGTGATGTGCCTTCCCATGAGTTCTAAGCAAGCTAGAACACAGAGTTTTACCCTGAGAAGCTAAGTGAGGGCTTACAGATACTCAGAGGAAGCTACTGGAATCAGAAGCACAAAGGAATGAACCAGGACCAAGGACCTCAGACACCAGCCATGTCCCTTTCCAGCTGACAGAGAAATCCGGGATGCCATTCGGTCTTTCTTCAGAGTCAAGGTATTTTTTTCTGGACGTCTTAGTTTGGATATTTTTAAAGTGTTAGAACTGTAAATTTCTAACTTAATAAATCACCTTTATAAAAGCCATTCCATTTCTGGTATATTGCATCCTGAAAGTTTTAGCAAATTAAAGCAGTGGATCCCACTGTAGTTAGGACATTAAAGCCCATATCTGATGTGGTGGCAGCTGGTGACCCTCAAGCTGCACTACCCAGAAATTTAAGGCTTCAATGCTAGAGTCTTGTTTTTTTTTTTTTTTTACCTTATTAGTCATTAATTCTATGTTATTGGCATATGCTATTTGTATATCCTTTTCTAGGCCTAATTCCTGAACTAATTGGTGGACTTTTACCCCACAACATGCTTTTGATCCGTGGCTATTTGCAGTGCAGTCACCCTACTGCAGCTGCAGCCTCCTGGCACTTTTCTCTCATTTGCAGGATTTCTAACACCTCAGATAGGCACTTGGTCATTTTTAGAGTGTGCCCATACTCACCCAACAGCCCCCAAGCATCCATGCAACTATGAGCCACATGGAAGTTTCAGGCCATCTAGAGATTTCTCCCATGGAATCTTCACTTCCTGACTTACCAATGCCTTGTTCAGCATACCTGGACTCCTGGCTGGCTTGCCAATTGGTGTGCTGTAGCCACAAGGCTACTGTATCTGGTTCTAGGGTGCTGACACCCCTACTGAGAAACCTGAAGAATGCTTCCAGGAAACACAGGTGGTTCATAAAAGCGTTTATTGCAAGAAGGTTGCTAACACAGACCTGGTCCAAGGTGGAAGTTGGACCTAGGCAGATCTCTGCTAGCAGGAGAAGTTTAGCAGCATTATATATAGGCAAAGAACAAAGTAGGCACAGAGCCAGCGGGAAAGTAAATCTAAGACTTGGGAGGCATCTGGAGGAAGGTATATTCTTTTCTCCTGAAGTCCTTTCTTATGGTCTCTGCACAAAGACCCTCCCCTCAACGGTCACAAGACTGAGTTTCAACAACAGCTATCAATCTTGGGCATGGATCACACTCTGTGCCTCAAATACTCCCTGTTCCCAGAAGATTGATGAGGGGTTGGGTATTTCATTGTTCCCATGGAACAAAGGAGAAACAAGTAACAAGCAAGAGAGGCAAGGTTTGTATCAGAAAAACTTTCTACCCTACATGGCTAAAATGGTGAGGCTAATAGATGAGCCTTTGATTACCATGAGCTGCTGCCACATAAAATGGGCAGAGCAGTTTGCCTGGAACTCGGTGTAGTCACTGAGGTGTCTCTTGGTGCTTCTGTGCCGAGTGTTAATTGTCAACAGGCAATTGCAGCAACCTCAGTCCAACCAATAAGGACAAGTCAACAAAGGCTCTGACTCTTCATGGATAGAAGTCCGGGTCACCCACCAGGCCTAGCCCAATGGAAATGCTGGTGGGAGGGGACAAGAGAATGGGTGGTGCAGGAGAGATGAGCATCAATTTACACCCTGGGACCAGATGCAGCACTGAGGATTGTGGTTTGTTCCCCTAACCATCAGTCTTTAGAGATTGGTCCTAGCCACCTTTTGTGAAGATTCAGTGAAATGGTGGATTTGTTGTACAGAATAAGCATAGTGGAGTACTCACTGCAAGGGGTGGATGTCTGACCCCCTCAGCTCCTCCCACTGCTGACCCCACCCCTCCCACCTGTCTCTGCACTACCAGTGAGGAACCCACATGCAGGTATGCCTGAAGGGCTCTCCTGTCTCCCACTCTTTCTGCTCCACCACTGAGGGGTTAAGAGCTGAGCTTGGCTGTACAAAACAGGAGGCAAAAGTTAGCCCCGGAGTGGTCCTGAGTTTCAGAACCTGGAACTGCAGAGACCACTCTCTGGGTTCTAGAGCAGAAGCCTCTGGGAGGAAGTGAATAGAAGGCTGAGAGATCAAAAGCATTGCCCAGCCTCCGACACTGCAAGGACCACAACAGTGAGCACCCATCTATTTACACTCTAGTTTCTAGTTCCAAAACCACTTTCCCGTTAATCCTCAGAAAACGCAATTGTCCAAGACCAGCCTGGGAGCTCAATCCCCTAGAGCTCTTTCCTCGACACAGCTATATAACTGTCAGAAGGAATGATCAAAGGCCAAAGAGTTGGGTTTTTTAATCATCTTTAATGTATTTTTAATAATTTTTTGCCTCATTTACCAGATAAGTCATCTAAATAAATAGATGCTATACAGTCTCTTACCAATATCAGTACAAAAATAAAACTGCGCTCTGCATCCACTCAAACTCTCCCCAGCACACACTCACTCAGAAAAGGCATGTGCTTGTAATCACCTCGTGCCCCCAACCCCTCCCCAAATACATTCATTTAGTCTGAACAAAGCCCAAAGCTCACTCTGTGCAAAGGAAGCGTTCTTGTGCTGAGACCCGGCAGCTGTGCCTGGCCACTTATAAAGCAAAAGCCAAACCACCTGACAGAAGCATAGTGCCTTCCCCTGGAGCAAGAGGGGAGGAGAAAATTGGCAATAAGACCATCACCCTAAGAGCAGTGACAATCATGAGGCCAGGTGGTACTTGGCCACGGCATGAGACTGCAGGAGCACTCTCCACATCCCATCCCACAGCACAAGAGAAAGTACCGGCTGGTCTCTACATTCGAAATTGGGGTGGGGGTGGCAGGAAGGAAAGGCCCCCCCATCCCCACAAGTACTGGCCTTCTGGGGTGGTGGTGGTGTGGGGGCAGGAGGTAAGCAACCCCCTTGCCTCCTCTCACCTCAGGCCACACTGAGCCCCTCAGCGGTCTCCTATCCTGGGCGGGGAAAGGTACTAAGGGCACACAGCCCCTGAGCGACATGGCTGCCCTGGGCAGGCTCCTCAGGCCCACCCTCCCAGAATCCAGCACCCTCAGCCCCAAGGTGCTGCGTGGGAGGCAAGGAGTGTTCTGCTGCTGTTGACAGAATTGCAGCTGCTCCCCCCACAAAAAAAGTCCCTCCAACCACAGACCCTCAGATTGCACAAACAGCTCTCTGAAAGTGCCCACAAGGCAGGAAGAGGTCCTGTGTCCCCTGGGGGGTGGGGATTGCCACTTCTTTGGAAGCTGCTGGCCATGTCCCAGCGCCATGAGTCACGACAGCTTCAAAACGTACAGGATTAGTGAGGAACCCAGAAGATGAACCTGGAGAGACCGCCACTCACCGACCCACCCTCAATCCAGGCATCAGCAGTCTGTGGGGCAGGGAGGGGTCAAAGAACCCTGCCCCGGAACTCCAGGTGTCCTCCCAGCCTCCTCAGCTCCCGAGCCGCCTCCACCTCTGCTGGGAGACTGTGCTCTGGAAGAGCCCCTCCCCCAATGCAAGTTTCTCTTTCCCTTCCCTGGGTCCTACAACTGGATGGGTGGGATTTCCTGCTGCCCCTTCCTTTCCCTGACCCACCCACATAAACTCCCTTGGATTGAACTCCCTAGGCTGGGGTGACATCAGGTCACCCTAAAGAGGATCATTCCCCAATGGAAGCACTGAATTGACCCTGGACAACTGAGGTTAAGGAAGAAAGGGAGAGAGAGACTCAGGATTTGGGGATCTTACCAACAGGACACCCCAAACAGAAATAGGGTACAGGCTGTCTTTGGCTTGGGAGCTCAAGAAGAGGGGGTATGGGTGGAAAGTCACCCTAATCTTGCCTCCAGAGGTTCTGCTGACTTCCTGAGGCTGAGAATAGAGCCAGGAGACGGTCTTGGGGAAGGTTAAGAAGGGCTTCCGACTCCTTCTCGGCTCCAGGCCACACCCTTGCTAGGTTCCGACAACAGGGCAGGGGGGTTGGGGGCCAATCTTTTACAATCTCTCCCATGCCCCTCCCCACCGGGCCCTCTCTCCCAGATGGGGCTGAGATGGGGGAGAAGCCGCTCCTCACTGGCAGGGAAGCTCCTAGCCCACAGGGCACCTTAGTGCAAATTAGAAAGCAAGTGCCCCCTCCTGGCAGACAGAACCCCTGACCTGCAAATCAGGCGTGTGCCCAGCCTGATCCACCACACACTGCAGCCCCGCCACAGGAAGACATGGCAGAACCCCCACCCCCACCCCTGGAAAACAAGGTCAGTCTCAGCTGTGGAAGTTAGGTAGGGTGGGGGAAGGGCGCCGGATGGAAGGAGTCAAGGGCTGCCCTGAGAAGGTGCAGGACACTCCCTCCCTGACTACCCACACCTGGGTGGGCTGAGTTAGGGGGAGAACACAAAAAGAGGGAAGCTGGGGGCTGGAAAGTCACCTGAGTCAGAAAGAATAAGAACCCCTCAGGAGGGGAGGGCCAGGGCATGAGGGCTTTAAGACCTGCACGGCTGTGCCAGCACACCTCTGTAGATGCCAGCCCGCCTACAGCCTGGTCCAGTGAAACCCCAGCACCCACCTGCAGGCTGGGGGCATCAGGGCATCCCACAGGCGGGCCCCTGCCCTCCGCTGACAGCTGTGCGCAGATCCTAGCATGTGATGGGCTGTGCAAGGAGTTTAGTGTGGTGAGTTCCTGTGAGTTGTGAGCCCACATTCACCTGGGCAAGGATTCTAAATGGTAGATTTAAGACCCACGTGGACATGTCTGTAGACATAAGTGAGGGGCAAGAAGTGCCCAGCTGTGCAGCTGGGGGTGTGCGTGGGCATTTCTGTGCAGGCGAGGTGGTGAGAGGGGGTGCTCTCAGAGAGAGGCTCCAGCCCGGGCCGCCATGGGGGTCTGAGTCAGAGCTGCCTCCCTCCAGCCCATTCCCTCTGACCCATCACTACTGGTTAAAGCCAGTCTCCACATCCCACCACAAAGCCCAAGTGAGAAGTTAAAAATAAAGATCCGATCAAAAAAAAAAGGAAAGGGAAAACCAACCAGAAGGCTGGGTGGGCTACTCAAGGCAGAGGGTTGGGCCTTCCATGTATCCTTTAATTCCGAGGACCCGTTGCTGTGTCTCCAGGGAAACATGATGACAAAGGTGTTCAGGGGAAGTGGCCCCGTCCCTGCTGCCCTGGCAACGACGTCCTGTCAGGCAACACTAGGCTGCCCTACCCACCCCAGACCTCTGTAAACACCACTCTCAGAGAAAGGGGCTGGGGGGTGGGATGGGGAGAGTGGTGGGGCTTAACCCCCTATTTCTGTTTTGGTATTTTTTTTAAATAAAATAATTACCCCATATCCACCCCCTCCCCATCTCTGAAAGTCCACCCCACCCCACCCCCGAAGCCCAGAAGAAAACAGTTTAAGAGTAAAAACGGTGATTCAGAACTTCCCACTGCGGTCTCGGAAGAAGCCCTCAGCTGCCTGGGCCTCGCGGAAGGTGACGGTGATGGAGTTGGCGGTGATATCAGTCACTGTCACCTCACTTGAGGGGAGCGCAGGGGTCCAGGGAGGGGGCCCATCGGTCAGGTCTGCATCTGCTGCAGCCAGGGGAGAAAGACGGACAGGGGGACAGCGTCAACAACAAGGTGTGGGGGGGAGCCAGTGGCAGTATGTAGGCCAACCCCCCTGCCCACTCCCCGCACCCACCCCCAGGTCTTCCTCGCTGTGTCTCCAGCCAGGTATGGCCTAGCTCAAGGCTAGGCACACAGAGGTCACTGCGTTTATTTTCCCTGGCTGGAGAAGGGCTCTACCAGAAGATCTAGGCTTGGGCTCAAGGCCCTGAGCTCTGCACGTGAGCATCCCCTGGGCCATAGGGGAGACACTACAGACTCTGTCTGCATGTGGGGCTGGTTGGACCTGATGACCCAAAAAAACTTTCCATCCTGAAGGGTCTCTGAGGGGACCTTACCCTCCTCTTCAGGGGGTTGCTCAGCGGGCTCCCACTCGCTGGCCGCCTGCAGGACATCCGGGGCCGGTGACTCCTGCAGGAAGAGCTCCCGTCGATGGCTGTGGCTCTCCAGGCTGGGCCCGCGGGGCGGGAACTTCTTGCGTGAGAGCCGCAGGTACTTGTGGGCCTTGCGCGGCTTGCGGAGCGGGAAGGGCAGGGTGGGCACCAAGGGGCCCTTGTCCACCAGCTCGGGCGCCCCTGCCTTGACCACCCCCTCAGGGCTCCCGCTGCCGAGTGGGCGTGTCAGGGAGAAGCAGAGCTTCTCCTTGCCCTTGGCCTGGTGGGCGCTCCGCAGATCCATGCCGTACAGCCGCTGCGGGGGCAAGCCAGGGCACGGCGGGTCAGCCCCACCCCCACCCCCACCCACTGTGCACATTTGCTCATGCTGCTCCCCCACCCCCCGGGTGCCCTTTCCACATCCGTCCAGCCAGTTCCTCCCTATATTTAACGGTCCAGAGCTGGCCATCTTCTCAACCCATCTTGCCCCACCCCAGAGGGCTGTCCCCAACCACCCCAGGAACAGCCCCAGGCCTGGCCCAGGTCAGCTCCTCATCTCGGTCCCTCCCCAGTTGGCTGTAAATGGCTCAGAGATGGTGGGCCTTTGGTACACAGCAGAGGAGTACACGAGAGGTATAAGTGGGAATTTCACCAAAAATTTTGGATTTCTGAAGCAGATTAAGGAATTAGTCTTCCTGTAGGAAAGGAATCTTTGCTTCCTGAAGGACCACCAAAGCTGACACAGTCAGCTTGCCAGAGTGACAGTGGGAAGCAGACAAAAAAGGCTGGACTTTGAAGTCTCTTGGGGCTGGGGGTCTCCCCCACGCACCCCCCAACGCAGTCCTCCAGTTCTCTGCTTGCTAAAACAGAGCTGGAGTGCATGTTCTTCCATCTTTCAAAGGGTTGTTTTTGTAATGTGGGGATCTGTCTTGTTGACTTGGGGGGAATTTATATGAATCCAAGAAAGATTCTTGAGGCTAAGCTGTGGGGAGCTCCTAGGTCCCTCTGGGATAGTACCTTCTACTGCCACCTGCCACCAAAGGCCAAGAGCTCACAAGCATAGAGAGAAGCTGTCAGATGGGACATTCGAAGTCAAATGTCTCCAAATTGGGGGCTGAAAACATATGTGCAGGCCCCATTCTCCAGGCTTGCCTGCTAATGCCCCATCACTTATCGTGGGGTGGGGTTGTTATGATGATGGGAGAGCATGTCAAAACACGGGAATGGCTAGGAAGGTGTACTCTATATGCAGTTGTACGGAAACCACTCCTCCCACCTGGCTCGCGGGCTCTCAGCAGCTCAATAAACTCTCCTAAGATTTGGCAAGGCAAAGTCATCTTTGTCCTTCCCTACCTCATCACGAGAGAACCATTGCTACTAAAAGAGAACCAGGAGTGGTATGAATCAAATCTGAGTTGTAATCCTGCTGTGAAACCCTAGGTGAACTCTGAGCCTCCCTGAGCCTCAGTTTCTTCATCAGCCAAATTTCACACAAACTGAAATCCCAGCCTCCAAGAGAGCCCCTGGGGATACCCACCTCCCAGCATTCACACCTTTGAGCAGCCCCTCCCACAATGAATGCCTGTGGTCGGTCTTCTTTCTGTCTCACTCTCCCTCTCCTCCCCTGCCCCCTCTCTTTCTCGCGATTGTCTGCTCTGGGGGAGTTAGAGGCCTATTAGGAGGTATGGCCAGAAGCCAGGCCTCCGGCCATGGTCCAGCACTAACTTGCCAGGCATCCAGAGCCCTCAGGGAAGCAGGTCCTCCAGCTTGTCAGTCCTGGCCAGCGCCCTGACAGCACCCCAAATGAGAACCACTAAAGAACCAGCCAAAGCCTTCCTGAATTTCCGAAACAGAAACCAGGTAATAAGTGCTTATTGCTCTAAGCACTTATTAAGGGGAAATTTATTACACAGCAACCACCTGCAGGCTTGGTGGGTGGATGGAATATGTTCATTTGTGAGGGGCATGAAGCCTCATGCGTAGAGACCCCGTAGAACCCAATACACACCAACCCTTGTGGAGCACACCTGCTGCATAAAACAAGGCCTACCTATTCTGGTGAAAGACGTGGGTGCAAGCAGGAGGCTTGGCAGAGTCCACACTGCATGAGGGCAAAGCATCCTTAGTTTGGGGGTTCAAATACCTGGTGGACCTTATTAAATTATGGATGGCAGGTGTTCTTATCATCCCATTGTACAGGTGAGAAAACTCAAGCTCAGAGAAGCTGAGACTTGCCTAGAATCATATAACTGCACCACGTGTAATTCCATCACTTTCTCACTGCAAACCTATGAAGGGTACCAGATCTCCACCTGACAGAGGTTAGACTAGGAGGCCTCTGAGGTTTCTTCTCACTCAAAAACAGTATATTAGATTTAAACAGTAGATTTAAGGGATCTAATATTCCAAGGCTATGGTTCCAGAATTCTAAGAAATCCCATTTCTGAGATTCTAAAATCCCAGTCTCCCATGTTTCCCCAATTCTAAAGTTTATGTTTCGCAGGCTCTCAAATATTACACTTTCATGTCTCGGAGACTCTTAGCATCAAAAAGCCTTATTTAAAAGATTCAAAGCTTTCAAAATTCTAGGATTCTATTAGCCATGTGCCCAGCCTCCCTCCCACCATGGCTCCTCCCCGCACCACCCCACCCCCATATCCAGGCTGTCTCCCTGAGCACCACCCACAAGTTTTGGCTTTTCCCAACTTTTTCCATCAAAACTTACCCACCCATTGCCCCACCCCTGCAGTTCCCTGGATGGTACTAGGGGCAGGTAAGTTCATCTGCTCAACTAGCCAATGCAAATGCACAGGTGGGGCAGGGGCTGGTGGGAAGGGCCAAGGCAGGCCCATGGAAAGAAGGCACAAAGCGGACCGGGTTACCTGCAGCAGAAGCCGCTTGGGTTTCGGACCTCTCTTCCTATACCCCGATGCTCGGTCTCTCTCCTCCCTGGGGTGTGAAGCAGATAGCAGAAGAAAAGGAAACACCAGTGACATTTAAGGGAAAGTAAGGCATCCACCTCACCCAGCCCTCTGCTGTCTGTGAAGGAGGGAGACACCCTCCACCGGCCAGCCCCCAATCCGGGGTAGAGGTTCCTCCCCATGGCTCCCTCGATGCCATAACAATTGGGTCAGCTGCCCCAAGGACGCAGCCTTCTCATCTGACAAATGGGGTCAGCACAGCCACTGGTCCCAATCACTGACGTGGGACTTAGGGAGGCTCTCCAAGAAGACCTGGGTCCTTGTTACTGAGCTGTGGGGTCATGCAGGGGTTCTGCTCCACAGGCCACTGGGGACCACCACCACCTCCACCAAAAGTACTTTCAGTCTCCACTCTCATCTTAGATGGGTTGTAGAAAAATCTCTCAATCAAATTCGCCTTTGAACTGCCCAGGGGATCTGATGAGAAGGCTGAGTTCCTTTGTAAGTGAAGCTCTGCCCAGATTTTCCCGGGTGTGGATCTTATGAACCTGGTAGAGTGTCATGCTCCTACTCTGTGGTATCATCTGCCTAGAGACCAGGGAGCTAAATCAGCCTGGATGAGTGCCTGATGGGTACCAGACTGTGTGCTGGGGGCCTTCTCCACATACCAAAACATACAAACACACAAGACACTTAAAAAGCCACATGCAACATACACAGAGCAAACCAACCAGAGTCTCCAAAGAAACGTTCAAAAGTGGGGTGAAAATGGAGTCATTCACCCCGCCTATTTTGGTTTGTTCTGTTCATACTTTCTACAAGAGGCCCCATGAAACACAGAGAGAGAGTTGGCCCCTTCCCCCTCACTGGTTGTGGCAAGTCTTTCGATCTATGCCCACGGTAAACCAGTGAGCCCTGTATCATCTTTTTCAGACATCTGACCACCCTCTAGGCAGCAGTTTCCACACCCCAGCGGACATGGGTCTCTTTGGGAGCCAGGGACTCGCATGCTGTGAAGGGCCCGGCAGGTCTGCAGTAGGGTCCTGGAACCAGCACTGTCAACAGGTACCCCAGGGCATTCTGAAACAATGGGGAGCCTGGGGGTCCCACGTTGAGACCCACTCCTGGCACAGGTGAGTCACCCCATTCTAGGCCCAGTCTACCCCAACCCGTGGGAGAACCCCTCTGGAACCCCTCGAGCCAGAGGATCACTTCGCAGCTGGGCACCAGCTCTTCCTCTTATGAGGAGCAAGAAAGGTGCCTCATGTTCATCAAAATGGGAAGTGGAAAGACTGAAATATTAAAGTGAGGAAGGAAGAGAGAGGGAAGGTAAAGAGAAGAAAAGAAAGAAAGAAGTAGAGAAGGGGACAGAAGGCAGGGGCCTTGGGGGAATACATAGTTATACCAAGAGTTTTAGGGTCTTTTATCATTATTATCACTACTGTTATTATTATCATCCCCACACGCTGGGCACTATGTGCAAGGCACTGCTCCAAATGCTCTAATCCTCACCTCCACCCAATGAGGGAGGTTCTGTTATTAGCCCCATTTTACAGTTGTGGAAACTGAGGCACAGAGAGGGTAATTCACTTGCCCTTTGCTGAAATTCTGATAGCTTCCACCACTGGTAACTGTGCTGAGCTTTGAGCTCCAGGCCTGGGCCTGGTCAGGGCCTTCCTCTTCGGCACTATGAGGCCAAGGCCAGACTCCAGGTCTCTGGGGTCCCATCAGGGGCCAGCGAGCAGTACTGGGGGCCAGGCCACAAGATGCCAGTTGCCAACCTGCAATGCCCTGCTCCTGCCTTGCAAATGGTGGTGGGCATACATGTGTGCATATGTGCATGTGTCAGGGTGGGGTGGGAAGTGAGGGTCTGTTCCATCACGCCCTTTCTTTCCTGGGGCCTAGTTTCTGTTCATACCGGACCCTCTGTCCTGGGTGTCCACGGATGCAGGGCAGCACCCCCTCAGGGTCTTGGCCCCAGCAAGCCCTCACAGCCCTCTCAAACACCCCCACCCACTCCCATGTTACAGCCCCCCTGCCAGACTCCTTCTAGTCTCAAAAACCCTGCAAGTAGGTGTTAAAATGGGCACCTTTTTACCCAAGCTGAGAGACAAGGGTTGAGCCAAAAGTCACATGGCTGGTCTGTAAGGGTCTCCAAGCTCCTAATTAATTCCTTAGCTATTGACTTTTGTGGCTCATTTAACATAAAATCTTTTACCAGTACTTACAAGGCCCTCTCTCAGTGGCCCTCCCTTTCCCGATGGGTCAGTTTTGTTCTCTGCTGTGTCTCTAGCACCTAGAACAATGCCTGGCCCATAGTAGGCCCTCAATAATATTTGAATGAAAATGAACGAATTAACCAGCTGACCCCAAATTACCATCAGGAAGATAATTCACACATGTGCCCACAGTTAATCATTTACAAAGTGCCTTCACCATATGTTTGTTCCCCAAGAGACCCCCTGAGGTGGTCAGCATTTCACAGATGGGGAAACTAAGGCTGGGGGGGGGGGAAGGCCAGCACCTCATGGCTGGTGAATGGCAGAGCCAGGCTGGAGCTCATCCAGGCCTCTGACCTTCCCAATCTTCTCCTTACCATATCCCAGGACATTCTGCAAGATTCTCCTAAGGGTCACAACCCTTTTGAGCAAGGCCCCTTTTCCTTTAAATCTGTACCAGGAAACCTCCTGGGGGAAAAGCAGTGAGAATGCAGCAGCAAGAGCAGCAGTGAATGTCAGACCTGGAGGCAGGAGCCCTACTTAAGTTCTCCTTGTGCTGGCTCCCAGCTGTGAGGCTGCTAGGCAAGTTCCCTGACCCCTCAGAGCCGCTGTTTCCTCAGCTGTCCAGTAACACTCTAGTCCCCATCTCAGGAGGTTGTTGTAAGTGGCTAAATAAAAAGGATTTTGTGAGACGGTCCCACACTGTGAGGGGTGGGTTGGTTGGGCAGTGGTAGAGGGTCTGAGGGCTGCGAGGGGGCTGATGCTGGTGTGGAAGGGAGTGGCTAGATCACCCACAGGAGGAACAACAACATTTGGACCCAAGGCTCTTCCCTACAATGTGCCATCACTGCCCACCTGTGGAGAGGTCAAGCACAGACTGACCCACAGAACCCTGTGTGGAAGTACAGACCCAGGAGGTGGGCTCTGCCTCAGGCCACTCCACTAGGAAGTGGCCACCAGTGATGCACCAGAATTCAGATACCCTCCCCTTCATCAGACTTTCCTTCTTTTGGTGACAGACTCTCCAAGGAGAATATACCTTTGCTCTGTCGTCATGGGCTTTATTGACATTGCTTACCCCTCACATGTAAGGCATTTTTCTGAAGGATTTTTACATTCTGCACTGCAAATGAAACCTCTACCTTATGGGGATATCAGAGCAGGTATTTTTAGGGGTGGCCCATTTTACAGCAGAGAGACAAGGCCTGGGGAGTAAAAGGAAGTAGCCAACATCACCCAGCCACAGGAAAGGGTCCCTGGCCTCAGTCACCCAGGGACCTGGTATCTATCACCTTCCCCCAGCTACAGGTGAGGTTGGGTTGCCCCTGCCAGAAGCTCCTCCCCAGTGATCCCTTGCTCAGACCCAACGGGAGGACGAAGCCCCCTTACTTCTCCTCATAGGCCATGACGAGGCGGGGGTCCAGGATGTGCTCCTCTGGCTCCCACGTACTGTACCTGGGCAGAAGAATGAGAGGTTAGAGCTGCCACACTCTTGCCTGGCAGTCGCTATCTGCTGGCCCCTACTCTGCTCCAGCATAACTGTTATCTATTCCAAGGAGCTGTGTCTGGCCACCCAAGTTGGGTCAGGGGACTCCCAAGGATTCCAATGACCCCAAAACGCCCCTCGATCTGAACACTGTTCACACCACACTGTAATCATGATGGTGCCTGACTCCCTATTACACTCAAGGTCACCACAGCCCCTTGGTGCCTGAAACAAAGTAGGCCCATGTGAGCTCTAGACACCCCTCTGAAGAGAGGCTAGAGAACATAGTAAAAAGCAGGGGCTCTGGAACCAGGTTGTTGGGTTCAAATCCTTGTTCTGCCCCCTTGCTAGCTGTGTGACATTGAACAGTTTACTGAACATCTCTGTGCTTCAATGGCCCCATCTGATTAGATGTGTTTAGACAAGAGCCTGCATGCAATGAGCACTTTGTAAGTGTTCACCCCTGTTGCTGTTTCTACCCCACCCATCAAGCCCCAGCCCCAGCTTACCTCCTCGGTCACACAGACATCTTCTGGCCAGTTCTGAGTTTTCCTTGTCTCTGGGCACCCAGAAGGTATTTGGTAAATGTCTAGTGACTGAACAGTTCAGCCATCCTACGGCAGGCCCCTGTTGGTATTTCCCCCAGAGGATCTTCTACCACCCCCTATACCAAACAGCATTCCCCTGCTGGGGCGGAGCCAGGCAGGGACTAAGCAGACCTGAAGCTCAGCTACTCGTGGCATCACCGTGGTGATGTCTGTACCAACCTGGCTCCACCTGCACTTTTATTTCCTTAGCCTTCAAAGCAGCTTATTTTTTTATTGTTTAAATAACCTTATCTTTAAAGCAAATTTATATGATCTCCAAAAACAGAAAAATAAGTATCACTCATAAATAGATGTTAGTATATAAAAATTAAAATACATAAACAAAACGAAGCAATGTTTTGTGATTTTGGTCAGAGGCTGTGCCAGGGAGGCTCAGGTTGGGATGAACAGGCATCAGGGACAGGTTAAGAGCAGAAAGAGGCTGAGCAGAGCTCCCTGCCCCTGCTGCCTCCTAATCACCTGAGCTAAAACCTTTGTCTTAGATGGTCCTGAGATATCTCATGTGATACTGAACACTAGTCCAATCTAGACTCAGACAACAAGCTACCCAAGAGCAGAATCCTTTCTTCCTTTCAACTAACACTTCTGCACACCTCTTTCCTGCCAGGGCTCTTTAGGGTTCTGTGAACTCAGCAACAAAGATCTACACCCCCCAAAGAACCTTGAAGCATCTATGTGCTGCATACGCAGCCCATGGAGGCATAGTCACACCTCCCTTCCTTTCTGCAGCTGTGCTGTCCCCCTAGAGTGCCCTGCCCCTCCAGGGAACTCCCAGTCATCCTTTTTGAGCCAGGTCTTTGGAGCTTTCCCAGACGCCCCCTTCTAAGCTGTCCAACAGACAGCTAGCCTCTGTTGCCCTCCCACAGCCTCTCCTCTTGCACTTGACACCTGCAATAAATACTGATGAATCCAGCTGACATCCTGGCAGTCAGTGAGCAACCCCTTGTCAGTCCCCCCGCCCAGGCACTGGCCCCCAGGTGCTCCAGGAATGGCTGCTGAAGCCACTTTCAGAGTTTCACTCACCCACGCAGAAATGCTGAAAGTGAAACAGCTGGGTGAAGCCTAAACGAGGAGCAACTAACCTACCTCTCTACCCAAAATAAATGGTAACTTTTCTCAACTGTAATAAGGAGGAATTTTATGTTCTCCCCTGAATAGCCTGCCTCTCTTTATCTCCTTTTTCTCTGTTGACATGTCTCTACAATTTTCTAGTCCTCTCTGCCCTGACCACTTCCCCCAAAGCCCTCCCATTTTTTGCTGATGTAACCGCTGTGTGATTTCTGGCAAGTCCCTAGCCTTCTCTGGACCTCAATTTCCTCATCTCAACCACCACCACCACCCCAATAACAGCCAGATGCATCAGCATGACTCCAGCCCAGAACCTCCATCCTACCAACAACCTTAGGAGGCAGGTCTCTTATTTCTACCATCTTATAATGAAGAAACCGAGGCACGGCGGTAAGCATCATGTCCAACGCATAGAGCCCGTACCCACCAGGCTGAGATCGGTACTTTGATTTTCAGCAACCCTCTCCTTCGGTTCCCTCACCTGTCACTGTCTAGTGCCCCACCCGGCTGGGAGGTCCCTCCTGACCCCCGCCTCAGTGTCTGGCACGGGGCTGGCACACAGTGGGTGCACAGAAAAGCTCGGTTGAGGAAGAGATTGTTCCTAGCCAGAGGCAGACGGTGGTCAGCTTTGGCAGCAGGAGGCCTGGCCCTGCTCCGTGCTCCAGAGAGGGTTGGACTAGTGTCTCAAGCTCTCGGACACCGCCCCACGTAAAGTGGGGGACCTCACTCGCCCCTCGGCAGTGGAGGCGGGGGAAGTTTAGGACCACAACGAGGGGAAGCGAGCTTCGCGAACAACCCAGCGGAGGCAAGACTGGAGCGCGCAGCTGGCTGAGTCTCAAGCCCGGGAGGCACCGGGAGCTGGGACTTGGGGCCAGCTGGGTTCCCGCCCACCACGACCTCTCTGGACCGGCCTGGTCCGCAGACGGGTGGCGCGTCCTCTGGGCGGGAAGAGAGCGCTCCAGGATGGGAACAGGGGCGGGTCCCCGGCTTTTCCCGCCCCTCCTCGCCTCCCGCAACAAGTCCGGCGCGCACGCGCACGCGCACGCACACGGGGGTACACGCCGAGGGTTACGGTGCAAGCCAATAGGGGGCAGGGGGCGGGGACAGCGCGCCGGCTCCGAGATAAACACCGACACGTGACCTCCAGCCCCGCCCCCCCCGCGGGTAAACAAGCGGCCGCTCTCTGCCTTAACCCCTTGCTGCTGGGGCTCCCCAACCGGGGAAGGGGCACGTAGTGAGGAAGGAGCGCCAGCGGAGGGCGTACGCCGCCACCTCCGCCGGCCCCTTCTCGGCAGGAGGCGCTGCAGAGTTGTGACGCAGGGGCGGGGGTGCTGAGCAGAACCACCTAAGGGTTCCCGCAGAGCCAGGCCAATACCTGCACCCCACCACCACCCAATTTAAAGCTTCCTCAAATGAGGAACACCGTAGCAGGCTCAGGTCCAGGCTGCCTGGGTGCGGCCTTGGGCAAGTGGCTCGGCACCTCGTTTCCTCATCCACAAAGTTGAGCTACTAATGGTCCCTAACCCTCGGGCGGTCGTGAGGTTTAGATGTATTAAACCGTGTAAATCACTTTGATAGGTGTGGTACATAATAACACCAACAAGCGTTAATTAAATCAATTTTAAAAGCCTAGAGAGCGCAAAAACCTGGCCCAGAGTCACACAGCAAAGGAGAGGCCACGTGCAGGCCAGAACTGAGCACAGAGGCTTGGTTATGTAGAATTACCAGCTGTGTGACCCACAACTAAGCCCTCAAGCTCTCTGAGCCTCCATGTTCCCTTCTGTAAAATTAGACCCTAACCTCACAGGGCTCTGCTGAAGACAGCCTGGGACAAGAAAAACTGAGTCTCCTAACAGTGCCAGGGCACAGGAGAAGCTTCCTCCACCACAGCTGGTAATTCTACATAACCAAGCTAGCCCAGCTCCAATGCCCGAGCACTACCCAATGAAGTGGCCTAAAGGCCAGCAGACAACAGACTCTGAGCCATCTTTTGCGTAGCTTTCTAGGCATCCCAGGGGATGGATCCCACACCTGGGATCAGGCAGCCCACAGTCCTAAATCCCAAACTGTATGACTCTGGACAAGTCCTCTTCTCTGCTGTGGGCTTCATTCTCTCCATCTGTAAAATGGGTCGCTATGAGGCAATTAAGCCAATGCCTGACTCATAATGGGAGCTTAATGACTGACAGCCTGATTCTTGCAGTTCCCACTAATACTATCATTACTAAACCTCCACAGAGGCAGGTGATGCTCCCTAAAAGCTGAGCCGGGATAGCATCTGCAAGTGGGAAAGGAAGGAAGGCATTCCTAAAGGGCATAGAGCAGGGTCCTAGGCAAGCTGAAATGAGGGTGTGTTCTCCCAAGGTCTCTGTGGCTTTAAGAGCACTAGCAGCTATTGATCGAACAGGCCCCTGGCCTTTCCCTGTGCCCATTGCTGAGCCTTCAGAACAAGCAATAAAATCCTGTGCCCTGCCACTGGGGAAGAAGAGCAGTCATTTGTTGTTGGGGGGAGATTATTGGCAAGGCTGGTAAAGGCTTAACAGGGGCCTGGCACAGAGCAAGTGCTCATTTAAATCATGGTGACTGCCATGTCACTGTTATGAGCCCCACTCCCCGCCTAGGTTCTCAGGCCTGGAGGAAGCAGCCTACCTGACCACCCACTCCCTACTTTTTCTTGGTTTCCCCTCCAAGCACAGGCCCCTGAGGAGGGAGGATTAAAGACAAAGCGGGCTACAATGGCACCCTGGCTCTCCTGACTTTCCCCTGACTAAAATTCTGGTTTTCCCCTGGTGAAGTAGGGATACCAAGAGTCATACCTGCCTTACACAGGCATCAAACAGGAACTACACTGCACGAGGGCAACAGTTATGTTCTTATAATGACCTCCCCTCTCAGGGTCTCAATTTGCCCATCTGAAAAAATGGAAGGACTGATCTAAGTAATTTCTAAGACTACTTTGAGTTCCTGTGAGGAATAAAGTCCCCCAGATGTCTTTCCTTGCTGGAGAAAAACAGACATAGAGGCCTATATATCTAGCTTTGTATTAACAGCCAACATTTACTAAGTGTTTGGTCTGGCCCAAAAGTACTTTATAGCATCATCTAATCCTCCAAACAATCCCTCAAAGGAGGATTTATTTTTCCAATTTGAAGATGATGGAGAGGTCCAGCCAGTTTGAGGCAAAGCTGTCAAGTGGGCAGCCAGGCCTGCACCTAGGACTAAAATAAATGGACTGCCGGGGAGTTCTCATCTTCTTCCTCCTGACTGAAATTCTGATGCCCAGATGTATTCATTTGCGATCAATAAGATGGGAGAAGTAACTTTTAATTAGCGGTGCCTCTGTTTAGAGAAGGAAATCTTTCAAAACATGGAGTCTTTAGAGAAGGAAAAGAAGCAAAAGTGTTTTAAAGGCTGGCATGCTGGTGACCACAGCTCCAGTGCAAAAGCTAAGAGGGGGAGTGGCCCAGGAGTCAGTGCCCCTGCCAATCATCCCACAACCTTCCTTCATTGCCCCTTGTGCTCCTCTTGTCCTGTCACTTCTTCCCTCCCTCAATACCCAAGCCTGAAATCCACCTTTGACCATCCCGGAGGAGGAGGGGATCCTTCTTCAGCCCCCAAGGGTGTTAGGGAAGGGAGATTAGAAGCAGCAGGTGGGGATGAATGAACATGTGCCCATTAGCCCAGCCTGTGAGAGGAGAGCATGGTGTACACTACTGAAGCTGTTTTATGGAGAGGGAAGCTGAGGCGCATGGACTGTCTTCCCCTTTGCTATTTACCACCTCCCCCACCCCCCAAACCCCCACCTTCCACCCCCCACCAGGCTGCTCTCAGGACCCAACACCAGGTTAAACCCAACACCAACACAACAGAAAGGCCCTCTTGGCCCAGTCAGTGGAGCCTCTGGGCAGAGGGGGTTTCCAGAAGTCAGTCTCAAGGAGGTGAAACAGGGGGTGTGGCACCTATAGGCCAATGGGGAGGCCTACAACTGGCTCATTCCCTCACACCTGAAACTCCCTGCTGGAAGGTGATTTGTTGGTGGGTGAGTTTCTGATTGGGCCTTGACAGGGAGCCACCCAGAGAGGTCTTAGACACGGTCCCCAACCCCTCAACTCTGGGATGGTGATACTAGGGAGGCACAGAGGAGATACCTGAAATAGGAAAGAATGGTTCAAGCCCCACCTCCACCTCCACTTGCTGTGTGACCTTAGATTTACCCTCTCTGAGCCTGTTTAATCTACAGAGATCACAGTTACACGAACCTCACAAGCTGTATGGGAGCCTGCTCTATCGACTGGAGAGAGCCATCCAAAGGCACAGCAGGCTCAGGCTCTGCCCCTGCATGGCACTGAGCAGTCTGGGGGACCACTGGATGAATTTCCTTTGTACTTGAAATACTTGCTGTGCCTTGGGGGCCACTCCACCTGGCCAGCAGCCATCTCTGAAGCCAAGATGCTGAGCCTCAACCTCCAGATACCCAGAGGGAAAGGAGTCAAAAGGCGCAGAGGGTCCAACCAGAAGATGGAACTCAACACTTGAAGGGCATGGGTTGAGAAGAGAAGCTGATGGCCCACCTTGACCTTCATGTGCTCCAAGCCCCTCAGCTGGCTGAAGAGAAACTGAGGCCCAAAGAAAGGGATGACTCGATCAAGGTCAGCTGGCCAATTATAAGAGCGACTGAAGCTAAAAAACCATCAGGGAAGAAAGCAAAATGCTGGTGGAGGGACGGACAGGCAAGCCGACAGACGCACACAAAGGATCCTTACTTTGGGGGCCATCCTTTCCACTTCACCAGATATTCGACTTTTCCCTGGGAAAAGAGAGAGAAGGGGATACAGTGAGGCATGACATCACCCCAACAATACCTGCAGGACAGTCAGGCCTGAAGGACCTCAGCTCCACATGCTCTCTGCAGATTGTTACTTCCCAATACACACACGCACACACACACACAGTCCAGGGACCCTCCACCAGAACCTTGTCAACCCTGAGCCCCAAATTTGGCTGCTGCATAACCACCCCAGACCACCATCCCTACAAGAGCACAGGAGCACATCTGGCTGCAAACACCTCTGGGACTTTCACAGCAGGAGCTTGAAGACCCAACCTCCTCATGTCACATGTGGGAAAACTGAGACCAGGAAGGGGGATGTGCACGGCCAGAGATCCATAGTATCCAGAGTCCCAGTGCCAAAACCAAAACTCTTTTGCTGTTGTTGTTTTAGATTGGAAGATTCTTCAAATCCTAGAAAATTCCTCCTTCCCCTCACCCATGGTCCAGCCCCATCAGTCCTGGGAGGGAATAACTCTAGTTCAGAGGCTTTAGAACTCTCAACTCAAAAGATCCTGGCCAGAGAAGGCTGACAAAGTCCCCACCTTCAGAAAGGATGATCATCCTTCCCACTGTTAGAAAATAAAGAAAATAAAGCTAGGCCTCCCCTTTCTCACAGCCAAGAGGAACTTGAAAGTTTCCAGCCCACCCCAATCTGAAGCTTGCAGCCCCTCCCCATCTAGACTTTAAGACCAGGCAATGTCTCTTGGCCACCTTCTTGCAGTTTTATTTCCTCAGTCATTGTCCGTCTCCCCTGCCAGAATATCAGCTCCCTGAGTGAAGGGATGTATCTCTGGAGCTTAGAGAGTGCCTGGTATGTAATATATCCTCAATAAGTAGGTTCTGAGTGAATGGCTGAAGAAATGAGACCCTCATTCTCCTGCACTACCCCTCAGGCCCCACTGGAGAAGGGGGCCCATCACTGTACCTGCTTCAGGTTACACTGCAAGTAAAGCACCAGGTTTTGTGGGCCAAACTAATTCTCCCTTAAATTGAGGAAACCCCAGGCAAAAGGAGAAGAGGCAAGCGCGCCCCAACCAGAAGACAGAGCTCAACCGTAAGTGCTACTGGGGGCAGAAAAGCTTGATTCACCTTCATCCTCACCTCTTACCCAAGACTCCAGGATTCAGTTTTCTGTCTGAAAATGGAGGTTGGCAGTTAGCCAACCCGAGCTGCTGCTCTACCTCTATCTCTAACTTGTGTGACCTTGAGCAGGTCACTTCCCCTGCCTGGGCCTCGGTTTCTGCCTCTGTCAAATGGGAGGAGGTGACCCCTCAGGCCTCCGGAGAGGTTGCACAAGGGAGATGAGGGATGCGCGCTGCTCGGCAAACACGTGCAGAAGAAACGTACTGCCAGACCAAGACAGCCAAGTCCGTTCCCCACGTGCGGGGCCCTGAACCCAGCAAAACAGCCCCCTGCTTAAATTGCAGGGTGTGTTTTGGAGACGAAAACAGAAGGGGTGGAGCTTCGAGGATGCCCAGCGACCCGTGGGCGGCTTCAAAGAATCCCGGGCGGGGCTAGAGTACCTGGAGTAGGAGGGTACTGGTGAAGGTGGTGTACACTGGTGAAGGGGGTAAAAGGAGGAATCGGAAAGGTCAAAGTCCAGCAGGAAAACCTCAAAGACAGTGGGGCGGGATCGCTCTGGGCTCCACTTTTCCAAAGCTCCGCCTCCAACTTCACAGGACTTGATACCAAGAGTACATAGTCCCGAGTTCGAGACCCAGTTCTGCCACTAACACCGGCTAGTCGTTTCCTCCACTTGGGCCTGAGTCTCTCCATATTTAGAATGAGGATGGATGAGGAGGACTGGCGCTCTGAATCCCTACATCCCTATCCTTCTCTCCAACTGTGAAGGGTTCAGCTGCCGCCAGTATCCCAAAGCGACAACTTTTCTTTAACTTGCCCTATGAGGCGGTAGGGGAAACTGAGGCACGTTGTGGGCAGGCAGCCCCAGCAAGGAGGGGCTGCCTGGACCCCCGCCCACTTTCCCCCTCACCTCCAGCGTGGAGGGGGCGGTGCTGGGGAAAGGAGGGGCCCCCAGAAGGGTACAGGGAGCCGCCCCCGGGCAGCCTCACCTTCCGCACGCGCTTCTTCCGGATGCTCTCCACGGCGAACACCTGCTCGCCGATGGCTGACAGCTCCATGCGGGGCGGCGGGCGAGCGGGCCCCGGGCCGGGCCGGGCCGGGGGCGGAGCTGCGGAGCCGCGGCTGCGGCGCGCGATGCTTGGGCCGGCGGGGTCCCAGTCACCCTCGCCCGGGCGCGCACGCGCACACGCACGCGCGCACACCCCCTCGCGCTCCCTCACGCTGCCGACGTTCCATTTTTGAACCTGCGCAACGTTTTCCCCGGCGCGCGCGCGTGCGCGCGCGGAGAGGGGGCGGGGAGCGCGCGCGCGCTCGCAGGGGCTCGGCTCGCGCCCTACTTGTCAACGCCCCGCCCCCTCACCTCCCGCTCCCCGCCCCTGGACCCGCCCTCGCGAGAGCCCCGCCCGAGAGTGAGATAAGAGGCGCCGCTTATCAGAGTCACCAGCTGGTGGGACTTATTTGGCGTGAGTACGGGCTGCTGCGCTTGGACGGCCCGCGCGTCTCGTCGCTCCGCCTCGCGCCAGGCCAGGGCGGGACGTGATAATTAACACCTAGACGCGTTACCTAAATTCCACGCGGTGACTCTGAGGTGCCGGAAAGGGCATTATTCCATGGGGTAGACTGAGGAAACAGAGGCACCGAGCGTGGAAGTTATCTGCCCCACCTCCCACAAAGGCGTAGGCGGGGCCGCGGGCGCCGACCCTCGAGCCGCTGGAGGTTGGATGGCAAAGGTTTCCCAACCCGTCGGGGCACCGCAGAACCGAGTTCTGTCTAGATCCTGGCCCCGGAGCCATTCTAGGCAGGTGCCTCTATCGGCCGTCCTCCAACCGCGGGCGGAGGCGCCGGGTTAGACGCGGTAGCTGTTTGGAAGGCCCCCAGACGACGCAGTAACTGGCGGCGGGTGTGGCGGCGGTGAATTGTAAAGTGCACGCGGAGATGGGTTTGGCTGCCGCGCTGTCCCAAGTTCCCCAACGCACGTGGCGCTTGCTACCATGTATTTGTGAAATAAATGGATCTTGAGGTCCAAGAAGACTCGATCTCCCCCGCCCACTGCCACCTCCTTCGTGTTCGCTACCTCGGAGAACAGCGTCGGCGCCAGGAACCAGACAGTCATCCCTGCCCCTCCCCTGCGCTGATTCCCATGCCCTGCCTTTCCGACCTTAACGCAGATCTGCCCCTCTCTCCTCACCTCTACACCTACCCTTCTCTCTCTCTCTCTCCTCAAGCGACGTCTCTCACCAAGCTGCCATTTCCTCCAATCCATTGTCCACGCAGTGCCAGAGTGTACTTTCTAAAATGCAGATCTAATTGAGTCGTCAGAGTGCTTAAAACCTTCCATATAGCTCCCTAATGCCCTTGGAACAAAATCCAAACACCTCCATATAGCACAATGAAAAGGACATTAAGGATTTTACGCCTGACTTTTTCTCTGGAGCAAAGAAAGCCAGAAGGCAGTGGAATGATATATTCAGTGTTCTGAGAGAAAATAACTCTCATCCTAGAATTATGTACCTGGTAAAAATATCTTCCAAGAATTGTTTACCAAATGAAAATACTTTTCCAGAATAAGGGTAAGATAATAACACTTAGAAATACAAAAACTGAGTTGCCACTAGCAGACCCTCCCTAAAGAAAATTCCAGAGGAAATTCAAACAGGAGGAAGATGACACAGACAGAAGTCTGAGGCAATAGGGCATAAAGAACAATGAAGAACATTGATACTATGAAACAATAAGAACAATGTCTTCTGGATAAAAATAGGTTTTAAATACACAACAACAATGACATATATCTTGGGTGAGTGGGGTTACTGTGTTCTAAGATCCTTGTATTCTTGTATTCCTCAGGAAGAACGTGAAGATGTCAAATAGACTTAGACTTTGATAAGAATGTAAGTTGTCATTTTTAGGAATCCACCATGAGGGTGGGAATGCAGTGCATAATATTCATCCAAATTAGTAGGAGGACAAAATAGAATGAGAAAGCAATCCTATCCTAAGCCTTGCCTAAGGTAGGCAAGAATAGAGAGAAAAAATACATGACAGGTGAGACAAATAGATGATAGATAAAAATTCAGATGTGCTATAATTCAATAAATGCAAGTAGACAATACAAAGTCTATCAGATGGATAAAAACCAACTAGATGCCTTTTACAAGGGACACCTTTTAAAATATAAGGATATTGGAAGATTGAAAGTAAAATAGACTATGCAAATGCTAACATAAAGGAAGTTAGTGCAAGCATATGAATATCAGATAAAAAGCATCACTAGCATTGAAAGAGGTCATTCCATAATGAAAAAGGTCCAATTTATCAGATAGAAAAATTTCAAAATTGTGTGCAAATGCCATAGTCTTAAAAATATGAGAAACACAAATGAGAGACTTGCATAGAGTTATAAGCAATTCCACAACTTGAGTGGGAGACTTAAAAACACATCCTTCTGTAATTGATAGAATAAGCAAAACAAACTCAAGGATATAGAAGATTTGAATAACATAATTAATAACTTGACTAATAAACTTTTATGAAACATTGCATCTACAACTACAGAATACTCACCTTTTTAAGACATATGGAATATTTACAAAAATAGTAAACCTCAAGAAATTTCCAAAAGCTGAAATCATGTAGGCTATGTTCTTTGACCTCAGTAAAAATAAGCTGGAATCATTAGCAAAAAGATAACTTCAAAAGCCCCATATGTTTGGTAAGTAAGAAGTGCATTTTTAAATAACTGATGGATCAAAAAGAAATCATAATGGAAATGAGAAATTGCAATTGTGGAATGCAGCTAAAGCAATATTTGTAGGGAAGTTTACAGCTTCAAATACTTATATTAGAGAAGAGGAAAGGCTGAAAGTAATGAGTAAGCAGCTATCTCAAGAAGCTAGGAAAAGAATAGCCAAATAAGCCAAAGAAAACAAGGAAGGAAGGAAAGAAGAGAGGAGACAGCAGCAAGTAATGAAGTAGTAAACAAATCTACAATAGAATGGATCAGCAAAAAACAGAAATTAGTTCTGTGAATAGTAACTTTACCAGCCTCTGTGAATAATAGCTTCACCAACCCTGGTGAAATTGGTGGAGAAAAAGAGAGAAAGCACAAATAACCAATGTCAGGAATGAAAACGACATAACTAAAGATTCTGCGGACATTACAAAAAAGAAGAAGTAAAGATAGAAGAGACTATTCTGAACAACTTGATTATAATAGCTTGAAAGTTTAAACGAAATGGGCAAATTCCTAGAAAAATAGAAAACGGACCGAAACTGACTTGAGATGAATAGAAAACCTGAATAAGCACTGTCCCTGATTATAGGACCAGAGTATTGAACGACTGGGCACTGATCATTCAGAACGGGTGCCGGCCTCAGCGCGGGCAGCCCCTAGCTGCGCGCTAGGTATTAACCCTTTAACGGATACGTTATGGGAAGCTCCGCGGGTGCTGGGACAGCCCTGGAGTGGGCGTTGCACTTGAGTGGATGAGGATGTGGCTCTGTACCATTTGTGTGAGACTATTTCAGTACTTTAACAACCTAAATGGCAGTCGCGGACGTCAGTCTGCCCCTTAACCATTAAAGGAACTGAATAGCTCAGGGGAAATGACCTCCGCTCCCCCCCAATCCCCGCAAAAAAAAAAAAAAAAAAAAAAGACCCGGAGGACTTAGCCTATGAGTTATAACAGATGTTTAAAGGAGAAGTAGTTCCGGTCTTATCCAGCTTTCCACATGATAGTAAAAGAGGAGATACTCCCCAAATCTTTTTATGACAAGGACAGTATAAGGAAAGAAAATTACAGGTCAATGTCACTCATGAGTGTAGGTTCAAAACTCCTAAACAAAACATCAGCAAAACAAACGGGCAGTATATAAAAATATTCAAACTGGGTCTACTACCGAGATTCAGGGTTGGTTTAACATTTGAAAATCAGTAATATACTTCAGCACGTTAAAAGATTAAAGGAGAAAAATATATAATTATCTCAGCAGATGCAGGAAAAGTTCAAGTTCAACATCTGTTTATGTTTAAAATCTCATAGCAAACTTGGAATACAAGGAATGTCTTTATACTGGCCAAGGCATCTACACGAAACCTATAGCAAATGGGCTAATTAACAGTGAAATATTAAAAGGATTCCTCTTGAGATTTGTAAGAAGGGAAGGAGGGCTGCTATGCTCATTTCTATTAAATAGAAATAGCACCAGATATTTTAGACCTCTGTTGTCTAATGTGGGAAACTACTAGCCACGTGTCTATTAAGCCTTTGAAATGTGACTAGTACGATTTGAAATGTAGTGTAAGAATAAAATACACACTGGATTTCAAAAACTTAGTACCAAGAAAAAATTGCTGTGGAATATTTTATTAATAATTTTATATTGATTGCATGTTGAAATAATATTTTAATATGTTAGGTTAAATACAATATATCATTAAAATTAATTTCACACACTTCTTTTAATTTTTTAATGTGGCTATTAGAAATTTTCAAATTGCATATGTGGCTTGTTTTATGACAGATTTCTATTAGATGGTGCTGCCCTAAGCAGTAAGTATGGCCACAAAATGAAATAAAAGGATTAGAAATAAAAGGGAAAAAACTGTCATTATTTTCAAATTTTATATAGAAAATCCACAAAACTCCTTCAGATTATTAGAATTAATGAGAGAATTTAGCAAAACTATTGGATTAAAAAATCAATATGCATAAATCTATCATCTTTTGTGTTTCCATATGATGTAAAAAATTATAAAATTAAATAAAGTGATATAATTTATAATAGAATAAAAATATACAAAGTACCTAGGAATAAATCTAATGAAAAATGTGCAAGGCCTGTCTGTAAAAAAATCATTCAAACAAATTTTACTGAGTGGCATCAAAGAAGATCTAAAAATTGGGAGTTAAACCATGTCCATGGACTGAAAGACTCTGTACTGACAATGTCAGTTCCCTCCAAATGGGTCTATAGAATCACACCAATCCTAATTAAAATCACCACAGGTACCTTATAAGTTAAATGTAAAACGTACATGGGAGAGCAAAGGGCTAAGGCTAACGAAGGCATTCCTGAAGAAGAAGCTGGGAGAGGAGATGATGGTGGTGAAATCATCCCAAGCAGATACCAAGGCATTATAAAGCTGCAGCCAATAAGTCAGAGTGCTACTGGCAGAAGAATAGACAAACAGTCCAATGGAACAAAAACAGAAATAAACTAATACACACACATACACACACACACACACATAGAGTGAGAGACTACAGATCAGTGGATAAAGGATTAACTTTTCAGTGACTGGCCCTGGGATTGTTTATTATCCATATGGGAAAAAATGAAATTAGATCGCCTCCCTCACAAAAATGAACTCCGTATGACTTCAAAGCCTAAATGTAGAAGGCAAATCTCTGAAACTTAAAGAAGATGATATTTTAAAATATCTTTATGATCATGAGGTGGAGAAAAGTTCTAAATTCGACTGCATTAAAATTGTGAACATTCTTTATCAAATGAATATATATAACATGAAGAGATAAAGAAAATACTTAAAACACTCATAATTTGACAAAGAAGGATATGCAGAGAATCCCTATGAATGAGTAAGGTAGGTGGACAACCAAACCGATCACGGGTGGAGACGAGGGGCAAAGACTTCAGCAGGCACTTCAGGAGGAGCTGGAAGGGACTGATAAACACTGGAAAAGTTGCTCAATCTCATGAATAATGCAAATTAAAACCCACACGGATACAACTTCACCCCCATCCAATTAGCAAAAATGTTAAAGTCTGACAATAGAAAGTGCTACCAAGAAGATGAGCTCTCATACTCCACTGATAAGAATATAAGTTGATTCAACTACTTTGGAACTCAGTTTGGCATTATTGAGTAAATTTAAACCTGTCATAATCTGTCACCCAGGAATTTGCCCCCTAGGTATATACTTTAGAGCAATTCTTGCACATGTGCACCAGAAAACATGTTTTAGAATGTTCATAGCCGTGGTGTTTGTAATAGCCTGAAACTGGAAACCATTTCCACATCCAGTGGACTGGGAGAGCAAGGTCTGAAATATTCATACATCGGATTTTTATCCAGCATTGAAAGTTGATACACATCAACTTGAATGACTCTTTCAAAATTATGTTGTGCAAAAGAAGTAAGAATATAAACCCTATGGTGCCACTTATGATACAGCTCAAAGCCAGGTAAAGCTAAACACTATTTTGTATAAGGATGCACAGTAAAAAACTAAAGACAGCACAAAGAAATGATTATTGCGGAGACAACAACCGTGATTTCCCCTTGGAGAAAGAGTGAGGTGAGCATGAATGCAGAGGAAAACACAGTCCTGGCCATGTGTCTTTTCTCAGTTTAGAAGTTGGTATATGGATGTTAGCTTTATTATTAATCTTTGAATATTCATATATCTTATGTGACCTCATGTATGCTTTTATCAGAATCAGGAGTTTTAAAATTTAATTAAAAAGAAATGGTTTTGAAAATGTAATTAGGGGCTAAGACTAGGAGGAGGCTTTAGACCATGTTAGGATTTTTTCTTTATCCTGAAAGTATCAGAAAGAGGAGGGAAAACTGCAGCTGAAAGAGAAATACTAAGATTAGAAGAAAAAAAAACTGACTCAAAAGAAAATGAATATAATTCAGGATATAGACAATAACTTTGGGGTGAAAGCTCCTTGGAGATATTTTAGGAGATAGCACATCCACAAGACAAGAATGAGATGCTTTGAGGAAGGAGCAATCAGAAAACAAAGAATTCTTGGACACTAAAAATAATGCTGACATTTTAAGAAATTAATAGAAGGCTTCTTAGTTTGTCAGGGCTGCTATGACAAATACCACCCACTGGTTGGCTTAAATGGCAGGAATTTATTGGCTCACTAAGTTTTGTAGCCTGTTTCCAAAATCATGATCTCAGTAGGCCATGCTTTCTTCCAGAGTCTGGTGCTGGATTGCCACAATCCTTGGGATTCCTTGGCTGGCATCTCTGCCTCTCACATGGCAGGCTTCTGCATTCTCTAGACTCTTCTGACTCTGGTTTCTTCTGACTGCTTCCGAATTTCCTCTGCCTAATAAGGACCCAGTCATATGGAGTAAAGCCCAATCCAATTTAATTTGGCCTCACCTTCGAAGATCCTATTTACACACCTTAACTCATAATAACATCTTCAAAGGACCTGCTTACCTGTGGGAACATGTATTAAGACCTGAATCCATCATTTGTGGGATGCATGATTCAATCCCCAACAGAAGAGTTAGTGGATCCTAAAACATAGAACAAAAAGATGAAAAATATGAAAGAAAAGATAAGAGATATAAAGGATCCATTCAAAAGGTCCAAAATCTGCATTAGGTATCCCAGAAAGAGAAGGCAGGAGGGGCAAAGGGTAGAAAATTATCAAACAGAAAAAAATTGAATTGAAGTGGTTCATCGATGGTAGTGAGGTGGATTTTTTAAAAACTGGCACCGACACACACTAAGAAACATCTGAGCATCATAGGTAAAAAGAATATTAGTTTTTTTAAGTAGAAAAAGAATATTAATTATAAAGCTTCCTGGTCTGGTTTGGTTTGGTTTTTTAAGATTACCAGATTTTTAAGATTTTGTTTTTTAAGATTACCAGAATGAATCTGGTATCAGCAATAATGGAGGCCAGAAGTCAG
Organism: Tamandua tetradactyla; assembly: GCF_023851605.1. Lineage (NCBI taxonomy): Eukaryota > Metazoa > Chordata > Mammalia > Pilosa > Myrmecophagidae > Tamandua > Tamandua tetradactyla. The sequence goes on from NC_135333.1 coordinate 31,708,633, forward strand.
CAGAAAAGGTCTTCAAATTCTGGGAGAAAATTACTTGGAACTTAAAATCATATCACTTCTGAGCCAGTTGAAAATGTTCTAAGTAACAGACAATCCAATTTAACATCTAAGAAGAAATCTCTGAACAGCATTGCTTGCCCTTGTTCAATGGCTCAGAGGCATTAAGGGTAGCAGTTCTGTAACCCCACAGGCCTTTTTCTTGAATTTGTTGCCACATGGTAACAAGATAACAGCTATAGCTCCACACATCACATTCGTGTTCACTGCAGGAAGAGGAAGGCTTCCTACAAGATGTTTCTGTTCTCTTTTGTCAAGAAAGCAGAGCTACTTTACACAGGAAGCCAAGGCAAACTTCTACTATGGTTCAGTGGCCAGAAATGTGTCTCATAGCCCCTCCCGGTTGTCAAAGAGCCTGAGAAATCAAGTGCATTTCCCAGGCTCTTTGGGAATTGTACTGTCCCACACGTGGAAAACGGGTTCTGTTACATTCTCTGTTACATTCCTCCTTCTCTTTAAATAACATATATACATACAAGCAATAAATTTCAAAGAACACCGCAACAACAAAAAAGAAGTGGGGGAATAGATATTAGGTAAGGAACTAGCACATTGGCCTCACTAGCTAAACTCAAATGTGAGGACTAAAGTCATTTTTCAGACATGCAAGAACTCTGAAAATTTACCACCTGGACACCCTTTGTTAGGAATTTATTTGAGAATCTATTTCAAAAAGAATGGCATCATTCAGGATGTTTCAGTCCGGATAAGTAATGGTAGCTCTTACATTTCACACACACACAGAGTCTCAGCTAAATACACTACAGGTTCATTTCCTGATCACCTTATAGTCCAGTATGGTTCACAGTAGGGAGTGGAAAGGCGATGAGGCTGCTTCCTAAGAGGAAGATGCCAGAAATAAGAAACAAAGGGATTTATCCAGGAGTTCAATAGAAAGGAAATCTCGGCAGCTGCCAGTGCAGCAATTTTCTTGTCTGGTGAGTAGAAGCCCAGGAGTAGAATCACTGTGTTATATGCAAAGTGCATGTTTAACTTTTTAAGAAACTACCAGTCCTGAAGATGATTGTGTAAAAATATAACATTTATAATGCGGGGAAAAAAAACTATCACTTTTTCTTAAGTGGCTTTACTATCCTCTTACGCAGTTGGAGGGTTCTAGCTACTCCACATTCTCAGCCGACACTTGGTATGTCACATTTTTCAACTTAAGCTATTTACTGCATGTGTGCTGATAGAGTGGCAAATTGTATTTCTCTAATGACCAATGATATTGAGCATCTTTTCGTGTGCTTGTTGGCCATTCATCTACCATCTTTGGTGGATATTTGCCCAATTTTTATCACTTTGCTTTACATATTCTCGAGTTCTAAGAGTTCTCACATATTCTTTATATATTCCAAGTCCTTTATCAGATCTATCTTTTGCAAATATTTCCCCCCAAGCTGTGGTTTGCTTTTTCATTTTCTTAACGGTGTCTTTCAAAAAATAAAAGCTCTTACATTTAGGTATATGATTCATTTCAAGTTAATTTTTGTAAATGGTATAAGGATCAAGGGTCATTTTTGTTCATATATATATATATATATATATATATATATATATATATATATATATATTCAATTGTTTCAGCACCTTTTGTTGAAAAGACAATCCATTCCCCCATTGAATTGCCTTAGCGCCTTTGCCAAAAATCAATTTGACCCTATATATATATATATATATATATATATATATATATATATATATATATATATATGTATCTATTTCTGAACTCTCAATTCTGCTACATTGATCTAAATGTCTAACCTCATGCTAGTTTCACATTTTTAAAAATTTTAACATTTTTTAACTGTGAAATATAACATATACATACAAAAAACAATAAATTTCCAAGTACATTTTAACAAGTAGTTATAGAACAGATTTTCAAGTTTGGTATGGGTTACAGTTCCACAATTTTTCATTTTTTATTCTAGCTGCTCCAAATACTGGAGACCAACAGAAATATCAATATAATGATTCAGCAGTCACACTCATTTGCTAGATCCTATCTTCTCTGTTACATTTCTCCTTCTCTTTAAATAACATATATATACACAAGCAATAAATTTCAAAGTACACCGCAACAATTAGTTGCAGAACAGACTTCAGAGTTTGGTATGGGCTACAATTCCACAATTCTAGGTTTTTAGTTCTAGCTTCTCTGAGGTCCTGGAGGCTAAAAGACAGTTTCACACCATCTTGATTATCGTTGCTTTATAGTAAATCTTAGTGTAAGTCCTCTAACTTTGTTCTTTTTCAAAATTATGGGGTTTTTTTAGGTCCTTTGCATTTCCATATAAATTTTAGAATCAGCTTGTCAATATACGTCCCAAAAAGACTACTGGGATTTTTCATTAGGCGTTTGTTGAATCTATAGATCAATTTGGAAATAACTGACATCTTAACAATATTGAGTTTCCCAATCCATGAAAATTTTATATATCTCCACTTATTTAGATCTTGTTTAATTTTTCTGAGCAATATTTTGAGTTTGGGTGTTTAATTCTGTCTTTGTCAGTGTTAGCCCTAGCTGTTTCATTGCTACTGTAAATGGTATTTTAAAATTTCAATTTCCAATTGTGCATGACTAGTATATAGAAATAAAATTGCGTTTTATGTTGTCTTAGTATCCTAAAGTATTGCTACACTCACTTATTTGTCCTGTTCACTCTTTTGTAAATTCCATCCAATTTTCAACGTAGATCATCACGTTGCCTATGACTAGAGTTGTACTTCATTTCCGATCTGTATACCTCTCTTTTTCCTCTCTTATTGCACTGGCTGTTCTCCTAGAGCAATGATGAACAGAAACACTGAGAGTGTACATCTTGCCATTTGTCTGATCTTAGGGAGAAGCATTGAGACATTAAGTATATTGTCAGCTATAGATTTTTTGCAGATGCCTTTTATTTGATTGAGAAACTTCCCTTCTAATCCTAAATAGCTAAGAGTTTTCAATATGACTGAATGTTGAATTTTATCAAATGCTTTCTTTGTATCTATTGGGATGATCATATGGTTTTTCTTGTTTAGGTGATGAACATTTTATTTTTAAATCAATAATAAATTTAAATCTCTTATAAAGTTTGACTTTTAAATACTGTAAAAATTTAATAAATAATCAGGTTGAAAAGTTTCAGGAAATGGACGGACATAGCCCCACATCAGAAATATTGAACACTGAAAACAGAAAGAAAATGCTAAAATTTCAGGATACTGGGGGCATAGAGAAAATCCTACAAGCTTCCAAAAAGAATACAAAAAAAAATGGGCCATATACAAAAATTTTTAACCAGAATGGTTCCAAACTTTTCAATAGTAAGGTGGAAACAAGAAGACAATAAAGGAGTGCCTTTCAAGAATTTGAAAGAAAATTTATTGACAACCTAAAATTCTATACCCATCCAAACTACTAATCACATGTTGTAGTGTGCTAGCTGCTGGAATGCAATATACCAGGAACGGAATGGCTTTTATAAGGGGGAATTTAATCAGTTGCTAGTTTATAGTTCTAAGGCCAAGAAAATGTCCCAATTATAACAAGTCTATAGAAATGTCCAATCTAAGGCATCCAGGGAACGATACCTTGGTTCAAGAAGGCCAATGAAGTTCAGGATTTCTCTCTCAAGTGGAAAGGCACATGGCAAACACAGCATCTGCTAGCTTCCTCTCCAGTCCTCTTGTTTCATGAAGCTCCCCCAGGGTCATACTCCTTCTTCATCTCCAAAGGTCACTGACTGGTAGACTCCCTGCCTCGTGGTTCTGTGGCTTTCTCTACTCTCTCAGAATCTCGTGGCTTTCTCTCTTGTTGTTCTCTAGCTTTTTCCAAAAGCCTTCTTCTTTTAAACAATTTCAGAAAAACCAATCAAGACCCACCTGGAATGGGTGGAGACATCTCCACCTAATAAACTTAAATACCCACATTGATCGAGTCACCTCTCCATGGAGATAAGCTAATTAAAGTTTCCAACATACAGCACTGAATAGGGATTAGAAGAAACCGTTGCTCCCGCAAGGTTGATTAGCATTAAAATATGGCTTTTCTAGGGTACATAAACCTTTTCAGACTGGCACACATGTGAAGGGAAAAATAAAAACATTTTAGAGATACAAGATTTCCAAAAATGTACTTCCAAAAGCACCTTTCCATGAGACCACTGAAGGAGGAGGTGGATCAAAGAAGTGGAAGTCATGTGAAAAAGAAGGAAAAAAAAAAAGAGGGAGGTGAAAGAAATTTCCAGAACAACAGCTATACCCCTGGTGAGGGGAGTCGGTTCTCACAGGAGCAAGTTAGAAAGAACTAGGAGAGTTTTCTCCAAGAGGATGAAATTGACAGAATAGCTCAAGTGCCTGAAAGTGTTAAGAGATGATTTAGACAACTAATAGGGTGCTTAGGGTGCTTAAAAAACTTTTCTTTAATAAAGGAAAAAAAAAAGATAATATAAGCTCCAGAGGAAAAATAAAACAAAAAGAACTTTGAGAAAGTGAAAGTAATTATACTATACCACATGGCTCAGCTGAGAAGAACATGTACATGGTCTTCATAATATAATACTGGATATTGCTCTAACAGAAAGCAATTATTATTCTGGGAGGATGAAGGGAAGGAAGTAAAGTAGGCGTGAAAGAGAACCACCATACCCTCACCCTGCATAGGAATAATCTACAGATAAAGGCAAACACTGCAAGATCAAGAAGTAGCACATAAACATTATTAAAATAAAATATTAAATGAGATGTTATTAACAGGAGTTTATGAATCACAAATCAGGCAGCATGCAAACCATGGATGTGCAAAGGAGGTCCATGGACAGGGGCAGTAAGGGGGAGCTGAAATAGGGTAAGTGTGGAAGCAAGTAAGGAAATGTTCTGGTTGGCCAAGATAAGCTTCCTGTTTACATAGGGTAGTCTTAGAGTGGAAAGCAGATGCACTGACTAGTATGGTATGCTTGTCTGTTCTGATAAGCTGCCTCTACTGGACCGAAACTGGTTTATTACCAGGTGTTGTTTATCTGCAGTTCTGTAGGATGCATTCCATTGTTTCATTTTCTCAGAAAGTCCCTGCTGTTTGATTGTTTTATGTCTTCTGGAAACCATTTTATTTTACTTAACAGTATGTGATTTTCAGACATGGAGGTTTATACCAAAAGTGCTTGCCTCTGAAAAGGGAGAATTTGTGGTGTGAGGGAGGGAAGCTGCTATTTTCCTTAATGAACCTTGCAGAACTGTACAACTCTTTAAAATACATATGTGTATAACTTTGATTAAAAGTTTAGAGATAACAATGAAACTAATCAGATCGGGATTGAGGTAATTCAGAATACAGGAGTAAGAAAGATATTTCCTGTATTTTAAAACTTCACTTGCTCTTTGAGACCAAAGGAAGAAAGTTTCATTATGTCCAGAATCTAAGTTTTCTGTAGCATATAATCTAACTCAACCTGTCTGGATAGATCATTTAAACAATCCAAACTCAGGGATCCCAGAATAAGAATTAGAGCCTTTAATCCTACATATTTAATGTAATGCCTGGATACATCCAAGAGTGTATTAAGCAAATAATCAAAAAGTATTGGCAAAGTCCCTTGAGGGATGGTAGAAAAAATATGAAACTATTAAACTTTACCACTGGGAAACCCCGATACTGTGTCAAACACTAGGGACACCCAAATCAATAGGCCAAGCCCTTGATCCTGAGGTTTGCTCTTGTGAATCTTGTGTATGTGGTGGAGAAGCTTAGCCTACCTGTAGGTATGCCTAAGATTTACTTCTGGAGGACCTCTTTTGTTGCTCAGATGTGGCCTCTCTCTCTCTAAGCCCAACTCTGCAAGCAAAAGCATTGCCCTCCCCACTACATGGGACATGACATCCAGGGGTGAAAGTTTCCCTGGCAGCGTGGGAGATGACCCCCAGGGAAGAGCCTGACCCTGGCAATGTGGGATCACATTTGACATCCTGACAAAAAGGGAGGAAAGGAGTATAATAAATAAGGTATCAGTGGCTGAGAGAGTTCAAATAAAGTCAAGAGATTATGCTGTAGGTCACTCTTACGTGTGTTTCAGTTAGACACTGCTACCATCATAACTTACCAAACCCCCAAAAAACATTCCTGCCAATCCTAAAGAATACCGAGGGCATCATATAAGATTCTACCAAAGTTCCATGCACTAGGATAACTTTCCAAAACCTACAACTTCCAGATGGGTCCCTGGACCAGATAAATCCTGAAATGCTAAGGGACCAGCCTTACAAAACATCAATCAGTTCCATCCCCTATCCCATATTTTGACAGTCCCTTCCAACATGAAAAAGTTAGAATGGCCATAGCCCAAATACCCCTAAAGAGTGGGAGAAAGATCAAAGGAGATGGTGGAGTTGCACAGAGAGGGTATGGTTTGACAAATGACTATGAGTGCTGAATAATTGTATCGATATTTCTTTTAGCCTCCAGTACCTTAGAGCAGCTAGAAATAAAAACCTAAAATTATGGAATTGTAACCCATACTAAGCTCTTAAGTCTGTTCTATGACTAATTGTTGAGATATACTTTGAGATTTATTGCTTGTATGTATATATGTTATTTAAAGAGAAACAGGAGTATAACCGAGAAGATAGGATTTAACAAATGAGTATGACTGCTGAATCATTATATTGATATTTCTTTTGCTCTTCTTGGAGCAGCTAGAAGAAAAATTGAAAAATCGTGGAACTGTAACCCATACCAAACTTTAAAATCTATTCTATAACATGTTAAAATATGCTTGAAAATTTATTGCTTTTTTAAATATATTGTATATTTCACAATAAAACAAAGTAAATACCCAAAAACAAATGCCCTAGAAATAATCTATAAGAGGAGGAGGGGGTGGAGGGGAGGGCCCCTCCTCAGCTGGTGGAGGGGGCTGGCAGGGAGCAGGCCTGGGGTGGGGAGAGCCCTGCGGTGGCCCAGTTCAGAGAGCAGCGTGGCCCTGATGAGGACCTGGCCACGGAAAGAAGAGATGTGACCAGATTGGGACAGAGGAGGTGGGCGGATTACCCCGGGGTGGAGGGTAGGCAATTCGGAAGCCCGTATTTGGGAGAGGGTGGTGCTGTCCACCGAGCAAGGCTTCTCCTTTCAAAGGGAAACAGGCACCAGAGGAGAGCCCCACCCCAGGGCCAGCTTTGTGTGTGGGAGGGGGTGACCTGCACAGTCCCATAGGACCCCATACTCAGAAGGACCCTGCACTTGGTTTACTGGTCTGGTGCCTTGAAATCTTTAATCATTGTTGAGCGAGTATCCACGTTTTCATTTTCCGCCAGCCCTGCTGGTTCTATCACACCCCCAATATGGCTGTACTTCAGGATCACCTGGAGAGCTCCTAGGAAACTCAGATTCTTGAACTGCATCCCTTTTGGGGTTCTGATCTCAGAGACTACCACTAAGTGTCTCTTAGGGCTTCTCTCCTCAAATTGTGGTCCAGGACCCAGAGTGTCAGCTTCATCTGGGCGCTTGCTGGAAATACAGAATCTCAGGCCCCATCCCAGACCCTCTGAGTCACGATCTGCAGTTTCACAAGATCCCCACTCATGTGAAGATTAATTTGCGTAAAGCACTGTCTTAGGCTCTTCCATGGGAGGGGAGGGGAGATAGCACTCTAGAATCTTTTCTTTTTCCTGACTTAACGGGGCACCAGGTGCCGTGAATTCTACCCCTGCCCCCTGGATGACTCTACCTGGAAGTCCCTCAGCCTTCTCAGACTCAACACACTCAATTCCGAGACCCCTTTCTCCCTTCCCAGGCTACCACTGCTTCCTTCTTCTCCTCCCCTCCTTCTCAGGTACCTGGCCAGGTGAACAGAGCCAGCCAAGACAGATATCCAAGGGGTGTCCTAGACCTTCCTTCTGACTCACCTCCCATCCGCGGCTCAATTCCATCCGCTTCTCCCAATCCCTCTGGCCACCAACACCCCCAGACCAGATAACCAGCGCCTCTCATCCAGCCCCTGCCACCTCCTCCGCCCATTCTGGGATGGATGTTTTCCCAGAGGGGGTCTCCCCATGGGACCTGCATACTTTTCAAGTGCTGTTCCCTTTACACAATGTTCCTTCCCGCCCCCTCCTCTGCTGATTAAATGGCTTTACCAGTAGCTACTGTTTCCTTCTTTCAAAATGAAGCTCAAATGTCTCCCTGGCCACCCCTCTGCCTATTCCAACGCTCCAGCGAAATCCTCTGGTCTTCCTTCATTCAGAGCCCTGACGCTGCTGTCAGCCTGCATGGGCCTCCCCCATCAGCTCCTCAAGGGCAGACACTTGTGGACCCCAATACTCCTCCGGGGCCAGGCACCCCTTAGGGGCTCTGCGCTTGTTGAGTGAATAAATGAGTGTTCAGTGAGAGGCTGGCCCTTAACGAAAGCGTGGTGAGGGAGGGGTGAGGAGGCAGTGAGGAGAGGGCCAGAGATGGGTCAGTGTGACGGGGTGGGAGGGCTGTGAGAGGACCAGCCAGTAAGTAAAAATACTAGGGAGGAAGGGACAGCGGAACCGGGCCCCGCAGTGCTCTGACCACCAGGTGGCACCATGTTCCCAGGTGTCCAACCAGACGGCTGCTGCCCTCCCCCGACACACGCAGCTTCCTTGGTGCGCTGCGCCCAGTGGGATGGAGCCCCCCCCCGCCTCCCCCCCCACCAGGCCAGAGCCAGACCCTGCAGGACCCACAACCGCAACGCGGCAGGGTCTCTCCAGGCCAGTCTCCCGGTGGACCCTCGGGGCTTCAAGAGGTCTTGCCCCGACTGCTCACTGTGCCCAAGATTCCACCCTGGAGAAGCTATGCCTGCTCCACAGTCCAACCTCCGCAGGGAGGGTGCCCAGCTTTGGCTGTGCCACAGGGCACATGAAAGTGCTCAGGACCCAGCCAGGGGCCCTGGGTTCAAGTCCCACTCCGACATTTACTGGCTGGGTTGCTTGTGTCCTGACCTGGGGCTCCTTGTCAGCAAACACTGAACGTTTGCTAACTCAGGAAATCCTCCCACAGCCCTAGGGTGTGAGACCACAATTAGCCCATTTTCCCTCGGAGGGAACGGAGGCTCAGAAACGTTTAGTAGCTAGCTCACGGTTACATGGCTGGGAGCTGGGACCAGGCCCACTGAGGCCAAAAGCTCCTCCTCAGAGGCAGAGAGTTTAGCTGCACAGGCTTGGGGGCCCCAAAGAGGCCCATAATTGTGTTTGGAGAATGACCAGGACCTCCAGTGGGAAGGAGCTACTCCCTCAGGTTTTCCCCGGGCCAGTTCAGGGCACCCCCATCCACTACTGGGGGACCAGGAATGCAAGAGAGAGGTGATGGAGCAGGGAGGGTGAGCACAAGCAGTGGCCTGAGCATGGCGTCCAAGCAGATCTCCAAAGGGGAAGGGAGCGCTGGCTGGGGGAGCAGGGGCGCAAGGCAAGTGCTGGTCTGTGCTTTAAAGATGCTGTCCCCAGCACACAGAAGGCCCCTGTGTGCAGAGTGGTTGGAGGAGGGGTCAACACTGGGGCTGGGGCTGGGAGAGGGTACAATGTGGGGGCAGAGAAGAGGGGGAGGCCAGCGCTCCCAGGACCGCCAAGGGACCCAAGGGCAGGGGAAGCCAATGGGACTGAGACGGCCAGCAGGGAGTGAGCCCGTGGAGATAGGAGGCCTGGAGGAGATGGGGAGGAAAAGGAGGAGCAAAGACCAAGGGAAAGCTTTTGTTTGTTTTAGGGCAGACACCAGGTGGAGTCTAGGCTGATGGGGAGGACCAGTGGAGAGGGGAAGTGAAAGATCCATGTGCTCTGAGGGCTGAGTAGAGAAGGGGAGAGGCAGGAGTGGAAGGAGGAAGAATTGAGGGTCTACCAGCAGGGCTGTGGATTCTGGGAAGGGAGAGGCAGGCCCCACCATCACCACGCACAGTGTCATCAGGTCCTCGCGCCAATGAGGCAGCGGTTACTGCTCTCCTTTTACAGAGGGGGATACTGAGGCTTAAAAGGTTAGGTCATCCGACGGAAGTTACGCAGACAGCGAGCGCAGGGCCAGGGACATGCCTGGGCTGTGGACACTCCACCAGGACCTGCTGCCTCCCAGTGAGCCCCTGCTTCTGCACCAGCTGCTCACTCAGTGTGCAGCGTCCAGGCCGGGAGAGAACCCCATGAAGCTGGACCCAGTGGCTTGACCAGTGATGAGCACGGTCACGACCGCGAGACAGAGGCCAAGGGGCAGGCAGGGAGGCAGTCCGGCCTCTGCATCAGAGCAGGCGCCCACTTTCTCTTCCTCCTCCTGCCTGGTGGCCAGGGCGGAGCACAGGTCAGGAAGGGGTTCCGTCCACCAGGGCTTCTCTCCTGGCGCACTGAGAATGTGTTTGCTCTGAAGCCCCCCAGACCCCGGAGCTGAAGGCTGTTATGGCTGCCTTCCTGCAGCGGAGGAAACGGGCGCGGAACTTCTTGCCTACAGCCACGCAGCTAGTGAACGCCAGAGCCGGGATATTTCCAGACAGTGGACTACATGAAATATTAAAAAAAAAAAAAACTTATCTTGAAATAATTTCACGCTTATAGGACAGTTGCAAAAATAATACAAAACCCAGACAGAGAACTCCAACATACGTCTTGCTGGGATCACCAGGTCCACCAACTGTTAATATTCTGTCACACTGCTGTATCCATCTATTTATCCATCCATCTATCTATATATATATAATGAACGTATATATACCTATTCTTAAATAAATTTAAGAGTAGGTTTTATACATCATGCTTCTCAAACACACACTATTTCCATGTAAATTTCCTAAGAACAAAGATATTCCCTTATGAAACTACCTCAAGTGCAGTTATCCAATTCAAGAAATTTAACATTGATACAAAGCTTAGAGTTGATATTTCAATTTTTTCATATGTCCCAATAAGGTCCTGTTGGGGATTTTCTCCTCCATTATTAGATCCAGGCCAGGATCAAGCATTACATTTAATTGTCATTGTCTCTTTAGCCTCTCTTTCCTTTTTTTTTTTTCAATTGTGGAAACACATGCGACATGAACTTTACCATCTCAACTCCTCCCAAAAATACCATTAAATGGGATTAATCACACTCGCAATCACCACCATCCATTACCAGAACTTTCCCATCATCCCAAACAGAAACCTTAAACCTGTTGCGCATTAACTCTCCATCCCCCCGCCCTCTGCCCCTGGTAGCCTGTACCCTACTTTGTTTCTATGCAGTTGCATATTCTAGTTAGATCATATAGATGGACTCATACAATGTCCCTTTGTGTCTGGCTTATTTCGCTCAATGTGATGTCTTCAAGATTCATCCTTGCATGTGTCAGAACTCCTTTTAAAGGCGGAATAACATTCCATTGTATGAAAAGCCCACATTTCATTTATCCATTCATCTGTTGATGACACGGGTTGCCACCATATTTTGGCTATTGTGACTAATACTACTGTGAATATCAGTGTGCAAACATCTGTCCAAGTCCCTGCTTTCGGTTCTTTTGGGTTGTGTATCTAGGAGTAGGTTTGCCAGTTCATGTGGTAATTCTATGTTTAAGTTTCTGAGGAACTGCCAAACTCTTTTTCACAATGGCTGCAGCATTTTGCATCCCCACTATTTCTCCACATCATCATCACAACTTACGGTGGCTCCAAGTCCAGGGCTCCTTCCTCAGCCTGATGATGAGCCTTGGTCCCTCCTACCCAAGGAGACCCTCCCCCCGCCCTCTCCTGGGGCTTACACAACGCCCCCACGCCCACCCCCCAGCTACCCAGCGCCCTCCCTCACCTGCTCCAGACACAAACCACCCCCGTGCCATCCCCTTCCTGCAGTCCATTCCAGCAGCCTCCACAAGGATTTCCACCAGGGATTGGCAACGAGCCTCACCCCTCCCCACGCCCCGGACAGGATGGAGGTGGGAGGGGCAGGTGCTCGAGGGGCCCTGGACGGGAGGCAACACGTCCTCTCAGGGGCCCACCTGAGGTCCTCAAGGGCAGCCCCCACCCCATCCACCCACATTTGGGGCCTGGCTTCCGGCTGAGCAGGTCTGGGGCCCCAGGGCCCCAGGGCCAGGGCCCCGGCCAAGGTTGGTTCACTGGCAGCCCCTGTCTGCACCTGCTCTTGCCCCTCAGCACGTCTGACTCTCCCTGCCCCTCACCAAGCCCTGGTCTCTGCTGCTGTCCCGCGGGACTCCCCCACAGTTATCCAGTCTCTCCTCAAGGCACCCTCCTTCCCACCACTGTCTCACCCTCCCCTTCCCGCAGCTGGGCCTGGGGCAGCCTGTCCGCTGTCCATGGCACCCCCCGGCACCCACTTATACCGCCCATGGCCCCTCAGTCTGTGGCTGGGAAAACAGAAGCAACTAAACCAGGGCTCCTCAGAGGTATGACTGGGACTTGGTGATCTGTGTGTCCCCAAGACCTACCACTGAGCTGGTGCTGGGTAAACGCTGCACTGCAGCATTGGGAGGTGAGCTGGGCTGGAATTTAGTTTTACTATTTACAGGCTGTGCAAACTGGAACAAGTCCCTCAACTTCTCTGATCCTCCATTTCTCATTTGTGAAAACGGGAAGAATGAGGCCTACTTTGTAGGGTTGTAGTGAGAATTGATGAGAAAGTGTATGCAAAACAAAGAGCTCAGTATAAATTAGTTATCAGTCATTCATTTGATAAGTATCAATTGAGTTTTTAAAAAAAATCAAGTCACCAGACCCCAATTCCTTAATGTCCCATTCTGTGCTCTTTCCTGGTGTCCCAGTCCCCCTCCCCCATTCCTATAATCTGCGCAGAGAAATTGCCCTAAAGTATCCCCATGCACACATCACTTCCCTGCTCAAAAGCCATCAGTGGCTCTCTGGTGCCTGGAGTATCATGTCCAGACTTCTGGGTGTAGCATTCGAGACCCTCTGTGATCTGACTCCAGCTTTTCTTTCCCATCTGGTCTCCACTTATTCCATGCCACCAAATTCCACTGCAATCAATGGGTCCAGTCATCATGCCCAGAACATTCTGGTCTTTCTCATCTCTACAGTTTTACTCATGCTGTGCCCCTGAGAAGAACAGCCACCTCCTTTGCCACTGCCAAACAAGCTCCTATCAGCCTCTTCTGGTCCCTTTGCTCCATGTAGCCTCTCCAATTGCCCAGACCTGGCATGGAGCCTCAGTCTCTTTGTCTGAGCATCTGGTTCCCCACCCCAGCCCCTCAGCCCTGCACCACCTAGTTTATTGCTAACCATTGCAGACACTGAGAGTCTTTTCTCCCACCTCCCCTTGCTGCACCTACCACAGGGCTGGGTAAACAGCAGATACTGAATCAATCTACATTGCAGTGAATGGCCTGGGCATGGTGTGGTCAGCGTTCAACTCATCCACTTACTGCCTTCCAAGTCATTCATATACATCATGTATGTCTCTAAAAACAGAATTAAATGGATTCAAGTGTGGCCTCCTCTGCCCCAGGACCTGCTCAGCTTTTACCTTGGTCCTGCTCCCCTTCCAGTTAATAGGAGAAGACTGTTGGGGTCCCCTGTCTCCAGATGCCACTCCAGAGGTATAGGCTTTCTCACCACAGTCACAGTGCAGATTCCACCCAGATGCCAGCCTGGATTGCACTATCCGAGCAGAATCACCGGGTTGAATCTCTCAGCTGATGGGAGAAAGGGAGTGTCTCCTGCACCTCCTCCTCTCCAAGGCACCATCCCTGATACAACACCCACTGAGTCTGCCCTAGCCTGTGCTCCTTCCCTCACGGCTTCTTGTCCATCTCCGAGTTAGTTCATAATGAGCTGAAACTTCCCTCTGTGCAACTTCTGCCCAGTTCATTAATTCTTCCACTAGTTCATTCAACACACATTAAGCACTTAACTGTATGCCAATCAATGTGCAAATTATTTAAGTTCCATGACACCTCTATGAGGTGGGAGGACATTGATGATGGTGATAACAGTGATGATTATGGTGATGGTGATGATGCTGAGGACAGTGATGATGATGGTGATGGTGATGATGGTGGTGGTGATGATGATGATGGTGATGATAATGGTGGTGATGGTGATGGTGGTGATGGTGATGGTGGTTATGGTAAGGGCAGTGATGATGGTGATGGTGTTGATGGTGATGATGATGACGGTGGTAATGCTGCTGCTGATGACAGTGAGATGCTGAGACAGTAATGGTGGTGATGGTGTTTATGGCGATGCTGACTGTGATGATGGTGAAGACAGTGGTGATGGTGATGATGATGCTGATTGGTGATGATGGTGACAGTAGTAATCAATGAGGAAACTGAAGCTCAAGAGAGATTGTCATGGCACAGAATCTCACAGGCAGGCAGCAGCGGAGCCAGGTGTTGCATTTCCATGTGAGTGACCCCAAGCCCTGTGCTCTTTTCTTCCACTGAGTTGGATGCCCCCCGGCAGGAGGTGGAGAGTAACAATTCTTGGAGACAGGGCTAACCCATCTGGACTCTCAGAGTCCTCAGTAGAGGTTGCAGAGTCTGGTCTGGGAAAGGGTCACGAGGAGAAGCCAGCAGTAGCCAGGCAAGCCTAGGAGATCAGAAGTCAGGGGGCTTTGCACAGGAGCCCTGGGAAGGACTCGGTCACCCCCAGGAGCCTCCTTCTGAGAAGGAAGTATTATTTAACCTGCATTGTGTTGGGAGAGAAAACACAGGGTCCTTGGAACTCAGCCAGCCCCCTGCCTTCAGGCTGTTTGGCTTTGTTTGTTTTTTGGCCTTTTTTTTTTTTTTCCTTTTTCTTTGGGCTAATTGTTCTCATTAAATCTTTTTGTCCTGTTTTGTTTTTTACGGGGCTGACAATGCTGCCCAGTGCTCGGGGCTGCTTCCTGTGTTTCTGCCCCAACGCAGGCCTCCAAGGGACCTTGCTTCCTGTTGTGAGCCATCGCCATGGCAACTTGAGGCCCGGTGAGCCCCACCGGTGGTACAGAGGGGGTGACATCGGTGACATCACCCAATGAGTAGGCAAAGGGGTCTGGATGGGGGTGAAGGGGAGACTGGCAGACAGTGGCTGGAGCCGCTGGGCGCATTGCTGAGGGGTGACTCACAGCCCTGGAGTGGGGAGAGTGCCCTCACATTCTTTCGGGAGGTAAACAAGGTCAGGGAGTACGGCTGGGATCCTGTTTACCTGACCCCGACCCCCTCAAGGGACCCAGAGCCCGCGCAGGACAACACACTGGAACGGAACCGGCAGGACCTTGGAGGCTGGGGCCTAGGCGGGAAGGCAGGGGGCTCAGGTTCCAGCTCTGCTAGGTGATGGGTCTGTGACCTTGAGCAAGTTCTGCTGGCTTCCCTGAGCCTACTTCCCCCATTCCCTGGGGCCCGGTCTCTGGTAGGCCTGGGCAGCCCCTGCAGAACTGCCCACAGCTCTGGTTCTCTGCTCCCCACCCACCAATAAGGCCTGGGCCAGGGCTGGCCTTTCCCCCACTCTGCTTGGCTAGAGGCTGCCCCTGAACCAACCCAATCCATGCCCCCAGACACGCAGCACATCCCCAGGGCACGGGAGAGCCAGCCTCGGAAGGAAGGAGTCCAAGGGCCAGTAGCCTTTCAGGCTGATGAGGAGTGGAGGGAGGCAGGGACTGGGGGCACCTCTGGAATCACAGGGCTACAGGTTGGGGCAGCTCATCCTCTCGCCCCCATCCTGATCCCTGCCTCTCCCTTCAGCCTTTCCAGGGACACCTCCTGTCCCTGGGTCTTCCCAAAGTGACAGCTTCCCTACCCCACAGAGAAGGTCCAGAAGATCCCCTCCTGGCTCCCTCTGCCATTTTCACTGGCCCGTCCTGGAGCCTGTACCGTGACCAACTCTGGGATTGATTCCATGGTCCTGGGAGCCTGCAGGGACAGCTGGAGTTGGGGTTCCAATCCCAGGATCTCAGACACAAACCTCCCACATTGACCCTTTGCCAAATGCAAAAGAGACCAGCTGCCAACATCGGGGGGTGGGGAGGATGGGTCTGCTTCTCTGCACCATGCCCCCTCTTGCAAGGGCTATGTGGGGGGCACCTAGAGACGCACCCAGCCATCACAGCTGGGTCGAGGCTGCCTAAACACGGGTATTAGAATCAGACCAGCCTGGATTCAAGCCTGGCTCTGCCACTTGCCAGCTGGTACCCTTGTGCAAGTTTCTTAACTCCTCTGAGCCTCAGTTTCCTGATCTGTAAAACAGACTCTCTCAAGGTTGTGTTGGGATCAAGTTCATATTCATGAAGCACTTAGCACGTGGCAGACCCTCAGCCTGCGTTGAGCCCAAGCAGACCCTCCCCCCACCTCCCCAGCAGGGCCCAGTTCTCCAGGATCTCCCATCCGGAGCGCTGACCCCAGGACAGGAGCCTGCCTGCCAGATGCACGTGGTTTTCCCATAAGGGGGCTGGGGGCTGGGCTTGGGCTTCCCTGAACAGGGAATATCCTGTTCTCCGAGGGGGGCGGGGGAGGGGGGGGAGGAAGAGGAACGGGGAGGACACAGCCGCTCCGCATTCCTGACATTCTTGGCGGCTGTCCAGTCCAGCTGCCTCACGCTGCCAGGGGCATTGGCCCAGGGCCAGCCGGCATAGCGGCATCCCAGTTGGAGTTCCCCTTGGACTTGGGGTGAGAGTGGACCCCTGTCGTACCATCCCACCCGACCCAGGCTATTGCAGGAGCAGTTGGACTCCTACCCTGGAAGCAGAGATTTGAGGGCTCTGGGGGCAGTCATTCCACAGGGGAGGGGTTTCTGCTTTCGGATCAACCTCGTGGGGCTCCCAAGGAAGCTCTAGAGGGTGGATAGTTAGAAGGAAAGAGGCAGAGGGGTCCTGGGTTCTAGTCTTCGGTCCCTGGGGCAGTCGCTTTCCTCCCTGATCTCAGTTTCTCCATCTGTAAAACAAGACGCAGTCTCCTGCCTTGGTCCCTGCAGCACCCACTATTCTGTGGGCTCATGCTACTCCCCCCGCCCAGGGCAGGACCCAGCTTCTCTGCACTGGGCTCAGTGTAGCTCTGGTTATGGTGGTTTCCACGGTTTATCCAGGCCCAGCTTCGTGATGGGTTCTGATGCTGATAACAGCGTGATCTGGGGTAGTCGAGCTCTAGGAGTCCCTGCCTGGGTGTGTCTTGGGGGGTCCTGGGAATGCAATAACATGTCCACAATCCCGCAGTTAGCCAGGTTGAGCTGACTAGAAGCCCCGTGCTCGCTGCTCCAGCATAAGGCTGCCCAGGGCTAAGTTCATTCTTTTCAGCACTTTTTCTGCAAACAGCCCCTGACCCATGAGAGCAGAAAGCTGGTGGCCGGGAAGGTGCAGCTCCCAGGGGTCTGCCACAGGGGCCTGGCTCGGGCCTGCTGCAGACCAGGCCTGGGAGCAACTAGAGAGCCTCGAGGGGCAGTAGGGCCAGGAGGGGCTTCTCTGGAGTGGACATGGCAGGGGCCAAGGCTGGGGCATCTGTCTCTGGACTTCCTTCCTCTTTCTTCTCCTGCTGGCTCAAGGATCACCCCTCCCTCTTGGTCCGGCCCTGCCCTGGGCTTTCCCTACCCTCTACCCTTCTAGAGTGGTCTCCACTGAATGTGCCATTTCCCAGCTCTCCTTGGTTCTGGGAGAGACAACAGGAGAACCTGGCCCAGGCCACACGGGAAGACAGAACCAGTCCCCCACTCCCTATCCTCAAGCCAAGAGCCTTGAATGGTCCCAACACTGCTTGACTCTGTGTCTCCCCTCTTGGGACCTCAGCACCTCTATTTGTTAAGATGGTCTCTAGGGGCTGGATCAAGTCAGACCTGCTGCGGTCCCAGGATGCTGTGACTCAGGGTTTCGGTTCTGTGCTGTCCACCCCTTGCCTGGGCAAGGGGCCCTTGAGAGCACTGGGCCAGGATGCCCGCTCTGTTGTCTGCCCTCGTCAGGGCTCGCCCTGCAGAGCACGGCTCCCCAGCACCCCCTGATCTCGCCACCCGATCCCCACAAAAGGCCACCCCCAAAGCCACTCCTCTACCTTCCCCGGGGCCCCTCTGACTCCCGTCTTCCTGTCCTATCTGTCTGTCTCATCATCTGTCTGTCTCGTCATCTGTCTGCCCAAGAGACAGTAGGAGGAAAAGGCTGGGGCCGCGCCCTGTTGGACCACGTGTCCGGTGCATTGTTCAGCCCCTGCTGGGAAATCACCTAAATTGTCAGAATTGGGGGGCCGCGGAGGGTGTGGGTGTGTGTGCGTGTGCAGTGCGGGGCTGGGGGGTGGGGTGGGGGGAGAGTACGTGTGTGACGTCCATCCATGTGTGCAATGCCTAGTTAAATAAAGCACGATAAAATGATACAATGGAATATTATGTGGCCATTGAATATGGCGACTTTGAAGAACAGAGACAAAATGAATGGTCCACTAATCAAGATTTAGTAAAGGAAGAACAGTACGCCTAGAAGAAAAACTGGAAGTGAATATATCAAAAACGCTGCTGCTGATTATCTCTGGGTTGTGTGATTATGAACGATTTTGTCTTTCCCTTGTTCTCTTACATATTTGCTACATTTTCTACAATGAGCATGTGTTGGTTCTATAATCAGAAGGAGAATAAATGTAATAAAAACAAATTAAAGATGAACTAGAAGGGGGGGGGCGATGGTAATTCAGTGGCAGAATTCTCACCTGCCATGTGGGAGACCTGGGTTCGATTCCCAGCCCATGCACCTCCCCCAAAAATCAACAAATGGTGCTGCAATAATGGGATAATCATGTGGAAAAAGAATGAAATGTGACCCCCCACCATACAGCATACAGAAAAAGAAAAAAAAAAAGAAAGAAATTAAACTAGAAAACAAAGAAGCGTATATTTGAAAATAAAGGAAATTAAAAACGAATGGAGGTTCAGTGGCAGATTCTCGCTGGCCACGCCGGAGACCCAGGTTCGATTCCCCGAGCCTGCCCATGTCAAAAAAAAAAAAAAAAAAAAAAAAAAAAAAAAACCTAACGGAAAAGATTAAGCATAACTCTGAGCCAAATGTTCGAGTGGAATTACGAACATGGTGTGAGTCCCTCCAGCTCTGCTGGGCTTACAGGAACCACAGGACGCAGCCCTCCCCTCCCTGGGATGTCGCCGTGGGACAATCACCTGTCACAAACAACACAGACACGGATGGGATGGGATCCCCTCAGGAGCACCCCAGAGAAAGGGTTGGGGGGGAGGGTGGGACTCTTCGGGAGAGGAATTCAGAGAGGAGGTGACAACCGCAAGGAAGTTTAGATGCGAAGCAAAGCTAAGCGAAGCGAGATGGGGATTCGCTGGCCTGGCAAAGAATGCAGAGATTGATTAGCAATTCATTCATTCCTTCTACAAGTATTTCTTGAGTACCTGTGGGTGCCACATGCAAAGCACTATTTCAGGAGGCTGCAATAAACAAAAATCTCTTCCCTTGTGGAGCTTCCATTCAAATGGAAGGAAGCATTCAATAAAGCAATTAATGCATAAAACATACGGTGTGCCAGATGGAACGAAGCGCTGTGAAGAAAAAGGAAGCGTAGAGGGGGCTGCGATCGGGAAGGGAATGTGGGGGTTCTAATTTTATGTGGGGTGGTCAGGTTGACATTTGATCAAGGACTAAAGGAAACGAGGCAGCGTTCTGCAGGCCTGGGAGTAGGGCTTCAGATGACAGCTGGCCCCGAGGTGGGTGTGCCCTGGTGAGCCCTGAAAACCAGGGCTGGGGGAGGGGAGCACAGGGGGAGGTGGCGTGGGGTCGGACCGCGTGGGTCCCTGCCGGCCATGGTACGGACTTTGGCTTTTACTCCCAGAGAAGGGCAATCACGCAGAGTCTGAGCAGAGCAGAGCCACCCTCTGACCGAGGCTGTGACAAACTCACTGGCTGCCATGTCGAGAACCTGGAGCAGGGAAGCTGGGGGGCCCAGGGCTCAATCCTCAGACCACACAGATTCCCAGGGAGCTCTCATCCTGTCCCACGGGTTAAATACCACCCCCCACCAGGGATTTAGAACGCACAAGCCTCTACCTGTCCCAGACTATGAAAATGTCAGGGCTGACCTGGAAACGGAGACACTGAGCAGTGAGGTGAAAAGAGGAATTTTCCTTTCGGTGTTTTTTATTTTGTTTTTAAGCATTGGCTCCAGATAATGACCCCAGAGAGGAGAAATTGGTGGTGCAAGAGGCGAGGCATGCATTGCTGGAGGGTGGGGTCTGGTGCACCCCTGGAAGGGCTGGTCCGGATGACGGGAGGGAAGACAGAGTGCACGGGGGCCGGGCCCAGGAGGCAGGTGGAGAGGGCTGCGGGTGCACGGGCAAGCACTCCCTCGATTCCTTCTGCTTTCACAACGAAAAAAGAAGCACAACCTGAAAATGAGAGGAGGAAATGCTAGAAGTCTGAGGAGAGAGTAGAAGGTGGAAAAGAACCTTTTCAGATGGAGAGGGAGCAAATGGACCAAGGAAATTGCACTCTGGCAGAGAGCATGTTCTGGAAATGGCCCCAACCACACGTCCCACCTCACAAGCTCTTCTAGGACCTTCCACTGTCCCATCAAAAGGTGGAGCCTAATTCACCTCCCCTTGAATTTGGGCAGACTTGGGCTCACTTGCTATCAATGGAATATGGCGAGAGTGGCAATGCGACCCTTCTGAGGAAATCTCTTGCGGGAGCCCTGGGCTGCCATGTTGAGAGGAAGCCAAACTAGCCCAAGCAGAAGCCACAGAGAGAGGAGAGAGAGTGCCTTGCAGGCCAGCTGCTCCAACCCCAGCCACTGTCTGTCTATAGCCTCGAACAAGACCCTTCAGCTGAGCCCTTCCCAAGTTCATGACCCACAGAATCCCTGAGAGGTAATGAAATTATTGTTCTTTAAGACTTCAGTTTGTTATGCAGAAATAGTTCATTGGAACAAACCCCAAGGGCCCACTTGAGGTTTGCCGCCAAGAATATAAAGTGACACAGCCCTGAGGCCCATCAACTGCCAAAGAACTCCTGCAAGGGAGACCCAGTGGCTGCAGTGGAGGAGTGGAGGATGAAGGAGAAAAGGGAGAGGGGGCCGGGTTTGTGGTCAGGCTAAGATGTTTGGACTTGACCCAGTAGGTAATGGGGGACTACTGAGGGTACCCCAGTGAGAACTGGCTCCTTTCTGCACACATGCCAGGCCCACTCCAGAGGTCGCAATAGAGCGATGAACTGGGGTGGGGGATGAAAAGGGTGTCTTGGCCACAGACCTGAGGTCTGAAGGCTCCAGACATCATTGAGTCCTCAGCCCCTTCTCCATCTGCATGAGCACCTAAGTATGCAGCCAGTGGAGAAGGGTGGAGAGCCTCAGTGTTCCCAGCTGAAAAATGGAGCATTGGACCCCAGATCTCTACACTTAGAGGCTCTGAGACTCAGGACAGGAAAGAGACATTCTTGGTCATATTTTCACACAAGCATCGCCTATGGTCAGGACGGGCACTGGGCTGGGCCCACCCCTGAAGGGAAGATGTGGGGGCTCCGGACTGCTGGCGGGGGATGCAGGGAGAGGACCTGAACGCCCGGCCCCCATTATGTGCCGGGCCCTGCTTAGCAGTTTTTTGGTTCCAAGATACAGAAAACCCAGCTCAAAGTAGTTTTAAAACAGAAATGTATGGGTCTTATAGTAGTAACAGAAAAGTACAGGGGTATTTGGGGTTTCAAGAGAAGCTTGGCCCAGCTGTGCAGCAGGATGACAGCGTCCAGTTACTCTCTCGGCCCCATGTCCTGGTGTCAGCTCCTTTAGGCCAGCTACCGGCTGTTCTTGGGTCTGGGGGCCTGAGTGCTTCTCCTTACAATCCCCAAGAGGGATCTGCTTCCTTGACACCCCAGAAGCCCAAGAACTAAGAATCCTTGGCCCCGACAGGCCTGAGTTGGGCTGTGTGCCCATCTCTGAACCTGTCCCAGTGGCCGAGGGATGGGACACAGTATCGGTTTAAACCAATCACAGGCCTCCCTGGGGTTGGGGCCGTGTCTACCCCAACCAAGCATGCACTGGGAAACACGGGGTCCTGATAGGGGGAAGGAAAGGGAACAGATGCCAGAGAAGCAGCTCCCCCCCACCACCCGCAACGTCTGTTACTACAGATCACCCCAGAAAACAACAAACAAGGGCCCGCCCTTGTAGGGTCTCCTTGGGCGCCCCCCTACCCCCACAACTCCCTGAGTCCACCCAGCAGAACCTTCTAGAGACTGCGTGCTCTGTCAGAGGAAGTGGTTGAGCACCGGAAGGAGGGGACATCTCCCATAAGGGCTATTTCCGGAGCCCAGAGCCGGCTGCCCATGTGGCCAGGCCTGGTACCTTGGGGTGGGGACAGCCACAGCCTTGGCCAGAGCCCAGGGCCTGCCTGGGACACTTGGGCAGCTGGAGACAGATTACGCTGGGAGCAGTACAGGCCGAGAGGACTGGGTGGGAAAGACATCTGACTCTTCCCAGCACTAAAAACGGGAACAGAAAGGGTTAGCTCCAGCTCGGTCACCAGGAGGAATTCAAACAAGTGGCACATGGCAGAAGAACATAATGCCTTCCACCCGGGTTGGGCTGGACTGGGCACTTCCATACACAGCCTCGCCCAAGAACCCTGGCAGGAAGGAGGGATGGACTGTACCCCATCCCTCAGATGGAGGGGCCGAGGCCTTAAGATACGTGACTCACCCTAACTCACCCAGAGAATTAGGGTGCAGCCCTCCCACATGGAGCAACGTGATGCTGAGGCTTCCATTGCCACTGCTGGGAGGGCTGTCACATCACCCCGAGGTCCCCACTCAGAGCCAGTAGAGTACAGAGGAAAGGGTGTGAGGGTCCAATCGCCCCCAGTTCAAATTCTGCCTCCACCGCTCTGGCTGTGTGAGCTCAGGAAAATTATCTAACGTCTCTGAGCCTCAGCTTCCTCATTTGCAAAATGGCAAAAACTTAAACTTCTTCCAAAGGTCACTGGAAGGAGGGATTGGCGTCACATATGTTAAACCACTGGGTCACTATGACCCAGGATAAACGTTACAATTCCTGATGTTTCCAAAGTTGACTTATGCCATCGTGGTAAAGATGCAGTAACACGCATCTGAACCCAACGCTATGAGATCCATGGGTTTGGGGTCTCCTCCAAGTAAAAACTGAAGAACAGAGTGAGGGGGGGTGTTGGTTAAGAAATGAAGCGGGGTACTGATGCGGGGTGGTGGGGGGTGTTCCTTGCTTTCTGGGAGGAACTCGGGTTCACCTCCAGGGCTGCAGGGTCGGCTTCCTTCCTTTCTGTGGGGATCCGAGTGGGAGTCACTCCTGGAGCCTGGGCACAGAAGGGGAGAGGAGATGCAGACAGGGGGGCCATTGTCCAGCCTGCCTGGTCCCAGATCCCGCAGCTGCCAAGCCATCTGGGGCACAAGGCATTGGGACCATGCCCAGCCGCATAGGGAGTGGTGGACGTTTGTCCCCCAGTTGCTATGGGAGACGCAGATTCTACACTGGGTGCTCTCTCCCCTGTCCCAACCGTGACCCCGGTGCATCTCCGACCAGCAGGCCGGGGTGGAGCTGGGAGGACAAAGCGGTCTTTGGCTCCCCCGGGCCTGGCCGCAGAGAGTGGGCATCGGCTCCTCAGCCAGCCCTGGGAAGCCAGCCTTGTCACCCCTGCCCCCGTCACCAAGCACACCTCATGGATTCTGCGGCCGCAGCGTCTCTAGACCCGGCCCCTCCCAGCTACCCCCACCTTGCCTGGTCACCACCAGGGCAGCCTTCCTCCCTGCCTCCACTGTCAGTCTGTCCTACACTCTGTGGGGACAGACTGCCTGACTGTGTCAGTCTCCAGCTTAGAATCCAGCAGTGACTTTTCGCCAAATATATATCTGATAAAGGACTCACATCCAGAATAATTAAAGAATTCCTACAAATCAATAAGGGCAAGAGAGACAACCGGTAGAAAAAGGGCAAGAGACTTGAACAGGGCTTTCACAAAAGAGACCTCCAAATGGCCTGTAAGTATGTGGAAACATGATTAGTCATCGGGGAAATGCGAAATAAAACCACAATGAGAAACCACTGCACACCCACCAAAATTGCTAAAATGAAAATGATAGAAAATGGCAAGTGTCAGTGAGGCTACGGAGCAGCTGAAACTAGATGCTGTTGGTCCCACCGCTTTGGAAAACTGATTGCTCCTAAAGCCGGACAGCTGCCTACCTTCTCTACAGCAATTCCCCTCCTGAGCATAGGGTCAACAAAAATGCATGCAGATGGCCGCCAAAAGACACCATCGAGAGTGTTCTTGCATGCTAGCCAAAGCTAGAAACAGCCGAATGCCCCTCAACAGGAGAGTGGAACGAGATCAGTTAGGGTGCAAACAGGTACACAAGGCGGCTGTATCTCCCATAGCGTTGAGAGGACACATCTGGTGATCTCATTCACGGGAACTTCAAAAACAGACACAACTATCCTCTGCTGAAGTCAGGACATGCTTAGTTTTGGAGGAACAGGTCCTGGGGAGGCACGGAGGAGGTTTTCTGGAGGAGAAGGTGATATCCCATCTCTTAATCTGGGCACAGGGGTGCTTAGCGTGTGAGCATTCATCAAGCCGCACACTTCGGATAGAAGCACTTTTCTTTATATATGTTATTCTTGGAGAAAAAGTTGATCTTTTTTTTAAAGATCTCTATCTCCAGGGCCCAATGCAAAGTCCTCCCTAGGTCCCTGATAGTTTATCCTCCATCTTCCAGAATCCCTGCCAGTTCTTTGGACTTGCAGGTCACTCTGCCTAGAGTTTCCATGTCCAGTTGGCAAGCACTCTGCTAGGTCACTGCCTCCAGGGAGCCCCCCATCCAGGCCCCGGACAGAGGTGGTCATCCCTCCTGGGAGGTCCCTATCCACCTTCCTGTGGCACCTTAGTCATCTGACAGTCACTCCATGACAATTTATTGAGCACTTATTACATGCTGGACACGTATGGTTATAAAGAAAACAAGTATTTGTTCATAAAGCTAGGTAAAAAAAAATTTCAAATAACCACACACCACACAAATAAATCGACACTGACAAACTGTGATAAATGTCACAAAAAGAAACTCTAGATGAACAGCCAGAGACTAATGCAAGAGGTAGGGAAGTGAGAGGAGCCGGAAGGGAAGGATCTTCCATGCAAAGACCTGGGCAACAAATAGGGGCCAGGCTAGGCCAGTTAAATATCCCAGGCTAAGGGATAATCAATGGTCTGAGAACTGTGGAATTTTGGGGGTCAGGGACTATGTCATTCATTTCTCAATCCTCAAGGGCTTAACACAGGGTCTGGCCAGTTTAAGAGTCTGGGAGTACTGAATGAATGAATGAATGAATAGAGGGTGAAAGAGAAGGGCATGATGATCATAGACAGGAGTTGGGCCTCAAACACACAGGAGTTGGGCCTTCACCTGTGTGCACATCTGGTTGGCGGGGCCAGTGCAGAATTAGAGGTTGGAGTCCCCAGCAGCACAGACCCAGGGCCAGTCACTCTTTTCTTCCACAAAAGTTTATTAAGCACCTACTATGTGTCAGACCCTATACTAGAGGCTGTCCCATGCCAGCCAAATCTCCAGCAGATCGTTTCTTTTCTGCCCTCTCTGGGGCCCAAGTCTCTCCTCCATTTCTGGATGATTCCTGACCTCATGACTCAGTTCTCCTCGGTGGGACCAGCTGGACTCTCTCCTGATCATCAGGGAGATTCAGGAGAAACTCAGGTCGCACTAACTAGTTACTTACAGGATCAAATGTGACTTAGGGAACAGTTGTTCACTTTGCCAAAATAATCTTACCTAAGAATAGTCCCCAGAATAACCTCTTGACTCTATTTGAACTCTCTTAGCCACTGATACCTTATTTTGTTACATTTCTTTCCCCTCTTTGGGGCAGGAAGGTGTGGTCGATCCCCTGGTGCCAGGGCCAGCTTCATCCCTGGGTGTCATGTCCCATGTCGTCAGGGATTTTTCACCCCTGGATGTTATATCCCACACAGGGGGAGAGGGTGATGATTTTACTTGCAGAGTTGGGCTTAGAGAGAAAGAGGCTACATCTGAGCAACAAAAGAGGTTTTCTGCAAGTAACTCTTGGGCATAACTGTAAGTAGGCTTAGCTTCTCTGCTACAGAAATAAGTTTCATAAGAGTAAGCCTCAAAATCAAGTGCTTGGCCTACTGACTTGGGAGTCCCTAGTGTTTGAGTTGGGGACTGGGGATTTCCCCAGTGGTAAAGTTTAATAGTTTCATATTTTTTCTCCAGTCCCTCAAGGGACTTTGCCAATACTTCTAAATTATCTGTCCAACATGCTCTGGGATATATCCAGGTTTACATAAAGCTATACAGTATTACAAGCCCTCATTCCCATTCTGAGCTCCATGTGTCTGGGTTGTTTAAAAGAGCTGTCCAGACAGGATGAGTTAGATTACGTGCTACAGAAAATTTAGGTTTTGGGCTAAATAAACCTCTCTTCCTTTTGTCTCATTACTGTAGGTGAAATTCCAAAATACAATATCATCCTTTACTCTGTATTCTGATTTACCTTAGTTCCAACCAGATTGGCTTCATTATTATTTCTAATTGAAGCCTGGCCTGCTTTTCAATTTCTTTAACATGATGCCATTTCTGTACATTTAAAACACATACACACGGAGACCCGGGTTCAATTCCCAGGGATTGCGCATGTGAAAAAAAAAAAAAAACATACACACACCAAACAAGCAAACAAACAAAACAAACCCTACATCCTTGTTAAGGATGCATAGATATTTAAGGGGATATACTGCATACCTTATAGAGAGAGCCTTTGAAGGAAGGAAAGCAAGAATGGAGCTCAGGGATGAGGGGGAGATTTTACATAAATACACTTATGCACATACATATATACTTTATGTAAAATAAGAGAGGGTCTTATATGAGTGCAGTAGTTTGGAGCTGCTATGCACTCCAAAAAAGGCCATGTTCTTTTCATGCATCGCTGTGGGTGCAGACGTATTCTAGGTAAGATCTCGTGGTTAGGTTGTTTCATTTGAAATGTGACTCATCCAGTTCAAGGTAGGGTTAATCCTTTACTGGAGTCCTTTATGAGAGGATTAAAAGGCAGAAACACTTAGAGAGAGAGAGTAGCGAGGAGAAAGCCCTGAGAGAAGCAAAAAAGAACCCACAGACATTTGGAGAGAGTTCAGAGACAAAAGGGACCAGCAGACACCAGCCATGTGCCTTCTCAAGTGCCAGAGGAACCCCAGATGCCAGCAGCCTTTCTTCAGAGAAGGTTTCTTCCTCTTGATGCTTTAATTTGGACATTTTCATGTAATGTAAATTGTAAATTTGCATTAAATTTGCAAATTATATCCTCATTGTAAAAGCCAACACATTTCCGGAATACTGTATTCCGGCAGCTCTAGCAAACTAAAATAGTGGGCAATGAAAGTGTATTAAGAATCTAGGAGTACAATTAGCTCAACAATCCACTTAAGGTAAAAAGTAAAATAAAAGTTAAACTTGAAAATTTTAGCACTTCAGGAAAGTCGTAGTAGATGTATTTTACCCTATGCTTCCTACTAAGTACAACTAAAAACCGTGGACATTATATATAAAACAAACATAAGTCTCTAAAAGGTGGAGAGAAGAAAGCAGATCAGAAGAAAGAAAGGGGCCTCACAACCTGAGGACAACATAGTGGTGAGTTCCCTGTGTTTTCTTTTTATCTCATATAGCCCAGACTTGGAACTGAAGAAGATAGCAACTCCAAAACACCAAGGGGCAGAAACCAAAAACTCCAACAAAAGCCTGCTCTCTGTAGTCAAAGAACCAAGAGAAGAGCAGCCTAGCAAGACATCTTTTAGATGCTAACCACTCTATTACAGTCAAACACCACACAAAAAAAACTGTGGCCCTACCCTTGCCAAAAAAGCCTGAGTGGGTAACCTAGACTTCTACCCTCATGAAGCTGTAAGGAGGCTCCCCACACCTCATCAGTGTCCTGTTAGAGGAGACTAGGGAGGAAGCCAGGAATTTCATCACCCACCAGCATTGAGAAGCCCCACCACCTCAGATATCAACAGAGGTCAAGTGGGGAACTTGGAATTTCTACCTCTACCTGCCAGTAAAGAAGCAGCACTCCTACTTCACCAATTGTGACAGTATCCGAAAAAGCCAACAAACGCAGATTTAATATGATCCAGAGTCTCAGAGCCTAATATCCAAAATTTCCAGGGTTCACTTGAAAATCCCTCATCATACCAAAAGCCAGGAAGATCTCAAACTGGAGGAGAAGACAATCAATGGGTGCCAACCGTGAGATAACAAAAGTATTAGAATTATCTGACAAAGATTTTTAAATAGCCATCATAAGAATACTTCAGTGAGCAATTACAACACATGTCAAACAAATGGAAAGGTTAAAAGTCTCAGCAAAGAAATAGAAGAAAGGAAGAACCAAAGAGAAATCTTAGAAGTGAAATAAAAAGCTCCGTGTATAGGCTCAACTACAAAATGAGAAAGACAGAAGAAAGAATCAGTGGCCTGGAAGATATAACAATAGAAATTACCCAACCCAAATAAAAGAGAGAAAACAGACTGAAGGAAAACAAAAAAACAAACAGAGCCTAAGGGACCTGTGGGACTACAGCAAAAGATCTAATATTCATGTATAGAAGGAGGGAAAATATAGAGCAGGTCTACAAAAGTACTCAAAGAAATAATGGCTTAAAACTTCCCAAATTTGACACACACAAAAAATGAATATGCCTACAGATTCAAGAAGCTTAGTGAAGTCTAAACAGAATAATCCCAAAGAAATACACAACCTGACAGATCATAGTCAAACTTCTAAAAACTAAAGACAGAAAAATCTTGAAGACAGCAAGAGAGAAACAATACCTCACCTCTAGGGGGAAAAAAAGTTTAGAAAGACAAAGTGTTTTGGTTTGCTAGTACTGCCAGAATGCAATATAACAGAAATAGATTGGTTTAATAAAGGGGATTTTTTTTTAAGTTACAAATTTACCATTCTAAGGCCACTAAAGTAACCCAATTAAGGCATCAACAAGAGGATACTTCACTCTAGAAAGGCCAATCACTTCTAGGGTTTCTGTCACATGGGAAGGTACATGGCAATGTCTGCTGGCCCGTTGTTCCCAGGTTTTGTTGTTTTCAACTCCTGGTTCCAGTGGCCTCCTCTCTGAGCTTTTGTGGGTCTTCACTCAGCTTCTCCAGGGAAGACTCTAGATTTCATCCCTTAGCTTAGCATCTCCAAACTCTATGTCTTGGTTTCATTTCTCTGCTCTCAGTGTCGGTTCTCCACACATCTCCAAACATCTGCATCTCTCTGTTCTCTATACCAGTTCTGGCTCTTCCTCTATGAGCTCCTTTAATGACCCTGATAAACTAAATAAGACCCATCTTGAATGGGAGGGGTCATAACTCCATGCAAATAATCTAATCAAAAGACCAAAACCCACAGTTGTGTATGTCACATCTCCAAGGAAACAATATAATTAAAGAATCCCTTTCTGCAGTAGGTCTACCCCCACAAGATTGGATTAGGATTAAAAGAACATGCCTTTTCTGGGGGTATACAACAGCACACAGAGGATTTCTCATCAGAAACCATGGAGGCCAGAAGGAAATGGCCCAACATTTTTTAAGCATTAGATAATTGTCACCCCAGAGTCCTATATTCAATGAAAATATCATTCAGGAATGAAAGGGAAATAAAGAGATTCTTGGAGGAAGGAAAATGAAGAGAACTTGTCATCAACAGACTGATTCTAAAAAAGTGGCTAAAAGAAGTTCAAACATCATAAAGGAAGAAAAAAAACACGGTAAGTTAAAAATAGAAGTTAATCCAAGATACTTTCCTTCCCTTGAGTTTTCTAAATTATGTTTGAAGATTGAAGCAAAGACTATAACATTTTCTGACCTAGTTCCAAATGTATATAGAAGAAATATTTAAGCCACTTGTATTTAAGATGGGGGAGGGTAAAGGGCCATAAAAGGAGGTAAAATATCTATAATTCACTGAAACTGGTAAAATGATGACACCAATAGACTATGAAACATTATGTATATATAATGAAATATCTACTGCAACCACTAAATAAGCTTTATGGAGATATATATTTAAAACCATTATAAATAAAGCAAAATGGAACCCTAAATGATTTTCAATTAACCCTTAGAAAGGTAGGAAAAAGATAACAGAGAACCAAAGAACAAGCAGAAAACAAAAAGACAGACTTAAATCTTAATGTATCAATAATTACATTAAGTGCTAATGGTCTAAATATGCTAATTAAAAGACAGAGATTGGCAGAGTGGCTTTAAAAAACATGACCCAGAAGAGTTCCAGAAATGTGGTGGAATAGGATAGTCTGTGTTCACCCCTGCTCCAATGAAAAACTAGAGAAATGACAGAACAACAACCAGGACAGTGGTTCTAGGGTGTGAGTGATCTGAAAGGGTCTTCTACATACTATAGGGAGGTCTTGCGTGAAAAACCTGAGAAATGAGGATGCAGAGAATGAGGTGAGTGGGCTCAGTCAGGACTTCACAGGAGACAAGAGGGCATGCCCAGGCAGGGACTGCCCCCACATCTACCTTGGGATATCAACCCCCTCAGCTCCGCAGCCTGGAGTTCCCTTTGTGTGCTGGTTTGAACTTGTTAGAAAAGCCGTGTTTTCTTTCCTAACCCAACAGAAAACCTACTATTTAGGGTGGAAACTTTGACTGGATTGTTTCCATGCAGATGTGACACAACAAGTTGTGGGTGTGAGTTTTTTATTAGATGGAGATGTGACTCTGCCCATTTCAGGTAAGTCTTGATTAATTTACCGGAGTCCTTTAATGGGGGAAAACATTTTGGAGAAATCTCAGAAGCAGATGCTTGGGGAATAGTTGCTTCAGAGTCAACAGAGATGCAGACATTTTGGAGATGCCTGGAGTGCCAACAGAGAGAGCAAATACCTACGAAAGGATGCTTGGAGATGCAGAGTCCAGAAACGTTGCCATGTGCCTTCCCATGAGAGGCTAACCAAGCCAGAACCCAGAGCTGTGTCCTGGAGGAGCTAAGTGAAGACCCACAGATACTTAGAGAAGAAACTACTGGCATCAGAAACTGGAAGCAATGGAACTGGGACTAGGAACAAGGACCAGCAGACACCAGCCATGTGCCTTCCCATGTGACAGACATCGGAATTTCTTGAGTCAAGGTATCTTTCTCTAAGTGCCTTACTTTGGACATTTTTATGGCTTTAGAACTGTAAACTTGTAACTTGATAAATTCCCTCTTTAAAAAGCCATTCCATTTCTGGTATATTTCATCTGAACAGCTCTAACAAACAAAAGCACTTGGGCAACCCAGACACCAGTAAACTTGTTTTCCCTGTGCATAGAGACCATCCAGCTAGTGCACAGCGCCCACTGTGCTCTTTTCCATATGGAAGCCTGGAGCCCTCAGGAGTGCATGGATGGAGAGGTGGGGATGAGGAAGCAAGCCATGCTGTGTCCCACACCCTGTTTCCTGCCATGATACCCACCTCCCTGTGCCTTGTGTCCCCATGCCCCTCACACATTACATCATGCCCCCATGCCCCATGCCCCACACCCTGCACCACACCCCATGCCCCTTGCCCCACACCCTGCCCCACTCTCTGCAATCCAGCTCCCCACCCTGTGCCACCACACCACACACGCCTGTCTGTGGTGGTTAGGTTCAGGTGTCAACTTGGCCATGTGAAGGTGCTTAGTACTGTTGCTGTGGGCATGAGCCAATGGTACGTGAACCTCATCTGTTGCTCATTACATCTGCAGTTGGCTAGGAGGCATGCCTGCTGCAATGAATGATGTTTGACTTAATTGGCTGGTGCTCAAATGACAGCACAGCCCAAGCAGCTCAGCATACCTCATCTCAGCACTTGCAGCACAGCCCAGGCCTTTGGAAATGCAGAAAGAAATCACCCCGGGGAAAGTTATTGGAACCCAGAGGCCTGGAGAGAAGGCCAGCAGAGATTACCCTGTGCCTTTCCATGTAAGAAAGAACCTCAGTTGAAAGTTAGCTACCTTTCCTCTAAAGAGTTAACGAAATAAATCCACTTTTATTAAAAGCCAATCCATCTCTGGTGTGTTGCATTCTGGCAGCTAGTAAACTAGAACACTAGCCAACAGGCATTTCCAGATTGGTTGTGGGCAGGAGCAGCTGACATACCCAGTTCCACAGCCCATGGTCATTCCAAGTGGGAACCTGATTCGGCCACCAGATGTATTAGTCCCACCAGTAGAATCTCCCCTGTGGTGCACACTGCCCACTCCCCAGCCACAGGGTTGGCAGCTTTCAGCATGCACTGGGACCAGCAGAACTCACTGGCATTGCACCAGGTCTCCATCCGGTTCACCTGGCTCCTGCCGTCAGGGTGCGGTGAGCCTGAGGGGAGGGGGAGGCCCAGTAGTACCATCTGCTGGGAAGAAATGGAAAGTGCGGTCTGGCAAACTACCTAACTGTCTAGCTGAAAACAGATCCTCAAGTAGAGTTGCATCCCCCGTATGAGGTCCAGTCCTTCGTTTGGTGGGGAATTACTGATGACAAGTGCAAAAGGAGATCTTTAATGCAAACCCAAGCAAGTACAAAACTTTAGTTGACTGAGGGAAATCAACTTTTAAAATAACCCTGTCAAGATAATCAAATGCCTCCAAGTCAACAAAAAAATCACAAAGCATATGAAGATACAGGCAGATATGATCCAGGCAAATGACTAAATTAAAACACTGGAGGAGACATTGGCTTTGGAACAACTAATCAAAGATGTTCATATAAATCTCCTAAATAAATTCAGTGGGTTACCTAGTGACATAAAAGATATCAAGAAGACACTATAAGAACATAAAGAAAACTTTGAAAGAATAAGTAGAAAAATAGCAGATATCACAGAGATGAAATATATTGTAGACCAAACTAGAAATATACTAGAGATATACAACAGCAGATTTGAAGAGGCAGTAGAAAGAATAAGTGAACTAGAGACCAGGAAAATGGAATTCAAACACACAAAAGAACAAAAGGCAAAAAAGAAGTAAAAATTGAATTAGATCTCAGGGAAATAATGGGCAAAACAAAGCATACGAATTTAAGAATCATTGGTGTCCCAGAAGGCAAAGAGAATAGTAAAAGGCTAGAAAGATTAGTTGAGGAGATAATGGGGGAAAACTTCTCAACCCTTATAAAAGACATAAATATATAAATCAAAGAAGCCCAACGAACCCAAAATAGGATAAATCCAAATAGGCCTATTCCAGGACATTTACAAATCAGTCTGTCAAAGGTTGAAGAGAAACAGAAGGTCCTGAAAGCAGCAAAAGAAAAACAATCCACCATATCCAAGGGAAACCACATAAGGTTGAGTTTGGATTGCTTTTAACAGGCACCATGGAGACAAGAAGGCAGTGGTATGGTATAGTTAGATCCTGAAAGAGAAAGACTTTCAGCCAAGAATTCTTTATCAGCCAAGTTGCCCTTCAAAAGTGAGGGAAACTGGCTGATTATATCTACAATCAAATAAGAGCACGTCTCCCACAAATGAGATAATCCAGTCAGTTGGGTTTGATCCAATTGACCAAAGATTTTTAAGGAAGAAGAGAGAATTTTCACTGCTTCCTCAGCCAACGAGCCTCTCCTGCTGAGTTCAAGACCCTTCATTTGAGTTGTCGACTTCACAGCCTGCTCTATGACTTTTGGCGACTCTTTCTTTCCCATGGTTGCATGAGACACCTTTATAAATCTCATATTTACAGATATCTCCTATTGGTTCTGTTTCTCTAGAGAATCCTGACTAATATAGCCATAAAATCAATAACCATGTGCGCCAGTTTGAAAAGGTTATGTACCTAAAATAGCCATGTTTAAATTCTGATCCATCTTGTGAAGGCAGCCATCTCTTTTAATCCTTATTCAGCAGTGTAGGTTGGAAACTTGATTAGATTGTCTTCACAGAGATGTGGCTCGCCCAGTTGTGCATATTAACCTTTGCTTGGAGGGATATGCAACTCCACCCATTCCGGTGGGGCTTGATTAGTTTACTGGAATCCTTTAAAAGAGGAAACATTTTGGAAAAAGCTTGAGAGCTGCAAGAACCACAAGAGCTCATGCAGCCAGTGAACTTTGGAGATGAAGAAAGAAAACACCTCCAGGGGAGCTTCAAGAAACAAGAAGCCAAGAGAGAAAGCTAGCAGATGTTGCCAGGTTCACTATGTGCCTTTCTAGTTGAGAGAGAAACCCTGAACTTCATCAGCCTTCTTGAACCAAGGTATCTTTCCCTAGATGCCTTAGATTGGACATTTCTACAGCCTTGTTTTAATTTGGACATTTTCACAGCTTTAGAACTGTAAACTTGCAACTTAATAAATCCCCCCTTTTTAAAGGCTGCTACATTTCTGGTATATCAGATTCTGGCAGCTTTCAAACTAGAACACTATGTAAGAAAGAAATAATTTAAACCTGGATTTCATTAATAATAAACCTCATCAGGAGGTATTATTAGGAAAAATTATTTTAAAAAATCACTGATGGAAAAAAAAAGTGAGGGAGAACATACAACAACTGTTCAGGAAATTGAAAAAGAGGTCAGCCTTCAAATAGGGATAGGAATGAAGCCAATCTCGTAAGGACTAAGTTAAATCAGAATACAGGGATAAAGAGGACATTGTATTTTAGAACTTCACCTACTCTATGAGACGACAGAAAAAGATGTTCATTTTATCCAAAACCTAAATTTTCTGTAGAACATAATCTAACTCAACCTGCCTGGATAGATCATTTAAACAACCCAAACACATGGAATGGGAATGAGAGTTTGTAATTCTTTATAGCTTAAGTCAATACCAGAATACATCCCAGATTATGTTGGGCAGATAATTAAGAAGTATTGGCAAAGTTCTCTGAGGGACTAGAGAAAAAAATATGGAACTATTAACTTTACCACTGGGAAAACCCCTAATACTGTCTCAAAATTTAGGAACTCTCAAGTCAGTAGGCCAAGGCTTTTGATTTTGAGGCTTGCTTTTGTGAAGATTATTAATGGAGAGGAGAAGCTTAGCCTATGTATAGTTATGCCTAAGAGTTACTTCCAGAGGACCTCATTTATTGCTAAGATTTGGCCTCTCTCTCTCTCTAGCCCAACTCTGCAAGTAAAATCTTTATCCTCATCCCCCTACATGGGACATGACTCCCAAGAATGAACTTGGCCCTGGCACTGTGGGATTGACAATGCCTTCCTGACCTAAAGGAGAAAAGAATTGTGACAAATAAGGTTTCAGTAGCTGAAAGAGTTCAAATAGAGCTGACAGGCTACTCTGGAGGCTGTTCTTACGCAAGCTTCAGCTAGATATTGCTATTTATCATGGTGTGCCAAACCTCAACCAAAACCATTCCTGCCAACCCTAAAGAACACCTAGAGTTGTATCTGAGAGTCCATAAAGGTTCCATGCACTATGATTACTTTCCAGAATCTCCAGATCGTTCCTAGGCCATACAAGTCCTGAAACCCAGAGGGGCTGCCTCTCCAGAACATCAACTAGTTCCATCCCCTTATCTCATACTATCAAAATCCCTTTTCAGCATGAAAATTACAATGGGTATAGCCCAAATACCCCTAAAGATTGGGAGAAAGATCAAAAGAGAAGGTTGAGTCATAACAGAGAAGATGGGATTTAACAAATGAGTGTGACTTCTGAATCATTATTTGATATTTCTTTTAGTCTCCAGTGTCTTGGAGCAGCTAGAATGAAAAAGCTAAAATTGTGGAACTGTAACCCATATCAAACTCTGAAATCTGTTTTTTAACTAATTGCTGTAGTATGCTTTGAAATTTATTGCTTTTTTTGTATACATGTTATTTTTCACAATAAAAGAAAGGGAGGGAAAGATTAAAATTTTCACAGACAAAGGCTGAGAGAATTTGTCAACAACAGACCAGCCCTACAAGAAATACTAAAGGGAGTTATGTCAGCTAAAAAAGACAGAAAAGGGAGGTCTGAAGGAGGGCACAGAATTGAAAAGTACCAGTAATGGTAACTTAAAAGACAAAAAGAGAAAGAGGGGAAAAAATACATAAATCTGACAAATAAAAAAAAGATAAGAGGGTAAATTCAAGAAATGCCTTTACAATAATAACTTTGAATGTTAACAGACTAAACTCACCAATTAAAAGATACAGACTGGCAGAATGGATTAAAAAATATGATCCTTTATATGCTGCTTACAAGAGACTCATCTTAGACACAAGGATACAAATAGATTGAAAGTGAAAGGATGGAAAAGGTGTTCGTACAAGCTGTAACCAAAAGAAAGCAGAAATAGCTATATCAATATCAGACAAAATAGACTTCAAATATAAAGACATCATAGGATGCAAGGAAGGAAACTATGTATTAAATGCTACTTATTATTAATATTTATTACTATTAATAAAAGGGACAATTCACCAAGAAGAAATAACAATCATAAATATTTACTCTGCCAATCAAGGAGCTCCAAAGTACATGGGACAGACATGGGCAAAACTGAAGGGAGCAATAGATAATAGTGGGAGACTTCAATACACCACTCTTCTCTATAGATAGAACAACCAGATTGAGTATCAAGAAGGAAATAGAGAACTTAATCTGATAAGTGAATTAGATCTAACAGACATATATAGATTGGTATACCCCAAAACACCAGGATATACATTCTTCTATAGTGCTCATGGAACATTCTCTAGATCATATGTTGGGGTACAAAACAGATCTTTACAAGTTTAAAAAGATTGCAATTATTCAAAGCACGTCCTCTGATCACAATGGAAAGAAGCTGGAAATCAATAACCACCAAAGAACCAGATGATCACAAATAAATGGAGATTAAATAATGCAATCTTAAACAATCAGTGGGTCAAAGAAGAAACGGCTAGAGAAATTGATAAATATCTGGAGATGAATGAAAATTAGAACACAACATATCACAACTTAGGGGATGCAGCAAAGGCAGTGGTGAGAGGGAAATTATTGCCCTAAATGCCTATATTTTAAAAAAGGAAAGAGCAAAAATTGAGGAATTAACTGCTTACCTGGAGGACTTGGAGAAAGAAGAGGAAACTAACCCCAAAGCAAATAGAAGAAGATAAATAACAAAAATTAAAACAGAAATAAATGAATTGGAGAATAACAACAACAACAACAACAAAAAAAAACAATAGAAAGAGTCAATAAAACCTAGAACTGGTTCTTTGATAAAACCAATGGACCCTAGCTAGGCTGAAAGAGAAGATGCAAATAAAATCAGAAATGAAAAGGGGGTAATTCCATGGATCCTGAAAGAATTTTAAAAAATCATAATAGGATATTATGAACAAGTATATGCCAACAAACCAGATAACTTTGATGAAAGGGACAAATTCTTAGAAACATAAGAACAACCCAAACTAACTCAAGAAGAAAAAGATCTCAACAAACCAACTGCAAGTAAAGAGGTTCAATCAGTCATCAAAAATCTTCCTACAGGGCGGGCCACGGTGGCTCAGCAGGGAAGAATGCTTGCCCGCCATGCCAGAGGACCTGGGTTCGATTCCCGGTGCCTGTCCATGTAAAAAATTTAAAAAATAAAATAATTTAAAAAAAAAAATCTTCCTACAAAGAAAAGCCCGAGGTGAGATGACTTCACAGGGGAATTTTATCAAACATTCCAAAATGAACTAAAATCAATCCTGGTCAAACTCTTCCAAAAATTTGAGGAAAAAGGAACACTCCCTAAATCATTTTCTGAAGCTAATATCACTCTAATACCAAAACCAAGTAAAGATGCTGCAAGAAAGGAAAACTAAAGACCAGTATTTCTAATGAGCATAGATGCAAAAATTCTCAACAAAATACTAGCAAATTGAATTCAATGTCACATTAAAAGAATTCTACACCACAACCAAGTGGGATTCATACCAGGAATGCAAGGGTGGTTCAACACAAGAAAATCAATCAATGTAATATAGCTCATTAACAAATTGAAAGGGAGAAAATCACATGATCATCTCATTGATGCTGAAAAAGCATTCAACAGAATTCAACATCCTTTTCTGATAAAAATGCTCCAAAAGGTAGGAATTGAGGAAACTTCCTCAATATGATAAAGGACATGTATGAAAAACCCATAGCCAGTATCATACTCAGCAGTAAGAGACTGAAAGCTTTCCCCCTAAGATCAGGAACAAAACCCTCTGTCACCACTATTATTCAGCACTGTATAGAAGTTATAGCTAGAACAATCAGGCAGGAAAAATAAATAAAAGGCATCTAAATTGGTAAGAAAGAAAACTTTCATTATTTACAGATGACATGATCTATACTTGGAAAATCCTGAGAAATTTATGACAAAGCTTCTTGAGCTAATCAACAAATTCAACAAAGTGGCAAGATATGAGATTAATGTAAAAAATCAGTAATGTTTCTATACACAAGTAATGGCCTAACTAAGGAGACAATTAAGGAAAAAATTCCATTCAAAATAGCAACTGAAAGAATCAAGTATCTAGAAATAAACTTAACCAGGAATATAAAGGACCTGTACACAGAAAACTATAAAATATTGCTAAAATAAATCAAAGAAGATCTAAATATATGGAAAGACATTCCCTGCTCATAGACAGGAAGGTTAAATGTAGTTAAGATGTCAATTTTACCCAAATTGATCTACAGATTCAATGCAATACCAATCAAAATTCCAACAACATATGAAGACTTGGAAAAGCTAGGTATCAAAGTCAATTGGAAGGAAAAGAGACCTCAAATAGTTAAAAATATCACAAAGTGGGCGGACTAACACTTCTTGATTTTAAAGCTTATTACAAAGCTATGGTGGTTGAAAACAGCTTGGTACTGGCACAAAGATAGACGTATTGACCAATGGAATTGAATCACGAGTGCAGAGATAGACCACCAAATCTTTGGCCAATTGATCTTCAACAAGGTCCCCAAATCCTCTGACCTAGAACAGAATAAATAGTATTTTCAATAAACAGCCATGGGAGAAATGGATATGAATAGCCGAAAGAATAAAAGACGACCCTTACTTTACACCTTATCTAAAAATTAACTCAAAATGGATCAAAGACCTAAGTATAAGAATCAGTACCTTAAAACTCCTAGCAGAAAATATAGGGAAACATTTTCAAGAATTAATAATAGGAGGCAGCTTCCAAAGGATAAGCAACAAAAGAAGAAAATAAACAAACGGGAACTCCTCAAAATCAAATGCTTCTGTGCCTCAAAGGACTTTGTCAAAAAGGTGAAGAGGCAGCCAACTCAATGGGAGAAATATTTGGAAATCACACATTGGATAAATGTATGATATCCCATATACATAAAGAAATCATACAACTCAAAAACAAAAGAATAAACAACTCAATTACAAAATAGGCTAAAAAATATGAATAGACATTTTCTCGAAGAGTAGATACAGATTGCTTAAAAGCACATGAAGAAATGCTCATTTTCATTAGCTATAAGGGAAATGCAGATCAAAACTACAATGAGATATCACCTCACACCTTAAGAATGGCTGCTATTAAACTAACAGGAAACTACAAATGTTGGAGAGGATATGGAGAAATTCGAACACGTATGCATTGCTGGTGGGAATGTATAATGGTACAGCTGCTATGGAAGACAGCTTGGTGGTTCCTTAGAAAACTAAATATTGAGTTGCCCTATGACCTGGCAATAGCACTACTCAGTATATGCCCAGAAGAACTGAAAACAATGACATGAACAGACATTTGCACACCAACGTTCATGGCAGCATTATTCACAATTGCCAAGAGATGGAAACAATCCAAATGCCTGTCAATAGACGAATGGATTAACAAAATGTGGTATATACATACGATGGAATATTATGCAGTAGTAAGATGAAATGACGTCCTGAAGCACACGACAACATGGATGAGCCTTGAGGACATAATGCTGAGCAAAATAAGCCAAACAGAAAAGGATAGATACTGTATTATGTTGCCATTATGACCTTGGTAAAGATAAACTCAGAAACTTATAATACAAAATATAGGGGACCTAGAGATGGGTGAATGGTTAGCTAATGAGGTTGAACTTACATGTAAGGGAATAGACAGAAGTGAAGGTGGTTCACTAGTGGGTCTATAAGAAGTATTACATATTGAAGGGGAACATAATAGAAAGCAGTTGTATAGAACCAGGTATCCCACCGATTAACATTACAAATATAAATAAGTTCTTGCATGAACTACTTCAAAGGTATGAATCCTATACAAAGAATCAATAATAAAGGGGCAAGGGGGAAAACTACTATTGCATGCTATGGTCTGTATTTTACAGGAAGACATCAACAGCACCACAGCAACACCAGGGGTAAATAATTGGGGGGAAGGACTAGAATTAAGGGGAGATTTGGATTTTCTATCTGGTGAAGGTGTGTTGATTGATTATTTGTCTCTTTGGAGCAATGAAAATTATCTAAAATTGAGAGTGTTTGATTGTACAACTAAGTGAGGATAATGTGAGACATTATACCTGAAGCCCAATGAATGCAGGTGGCTGAAGGATACACTGAGAAGTAGAACGGTGAATTGTGGAATATACACATGATGGTATATTGTACAACTACAGAAAGGAACGAAGTCATGAGACAGGCATCAAGATGAATGCAACTTGGGGACATCATGTGGTGCAAAACAAGCTGGAAAACAAAAAACAAATATTGTATGGTCTCTTATAGAACATATTTATAAGAAAATTGGGGCCTAGATTGTAACCCCTTATAGCAGTCACATTTAGTCCAGAACTATAAGTTTTATTTCTAGATTTTGAGATGCTGTGCTATATATAAATAACGTCGATCTCCCTGGGACTTTGGCTACCTGTGTGACTCCTAAGACTCAGAGTTGAAGTTCTGCAGCTCTGAAAGTCAGCACTGAGCATGCAACAACTGCGAAAGGAGCTGAAAAAGAGATTAGGCATCAATTAAAGATAAGAACAAAGCAGATCTGGTCAGGACCAAGGTAAATCAGAATACAGGGTAAAGGATAATATTGTCTGTGTTTTACAACTTCATCCGCTGTATGAGACCAAAGGTGGAGAGGTTTATTTTCTCCAAAACCTAAATTTTCTGTAGCACATAATCTATCTCAACCTGTCTTGATAGATCATTTAAACAACCCAAACACCTGGAGCCCAGAATGGGAATGAGGGCTTGTAATTCTGTATAGCTTAATGAAATCTTCAAATACATCACAGAGTATGTGGGGCAGATAATTAAGAAATGAGCTGGTTTGGAGCTATCGTATACCCCAGAAAAGCCCTGTCCTTTAATCTTCTTTCGCTATTGCTGGGTAGAACTTTTTTGATTGTTTCCATGGAGATATAACCCACCCAATTGTGAGTAGTAACCTCTGATTAGATGGTTTCCATGGAGACATGTTTCCATCCATTCAAGGTGTGGTTGTTTACTGGAGCCCTTTAAGAAGGAACCATTTAGGAAAAAACTTTAAAGCCCACACAGCCAGAGACCTTTGGAGATGAAGAAGGAGAACGCCCCAGGGGAGCTTCCTGAAACAAGAAGCTGGGAGAAAAATCTAACAGACTTCGCCATGTACCCTTCCAGCTGAGAGAAAAACCTCAAATTTCATAAGCCTCTTTTTGGTGCCTTAATTTGAACATTTTCATAGCCCTATCTTAATGTGGACATTTTTACGGCCTTAGAACTGTAAATTTGCAACTTAATAAATTCCCATTTTTAAAAGCTATTCCATTTCTGTTATATCGCATATCGGCAGCTTTTGCAAACTAGAACAAGAAGTATTGGCAAAGTCCCTTGAGGGACTGGAGAAAAAATATGGAACTATTAAACTTCACCACCAAGGAAATTCTTATACTGTCTCAAACACTAGGGACTCCCAGGTCAATAGGCCAAGCATTTGATTTTGAGTCTTGCTCTTATGGAACTTATTTCTGCAACAGAGAAGCTAAGCCTACCTATAGTTATGCTTAAGAGTTACTTCCAGAAAAACCTCTTTCGTTGCTCAGGTGTGACCTCTTTCTGTTTAAGCTCAACTCTGCAAGTAAAATCAGCATCCTCCCCCCTACCTGGGACATGACATCAAGGGATGAAAGTCTCCCTGGCAACATGAGAGATGACTCCCAGGGATGAGTCTGGCCCTGGAACCATGGGATCAACCATGACTTCCTATCCAAAAGGAGGAAAAGAAATGTAACAAAATAAGGTATCAGTGGCCAAGAGAGTTCAAATAGAGTCAGGAGCCTATTCTGGAGACTACTCTTATGTTAGCTTCAACTAGATATTGCTAATTACCACAGTTTGCCAACCCCCAACCAACACCATTCCTGTTAACCCTAAAGAACACCTAGGGCTCCGAGATTCTACAAAAGTGTTACACACTAAGATTACTTTCCTGGGCGGGCCACGGTGGCTCAGCAGGCAAGAATGCTCACCTGCCATGTCAGAGGACCAGGGTTCGATTCCCGGTGCCTGCCCATGTAAAAAATAAATAAATAAATAAATAAATAAATAAAAATTACTTTCCAGAAACTTACCATCTCCAGATCGGTCCCTAGGCCAGATAAGTCTTGAAACCCAGAGGGCCCAGCCTCTCCGAGAACATCAACTAGTTCTATCTCCTTATCCCATATTATCAAAATCCCTTTCCAACATGAAAATATTAGAATAGACATAGCCCAAATACTCCTAAAGACTGGGAGAAGGATCAAGGAGAAGGGGGAGTTATAACAGAGAAGATAGGATTTAACAAATGAGTATAAGTGCTGAATAATTATATTGATATTTCTTTTAGTCTCCAGTGTCTTGGAACAACTAGAAGGAAAAACCTATGATTATGGAACTGCAGCCCATATCAAACTCTGAAATCTGTTCTATAACTACTTGTCGCAATAAACTTTGAAATTTATTACTTTTTTGTATATATGTTCTATTTCACAATTTTAAAAAAATGTTAAAAAGATGCAAGGAAAAAGATCCTTGCACTTTCTGTCTGTCAGAGTGTGGCAGACATGTTTGGATGAGGGAATACAGGAAGAATTAAAAATATGGGGATGGATAGATAATTTTTGCAATTCAGAATAACCTTATAAACAATGAAAAGCTGTTTTATTCCACAAAAGGAAACACAGAAATTTGAATTTACATGAAAAAAAGCAGGAGTGGCTATATTAACATCAGATAAAATAGACTTCAGAGCAAAGAAACTTACCAGAGACACAGAAAAACAATATATAATGATGAAAGGGTCAATTCATCAAGAAGAAACAGCAATCTTAAACATGTATGCACCAAACAACAGAGCTGCAAATATAGGAAGCAAAAAACTGATAGAACTAGAAGGAAAAATAGTCAATTCCCAATTATATTGGAGATTCCAACACCCTCTCACAACAATATATACAATTAGAAAATCAGCAAGAGTATAGAAGAACTCAACAGCACCACCAACCAAAAGGATTTATCAACATCTACAGAATACTACATCCAACAGCAGAACTTTTCAAGTGCCCAAGGAACATCTGCCAAAATAGAGCCCATCCAGGGTCATAAAACAAACCTCAGCAATTAATAAGAATTGAAACCATATAGCGTATGTTCTCCAGCCACAATAGAATCAACATAGAAATCAATAAAAGAAAGGAAACAGGAAAATCTCCAAACACTTGAAAATTAAACAGTGCAGTTCTAAATAATCCATAGGTCAAATAAGAGGTCTCAAGGGAAATCCAAAATTACATTGAACTGAATGAAAATAAAAATACAATATATCGAAATGTGTGGGGCACAGCGGGAGCAGTACTGAGAGGGAAATTTATAGCACTAAATGCACGCATTAGAATAGAGGATAGTCTTCCATCTCAGGGACTAGAAAAAGTATAGCAAAATAAAATCAACACAAGCAAAAGGATAATAATAATAAAGATAAGTGCACAAATCAATGAAACTGAAAACAGAAAAAAAAAAAACAGAGAAAATTTATGAAACAGGGAGCTGTTTCCTTAAAAAAAAATCAGTAAAACTGATGAAACTCTACAAGAGTAAAAAAGAAAAGAGAAAAGACACCAGTTACCAGTATCAGGAATGAAATGAGGACTATCACTGCAGATCCTGCAGACATCAAAATGATCATAAGGAAATACTATGACCAATTCTACACACATAAATTTAACCACTTAGAAGAAGTGGACCAATTTCCAGATAAACACAAACTACCATAACTCATCCAATATGAAATAGTTAATTAAATAATTCTATAACTATTAAGTTAATTGAATTTGTTATTTAAAAAACAAAGAAATCTCCAGGTCCAGAAGATTTTACCAAATGTTTATAGAATCATTAACACTACTCTAAACAATATTTTCCAGAAAATAGAAGGGGAAGGGACACTTTTCAATTAATTTTATGAAGTTAATATAACACTGCTATCAAAATCAAACAAAGACAGTCAATATAAGAAAACTACAAACTTAGATCCTTTATAAATATAGAGGCAAAAATCCTTAACAAAATATTAGCAAATTCAGAAACATATAAAAAGAATTATATACCATTACCAAGTGGGATGTGTTCCGGGGATGCAAAGCTGATTCAAAGTTTGAAAAGAAATCGATGTAACCCACCAAATTAATAAATTAGAAGAAAATCACACAACCATATCAATCGATGCAGAAAAAGCCCTTGACAAAATTCAATATTCATTCATGATTAAAAATCTAAGAAAAAAATAAAATAGATGGGGACTTCTTCAACTTAGTAAATAGTGTCTACACCACACCTACAGCTAACTTTATATGTATTGATGAAAAACAAAATGCTTTTCGCCTAAGATCAGGAGCAAGGAAGGATATCCACCCTCACATTTTTATTCAACATAGTGCTGGAAGTCTTAGCCAGTGGAAAAAGAGAAGAAAAGGAAATAAAAGATATACTAATTTGAAAGGAAGAAT
This sequence comes from Tamandua tetradactyla, assembly GCF_023851605.1. Taxonomy (NCBI): domain Eukaryota; kingdom Metazoa; phylum Chordata; class Mammalia; order Pilosa; family Myrmecophagidae; genus Tamandua; species Tamandua tetradactyla. Next base: position 31,753,607 of record NC_135333.1, read on the forward strand.
TAAAACTGTCCCTATTTGCAGATAACACTACTGTCTGTGTTAGAAAATCCTAAGGAAGCTACAAAATAAAGCAAATTCCTGAAACTTACAAGGTTGTATTTCTACACACGAGCAATGAATATATGGACATTGTGATGGCTCAGTTCTGGTGTCAACCTGGCCAGGTGGTGATGCCCAGTTGTCTGGTCAAGCCAGCACTGGCCTAACTGTTACTGTAAGTACATTTTGTGGACTTCACTCATCTGTAAATTGATTGCTTCTATGGCTGACTACATCCACAATCAAATAAGGAGAGTGTCTTCAGCAATAAGACATTTAATCCAACTGGTTGAAGGCTTTAAAAGGAGAAGTGATGACTTCAGCAGTCAGAAGAGAGAACCTTCATCTCAGCCAAGCAACTCTCCTGGGGAATTTGTCAAAAACCTTTATGGAAGTTGCCAGCTTGCAACCTGCCCTATGGAATTTGGACTCGTGTATCCCCACAGCTGCAAGAGACATTTTTATAAAATCTTATAATATATACAGATATCTCCTGTGGGTTGTTGTTCTAGTTTGCTAGCTGCTGGAGTGCAATATACCAGAAATGGAACAGCTTTTAAAAGGGAGAATTTATTAAATTGCAAGTTTACAGTTTCTATGGATGTGAAAATGTCCCAATTAAGGCAAGTCTATAAAAATGTCCAAATTAAGACACCAATATGAGGTTACCTTCACTCAAGAAAAGCCGATGAAGTTCAGGGTTTCTCTCTCAACTGGAAAGGCACATAACAAACATGGCAACGTCTGCTAGCTTTCTCTCCAGGCTTCTTGTTTCAGGAAGCTCCCCAGGGGCATTTTCCTTCTTCATCTCCAAAAATCTCTGGATGTGTGGCCTCTCTTGCTCTAGTGGCTCTGCTGCAGCTTTCTCTCTGAATCTCAAGCCTTTTCCAAAATGCTTCCTCTTTTAAAGGATTCCAGTAAAGTAATCAAGACCCACCTGGAATGGGTAGAGTCATCTCTCCATCTAATCAAGATTAATACCCACATTTGGGTGGGTCACATCTCTGTGGAGATAATCTAATCAAGTCTCCAACCTAGTACTGAATAGGAATTAAAAGAAACGATTGCCTCCACAAGGTAGAATTAGAATTAAAACATGGCTTTTCTAGGGTACATCCAGCCTTTCAAACCTGCACAGTTGTGTTTCCCTAGAGAGCTCTGACTGACGCAGTCATCAATATTAAATATATAATTCTGTGTACAATTGCTACAAAAAAAAAGAAAAACGATATATTTAGATGTAAGGCTAATAAAACATGTACTGGATTTGCATGCTGAAAACTACAAAATGTTAATGAAAGAAGTTAAAGAAGATAAATAAATGAAGAGACATGCCATGTTCATGGATTGGAAGATGTCAATTCTCTCCAAATTGATATTACAGGTTTAATGCAATACTGACCAAAATTCTAGCAAAATTTTATTTGGTAGATATAAACAAGATTACTCTAAAAGCAAAAGAGCTAAAATACTTTGGAAAAATAAGAATAAAGTGGGAGGAGTCAGTCTACCCAATTTGGAGATTTATGATGCAGCTGCAATACTCGAGATGTGTGGTGGGGCAGGAGGAGATCCGCCCAGGTGAACAGACCTGAATGGGAACCCAGAAACAGACCCATGCAAATAAGTCCAGCTGATTTTTGACAAGAGTACAAAAGCAGTTCAGTGAAGGAAAGATGGACTTTTCAATAAATGGTGCTGGAGCAATGGACATCCATGGTCAAAAAGAAAAGAAGTTTGGCCTGTCTTACCTCTTACACAAAAGTTTACTCAAAATGGATATTGGACTTACATATAAAACTATGAAACTTTTAGGAAAATATCTGTGGGATCTAGGGCTAGGCAAAGAATTCTTGGATTTGACGTCAAAAGCATGGTTCATTAAAGGAAAAATTGATAAAATTGTTTGCTCTGTTAAGGACTCTGGTAAGAGGATGAAAAGACAAACTACAGACTGGGTGAAAATGTTTGCAAACCACATATCCAACGAAGGACTAGTATTCCCAAATCTCAATAGCAAAAAAAAAAAAGCATACAATCCATTTAGAAAGATGAACAAGAGACACAAAGAGACCTATCTCCAAAGAGGATGGCAAATAAGCACATGAAAAGACATTCAAAATCATTAGCCATCAGGGAAATGTAAATTAAGACCACAATGAGATATCACTACAAGTCTAATACCAGAATGGCTAAAATAAAATAGTGACAACACCAATGCTGGCAAGGATGTGGAGAAATCTGTATCACTGGTGGGAAAATAAAAGAGTATAGCTGCTCCAGAAAACAGTTTGGCAGTTTATTTAAAAAAAGTGAAACACAAAGCTACCACACCACCTGGCAATTGCACTCCTGGGCGTCTATCCCAGAGAAATGAAAACTTATGCTCACATAAAAACCTGCACACAAATGTTTATAGCAGCTTTAGTCATAATAGCCAAAAAACTGGAAACAGCCCCGATGTCCTTCAAGGAATGAATGGTTAAATATATTCCAGTATCCAACTCAGCGATAAAAAGAAATGAACTATCAATACATGCACCAATCTCCATAGAATTATGCTGCATGAGAAAAACCAACCCCAAAAGATTACATACTGCATGACTCCATTCATGTGCCATACGTGAAATGATGAAACTACAGCAAAGACGGAAATGGTAACAGATTAGTGGTTCCCAAGAGTAATGACGGAGGGTAGAGAGCATGACTATAAAAGGGGGGCAGCAGGGGACAGCCTTGTGGTTGTGATTTGTACTATCTTTTGCAAGATGTTGCCATTGGGAAAAACTGGGTACAGGGTACACGGGGTCCCCTCTGTATCATTTCCTACAATTGCCTGTGAATCTACAAGATCTCAAAATAAAAGGTCCAATTATAAGAAGTTTACCCACTATGGCTCCCCACTTCCCAACCCCACAGCTCCCCTCCCATTCCTTCCCTGCAGTGAGGAAAATTGAGGATGATGCCCAGATTCCGGGGTCCAAGCCACCACAGAGCAAGTCCAGCTGTGACCGGGGAGCCAAGGCCCTGGAACCACGGCCGCCACCTTTGAGGAATTGTAGAGAATGGGACTGGAGCCAGAAGCTAAAGGCAGGCAGCTGCGGTTTCAAATGTTTGAAAAGAGGAGATGTGTTGATACCAGAAAATATAAACCTGGAGCTTGACATCAGGCGCTGGCAGACTCCCAGGGTTGGCGACACCGAGAGTTCTGGGGGGACTATCTAAATCACCAGGAGTCCTGGTGGGGTCTCTAAGAAATGGTCGGGGCAGCAGGCCAAACATTTGGGTTTGGACAGGGCCACCTGGCTGAGGGATCCAAGGGCACAAGGGAGGCTGTGTGTGTAGATTTTGGTACAGCGTCTGAACGCCACTCTCAAATGACCCCGCAGGTAAGATAAAGATTTGGGGCTAACCAACAGCTCAGGGCAGGGGCGGTTATACCTGATCGGATGGCTGATGGGAGATGCCCAAGTGTGGGGCCTCATAAAAGCTCTCCCTTGGTCATTGCTATAAAACGCCTGCTTCTGTGAGCTGCTGCTTTTTTGGGCACAAACCGTTCCTCTGCTCGCTTTGTCTCTGTGCCCACCCCACTCCCTCTGCAAGGGAATTCCCCTTTCCCAAATCTTTCCTCAAAGAATTGTCTGATGCTGCCTTGTGACACATCCCCCTAGGATTAGTCAGGGCTCTCCAGAGAATTGTCTCAGGTGACGGCAGGGACTGGCAACTCGGAATTCTGTGGTGCAGGCTGCAAGCTGGGAACTCTGATGAACGGTTTCGATGAATCCTCAGGAGACACTGGCTGACTGAAGTAGAGACAGAAATCTTCCTGACAGCTGAAATCATCAGTTCTCTCCTTAAAGGAGAACTGTTCGGATGAGAAGGCGGTCTTCTTTGGTGACTGTAGATGCAATCAGCCATAGATGCAATCAACTGACTAATGATTTAATTCCATGAAATACTCTCACAGTAACAATCAGGCAGGGTTTGCTTGACCCCATAACCCAGCCAGGTCGACACCTGAACTTAACCATCACCCCCCCCTTTTAAGACTGCTGACCCCCAGAGGAGGGACGTGACCCCCCCTGGTCACCCAGCAGGCCAGGATTAGGACCCAGGTGTTCAGCTCCCCACCCAGCTTCTCTTGGTCAACATTGGAGGAAAGAGGGCCCTCCTGCTGTGCCTGGAGGAGAGAATAAGCAGGATCCCCTGCCCCAGCACCCTCTCTCTATCCCCTGCACCCCTGGGTTCAGCCCCTCAGCATCTCATACAGTGACTCGTCATTCATTCAACAAAATGTCTTGAGGGCCTACTGTGTGCCAGGCAGTGCTCTATGCTGAGAAATGAGCAGCAAGCAAAGCAGAGCCCCAGGGGAGCTCTCGTTCACACCTGGATGTCTGGTCTCCCTCCCTCCTGGCCTACCCCCTGCCCTCCGGTCCGGACTAGTCAGAGAGCGGGCGCCAGGGAGCCGGGGGACTTGGACCTCATATTCAAAGAAGATCAAACTTAACTTTTGAGGCTATTTCCAATGAGGGTCTACACACAGCCATTGCATGCTATGCTGTGTTCTCAGCAGTAACGTGATCAATGTAAAATATTTAAAACACAGCACAAATTTGCTACATGCATCAGGTGTGCACACATATGCACATCCATGTGAGTGCATACCCATGCACAAATGCACACTCACCCAAGTGCACACACACCAGGCCCTGGCTACATCTCCCATGAGTCACAGGGTGACTCACAGGCACATCCCTCCTTCCCTGATCTTCAAAGCAGGGAGGCTGGGGAAGGCCGAGAGAGAGGCGGTATCTCAGCCAAATCGAAGAAGGGAAATGGACCCGCGGGAGCCGAGGGACAGCTAGGGGCAGGGACTGGGGCAGGGGACAGGATCCAGGGCGTCCCGCCTGCACAAGCCTGGGAAACAAGGCAAGTCACCAAATCACCAAGCCCTTCCTTCTCTCCCAAGCCTGTGCCCACCCCCCGCTCCTCTCCCTGCAGCTGCTGTCCCCCCCCCCACCCCGGCCCTGGCTCCAGCCCCAGGCCCCACCCGGATCTTGTTGACCTCTAGACTGGGCCCAGCCAGTTTCCTAAATGGGGAGGTAGTGTGGGAAGGGCAATGGGTAAGACAGCCGTGGCCCCAAGCCCTTGGGACACCCCCCACTCCCCTCACATTCCTGCCTAGTGCATCCTGGGGTGGGAGCCATCACGCTGGAGCCACCAGTGACCAAGGGCCCCTTGCCCCACCCCACCCCCAGGTCGGACCTTCTCAGTCACAAGGTCCTCACATATTTGGAGCCTCAGGTGGCTCTCCCCACCTCCAGGATGCATATGCAGACAGAGCAGGAGGGTTCCCTGTTCTCACCGATGAGAAGCACAGTCCAGGGCAGGGCAGAGGCCAGGGCAGGGCTTGAAATCCTGGGAGGGGCCAGGGTCTCTCAGGGAGCTGGTTCAAGAAGCTGCAGGTGGGGCACCAGCAGGGAACACCACATTGATTGGGGCGATTATGTGTTCAGTATCTGCTCCTCCCTCTGCATCCTTCCCTGCTTGTGCCCTAACCCCACCCCAAGGCCCAGAGCACACAGCAGCCCAATCAGAACTCCTGGAGTAGCTGGGCCAGGCGAGGGCAGACGGAGGGTGGGGGGCTGGGCATGCCTGGGGTCAGGACCACCAAGGCTGGGACCCCCAGGCCACCGCCTGGCCATGAGACCTGGGGCAGCCAGCTCCCTGCTCCCCACCTCAGTTTCCCCATTTGGGTAGTGTCCTGCCATCACTCACTGCCCTAGATCTCTATTATACGGCAACTTAGAAAAAAGATGGAGTGTGTTGAGGCGGCCTTTGGCGGGGCTGGTGGGAGGCAGGGGCGCTGGCAGGGCTGGTCAGGATCAATCTCCAAAAGCCGGAGAGTTCCCCTCCCTGCATTCCCCCACCCCCACCCCCCACCGACATAAGCTGGGGAAAGACTCCTGATCTCTCCTCTCCCCCATGCAAAGTGCCCTCCACATCCGGGATCATCTTCTGGGCTGAACCCTGGCCCCCCCGCTGAGCTCATTAACCCTGGGAGGGGGGCAGAGGAGACGGGCCTGACCCAAGGAAGGCAGGGTGCAGGGAGCAGAGGGAGCGAGGGTCTGAGGTCGTCCGTCTCCCTGCCACTGCTCTGGACAGGTGGTCCCGTGGAGCCAAGCTGGGGGAGGCCTCAGGTGGCCCCCACGCCCCTGCCTTCCGCCCTGATTAGCGGAAACATTCCTACATCTGTCATGGGAAGGCAGCCTTCTCCCGCTCCTCAGTCACCCAGGAAACACAAACACATTCCAGCCGCCCCAGACTTCTTCCCACAACGTCGTGGGCGTTCCCAGGGTGCCCCACCCCCACCCCAGAGCCAAGGGGCAGGTGCGTAGGAGAGGCCCTCCCCCCAGCAGACCTCATCGTGCCGCGGTGGGGGGGTCTGACTCACAGCTCTCACCCCCTTGCCTCCCTCTTTACACACACACAACACAGAGCCACAGGACAGCACAATGCACTCAGAATACAGAGAGGCTCACAGACACGCCCACAGACAGCTGTGCACACACACTGGGCCTCGCAGATCACGCGTCACACACCCACAGAGTAGGGTGTGCGTGTGCACGCACTCACACAGCTTTTTCCCTCCGCTAGGCTGAGCTCCTGGAGGGCAGAGATGGCTCCGAATCTGGGACGCAGTAGGTCCCCAGTGAGTGTCCCGTCATCACTGCTCGCCTTTGAACCCACGGTGATGCACCTATTTCTTCCATCCACTTCCACTGCCATCTCCCCTCACTGGGATATGGGCTCCACGTGTGTAGCGTCTTTGGTTCATGGCTGTATCCCCCCCGGCCTGGCACACAGCAGGTGCTCGGCGAACATCTGTGTGTTGCATGAATGGCTGGGCAGCCCTTCCCTGGGCCCCAACCTCACCACAGCCCTGTAGCCACTGCTCTTACCCCCAAGAGAGGCTCCTATACAGCTGCCTCCATACACGTGGACGGGAACTGACCATCCCCCACCTGACGCCCAGGCCTCTTCTCCCTCATCCACTGCTCAAAAGAAAAGCCAAATCATTCTCAGCCCGGCTCCAAGGTGTTGCCATCTGACCCCCACAACGCCTCCACTCTCATCTCCCAGGACACAGCCCTGCAGCCCAGCTCCCGCCTCTGACCACGCTTGGTTCCATTGCTAGTAGACCCAGCTGCCGCATGCTGGCCAGCCCTCAGAGTCAGGTTCACACCCCACCCCCCTCCTTCAAGGCATCAACCACCCCTTCCTCCCGGGCCATTGCCCTGAGCCCATGCCGGCCTCCCTCTCCAGTCTCCAGACCTCCCCAGGACCTGTGCTGGGTGAGCCAGTGAGGAGAGCACTCTCTGCCCCATCTCAGGAAGTCCAGGGCAACCAAGCAATGACAATGCAGAGAGTGGATGCAGCCACTCTGGGGGCGAGGGGATGCACAGGGCCCTGGGAGATCCAAGGGGGTCCCACTCAGAAAGCTTCCTGTTGTGGGGGTGGTGAGGTACAGGAGAGACGACTCCGCCGGTCATCTTGGTTCTTTGCGGGGGCTGCCCTGCTTAGCCCCTTGTCGCCGTGGCCCATTGCATTCTCCCACGACTTCTTCCATGCAGCCATGCAGAACTCAGCGTCACCCGAGCTCCCAGAACGGGCCCCTTCCGCTCCTCTCACTCTCGGCTGCCTTTGCACTTGCTGTCCCATCTCTGCTTCCCTGTCCACTTACTGATAACCCACCCGCCCCTCCAAGTGGGTCCAAATGTCTTCTTTCCAAGCCCCTCCCACTCCCTCTATCCTTCGGCAAAGTTAGAGACCTTCCTCCTTGATGCTCCCATGACCTCCCATATCACAGACCCTTGGCGCCCCCCGATTTTAGATCCTCGACCTGCCTCTATTCCAAGGGCCCGAGAGCTTCCTGAGGGCGGGGACCCAGTTTTCATGATTTCCCTGGGCCTGGCACACCGTAGGCTAGAATCATCATGGGATGTCCTGTCCTCGGGGGTGGGCAGGGTGATAGAGAGTGTTTTTACTTAAACTTCTTTCCCCTGCAAAAGTGCCTCACACGGTAACCAGAAGCTTCCTTACTATTCAAATGCCCACTAGGTGACAGGCCCTGGATTGCCCAACTAATGTGAAAGTCTCACATTCATACTGGCCTCAATTCTCACCGCCCTATGGTAGGGCTACACGTCCACACCCTCGCCATGGTTTCCCCACTCCTTGGCTGTGGGCTTGGCCAAGGGACATCAGCAGACAGGACACCAGCAAAGGTCCAAAACATGCTTGCACAATGGGCTTGTCCTCTTGTGCTCTTGCCTTTTGCCGAGACGGGGCGAGGTGGTGGCTAGTCCAAAGGGCGTGAGAGCTATGTGGAGCAAACCTGGACTCATCCCATGGCTTGGGAACCAAGTTCAGTCAATTCTCAGACCCTTGGGGAAGAAATGGTCATTGCTCTATGCCATTAGTTGGCAGGTGCTTTGTTGTATGGCATTAGCGTGGACATTGCTGACTGAAACGGCTGACTTTTACTGAGCACCTATTGCATTTTCTCATTTGACCTACCAACCTTGAAGTAGGTCTTATCATTAGGTCCATTTTTCCAGTGAGACCACCAAGGCACAGCATGCCTGGAAAGAGGCTCCAGAGCACGAATGCTCAACCAGGACATTGCACAGTGTCTCCATAACCAAATCGCCTTCCCACCAGCCGGGCCCAAGCTCTGCTCAGAGGCCTGCTCTCTTCTCTCTTGCTGTGTTTGACTTGTCCCTCCCCTAGAGGAGTCTGGTCTCCAGGTGAGAGGCCCAGAACAACTCTCCTTCCCGGCTGAAGGTTTCACAGTCCACAGAGTAATTTCACAGCCTATGTCTCATTTAATCTTCACAGCAGCCCAGGGATGCAGGTATCTCCACCCCCATCTTAAAGATGATGGGGAGATTCAGAGAGGCTACATATCACCCAGAATAGAAAAAAATATGAGGTCAGGTACAAGCTAACATTTATTGGGCATATGTGACAGCATATCCTATAGGAATGCATCCAGCCTCAAATAAAAGATAAAAACTAACTTTTAGTGGCTTAAGTAGAAAGGGTTTGTTTCTTTCATAACAAGAAGTCAGGAGGTAATAACTGTGGCATTGCTCTGTGACTTAACAATGTCAGGGCTGGAGTTCCTGCTCTTCTCTTGACCTCTTCATCATCTCTCTCACCTCATTACTGCAAAATGGCTGCTGATCCTCCAAACATGATATCTGCATTCAAACCAGGAAGAAGAAAGAAGAGGAAAGGACAGTGTCGTTATAAGTCTTTGTCAAGGATGTCACCACACCCCTCAGACTGCCTCTTACATCTCATTAGCCATAATGAAACCCCATGGCCACAGCTGGGACCTACGTTGGTCTGGGGAACCGGATATCCATGATTGGGTTGAACCAACCACAATTGATCCTCTGGTGATGAGCATCACTGGTTTTCTTCTGGCTCCATAAACAGGTCAGGGTGCTTCTGTTGGCAGGAGAAGGAAGGTATTCTAATTTGTAAAAGCTGCCGGAATGTAATATACAAGAAACAGAACGGCTTTTAAAAAGGAGAATTTATTAAGTTGCAAGTTTACAGTTTTAAGGCTATAAAAATGTGCAATCTAAGGCATCGAGGGAAAGATACCTTGGTTCAAAAAGGCCGATGACATTCAGGGTTTCTCTCTCAACTGGAAACACACATGGCAAACATGGGGAGATCTGCTTGCTTCCTCTCCAGGCTTCTTGTTTCATGAAGCTCCCCCAAAGGCATTTTCCTTCTTCATCTCCAAAGGTCTCTGGCTGTGTGGGCTCTGGTGGCTCTTTTCAAAATGGTTCCCTTTTCAAGGGTTCCAGTAAGCAATTCTGCCTTGAATAGGTGGAGACACATCTCCATGGAAACCATGCAATCAAAGGTTTCCCACCCACAATTGGGTGGGTCACATCTCCCTGGGAACAGTCAAAAAGCTCCCACCCAGCAATATTGAATGAGAATTACAAGACGTGGCTTTTCTGGGGTCCACAAAAGAGCACAGGAAGGATGGCCACCAGGAAGGCAGCAGGCAGGGCCTGCTCCCCCAGACACCACTGCATCATCTCATTGGAGCCAGTCCTCTTTTATGTCCATTTAACAAATGAGACAACGGTAGTGAGTGACAATGCTGGGACCTAACCCAAGGCCGAAGTTCTGAAACTTTCTGCTAGACTGCCAGGCCATGGAAGGCTCGAATGCCAAGAAAGGAAGAGACTGTCCACCGAGACCATTGTCAGTCCCTTCTCACCACCAACCTCGCCATGCACCTGCCCTCCCTGGGCTCTGACAGTGCAGGGGACCAGCGTACCAGATTGCCCAGGTACAGACGGCTGGCGGCACTAATGCCTGTGTGCCCGCAGAGCTAACTCTTGCCGCTGTGTACCTGGGAGCCTTAGGCAGCACGAGGGACCAAGCCCCTGTCACTTCTGCCTTCATCCATCCTACACCTGTCGGAGCCAGGCACTGAGGCCGGCCTTGGGGGATCACATCAGTGGCTCAGGCACAGATCCTATCCATCCCAGTTCAAAGAGGGGATTCAAAGGAGGAAAAGCCCACTTCCGGCCAGGAGAGGTATGGGGGCAGTTTGATCATGAGTCTGAGGCTGACCCTGAGGAAGGCTGGTGGGGTTTAGATGTGGGATGGAGGTGGGGGGAGTTGCTATCTGCAGGGCGAATAGTGGGGAGGACAGGACGCCTGCAGGGCGGCAGGTGAGGAAGAAGAGGGAAGGCAGATTTGCACAACCTGCCAGTGAGTCTGAGCCTCATTTGGCCATAGGAGCCAGGGAAAGTTTTGAAGGAAGAAGTGATTTGAGTTCTGGACCCCCAGGAAGCCCAAGCAGCAGCTGAGAGTGAGGAGGACTGTGGGGGGGATGCCAGGGGTGTGGAGGGAGGATTCCTGATTGTTGGGGGCAAGAGAAAGTGAAGACCTGAAACCAAGGCCACGCCATGACAAAGAGCAGTGGCAACAGAGACTGGACAGCAGGGCCAGGACTCGAGTGAGGCAGGCAAGGCACTCGCCTGGGGCAGCAACTTTTCAACAAAGGCAGGACCCGACAGGACCGAAATTAGGGTGAGGCGAGTGAGGTGAGTCATGCCACTGCAGGGCTGGGTGCTAGCTTTATTACAATTTTGAGGACTTGATTCATCGTTGGTTTTTTGCATTCATTTTGATTTTTTTAAATATTGTACTAAAATATGATTCCTCTTGATCACAGAGGGTATTTTCGTGTCCCCTTGAATTGCGTACTGAGGCTAGGTATTTCACCTGCCTCACCCCAGTCTCAGCCAGGCAGAAAGATTTATTGAAGCATTAAACCCCCGTGTACTATGTGCCCACAATTTGGTCACGGCTATGCTAGCATTTGGCAACCTAACAGTAGGTGAAATAATCATAGTTCTCCATCCTCAAGTTTATAGTTTGCATCTTCAAGTTCAGGGCCAAGTAGGGGTGATAAATCAGAAGGGATGGATCATAGGGAAGGTAGACTCAACCTGGGCTAGTCAGGGAGCAGTGAAAGGAGAACGGTTCTGAATGAAATAGACAATTGCCCCATTGCTTTGTTTCACTGTTTTGGCTGCCCATTCTCTGAACCCCACCTTATAGGTTATGGTAGAAGGTGGGACCTGCCCCCCTCTATAGAAGCTAAAAGTACCAGCTACTCATCTTCTCAGACCCACTGGCGGCTGGGGCATTCAGTCCTGACCAATCAGGTCAGGATGCTCCAGCCCAGGACTTAAAAACAAAACCTAGTGCTGCAAAGAAGCAGGCGTCTCCTCTCCCTGGTTGAGCCCACAGGCAGCCGGTGTCCAGGGCTGGAGTTCCTCCTGGGAGGTGCTGGCCCCACGTGCCTCAGTGTCCAGCAGGTGGCCCAAGAACTGTCCTCACAGGCCACATCTGAGCGTGTGGATCCTGTCTACCTACCCAAGCCCAGATCCCCAGGCTGTTCTGTGAGTCATCCAATATTCACTGAGTCAATCTTTTTTCTGCCTAAGTTAACTGGAATTGGTTTCTGTTACCTGCAACTGAGAACGTGGCCTTATATAGAAACTGGTGCCAGGAGTAGTTGCAGGCAATGGATACTTGAGGAAATTTGGAGAAGCTGGGGTTGGTGACCTGGACTGCTTGGGGCTGAAGGCAATAAAATTTCAACACATAGTAAAGGATGAGATTCTGGAAGGTTGTCGCATGCCGAAAGAAACAGGAAGTCAGGTTTGCCACCTGGAACCACCTGGAACCACCTGGAGCGAAGAGCCCACCAAAGGCAAGGCTTTGGGACTAACAACCCATTGCCTTAGAAGAGAAGGCAAGGAAGGAGGAATGAAAACTGTGGGGATGGGTTGTTGGTTCTTACAGTACCGGGCAGTTAAAGAAAGAGATAATGATCTCCCAAATTCCTAAATATTTGGCTCAAGACCCAGATTTCAAAAAATCAAGGACTTCTATGGCTGAGCTGAAAGCTTCTCTTATAGCCACAAGGCTGAGATACCAAAAATTAAAGTCAAATTTTGAGGTGGAGGAATGGCTAGTTCTGTCATTAGCAGATGCCACGGCCTCACCAGCTCTCCTCCGCTGAGGTTAGACCAATGATGGAGAAAGAGTGGACCACTGAGCATTGGCCTGGAGCCACATGGGAGGATTTGGGGTGACTCTGAACCCTGGAACTCCCAATCCCCACCCTCAAGCCCCTGTTGCCAGCTGAAGAAGCCTCTCATCATGGTGTGATGAGGCTGGTCCTGCCTCGATAGGACCATGTAACCACTTCCTCCCACCTGTCTCCCCCCCGCCCCCCACTGTCTCCAGACTAGAGCCCAGGACCCAGGATGTCTAAGGGGGAGGGTGGAGAATTAACATCAATTCCAAACCAAAGGCTCTGCAAAACTTTGTTTCTCAGCATGCGAAATCTGGAGAAAATGAATGGATTCTGAGGGCTCTCACCGAGGAGGAGAGAACAGGATTTTTGATTGGGCTGAATTACTTGCTTGGCTGTACCGTCGTGCTGGCTGCGCCAGCTGGAGGCGGTTCTAATTGTCTCCGTGGCTGGTTTGCGGAGTGGTAGGTGAGCCGGCAGCCTGGCTTGGCGGTGGTCCTGCAGCCTGGCTCGGCGGTGGTCCTGCAGCCTGGCTCGGCGGTGGTCCTGCTAACTCAAGTGAAGACGGCAGAGGTGACGAGGTAGGATACAGAGGCACAGGAGTGGGTTAACCACGGTGACCTGGTTACCCACTGCCCTTAACTACACCCCCCGTGAGAGCCCCAAATACAGTCCGTTCACCAGACGGTGCAAACCTCCCTGATGAGGGAGCCTGACAGCCTTAGAAAGACCTCAGTGTCCAGTGGGGAGTCCTGCCAGTGACCAGACTCCTGATTTCTGGGGTGCAAACTGAGATCCTGGGCTGGCAGAGGTTGAGGGGCAGCAAAGAACTGCCAGAGTGTGGTGGGCCTGTTACCATCACCAGTGGCAGGACCAGCAACTGGGGGCACAGACAACGGGCCACGAGGCTCTGAGCACAAAAGGCAGCAGTGGCCCACTGGGGCTTTTACAATGAGAAAGGTCTGGGCCTGGTGAACAGAATCCCGGCTTCCCCAGGACAGAGACATGCGGTCCTTCCCCCAGTCCCTGACCGAGTCGGTTCACAGACCCAGGGCCCCCGAAATGAAGGAAGGACGTGACACTCCATCCCGAGCCTGTCCCGTGAATCTCCCCAGACTTTCCCCGAAAGGACAGTGTGGCCATGTGCAAGGTAAATGCACCGGGGAAGCTGGAGGAAGGGTGGCTCGAACCTTGTTTCCTCCTCTGTAACGCGAGGAGAATGGTATCTGCCTGAAAGGATTGTTGTGGAATAACGGGCAGTGCCTGGAGTACAAGCCCAGGCCTCGGCAGCGACTGAAGTGCTAATCCCTCTGTGATTTTTGCATTTGTTCTTTCATTTGTTTCCATCTTCACTTCACTGTCCCAGGATCAGCCATTAGCTGGGGGCTGGAGGGCCCGGGAGGTGGGATAACAGCCCCAACCCCTGACCGAGGGTCAAGCATGGACCAGGCACAGCCACTGTCCCAAACCTAAGCAGCAGCTCCTCAAGCATGCAGCAGGGAAGCCATGTCATAGCACCACGCTCTTCAAAGGTTAATAAACGAAGTGGTGAGTACAGGGCCTGGGACATGGGGAGGGTGATAAATAGAGAGGGAAGGAAGGAAGTGGGGTGGAAGCATGGATGCATGGATGGATGGATGGATCCACTCATGGATGCATGGATGGATGGATGGATGGATGCATGCGTGGATGGATGGATAGATGGATGGATGGATAGATGGATGATGCTGGAGGGGTAGGTGGGTGGATGCATGGAGGAGGATGGAGAGGTGGAGATGTGAAAGATGACTGCTGGATAGACTTAAAAAATGGATTCTACGTGATCCTAGTCCTTGAGGAGCCTATGATCAAGGAAGATGCTGTGCTGAGCATGGAGTGAGCTGAGTTGGAAAATTTTATCTGTAGTTAGTGACATGCTCAGAGTCAGCAATTTTCAGCTACAGCACAGCATGTGCTACGGTTGGCTGAGCAAGAGGCAATGACTGATAACAGAACTGTATGTTTATTCATTCCTTCAGCAGGCATTTATTGAGCTCCTACTATGTACCAGCCACTCTTTGGGGGTCAGAAGAGTGAACAAAATAACTCCATGTGGGGCTTCCATCATGGGGAGGGGGAGGGAAGATGAGGAAAACTGTCTCTGCAGAGTGAGCTAGTTGGAGACAAGGGCCAAGGTGATAAACAGAGCAGGGTTAAAAAGAGGGGGCTCCAGCGGGCCGAGCTCTACTCTTTTGGAAGAGCTGATCAGCACAGGTCTTGCTGGAGGGTTGACATCAGAATGGGGGTCTGAAGGAAGGGTAGGTGGATCCGGGAGGAAAAGGATCACATGGTAACTGCACAGTGGGGTTGGGATTATAACCCGAGTTCATGCAGTGACGAGGTGTTGCAGTTCTGGGGGTCCTGGCCTGACACTATAAAATAGTGGAAATGTGCTGGATGTGGCGTCAGTAGTGGAGGATCAAGTTAGGACCCAGTCACCCAGCAGCTGTGTCCTCTTAGGCTGGTCACTTAATCTTTGCTAAGCCTGTTCACCATCACTTTGTCATTCATTGTCTCCTCCTTTCCTTAATGCAATCCTGCAGGTATTGAGTCCACAGGTACTTGACTTTATAATCTGTAAACATTCATTGTTTTGCTATTTTATGGAAGCAGGAAATGCTGAGCCTCCAAAGAGAGCTACAGTCCTATGCTCTAGTTGACGGAGGAGGGATGGAGCTTTGGGCAGGGATAGAGAAGGCTCTTCAGGGGGGAAATGCAACCTGAGACCGGCCATGAAGAGTGGATAAGCGCTCATATGGTGAAGCTGAATGCTCAAGGATTGGGGGGACACAAAGAGACCAGCCTGGTGGTCACATCAGAGTGGCTAGAGTGACCAGATCCATCCATCAGGATAGAAGACGCATAGTAAGAATAAGTCAAACAGAACGGCAAAAAATTCTGACCTAGGCACTCCAGAGTCCCTGGCCTCTTCCATTTCACTCCAACCTCAGCATCTGGCCCTCACCTCATGGCTCAGTATGGCTGCTTGAGTCCCAGACATTGTATCTATATTACAGCCAACAGGTCAAAGAAAGGGATGAAGACGAGAGTGCCTTCTCCCCAGCAGAGGGCTTTCCAAGAGAATGCTGTTCTAGCCTGGGGGTTGTGAGAGCCAGAGGGTCCACGGGGCCTGCAGACTGGGCACTGCTGCTGCTTGGGGAGTCCCCTGGGGAAGGAAGTAATGTGGGCAGCTCTGCTTTTCTTTCCCCTGGGAAGTCCCTGTGCCCGTTTATGGAGCAGCCCAGCTGTTAGCAGCTGCCATGATCCCATGTATGCTGGGGCTCCCTCCACCCTCTAATTCACTTCTCCTAGGAGAGCTGTTCTTTCCTTCTCCCAGCCAAAGCCTGCCCTGGCACCCTGGGAACGCAGGGCAATGTGGGGTTGAGGAGGCGAGTGTTGAGCAGGCGGGGGCAGGAGTTTCCTGGTAAATCCCTCTTATCTGCACCCCATTACTACTGCAGATGAACTCTACTTCCTCAAGTGCAGGGCTAGGGACTCCAGAATGAATTTAAATCAAATTGCTGAAAGAGCCCCTGACAGTGACAAGCACAACATGGAAGGGACTTAAGAACATGAATGAATCAAATCAATCAGTATCAAAATGTTATTTAGTCTTATCTCAGCCAAGTTGTTACCCAACTTCCCCTTGCACACACCTACTGACAGGGAGCTCACTACTCCCCAAAGCCCAGCGGTTTTAGTTTTAGAACATCCTCCTTATGATGAATCAAACTCTTCACCAACCTGATGTTTCCCTCATTGGTCTCAGCCCATTTGCAGGAGGGGCCCAGGACACATTCTCTTTGGGACAGTACTTGCATCTCCACAGGCGAGGGAAACCATAAAACCCCCGCCTGGCCCTTGATCCAGAAGTTTCCCCAAAAGTCTATTCATGTTTCAGATGACATTGTGGCCAGAGAGGGGATGTGACTTCCAAAGGCCACACAGCTGGCTAAGAAGGGCCCTGCCAAGATCAGACCCCAGACCCAACTTCCAGCTGTGCTTCCTTCTAAATCCCAGAGGCTCCTCCAGCCAGCCTTCCCCATATGGGGTTCCCCTTCCCTGCAGGGTGCTGGGGCTCCGCTTCCCTTTGGAGACCTCTGGTTGGAGAACCCATCTCGTCACTGCCAGCGGCAGAGGCAAGGCGGGGAACTGGGGTCCCTGTGTCGGTTGGCCACCAGGCTCTCTCCAGCCCTCCCCCAGAGCAGCAGGCCTGCCTGTGTGCGTATGCATGTATGAATGTGTGAGTGTGTGTGTGTGAGGATGTGCGAAGGCGCCTGCGCCTCCCGGAGCATGAGGCGCACGCACCAAGCTGTCGGCAGATCCTGCCAATGTGGAAAGGTTAATTGTCACGCGCGATGCCAACACAGACCTCCAGCCGATTCGTTTGGTTTGGTTTTGTGGTTATTTTTTTTTTACAACTTTAAATACGGAATATAAATAAATTTTACATTTAAAAAATAAAAGGAAAGCCCCCAAAAATATAATCACCGACTTTACAAACTGAAGGAAGCAGATTTTGGAGAAGGGGGAGAGGGTGGAAGTGCAGTGGGAGAGGGGAAGGGAGGGGGGAGCTCAGACCCCTCCCCTAGGAAGTCCCGGAGACCCTTCCCCTTTTCTCCCCCTCTCTCAGCCCATGAACTGGTTTCCTGGGAGGAGATGCCAGAGGTGGGACTTAAAAGGGTCTAAGACGGGGAGGAGGGGGTACAAAAAGGGGAGTGAGGGGCTGCTCCCTCCTTTGGAGACCTTCTCTTGGGTTTCTCACGCCTCTCTGGAAAGGGGACTCTCGGAACTGAGGACTCTGGGAAATGGAAAGCAGAGGGACAACAGTGCTGCCTCCCCACCCCCACCCCGAGGCCTGTTCCTGCCAGAACACTCCAAGCCAAAGGCTGGGTCAGGAGCACAGCCAGTTCACGCAGAGCCTTTGTGCGAACCAGGAACAGGGCCTCCTTCCTCAAGACGCTTTACTTCCATCTGCCAGAATGCTGTCATAATAAATATATAGATCGACCAGTTCTGCAGTGTGAGGGGTGCCCTCCGCCTGCGGTGCCCTTGGGCAGTGCACATCCTGCCCAACCTTCCATGGCAGTCTCATCTGGGCTGCAATACAATGGGCCGGGGCCCCTGGTCTTCTGCCTTCAAGACTGGGGTCATTTGGAGCCTTCCTGAGGGGCCCACGAGCCCCTTGGTGGAAGTGGTCTGAAGGGTCGGGGCAAGGGAAAGGTGTGGCCTGGAGGTAGAGATGAAATGAAAAAGAAGAGGAAGTAAAGGAGTGAGGGACGGGGCAGGAGGCAGCAAGAAGATACCCAGGTCACCACCTACGTCTGCCCTGAGACAATCTTCATTGCCCCACCCCCGGCCTGAGAGGGCGCTCAGCAGGCGCTCTGGCCACATCCGCCTTAAGGAGTCCACATCTTCAAAGATGTCATATGCATAAAATGAAAGGAAGCCACTGTAAGCAGAGGTGACCAGGGAGAGGGGCTGACTGGGCCTGGGCCCTGCGGAAGGGGGTTTTCTCTTCTGTGCTCCCCCACGTGGTCTGAGCCAGGGGAGCACAAGGCCGGAGGTACCGCCTGCCCGTCTGGGGGTGATTCCCCTCCAAGCAGCCAGGGGTCCCGGGACCAGGGAGACCACGCAGAGAAGTCCTTAGGGCCCCGGGCAGGGATCCTCAGGCCAGGCTGCAGCACTGGGCGACCCCGTCAGTCTCTCTTGCACCCTTATCCCGAGGGTTGGGACAAGGCAGGAAGATGGGGGCGGAGCTCAGGTCCTTTGCTTTCTTCTCGAGCTGCTGTGCAGGCTGCGGAGGCCCCAGGGGAAACCGCCGGTGGGGAGACAGACAGACGCGCGGAGGGATGGACAGACGCGTGGAGGGGCAGGGGAAGCACCATTGGCCGTCCGAATCAGGCATCGAGACAGACGGACGAGGGGGACAATATTATCACTCCAAGGACCCCATGGGGGCGATACAGCAAATACCATATTAAATAACCCTGTAGGCCAAGCAGAGAGACAAGGTCAGATTCAGCCTAAGAAGGGCCCACTGTCCCACAATGCCCCCTGTGTCAGGGGTGGGGGATCAGGTTGACCAGCTGTCCCCGACTCCCAGCCGCATTTAGGTCTGGGGAACTGAGGGTGGGCTGGCAAGACTTGGGTGTTTACGTCCCACTCTATTAGGGTCTGCTGGGACAGGCTAGGCTGGATTCCAAAGCCCCCCACCCCACCCACCCTGTGGGAGAATTCAGCTTATACCTGGGTGCTGTTATAAACCCAGACGTCCCATGTGAAAAGGCCTCTCCCCAAGTCCCACCACAGCCGGAGCCACAGACCAGGGAGAAGGAAGCTCAGGGCTCCGGGCGCCAGGGTCCCTGTGTGGCCCTCACCTGCCCACACTCTCCTGCAGACGCCCCTAAGCTCCCAGGGTCTCCTTCAGTGCCGCCTTGTCATGCGTGTGCTTGAACTTCCGGTGCTTCCCCTTGGGGGGCCGGGGGACTCGCACCGTCCGAATGGTCACCCGAGTTTGCATCTTGGCTGCTCAAGAGAAAGAAAGGTCTCGTCAGCATGCGGACGACCACCGGGGGTCCCTACCTCCACTCCATGCTCCAAGCAGCAGCACAGGGGCCGGCTGGAGCTCAGACACAGCACCACGGACTCCAGTTAATAATACAATTCTAAAAATGCTCTTTCATCAACTGTGACGGAAGTACACTAAAGCGAAGTGCTGATAAGTGGGTGGTAGAAGGTAAGTCACTATTTTGTGCATGAATGTTCTGTAAGCCCAAAACTTCTCTAAATAAAAAAAGAATGGGAAAAAAAAAGAATGCAATTTTTCCTTAAGAGAAAAATCATTCTCCATGTTAGCACTCTATAAATAATGTAAACATATCAGCTTGAAACTGTTCAATTGTCAGCCTTCCCAGGGCATCCAGGGCTACAGCAGCGCCCTGAGAATGGGACAAAGGGACCAAGAAACGACCCTGCCTCCAGGGGAGTTTGTTAATAGGAAATGAGGATGATAAAGATGCTCTGCTCCCTCTCAATAGAAAGTCACTGAAGATCAAAACTCACTGATGTGTTTTGTTTTGTTTTGTTTTATCATCTAATCATATTGACTTAATGATCCTCATCTCAAACATTCAAGGGGAAAAAGACAGCAGGATGTAGCCAAAAGGACCAGAACTAGGTATTATAAGACCTAGGTTCCAGGCTAGGTTTTGCTGCTGTGCAACCTTCTTTAAGTCACCTAACCTCTCTGTGCAACAGCAGTTCCATTAGTGACAATAAAGGGCTGAGTTACAAGGTCATCTTTGGTCCATTCTAGCTCTAAAGTTCAAACATCCTTCGCAAAAAATAAGAGAAAAATGACAAGGCAGATGAGAGTTAGAGACAACTGTCCAGGTCAGGGAAGAGCTGAGAACAAAATTTCAGGACACCAGCAGTTCAGCCACACCTCTGCCAGGGAACAGCTGTGTGACCTTGGGCAAAATTCTCAGCCTCTCTGGGCCTCAGATATCTCCTCTGTAAAATGATGGGGAGGCAGTTGGACAGCCATTTTTATTTCTTAGGTCTTTTCCAACTCTATTTAAGTCTAATTCTCCCCCTAAGACTGTGAACTCATGAACTCTCAAGGCAGTAACATAAGTCCAGTTTCATTCATCATTTGATGCTTGAATCCATCTATCTCACTCCTGCTGTGGGGCTGCCCGGGCTTTTCTTGCACACTTCTAGTGACAGGGAGCTCACTACTTCACAAGGCTGCCAACTGTATCTCGGATCCCTGACTGATTGCCACCTCTTCTGTCAATGAGACTAAAACTCTCTCTGGTGGCTTTTCCCCCATTGGTTCTACAAGGAATTAAGTTTGATTTGTCATCCCCAGGATAAGTTTTTAAATATCTAAAGACTAAGGCATGGGATCTCCTCTTGTCCAGGCCTGACTCCTTCCACCATTTCATGCACTAATTCAACAGAGTAGGGGGATGTGGTAGCAAGGCTGGAACAGGGAGTGGTCAAGGCAGACCTCTGGGAGGAGGTGACATGTCTGAGTGGAGACCCAAATAAAGAAAAGGAGTGAGGCTTGTGAAAAACTGGGAAAAGTGAGTTCCAGATAGAAGGAAGGGTGCATGCAAAGGCCCTGAGGCAGAAGCTTGTTTGACCGCTCAAGGAGGCCAGACTGGATGGAGGGGCAAAGCTAGAGGGACTGGTTGGTGACCAGGCCAGAAGGCCGGCAGGGGCTGCATCAACGTGTGGGGCCTCTCAAGGCTGCCGAATGCAGATTCCTCAGTGATTGTACTCAGTCAGATGGGAAGCCTCAGATGAGTTTCACCAGGGAAGCATTCTGATCTGATTTCTACTTTTTAAGAGACCCCCTCCCCCTGTCCCCAGGCAGTCGTGGGAGGAGGGACCTGCAGACCCTTGGAAGGTGGTTACCTCGCTGCTCCTGGGAACTCCGGGTCACAGACCGGGCAGCCGCCACCGTCTCACACTTGCATGCCAAATGGTCCTCCAAGGTCACTGTGACCTTCTTGAAGGTTGGCTTCTTCCTCACTATCTCGATCTTTCTCACCTGGAGGACAGAACCATCACAACGCCGCTGTAGAGGACACAGGGGCAGCAAGGGGGCCTGCCCTGCCTGCTCTCCCAGCCCCCAAGTCCCCCACTCCGACCTTTCCTCGAAAGTCCTGAGAGCAACCTGTGAGCGGGGCAAACAATAGCAGGGCCTTGACCTCTGCCCTTCTCTTTGCTTTTCCAACAAAACAAGCCCCCCCCCACCCCGATCTAACCTCCTGCTTTGCTGCAGCCCCCCTCGGTGCCCCCAGTGAGGGAGAAAGGCATTTCCGGGTTGAAAGTGGAGCCTCTGGTGTCATTCCTGGAGCACCAGCCAAGGTCAGGGGCTGGACAAAGGCGGGAGATGGTTGTCTGGAAGGAAGTGGGGGGAGGTACTGTCTAGGAGGAGGCGGGAAGGGTGAGGTCAGCTATCAGGTGTCGTCCATAAGAGCTGGCAGCACAGGGAACAGGAGACACCATGATGGGGGGCGGGGGAGGGGGGGTGGCACTTGTAATCTCGGGCCGAGCCTGGCGGGGGGGGGGGGGCGGCACTTGTAATCTCAGGCCGAGCCTGGGATGGAAGGCAGGCTGCGGTGTGCGAAACGGGCAGGGAGAAAGGCCACGAGCTGACCAAGGGGAGGGCAGTGTGGCCAATGGGCTGAGTGTCCGCCAAACAAGGGCTGGCCTCACCAGCCAGGGCTGAGCTACCTGCCCAGGATTTAGATCCTGCCCAAGATTTCTGTCTGGGAAACATGAGGAGTTATCATTTCGACTCTCTGCTAGGGAGCAGCCCCATCTCTGGCAGTTATCTATATCTCTGCAGTATCTGTAGCTCCTTGTTAAAGACATAACTTGCCAAAGGGAGATGAGCAGGTGTTAAGGACTCGTCGGTACCTAAGCCTCTCTCTTTGATGAAATGGGAAGAAACTTAGAATCCAAAGAGCGGAGAGCTTTGTGAGAATCTAAGCAGCTGTCCAGAACATGCTAAGTGCCAAATAAATGTTGGTAGCCATGTCTCTTCGAGGGACACTGGAATTTCATCCATGAAAAGGAGGACGAAGCAACCTCTCCTTGACGTCTGTCTGTGGCTTTTGGTTCCAGCGGCCTGGGCGGCCTTACAGGACCCATGGGTGACCTCGGCACACCTGTCCACAGAGGGGGCTTCACAAGAGCGGCCCTCTCTGAGCTAAGCCCAGGAGCCTGCCATGGAAGCCTGGGTCAGTGAGTTACGCACCCCAGAGGGGCAGTCCCTACCCACAGCCCAGCCCAGCCGCAGGGCAGCTGCGGGACCTGCGCACCTGGACATGCCGCAGCTGCACCTGCAAGGGACGGCACTGCACGCGGTGGTTGTTGCAGCAGCCGGAGCAGCGCTGGACCTCCACGCAGGGCGGCCACACCACGAAGTTGGCATTGGTGCGGGCTATAGAGTGCCGGGATATCTTAAACACCTCGGTGCGGGTCTTGCACTCGGCGATCACGGCTGGCTCGGCGGTGGCGAGGGAATCTGGAGGGAGGGGGGACCTCTGTCAGGAGGGCCAGGCCTGCCCAGAGACCCCCACCTGGCAGAGACGGAAACTCAGGGGGGGCTTGTCCCAGGCCTGCTCCTCTTCAGAGTGGCTGGCCCGAGGCCCGCTTCCTTCAATGCCAGGGAGGAGGTTCCCAGTCCTGGCTTGGCTATTATCGCCTATAGTGCTTGGGTGGCTGAGCTGCTCTGAGCCTCAGTTTCTCCAGCTGCAAAATGGGGATGATGAGATCTACACGCAAGAACAGGGGTCAGGATCAAATATGAGGACCTCTACTAGCTTTCTGCCCTGGCTTGGATTCAGAGAGTGCCGGCGTGTTGTGAGATCTCGGTAAGTGTTAGTTTCTTCCTGCTAGCCCACCATGACTTTATTCTACAATCTCAGGCATATAAGGGCTTGCCCCACGTGTGGCCCTGAATCGTGTATTATCTTGTAAACGTGCTCACAGAGCCTCACAGAGCCATCTTACACCGTAATTCAGCCTTACACTGCTGCATCTTTCAAAACCTCAGCTTCCTCATCTGTGAAATGGGCTAACAGCGGTGCCTGCAGTTCAGATGCGTGCAGCTCTAAGGAGTAATGCGAGTGAGGCCCGCCCTACTCAGTCAGGGCTGGGCTGCTGCGGCCCAATGCACAGAGAGAGGGATGGAACTGAGGCCCCCAACTCTTATCTGGAGCCCCCCACCCCACGTTGTCTACAGGGGACAGCGGCTGCATAAAAGAGAGGAGGGGCTCAAGTAGAGCCTTGCCTTGTCCAGGAAGGCGTCCCTGGGTCTCGGTCATACAGCCCCCCCTTCCAGTCTCCCTGCAGTGGAGCAGGAGGCAAGCACCCTACTCTCAGGCATAAGGAGAACCATGCTACCACCAGGTATGGCCCTGAGTTCAGGTGAGAAGTGCCAGCTTGACTATCTGGGGCCAGCTTCCTGGCTGTGTGACCCTGGGCTGGTCCTCTCTGGGCCCCAGTTTCCAACTCTGTCAACTGAGGTCAGTCATAACTACCTCCAGGGTTACCATAAGGAACAGATGAGTTTAAAAGCATTATCTTTACAAAGCAGAGAGCGGTGTCAGGGGTGGGGCATGGGACTAAACCTCCCCACATGGGCTAGGGAAGGATGGTTGGTTAGACACTTAGCCCACTCTCCACCCTCGGCGTGGGGGGAAGGGGGTTTAGGGTGACCTACCAAGTCGGCCTCTGAGCCCTTGGGCTGGCTGCACGCCCCCACTCCCCTCCCCAGCTCCCAGCCTTTGAGCGGCCTCCATTCTAACCCCAGTCTTACCCACGCTCCTTCTCCCCCGAGATAAACTCTCCAGCTCCCCTCCGGGATGGGACCGGGTCAAATTCAGGTCCAACTCAGCCCCGTCTTCATCTGCAAAAGAAGGCCTGCTCAGACACACCGCCACCACATGCTGGCCAGCCCGACCCCCAGGCTCGGCACCCCAGCCCCCGACCTGGAACCCCGCCTGAGAGAACAGCCCGCCCTTCCTACATACCCCCGGGCCCAGCCCCCGAGGAGGGGGCCCTCTCACCAACCCCAGGCAACCCCAGGGGTCGAGGGTGGGGCCTGCCTGCATCTGAGGCCGCAAGCCCCTCTGGACTCTTTAGCCACATTTTTTGGCCAGAACCCATGTCAATGGAGTTAAAAATAGCCCTTCTCCTTTGCTACTGTAAGAGAACCCTCCTCGGCCTCCAGGGTGGGGCAAGGACCCAAAGGCTCAAGGCCAGTTTCCAGTGCCCCCTCCACCCAGCTTTCCCATAGGAAGTGCTGAATGGAGAAATTCCCAGAATCCCCAGGGGGACCGGCATGCCCCGGCCACAGCCCCTCTGGAGCCCCGGACAATGGCCCTGCTGGGAAAGAGGCAGGGAGGAGGTTAGCTGGTGGGGGAGAAGAGGGTTGGAGAGCCAGGGGCCTGCTCTGGGGGACCCTGACCCCGCTCCTTCCAGATCTTGGTCTATCTCCCCACTTTATCTGTCTCCCTCCTTCTTGCTCTGCCCCACGTCCACCCCAAGTCATCTACTTATTCCTAAATCCAAACCACTGCTCTCTTCTCGGGCCTGGACGGCTCTGTGTCCTGCTTAGTTCTCCTTGGAGACATGGTCCCTGAGAGGCAGTGGCCCCAGGCCGGCTGCAGTGAGGTAAGGGGTATGCAGGAGGACCGGAGCTTAACTTGAGTAAGGGCAGAATCTTCCATCTCTTTGATGTATGCAGAACCAGCAGATAAACTAAGGGGTGCTGGGGGATGAGGTAGGTCCCTTATGACTCACGGTCCCTGCCCAGACCTCTGGTCCTGCTAAAGACAAAGGCTCCTGCCGCTGTGCCCTGACCGGGAGTCCCAGGGGATCTCGACTGGAGGAGACCGTTCTGCTGGGAGCCTCCTGGCTGGTGCTTCTCCACCTAGCCCAGCTACTCCCATGTCAGTGCATCTGCCTGTCCCTCTGGTTCCCTTCCTGTCTCCCTGCCATCTCTGGAATGTCCCTGGTGGGGAGGAGATGGGGGAAAAGATGTGCTTGGTGGAAAGGTTAAGTTGATTAGGAAAAAATAGCCACATGGTTGCCTCGAAACAGACCTGCTATTGAAAACCTCGTCTCCGGGATCCCGACCCCCACCCGGGCTGTGGAAGGCTGACTGAGGGTGGGAGCTGGGGCCTTGGAAAGAAACAGCAGAAGGGCTAAATTCGGAAGTTGCCCATTGTGTGGCCAGGGCCGGCAGGCCGGGCATGGGGTGGGGGTGTGGGAGACATCGGGTGGGGGCCTGGTGAACAATAGGTGGGCCTCCCTGGGGCCCCCTCCTGCCTGCCTCGCTGTCCCCCAGCTCTGGCGGGTTTGAAAGGGCCCGGGAATGCTTTTGAGAGGGAGCCAGGGGCCCAACGGGGAGAGGAGACAAAGGCAGGAAATGCTGTTCCCCAGTAGATAGCGTCTGGGCAAGGATTACAAAGTGACAAAGAGACAAAACCCCAGGGGAAGGGGAAGGGGAGCTAGGGGTGCAGGGGGGAGGGGAGGGTGCTGACCAGGGCTCCAGGGAACAGGCCAGAGGTTAGAATAGAATGGAATTTGCTCTGAAGACAGCGGTTATAAATACATTCCCGACCCACCCGCCAGCCGTGCCACGTGTGTGCCACCGAGCACGTGCCCCTCCTCCGCACTGTTCTCGGGCACGGGCAGGGCTGCCCGCTCACTGGGCCAGGTGTCCCCGGGAGACCTCAGACAGCGGGCCCTCAGCCAGCTGGGGCAGGGAGATGACTCCTCTGGCTCCGCCCTCTGCGGCTGGTTCACACCTGGACACATCGCCGGCAGATGCCCTTGGCACCTCCTCCTGGGCACTCCACCCTCTGCGCCAAGCCAGAGCCACATCGGGGTGTTTCTCCTGCCACACCCCAGCCTGTCTGCTTCCTTGGCCCTGTCCTGGACAAATGGGACTGGGCCCTTGCTGGGCTGCATGGGCCTCTTGCTCTCTGGATGTCAAGGAGAGGGGATGGCCCTGCCCTGTGTCTTCTGACCTCTGAGGGGTTGGCAGAGGGCCAGAGCACTGGCCAAGGATTTCATTTACCTACGGAGTCTCCCTGCAGCAGGCGCTGGAGGTCCTCAAGGGAGCGGATGGAGTGGTCACTCAGCATCTCGTACAGCTCCTCAGGAATGGGGTCCCCCTGCCAAGCAGACACGTGGGCTGAGTGAGCTGGCAGGGAGAGCTCTTGAACCAGGCCCCCTTAAACACACACACACACACACACACACACACACACACACACACACACACGGGGTCTCCTGTCTGTCCCAAAGGGCCCCTGGGCCATGGGCAAATGGCCAGGCAGGTGGGGAGTGGTGGGAGGCGCAGGGGGGCAGGATCCAAGCCCGAAAACCAGCTGCACAAAGCCTTGGACAGCAGAACCCACTGCAGCCCTTATGACCCAGCTCGGAGGTTGCACTCCCCACCCTCAATGCTGCACTCCCCACCCACAAGCAAAAATCCCGGCTTGCTGGATTTCCTATATCTGCCACGCCCTTCACCCTACAGGTTCCCAGAAGGCTCCAAAAGTCTAATTTCTTCCTGCTTCTCCCTCTTCTCCTGGTAGCTAAAGACAGACAATAGTTACCAAGGAAGATCTTATTATCCCACTTTACAGATGAGAAAACAGAGGCTCAAACAGGTGACGTCATTTGCCCAAGGACCAACAACCGATTATCAGAAGAAGTTGCATTCTAACCCACGTCTGAGGGCAGAGCCTGTACTCTGGGCCTTCTGTCACAAGAGGTGCTTAATAAATGTTTGCAGACTCAGCTGAACTCAGGGAGCCACATATATGAGTATATCTACTTAGTCTCACGCATGAAAGAGGAGAGAAGGGAATCCTCAGACACAGCCGGGAAGCCCAAAAGCTTCCCAGTGCCCAACTGAGCCCTATTTTTAAAGCCCCTCTGGCTTATTACCAAACACACTTGAAATTTAAGAGCTTTAACGGGCCCCACGTGGAGCCTGGCTTCCACCAGGGAAACCGCAGGTCCTGCAATGACGAGGCCTGATAGGAAGGTCACTGCCACCTCCCCCACGATCCTGGGAGACCCAAGGGCCTAATGCCAGAGGTCTCAGGAAAGCAGTGAGGGCAAATGGGAAAGAGACCACAGTCCAGAGAGCCAGCCGCCGAGGAGCAAAGAAAAGGCGACCCAGACTCATGTGTGTCCAAACACACACACATGCACACACGTCATGCAGGACCATGCGGGGTGGCAGAAAGAAACCTGGATAGGGCGTCAGCAGACATGGCTTACTCACTATCGAACCTTGGGGTGAACCACACAGTGCCTCAGTTTCCCCTTGATTAAGAAGGCAGGAATTTCTACCCTACTTCACTCAAGGAATACTACAGGGGCTGGAATTCAGAGGCTGAGCCCAGGCTGGCTTGATGCATGAAAGGAAGTCCACCTCAGCCCCGGGGCCACCCCAAGGGGAGTTCTCTCCGAAAGTTATTTCCTCTACACTCGTCATGGTCTGGAGACACCCCTCCAGGGGTACATCATGGCCAGCTCCGGCCACCTTGGAGCTAGGCTCAACAGCTTTTAAAGCTAGCCCCTTGAAACCCAAGTCTCTGTTTCTTCATCTGAACATGGGGCCCAGTACCTTAGAATTTTTCTTTTATTGGGGGGTGGGGGGGGATTCAAAGAAAGAAAGATTGGGTCAGGGTCTAGCAGTGAGGTTGGCTGAGAGTCAGGAGCTTTCAGTAGCCACTGCAGTGCCCGAGGCTGCATGCGAGTGGGGAAAGAGGGAGGTCCCCTGACTTTAGCTGCCCCTTGCTCCCCACTCCTGCACTTCAACAGTGCTTCTGATTCCTCCCGTCTTCAAGGCAGTTTGTTCCTCCAACCCCAGGTAAGAGGTCACACCTTCTGTGTTCTGCAAATGTGAATACAGTACATAACCCACAGGTAGGAGCGTGGGTGCTGATCTCCAGTTAGGATCCAGGAAGTCAGGCCCCAAAATGGTTCCACCCCTCACACTGCTACTAACTGCTGTGGGACCCCAGGCTGGCCACTTGCCCTCTCTGGGCCTGGTTCACATCCAGGAATGGAGGGGTTGAAGAACATTTGACTCCATTCTAATTCTGCCTGGGGGCAGCAGGAGAAACAGCAAGGAAGGCTGAGGGTGTGGGTACCTGGCCTGGCCTCCATGCTCACCCGCAGAAGGGAAGGTGGGAATGATGTGAGGTAATGATTTGCTGACCCCCAGTGGGGGGTAGGAGGCCGAGTACCCAGTGGACAGTGAGTGCTTGTGCCAAGATCTCCTATGCCCAGCGGAGCCCCTATGAGCCCTCGCGGTGCTCCAGACTCAGGTCTGCCACGCAAAGGGGATGACATTTTATAAAAACAAACCCAGACCCTCCAAGGTCAGGTGGAGAAGAGCCTAGAATAGAGCCTGGGGAGGTGGGGGGAACACATAGTAGGTGCTCAATAAATACCTGTCAAATGCATGAAGGCATCTCCTCTCTGGTGTCCTCTCGGGTGAGACTCTCCCACCTCCTCTACCAGGAGGGCTAGCTAGGTTTGTTTCTCCCACCTCACAAGTAAACTGCCTCCCGAACAGTCTATTTTAATTTAAGGAGAGGGCTATTCCTGCTCACGCTTCTGGGAATTTGGCTGCTGGATGCCCAGAACTCACTACAAGCCTTGAATTTGATAACACCACAGCTAACACTTAAGGACTGACCACGAGCCAGGCAATGAGCTTAATGCTTCACAAACGGCCAACGCCAAGAAGCTGGGCTATTTTCATCCCCCACCTTCCAGATGAGGAAACCAAGACACAGTAAAATTAAGGAAACGGCTATGGGTCTACCTGACTAGTAAGCGGCAGCAATGGGTTCCTCCCAGGCCCCAGAATGCCCCACCCCCTCCAGTCCACCTTGGGGCTTCTCAGCCTCCCCCTCCTTCCCTTCGAAGGCCACCGGCCTTAGCGCCATTGGCTCCTTACCCCCCAGGGAATGTCACGGAGCCACATTCTCAACCAGGGACAATTTAGTCCCTGGAGGTCCATGGCAATGACTGGAGACATTTTTGATTGTCACAGCCAGGGGGCTGCTACTGACATCCAACAGGTTGGAGGCCAGGGATGCTGTTAAACGACCTACAGCGCCCAGGGCAGCCCGCCACCCCCAACCAGGAGTTCTCCAGCCCCAAACATCAACAATGCAGAGGCCAAGAGACCCCGAAATAGAGGAAAGAGCAAGGGTGTCTTCAGATGCTGGGGAGACCTGGCATCTGACCCGGCTTTGTCACTGCGCCTTGCCCGCGTCTTTGAACAACCCCAAACCTCAGCTTCCTCGTCTTCTAAAAACTCACCGGGTTGCTCGGAGGCCCCCCTACGCCCCTTCACGAGCTGTCACTGCCCTCACCATTCATTCGACTGCTTTGGGGGCAGCAGTGAGCGGCACGGGTGCCGGGAGCCAGCGGGAAGGATGACAATGTGTGGGTGGAGAGGCGCCTGCCCTTGATGAGAGAACGTGACTTTGTACCATCCCGTGTGGGGCCACAGGAAATGGCACACCAGCTCCACACCGACATGGCCTGGGGCCCGTGGGCCGGCGGTACCTTCCGGCGCTGGGGGAGGGGAAGCGGAGAAGGGGGGGGGGGCGCAGGAATCAGCCTTGCCTGGCGTGGGAGGGCGAGAAGTCCGGAGCCCTGTTTTCTTGGGCACAGGTTCTGGGAGGCTCCTTAGGAGAGCGGCTTCTCTTTCCGCACGGCCCAGTTCCCACCCCGCAGAGGTGGGGAAAGGAGGCGCGGCTCCCTGACGAAGCTGCCCCAGAAACCAGGTCCAGGGTTCTTGGCAGGAGGAGGGCGTGGTGAGGAGGCAGCTGGGGCAAAGCTGGCCACCCTGGGACCCAGGCAAACAGCCTCCTCCCCACCGCACCCCCAACGCCAGCTGCAAACACGAGGCCAGGTGAATTACCTGCTCCCAACCAGGCTGGCAGATCAAAGGGGCTTGGCTCCCAGCTCCTCCTAAGCCCCAGCACACACACACACACACAAATACACACTCCCCACCCTGCCCGCCTGCCCTTCCCGCTGAGGGAGACACAGGCTTGGGCCAAGCAACCGGGGCGTTGTCTGCGGCTGGCAAGGAGAGAAGCTGACAAGGCCTCCCAGCGCCTACCGGCCTGGGAGACTCAGGCCTTATTTAGATTGCACGCCAAAGCCAATCTCTTGCAAGGAAGCCTCTCCTGGCAGACCACAGAAGCCACTTAGAACCAGTCTTTCCCACCCAGCGCTTCTCTTCCTTATTGCCCCTGGGACCCTTCCCACTTCTGCACTTAGCCACGCTCCCCACCCCTTCTTACTGGAGCAGAGAAAATGTGAGAGCAGGAAGAGAGGGGCCGGTCCAGCAACTTACAAGCCTGACAGCCCTTTTGAACCACTGCCCCCACAACCCAATTCCAGGTGGGGCCCAGGAATCTGCATTTCCAAGAGGCCAGCTAATTCTGCTACTCTTAGGGAAATCCAATCTCAATTATTTAAGTGGGGAAACAGGCCCAACAAGGGCAAGAGATTTGCTAGAGATATAGAGACCCACTGCCCTCTGGCTTTCCTTCTACTCCCTTCATCCAGTTTCTTCCTCTCTGGTTCCATTCAGTTCTGACAATCTCATCCCCAGAGAGGGATGAGAAGGACAAGCCTGCCTCTCAAGACGCAGAGGACACAGAGGCCATGTTCACAAAGCACCTGCCAAGAGTGCACACAAGTCTGAACTCTCTCCCCAGAAGTCACCGTCCTTTCCACAAACATTGACTGATGATCCACTGGGCACTGGGCACTTGTCTAAACACAGAGACACAGGGGTAATCAATACAAAAGCTCCTCTGGTGGCATTTACACTCCAGAGGGGAAACATATAAGAAACGAATAAACAAGCCAGAAAACGAGAATGTCCTCATAGAAGGGGCATCTTATCAGGAGGTGAGGGAAGAGAGGGGCCGGTCCAACAACTTACAAGCCTGACAGCCCTTTTAAACCACTGCCCCCCCAACTCAATTCCAGGTGGGGCCCAGGTCTTCCAAGGCCTGTGGGAAACAGCCTCACCCCAATGTCTCCCCATTCCCCCCACATCGTTCCTAGCTCTTGCACTAGTCTCCAAATTCTGTTTGGTCCTAAATCCAACATGCCTCCAGCACTGGGGGATTCCAGCAAGTCTTTCTTCCACCACCTAAGGCTATTAGCAGGTCAGGAAGAAGCTGGGGAGCCAAGCACTGTGGGCCTCCTTCCCTCCTTCCTGGCAGAAGGGTGCTGAGACCAGAGTCATCACATGACAGTGGGAGTCACCCTCCCGGAAGCCGGTCCAGCTGATGGACGGGGGCCTGCGTGAGCCTCATGGGACTCCCCTTGGCCTGGTAGACCCTCGACCCAGCCTCAGAGCTGCCCATCCCTCCTTCCCTGCTACCTGGACCGCCTGCTTAATCGCAATCCAAACAGGCCTGGAGATACGACAAGCCCAAGGCCACCTCCACCAGCAAGCCCTCCGGGATTCTCCCACCCTGTCCCTTTAGGCCTCCTCCCCCCAGAGCAGGCCTGGCTTAGCAGCGTACTGCTCAGCTGCCAAGCACTACACACCACTGTGGGCTCCTGTGGGCCATGTGGTCAAGGACACCCATAATTGAAGGGGCAAGAAGAGCAGGTGTTTTCATGCCAGCACCTCCCCTCCCTCTTGAACCCCCCATCCCAGCTCACGTTCCCATGGAGTTGTGGGAAAGGAGGAAGAGGTACTGGATGAAGCTGGAAATGGCAAGGGGAGGCCTGGGAAAACTTCATCCAGCTGTCACACAGCCCCTCCAGAGCATGCTGGGATCAGTGAAGACCAGAAAATAATGGGAGAAGCTGGGAAGGCGAGAGGAGAGCCCAAGTTGCTGTTCAAGCCCTTCTCAGCCTGCAGGGTCCCTCCAGTCTTGGAGCTTCAAATAAGGGTTTGTTTGAAGGGAGAAATAACTCTCCACCTGGCAGTGCCCTTCACATCAACACCATTTTCGGCCACATTTGATTGAAAGCAAGATCTAGAGGCATCGACCTATTACCGCCAAAAAAAAGTGAGTACCGTGGAGCTGGGATCTGATAGTAAGGTCCCCCTTTCCCCTCCCCTCATAGGACCCCAGTAAGGAATGGGGTCACTATGCAGGTGGAGAGGTTCCAAGGCCCATGGTGAGCCACCTGTTACGCGGGGGCGAGCACCTGGGTTGGGTGTGTACGGGCCGTACGCGTCTGTGCGTGCACGTGTGCTAGTCTGCGTGTGCCGGGACCGTGCGTGCGTTGGTGTGCGGTGCGCGCGCGTGTGCCCCGCGTATGCACGGGCGTGGCGGCGGCGGGCGCGCGACCCGGCCGCGGTAGTGCATGCCCGCCGCTCTGCGCGCCCGCCCGCCGGAGCGCAGCATTGCCTCCGGCCAGGAGTGTGCATGCGTGGGGTGAGTGAGCGAGTCGGGGGGCCGGGCGGGGTGGGCTGCGGAGAGCAGGGCGGGGGCGCCCGCCGTTCCCAGGACGCCCTGGCACGGGGCCCAGCACCCAGGCCCCGCGACCAGGCGAGGCGGCAGCTGGGGCCGGCCGGCGCCCCCCTCCCCAACAGCTGGCGGCGGCCCGGGTGACTGCGGGAGAGGAGTGGAGGGAGCATCGGGAGGAGCCTGCAGAACCGCCAGGCCGAACCCCGCGCCTTCCCTCCCGGGTGCGGGCCGCGGGGGGGGGACGGCCGCGGAAGGGCGGGGCCCCGGGGAGGGCGGCCGGCGGCCCTCGAGGAGCCCCAAGAACAAAAGGAGACGGCGACGGCTCCTCCGTGGTCAAAACAACCTGCGCTGGCGGCGGCCCAAGACCCGGCGCGGCCCGGGAGCCTTAACCTCTTCGCCGCCGCCGCTGCCTCCTTCGTGCGCCTCGCTGGAGGCGGAGAGGGGCAGGCCGACCCCGGGGACCGGCCAGGTGCCGGCTCCAGGCCGCGGCCCCGCGGAGGCAGGGCGCGACCCAGACACGCCGCGCTCGCGGCTGCCCTCTTTTCCACTCTACCTCGCGCCTCCTCCCTGCCCCGCCCCCTTTCCCACCTGGGTTCCAGATTGACTTGCCAACTCACTGCTAGGAGAGGCCTGGAGGGTTGGGGGGTAAAGGGGACCGATCCGACCTGACTGCTCCCGCAGACGTTTTTCTACTCACCTCGCCTGCAGCCAGGCTTTTGCAGGCGACGCGCTGGGCACCCAGCATGCAGGGGAAAGAAGTGATTCCCCTCGCAGGGCGCGAGCGCAGGTATGGCGGGGCCTCAGGCACACACCGCCCCGGGGACTGGATTTCTTAAGAGCCCCCACCCCACCCCCTACCTCTAGTGCTGCGTGCCCGCAAAACCTTGCTCTTCCTGTCTCTCGACTCCCCGCGCCTAAGACACGAGCTGCTCGTGGACCGCGCTCCGGGGCCGGGCATGCCCTGCGAGGGCCTGAGGGCGCCCACCCCAATCGCGAGCCGGAGTCCTAGTGAGACCCAAACCGCCGCCGAAGGTCGGCGTGGCCGCCACGGGTGGACGAGCTGGCATCTCCCGAGCAAGCCCGGTCCTGAGCAGACCCTAAGCCGAGGCTGGAGCCGAAATGGACTCAAGGGGACGCGCTGCCTCAGGCGCCCTCGGCACCACCGCACCCCTTCTCCTCCAGCCGGGAGGGTGCTTATTCTAGGGTTTCTGAGGGGTAAGGGGCATGGCCATACACACCCGCCTTAGACACCCTCCCCAGGGATCAGGGATCATCCATGGGAAAGAAAGCCACTGCTGCCCCTTCCCTTTAGAGCCCCCACCCCCACCCCCCTCCCCCGACCTCGCGTCCCAGCCCTCGGAGGGCACCCGGCACCAGACCCACGAGCTGCAAGGGTCCAAAGTTCCCTGCAGGGAGAGGAGGGGGTAAGCAGGGAATGGGGGTGGGGGTAATGAATGAAGCGAACCAGCCCCAGCCGCGTCGCAACTCACCTCGGCGCTGACCAGACGCAGGTAGCAGCAGAGAGGCAGGAAGAGCGCCCAGCAGCGATTCATGCCGACTCCGGGCCCGGCCCCGCGGGGCCCCGGACTTGTGGACCGAGCGCGCCGCCCCCGCGGCCAGGGTGGGGGGCGGGGGCTGAAGAGGGGGGTGGGCTCGGCGCGGGTCCGCGGTGATCAGGCGCTCAGGCCGCTGCAGCCGCCGCCGCGGCTCACCCGCATGGCCCCCGGGTGCCACCGCCCCCGGCCCGGGCTCCGTCGTTGGGGGGCTGCAATGGGCCTGGGCGCAGGACCAGGGTCCGAAACTGCTACCTGGGCGGATCCCAAGCCCGAGCGAGCATCCACGGCCGGGGGGCTGCGTCGCGAACCAGCCGAGGCGTCTAGCCGTGCGGGGGCGCGCAGGGGACTCCAACCTCCAAGAGGAATAAGCACACGGCAGTCGATGGTTCGTCTTCACTCGCTGGCTAAAGGCGTTTTCCTCTGCCTGCCGGCTAGGATTTTTGCAACATTTTCTGGAAAAGCCCCCCCAAATCGGAAAGCGCAGGGCTGGGCACCTCAAAACTCGAGTCTCCCCTAAAAAACTTTTTCCAAAGTTGGCTTTGCAGCGGCGGCCCGAGCACCCTGGCAGGGAGAGGTGCAAACTCCCGCCCCGGCTGGGGTGGGGGGTGGGGGGGGCGGGCCGGAGCGTGTGCGCCTGGCGCGGGGCCCGGGCGACGAGCACGGCTGTTCCTCGCGCGCGACGTGCGCGCAGCGCGCAGCGCGCTCGGCCGGGTCGGGCCGACAGGTGGACGCGGCGCAAGTCCGTCGGTCCGTCTCTCCGCGCACCGCTCTCGGCGTCCTCTATAGGTTGCGAGCTGCAGCTGCTCCGACTTTCTCTTTGCAACGAGGCTGGAGGGTGGGCTTTTTTTTTTTTTTCCTCCTTTGCTTTTTGCGCGTGTGTGCGCAAAATATCTAATCTCGAGAATGAAAGATGGGCGCTGGTGGCCGAAGTGGAGCCCACAGGGAGGCGGCGAGGGAGAGCAGGCGGGCCGCTCCGGGCGGCAGAAGGAGAAGTTGCCACCCTTTCAGCTGTTCCGGCTTTTATAAAGAAGGGAGAGCGCGAGGTGGGTGGAGACAGCCTTTCCTCTTCTGGCCGGGAATCAGCGCCAGGAGGGAGGGGAGGGAAGGACGGGAGCTGAGGAGGGCCTGGGGAGAGGGCTGGGCGCTTAGGGGTCTGCGAAACACCCGCAGTCCTTCTTTCGGTGGATCGATCCTCAATCAAGGGGGAGCCAGGGGTGACCAACCATGCCACCTCATAACACAGTGACTGTGAACTGGGTTCCAGCCCATGTGTTTGGGAGTGTCACCAGGGCGGTGGCCTGGGGTCCAGGCCCTCACCTGCAGTCAGGTAGCTCCAAGATCAAACATTTGTACCCTGGCGCCTGCATGGCAGCAAAGGACTCAGGCTCTGCCGACTGACAGTTTGTGTTCAAATCCTGTGCTGGTGCTGAATAGCTGGGTCACCTTGGGCAAGTCACTTCCCTTCTGTGTGCTTCCATTGAGCCTCA
This sequence comes from Tamandua tetradactyla, assembly GCF_023851605.1. Classification (NCBI taxonomy): domain Eukaryota; kingdom Metazoa; phylum Chordata; class Mammalia; order Pilosa; family Myrmecophagidae; genus Tamandua; species Tamandua tetradactyla. The sequence continues at coordinate 31,789,407 of NC_135333.1, forward strand.
AAGTGGGCTGGGGTTATCATGAGGATTGAATGCCCTAAGGGGCAAAAAGCATCCAGCCCCAGGCCAACCACAAGTTCAACACACAAAACCTGGCAGCGGTACCCTTAAACTGCAGGTCTGCGTCTCTTCCTCCTAGCTGGTTGCCTGGCACTCGCCAGGAGCTGCTGGCATTGGCTGAATTTGAATTTGTGGAACTGCAAAGTCACACAATCCCCCCACACACACTCTCATACACATACACACACACAGCCCTGCAGCATCTTCATGGGGCGCCATCATGATCCCACGGTCGCCCTGATGTTTACTACCTCCTGCGGCCCCCGGCTTCCAGTTCCAAGGACCCACACACCCACACCAGCTTTCACACAGTTAACGCCTCCCGCCCCCAGCTCAGGGAGCTGCTATGTCCCTGCTTTCAGCAGTCACTCTGTCACAATCACAGAATCACACACACGCCCGCTGAGCACGGCACCCACCACGGGACCACAGGCTCACCGCGTCACCCAGCCTCCTGGCTTTAGGGTGCCCTCATTCTGTCCCCTTGTGCCCTTTCTGCCATCTGCTTATTGTGCCTTTGGGATTTCAGCCCCCTCCTCACATGCACACCCACCCCCTTGGTACTGAGACAGTTTCACCTGCCTCTCTTCACAAACCGTCTTCTTGAACCTGGACAGGGCAGGACAGAGGGGAGAAGATGTCACAGGTGGCCTTTTAAAGACAGCCCTGGGCACCCGCTGTCTTCCTGTCAACATCTGGGCAGCCTGGAGCAGGGCCGCAGGCAGGCTGAGAGACAAGTTGCCCTGGTTCAAATCCTGACATTGCCACTTGCTGACTGCGTGTCTCTGGAAAGGTTATTTATGCCTCAGTTTCCTCCTCTATAAATTGGAGGGAGGGATCTCAAAGGAAAATTTTGGGGGCGATGGAAATGTTTGTTGTCTTGATTGCAAGGGTGGGGTCACAGGTGTATACATATATCCAGTCGGATACATGCAGTTTATTGTTGTAAAAGAAGTTGTACTCACCTCCTGGGGTGGTCTCGGGGCCGAGAGGAGCTAGTCCACGTGGACGCACTTAGCAGGAAGCACACAGAGTGGCTCATCCCTTCGGCACTGCTCCGGAGCATTCGCTGGCAGGCAGCTGCTGTTCCGGGCACTGGGGAACCAGCAGGAACCAGGCATAATGCAAATTCAGATGAGTAAGCCTGGACCCCTGCCCTGAAGAGCCCTTCATCCAGAAGGACAGACAGAAGCACAAACAGGTAAATTAGGGGGCCAGGCAATAGGGAGATATCAAGAGAGATTCCCTAAACATGAGATTAAAGTCTTGGAGATAAAACCCTATTCCACCTGACAGCTGGATGACCTTGACCTTCTATAGCCTTCTCTGTAATTGGGATGATTATAGGTCCTGGTACTTTACAGGAAGTCTCTGAATTATGTTCCTGCTTTTCAGGGGGTGGGAATTGAAGCACAGAGGTTAAAGCGCCTGGCCCAAGGTCACAGTTAGTAAGTGGTAGAGTCTGTACTTGAACCCAAGCCGTCTAGCTGCTGTGCCTATACCACCATGCTGTGCTGCTTCCTGGCAGATGACGGGGACAATGATGTTGACTTTGACACTTTTTGTCCAGGGCTTTGGTGAGTACCAATTGATTTGATACATGTAAAAGTGCTTTTCCAACTGAAAAGTGCCATAAAAACATGAGCTCTATGGAAACACAGAGGAGAGAGCACACAGCTCGGCCTTGGAGGGGTACCATGGGGTGGGGAAGGCAGAGAAGGCCATCAGTGCAGCAGCATTGAGCACCTACTGTATGCAGGCCCTGTGGGAAGCACTGAGCAGTGGAATAGGGAAGGAGAGCCTGTCCTGGCACAGAGGTCTGAGCCTTCCGACATCTTTAGTGAGACAAACCTAGGGCATTATAACCCGTATGTCTTTGCTCAAGGTTCAAAAGTGGCAGGAAAAGGGCCAGCAGAGGCCAAAGGGCCCAAGGCCTGTGGGTCTTGAATGCCGTGAGCAAGGGCCTTAACCCAGCTCCAAGTGGTATCCAGTAGTCACTGGACAAGTGTCTGTGGAAGGAAGGGATGAGTCAACATTTACCTATTTCTTCCTCTGAGTGCTGGCCTGTGGGGTGCAAAGATGCCAGATCCTGCCTGAGGGCTGGCAAGAGCTGGAGCATGAGCCTTGGGACTCAGGAGTCCCAAGGGGTACCCCCTCACAGCCTCAAGATGAAGAATCTTGGGAGTGTCAGAGTTGGAAAGGCTTGAGCCCGTCTTTGGCATTGGAGTCCCTGAGGTATCGGGTTCCAGGAGGGCTTGGACCAGGTTTTGCACTGTGGGGAAGGGGCCATGCCCCAGAACTCTCTGTACCCCCATGTGCCTGGCAGGTGTGAGCCGAGGAGGCCACAGCCGTGGGCCAGGTACTCGGGCAGGGCCTGCCCAAGGCAGGGCTTCTGAGATTGTGCTTAGAGCAAGCCAAGCCCTCAGCCACTAAGAGCGTCTGCCCTCCCCTAGGAGTGAGGGCCTGGTGCCCCTGCTGGGGCAAGGAAGCGGCAAGGAGGAGCTGGCTTCCATCCCAGGGGGGTGCTCAGACCCACGAGGCGAGAAGGTGAGACCGACATAGGCTGGGTCCCCTCGTTCGGCCGGGAGACACGGGCAGCAACCCTGCAAGACAAGTCTGCCTTTTCCCACTTGATAGGGAAGGGGGATCCAAACTGGGACCATCCAAAGCCTCACCACAAGTGAGGGGGTCTCAGACCCCAGCTCCGGGTGATGTAATACAAATCCCAGGCTCCACCCCCAGACCAGCCTCTCCCAGAGCCTCACCCCTCCTGCCCCTCCGCCAGCTTTCAGCGATCTATAAAGCATGATTTTACCCTTTGCCCCGCTTCACCTTCGCTTTTTCCTAGGGTGGGAGGTATTGCCTTCTCATATGTCTATTTTGCAGATGAGAAAATTGAGGCTCAGAGAGGGCAAGGGGCCAGACTTCCCATCAGAAACAACCAAGGTGCAAGGCCCCACTCTCCCACTTACTAGCTCTGTGACCTTGAGCAAGTTTCCTAACCTCTCTGAGCCTCAGTTTCTTCATCTGTAAAGCGTGAGTAACAACAGGCCCGACCTCATACAGTTCGCTGACTCAGTACATCCAAAGCGTCAATAGCAGTGCCTGGTAGTCCGCAGTGGGGACCCCATCCATGCCAATTCTCTCCCCAAGCTGCCCTCCCCCTTCGGAACTCCAGAGCCAGGGCAGGGGAGGGACCCAAGCCTGGGAAGAGCCGCAGACACTTCACTGAGGAGTGGAGGGGTGGGAGGGCTAGATATTATCCTCCCATAAGTCCCCCACTCCTTCTGTCAGAGAGTCCCACCCTAGTGAGGCTCCAGCCACTGTGGCCCTGAGAACGAGGGAGGCAGAAGAGACCCCCAGGAAGGCCGGCAGACAGACCTCCAGCCTGAGCGAGCCCCCACCCCCCACCTCTGCAGCCTTGGGCCTCATGTCCTGTATACAAAGGCAAGGGAAGCTCAGGGTTTATTTTCCTGGAGCTGAGTTGAAGCATTTTTAGCTCCTCCAGGCTCCAGACGAGGAAGAGGATGTTTGGACGGGCAGCTCGGATCTACCTGCTTTGGATGCTGGCTGGAAGTGGAGCTCAGCCCTCCTAGGGTGAGGGGCGCTGGGCTGGAGACGCCCCCTCCCCAGGCTCTGGCTCTAGCCCTCCCCCTACCTGGATCGCCTCGCCCACGAAGGTCAGCTCTCCCCAGAGAAGGCCCGTCCTAACTGCACCCTTTGCTCCCCCAGGAGCTTAGCCCTGGGCTAAGCGGTTAGGCCGAGAGGGCAGTCGGCAATTAATGCCATTTACCAGGGAGAGAAGGCGGCCAGCCGAGTCCCTACCTGCTCTTCTACCTGGGGAGGAGGAGGAAGGGCGGGAGGGGCAGGTTCAGGGGTCTACCACCTTGCCCGGCATTACCCAGCAAGGAAGTGGTGGTGCCAGGATTTGAATCCAGGGCTGCGATTTTGGCCATCTCATTGTATGGCCTGGCCCAGAACGAGCCAGTCTTTCTCAGGTCATCATATGCACAGAAAATGGTATGGGCTAGAGGGAGGAGGCTGTGCAGGGCTGGAGATGACTGGCCCAGAGGTTCAGGAGCGCCCCCCCAAATCCCCTCCCCCAAGGCCCAGAAGCCATTTGCCACCCACCAGGTGGGAGCTGCTGTACTAGAATGTGGGTTAGCCAGGCCTTTCCAAACGAGGTGTCTTTCTGTCTTGTTCTGAGACTCAACTGGGGATTCTGGGAATGGAAGTGGGGGGTGGCAGGAGGGAGAGAAGAGCAGGTGTGGAGCAGGCAGCTACCCTTGGTGGGAGTATGGCTGGGGCAGCACGCAGTGCTTTCCAGAAGAAAATACTTGTAACTGCAGGAAACATGAAAGGCCCATAAAAGAATGGGAAATCAACCTCGCGTAAAAGGCACAGAGTTTTCATCAACATTCACAACAGCGAATGCCTGCGTGGCACTCACCAGGTGCCCGGCTGCTTGCTCCGACTCCCCTGTGTTAACTATCGAGGCTCACAAACTACCTACAAGAGAGGAGCTGTCTTCACCCCCATTTTAACCCGTGGGGGCAACCAAGATCCTGAGCAGCTTGCTCGAGGTCAGGAATGAGTGAGGGAAGAGCTGGGACTTGAACCCAGGGAGCCAGGTGCCAGCATTGCTGCTCCGTTCCCCTGCACCCATCCGCCTGCCAGGTGGGGCCAAAGATGGAAACATACCCACCTGTGGGCTCCGCCCCTCACTCACCCAGAGATGTTGGCCCAAGCCGGGTCCACATCGGGGAGGGCACTCAGGTGGCCACTGGGCAGACACTGGCTCAAGCAGCACTTCTCTCCTGGCGTGTGTAATGACCCACTGCACCCCAAGAGCTAGTGAAAAGGAAAAGCAGCTGGGAGGTGGCTGCTTGGAGGTCTTAGAGCTAGTCCCTGGCCTCCTCCTTCCTCTCCTTGAACCACCACTCCGAGACCCTCCCTCCATCATTTGGAAGCTTCCCATCTGGTAGGGGGCCTGCCTCTGCCTCGGTGCCCGAGACCCTGTCCCCGCAGTCCCAGCAGAGGTCCTGTTATTGGGCTTTTTGTTCAGAGGTCACCTGAAGGTCAGAGATGTCAGGTGACTTGCTCATGGTCCCATGGTGAGTCAGGGGCATAAATGGGGTGAAACAGTCCTGCCAACTTCAGGGCACCCCTGCCCTCTGCTGGGGAAGGACCCCAGGGCATGAAGTGCGGGAGTACATTCAGTGGGAGAGGGAAGTGGCTGGGGGAGGGGGTGGGGGGAGGGGGACCCACGAGCAGTAGCCATGGCTTCTTTTGTTTTTAGTGTAAACATAATTTTCATATGCACGAGGAAACCAAAAAATCTGTGTGTCTTGCTTTATTGTGATGGTCTGGAAGCAAACCCACAATATCTCCAGTGTATGCCCATTAAACTTTAACTCCTTCTTCCTGTCTTGAATATGGAACGCTAAGTGATTTCTCTGCTGCAGTAGCAATGGCTTATTTCTACCCCAAATCACACCTGTATTTGTGCTGCCCCCGTCCCCCCTCCCCAAGTGTCCTTTGTGCCCCTCCCCCACCAGCCCAGGTCCCACCCAGTTCCTTACCTGACCTGCCTGCCCTCTGGGGAACTGCATTGAGTTCCCAAAAGTTGTCAGCTGCCCCCTCCCCACCGCTACCTGGATGCTTCCCTCTCCTGCTGTGCATCTCAGTCTGCCTTGGAGTTGTGAGTTTCTCGAAGACAGAGACCCTGAGCCCACGCAGGCTTTTAGATTAATGGCCTGGCTCTCAGACCCTGTCGTGCCAGTCACTGGCTGTGTGTGTCCTTGCACAGGGCGTACATCTCTCTGAGCCTTGGCCACCTCATCTGTGAATGGGCTAAGCATGCTTGCCTTGCAGGGCAGCTTGGAGGAGTGGATATGAGAGAGGATGCAAAGGCTCCAGAGCCCAGGTGCTCAGCCCGTGGGAGCAGTTGGTTCCTTTTTGTCATCATCTGTGATCTATGCATCACTTCCCAGTATGGTCCGTGGACAGCAGCTGACCGCCCCTTCACTGGGGACTTGTCAGAGATGCACTGTTCCAGGCCTGCCTCAACTGCATGGAGGAGCCGCCTCACCCTCCCGCAGTAATTCACCAAAGTCACGAACACGAAGGGAAAGAAGATACCAGGTGCCCACGGTATGTTTTCTAGGCCTTTCAGAAAACATGGAGTTGCTCCTTTGGCAACATACGTGTAAATCTGCAAGAAACGTGATAATGTAGAGAGCAAGGGAATGAGCCCTGTTCAAAAAGCCACGCCCCACCAATGTGACCGTGGCAAAGCCAAGTGAGTCCGTGGTGCTTCCCAACAGGCTGCTGGTGTTGTTGTAAACAGACAAGTTAAGGGCAAGACTCTTGCCAAGAGACTTACGTATTGAGCACAGTAAGCCCTTGCAGAGGCAGGATCACATCGCGCAGTACTTGAAGGAAAATGATCAGAAAAAGAGGGAAACCACAGAGGAAGTCACCTGGGTTCACGTTAAGCACCAGCCTGCGCCACCCCGAGGAGCATGCTGTGTGAGGCCCAGTGGAAAGGGGCCTGAGCTGCTGGAACTATTCCCTATGGATTCCTGACATAATAGGTATTAAACAAATAATAATAATTAAAGACTTCTAGATTGTAAAAAAAAAAAAGAGAGAGAGAGAGAGAGAAGATCTCCAGGTGACCTGTGTCCACAGTACAGTTTGAGAAGCACTAGTGTCAGTGGTAAGTTGAAAATGGGCAAAGGTCAGCGATTTCATTTGGTTGGGCCTCGCTGGAACCACCCAACAATCCAGGGAGAGCAAAGCTTGTCCCCATTTTGCAGATGAGAACACTGAGGCTTGGGGAAGTCATGTGACTTTCCTGAGGTCACACAATCAGGAAGTGGCTGAGCTGAGATTTGAACCAGTGCCCTGGACTTCAGAGCAACGCCTCCTGACGTGTTCGTCCTGGGCGGGAGAGCAGGTGGGGAGCAGGCAGCTACCCTTGGTAGGAGTATGGCTGGGACAGCACACAGAGTTTTCCAGGAGAAAATACTTGTAACTGCAGAAAATACTTGTATTTTCCTGGAACCATCCAAGGGTTCCCCTTCTCTATCAAGTGGGAAAGGCAGTTACAAGTGTTCTTCATTGTCGGTGAGGCGCTGTGAGTTAGCTTGGCCTCGAAGGAAGGCCTCAGTGTCCTCATCTGCAGAATGGGGGTCCCAACACAATTTGATGGTGGGGAATGTGTGCCCTGCTTGGGACCCCAGGGGTGGTCCTCACAAAGACTCAGGCCTTACTGCTGCCAGCTCCGCTCTAGCGGGCCCCTGCCCTTGGAGGGCTTACAGGCCGAGGCAGGCAGGCGAAAGACAGAAAGACGGAGACAACTGTACAAACACCCAGCGAGGGCGGTGGCTGTGTAAGCAAACAGGGCAGCTCGGCGGGGTGACTAATCACACCAGCCACCGCCATGGTCACGGACATAAAGCTCGCTGGGTGCAGGCAGCACCCTGGGCCACTGGGCACATCCCTGCCGAGGCCACCACACTGCCACCCGTAGGCCCGGGTGGGGGCCAGAGGCCGAGGAGGTCTGGACCTCCCTCTCCCCCTGTCCCCCCTCCTCCTCTGGGGGCTGTGACAGGGCCATCCTCCATTTTTCCTTGGATGAGAACAGCCCAGAGTCCAGGTCACCCTGGGTGAGTCCCTGCCTTCTGGGCACAGGTGGGGATGATCCTGGCACCCGCCACACCTGGGGACGGGACAGGCTAGCAAATGGATGCTTGAGCTTGGCACGCAGCACGTGCTTAGCACGCAGGAGCCAAGTTAGGAGTCGGCTCTTTCGGGGGAGACCCAGGGCTTGCAGAGCTGCCAGCAGCTGCCGCAGTGCACCCAAGAGGGAAGCAGCATGGACTGCCCAAACCCTCTCGTGGATGAGGCTCAGGGAGAGAAAGTGACTTGTCTGAGATCACTCTGCTGGTTAGAGGCGGAGCTGGGCTTGAACTTCAGTCGCGGGACTCCCAGGCCAGTGCTCAGGGGAGGGGGAGATGGATAAGTCAGGAGGACCGAGGGCCCAGCCCAGCCCAGTGGGATGTTTTCTCACATGGGACCTGGTGGGGCTGTATGGGGATGAGTGTGTGTGGCTTTGTGATGTTGGTGTGAGCGGTCTGTGCGCACGCGGGCATCTGAGTGTGCACAGGAACATCCACAGGCCTGGGAGGAAGCAAACGACCCCGGGGGCAGCAGCCCCTGCAGGCAGGCGCCCGGGGCTCCCCTCCCCGAAGACCCCCGCCGGTGGCGAGTGGCTCCACCCCTCACCTCCCCATCCATCCCTCACCTCCCCCAGCTCCTTCCTGTTTTGATGGAAGGAAAAAATTTGGGCTTTTTCCTTCTTTATTTTTCCAGACGGGTGACTCGCTCGGGAAAGGAATTCCCCCCTCCCCAAACCATCACAACACCTATATATCCATGCCGTCTCCAGGCCCATCCTGTTGTGCGGGTTATTTTTGGGCGCTTTACGGGGGTGGTACCCCAGAGGATGGGGGGGCTCAGCTGCCTTCTTCCAGTCCACATCCCACCCACCCCCACTCCCTGGTCCCTCCCCACCCCCACCCCGTCCTCCCTGCCGGAGCTCTGGGAGGAGGGAAGGAAGCCTGCTGAGCCAGGGGTATAAATAACTCAGGTGGTTACTCAGCTCCTGAGAACATGATAACATGAGTCATGATGTGAAATCAAGAGGAGCAGGGAACAGCCTTGGGCCGCCACCCCAGGCAGGAGACTGAGTGCCCAGAGACCCTCCGTGGACAGGGCTAGGGAGGCAGGCCAAGCCGCCACCTCCATCCGAGGTCTCAGGCCTCTTCCTCGCTCAGACTCAGTTTCCTCATCTGAACTGTGAGGAGGCCGGGCTTTGCTTCTCAGGCCCTCCCAGCACTGGGAAGAAGGCAGGAGGCAGGGGTCACTCAGAGCATGGTGGAGTCCTCTCCCTGGGCCCCACTCATGTCGGTGGGAGGAGCTGGTGAGGAACTCCTGGGCCTCAACTCCATTCCCAGGCAGGTGGCCCAAGGGGTTGCCAGGGGCCTCAGTGGGACTTGCCAGGTGGGAAGTGTTTCCTGGACACCTGGCCTTCTGAGCCGTCACCTGCCAGAATGAGCCTGAATCAGAGACAACCCTTGTCTTTCTGCAGTGTGGGTAGAGGAACAGGATGCCCTCGAGGCCAGCTCAGCCGACATGGGCAGCTCAGGCCACTAGGCCTGGCTGCTGGCCCAGTCCTGGGTCTTGTGGGCGGGGGGTCAGAGGCCTCCCCAGCCCCTGCCTCTGCAGCCAAGGAAGTCCTCGGCTTCTGGCTCCACTCCAGAGCCTTGCTGGTGGCCCGGACCCCAGTCTGACCTGGCAGTGGGTTCTGGAGCCTGTACAGGCCAAGCCACCCTCTCTTGTCCACCGGCGGCTGTCCGAGCTGATTGGGAGAAACAGGGCTACGTCTGGGCGAGAGCCCACGGCACCCATCCCAGTGGGAGGCCATCAAGCTGAGAGTCCGGACGCCTGGGTGTCCATCTGTGTGGCCCTTGGCAACTCAGTCCAGGCCTTGGCCTCGGGCTCCTGGCCTGTAGGGTGGCGGGTGGGATGGCGGAGCCCTGGCTGGGCCTGCTTTTGTGAGGGGTCGACAGCTGAGCAGTCGATGCCAGCACCACCAGGAGCCCTTCTCCTCACCTGTGAGGCAGCCCCCCGAAGCCCACCCCCCACCTGGCTCTGCCCTGACCCTTGGCCCGGCTCCGCCCCACCCGCTTTCCCCCTCCCATGTGCCCAGACAGCCTGGCATGGCTCAGACCCAGCCATTGAGTGGGCAGCCTGCCCTCTGGCCCCTCGCAAACAATGGGGACTCCAGGAATATTGTTCCGCTGCTGAATCAAAAGCTCTAAATTTAGCCCTTCTGATGCGTCCTCTGTCCTCCATTTCCTGTCCCTGGTGCCCTCCTTTCAAGGGGATGAGGTCACCCCAGCAGCCAGCCCCAGGGGCTTTCCAGGCCCAGGTCCGGCTCCTGCTTTAGGGCGTGGGGCTGCTGGGGGCAGGGTGGGGGGCCCAGGGGCCTGGGGCTGTCCTCCCGGAGCCGAGGCCCCAGGAGCCTGTCAACCAGCCTAGGGTGGTGGGAGGCTGGGGGCGGGGGGCGGGAAGCCCCAGGGCAGAGCCAGGACTGGGGCTCCTGCAGGCCTTGGAGCAGACATTCGTTCAGAAAAGACACACTGAGTGCCCGCGCGCGTGGCCCGGGCTGGGAGGGAGGTGCAGGCCAGGCCGCCATGGGGACAGCGGGCCTGCCCGCCCAGGCCGCCGTCCTACCGGGAAGAAGGACAGTGCGCCAGCCAACAATAAATGGACAAGATAATCTCAGTCTTGATAAGTGCCGTGAAGAAAATAAGTCAGAGGAATGTGATCGAGAAACCCGGGCGGGGTGGAGTACACCCCGGTAGAGAATGGGGTCAGGGCAGGCCTCTCCGCAGGGTGACATTTGAGCTGAGTTTAGGATGACCAGAGAGAACTATTCGAAGGCCTGGCTTGGGGCCAGGTCCTCCAGGCCAAGGGACACCCTGAGGAGAGAAGAAACTTGGCTGGTTTGAGGAACAGCCAGGAGGCAGGACAGAGGGGATGTCAGGGAGGGGGGGAGTTGGGAATCAGGAGGGAGAGAGCAGACAGCGGTGGGCGGGGGGTGTTAGGGAGAGAAAGGGCAGGTGGGGTGGGGGTCGGGGAGGGCGAGGGCAGGTGGGGGTTCGGGGAGGGAGAGGGCAAACAAGAAGAACCGGGTAGCCATCCCTGGTGTATAAGAGGCAGCCCCAGCACTGAGCAGGGGAGCCGAGTGCCTGAATCACAACTTTAACTGGCTGCTGTAAAGACAGGACAGCAGGGAGACTGGGGACGAGGTGAAAGTCCCAGCATGATGAATAAAAGCCAAGCGCTGTACCTGCTTGTTGAAAGGCATCTTCAGGATTACCTAAGGGAAAAAACAGCTCAGAGAGGGGATGTGTCTTGCCCCAAATCACACAGCCAAGTCAGAGTCTGGCGTCCAGCCTGCCCTGATACCCTTCTCTAAGTAGGTGGTTGGGAGCTTCCTGGTCACCTGAAAAGGATGCGTCTCTTTAGAGACACCATATCTGAGATAGTGGCCTCCGCCTGACACTGCCCCCCCACTCCCCGCCCATTCCGTAGGCTACTCTGTCGCCCATACCCGGCTCGTGCTGGGGTCCAGGGAGGGCAACCAGGAGATGCTCAGCCCCTGGCAATCAGTGAGTGTCCTCCTGCCTCCCGCCTGGCTTCTCTCGCATCCTGCCTTCAGGTATACCAGCTCTGGCCCCTCCCACAGCCCTTCCCAACCGCAACCCCTCCCCCAACTCCTACCCTGTGTCTCCCAGAAGCCCCCACTCTCCTGCTCTGCCAAGAATTCGATTGGCAAGGGGGTCTGGGAGTGGGTCTGGAATGTCGCTTTCTGGTGCCAGCACCAGCGTGCCAGGCTCGACAGAAGCCTCGGGGGCAGAAAGGAGATCACCGGATCTCGTCTGCAGAGGGAAGCCTGGCAGCAGGATGACACTGGGGGAGGCGCGGGGCCCTGCCCGCTGCACCTTGCACCTCCAGCGGGAGCATCCTGATTGGCGCTGACACTCGTCCCCTAACCTACTGGCCTGCTCTCCCTACTCATCATCACTCTGGAATTGGGGGAGCTGGTTCCCTAGCAACCATGCACCCCACATCCATGGTCCTCCCTCCAGCTGCCCGGCCCTTCAGTCCCTCTTGGTTTACATTTGACCCCTATTTGCAATGGGCTGGTGCTCTCTACTGGGGACTCCTATTAACCCTTCAGACACTGTGGATGAGGAAAAGGGCTTTGGACCAAGACCGATCTGGGCTCAAATCCCATCTCGGCAAGTGACTGCCTCTCTGAGCCTCAGTTTCCTCAAAAGGCTGCAGAGGCTCTGGGTTGAGTATTTAATAAGACAGTGTCGTAAACCCTCCACCCCGCCCAGACCCCAGTAGGCCCCTGTGTTCCTTATCTGCTAGTTTCCTCTCCTGCCCCACTAGACTCCTAGAATCCCTGGCCACTTAGGGGAAGTAGAACTTCTTCCCTCTGCTGGTCAGAGGGGTGCCTGGAAAGGGAGCTTGGCGGGGGGCGGGGAGGTGGAGTGTTTGGGGATCAAGGGACATGGGTATGGTTAGCAGCTTGACTTAGGAGGCCGCAGGCCTTGGTTTGAACTGTGGCTCCTCTCCTGACCAGCTGTGTGGCCTGGGGCAAGTTACTCAACCTCTCTGAGCCTTGATTTCTTCACCTGTCTCATGATAATAATAACAGGATCTGTCCCATAGGGGTTGTTGGAAGGGAGCTATTATTGTTATATCGGCTGGTGGGTGAAAGGGGGTGTTGGGGGAGCTCATAGCCCAAGTTACTGGAAGCTTCTGGTGAGGGTGAGGGGCAGCCTTGAGCAGCTGGAGTAAGGAGAAGGCAGCAACACCTCTGAAACCCAGCTGCCCAGGCCCCTCATGGCAGTACAAGCTCAGGGTTCGGGCAATTCTTCTGGGACCCCCCAGGAGTCCGGCCATCTTGGCAGTGGGGCCGGGCGAGGCCTCTCTTCCCAGGCAGCTGCCCTTTGGGCCTGGGGCAGGACGCACCCTCCTCCCGCTGCTAACAGGGCCCAGTCCAAGATGCCTTTATTTTTAAACCTTTGAACAATGCCTGGCCCGGTACAACCTCTGCTCAGAGGACAGAGGGGAACATGTCGGGAGCCCCACTTCCTGAGCCAGCATTCCTTACCCCCTGGCAGCAGGAGACGCAGGGCCTTCTCGGCTTCCCCCTACCCCCCACCTTGGCCCTTCTCTCCCTCAGTCTGGAGTCCTCAGTGGTCCCTATCTCTCGCTGGGGCAGGCCATCTCTGTCAGTACAGACATTTGTGTGCTGGGGTCCCCAGGGGGCTTCCCTAAGAGTGGCTGCTGAGCCCAGGGACATTGCGGGGGGGGGTGCTGGGCTCATACTCCCCCCACCCTGAGCCCCCTCAAATTGCAGGCTGGCCACACTGCCTCCTCAGATGTCTTCCATCCCACCCAGCACCCACAATGTACCAGTGCCCATCCAAAGCCTGCCCTCGCTCGTGGCTTTCCGGAAGATTCCAGGGGCCATGCAGTGGGCTCTGGATGATACACCCAGCGGGCACTGTGCGGTGGGCTGCACTCCAGGAGGACAGGGCAAGAGCCGGGGACCAGGAGTCAAGGGTGTGGGTCTAGTCCAGTTTTCACCCTCCAGTCTTGTGTGACCTTAAGCATGCCCTGGACCACCCTTTCTCCTTCAGTGTCCTCATCTGTAAAATGAGGCCAATTCATTGCCCTCGGGATGGGAGAGAGTGTTGAAAACTGCGACTGGACACCAGACCCCAGAAATGGGTGTCCCTGATACCCTGGTGGTTTCATGAGGTGCCACAAGCACCAGACCCCAGAGTCATGCAACTTGACTCCAGATCCCAGCTCTGCCACGCATCCGTCCTGGATCTTGGGCAGAGTAGCTACCCCTCAGCACCTCTGTTTCCTCATCCGTGAAATGGGGTCATGATAGCACCTGCCTTATAGGGTTGTCGGAAAATTGGGCTAAACGTGTAAGCGTTAGATCTTACCTGTGTGCTCCAGAGCGGAGATGAACATGCGTGTGTATGCGTGTGCACCAGCCTGTGTGTTGGTGCCCAGAGGGTGTGGAAGGCATTGGGTGGGCGTGAAAGAGAATGGACACCAAAACTGACCAGGGTGTGGATTGGCATGTGGGCCAGTATCCAGAAGTCCTTCTGTTTGTGCACCAGCATCTGAGCAGGTGTGCACACCCAAGCCCAGTGCGTGTGCCAGCATCCCCTGCGTGCCCGGGGGGTGCACTCAAGGAGTTGCAGCAAGCAGTCCCCTCGCCCCGCAGGTGTGTCCGTATGTCTCCTCTCCCGCTTGGGTGAGAAGCATGGGTCTCCCGGGCCCTTCACACCTGGAATGTCCACTGTGCCGGCACACTGCAGTGCTTGTGCTGGGGGACTCTGGGAAACCCCCAGCCTCGGCCGCTCACCTGCGTGGTCTGACCCCAGGACAAGAGCAGGCAGCCACTTCCGCCCACATCTCCAGCCCTAGTGCGAGAGCGGACACGTGCCTGGGAAGGTGTCTGCCTACCTGTCCCTCTGATGCATGCAGGTGGGTGCTGCCCTGCCCTGCCAGGACACACAGACAGTACACAGACAGGCAGACACGCCTAGCGGTGCACAGGGATGTGGGCACATGTGCCCACAGACTCCACCGGTGCCTCAGTTTCCCTATCTGTAAAATAAGGGTTGTGCGTTTTCTCCTAGGCCTCTCTCACCCCTTCCAGGGTGACTGGGGAGAGAAGCGACCATCTGCTGAGTGTGCTGCCCGGGTTAGGCACTGCAGGTTCACCAGCCCAGGCAGGACGCTCGGACCATCTGGTGCAAAGCTAAACTCTGCACTCGCCAGCTGCTAAGCAACTTTAGCGACTTACAACCTCTCTGCCACCCCCACCCCCCACTTTCTGCCTACCTCTTAGGGTTGCATTGAGCACCAAATGAATACTACAATAAGTGGGAAAGGCCTGGCATGGAAAAGGGCCCAGAGCAGGTGCACCACTGTCATTCATCGCCTCAGCCATCCTCTTAGGTCCCTGCAGGGCGGAGCTGTCCCAGACGTGGATGCCGCAGTCCCGCTGCTAAGCCGGTGATGAAGCCAACATCGGAGGTCAGGTCCACTGGGCCCGGGCAGAGGGAGTGTGAGGGGTCCCTCCCCACCAGACTCTGAGCCCCGCCAAGGCAGAGCGCACCCCTCTCATGTGTTCACCCCCCTCCACCCCACCCAGCCAACTGCACACCCTTTGTCACTGTCACTGACCCAGGGCAAGGGACAGCCCTACCCCCACCCCACCCACCCCCATGTGGAAGGAGAAGACTCAGTCGGACACACCTGGGTTCACGTCCAGGTTCACCACTAACTCCGTGTATGGCCGTAGTCTAGTGCCATCCTCTCCTTGCCTCAGTTTCCTCATCTGTGGGATGGACCACTAACCCCTGCCCAGTCA
The DNA here is from genome assembly GCF_023851605.1 of Tamandua tetradactyla. Classification (NCBI taxonomy): domain Eukaryota; kingdom Metazoa; phylum Chordata; class Mammalia; order Pilosa; family Myrmecophagidae; genus Tamandua; species Tamandua tetradactyla. Next base: position 31,804,519 of record NC_135333.1, read on the forward strand.
GGGACAGATGGTAAGAAAGGACGAGAGCATCCGACTTCTCTTCCTCTCTCTTCCCTCTACTGGGGTGGGTTGCTGAGGCAGGCCCGAGTGTTGTGTGGATAGTCAGGAGGCCACGGGGGAGGAAGAGTGTTCTGGAGAAAGGAACAGCAGTGCAGAAGTGGGTGGGCGTGAGGCCGCAGGGCAGGTGAGTCTGGACGGGGGACGTGGAATGGGGGCCGTGGCCTGATCTCCAATGTCTTGCTTTAATTTTTCCCCTTAGCTTCCTTAGCATCACTGTCTACTGTGTTTCGTGTAATTGCGCTGTGTTTTGTGTTTGTTCTCTCTGCCCGTCCATGAGGGCAGGGTTTTTGTCTGTTTTGCCCAGTGCTGTTCCCCAGAGTGGTGCCAGGAGCACAGGGGATGCTCAAAAGCATCCGGGAAGGTTTGGTTGTCAGTTTTATGGAGGTATAGTTTACATACAAAACTCAAATGTATACAGTGGTGTACCCACCTCTTCAATCAAAATGTAGAACCTTTGCGTCACCCCAACAAGTTCCTTTGCTCCCCTCTCCAGTCATCCCCTACCCCTCCCACCTCAGCCCTGGCAGCCACTGATCTGCTTTCTGTCACTATAATTTTGCCTTTTCTAGAGTCCTTGTCAAACAGGAGATGATCAGACCTGCTTCCTGCAGAGATGAATTGGGCTGCTGCTGGGTTTGCTGAAAAAGCCAAATCTGAGAAGAGGCCGAGGAGCAAGGAGACCATCAGGACAGAGGTGAGAAGGACAGCGGGGTGTGGCGTGGCCTCGGAAAGGAGAGGGGGCTGCCTGGGGAGCAGGTTGGAGGGGACTCCTCAGGCCGTGGTGCCACCTGACTGTGGGGGCCAGGCAAGATTTCCAGCTGGAGCAGCTGCCTGGGCTTTGCCTGAGAAGAGAGATGAGTTCACGGGCACATGAGAATGTGCACATGTGTGTAGGCACACAGACACAGGTGCATGCAGACAGACACATGCACAAAGGCAAGCGGCATACATGCACACATATATGTGCATACAGGCAAGTGGTACATGCCCATGCAGTGCACACACGTACACACACACATACAAGCACAGACACACATGCAAGCACGGCACGCATGGGCAGGCATATACACACATGTACACGTGTGCACAGGCATATATGTCCATGCACAAATAAGCACAGGCATATATGCATGCACACACCCCCCAAGGAGGAGGGCAGCCCAGGGCCAGGCACAGCCTCTCGAGGCCTGTTTGTTTCCATCCTCTCTGTCGAGAACATTCCCTAGGTTCAACTATGGAGCAAACATGGTTGGCAAGAAGTGGGAGAAGGAGCCCACATTTACTGTACTGATGAGCACGTGAGAGCCACGGGTCCTACGGAACCCCAACCTTTGGGTACAGCCGGTGTCTGCTCCCTTTCACAAGTGAGGATACAGAGGAGCACAGAAGCCGAGCAATCTGCTCATGGTTACACAGAAAAGGGATTCAGATTTGGCTTTTTCAGTCCGTAGCAGGTTGCATTTTCCAAAAATGACCACGATATCTCCCATCCCACACACTTTCCTTACAGTGCAACTTTGAGGCTCTCCCTTGGAGAGGTGGGGTCTATGCTCCCTCTCCTTCAGTTTGAGTAGACTTGTGACTGCTGTGCAAGCAATGCTATGTGGCTTCCAAGGCTAGGGCATGAACGGTGCCCTCGAGACACTCGCCTCTGGAGCCCTGAGCCTCCCTGCTGCAAGGAAGACCCAAGTACCTCTCTTAGAGAGATCCAATGGAGAGGCCGTGAGCTAGATGGAGAGGAGAGAGGTGTCCCCTGTCCCAACTGCACTGTTCCAGCACCAGCCACTGAGTGCAACTGCAGAAGAAACCCCAGCCAGAGCACCCAGCTAAGCCCTTCCCAAATTCCTGACCCCCAGCAACCAGAAGAAATAATAAAATGCTCCTTGTGGTTATAAGTGCTAAAGTTGGGGTTGGTTTGTTACGCGGCTGAAGCTAACTGGAACATGACCCATTGGCAAATCCTGTTGGGTCAATGCCCCAAATAACCCAGAATCCACCAGCTTCTCACATCTCCACTCACCACCCTAATCCGGCCACACTCATCCCCTGCCTGGGCAGCCGCAGTAGCCTCCCAACTGGTCTTCCTGCCTCAGCCCTTGACCCCTGCAAAGCAGCCAGGAAGGTTCTGTTGGGCAGAGATCACGTCCTGACAGTGACCCCATAACGCCAACATGACCTCTGACCTCATCTCCCCCCACCTCCCCTCACTCCATCCCAGCCCCCTTCTCTTTGCTGTTTCCCTAAAGTTACCATTGCCCAGCTGTTCCCTCTGCTGGGATTTCTTTTCTCCCAGGTGCCTGCCTGGCTCACCCCCTTACCCCATCAGCTCCAATATCACCTACTTGGTGAAAAAGGGTAACTTCAGCCCCAGGCCACCCCAACATTCCCCATTCCCCCCATCTGCTTTATTTTTCCCTGCTGGCTATCCCACCTCCTAGTGATGGTGATAAATTGCACCTGAATGTTTTGTTTGTCTGGCTTCTTCCATTCGAGAACGATCTCCCTGCCGCCAGGGCCTCTATTTGTCCTGCTTTATCCTCAATGCCTGCAGTAGGGCCCGGCGCACAGCAGAGACTCAGACGTCTGTTGAAGATTGAATGAATGAGTGAATGAATGAATGAACGAACACAGAAGCTTTCCACCCAATTAAAACCTCTGCTGGGGAAGAGAATAAGAAAAGGAGCAATGAGCCGCTCAAAACAGGTGGCTCTGCTGCCCGTTCCAGGGGCATCCCCGAGCAGGGCCTGAGGACACTGACGCCTGGAGAAGGCACATTGTCTGTCCAAGGCTGACCAGTTCTGCGTGGAGCCACCAAGGGGAAGCTTTAGAGCATCCAGACCTCTGGCTTCAAGCCCCAAGGCCACCATGGGCAAGCCAAGCGACAGGTTCCGGAACGCTCCAAGCCTCGGCTTCCTCACGTCCAACATCCAACATGGCAGAATTCCCACGAAGCCTGTGGGTCCCCAGCTCCAATGTCCCTCACTCGCACAGCTCCTCCCAAGGCCCTGGGCCTATCCTATGTTGTGTTCATAATCATGTGTGTTTTCCTTAAAGAAGATTCCGGTGTCAATTAAGCTCCCCAGCCCACCCCACCCCAGTCCTGTATTGTACCTCCCCCCCCCCCCCCCCCATAGCGTCGTTTTGAGAAGGATCTGAGTTGCTGCACAGGGAACTGGCGCCTGGAAGGGCTCTGGGTTGCATTTTCAAGGGCCCACTGGGCACCCGGCTCGGGGCTGGGCATCCACCTTGAGCAGGACGGACCGAGCCCCTGTCCTCTTGGAGTTTGTCTTCTAAGGGGGTGAGGGGAGCAGACAGTGAGCGAGAGGACAGAGGGCAATTCGGTGGCTGGGTCTGGCATGGGCGATGGTGAACAAAAGGTGCTTAGAGAGAGAGAGAAGGAGGGGTGGACAGAGGGCAGGGCCGTTTTAAAGGCGGTGAAGGGTCTTAGGGAGGGAGCCCCAGACAGCACATCCAGGCAGCGGGCAGAGCAGGCACCAGGACCACGAGGGGGGAATGAAGGGCGCCCGCTGGAGAAACAGCGGCCAGGCTGGAAGGGAAGCGAATGAGGAGGCAAGTGGGGGAGACGAGCTCAGAGAAGCCGGGCAGCCAGTCCACTTCCCTCTCCCACTTCCGCCTCGCCCCAGGCCTGAGCGGGGGTGCTGCTGTGCCCCCTTCCTTTCCACCTGTGACCCCAGCCCCCCTCACCCACCTCCTGTTCCAGCTGTGAGTGGGGGGAGGGGGCAGCACCCACATCCCTTTCCAACTGAATCCCCCACTCTCTCGGGCTCCCTCCCAGGGGTGCAGACCTCCAGGGGCTTCTGACTCCCCATCGGCCTTACCCCCACCCCCAGCCCCCGCCCCTGACCTCTGGTAGCATCCAACCCTCACAGCCTCCCCATCCTTCCCTTCCCCCACCTTCCCCAAAACAATGGGGGTTCCCCAAAATGCGTCAGTCATTCCCTCAACCTCAAATGCCCTTCCTTCCCTCATCTCTGTACCCAGGGCCTAGCATAGGGCTTGACACCAGAAAAATCTTAGGAGATGAATGAATGATGACTGAATGAATGGACAAGGAACTCATTCAGGTCCAGGTGGCCCGTTTAGCCACCTCAGCTCCAGGGGTCTGGTGCAGGTGTTAGCTCTGCACTAATCTGCCATCACTGGATCATGCTGTCTCCTCATCTGTCAAAGCAGCTGCCAGACGTGGCAAAATGATCTCGTCGCATCACAGTCACCAGGGCAGACGGCCTGGCTTCCGATCCTGCCCTGCTTCTCACATGCTGTGTGACCATGGGTGAGTTTCTTGACCTTGCTGAGCCTTGGTTGCCCCACCTCTGAAATCCTGAAGAGTGTGAGTGCCTGGCTCACAGAACTGTCTGAAGATGCATTGTGGCGGCAGCTGGAAAGCCGGGCCCATGGAAAGCACTAGATAACTAGGACTGGGGTCCTCGTTCTGTGTCTGCAGGGATGTGACACATTAGTGCACACACATCAGAGCAGGCACTGGGAGAGCCCAGGGTTGAGGTCAGAGGTTCCTCGTGGCACCAAGGACAGGGGCGACCAGGAACCACCTGGCCCTGTCACCACCCCCTCCTCTCCCCAGAGCTGGGGACATGTGTGTATGCCACACGTTAGTGCAGGCTTGCACACACAGGCATGCTCTTTCGTGCACACTCACCGGGCCCTCCAGGATGTCAAACGTGACAGAGGGGCTGGGGGAAACCGGGGGTCTCAGGGTAATTCCATCACAGCGGCTGAGCTTTCTGAAACCCTCTGGGAAACAAACACACACATACCCAGCACACCCACACCAAAAACACATTGCCCCGGGGAACAATGGGCTATAAATTATGTCACAGACCACAGCAGGGAAGGTTCCAGGAACCCCAGGGGGAAAGGGCAGGCGCTCGGTCTCCTGGGACCCTTGGAGCCTGGATGAGGTGGCCTCATTTAAACAGGGTTTGGGAATCTAGGTGATTCCTGCATCCAGCCCTCACTGGAGTGGGGGAGTCGAGCCCCAGGAGGGCCGAGTGACCCACCCAATGTCACACAGCAAAGTGGGGAGAACTGGGATCAGAACCCAGGACTCTGCCTTCCTGGCCGTGCTCTTCCTCCGCACGATGACACGTTTATGGAAATCACCCCAGTTCTACTTTCCAAAATGAGTCAGGAGCATCTGTACCTCCAGGGGCTAAAAATACTTCAGGGACCCCTGTTAAGGGCTCTGACGTGTTTCCGAGGTGTCTGAAAGCAGAACTGGCCCTTCCTGGAACTGATAATAACGATACCACTTTCCATTCGGTCAGAATTCTCAGAGCCTTCCTAGGCCAGGTTCTCCTCCTGTTCTCTCTGCAACTCTGTGGATCGGGAGCGCAGGCCCCGTGAGACCGTGACGGCACCAAGGGGTCAAGTGATTTATCCAGGGTCACGTGGGCAACCCTGGTTCCGACCCTCGGGCTGCCAACCCAAGCCTAGAACCTTCCTTGATGCTCCAGCCTTCCCTCCCGGGCACTCGTGCACCTGGGCAGTCTTGTCATCGACTCTCACCCCCAAACTCGAATTTTTCCTTTTTGGTTTCTTTAGTAACAATACAAGTCCATTTATGAAATTCAGCAAAATGTAGAAAAGTCAAAATAAGGAAGAAAAATCACCACCCACAGCCCCGCCACCCAGGGACAGTCATTGTTAAGGTTTGATGTATTTCCTTCTATAGTTTTTTTTGTTTTGGAGCTTTAAAAAAAAAAAAAGAAAAAATGAAGCATAGCTGAGATCATACTGTATGTTAAAAGAAAGAAAGAAAAAAAATTGCCGGTATCCTGCCTTTTGGAATCGCTGTTATATCATGGGCACTTTTCTGGTGATTTCCCTCTCTGTGACCTCGTTTTTCTTTCCTCTTCTCTGAAACTCAGTTTAATTGGCTGCCTCGTTTTTTGTTGAGTGGAAGTTCCATGGTTTATTTAGCCATTCCCTCATTGTTGGGCCCCTCAATTATTTCCAGTTTTTCAGTGTTATAAATAATATATTTTGATGCGTATCTGTACAGAAAGCATCCCTTTTTTCCATATTTAGGGATTTCTCCCGGCTGAGGTGGAATTACTGGGTTGGCGAGTCATATTTCTGACACACTTGGTCAAACCTCTTTCGAAAGTACCCAAGCCCCACCCATGCTAAAGATGAGCAGAGAGGCCCTGAGAGGTGACCCCCACAGGTGCTGGGCTGGTCAGCGGTAGCCCAGCAGGTAAGGTGTACCTGATGTTTACCTGACTCCAGTCCAGGCCCTAGAGACACTGCAGTGAACAAAGCAGACAAACCCCTGCCCTCAAGGAGTTTCCATCCTCAAGGCATGAAGGGCGGAGGGTTTGCAGCCAAAATGCATTTGGTTATATGTATATCAGTGGTCATTTGCATCTCAGAGTCCTGGCGGGAAAGCAGAGGGTGACAGGTAGCACCTAGCAGCAATCAGGGCCCAGTCCAGCCAGCAGCCGGGTCTTCCTTGGCCTCCACCCCCTGCCGTGCTCATCTGTGCTTCCCACACATGTTGAGCCACGGACCTTTGGAGGCGTGAACTGGGTGGGAGGGACACGGAATGAGGGCCAGTGCAAGAGGAGCCCTGAGGGAAAGGGAAGCCAAGGTCCCAGAGCCACAGCAACAGATTCGGGAAATGACCCGGGCCTTCGGGCTTCCGGGGCTGATAGTCCAGTCGGGAGACTGTCAGGTACAGCAGGGGGCCCAGGACAGCACAGATCCAAGAAGGAGGCCTGGGAAAAGGGGCCTGGAAGCTGCAACTTCAAAGGCAGGTTGGACATTTCCTGCTTCTTTGAACATGCTGTTCCCTCCACCCAGAATGCCCTCTCCCCCTCCTTTCCTGCTAATGCTGATTCTTGCTCAGCTGAGATGCTGTCTTTTCCAGGAAGCCCTCCATGACTGCCACCCAGGGTCCAGCTTGGGGCTCCTGAGCCCTGTTCCAGGCCAGAGGGACCCAGGCCTGGGCACAGGGAAGGGCAGGAGCAAGGGCGACGCCCACGTCCCCCCAGCCCCCCACCATGAGACAGCATCCTGCCATCCAAGATCCCCCTCCCACCCCTTAGCAACATGGGGTCAGGAGGGAAAAGGAGAGAGGGACCAGTGGGTGTGGCCCATCACCTAGAGCAGCCCAGGGGATCTGGGGCATATACTCCAGCTCCACCTCTCACTAGCTTGGGTGGTCTCTCTGTGCCTCAGTTTCCTCATCTCTAAAATGGACTGAATCCCGGCTGGATGGGCCTGGCTCGGACACCCTGTAGATGTGTCTGCTATTATGAATAAATGGGGAGGGCAGGGCCCGCCCATCGTGGGCACTGCTGCCACCCTGTTGCTTGGAACCTAGGAAACCCGAATTCCGACGTGCATCAGCCCTCGCTCTAACACAAGCACATAAGACGTGCCCGAAGTGGTCAGGCCACAGCAATCTCATCAGATTTGCTCTGATTTGCACCCACCAGGGCGTGCGCCCTTCATGCAATGACCTTGACCTTACTTCCCCCCCACAGCAGCCAGTGCAGAGAGAGCCCCAACGTACAGACCCGACCCGGGGCCCATGGCGGCAAATGATGGCCCCAGGCCCACACAGGTGGCAGAGCACGGTGGCAAGTTTGCACCCAGGTCCCAGGTGTCGCTCCTCCTCAGAAACTGCTCCTCACCGTGACCCTGTGAGGTTGGGAATCCCCAGAAACCCTTGTACATGGTGAAGATCTGCAAACACCCAGACCTGTTGGTAACTTGCCACTGCCCAGGGCCCCCAAGTGACCCCTCCTAGAACTTCTAGAACCCCCAGACCTCCTCAAGAGCCAAGAGCTGGCCGGTACCACCTGTCCCAAGTAGGGGATTGCTGGACCTGTCCCCGGGGTCACCTGGTGGGTTGATACCCAAGCAGCACTGGGTGTTGAATCTCTTGAACCTCTGCTTATCCCAGCACAGAAGGGTGCTCAGTGTATAAGTCAAAGGCGGGGCTTGAAACCCTCCCAGCACCCCCGCACCCTACCCAGTGCTCGGTCCAACTCAGATTCGCTTCCTGCCCCCACCCATGGCCCTGTTGAGGGAAGGGCACCTTGATGCTGCATTTCCCCAGGAGCCAGTGGGTGTGAGGGGAGGTGAGCAGGGGGTTGCGGAACAAGAGGGCTTTGAGGCAACCCTATCTCCGGAAGGAAGTAGAGGCGATAATGAAGCTTCTCACTTTCCCAGCCTGTCCCAGACCAGAGATAACCCCGGGGGAGTGGAGTACCCGGAGGCCTGCTAGCAGCAGGGGCCACTCACCTGCCCCCCGGGTCTCCCCCAGTCCCCACTATCGCAGGCTCTGGGCTGAAACCCAAGGAGCTGCTCGGAAGAGAGCCCGAGACAGGTGGACGATAAGCCGGGCCGGGGTTGGAGGGGGTGGGAGGGGTGAGTCTGGAAAATGACCTGTAGGCGGCAGCTGCCCCATCCCCATACCTGGTTCCACCCACACCTTCCTGGGGAGCCCCTCCTGGCCCGCCCAAGACAAGGCCTGGAGGCCATCTGCAGACCAACGAGCATTTCAAAAGCACCCAGTCCAGCCCTCTCACTGTCCAATGAAAAGGCTGAGAACAGAGAGGTTGGGGGCTCGCCCAAGTCATACAGCATTTTGACAGCAGAGCAAGGACTTCAATGAGAGTCTCTGGCTATTGCAAGTTCCTGTCCAGCACACCAGAATTTCATCTTCAAATCTTGGTCAGATACGCTGTAGGGAGAAGTCTGTGTGGAAGGGGCCGAGGGGGGCGGGGAAGAGCACCAGGTATAAGAGCTAGACAGCGTGTGTGTAGGTGGGTGTCAGGGAACAGGCAGGAAGGGCCTCGCGGTGTGCAGAAGGAAACCAGGGCTAGGAACAGAGCACCAGGTTTCTGCCCCCAACACTGTGACTCACTGTGACGCTTACGTCATTCCCTGCTTTGAACCTCAGTTTCCTCATCTGTAAAATGGGCAACTGGGCTAAATGTTTCCAACCCATTTTTTCCCTCCCCGCTTGGATTGTTCTCCCCTTGTCCACTGGGCCATGAGCTTTTCAAGGTCAGGACCTGACTTTTGCAGCCCAGAGCCTGGCCTGGAATGAAAGGAAATCACTAAATGAACATGGAAGCAGGAGCTACAGTCCCAGCAGAAGCAGCTACTGGACGAGGGAGGGCCCGAGAGGACAACGTTTGTCATGAAAAGCAGCTGTGCCATCCATCAGGTGCTTGCCACACACTTCATCCCATTCCTAGGGGTAGGGGTAGAATTATTACCCTCATTTTACAGATGAGAAAATCGAGGACCACCAGCATTAAGAAATTTGTCTGAGGTCATCATCAGCTACTTAGTGGGAGACAGAACTCGAGCCCGGGCCTTCAGTTCCTGGATTTCCCCGGGCTGCCATCTCCGGGAGTCTGGGGACCCCTGAGTTAAGCGACCCCTGAAATCCACCCTCTTCCTGCATCCACAGGGTAGGAGTGAGTGTGGATCGGAGGTTCCCCAGGACACACAGGCCAGGCACTGCCCACCCTCAGAGTCCCCAGGGCCTTGCAGTCTCACCCCCTCTTCCTCAAAAACCCCTAACCCGGAAACCCCTGATGCTGTGTCAAACATTAGGGACACTCGAATCAATGTGCCAAGCCCCTGATCTTGAGGCTCGCTCTTGTGAAGCTTATGTAGGTAGCGGAGAAGCTTAGCCTAACTACAGGTATGCCTAAGAGTTACTTCTGGAGGACCTCTTTTGTTGCCCAGCTTTGCAAGTGAAATCATTACCTTCCCCACTACGTGTGACTTTCGCCAGGGATGAAAGTGTCCTGGCAGTGTGGGAGATGACTCCCAGGGATGAGCCTGGCCCTGGCACCATGGGATCAACAATGCCATCCTGACCAAGAGGGAAAAAGAAGTGTAACAATTAAGGTGTCAGTGGCCAAGAGAGTTTAAATAGGGTTGAGAGGCTACTCTGGAGGTCACTGTAATGCAAGCTTCAGTTAGACACTGCTACCTATCATAACTTGCCAAACCTAAACCAAAACCATTCCTGCCAATCCTAAAGAACACCTAGGGCAATATATAAAATTCTGAAAGTTTCCATGCTCACTAGGGTAACTTTCCAGAAACCTATAGCCTCTTGATGGGTCCCTGGACCAGATAAGTCTTGAAATGCAGAGGGGCCAGCCTCTCCAGAACATCAGCTAGTTCCATCCCCCTATCCCATATGATCAACAGCTCCCTCCAACATGAAAAAGTTAGAATGGGCATAAACCAAATACCCCTCAAGAGTGGGATAGAAAGAATAAAGGTGATGGTGGAGTTACACAGAGAAGGTAGGGTTTGACAAATGAGTATGATTGCTGAATCATTCAATTGATATTTCTTATAGTCTCCAGTATCTTAGAGCAGCTAGGAGTGAAAATCTAAAATTATGGAATTGTAACCCATACCAAACTCTGAAATATGTCCTACAACTAATTGTTGCACTGTGCTTTGAAATGTATTGCGTTTTTGTATATGTTATTTTTCACAAAAAAGAAAAAAAAAGTTGATCGTGATAATAAATGCACAGCTATATGATGATATTGTGAACATTGAGTGTACACTTTGGATGACCTCATAGTTTGTGAATATATAGCAATTAAAAAACAAAAACCCTTGCCCCGGGCAACAGTGGCTCAGTGGCAGAGTTCTCACCTGCCATGCCGGAGACCCAGGTTCGGTTCCCAGTACCTACCCATGCCAAAAAAAAAAAAAACAAGAAGGAACCGTAGCCCCTCTCCTGGCATTCCCAGCTCATCTTGGACGACAGCTTATTGGCCTCCCCCAACCCCAACTTCCCAACTTCCCTTTCATGCTGCTGGGCCTTTGCACAGGCTGTTCCTGCTGTCAGGAATGCCCTCCTTCAGCAGAACTCTGCCCCCTTCCCCAAAACTTCGCTCATCCTGCCGGAACTTAGGGCCCCCCAACTACTTAAACAAATAAACAGTGGTCCCCGACTGGCCCTTGCATCACAGCAGAGCTGGGGCCCGAGCTCCAGGGCCAGATCCCATGCTCCTGTCCCGGCTCCACCAGTCACCAGCTGGACGACTTTGACAAGTCCTTTGGCAGCTTCGTGCCTCAGTTTCCCTGACTGTAAAATGGAGTTCCTGATTTCTACTGTAGAGGTGTGCATTGTAGATTAAATGCCTTTAATTTACATGAAGGGCTTAGTCAGTGTCTGGCATCTGTAAACATGGTCAGAAGTGGCTGATGTTGCCATTGATCCTCATTGTTTGCAGGTTCCATGTTTGCAAATTACATGCTTGTCAGAACTTCTTGATAAACCCAAAATCAATACTCGCAACACTTTCACCATCTTTCACAGACATGCACCAAGTGGCGAAAAATCTGAATCACCTGATGCTCACGTTGTACCAGTTTGAGTCTGTTGTGGACCCCAGAAAAGACAAGTTCTTTAATCCTCATTCAGTATTGCTGGGCGGGAGCTCCTTGATGGTTCCCATGGAGATGTGACCCACCCAATTGTGGGTGGTAACTTTTGATGAGATGGTTTCAATGGAGATGCGTCTCCATCCATTCAAGGTGGGGTTGCTTACTGGGGCCCTTTAAAAGGGAACCATTAAAAGCTTTAGAGCCACAAAAGCCCACACAACCTGAAACCTTTAGAGATGAAGGAAGATGCTCCCGGGGAGGTGCTTCATGAAACTAGAAGCCTGGGAGAAAGCTAGCAGAAGTCGCTACATGCCTTTTCAGAGAAACCCTGACCTTTGGAGATGAAGAAGGAAAATGCCCCTGGGGAAGCTTCATGAAATGAGAATCTGGGAGAGAAAGCTGAGAGACTTTACCATGTGCCCTTTCGGCTGAGAGAGAAACACTGAACATCATTGGCCTTTTTGAACCAAGGTATCTTTCCCTGGATGCCTTAGCTTGGACATTTCCACAGCCTTGCTTTAATTTGGACATTTTCACAGCCTTGGAACTGTAAACTTGCAACTTATTAAATTCCCGTTTTTAAAAGCCGTTCCATTTCTAGTATATCGCATTCCGGCAGCTTTCAAACTAGAACACCATCTGAGGTCAAACAAGATGCCACTCGGCCTTATTTTGGCTTTCACACCGGTAAACAGGTCCTTTGGGCAGGATATTTAGTGCCACACTTGTCGCACTTTTCTGCTTTTTGTTGGTGATTTCATGTAATGCTGAAGTGTTGTCCAGTGTTCCTGAGCAAAAAGGCTGTGATGTGCCTTACGGGGAAAACTCCCGTTAAGCTTGTGTTAGACAAGCTTCGTTCAGGCATGGGTTATTGTGCTTTTGGTCGTGAGTTCAATGTTAACGAATCAACCATGCATATTAAATAAGGTGTCTTGAAACAGAAACATTCATAAAACAAGATTATGTGTTGATCGGTTGACTCAAATGTTATGAGCAGCGTCGGCCAATTCAGTGTCCTCAGTGACTGTCACAGACCATCACTACCGCGAATAATGACAAATTGGCTCTAGTATCTTTCTGGGAAGGCAGGGGCTGGAGGTATTCGGCTCTGGATCCCCCAGACCCAACCCTGATGAATAAAGGAGTGAGTGAATGAATGAATGACCAAATAAGTCCAACTTTTGAGTTCCTAACCCAAGGAGGGGGCTCTCAGCCACACTCTCTCCCAACCTGACCCCGCCTGTACCCCCCTTTTAGCCTGATGCCTCACGCTGACCCCCAGGTGGAGGCAGCTGGTGAGACAGTGTAGAGGAGATGAGGAGATGAACGCACTGCTTCCCACCTGCCCTCCACCAACCCCCCACCAGTCTGGGCAAGGCCTTCCCTGCACCCAGAGCCTCCTGGATTGTCCAGAGCAGAGCCCTTCACCCACATCCAGCCTCAGAAGGCCAGTGGCAGGAGGCTGGGTAACTCGAGCTCTGGGGCCCTAGCTCCTTGTCTGGCCATCAGTGCACCCACTTGTGCCACCAAATCTGTTTCTCACAGCAGACTAAAGGATTGTTAGATGGGAAAACTGAGGCCCAAAGCAAGAAGTGTCTTGTCCAGGGTCCCACAGCTAGTCAGGGGCAGCCAGATGGGAATAGGACTTGGGGCTCTATCCATCCAGCATGCAGCTCCCCTGGAGCCTCCTTCACCCACACCTCCACCTCCTGAGCTTTGTAAGGCAAGAGGTCCCTCCTGTCCTGTTCCTGTAATCCAGCATGGGGGCTCCAGAGCTCACCAGACCAGTCTCAACCAGCCCTCACAAGCTAAACCTCAGTTTCCTCATCTGGTGGTGGGGCTGGGAATAGTTCGGCTCTCATGGGGTTGCCGTGAGGTCAAATGAGCTGCTGTCATTTGAACGGATGGTTCTCCAAAAGAGACAAATGGGAAGATGCTGCACGTCATTAGCAACTAGGGAAATGAAAGCAATACTGCACTGAGACTGCATTGCATGCCCACTGGGATGGTTATAATCAGAAATACAGAAACAGGCGTTGGCGAGGATGCGGAGGAAATGGAGCCCTCATGCATTGCTAGTGGGAATGTAAAATGGAGCAGTCAACTTTGGAAGAGATTGGCAGTTCCTCAAAAAGTTAAACATAGAGTTACCATGTGACTTAGCAATGCAACTCTTAGAAAAACACCCATGAGAAGTGAAAATAGATGCCCACTCAGACTTTGTCCATGTGTGTTCATAGCAGCATTATTCACAATAGCCAAATAGTACAGACAGACCCCATGCCATTGACAGATGATTGGGTAAACAAAATGTTATCTATCTGTACAATGGAATATTATTCAGCCATGGGAAGGATGCCACAGGACGAACCTCCAAAAGGTTCTGCTCAGTGAAAGAAGCTATTCACAAAAGACCACATCTTGTCTGATTCTGTTTATGTGAAATGTCCAGAACAGGCAAATCTATAGACACAGGTAGATTTGCAGCTGCTGTGGGTTGGGGGTGAGTGAAATGGGGAGTGACTGTGAATGGATTTGGCGTTCTTTTGAGGGTGATGAAAATATTCTAAAATTAAATTGTGGCAATGGTTGCACAGCTCTGTACATATACCAAAAACCACTAGATGATACTGTTTGGTTTGCTAAAGTTGCTGGAATGCAATATACCAGAAATGGGTTGGCTTTTATAAGGGGAATTTATTAAGTTGCAAGTTTACAGTTCTAAAGCCATAAAAACATCCAAATTAAGGCATCCAGAGAAAGATACCTTAACTCAAAAAGGCCGATGGGTCCAGAACACCTCTGTTAGCTGGAAGGCACATGGCTGACATCTGCTGAGATATTTGGTTTCTGGTTTCAAACAGCTTCCCCGGGAACATTTTCTTAGTTCGTCTCCAAATATCTGGGTCTCATGTTGGCTCTGTTGGCTCTGAAACTTTTTCCCAAAATGGTTCCCTCTTAAAGAGCTCCAGTAAGTGACCTCACCTTCAATGGGTGAGAGACACATCTCCATGGAAACCACCTAATCAAAAGGTCCCACCCACAATTGGATAGGTCACATCTCCATGGAAATACCTTAATCAAAAAAATCCCGCCCAACAATATTGAATCAGGATTAAAGAACATGGCTTTTCTGGGGTACACGACAGCTTCACACTGGCACAGATATGCTTTAAAGGGGTGACCTTTATAGTGTGTAATTTATATCTCCATAAGACAGTTAAAAAACCATGAGACCCTCTGAGTGCAGGAAGCCCTGTGCATAGATAGGCTCAGTAGCTGGCAGCTGCTACGAGGGTTATTTTCATTTTTATCATGTTTGCTCCTCACAACACCGCTATGAGTAGACATCTGGCACATAAGGGAAACAAGCCTCAGAGAAAGGGGGTGTGCAACACAGGAAATGATGGAGCCCCAATTCCCCCCCAGCCTCTGGACCCCAGGAGAATTCTGGGGGCAGGTTTTCCAGGGCCGGAGGGCAGGGGGTGCCAGGCACTGCCCTCTCTGAATCACACACCATGTTCCAAGTGACAGGCTCTGCAGTAGACTTCAGGGAGCGGGGCAGGGGGGAAGTTGACTCCAAGAGGAACCTGGGCTGCAACCTCTGACCCCACACCTAGTCCCCCCTCCAGGGCTGTCTTCCCATTTGTCCAAAGGTCTCCATCAGTGTTTTAAAATTTGTTCCAAGATACCCTGGGACCAAGAAGCAATTCAAGAGTCTTGGAGAGGACTCTGCCTACACCCCTGTCTCCTCCCGGGGCCCAGCCCACCCCTCGAAGGCCGGATGTGGCTGCTGGATGTAGGTGGGGAAGAGGAAGGCGTGGGGGCTCCTGCGCAGGAATCTACATCCTGGGGACCAGGAGATGGGAACTCCAGGTGCCTACAGCCCAGCTTCCGAGCTCTAGCCCAGGGAAGAAGCTCTGGCCGCTGCCTCCCAGGACACAGAGCCTGGCTGCGAGCCCAGAGTTCTTCCCGGACATGACGCCAGTACTTCCGCCTCCCTTCTAACCAAGGAGACTCTCTGGAGCCTCTGGTTCGGGGCCCAGTGCCAAGGCCTGGGGTATCTGTGGCTCTGGGGCTGCGTCCCAGACACCCCAGGGGCCTGGCAAGGAGGTGCAGCTGAGCCCGTGCTGGGAACTAGGGTGCAAACACCCTCAGAAGGGACCTCACCCTTGGGAGGTTCACAAAGCCTGCATGAGGTTTCTGTAACTAACTGCGGCCTGTCAGAGACCCTCCTGCTCAGGACTCTGAAAGCTACAGGCTCAGGCAGAATGTGTGGGGCGATGCGGGGGCGGGGTGTGCACTGGGGGGGCGATGCAGAGGCGGGGTGTGCAGTGAGTCCTTGCCCTGTCCACAGTGGGCAGCTGCTGCTTTTCTTTTTCTAGTATATATATATATTTTTATTTTTATTATTTTTTATTTTTTTGTTTTTCTTCTGTATTTCTTCTTTCTTGTTTTTATTATGTATACATATTTTATTGCTTTTTTCATCACAATCGACTTTTTCTTTTTTATAAAAAATAATACATATGCAAAAAAGCAGTAAATTTCAAAGCACATCATAACAATCAGTTGTAGAACAGATTTGAGAGTTTGGGTTTTAATTCCACATCTTTAGGTTTGTACTACTAGCTGCTCCCAGACGCCAGGAATTAAAAAAATATCAGTACAATGATTCAGCGATCATACTCGCTTGTTAAACTCTACCTTCTCTATAACTCCACCATCACCATCTTTCTCCCACTCTTTAGGGATATTTGAGCTATGCCCATTCTAACTTTTTCATTTTAGAAGGGGCTGTCAGTAATATGGGATAGGGGGATGGAACTAGTTGATGTTCTGGAGAGGCTGGCCCCTCTGCATTGTAAGACTTATCTGGTCCAGGGACCCATCTGGAGGTTGTAGGTTTTGGAAAGTTACCCCAGTGCGTGGAACCTTTGTAGAATCTTATATATTGCCCTAGGTGTTCTTTAGGATTAGCAGGAATGGTTTTGGTTGGGGTTTGGCGAGTTATGATAGGTAGCAATGTCTAACTGAAGCATGTGTAAGAGTGACCTGCAGAGTAGCCTCTCAACCCTATACACTCTCTCAACCACTGATACCTTATTTGTTACACTTCTTCCCCCCTTTTGGTCAGGATGGTATTGTTGATCCCACAGTGTCAGGGCCAGGCTTATCCCTGGGACCAGGGAGACTTTCACCCCTGGACATCGTGTCCCATGTAGGGGGAGGGTAATGATTTCACTTGGAGAGTTGAGCTCAGACAGAGAGAGGCCACATCTGAGCAACAAAAGAGGTCCTCCAGAAGTAACTCTAAGGCATAGCTGTAGGCAGGTTAAGTTTCTCCGCTACTTATATAAGCTTCACAAGAGCAAGTCTCAAGATTAAGGTTTGACCTATTGGTTTGGGTGTTCCTAATGTTTGACACAGTATCTGGGTTTCCCTGGTGGTAGGCAGCTGCTACTTTTGATATTTTCAAGAGAGGCTTTTACTTTTTCAGGAAAGACCAGAAATCTGAATTTTAATGTGAAACCTTCAGATCTGGGGAAAACTGGGGGAGCAAACACATCCATGAACAGGATACAACCTGTAAAAACTCATCCCATGGATGGATACTGCCACCATTTCACAAATGAGAAAGCTAGGGGTTAACTGGAAAAGTAGTGCGCAATGGTGTTCGGGAGAAATGGCAGAGGCCAGACTCAAAATCAGAAGCCCTGATTCCAGGCCTGAGGGAGGAAGCTCCCATAGGCTATTCCTAGGCTTTAAAAAAATCCACACGGGACTATTCAACACAAACCATGAATCCTATCATAAATGATGGACTATAAATAAGAGCACAATTATAAAAACATTCTTTCATCAATTTCTAATACAAGATGTTACTCATAGAATGGTATGTGGGAACACTGTATTTTACGCACAATTTTTCCATAATGCTACAACTTCTCTAATAATAATAAAAAAAATCTTCCTTCCATCTAGCCTGGTTAAATAAATGCCCAAATCCCCTGCCCTGCAGTCACGGAAATGAACGAGGAAGCTCTTGATGTACCAAGATAGTCAGTGTCCAAGTTGCCAAAGAGAATTGTGCCATTTACAAGTATGTATGTA
The DNA here is from genome assembly GCF_023851605.1 of Tamandua tetradactyla. NCBI lineage: Eukaryota > Metazoa > Chordata > Mammalia > Pilosa > Myrmecophagidae > Tamandua > Tamandua tetradactyla. The sequence goes on from NC_135333.1 coordinate 31,822,120, forward strand.
TCTAAGGCAGAGAAAAGAATATAAATCTATCTTTGCAGGTATCTGCACGGACCATCCCTGGAAGAACACTTAAAGAAACAGGCTGGGGGGAGGGAATTTTCACTATGTATTCTTAGGCATTCTTTGATTGTTGGACCATAGCAATGTTGTAACTCTTCAGCCAACAGGGAGGTTTTTGTTTATTTGTTTTAATTGTCCCCTGTTCTCTCTTTTCCTTTCATTCTGTGAACCTGGGACATGCAGAGGAAGCTGCAGGTGTCTGGGGTCTGGGGCTGGCTGGCTAGGAGCTGGGGAGGAGGGGGGAGGGGCTGACACCCCATGCCAAGGAGAGGTGTGGTCTCCCAGCCAAGATCAGGCAGCCAGGAGGCCACTTGCGCCTCCCATAGGCCCTCCCCTTTCTCAGCTGAGGCTCCACAGCCTGGGGTCTGTGAAGGCAGCCACAAACCCTAGGCCAAAAGAATCTCCAGATTCCTTCCAGGGAGATAGAGGGGCAGCTCCTGGAACCCCAGCCCCACCTCCAGGCTCCTGCCTGCCCAGCTAGGCTCAGAGCAGCTGGATTCTTTCCAGGAATGGCTCAACCCCCGGTCCAGAGACCATCTGGGTCCCAGCCAGAGGCATTTCCACCCATAAACCTCTGCCCAGCTGGGGGCTTCGCTTCGGCAGCCCTAGATAGAATCTGTGTCCGGAAATCTCCTCCCCACCCCCTGCCCCCATACACCCTGCTCAAGGTGTGATTTGCAGATAGGAAACCCACACGATCCCTGGTGTTCACCTGGGCAACACCTGACATCACCAGGAGGGGATTAGCACCCCAATGATTCCTCAGAGGAAGAGATCAGAAAGGGTAGGCCACTGGCCTAAAGTCACACAGTAAATGGGTAGGAGAATAAAGTGTTCTGTGATGCAGAGGCACACAGACCTGTTTCAGGTTACACAAGAAATACCCAAATAAGCTCTGGTTACAAAGGAGTCGCCCTACACAGTGGTTCCCACTTCCCTTCCCTGCTTGGCTTTTCTCCCCAATATGTCACAGGCTAGGTGTATGATTATTGTCTGTCTCCCCACAGGGCAAGGGTGACATCTGTTGTTTTCACCACTGTATTCCCAGCACCTTGACATGTGCCCGGCACATTTGCTGAATGACTAAATGAAACGAAGAACTCCCTTGACAGTCCCTGCCCCTGGAATTGGTTTAGTGGGGAGGCAGGAAAATGGCCCACCCACCCACCCACCCCAGAAGATTTCTATGGCCTAATCTCCAGAACCTGAGACCGTGTTGTGTTACATGACCAGGGAAAAAATTATGGTTGCAGACAGAATTAAGGTTGCTAATCAGGTGACTTTTCCCTGGATTATCTGATGGGTCCAGTGTAATCACAAGGTCCTTTAAATGTGGAAGAGGGAGGTACAATAGTTTGAGACTCAAAGAGAGAGATTTGCAAAATGCGATGCTGCAGACTTCGAAGGTGGAGGCAGGGCCACAAGCCAAGGAATGCAGGTGGCCTCCAAACACTGGAAAACGCAGGGAATGGATTCTCCCTTTCCAGCCTCCTGATGGAACACAGCCCTGCCCATTGTCTGCTTTTAGCCCAGTGGGGCCAGTTTTGGACTTCTCACCTCCAGAAATGTACGTTAATAAATTTATGTTGGTTTAAGCCAATTTGGCAATTTGTTACAGCTGCTGTAGGAAACTGATACAGTTGGCATGGGCTCTTCCAGAATTCTCTACCTCTGAATTTACATTTTAAAAAAGAACACCTACTATGTGTGAGCTACTATTCTAAGTACTTATATATCTTAACTCATTAACTCATTCAATCCTCACAGCTGCTCTAGGTGCTATTATTAACTCTACTTTCTCAGGCACAGAGAGGTTAAGTCCTCCCCCAGGTGGGATTCAAACCCCAGCTGCCTGTCCCAAAGTCTGGACCTTCAATTAACCAACCTGGCTCCTCCACCTCCATGTATGTTAACATATCCAAAATCTATAATTTTGTTTATTCATTTTGTGTGCATGTGGCTGTCCAGGACCACTTTCTCTCTCACTGTTCTCCACAATGCCGAAGGGGCATCCTGGAACCCAGGGCATGAGGGAGTGTTTCTCCAGGGCAGATTCAGATGGTCAAACCTGGGGTTGTTTCTCGCTGTGTGACCTTGGGCCTGTCATGACCCTCTCTGGGCCTCTGTATTCTCATCGGTTCGGTGGAGCTGATGGCTCTTCCCTCGTGGTGGGGTCCCTACTGCCAGCTCTGGTGCCCTCTCCCTGTCTTGGCAGCGCCCTGGGCTCACGGCACTGGGGTGGGGGGTGGGGTGAAGATGAGCAGGACCCCGCCCCACTACCTGGGCTGTCCTCAGTTTCTTCCTGGCCCCGAGCTTCTGGTTTCAGGGAATGATACAACGCCCCTGGGTCCTTGAGCAGGCTCAAGGCCAGGAGGGGGTGTTCAGGGCCGCACAATGATGGGGAGAGCAGTAGGCTCGGAATCTGCAGGCGAGCATTCAAATCCCAGCTTGATCACTTCTTAGCTGGGGACTCTGGGAGCTCATTGCCCACTCGGGACCTTGTCCCCCTCCTCTGAAGGAGGATAATGATGCAGGGCCATGATGGAGACAAGGGAGTGGGGAAGTGACGTACTGCCTTGCCCTTCAGAAGCTCGGGCTCAAGGCCAAGTAACCAGGCCATGCCATCACAGAGCCGGGGCTGGGAGCCAGCAGGCCTAGGGGCGAGGAGGGGGCAGGGGACTGCCGGGGAGGGGCAAACAGACACCCCCAGGTGGGATGGCTAAGCAGGGAGCCTCCTCCTGTGGGGGTGGGCATTGTCCCTTCTGAGGCCCAGAGGTCGAAGCGGAGGAAGCCGGCTGGGGGCCTCCAAAGGGGCTTTCTGGACGGAAGTTGGAATGGGAATTACTCAAGGTGGAGAATGAGACCAGGCTTGGCTGACCCTGGCAGGTGATTCCTCCTGGCCGGTTCTTGCCCTGCCCGGGCCCACCCCCGGGGCCTCCTTCCTACCAGCCCCAGCTCTGGCCTGGGCTGCCTGGTGCCCCCGATGCTGACTCACATCCGCCAGCTGACCGGAGGGAGGGGGCGGACCCCACTCCGGACTTGACCTTATCAGGCCTTGCTGTGTCCAACCACCCGGGCGTGGGCAGGGCCTCAGCCAGCAGACAGCGGCTCTGCACCTCCCCAACCCCTCCCTGGCCTGGCTGGGTAGGGCCTGCATGAGCTCATGGGAGCCCGTGGTGGGGAAGGGCAGGCGGGGTGGTGACCCAAGAAGGGACAAGGCAACGACCAGGCTAGGGTGCCCTGTGGGGCCACTGCCTGCTGGGATGGCCCGGCTATTTTTAGTTCCCAAATGAGGACTGGTAGGACCCGGATGGAGCAGCTGCTACAAGGAGCTTTGCCTCGCAGCAGTCTGCGCCTTGGCACACAGGGGCGTGCTGCACCCAGCTTGGGGGCACACACCCACACATACAGCATTTGTGCAAATGCACCAACACATGCTCATATATGAACATAAATACATGCCATGGTGTGTACACAGTATGTGTGTACACAATGTGTGCCCACACGTGTGTACACAGAGCCAGGCCCACATATACCTACAGACATGAGTGTGAACACTCCACTGGGACTCCTGTGTGGACACACACCTACACACACCTACCTGCAGCTCACGCAGGCACACCAGCACACATAGAGGCCTGGGCACTGGGCATATCCACGTATCACTCAGGGATGCATGACTCCCTGAAGGTCCCTGAGCTGCACAAGCAGCTGCAGGGACCCCACCTTTGTGCACACACCCCCAGCCCTAGCCTTGGGAGCTTCAACCACCCACTGGCCTTCCAGTGACACCCTTGAGGAGCTCGCAGTCTGGTGACTGTGAACAGGCAATGACCACACAGTGGACCCGACACTGTGGCAGGGGGAGCAGGGGGACAGAGGCATTGGCAGCCCGGTCTGGGGGTCATCAGGGAAGACTTCCTGGAGGAGGAGGAAGAGGCTCTTGAAGGAAGGATCAGTGAAAGTCCTGCCTGTTTAATGAGGGGTAACTAATAACTAATAACTAATTTCCTCATGCCTGTAAAAATCATAGTAGAGAAAACAGTCACAACAGTACTGCCCTCCCCACACTTCAGCTGCACCTGACCCCTCACCCACATCACCTCATTTCATCCACACAGGTGTCTCGGGAGCAGTCGCCTTCACAGAGGAGGAAACTGAAGCCTAGCGGGGTCTTGACACTAAAGCCCGTGTTCCCAACCCAGCCTCCAGGCACGGGTGCAGATGCTGCTGATTTGGGATAGGTGTTCCAGTGCTCAGTTGTGTAGCAAATGTCCCCATAACTAAGTGGCTTGAAAAACAACAGCTGTCATTTACCTTGCTCATGAGTGTGCAATGTGAGCAGGGATCAGCAGGGAACGTGTAACTCTGCTCCAAGCTGCATCTGCTGGGGCCACTCAGAACACCCATTCGTTCTGTTGGCGCTGAGAGCCAGGACCGCTCTTCCTTTCCCCATGGGTTTCTCCATAGGGCCACAGGGCCATTGGGCTTCCTCCCAGCATGGTGGCCAGTGATCCAGGAGCTGGAAAGCATCAGCTGCCAGTTTCTGGCACTTGGGTCCAGAAACTGATACAGTATCACAGCCATCCTATGGGTCAGCAGCCACAGAACCCAGATTCAAGAGAAGGGACTTAGAGCCCACTTCTTAACAAGAGGATCAGCAAATAATTCAAATAGCCCTGAGGTAGCAGCCGCCATCCAGCCTGGAGACCCGGCCCCACCCAGGCCTCAGAACTCCAGCTGGAACCAGCAGGTCAGTCCTGGAGTAGGTGGCCCGACTTTCCCCGCCCCCTTGCCTGCCCTTTCCATTCGTATTTCCTTTTGTGCCGTGCACAGAGAAGCCATTGTGTGTGGCTGCAGAGATCCAACTGGCCTGGCACCTCAGCTAGAAGGGAGCAGCCCTGGGGGACAGAGGAGGCTAGGAAGGCACTCCAACCCGGTCCAGATCTTAGAGCCCCCTAGGGTTCCAGGGCCTCCAATCCTACCCGCTCTGCTTTTTCCTTGCCCATTCCAGAAGGGCAGAAACCCAGGCAGGGGTTAAAAGAGTGTCCGCCCCAATCATGGTCATGATTCTGGAGTTGGAAGGACGCAAGACTATAAGATCCAGAAGCCCGTATTTCCGTGTTCCTCTCCCTCATAAGATTCTAGGCTCTGAGCAATTTGACCAGGAAATCTGTCCTCCAGAAAGGGTGGGGCATGTGCATGAAGAGATATGCAGAGATGTTCACTGTAGCATTGTTTATAAGCAAGAGAGGCTGGAACCCACCTCCTTGTCCACCGATCAGGGGCTGGTTAAATGAGGAAGGACAGAGCCCACCAGGGCCATCCAAAGCCATTGAAAAGGATGAAGTTGTCTCTATGGAAACAAACAAGAAGCAATGTCCTGGCCACATGGGGAGGTGGGAAACCCAAAGGAGGTGAGAGATGCTTACAGGACACTATGCAGCATAGGTGCCTATTTAAGTTTTAAAAACAAAACCTCTGTACATGCAGAGGTGTGTGGGGACTAGAGAGCTCCTAGAAGGATGCACAGCAGATTGTGGAGAAGGGAAAGCTGCCTCTCATTATGGGGTCTACCTACAACAAAAGTGTGTGTGCAGATTCGCATATCACTCGTGCTATCATTCACTTCTTTTATTATTGATAATGATATTCTAAAATTCCAGAAAACAAGACATCGTCAGAAATCCTTTGCATCCTAGGGTCTGGGTGTCAGGTGTTCTGGGAGGCCCAGGGTTCCCATCGGCACCAAGGTGCACAGGGGCACCTTCTCCCACAACTGCTCTGAGTCTGGGACTCCTGCCCGGGTGTGGCCCAGGAGTCCTCAGGCCTCTAGGTAATGAGTGTTCGGTGCTACTGCAGGAGCGCCACTGACATTCCCAGCCCGGCACCTGCCCCAGCAATGTGAGAGGAGCCTCCTGGGGTCTGACCCGGCAGGGAGGGGAGGGGAGAGGTGGGCCGGTGGCCACCTACCCACCACTAGAGGATCCCCAGGGCCTGGGGCAGCCAATGATCCCAGCCTCTTGTTTTACAGATGAGGAAACTGAGGCTCCAGAGAAGGGATTTGGCCAAGGTCCCACCCCCAGCCAGGAGCAGTGTGTCCTTTTTACTTCTCCTCCACAGGCACCTTGCCCTCAAATCTCCCCAACACCCCCCAGCTGTAGCCCCCAATCTTTGTATTCAAGGTTCGTTCTTCCCAGTTCACCCTGCGAGGTAAGCAGGACAGGAATTATTAGCCCCATTTACAGATCAAGGAAACCGAGGCTCAGGCAGTGAAGGGGCTGAGGGCAGCAGAACCCGGCTGGGCTGGTCACGTGTCCGCTTGGCTGACACTTGCTGGGCTCAGCATTCCCTCCGAGGGCCCAGCGCCCCGCGGGGGTTCCATGAGCGTGAGGTGGGCACAGTCCCAGCAGCCCTCCACCCCCCCGCCACCTTCTCTGTGCCTCTGCAGGCCCCTCTTCTGCCATGCCGGGGCCCAGGACCCAGAAGTGCTGGCCAACAACGATGACGGTGCCCCCTGCTACGTCTGTGAATCTTCCCGGGCTTTGTCCGTGGGTCTCCCTGCCCACACTGGGGGCTGGGGGGTTGGGGAGAGAGCATCCTGGTCACAGGCATCGGGGGCACTCAACCGAGCCCTTGGTGGGTCTCGGGTAATTAATTAATCACGGGGCTGTTTAAAGATTAACAGCAAAGGAGGGCAAGGCCTAGCGTGATGGGGGCAGGGGACAGGGGGCAGAAATGGGCATTTGCCCCTTCCCTGCAGCCCCTGGGTCCTCTGACTCAGACCCTGGCTGGGGTGGATGGAGAGGCCTGGGTCTGCGCCCTGTCCTTCCCTGCCTCTGCAGCTCCCAGCCTCTCCGGGTCCCCTGAACCCCATGGGGTGTAGTGGGGGCTAGTAGGGGAGTGCAAGGTAGGGTGAGAAGTTTCCTTCCAAGGACAAGAATCCCAGGCTTGGATCAGTCGCCTCCGTGGGCCCTTACCTGGCCTGTGTGATGTTAGGCCGGGCACTCCCCTCCCTGAGCCTCAGTTTCCTCATCTGGGAAATGAGGACATGCTTAGCAAAGTGTATGCCAGGAGCCTGGTGCTGGGATGGTGCCCATTGTCCTCCTGCTACTAGCGACCTGACATGGTAAACCCTTGTCTTGTGCCCCACCCCTCGGGAGAGTCACTCTCCCTTCTTAGAAAAACAGTGAAGTTTGATTCCAACCCCCAGGGAAGGGAAAGTGGCCTTTTCTCCAGCGCCAGGTGGGACAGGTGAGTCACACTTCCTCACCTGGACTGATTCACACCTGTGCCAGGGAGGGATCAGACAGACAGACGGAGAAGTACAGCCACATCCAAAGGCCATCTGGCTAATCCCAGCAGACCTGAGCTGCAAATTCCAGATCAACCAACCCCAGAGGGGGCTGACGTGGCCCCTGCAGCCCAGAGAGAGGCAGGACAGCCCACCTCACACAGCTCCCAGAGGCAACACCCCCGGCTCACCCACACCCCCTGCACCGTTAGGTGGCAGAGCCCCGCCCTGGCCACCGGCACCCAGCCCAGCCGGCCACCTCCCCTTCCTCCAAAGGTGCCTGCGAGGCCAGTGGGCGGCAGTGACTCAGGAGTGGGAAAGGCCCATGGAGTCATGGGCAGCCCCGGCCAGCTCGGGAGTTCAGGAGTTTAGCTCAGCCCCTGGACTCACCGGCCTGGGGTTTCCCCGGGCGGGTTGCTGTCTGCTGCCCTGGCTGCAGGAGGGCGGCAGCCACTCATGCAGACAGAGACTGGCCCCGGAGGCCCCAGACGGCGGCTCAAAGTCCGCCCCGAGGGCCTGCAGCAGGGTGCCCACCCCCTTCCCTCCCCGCCAGCCTCCAGCGCCCCCCACCCCCACCACCCCTTACCCCCCATGATGGAGAAGCGTGAGGGTCGGTAGGCCGGGTGCTGGCCCAGGGCCCGGCTGGAGTGAGTCGGGGCACACGGCTGCTCGTTTGGATGGTTGGCTGCCTTCCCCCAGCAGCCTAAGCCGTTATCACTGGGATCACCGGAAAACTCCCACAGCACAGGCCACAAACGCTGGAGTAACAGAGACCCCAGTTCAAATCCCAACCCCGACCCCATCCAGCCGTCAGGCTCAGAGCACTTCGCTTCACCTCTCGAGGCCTCGGTTTTCTCGCCTTGAAATGGGGATCATGAAGCCTGAGGCCCACCCAGCCTGGTGCTGGGCAGATACAATGAGCAGCAGGAAACAAACATCAGGGGGTCTGGATGCAGCTCTGGACCGTCCCTGAGCTGTGTACACCTGCGATGCGTAGCAAAGGCGGGTTGCTGTGGCCACCTCCAGGGCAGAGGGGAAAGAGGGCTGCACAGAGAGGCTAATGCTGTGGCTCGCAGCTCAAGCCGAGGACCTGGCACCCAAGCTGGAGGGGGAGTACCCAAGCCTCTCTCTTCCCACCCTCGCATCGGCCAGTGCCACCCGTGGCCCGAAACCCCTGGAAGCTGGACCAGGAGCCCGTATTGCCCAGACAGCCTGGGGCAGCACTTAGGGCGGGGCCGCCAGCAATGATCACATAGTAATCAAAACACCTGCATTCAACACATGTATCGAGCAGAGCCAGGGCCAGGCCTCTGCTCCAGGTCTGGGGACACAGTGGTGAACAGCACAGAGTCCCTCTCCAGGGAGGAGAGAACGAAACACAGTCCTCAGAGCCAGGGAGGTGACAGGGCAGCAAGGGACGTTAAACCCAGAGACATTGCCACAGGGGGGAAACTGAGGCCCAGAGAAGGCCAGGACTTGCCCAGGGTCACCCATTGGGAAGCTCGAGCCCCCTCACCCCAGCCCCGCCCTTCTTCCGAGAGCCAGAGGGGGTGCCCGGCTTGCAGGGGGTGGGGACCCCGGGAGGCCCCATCTGCGGAGGCCTGCAGCTGGCGGCTCCCTCTGCCTTTGCAGGCTGGAGGCAGGTGGACGCGTGGGCGGGCCAGGGAGCCCACCACCACCGGGGAGCAGGCCGCAAGGGGAGCGGTGTGCCCGCATTCCCAGACAGGTCGGGCACATTCCTGCCGGGGTGCCACTAGGCACCGCCCCCCCCCCGCTCCCCCCCCACACAGTGCCCCACCCGCGCCCGCCTGCCCGCTCCCACACACACAGCCCATTGTCTGCCCAGACACTTTGAGCTGCCACCCGCCCTGGCCTCCACCAGCTCCCCACGCCCTCCCCCTCCCCGGGAAGGGTTCTGCAAGCCAGAGCACCCCATTTCTAGTCCCAGTCTGGAAGGGCAGACCCTGGGCCGTCTTGTCACCCCAGCAGCCCTACCCATGTGAATATCCCCATTTCACAGACCAGGACGCTGACTCAGGGAGGGAAGGAGCTGGCCAAGGCCACCCAGCGAGGAAGCAGGCCAGATGAGCTGAATCCCCGGCCCACGCTCTTTCCACCTCCCACCTGGGAACAGCTTGGGCACAGGGCAAGCCTGGGTGGGAGGGACCGAGAGAGCCTGGGGGGAGAAAGTGGTGTCCAAACAAAATCTCATGGGGCCCAGGCCTGAGATGCAGGCGGTGCTGGTGAAGCGGGAGTGAGCTGGCCGGGCGCTGGGACGCGAGGAAGCAGGCGGGCCCGCCCGCGGGGAGAAGGGACCCTGTTCAGAGAGAAAACCCCCGTGCTCTTTAGGCAGTAAAACTGGGACCACTAGGGGCTAAAAAAAAAGCCCCCTTGGGCCCCTTCGTGGCCATGCCCCCTTCCCTGGCTTCCCTCCCTCCTTAGCACTGATCATGACCTCCTCTGAGCTACTCCAGTACATAGCAGAATATATTTGCTGTAGTGCCCGCCCCAGGGCACTTGCTGCTCCCTGCCCTCTGAAGCCCTTTGCCCCGGTGAGCACCATGGTGGGTCCCCTCCCCCCTGCTTTCTCCAGGTCTCTGTTCAAAGGAGACCCACTCACACCCCCCTCTCCGCAGCCCCAGCACCCATCTCCCTGACCCTGCGTCCTTTCCCTCCCAGCCCCCACCGATTTCTGATTTACCACGTAATCACTTGCTTTTCTTGTTTCATGTCTGCTCTAGAATGGAAGGTCTGGGGAGCCAACACTTTCATTTCTTCCTCTAGGTGAAGGTGATAAGGGAAGAGAAGAATCAAGACTGACGATAGGATTTTCTTAATTCCACATACTGGTAAAACCCGCACCCAGGCCAAGACAGAACTTCCCGCCCGCCCCCCCCGCCCCCGGGCCCCCAAAGCGGCCCCTGAGCTCCCTCTGGCTAACACCCCACTGCCCCCAAGGCCGACCATGGCCTGGCTCTGTCACCATCAGCTCTGCCTGCTTTTGACCTTCAGGGATGTGGGGTCGCAGCGTGTGCTCTCTGAGAGATTCGTCCATGTCCCTGTGCGAAAGGAAGCGTGACCACTGGGTTTTTTACTTAGGCAACTAGATGGACGGCGCTGCCACTTACTGAGATGAGGTGGCCGGGGAGGTTGAGGGCCGCAGGTCTTTCTCTCTCTTGGCTGCGGGCAGCCTCGGGCGATGGGGAGGCGGCCGTTGAGGACAGATGAAAACTGGACAACATCAGCTCATCCATGACTTTTAAAGCCACGAGTATCAGCAAGTATCAGAGTAGCCCAGGAAGGCTCCCTGTAGGAAGCTGGCCTGGCACTGAGCCAGAGAAGCCTGGGGCAGGGTAACCCCCACCTGAAGTCACCGTCTCCCCAGAGGTGACATCATCCGTCAGCTGGAGGGCCAGGCAAGCTGAGGCAGGCCAGGTGGACAGCTGGAAATATGCCACCAGCCCTGGGACAATCCCCATCCACAGCCAAAGGCCCAGGAAGACAACTACACCCCTATATGCCCCGGAAACCTGAGTCAGAGACCGTTGGGATGGGGAAAGCACCCCCTTCATCTCTGGTCCAAGCACTTCATTTTACAGATGGGGAAACTGCAACCAGGAAAGAATGGTGACTATCCCAGGGTCACGTGGCAAGTAACCAGGATAGGAACCCAGCCCTCCCATCTCCCAGCACTGCTTCCCCCTCCAGGCGTGTTCTTTGGGACCTCTTGCCCAGCCGTGGGCCTCTCTCCTCAGCACCTGTTGGTTTGGAGTGATAGGAGAAGCATGCAGGGCGGGAGGAAGCAGGGGCTGTGTTCAAGAGAGGCCCCAGGGGCTACAAGACTGGGGTGGCCTATGCCCCCAGAAGCTCACAGCCTGGTGGAGGGGGTGGGGAAACAGACAAACCAAGGCACAGACGTCTGTGGCCATGGTAGAAATCAGGCTCAGAATGTTCTTCTGGGCAGTCAGGAGAGCCTTCCTGGAGGAGGTGGCTATACAGGATGACCAAGCAGCCCTGGGCACATGGCCCAAATATACACTCCAGCCCTGAACGTTCCCCGAAGCCCTACTCTCAGCACCTCATACATTTGTCCCGTGAACATCTGGGTCTTAACAAAACCCAAACCCAGCTCAGACTCTCCCTCCCTAGCCTGCTCCAACACAAATCTCCTCATGCCAGCATATCTTCCACCGGCTGCTCAGGCCAGAAAGCCCAAACCCTCCCTGGATCCCTCTTTCCCACATCCAATGGTGTGCGGGAGGCAGCTGCTTTAGCTGTTAATAAATGTTCAGGAATTTTGAAAGCCAGCTTTTAGACACAGCCATAAGTAAAAATAATTAATAATAAAGTACATAAACTAAATTTAACTTAGTGCATCACTTCCTAATTTAACCCCATTTTACTATTACCAGTGCCCTTGAGATTATTTACATCTCCTGTATCTGTACAATAGAAATGCTATGCAATAATGCATCTCTCCCCAACTCCAAGCTCAGGGACTTCACTTCGGTAGCTTGAAATTAACCACGGTGGGTGTATTTATACCATAGAGATAGGCAGATGCTACAAATCAGGGCTGCTTTTTTTCCCCAGACAGCCAGTCACTCAACAATTTACCAGCACACCCCTGCCCACGTGCAATCCATCAGCACAGCTCTCCTGCTAAAGGAGCTCGGGAGTCGGGAGTCGGAAAACTTTGTACCCCCTCCACGCCCGCCACCCTGGCCCCAGGCCCCATCCTCTCCCGCCTGGACGACTGAGCGGCCTTCTTGGTCTCCCTGCTTCTGCCCTGACAACCCCTCAGGTCCGCTCTCCAGCCACCAGCCAGAAAATCCTTTCTAAACTCAAAGGATAAATGACAGGACATCAGACAGAATAAAGCAAAGGCGCCTCCCCCTGCTTCAAGGGCACACAGACTCTCTGCCTGCTCCCCCGCTTGCAGCCCTCCAGCCTGGCTGTCTCCCGCTGCTCTGCCATCCTCCACGCCAGCCAGCCTCTCCCACCCCCACGTCCTGTGCGACCTGTCCCACAGCACAGATGTCCCCTCCGCGAGTCCCCTCCTGACCATCTTGTGGAGCCAGATGCAGGCCACCCTCTGCCCCAGCACCCACCGGAGTTTTATCTTTGCACAAATCGCACCTGTGTTTTCCATCCGTCCTGCCCACTCAAATGGAAACTCCGCGTGGGCGACCCTGTCCCGGTCACCGCCGCAGTCCCTACCCCTAGGTGCACAGTAGGTGCTCATTAAATGCTCACGGATGCAGCGAGTGAATCTGTAGAAGGCTAGAAGAGTACTCTGAAAACTGTCACCATCTGTACACATCTAAGAGCTCAGATGACGGGACAGAAGAGTAGAACTGGGGGATGCGGCCCACGGAGCCCACTCCCCACTGGCCTCTCCCCACCCCCACCCCCAGCCCGCCCTGCTTTGCATATCCCTGGCTGTGGCCCCCTCCTCCACTCTCCTTGTCGCCCTGCCCCTTCCCACAGTTTCCCTCCCCCCCCCCCCCCACCGGGGCTTGTTGGGAGCCGGCGGGAGGAATTCCTGGCCCCGAGTCAGAGGAGGTGCCCCGGCAGGCGGGAGCAGCGCACACAAGCCAGGGACCGCTCCGAATTCCAGCTCCCACAGGCCTGCTGGGAGCCGGCCAAGTGGGGCCTGGGAGGGGCCGGGGGAGTGCATGGGGGTGCCTGGGGAAGAGCGAGCGGAGAGGCAGGCTTTGAGGGTGGACTGAGGAGAGGGGCCTGGAGAGGCCAAAGGTCCAGAGCCTCCAGGCCCAGATGGGAAAACTGAGGCCTCCTGGCTCTTCCCAGGCCCTGGGATGCTGGGGCTTTGTGGGGCAGGGAAAGCGGGATCTGTGACCAGAGCCCAGTGTCAGGGCCAAAGAGTCTGAGGGGCCAACATGAGACCGGCCACAGCGGGGGGTGATGATGCAGGGGTGAGGGTGGGGTTCTAGGGCTGCCCCTGCCTTCCCTTTGCTGGGCCTGGACTCCTATATTCTGTGGGTGGGTAGCCCCTGCTGGGACTCCCACTCTCGGACAACTGTGAGTTCAGGGTGACAAAGGTTTGGGGCCGTGGAGGGGGAGGGGCGGCAGAGCTTGTGGAAGGCTTTCAGCCTGGCCTCCTGGGATTTCCCCCCCACCTCGTGACCCTGACCCCTCCCTCTCCTGGGTCAGGGCCAGGCGCGATGGGCTCAGGCAGCGGCCCCTGCCCAGCTGTCAGCACCGGAGCTGCCGCCCACGCCCACGCCAGCACACCTGGCCTGCCACCGTGCCACCCGCCGCCACCCCTTCCCCAGCTCCTGTGGTACCCCCGACAGTGTGGCATCAGAACTGTGGCCCCCCGATTCCAGACTTCCAGAACCGCAGTGCCTTTGAATTAGATAATTCCAGAACCATGGGTCCTTACCACCAGAAATTTCCAGGACCTTCAACTACTGGAACGTGTTCCATTGCAGATCAAAGAACTCTTGGAACCAAATAACTTCAAAAATGCAGTGTCTTACGAACAATGTTCAGAACCACAGAAACTCGGAGTTGGGGGATTCTGGGAGCAGGGGCGCTTAGAAGTTTTCCAAAAGCAGAACAACAATCCCATTGTCCCAGAAGAACACGCGCTCCGTGTTCTTCCCACCACCCAACTCTCAGGCATCCAGAAGCAGGACGAGCCAGGCCCTGGCTGGAGGGAGGGATAAGGGGGATGGAAGGGAATGGGCATGGGGGGGATGTGGGGTGGGGGAGGGGAGACATGAACCAAGGGCTTGGGCAATTACTGATGAGCCTGGGCTTCAAATGGCAAAGACAAAAGGGAGAGGGGAAGGGAGGGAGTGCAGGACAAAAGGAGCCCAGGCCTTCTCCTCCTGGCCCCGGCAGTCTACCTTTGCCTTAGCCAAAAGAGAGAAGGAATAGAAGGCAAGGATGCCACAGGGTTTGGGCAGCAACCTGTGGTTGTTGGTGGTGGGGGGGGCGGTGGCAGGGAGGGGACAGGATTTCCACCGCCCCCCCTTTGGCAGGAGCTTGGAATTTTCTTCTGGCAGGAAGGGCCCACCCTCTTAGGAATGGAAAACAATCCTTGGCATCTGGCCCCTGGGGCGTACAGGTCTTTGACAATCAAGCATTATTATCCTCCTTGCCTCATCTCCACCCTAGTGCATAGGGGAAACCGAGGCTGGTGAGGTCTGTGAGTCAAGAATACAATTCTGCTCCTGGCAGATTTCAATCCTCCCCCAGCCTGACCTTGGAATGTCAGAGCTGGAAGAGTCACAAGGGAGGGGCCCCAGCCAGCCCTCCTGAGGCAGGTGGGGACCTAAGACCAGAGAGAGCAAGAGGCTTGCCCAAAGTTACCCAGCAAGCTGCAGGCCGCGTCTCTTACTGGCTCTACAAAAGCTCATTCAAGGGCCTCCTCTTCCAGGAAGTCTTCCCCCATCACTCTGCCTTGACCTCCTTCACCCCTTAAGCCTTTACCACTCCACCAAGCAGAGGGTTCAAGCTGCTCTAGCCTTGTTTCTGACAGTTTTGTGTAAAAATGTCTCATCTTCCCAGCCCATGAGGTGCTGGTGTCTCCCCGTTGGCCTGGAACTCAGCTTGGACTGAGGCCTCCATGTCCCTGCTCAAACACCTCCATGGCTCCCTACTGCCCTGGAAGAAATGTCCAACTCCAGCCGGGACAGAGGGCCTTGCAGGAGGCAGGCCCTGTGCTACACCCGGGTTCCGCGGGCGTCGGTTTCATAGATGACATGCAGCCCCACCGGGCCATCTCTCCCTGCAGGCTTCGCCCTCCCTCTCTGCCCTCTGCACCCTCTTTGGCCCTTCCTCTTTCCCCAGTCAATTCGCCCCCATCACTGAGGCCACAGCTGGGACGGCCTTCCTCAGCATCCCTTCCTGGGGCAGGGCCTGTTCTGGATGGCCTTGGGCTCCCCTTCCCCACCCCAACCCACCCCCACCCCCTTCCCATATCTGGACTCTGCTCCCTGCTGCTGCGCCAGGTCTCTGGCTGGATCTTGGACTCACCCTAACACTTGCACTCACTCTTCAAACCCTGGCAACCGTAGGAACTGGCTCTTGTCTTATCCCCATTTTCACATTATGAGATGGAGCCCCAGAGTGGGGGAAATGCTTCCTCAAGGTCACACAGTTAGTAAGCAGCAGAGCTGGCAGGGGGCAGAAGGGGGCCTGGAAGTCCAGCTCCAGAGCCCCGAGCTGCCCCCTGGGCCCCACTGCCCAGAGAGGGCGGGCGCACAAGCACCCAGCCCCAAAGCACTGAGCTGAGCCAGAGACCACCTGGCTCAGCTTCCCGAGGGCCCGGGAGGCCAGCCCCTTGCTCTAGCCCCTACACAATCACACATACAGCCACATGCACACACACACACACGCACACATGCACACACACACCCTTGGCTCCTGGGACTGCCTGCAGGAAACATTCAGCTGCCCAAGCCTTTTTCACTTCAGCTTTTCCTAAATTTGCTTTGAGGAAGTTGCTGCCACTGTGGGGTCCTCCCCTCTCTCTCTCATGAACTCCATGCCACGTCCCTTCCCAGCCCCTGCTTCTCTAGAAGCCTGGAGAGCAGTGACCAAAAGAAAGGGCCCTTCCAGGTGGAGTGGGGAGAGACAGTGAGCAGTAAACAGGATAAATAAGCCTATCTGCAGATGCCAGCAGGTGGAATTCTTCTGGAAAGAGAAAAAGTGGGTGAGGATGAAGTATGGGGTTGAGGTCGGGGGGCAGGCTGCGATTTTAAATAGGACAGGCAGGAGCAGCTTCCGTGAGATGTGGCTTCTCTGCTACTGTCTAGGGGAGGAGCACCCCAGACAGTGGGGATGGCCTGCGCAAAGGCCCTAAGGCAGCAGCAGGGCTGTTAGTCGGTGTGGCTGTGGGTGGGCAGGGGGAGTGGAGGGAGGGGGGCAGGGAGGTATCAGGGTCAGTTCAGGCAGGGCCTGGAGGGCTTCTCTGGTGCTGTACGCTGTTTCTCTGCATGCAGTGGGAGCCATAGAGGATTTGGGGCAGAGAGGGACGTGATCTGCCTCTGCTTTTTTTTTTATGTGGGCAGGCACCGAGAATTGAATCCATGTCTCCAGCATGGCAGGTGAGAATTCTGCCACTGAGCCACTGTCCCACTGCCTTTGGCTTTTTTTTTTCTTTTTTTTCCCATTTCTTGTTGATACATATTATATATTCACCTACCATGTAATCATCCAAAGTGTACAATCAATCATTCACAATATCATCATCATATGGCTGTGCACTTATCACAATCAACTTTTTTGTGTGAAAAATAACATACACAAAAAAGCAATAAATTTCAGAGCAACATTGCAACAATTAGTTGTAGAACAGATTTCAGAGTTTGTTATGTGTTTCAATTCCACAATTTTAGGTTTTTATTTCTAGCTGCTCGAAGATACTGGAGATTAAAATAAATATCTGTGTAATGATTCAGCACCCATACGCACATGTTAAAGCTTACCTTCTCTATATAACTCCACCATCACCTCTGATCTTTCTTCCATTCTTTAGGGGCATTTGGGCTATATCCATTTTGACTTTTTCATGCTGATAATATGGGATAGGAGTATGCAACTAGCTGACTTTCTGGAGAGGCTGGCCCCTCTGCATTTCAGGACTTATCTGGTCCAGGAACCTATCTGGAGGTTGTAGGTTTTGGAGAGTTACCTTAGTGCATGGAAGCTTTGTAGAATCTTATATAATGCCCTAGATATTCTTTAGGGTTGGCTGGAGTGGTTTTGGTTGGGGTTTGGCAAGTTATGATAGGTGCTATGTCTAACTGAAGCTTGCGTAAGAGTGACCTTCAGAGTAGCCTCTCGACTCTATTTGAACTCTCTCAGCCACTGATACCTTATTTTGCTACATTTCTTTTCTCCCTTTTGGTCAGGATGGCATTCTTGATCCCATGGAGCCAGGGCCAGACTCATCCCTGGGAGTCATCTCCCACACCGCCAGGGAGACTTTCACCCCTGGATGTCAGGTCCCAGGTAGGGGGGGAGGGCAATGATTTCACTTGCAGAGTTGGGCAAGTTATGATAGGTGCTATGTCTAACCGAAGCTTGCGTGAGAGTGACCTTCAGAGTAGCCTTTCGACTCTATTTGAACTCTCTCAGTCACTGTGCATGCCTCACAACTTCATTCCTTTTTGTAGTAGCACAATATCTGATCACATGTCTACACCATCATTTGCCAGTCTACTTCTCAGACAGTGCATCCTTCTGCCACCTCCACTCCTTAGGCATCATGTATAATGCCCAAAGTTAACAGTCTGTCAACACTCTCAACTTTAGATCATTTCATTTGTCTCGGGTTTTAACAGGATCACCCCAGCTGCTGGGTGGAGAACAGACACAGGAGTCCAGGCTGAAAGCAGGAAACCCGGCCAGAAGGCGCAACTGCAGAAAGAGTGCAGATAAGAGCTGGCAGGAGGGTGGGCCACGGTGGCTCAGTGGCAGAGTTCTCACCTGCCATGCCAGAGACCTGGGTTCGATTCCCATTGCCTGCCCGTGCAAAAAAAAAAAAAAAAAAAGCTGGCAGGTGCTGCCCCAGAAGCAGGTCCTGGGATCCACATGCCACACTGCCCTGACCACCGAGGTTACGAGGGCACACCACCTCATCCATCCTGATATGTGTTTGTTCCCCACCTTCCGTCAATTGGTCTTTCAACCAATACTTAGTGAGCACCTACCATGTACTCAGGGCTGCTGGGTCAGAGAGCACAAGAACAGCAGGAGAGTGACAGCCCCTGGCTCAGGGAAGTTACCATCAGGCTGTGAAGATGGACATGGAGCCAAAAACGATGAAAATGACGATGGGCTTGGCAAGAGTGGTGAGGGAGAAGCAGGGGGTGCAGAAACTATGAGCTCCAGGGGACTCAGACGCAGGCTGGGGAGTCAGGGGGCCCCCATGAAGAGATGCCATTGGAACTGAGTCCATAAGGGAGAGTTGGAGTTACACAGGGTGGAAAAGAGGGATAAGCATTCCAGGCAGAGGGAACAGCCTGTGAGGAAGCTCCAAGGCACTGGCCTCCCGCATCGATTAGAGGCTTCCTCTCCTTTCCCTTCTCCAGGTCCACGAGCTCAGAGTCTGGGTGCAGAGCCCAGTTTCCTCCTCTGTGAAACGGGGGTCCTTCTAACGCCTGCCGCACCCAGATGTAAGGAGTAGGCCAGTGAAGCAATGGGTGACAGAGTCCTAGGGAAAGCCTCAAGAGGGGTGCCCAGGACTGGGAAGAGACTGACCAGAATGCAGCCCTCCAGCCCCCCTCCACTGTCCACTCGTTCCCAAAGACCCCACCCCGATTCCCGCTGGGGGACACCAAGGCATAGTCAGAAGGCCTTGAACACCACACTAAAGCACCACATAGTAGGTGCTTACTACAGGTTGTTGATACAGAATTAGACAAATGTGCAATGTGGAGCCATGGATGGCTTTCGATCAGGGGAGGGCCCTGCCTTTGATGGACCATACACGTCAAGTGCTTAGAAAAGAAAAGCATGCAGAGCTGTGTTCCAGTAGCCACGTTTCTTGATGATGTTTGTATAACGATATAGCTTTCGCAATGTGACTGTATGATTGTGAAAACCTTGTGTCTGATGCTCCTTTTATCTACCTTACCGATAGACGAGTAAAACATATGGATTAAAAATAAATAAATAATAGGGGGAACAAATGTTAAAATAAATTTAATAGATTGAAATGCTAGTGACCAATGAAAGGGAGGGGTAAGGAGTATGGTCTGTATGAATATTTTTCTGTTTTCTTTTTATTTCTTTTCCTGAATTGATGCAAATGTTCTAAGAAATGTTCATGATGACGAATATACAACTATGTATGACACTGCGAATTGCTGGTTATATATCAAGAATGGAATGATCATATGGTAAGAATGTTTGTGTTTGTATGTGGTTATGTTTAATAAATAAATAGATTAATTAAAAAAAAAAAAAGCACCTGGGACCAAGGAAGCACACACCAAAGTCTCGGCAGTAGGTCCTCTGTCTGTCCCTCCGATTGTTTGTCCACCCTCCTCTGCCCTGCTCTGTGCCTCCAGGAAGCTGACTTCCAGGGTCTGCTTCAACCCATCTCCTTCACCTCCCAGTTTCCAGTTGGGTTCTGCAAACAGGACACGTGAAGGAGCGCAAGGACGGGGCTGAAGGGTTAACAACCAGCTCTCGGGAAGAGAAGCCCTGATTTGTCGGGTCTGCCGATTTCCCCGGTGTAAGTACTTGGACTGCACATGAAGACAGACCCAGAGACCAGCGTGGGTAGCAGGACATCTTAATGGGCCCTCCTGTTGCCATGCAAGTGTGTCGCAGGTGCTGGTGTGAATGGGAGCTGGTGGCCCTCTGTGCTTTGGTCCTCTGTCTCAAAATGGTGAGAGAAGTGGGTGAGATGAGGGCCAGGTGGGCCCGGCCCTGGGACCCCATCTATGCCCGAGGCTGGGGACCAGGTCCTGAGGAGTCGGCCGTGGGGGCCAGGGCCTGCTGGAGAGCCCATGGGGGCGCAGGCGGCGGTGGGAAGAGCATGGGGAAGTCGGCGGGGCCGGCTATCTTTAGCACCCAGGCTTGGGCTGCATGAGGCTCGGGTGGCGGAGCGAGCAGGAGGGGTCACTTCTCCATAGTCACGTGGAGCCTGAGGCCAGCGGTGGGGGTTCTGGGCCCTGCAAGACTGGGGGGCCCCTACCAGCAAACCTCATGCAACTAGACAGAAAGTGGGGCCCAGGGTTCAAGCCCACGAACATGGGTGCAGAGGGATGTGGCGTGCTGCGGGGGCTGCTGGGAGGCACCTAGTTTCTGGAGGCCAACTTCGAATCCCTGCTTCACCACTCCTGAAAGCCTAACTTTGGGGCCAGTACTTAGCCTCTCCATGACTCGATTTCTTCGTGTGAAAATGGGATGATGATAAAGGGCCCACTCACAGAGCTTCTATATGATCATTCAACAAGACAGTCTGTGAAGTGCCCAGCAAGGCATGTTCTAGCTGTATGAGCTCAGGGGAACTGCTGAACCTCTCTGGGCCCTGTTTTTCCCATCTGCAAAATAAGAATGGTGATTGTAAGGATGAAACTAAGTAACTCTGAAAAGGACCAGCACAAGGCTTGACATACAGTAGGTGCTCAACAAATGAGTTTCCTATTTCTCAGGCCAGTGACTTGTCATTTCTGAGCCTCAGTTTCTTCACCTGTAAAATGGGGTAATAATAGTACCTGCCTCACAGGTAAACCTGAAGATTCTGGGGCTCTACGTGCGACATTTTCAGAACTGCGGCTGACACAGAGTGAGGTATCTTCTGTCACTGCCACCTGCAGGCCCTGGCACTGACCCTGGTACCAAGGAGAGTAACTGTGAGCGCTGTTTTTGGGAGGGAGGGGCTGGAGAACTCAGGTACTGGACAGAGCAGGGGGATTCCGGGAGCTGGTGGGTGCAAAGATGCAGAAATAATTCTGACATTTGAATGACTCTGAAGTTTGAATAAGCCCCCAGGAGGTTCCCAGATGCTGCTCCCCTCCTCCTGGGCCCTGGACATTACTCTCTGGCCCACTGTGAGGTCTGAGTCAGCCCCCACCCCCACTCGTCAGAGGCCTGGTCTGGACAGCTGAGCCTGGTCCCAAAAGGGAAAGCAAAGTCATTTGGGCTCCTGGGTGCAGGCCAGGCAGCTGGGCCAGGGTAGAGGCTGGGGAGTCATCATGTCTCGAGTGGGGTACAAGTCTGCACTGGGGGGGCCCACACGGAGGGTTGCAGAGAGGCAGCTGCATGCTGAGAACCCATGGGCGGGGGCGAGGCTGCGGAACGTACTGGGGGGCTAGGGGCACACAGACCGAGCAGGGCAGCCTTCCCTTGGAGATGCTACCAGCCAGGCCCCGGCTTGCAGAGCACTTTGGAGGGAGCCTAGGGGGTGGCAGCCAGCTGCCCACTGCTTCACTCCCAAGGGCCACCGCCAGGTGAGCTCAGCCAAGCCACCGTCTCTGTCGTACCTTTTAAGGCAATGGTGGCTCCTGCCACCTCCCTGTTCCCACTTGCTCAGAAATTCCCAGCAAGTATTTTTTTTTCTTTCCTTTCTTCTTCTTCTCGGTTTTTTTTTTTTTTTTTTTTTTACAGAAGGAATGGAATGAAGCTCCTTGTTCTGTCGCCGCAGGATTCCAACGAGGCCTGTCTGGGGGTTCTGGTGAGAGGAAAATATGACAGGAAGCACATGACAACAGACACTGAAAGACGCGCCCCCGGAGACATGCACAGGCACCGACTGTGAGACACAGACCCGGCTGCCCTCTCCCCGCAGGCTCTAGGAATGCTCGAGACCCCTCAGACACATGGACACACAGAAGTGGCGTCCCAGAGACACAGAGACCCCACAGTTATTGAGCACCCACTACAGGCCAGGCCTGTCCTGGGGAGGCCTGAGGGGTCCGGAAGTGGACAAGGCAGGCCCAGGCCGGCCCTCAGGGAACTCCCGCGCAGACCCTTCCAGGGGTAGGGGATGCTGCCTCCCTCAGAAGATGGAGCCCAGAAGCCTTGTCCCCACCCCGGGCCCGTCACTGAGTCCCTGTGGCCTGTTTCGTTTCTGCACAGCATTCACACTTCCAAAATTCCTGTCTTGATTTATGCGTCTCTTGTCTGCCTCCTCCAACCAGCTCCTTGGGAGAAGGAATGGAGCTCACTGGTTTCCCCAACACTTGTGTGTCTAACATGGGTGAGCGAGTGAGAGAAGCTGCCCCCCCCACCCGCTGGCTCCCTGTCCCAGGCTCTCTGTGGAGAGCCCACGGGCCTTCCACGTCCTTCCTCATCTGCTCTTCACGACCCGCCACCGTGGAGGTGGGGCTGTCGCCATTTCACAGGAGAGGAGCTTGAGGATTGGGGCTGCTTTGGGCTGTGGGTCACCCCTCCTGCCAGGGCCACAGCAAGAGACGGGGAGGGTGGGGACGACAGGACAGTCAGCAGCCAAGGGCTCAGACCCTTGCCAAATAAGCCTGCCCCCGGACAGGGCTTCTGTGCCCAGGCCACACATGCAGGGACAGAGACGGGTGCAGTGCCAGCCACCACCTGGGGACTGTGGGCGCATCTTCAGTGTCGGCTTGTGTGTGGGTTCTCAGCCTGGAAGCAGGCGCACTACCCTCTTCTGCCCCTAGGGGGCCTATGTCCTCTGGAATCCAGATCCCCAGGGTTATCTGGTCATACCTACAACTGGGCAGAGCCGGGGTCCAGGGCCCGCGTAAGGCTCAGGGAGGCCCAACAGAGGCCGACACAGGATAAGGTGGGGACAGGAAGGGTCCCTTGCCCAGCTCAGGGAATCCCACCACATTCTGCCTACCAGGGCAGACTGCCAGAGTCTCCCCAAGAGGCAGAGCCCAAGCCAGGCATCCGGAGCTTGGGTTCAGTCTGGATTCCAGGCTAACGCTGGTCCCGCCTCCCTCCAAGCCATCCTTTCCCGGGTCAAAGAGGCTACACCCTAGTTCCCAGAGCTGCGAGGCATCCACGGAGATCCTACAAAGGGGATACTCCCCACCCCTGGAGAGAACTCAGCGCCCAGGTCTGCTGAACTGTGGTCCAGCCAGGAGCTGTGCACTCTCACCCCCTGGCGACTGGGGCCTGAAGTGCAGCTGCGGCCCCTCCAGAAGCAGGGTGCAGAGCCACGCGTGGGAGCAGCGGCCCCTGGGGTCCTCCATCAGAGAGCTGCAAGCACGGAGGTTCTCCTACAGCCCCGTGCTGAGCTTGCTAGAGCCTGGCAGCAAAGGGGCTGGGTGGACAGAGACTGATGGAGGACCCCAAGC
Organism: Tamandua tetradactyla; assembly: GCF_023851605.1. Classification (NCBI taxonomy): domain Eukaryota; kingdom Metazoa; phylum Chordata; class Mammalia; order Pilosa; family Myrmecophagidae; genus Tamandua; species Tamandua tetradactyla. Next base: position 31,845,241 of record NC_135333.1, read on the forward strand.
TGAGGTCCCCTGAAGTACCCCCTCTGGAACCACACTCTCCAGGCCCCAAGACCTTGGACTTAAGAGCTTACCTCATTCCTACTCCCAGAAGAGCAACAGGCCAACTCCTCAGCTGCATTGACATTCCTTGAAAGTTACCATGTGCTTCACACACATCCTCAGCCCTCCTCTCCCCGCCTCAGGTGAACCGAGATCACCATCTGGCTTGCCCCGAGTACTTCAGCTGTGGTGGACCCCAGCTTCAAGCAGCTCAGAGGGGCAGAAGACCAGCCAGTCACAGGCAGTGGTGAATGGAGGTTAGATTCAAACTGGGACCGGGGAATAAGGCAAGTGAGAAAACACCTTGAGCCTAAAGGTGGCAAAGCCAACAGCTTACTGAACAGGAGGGAATCTTGGAGTCAAGAAGCCATGCCATTTGGGTCAGCAGACAGACCAGGATGAGCCCAAGCCTGCCCTCACCTACCACCCTGGAGCCCAGCAAAGCCAATTAAGTAGTACTGGAAACAGGCAGACCCCCAACCCATAATGGACAACTCGTCCCCTAGAGCTCACAGAAGGTAGAGAATCAGATGCCCTGCTGCCACCTGTGACAACAGACCCTTTCTCACTTGCACAGGTGTCACAATGGACTCTGCAAGATCCGGGAAAGCTAGGAGCCCATATTAACTACCTCCCACTACGTCTTCTCAACCAAGGCCCAAAAACTTGGGTGCAGGCTACAGGACCTAGTCAGGCCTCAGCTGGGACCTGCTTGCACTGGATTATCTGCATATACAGTAGTCCTGCTGTGCTAACCAAAGGCACTTCATTGCCTTCTCATCACCTCTGCACGTTGCATTCCAGCTGTTCAAAGAGAGCCAACCTGTACAGCAGAGGCCCAGCCATCTTACCCTTGCACATCTGCACCAATCTTGCTGATCCACATTGCCTTTCAAGCCCAGGGACAGCCCCAGGCTTGGCAGCCACCCCACCCCATCCCAGTGTCACTCTTGCTAGGTCAGTGGGGAAGGCCTTAAAAAAGGTAGGCTTATGTTCATAGCATAGGGCTCCCTCCATGAGGCACAACCCACAGCTGATGGTGGTTTGTGAGTGCAACTTCCACCCTCCCAGTCCCGGGCTGCTTCCCTGAACAAAAGGTGTAGACATGAATTGATAAATCTTTTATTGAGATCGCACCAGCTACACAATCTGTTCCTAACATTAAGCTCCTTCTTCCTTTGCAATTCGGTCTTTCTTAAGTGGTCCCTGTGGAGAGAGGCGGTGATTAAGGTTAGCAGCAGAGACAGCCAGACCAATACCCTCGAGTTCCCAGCTGGGACCAAGACTCCCCTTACGAGGACCACCCCCAGGCTCCTCCCAGCCCAAGTGCTGGTCTTCCTGCACCAACTTCCCCGAAGTAAGAGAGTAGTGGGGGGGCAGAGGCAGGGAGGGGAACAGGCTGACAGATAATGATAGCCACCCCAACCTCAGGCTGAGGGCAAGTAGGGGTGCTCACCATGAACGCCTTCTTCTCTTCCATGGTCTGGAAGCGGCCATGGCCAAACTTGGAGGTGGTGTCGATGAACTTGAGGTCAATCTTCTCCAGGGCCCGGCGTTTGGTCTGCACCAGCAAGGACTGTGGGGAAAAAAACGGACAGGTGAGGAGCCGGGCCTTTCTCAGCATCAATTACCCCTATCTGAGAAGCCATGTGATTGACTCTAGGGGCAAAAGCGGGCCTATCCCTGGAGTAAAGTGCTCTCCTGGCATGAGTGAGGCCTGATGAAACCCAGCTCCCTGAGATGGACCAAGCAGACAGGGAATTTGTCTAGTGGGCCAAACTGGGTATTATCTCCTCTCAGAACTTTGAAAGCTAGTGTTAACAGTGGCTATGTTCCCACCCCCTTAAATCCCCCAAGAAGGCAAGGCCCTATGTGTCTGGCCATGCTCCTCAGTCATCTGATTGGCAGGTGTATGGGCTGCTAAGAGAGCATGTGCCACCCACCCAGAGGGCCCCAGGCTCACCTTGCGGAGGGTGAGTACCCGCTTCTTGGTCCCCACCACACAGCCTTTCAGCATGACAAAGTCATTGGTCACCTCACCATAATGGACAAAACCACCCTGAGGAAAAAAACAAGATCAAAGGGTAAACAAGAATATGAGCTGGAGACAGGTGACGTAACGCCTGTCAGGTTAGGAGGAAGAGTCACCTCAACACCAACCCACACTGGACCAGGGCCCTGCAGGCCATCCAAGGAACTTGTCAGGCCCTGCAAACATCCCATGGATCGATCACCCAGGCCCTGGCAGCACCTCAATCCCCACCCATAGGCAATTCATTAAGACCTGCAGGCTTCAGGGGAATGGGAGAGGGGATGTCTGCCAGAGGAGGGTTGCAGCACCCCGCCATTCCTTACCAGAGGGTTGATGCTCTTGTCAGACAGATCATAATCAGTGGAGGCATTGTTTTTGATCAGTTTGCCGTCCTTGATGAGGTAGCCCTGGCCAATCTTGTAGATCTGAAAAAGAAGAACTTGCATGAACTTCAAAAAGTAGGTGGGTTGGGGGCAGGGTCAAAGCCAACCCACACTGGGCTGGCCTGCCTGCAAGAGTAGGGTTTGGGAAAGCAGCTGTGACCACAGTCCAAGTAACAAGGTGGGCACCCCAAGGACAGAGCAGAGGGGGAAAAAAAGCCAAATTATTCGCCTTCGTATAAGGTGATGATAGGCATTGTACGAAGCAAGTGACTTCCAAAAACTCGAGGTCCACCTGATGCCTAGGGTTACCTTCCTGAGCCCCAGGAAGCACAGCTGACACTCCTCACCTTCTTGTTGATCTCAGTGCGATGGTGATAGCCTTTCTGTCCAGCACGAGCCACAGAAAAGGCTACACGGGCAGGATGCCATGCCCCAATACAGGCCACCTTGCGCAGCCCTCGGTGGGTCTTGCGAGGCAGCTTCTTGGTGTGCCAGCGGCTGGTAACACCTGGAACACACACAACATGCGTTATGGGGACATCTGTACCCAGAGGAACCTGGCACTCACCCAGCTGGCCCTTCTGCTGTGAGTAAAACCACAATCACAAAAGAATAAAGTACATCTGGGGAGGTATCTAATCTGAGTGTCACCCTCAAATCCCCATGACCTCTCCCCTCATTTCTACCAACTTGAATACTACTTGCTTTGACCTAAATTCTAAATTAGGAAAGCAGCAGAGGCCTTGGGGAAGCAGCAAACCAGCATTTGTTCCCCACCACAGGGGCTAGCCCTAAATTCTCTTTTGCTATCTACAGTAAGCTGCAAACAAGAGTCAGATGTATGATTCAGTTCATGGCAGAGGGCCCCAGCCCCAGACACTAGCCCCGGCATGTAACCACAGAGCTATTCTCAGAAGGAAGGCAGCATGGAATGTTTCCTCAGTCTGAATCGGGCGCCATGCCTGGCGCTCATTCCACAGCCTCATCACTGAACAGCTGGGCCCACGACCCGTTCCTGAGGCTAACCAATCATAGCGACATGGGCCCCTGTGAAGCTCACCTTTGTAGCCCTTGCCCTTGGTCACCCCGATAACGTCGATCATCTCATCTTGCCCGAACACTTGGCTCACAGGCACCTGCTGCTCCAGCCTCTCACGGGCCCAGTCCAGTTTCTCAGCCACAGTGCCTCCATTCACCTGGATCTCCATCAGGTGGGCCTTTTTCTGGCGCAGAGGAAGCAGGCGCATCTGGAAGGGAGAGATGAATGAAGTTTCAAGCTCTGGAAGATTTGGATCCGGGTTATATACTCTGATGTCAAAAACACAAGCTAACTCTAAACAAGCCACTCTGAACCTCTTTAACAAAAGATCAAAGGACCTTTCTCACTACAGCTCTATTCCCTACACCTGAATACAATCCTGCCTGATCCCCTACCATGAGCACCTTCAATGAAACACCAACCCTGCCTGACAGCTCCGCTGTGGAAGCCCTAGCTTTACTTGGCTGTCCTGGCTCTATTACTAAGCCACTTATACGTGAGGACCTTAGTGAGTCAAGCTTCAAAGATTAAACTAGGAAATGCACCGAAGCATAAGTCTTTAAAGATATACCCAGCATCACCCAATAAAACTTTTCTTCAGTAGTGGAACAGAGCAAGGGAATGCCTACTTCACAGCTGAGCAGACAACTCAGGGCAGTGATGGGGACACAGGGTAACAACTAACCACCTGGAATTAGACCCAAAAGTAGAAGTACCAAGCACCAAGGGGGTTCATTGGCTCACAGAAAGCCTAACACCTCACTCTTAAGTCCTTTCAGGGAGGCACTTCACAATGCTAACCACGAGTCAACCAGTTGAAAGAATTTTCCTAAGTATGGCCAATGGAGAAACAGTGCCCTCTACTGGCAAATGAAAAACCTCTGCCTTTTCAGGCAAAGACCAGTGTGCCCTTAACCAAGTACCCCAGGAACCCTGGCCCTGAGGAAGGCCAGTGGCTGGGTTGTGGCACTGTATAATTTCAAGCAACCCCAGGCCGCTGACTGGCCTATCTCCTAAACTAAGTAAAATGAACCTGAAAAAAAAAGTCTCACTCTTCCCAGAATCCCACAACTGCACAAAATCCAGAAGATAATCCAGAAGATAACCAATACTCCAAAGATGTACCAATAGGCCACAAGATCCACCATTGCTCAGGTTTTGTCTCCGAAGGCAGGAGAGGAAGGGATGGTCCACGTAAGCCCTTTGGGACAGCACCACGGATGCTCACCTGGGTATGCGCAATGACGCGGATGACCTGGCAGTACTTCTTCATGCTGCTGAAGTCCTTCTCCAGCTGTTTCTTGCCGTCATCATCCTGCCACTTCTTGCAGTACTTGGTGAAGGCCTTCTTCTTAGATTTATGCCTTCAGGAGCAGAGCAGAGTTGGGAAGGGGGCCGGGGCCAAGCCTTCATCACCTCTCCAGGGAGAGGTGAGCGGAAGGCACACTGGCACCACGAGGGGATGGGGCTCATTGCCGGCTTCTAAGGAGCCTTTTCCACCGGCAAGAGGAGCCTGGAGGAAGCTCATCAGGCAGCGCCGAGCGGAACTGAGCAGAGGTCCACAAGGTTAATATCAGTCATGAGCATTCAGAAGATACCAATTCTGGCTCCACTTAGCCTTTTAAATCAGAAAACTCCCTTCTTAACTTGGGGAGAATACCATTAACTGAATAGAGGGAGAAAATGGACAATTCAAGCCAGGGAGTTCTTGTGGAACCACACTCTCAAGGCAGGAGGAGTGGCAGTGGAATTACACTGCTCCTGGCTCTCAATTTCTTCCAGTAACCAAGGGAGTACTCTATCCTCAGCCCCAAAACAACCCAGACCCACTAAACTGAACAGTGAATGAATCAAGGGACGCGCACTGCTTCCAGCTCAGAACACCAATGGTCATTCCAAGGCCGATCTATCCCCAGGCACTGTTCTGATCAAGAGGCAACTAGCCCTGGACCAGAGCACTTCCTTCCTTGCAGAGGCCCCTTTCTTCTAACCCGTACCCTAAGATCTGCCCAGCTTCACCCTCTTACCAGTTCTTGTAGAAGCGCCTCTTGCATTCATCACTGATATGCTCAGCAAACACTGTCTTGAAGGTTCGAAGGCCACGAGGGGTTTCCACATAGCCCACGATGCCTACAACCACCATGGGTGGCGTCTCTACAATGGTCACTGCCTCCACAACTTCCTTCTTGTTTACCTCTGCAAAGAAACCAGGTCATCAGCCTGAAGTCCCTGACAACTCAAAGGATGGGGCATTTTGTGTGACCAAGGGGAACTGGTTTATAGCAGTGGCTGTTCAGGCCATGGGAGCAACTTGCATCAAATCAGAGCGTTATCTCAGAAGGAGGGCCACACATACCCTGAATTCCTAGGACTGTTCATTCTCCACTCAGCTGCACATCTGTGTTTTAAACCCTAGCCAGTGTTCAATGTTCCCTTTGTTTTTCTACTTTGAAATTCACCATAACCAACAAACTAGGTATCCCAGCTTTTAGATGAGGCCCACGGGTATCAACTTGTTCTTGTATGAACAAGTTTCTACTTCAGCTTGGGCCACTCCATTCTCCCAAAGCTACCAATTTCTCTAAGCACTGGCTCTTAGCAACTAAACCGCCATCATACTTCCTGATTTCAACTGAACCCCTGCTAAAGAGTGGAGAGTGATTTATGTATAAGATGGAAATATTCATTGTTCTGAAGTCTGCCCTCTAACCATTTCCAGCTTCTTATCACCACGGCTTGGAGAAAACACGTACTGGATCCTGGTCTGTCGACTTCCCGCACAATGTGGGTCATGCCGGCCTTGTAACCCAAGAAGGCGGTGAGGTGGACAGGTTTGGTAGAGTCATCCTTGGGGAAGCTCTTCACTTTCCCACGGTGCCGGCTACTGCGTTTCCGAGGCAAGAAGCCCAGAGACCCATGTCTGGGAGCAGAGAACTTCCTGTGGGACTACAAGAAAGCAACCAACACTTATCACCCAAATTCTTCTCTTGTCCCCAGTTGCCCAGACCCTGAAGGGACTCCCAGCCATGCTGGATCCTAACCCAACATCCAAACTCAGGCTCACAGCCTGGATTAGGTACTTTTCCAGGATCAAGTTAATTTGGAGCTGAAACTTTAAGACAAATCCTTATGCTATTATTGTCCATTCGTGAACAACAATGCAGGTATATAAAATGGCCCTGGGTCATCCAACAGAGCAAATGGCTCCAGCTCCATCAGAAGGCAGGCTGACACAGGACACTAGATCCCAATCAGAACGTTGACAATCAGCACAGAGTTCTCTGTCCGCCCGTCAATAAGTTCATCATGTGTAGTTTTTGGGAATTGCAGTGGCCTTGGTTAATCGTACCCACCACTCCAGCCAGCCTCCTCTTTTGCAAGATTACGAAGAGCTGAACATAGTGCCCAGGTCCCCCTACTTAGAACTTAAATTGGTATAGCCAAGAGGACCAGAAATGACCCATGTAATCGAACAGGGCTGGAATATCTGGACTTAGCCTTCAAGGTCGACCAAAGGGGCCGACACCGAACTTCCACGCGTATCTTTCTCGAGAAATAGGCCCGGCTTCAGCACCTGCTAAGCCCACCGTGTTCTTAGAGCTGAGCCCCGCAGCCGACCAGGCAGCGATGGCGAAGATGCGCCGCGGATTCCGCCACGCCAGCGCCCCAGCTAAAGACCCAGCACACACATGAACACGTACCATCACGTCGCCGTGCGCCGCCGGTAGAGATCAGGCCGCACCCTGCATACTATATATAAAGGCTGTTTGGCCCCGCCTCTTCCGGCGTGCGAGCGCGTCCCCGCGGCCGACGTCTGGCCGAGGGGCAGGCTGTCGGCGCCACTTCGCGCATGCTCTTTCTGTCCTAGCGTTGGTTCAGATCTCGACGTCAGCTTCAGAGGCCTAGAGTACAGGCTCTACGGCGAGTGGCTGCATTCAAAATTAATGAAAAGCCTCTGAGAAGCCGGCAAAGGGTTTGTACTGCACGAGATCTACGGCGTTCAGCAGCAGCCAAACTTAAGGAAACGCGCCATTGCGCTGAAGAAAAATGACTGCGTCACTTCTGCTTCTACCCGGAAATGCATATTCCCGTCGTGGGTTTCGTTCCAAAGGGCTTTCACACACTACCCCATTTGAGTTTCACACATTATATCAGTATTCTTGCCGTTTTGCCGGTGAAGAAATAAGCTCACTGAGCTGGAACAAGTTGTTCTGTTCTTACCAGGTCTAAGTTGGAGAGGAAAGAACGAAACCCTGTTTTCCTGGTCCCAATCCAATGCCGTGATTTTGAGCAACCCCTCTTAAGCCCCCGTTGCGGCCATTCCTCCCTGTATCCAGCTGAAGTGGCCAACGCTTGGCTCTGAGGATCGTGGAGGCGGTAAGCGACATGCGAAGGCTGCAGAACCATGTTACTGCCTGGGATCGTGGGTCCAGCTGCCCCGCGTCGCGGAGCGGGGCTCCGGGCTGGGTGAGGGACCTCGCTGGTCTCCATCACTCAGGAGGTTCCTAACTGCGCTCTTGTTTCCGGAGCTTTCCAGCACACATATTCACATACCCGACGTCCCTAGTGATTACCAGTGTCACCTGTGTATCCAATATCATTCGAACGTTGATTTCCTCGTGTAAAATGGGAATAATCACACCTAAATCAAGGGACTGTTGGGAGGACTGTTCATTCAACGCATGCCTCTTACATGCCAAACTTACACAATCATTACATAAAATTCATTATATAATCATAATACTTACCTATCTCAGTCTTCGAAATCCCCTAAAACAGTGCCTCTACTTCCATCTGCAGACACATCCACAGGGCAGCTTGCTGAAATGTGGATCCTGATTCAGCAGGTCTGGAGTCCGTGGATTTCATTTGAAGTAGCAAGCCCTTAAGTATATAATTTTAATTAATCCCATGTTACAACCCAGACTGCTTAGCCTCAGAGAGGTTGAGGCAAAGGATAACAGTAGCTTCAAGGACAGGATAAGCCAGAGGTTCTCAACCTGGAATGCATATTTGAATCACTCAGGGAAATTTTTAAAATCCTGACACCTCAGAACAATTAGATCGCAATTTTCTTGGGGGTGCAAACCATGCATCAGGCACTTGTTAAAGCTCTTCAGGTGATTACAAAGTATAGCCAAAATTGAGGGCTACTGGATTAAAAAACTGCATATGAGAATCGAGTTGGTAGTTTTCAACATTCATCCATTCAACCAATCTTTTTTAAGTTCTCACCGTGTGCCAGGTTCTACCCTGGGAAAGAGGATTTGGCGATGAATCCATTTGGTGTTCATTCAAGATACAGGGATAGAGATGGAGGAGGGATCAGGGAGGGCTGGACTGCAGAGAAGAAAGAGTGGGGTGAGGCTTGTGGAGGAGGGGAGGGTAATTCTTCCTGAAGGAGGTGCCTCTCAATAGAAGTGAGAGCTGGGGAGACCCTACCTTTAAGGACTTGCAGGGACAGCCTCCATTTGTTTCCTATGTGGAATTCCACTTGCTTTGGGAGCCAGTCTGAGTCAGGGCCACCTGAAAGCTAGGAAACCAAATCCATATAGTTCTCCTGATCTGGCTGAAGTGTTCGAACCCCTATACTGTCCAGGAAGAAGAGGAGTTCCCAGGTACATAATCTCTTGGAAAACAAATTCTTAGCAGCGGTAGGTAGTGAAATAAATTCTGGTTCAGGTTGTCGGGTATTAAGACATTTCGCTATATTTTTAGTGCACCTGCTGTGTGCCAGAAACTCTTCTGGACACTTGGGGCACACTGGTGAATGAAATATTGTGCCTTGCCCTCAGGGAGCTTACCTTCTAGCCTTAGTAATTACCATAGCATGAAGAGCTCTAGATACAGATGGAAGAACGGTAGTTACAAGGAAGAACAGAAACAGATCTCTGTGCACATAGGGACCTGATCCATTATTAGGGGAGCCGCGAGGCCATGGGGCAAGGATGGATCAGTGAGGGATTGTGCGGGGAAACAAAAATGACTGCAACTTTTACATACACCGTATATGAAGATGGACTCTAGGTAAAGAAGCATGGAACTACTATAAAGATAATAGGAAAAATATGAAAGAATATCTTTGTGACCCATGGATACTGAAAAACTTCTTCAATAAGACCCCAGGAGCACAAATCGTAAGAGGAAAACCGTTGTATTTGGAGATGCCAAAATTAAGTATTTCTTTTTAATGGAGGATATTATAATTCACAATCGTGTGGTACTGATGACGTGCGGGCACTGTTCTGTGTGCTTTTCGAATGTCAACCCATTTAATCCCACCATGACTCTAAAAGGTTGGTACTGTTCCCATCTTTGTTTTATTGATAGGGAAGCTAAGCTCCAGGGAGGTCACGCTTGTGAAGTGGTGAGGGCAGTTACAGACCCAAGGGGTCTGGATTCAGAGTCCACGCTCTAAGCCAAGGATCAGCAAACATTTTCTGTAAATGTTTTTGGCTTTACAGACCATGTAGGCTCTGTAGCAACTATTCAGTTCTGCCGTTGTAGTATGACAATATGTAAGTGAATGAGTGTGACTGTACCCCATCAATCGTGGTTTATGGACACGGAAATTCACATCTCATACAATTTTTACATGTCACAAAATGTTTTCCCAATTTAAAAAAATATGAAAGTCATTCTTAGTTCACAGACATTATAAAAACTGGGAGCATTGGCCCTGACTCGAGGTTAGCAGTTTGATGGAGCTGTTGGTTTCAAGCAGGACCCTCAAGAAATGTCTTCCTATGGTCTGTTGGCCATTGCAGAACTTTAGAAATGTTATGGTCAATTCAATAGAAAGAAACATCTGAGTCATTTTTGATAAATGTGACCTAATATTTATTTGTAGCCTTTATAAAAGCTGGGAATAAAAAAAAAAATCTGGGAGCAGGCTGGATTTGGCTAACCCAAATTTCCAAGCCAGACAGATTAGAAATACAGGTAACAGATCGGAAAGAGCTATTTTCCTGATATAAAGAACTCAGATGAAAATGAACTGCAAATCAACAAGAAAATTACAGGGAAGGCGCCACTTCACAGGCTGCTTTGCACCTCGTTGTGGCCATGTGACTGAATTCTGGCCAAAGGGATGTGGGCAAAGGGGAGGCTCCACCTCTAGGCCCCACCCTCAACACTTCCCATCCTTCCTCTCCCTGTGCTTTCTTCCCTCCAGCTGGCTCAGCTTCACCATGTTCTGGGTGTCATCAGAAACCATGTGTTGAAGGTAGTAGAACCTGTGTCATTCTAGGTCCCTCAACACCCCAACTTGTCTGCGTTGGATCATGAATGGTGGCCCCAAAAAAGATATGTCCAAGTAAAAGCCTACCTCCGAATGTGACCTTATTTGAAGAAAGGGTATTTACAGATGTGATTAAGTTAAAGCTGTCAAAATGAGATCATCCTGGATTATCAGGGCAGGGCCTAGAGCCACTGACAAGTGTTTTATAAGAGATACTGAGAGGAGAAACAGAGCTAGAGAAGGCCATGTGAAAACACTGTAGGCAGAGATTGGGAGTAGGCTGCCTTAGGAGCGCCAGGAGTCCCCAGAAGCTGGAAGAAGCCACCAAGGCATCTCCCTCAGAGACTTCGGAGGGGGCATGGCCCTGCTGACACCTTGGTTTCATACTTCTTGCCTCTAGAACTTGGAGAGAATTAATATCTGTTGTTTAAAGCCACCACGTCTGGGGATATTTGTTACAGCAACCTTTGGAGACTAATACAGACCATCTACATGAGCCAGGAATATATGTCTCTTGCATCGGGACCATGATATATTTTTAATTGTTTTGTTAGAGCAGTCAGTCTACCCTAAATAAAACAACAATCACCTTCACCTACCCTGGCTTTTCCTTTTACAGAGGAGGATCACAGTAGGGAAGGTGACATCTCAAGAGGTAGCAGAGTGAGATATGGAGAGTCAGAATTAGAACCTGGAACCCCTGACTCCCAGTCCAGTGCTCTCTTACACCCCTCTTCCCTGAGCTTCCTCAATGGGAGACAACCTAGAAAGAGGCCTCTGGGGCACATTTGCAGGGAGGAAACCCATAATACCCTTTCCTCCCTTTACTTTAAATCAAGCAGAAATGAAAGAGGAAGTCGAGGCAGCAGGTGCTGGAGGCACCTAGTGCCTGTTCCCTAGGAGATGGGTATGTTATGTGCGGGGACGTAGGGCATGGATGCTGTGTTCCATTTGGAATCAATCAACTAGCTGTTCCTACTAAAACTTAAAGCCATAACGTTGAGTTGAAAATGGTGGGGGGTGGGGGTGAGAAACAGAAATATTTATAACTCAATACAATTTTAACACAAACACAAAAATGTGTACAGGCTAAGTTTGCAAGGGCTCTGTGCATTCAGTGACACCTGTGAAGGACATTAAAGCAGCAGGTATCAGAACCCCCTGGGAACAAGGTAAAAAACCCAGAGGCCCTAAGGCTTGTCCTCTCCTTCAACAAACCTGGGCCCCTGTGTGCTTTCTTCCCTCTCCTGGGGAGCCTGTTGCAGCCAGTGTTCAAGAACCAGAGCATTCCAGACCCTTGTGGGGAGGGAGTTGGGAGTGAGGGCCAGGAGAGAAGGGGAGAACTACAAGGAAACCAAAGAGGGTCTTGACCCGCCCTGAGAACTGCAATGTATTGTGAAAAGAGGAGACCAGCTAATTCAACTGCCCTGGAAGAGTACAAAGAATAAGAATACTTATTATTGCCATGATGATATTTCTGTACAATGGAGAAGTTTGCAGCTTGTTAACCAGATTTAAGTAGATCTATATATAGGGACAGAAAAACACTGTCAAGATGCATCATTAAGTAAAAAAAAAAAAAAGCTAGTCACAGAATGACACAAATATGATGGTCCTGTTTATTGAAAAATTATATATACATGTCCCTGTACGTCTAGTGAATCCGTTTGTACAGAGCAGTCTGGAAGGCGTCTCGTCACACTGTGGACACCTCTGGGAGGGCAGGGGCGTGGGGGTGGGGGTTGGTTGTTCTTCGTATCCCACTGTGTTGTTTGCAATGAGAATGAACTCATTGCTAATGACTTGTGAGATTTTTAAAAATAAAAGTGATCTTTTGAAAAGAAAGAAAACAAAGAAACCATCTGGGCTTTTTCAGAATATAGATACCACCCGGGGGCTGAAACAGAAGCCTGGGAGAAGGAGAAGGGAGGTCCAGGCATGTTGTAAAGGATCCCCAGGTGACTCTGACAGCCCCCACCCCCACCCCACCCCTGTCAAGTACCACTCACCTAGGGAGAGTTTGGGCAAATCGATAAAATTTAAAATTCAAATTGTTGTAAAAATCTTTTGTGTGTGCCAAAAAGCTCCTCTGGTCATCTAAAGGCTTGTCTTTGAGTCCCTTCCTTTCTCTGGGACTGAGCCCATTCTTCTATGAAATGAGGGAGTTGGACTGGAATCTAATTCATGGATGGCCTGAGGCTCCTTCCGGTTACTTTTTGGGATTCTAGATGGACCATGTTTCTAATCCAATCAACCAAAAACCTACTACTGTAACTGCTGCCCAGCTGGCAGTGGTGCCAGCTAAGCCCTGATCCAGATTCCATAGTCTTGAAACTAAAAGAATTTAGAGACGAGACGAAAGGGCCAGTAGGAATAAGTAGTAAAATTTATTAAAAAAAGAAATTTGGGTGCACGGGTAGTTCAGTGGTTAGAATGCCTGCCTTTCCCACGGGAGACCCGGGTTCAATTCCTGGACCATGCACTCAAGAAAAGAAAAGAAAGAGAGAAATTTATCAAAAAGAGAGAGTACACGTTAAAGAGGTTAATGCAGACGTGCTCAAGGGAGGGACATGCACTGAGTGGTTTTTTTGTTTGTTTGTTTTTTGTTTGGGCAGGCACCAGGAATCGAACCCTCTGGCATGGCAGGTGAGAACTCGGTCTACTGAGCCACCAAGGCCTGCCCCATTAACTCCTTTAGGAGGTAGATAGGAAACTAAGGATTTGCAGTTCTCTTTAACTCTTTCAGAGCTGTATAGGAAACTAGGGATTTACAGTTGACCTATTTTTATCTTGCTTTAGTATCAACAACAGGGAGATTGAGGGTGTCTCTCCCAGTAGGGTATAGAGATAAAGGACGGGGCTGTGAATTAGTAATAACCAATCTCAGAACATGGGATACTCTGCCAGGCAACCAACCTGAATTCAAAAAACTTCAATGTCGCTGTGCTGGCTTGAATCTATTGTGGACCCCAGAAAAGCCATGTCCTTTCATTTTCATTCAATTTTGTTGGGAGGGACCTTTTTGATTGTTTCCATGGAAATGTGACCCACCCAATTATGGGTGGTAAGTTTTGATTAGACGGTTTCCATGGAGATGTGTCTCCACCCATTCAAGGTGGGGTTGTTTCGTGCAGCCCTTAAGAGGGAACCATTTTGGAAAAGCTTTAGAACCACAAGAGCCACCAGAACTGACAGAGCCCTGGGGAAGCCACTGAAGAGAAAGCTAGCAGATCTCACCATGTGCCTTTCCGGCAGAGCGAGAAACCCTGAATGTCATCGGCCTTCTTGAACCAAGGTATCTTTCCCTGAATGCATTAGATTGGACATTTTCATAGCCTTACTTTAATTTTATAGCCTCTGCTTTAATTTGGGCATTTTCACGGCCTTGAACTGTAAACTTGAAACCTAATAAATTCCTCTTCTTAAAAGACGTTCCATTTCTGGTTTATTGTGTTCCGGCAGCTTACAAATTAAAACAGTCACAAATATACAGAAAAGGTGAAGAGGCTAGCCTGGATTAAAAAAAATAAAAGAAACAAAAGAACCAAATGCAATGGGTGAAATATGATGGAATCCTGGAAATAACACCAACTGTAAAAGATATCTTTAAACATGGACTGTATATTACATGACATACCTGGATTGGTATTTATTTCTTAGGTGTGAGAATGGTATTGTGGTTATATAGGAGAATGTTCTTAAAAGATGGCGTACCTATAGGTATGCCTAAGGGTAGCTTCTGGAGGACCTCTTTTGTTGCTCAGATATGGCCTCTCTCTCCATGCCCAACTCTGCAAGTGAAATTATGTCCCCTACATGGGACGTGACATCCAGGGGTGAAAGTCTCCCTGGTGGTGTGGGAGATGACTCCCAGGGATGAATTTGGCCCTGGCACCATGGGGTCAACAATTCTATCCTGACCTAAAAGGAGAAAAGAAGTATAACTAATAAAGTATCAGTGGCTGAGACGGTTCAAGTACAGTCAAGAGGCTATTCTGGAGGTGGTTCTTATGCAAGCTTCAGTTAGACCTTGCTACCTGCCATAACTTGCCAAACCCTAACCAAAACCATTCCTGCCAACTCTAAAACACACCTAGGGCATTATATAAGATTCTACAAAGGTTCCATGCACTAGGGTAACTTTCCAGAAACCTATAATCTCCATATAGGTCCCTGGAGCAGATAAGTCCTGAAATGCAGAGGGGCCAGCCTCTCCAGAACATCAACTAGTTCTATCCCGTATCCCATATTACTGACAGCCCCTTCCAACATGAAAAGTTAGAATGGCTGTAGCCCAAATATCCCTAAAGAGAGGGATAGAAAGATCAAAGGTACCAGTGGAGTTACACAGAGAAGATAGGATTTAACAGATGAATATGATTGCTGAGTCATTAAATTGACATCTCTTTTAGTCTCCAGTATATTAAAGCAGTTAGAAGTAAGGATTTAAAATTGTGGAACTGTAACCCCTGCCAATCTCTGAAATTTGTTCTACAATTAGTTGTTGTGATATGCTTTGATATTTATTGCTTTTTTTGTATATATGCTATTTTTCACAAAAAAAGGGGGGTAAGTTGATTGTGATGGTTAAAAAAAGATTTAGGAAAAAGAAGAAAACATAGAGAAATATATTATAAATCTTATAATAGGTGGCGATTTCCTTGATCTTACATTCAAAGCATGAGCATTGAGGAAATAAATAGATAAATGGGAATTCCTCAAAATTAAACACTTTTGTGCATCAGAAAACTTTGTCAAGAAAGTAAAAAGACAGCCTACACCGAGAGCGTTCAAATAGAGTCGAGAGGCTACTCTGGAGGTTGCTCTTACACAAGCTTCGGGTAGACCTTGCTACCTATCATAACCTGCCAACCCCCAACCAGGACCATTCCAGCCAATCCTAAAGAACACCTAGGGCAATATATAAGATTTCACAAGGGTTCCATGCACTAGAATAACTTCCCAGAAACCTACAACATTCAGATAAGTCCTAAAACCTAGTGCAGCCTCTCCAGAACATCAGATAGTTCCATCTCCCTATCCAATATTAGTGACAGACCCTTTCAATATAAAAAATTTAGAATTGCCATGGCCCAAACAACCCTAAAGAGAGGTATGGAAAGATCAAAGGTGATGGTGGAATTATACATAGAAAATAGGACTTAACAAATGGATATGAATGTTGAATCATTAACTGATACCCCTTTCAGTCTCTAGTATTTTAGAGCAGCTAGAAGTATAAACCTAAAATTGTGAAATTGTAACCCATCTCAAAGTCTGAAATATATTCTACAACTAATTGTGGTTCTATGCTTTGAAATTTATGGCTTTTTGTATATATGTTATTTTTCACAAAGAAAGAAGGAAAAAAATTCAATTGTGATGATAAAAAAGTATTTACACCCTCTAGCCTCCTATATTCTGGAGCAGCTAGAAGGAAAAATCTGAGAGGATCTTATGGTAGCCCATGACAGATTCTGGAATCTGTCCAGTAACTACTTGTTGAAGAGTGCTTTGAAAACTATTGTTTTTTTTTTTTTATCTCTGCTTTGTATATATGTTATACTATACAATAAAAAAAAGTTAAAAAAAAAAAGACAATTACACAATGGGAGACAATATTAGGAAATGATATATCAGATTAGGCTGGCTGTGGTATCTAGAATATATAAAGAGATTGTTCACCTCAATAACAAAAAGACAAACAACCCAATTACAAAATGGGTAAAAGACATGAATAGACACTTCTCAGAAGAGGAAATACAAATGGCTAAAAGGCACATAAAAAGATGCTCAACTGACTAAAGCAAAAAATGTTTATTTGGTACAAAATTTATATTTTGACTAGTGCATTTCCTAATGTAACTTGTGTGGACAGCTTGGTTGGACACCGTGGGTGCGTGGAGCCTTGGGTGGGACATGGGATTTTGTTGGTTTGCCCAGAGTGATGCCCCAGTGGATCCCAGAGTGATCTGAACAGCGAGTGGAAAGGTGTTTGCAGGGTCCCCTTCAGGGAGTGGTGGGGATGGGGGAGAATTCAACTTCCCCAAGTTGAATTCTTGGTATTCTCGCAGGCAATGTGGATAGCTGGGGCTGTAGGCTGGGCCCCAGGTCTTGGGGTTTGTTCGTGTAAGGCTTGACCCCACGGAGGATGGGTCCAGCCTACTTGAAATTGGGCCTAGGAGTCACTCCCAAGACAGCCTCTTTTGTTGCTCGGATGTGGCCTCTCTCTCCAGCCGGCACAATGGGGCGGGCTCGCTGTCCTCCCACTGTCTGTGTGGGGCATGGCTCTCAGGGGTGTGGACCTTCCTGGGACAGGGATCCTGCAGTGAGCTGGGACTCGGCATCAAGGGATTGAGAAAAACCCTAGAATGAGCTGAGACTCAGCGCCAAGGGATTGAGAAAAAGTTCTCAACCGAAAGGGGGAAGCATGAAATGAGACAAAGTGTCAATGGCTGAGAGATTCTGGACCAAGTAGGGAGGTTATCCTGGAGGTTATTTTTACGCATTAAGTAGATATCACCTTGTTATTCAGGATGTAATGGAGAGGCTGGAGGGAACTGCCTGAAGGTGTGGAGCTGTGTATGATTGTATAATGATGTAGCTTTCACAATCTATGTGATTGTGAAAACCTTGTGTTAACAAAGGTTAACATCTATTGAGTAGATGGAAGTACTAGTAGTCAACAAGAGGAGGGGTAAGGGGTATGGTATGTATGAGTTTTTTCTTTTTGTTTCTTTTTCTGGAGTGCTGTAAATGTTTAAAAAAATGATCATGGTGATGACTATACTACTATGTGATGATATTGTGACCCATTGATTGTACACCCTACACACAATGTTTGTATGTTAAAAATGTTCACGTTTGCATGTTGTTTTGGTTTGTTAATACAAAATAAATTGAATTTTAAAAAAATACCAGCTTTAAAAAAAACAACAAAGCAGCATGGTTCTGGCATAAAGACAGACAGATCAGTGGAATAGAATGCAAATAAATGGAAGTCAGATGACCTATTAAAAAAAAGGGATGACGTATTTAGAGGTGATGATGTCTGCAACTTAACTTTCATATATATATTTATATTAACCTGTGAGAGTGGGGAAGAGAGTGCTAACGTGGCAAAAAGATAACATCTGATGACTCCAGAAGAGTACACAGGTATTTATTTTACTATATATTTACCTTTTCAATAGATTTAAATATTTTTAAAATAAGTAGAAGAAAAAAGAAAATAAGGGAAGAAAGTGGTCCAAGTTTGTTTGCTTTTTTCCCAAAATCATGTCCCCAAAACTCCTCTATCTAAGCTGCCTCTTCTTGGGGATGACCAGGGCAGGAGGTGCAAATGGAAGGGAACTGGACATTGAGTAAGGAGCCTCAGGGTTCAAGCAGGCTTACTGTGTGACTTTGGATAAGTCACCTTCCTTCTCTGGGCATCAGTTTCCCCTCTGTTGAATGTCAGCATTGGAGAACAGTTCCTCCCAACTTGAAGTTCTCTGGGTCTGTGGCTGCTTATCCAACATTGACTTACTAATTAGGGTCACCCCTCAAACAGGCCATTTTCAGATCTCCTCTAAAAGAAATGCTAAAGATGAACTACTTCAAATAATTGACACTTATACAGAGAGTTAATAATAGATGGTATATGTGAAAAGTTACCTATTGCATGCTATGGACTATATTAAGTAGCAATTACTAGCACTTAACTAGTGTCACACCAATACTAGGGGTAAGTTATTGGGGGGGGACAAAGGCTATGGGGTGTTAAGGGTTTTCTTTATGTGTGGCTATGTATAGCTGTTATTTTTCTCTTTGAAGCAATGAAAATTGCCTAAAACTGAGAGCAAGGACCATTGTACAATGAAGCGAGACATTGATTGTATAAATTTGGATAGAATATATGGTATGTAACTATATCTCAATGAAAGACGCAGAGTCAAAAATAAACGAATAAAAAAACAGAAAGACTCAAGTGCTTGAGAAGGTGTGGAGCGAGAGGTATACCTTTTCAGTGGTGATAGGGAAGTAGAATGGTGCATCCCCTGTGGAGGGTAATGTAGCTGATCCACAGGAGATAAATATAGGGTTGCCATAGGCTTAGGCAATCCCATTACTAAGAATATACTTGGAAGAATTTAAAGCAGGGACACAAATAGACATCTGCACACTGATGTGTATAGTGGCATTATTTGAGATTGCCATTAGATAGAGGGTACCAAAGTTTCATTGACTGAGGAGCGGAAGTATGAGTGGTGGTGTATGCATACAATGGAATATTGTGTGGCCACAGAAAGGAATGAAGTCATGAGGCATCCAATGAGGTGCATGAATCTTGAGGACCTTATGTTAGCAAAATAAACCAGAAACAAAAAAGACAACTATTTTACACTTAGAAAATGCTTAGAAGAAAATGAGGGCCTAGATTGTAAACTCTTGCAGTAGTCCCGCTTATTCCTGAATTTTAAGTGTTATTTCTAAATTCTGAGAAGCTGTGCTATAGCTCCTGGGATCTATAGGTACTATTGAAACCTAAGCCTCAGAGTTCTCCAGCTCTGAAAGTCAGCATGACTCCATACAGCAACTGTTAAAGAAGATGAGAAAGAGATCAGACTTCAGTTAAAGATGTGAATGAAGCTGATCTGGTTGGGACTTAAGTGTATCAGAGTACAGGATAAAGGACGATATTGTCTGTATTTTAAAACTCCAGATTCTGCATGAGACCAAAGGAAGAGATGTTTATTCTGTCCAAAATTTAAATTTCCTGTAACACACTATCTAACTTAACCAGTCTGGTCCGTTTATTTAAACAACTTAAATTCATGGCCTAGAATGGAGAATGAGATCTGATGATTCTGTGTAGCTTATTTTAATACGATGATACAGTCCAGAGTATTTGGGGAAAGGTATTATAAAAAAGTATTTTGCAAAGTCCCTTGAGGCACTGGAGAACTATTAATCTCCCCACTTGGGAAATTCCTGATATTCTCTCAAGCACTAGGGATTCTCAATTTAATAAGCCAAGCCCTCAGTCTTGGGGCTTACTCTTATGAAATTTATTTCTGTAATGGTAAGCTAAGCATACTTATAAACATATCTGAGAGTCACCCCCAGAGAACCTATTTTGTTCTCTTAGAACAATCCCTTAGAAGCTCTCTCTAAGCCAGACTCTGCATATAAACTCACTACCCTCTCCTCTACATGGGGCATGACTTTTGGGGATGTATGTCTCCCTGGCAACATGGAACATGACTCCCAGGGATGAGCAATTAAAAACAAAAAAAACCACCAGCTTTTTAAAAAAAGCAAAACAGTGTGGTTCTGGCAAGAATGCCTGCTTGACCAAAAGGGGGGAAAAATGTAGCAAAATGAGGTTTCAGTGGCTAAGAGATTTCCAATGGAGTTGAGAGGTCATTCTTATGCAAGCTTCAGTCAGATATTACCAATTGCCACAGTATGCAAAGACCCAACCAATAGTATTCCTGAAAACCCTAAAAAAAACCCAGGGCTTTATCTAAGGCTCTATAAAAATTGTACTTATTAAGCTTTTTTTTTTTTCCAGAAACTTAAAACCTCTAGACTGTTTCTATGCCAGAAAAGCCCTGAAACTTAGAGGTACCAGTCTCTCCCAGTACATCAACCAGTTGCAACTCCCCATTCCATAATGTCGACACCCCTTTCCAACATGAAGAAGTTAGAATGGTCATTGCCCAACTATTCCTGAAGATTGAGAGAGTAATCAAACAAGAGGGGTGTTTATAACAGAGGGAGAAGTTATAACAGAGAAGTTAGGATTTAACAGAGGATTACGAGTGCTGAAATCATTACATAGGTATTTCTTTTTAGTTTCTGGTGTATTAAAACAGCCAGAAGGAAATACCTGAAATTGTGGAACTGTAACCCATACTATACTTTGAAATTTGCTCTATAACTACTTGTTAAACTGTACTTTGAAATTTATTACTTTTCTGTATATATGTTTTTTTCACAATGAAAATGTTAAAGAAAGTTTTCCAAATGGAAGTGAAATGATACCAGAGGGAAACTTGGACCATCAGGAATGAAAGAAAAGCAACAGAAATGGTAAAAATCTGAATAAATATGATAGACTACTCTTCTTCTTTTAGGTTCTTTAAAATATATTTGACTTGTAAAAGCAAAAATTATAACATTGCCTGTTCAGATTTTCCATGCATGTAGAGGTAGTATATATGATAACTACAACATAAAGAAGCGAGGGTAAAAGGACCTCTATAGAGATGAGATTTCTACATTCCATTTGAAGTGACAAATATTAATTCTAAGTAGACTGTGAAAAGTGAAGTATGTATATTGTAATTTCTAGAGCAACCACTAAAAGACCTATAACACTCAATATAGTGGAAAAAATCAATAGATACAGTTAAATGTGACATAAAAAAATTTCAAATAATCCAAAAGAAGGCAGGAAAGGGGAAACAGAAGAATGAAACACAGATGGAACAAACAGAAAACAAATAAAATTCTAGACCTAAATTCAAATGTATCAATAATTGCACTAAACAGGAATGTTCTAAACATACCAATTAAAAGACAGAGATTGTCAGAATGGATTAAAAAAAAAAGACCCAACTAAGATTGTCTATAAGGAACCCATATTAAACATAACTATAAAGGTAACTTAAATGAAAAAGGATATAAAAAAGATAAATCATGAAAACACTACTAGAGAGAATGGCTATATTAATATCAGACAGAGCAGGTTTCAGAGCAAGTCAAATTACCAGGGATATGGAGAGATAGTACATCATGAAAAAAGGGCTAAGAAGATACAATAATCCTAAATGTGTATGCACCCCAATAGATTTCATTCTGAAATACTTAAAGTGAAGCAGCTTTGAGAGGAAGCATGCCCCCAGCTCTCAGCCCTGGTTTGGAGAGAAAGGGTGGCTAAGGAACCCTGGGGAAGGCAGCAGATCCATCAGTCCACACTTGTTTTCAATAACAATTCACACCAGTGGGGCTGTTGGTTTGCACTGTTATTACTTCTGTGGTAGTTAGTTTCAGGTGTCAACATGGCCAGGTGACAATGCCTGTTGTTCTGATTCTATAGACTTAAATCGTCAGTATGTGAAATTCATCTATGTTTTATTACATTTGTGGTTGGCTAAGGGGAGTGCCTTACACAATGAGTGAGGGTTAATTTAATCAGCTGGAGGCTTAAAAGAGAGAGATCAGAAAAGAGCCCAAGCAGCTCAGGCTACCTCATCTCGGCACTTGCAGCTCAGCCCAGATCTTTGGAGATGCAGAGAGAAATTGCCCCAAGGAAAGCCCTTTGAACCCAAAAACCAGGAGAGAAGGCCAGCAGATGTCACCTTGTGCCTTCCCATGTAACAGAGAACCTCAGGAAAGTTAGTTGCCTTTCCTCTGAAGAACTATACATTTTTAACTAAATACATCCCCTTATTAAAAGCCGGTCCATCTCTGGTATGTTGCATTCTGGTGCTTTAGCAAACTAAAACAACTTTCCATTGGCATATGGAATTAATTTTTTGTGAATGACATGGGGTAGGAACCCACCCTCATTTTTTTTTCCCATATGGAGAGAGGATTTTCACAATAGTACTTATTGAATGCTCTTCCTTCCCTTTTCCTTTAACTGCAGTGTCACTTCTACTTTTATCACATTGCCTCATGTTCGTGATTCTGGTTCTGGATTCCGATTGTGTTCCACCATCCCTTTTGCCCATCATCTTATTTATATGGCTTTATTATATGGCTTCTTCCTCAAAATTGTATCAGCAGTACTTAGCCCTTTGTTCTTCTGTAAGGATTTGAGGATTAGTTTATGAAGTTGTAATAAAAACCTTCTTGAGATTTTGTTTGGAATTGTATTGACATCTATAGATATATTTGGGAAGAACTGATATCTTTATAATATTCAGTCTCCAAATGTATATTCACAAAATATCTCATTTATTAGAACTTTTTAATGCTGTTTTAAAAAGTTTTACAATTTTCTTTCTAAAGATCTTACTGCACCCTTTTAAATTTATTCCTAGTTGGAATAGTTGGTTTTTAAATATATTATAAATAATTCCTTTTAAAATATACATTTAAAAACTATTAGTTGCAGGAATATAAAAATATAATTGTTTTTTAAATTTTGATATTCCATCCAGCAAACTATAAACTAAACTTTTATTCATTCTAATAATTTGCACATTTCTTTAAAGTTTTCTATTTAAAGCAATACCATCTGAAAATTAATAAATCTTTATTTCTTCCTTTCTAATTTCCATACGATATATATATATATTTTTTGTATCTTGCCGTGCTGGCTAGGATTCCCAAGTTAAATGTGGTGATGCCTGGCAGTTTTTTCTCTACCTAATTTTTCTCTGATTTTTTAAAATAAATGTTTTTAATATTTCACCCATTAGGTATGCTCATCTTACAGGGTTTTTGTGGATATGATTTATTAAGTTAAAGGTGTTAAACTTTTAGCTTGGTAAGAGATTTTTTTATTGAGTGGATGTTGCTTTTGTTAAATAATTTTACTCTATCTGTGGAATTGATCATGCTACTTTTCCCTTTTAATCTGTTAAGAGGAGAAATTACATGTATAGATTTCCTAGCAATGAAACAACTTTTCATTCCTAGGATAAACCCAACTTGTTAGTGATTTATTGTATTTTTCTACATTGTAGAACCGCATTTGCTAATATATTCTCAGCACCGCATCAGTATTCATGAAGGAGATTGGCTTGAACTTTTCCTTTTTTGTACTCTTTATCTGATTTTGATGTCAAGGTGTAAGGAAAAGATAAATTTGTAGAGTCTGTTCGGTTCAACTAATGTTGCTATTACATGACCTTGGTAAGAGACAGTTGAAATGTGCACTCTGGCTGGGAAGACTGGCTGTCCTCCCGGAAGGAGGTGTACTGTGATAAAGCTATCTCAGTCCCAGGAAGCTCCTCTCCGTCCCTAGCTAGTTCCCAAAGGACCCAACTGGGCCCGGTCACGTAAGCTGATTGGAATGCAGCCACTATTATGTAAAGATTTCATAAAAGTTGCATGCAAGCAGTTGGAAAGAGAGAAGAAAATCTTGAGAAAGGAGAATCTTGTGAGAAAGAGAGAGCATCTCATCCGAATCTTATCCAGGAGAAGAATGCTTTGCTGTGGATTTTTCCTAAGGAGACTCTGAACGCTGTTTCCGAGACTTTCCAGCACTTCGCTTCAGGTGTCTGTGCCATCTTATCTGGTGAAGTCACTATGGGCAGGCACGGGGAATCGAAGCCGGGTCTACCGCATGGCAGGTGAGAACTCTGCCACTGAGCCCTTAATTACTTTCCTAATAAGATCTGTTTTCATATCACTGAAGTCTGTTGTCTGTGGATCCAAACCTATAAATTAAGTGGCCACAAACATCACGTTGCCTTTCGTGCGACACAAAGTTATTCCAGCTCCGCACAATGAGTTAAGACACAGCCCTTCTTTTTTAATTCTGAAAGAATTTGTGTAGAGATGGAATCATCTCTGTTTTTTTAGTGTTTAGTAAAATTCACTCATAGAATCATCTGGGCCTTGGGGGGGTAGGACGGTGGCTCAGTGGCAGAATTCTCGCCTGCAATGCCGGAGACCCAGGTTTGATTCCCAGTGCCTGCTCATGCAAAAAAAAAGAAAAGAAAATTACCTGGGTCTTGAATTTTATTTGTTGCTCAATTTCTAACCACTTTTCAACTTCTTTAATGGTTATAGGATTATTTAGACTTCTTAATGTTCTTAAATCAGCTTTGCTGATTTAATTTGCAGAAATGTTTTTCCAGAAAATTGTCCATTTGTCTACTTTCAAATTTATTGGCATAAAATCATTCACGATAGTCTACTACTTTTTTTTCTTTTTTTAAATCTGCTGCGTCAGTGGTTATGGATTCCTTTTCATAACTAATGCTGTTTATTTGCATCTTCTCTTTTTTTATCTCGCGAGAGATTTGCGAAATTTTTGGACCTTTCAGATAACTAACTTTTGATTTTATCTTTATTACAATTTTTTTCTGTTCATTAATTAATGCCTTTATTTTTATAATTTCCTTGTTTCCAATTTTAGGTGAGTTATTTTGTTGATCTTCATCTGACTCCTTTAGTTAATTGCATAGCTCATTAATTTCCAGCCTTTCTTGTAATGTAAGCACTTAAGATTAAAAATTTCCTTTGCATACTACTTCAGCAGAATAGAATACCCCCCTCAATTTTTAATTTTAATTATTTTGCAGTCTTTTAAATTTTTCATTAGGTTTTTTTATTTTTTGCTTTGATGCATGAGTTAGTTACTTTTTAATGTATGCGGCTTTCAAATGATTTTATTGTTGTTTTTAATTATTTCTAACAATTATATTGTGGTCAGGAAAAGTGATCTATATGTTGATGATTCTTGGAAATTTGCAGACAAGTGCTTGAACGTTGTTTTTTAAACTTTCTGTGAGTGCCTTAAATCATTTTAGTTCTCCAATTAAGTACATTATCCATTATATAAAACTTGTTATTGTATGTTTACATCTTCTGTAAATCTAACGACTTTTTTCTCCTTGATCTAGCAACTTCCGAGAGAGGTACATATACTCATTATGACGCAGAATTTGTCATTATCTCTCAATACTTCTACCACTTTTTAGTGAATATATTTTGTATCTATTTTATTTGATATATATAAGTGTTATATACAAGTCTAGGACTGTCGTTTTCCTGGTAAATTAAGCTTTACAGCATTATGTGGTGATGCTATATGTCACTAGTAATATTTTTTCCTCGAAATTCTATTTTATCTAATATTCATATATTATATATACTGCACTGGTTTGAAATTGTTATGTACCCCAGAAAAGCCATGCTCTTTTAATCCAATCTTGTGGGTACAGACTCGTTGTGGGTGGGAAGTTTTGATTATATTATTTCCATGGAGATGTGGCCCCACAGATTCAAAGTGGGTCATAATTCCTTTACTGAAATCCTTAAAAGAGCAGAGACAGAGTGTAGACTCCAGCGTTTGGAGATGCGGAGGAAATCTCTCCACCACCACCACCACTCCAGCAGAAGCCAGAAGCACCCCTAGAAGCTGAGAGAGCCATTCTGAAACCAACCCAGGGTACCAGGGCTTGCAGATGTCGCCATGTGCCTTCCCATGTGACAGAGGAACCTGGGCGCTGCCTTTCCTCTGAGAAGGTATCCTCCTGCTGGTGCCTTAGTTCGGACATTTTCATGGCCTTACAGCTATGAACTCGAAACTTAATAAATCCCCTTTGTAAAAGCCAATCTATTTCTGGTGTATTGCATTCCAGCAGCTTTAGCAAACAGAAACAGGTACATTACCATCTTTTGGTTTGCTCTGTATCTTTTGCCTCCCTTTTCTTTTTCTTTTTTGCATGGGCAGGCACTGGGAATCGAACCCAGGTCTCTGGCACGGCAGGCGAGAACTCGGCCTGCTGAGCCACATGGCCGGCACCGTACCTTTTATTTTTGAAAATTCTATTTGGTTCATTTTCAGATCTGCAGGATTATTTCTGATCGTCTTTGTGCCCCTGCTCACACTCGTGCTGCTTCCTTTAACTATTCAATAGTTCACATTTTATATTATAATCACTTAATGTTCTGGTATCAGAACCCTTTGCGGTTGTGATGCGGCTATCTGTTCTGCTGGCTCCAGAGCCTGCCGCCCTGTTTATTCATGTATCCTGTGATTTTTTATTGTGAATTCTTACTTGTTGAAATGTTATCTGCAGGAACACTTTGAGGCTAGGACTCAGGGTACATTCCCAGGGAGAAGATTTGCATCTTTGAGGTGCCTGAAGGGGTGACCAACCCAGCACCATTTTAAATTAAAATTTCAATTTGGGATTTTTCAGAAAAGATTTTTCAGGGAGAATGAATCTGGGCTCAGACCAGCAGGAGGGCTGGCTGGGTAAAGTCAGGGACTCCCCTCCAATCCACTGTCACCCTGAGTGAAGCCAAGACAGGCAAGCGGCCTTGCCCTCTGCCCTGCTGCTTGGCTCTTTTCCCCGAATGCCCCCCTGAGGGTCAGAACAGAAAACCCAACCCTTCATATTCTCTCTCAAAGGCGATAAAATTACAGGGCAGCAGCTTCAGGGCTTGCTCAGCTCTCTGGGTCCATGTCTTCCTTCATTTTTGTCCTTTTTGTTGCCAGCTCATTTTCCCCCTAGCAGTTTTAGTTTTTGGCTCTCTCGAGAATTCCAAATTGTTCGTCTTGTTCTTTTTACTTTTTTAATAAAGATGTTTTTCTTTTTAACATCTTCTTTCCTTTCTTTCTTTCCTTCCCTTCCCCTCCCCTGCTCCTTCCTTTCTTATTCCATACACACTTATTTCAGTCTTTCTACCTTTCTGCTTGCTGTGATTGTTAGCTTGTTACCTGTCAGATTTCAATGAGTGTGTTGGAATTTTAGCTTGCAGCATCATCTGCAGCAGGAGGCTTTTCTTTGTCCTTTCCTGTCTCTCTCCCATTCTGCTCCCCTCCCTGCCCATCAAGGCTGCCTTTGCCTATACCAGGCCCTCAGCCCCAGTTCAGAAGCGGGTCTCACGGTGATATTTTAGGGCTCCTTCCTATGGACACGTCGGGGCCACGGCAGCCTTGATTGTGCAGCCAGGAGAGGCTTCCTGCAGCGATTCCTGGGCAGACTCAATCTCAGTCCTTCTTGGGACCCAGAAACTTCCTCTAGGTGAAGGTGAGAGTCTCAGGCAGGGATCCCCTGCAGCGTTACTTCTTTACTTTGGTGGTGGTGGTGGGGGGGCGGGTTCCTTTCCCCATGGTAGGCGCCTGGCTCAGGCTCTATCTCTTGAAGAGCACTTTGTTTTTCAAGATAAATATTATTCACTGATCTGTGCCACATTACACATTTTTCCCTCCATTTTTAAAACTTAAGGTATAATTTTCACACAGCAAAAATCACCCTTTTTGCAAACAGTTCTGCAAGTCTTGACAAACATATATATAGCCAGTCGTGTAGCCATCAACACAAACAAATTATAAAATGACTCCGTCATCCCCAAAACTTTGCCATATCCCTTTGTAGTAATTTCCTTTCCCTAATCCCCAGCCCCTGACAACCACTGATCTGTTTTCTGTCCCTAGACATCATCATGCCATCTGTGGCCTTTTGAGTCAGGTTTCTTTCACTTAGCACAATGCATTTGAGATTCATCCGTATCGTTGAGTCTATCAGTCGGTCTTTCCTTTTTATTCCCGAATAGTATTCCATTGTCGGGATGTGTGATAGTTGGTTTCCACATTCCCCAGTGGAGGTATATTTGGGTTATATCCAGATTTCAGCTATTACAAATAAAGCTGCTGTACACATTCCTGTACAGGTTTAGGAATGAACATGGATTTTCTTTCAGTTTCTTTCAATACCTAGGAATAGGACTGGTGAATCCTATATACTTACCTATATGGTAAGTATAGAGTTGATTTTATAATGCTTACCAGAATAAACCTTAATAAGTAAATCATATACCATTTGTATGTGTAAGATAAGAGTTCCAGCTGTTCTGCATCCTTGTTAGCACTTGGTAGTGTCAATTTTTGCAATTTTAGCCATTTTAATAGGTATGTGGTAGCATTTCATTTTTGTTTTAATTTGAATTTTCCTAATGACTACTGATACTGGGCATCTTATCATGCACTTGCTTGCCAAATGGATATCTACTTTGGTGAAGTGTGTTGTTGTTCAAATCTTTTGTCCACTTTTAATAACTGGGTTGTTTCTTTTATTTTTATTGAGTTTAGAGAGTTCTTTATATATTTGGGATGTAAGTCCTTATCAGATACATTTTACAAACATTTTGCCCAGATTGTGGTTTGCCTTTTTGTTCATTCTTATTTTTTTATTACTTTTCTTATTGTATAATACAACATATATACAAAGCAAAGAAAGAAAAGAACAATAGTTCTCAAGGCAGACTTCAACAAGTAGTTACAGGATAGATCCCAGAGTTTGCCATGGGTTACCATACGATCCTTTCAGATTTTTCCTTCTAGCTGCTCCAGAATATAGGAGGGCTAGAAGGAATACATATTATCACGATTGACTTTTTTTTCCCTTTTTTGTAAAAAATAACATATATACAAAAAAGCAATAAATTTCAAAGCACAGCACCAAATTAGTTGTAGAACATGCTTCAGAGTTTGGCATGGGTTGCAATTCCACAGTTTTAGGTTTTTACTTCTAGCTGCTCTAAGATACTGGAGACTAAAAGAGAAAACAATTTAATGATTCAGCAATTATATTCACTTGTTAAACCCTACCTTCCCTACCTTTGATCACCTTTGATCTTTCTATCCCTCTCTTTGGGGGTATTTGGGCTATGCCCATTCTTTTTCATGTTGGAAGGGGCTGTCGATAATACGGAGTAGGGAGATGGATCTAGTTGGTATTCTGGAGAGGCTGGGCCCTTTAAGTTTCAGGACTTATCTGGTCTAGGACCCTCTAGAGGTTGTAGATTTCTGGAAAGTTACCCCAGTGCATGGAACCTTTGTAGAATCTTATATAATGCCCTAGGTGTTCTTTAGGATTGGCAGAATGGTTTTGGTTGAGGTTTGGCAATTATGGTAGGTAGCAATGTCTAATTGAAGCTTGTGTTAACAGTGACCTCCAGAGTAGCCTCTCGACTCTATTTGAACTCTCTCTGCCACTGATACTTTATTAGTTACACTTCTGTTCCCCCTTTTGGTCAGGATGGAATTGTTGATCCCACGGTGCCAGGGCTGGACTCATCCCTGGAAGTCATCTCCCATGTCACCAGGGAGACTTTCACCCCATATTTACCCATCCTTTTAACAGCATATTTTGAAGAGCAGAAGTTCTTAATTTTGATGGAGTCCAATTAACCTTTTTTTTTTCTTTTATGGATCATGCTTTTGGTGTCTTATCTTAGAAATCCTTGCCTAACCCAAAGTCACAAAGATTTTTCTCTTCCATGTTCTTCTAGATGTTTTATATAATCGTAGTAGCCTACTGTTTTGGTTTGCTAAAGCTGCCAGAATGCAATATACTAGAAATGGGTTGGATTTTATAATGGGGACTTGTTAGTTTACAAATTTACAGTTCTAAGCCTATAAAATATCCCAACTGAGGCAGCAACAGGACAATACCTTCTCTGAAGACAGGCTGCTGGTATGGGGCTCCTCCGTCAGAGAGCAAGGCACGTGGTCAGTGTCTGCAGGTTCTTCACTCCCAAGTTTCGTAGCTTTCAGATTCTGGCTTCAGTGGTTCTTTCAGTTTCTGTGGATCTTTGCTTATTCACTGTCTTTAAGCTCTCTCCAAACTTCTCTGGGTGTTTCCCTCTGAGCTCTCCGGGCTTTTTCTGTCTTTTATCCTCTCACAGAGGATTCCAGGAAAGGACTAAGACCCATCTTGAATTGGGTGGGTCACATCTCAATTGGAACAACCTAATCAGAAGATCCCAGCCTCAAAAGGTCTGCACCCACAGGAATAGATTTAAAGAACATGACCTTTCCTGGGGTACATAACAGCTTCAAACCAGCACACCTCCTTATAAAGTTACTGTATTAAATGTGGTAATTTATGTAAAGTTGTTAGCCCAGGGTTGGCACAGAGTAAACACTCAATAGATTGACCCTCAAAGGGACATTTGCCTATGCACTGTTTCCAAGAGGTGTCCTTATATTTTCTCTGCACAGATCCGGGATTCTATCATCCTAGAATGCAGGACACCAGGGCAACAAAGGCCTCTGCAGATGTCATTGTCCAACCTGCTCCTGAAGTCAATGAAGGATGATGGAGGTATCAAAAGAGGTTATAAGGGTTGCAGATCATTGTAACAGTCAGGTCCTTGGAAGCTAGTTCTTCCCAAGGCAGCAAGCATTCCTCCACTTGGCCACAGTTCCTCTGAAACCTGGAGCTCTGGCCCAGGCTGAGATATGGCAATGGGATCATGGGCTATTTATTTTATTTTATTTTTAAAGCAGTTTTATTCACATGCCATACAATCCATCCAATGCATGCAATCAATGGCTCCCAGTATAATCACAGAGCTGTGCTTTCGTTACCACTATCAATTTTAGAACATTTCCATTGTTCCAAAAAAAAAAAAAAAAAAAAACGTACCCCTGAACTTCCCCTATTATTGGCACTAATTAGCATTGGTCTGATACCTTTGTTACAATGGATGGAAGAATATTATACTACTATTAACTATAGTTTGCATTAAGGGTATTTTTCCCATATACCACCCTATTATTGACACCTTATAATAATGATGTGTATTTGTTCTAGTTCATGGAAGGACATTCTTGTATTTGTACTATTAACCACTTTCATTGTCCACAACTGTATATATATAACTGTAGTGTTATACAGTTGTGGACAATGAAGGTGGTTAATAACACTTTTATACAGTCCGGTTTATACAGTCCCGTTTCATCCTCTAGTTTTCCTTCTAGTAACCCACATAACCCTAAACAACCTCTTTCAATCCCAATCTCAAGTACACAGGATGCAGCGCTGTTAATTACACTCATAATAATGTGCTACCACCACCTCTATCCTATACCAGCAACCTGGTCTATTTATTGAGCAACTGCTGCGTGCCAGGCCCGTAGACACAACAGTGAGCAAGACAGTCAAAACCTGGGTTCAGGAACCACCACGCTAGCAGGGTAGACAATGGGCAAATAATTACCCTTGGGAAAAGGGGCGTTCATTCTTGGTTCCTTCCTTCATTCATTCAATAAATAATCACACCGCATCTACTGCGTGTCAAGCACCCGATGAGGGGGGCACCCGAGGCCCTAGCTCTCTCATCGTATTGACGATGAGAGACAGGGTGGCAGGAAATAAACACACAAATAACTAAGATCGTTCGGAACAGGGCCGGGTGCTCGGAGGAGCTGCGATAAGGAGCAGGGCGGCCCCCGTAGGCCAGGCACCGGGAGGGACACGCGTCCTGCATTTGCTGCCCAACGCCTCCCCGCCCGGGCTTTGCAGAGAGATCACCGCGCAGGGACCAGCGCGCCCTCGGTCACGGGCCAGCATCCCACGTGTCCGCAGCCCAAGCGCGGCCCAGTCCCCCGCCCGCGCCCCGCGCGACGCCCCCTCGCGGGAGCCCTGGGCAGCGCCGGCTGCGCCAGCCGGGGAGGGGGCGGGGGCGCTGCGCACGCGCACGGGCCGGCGGCGCGCGCCGAGCGGGGGGCGCCGCGCGGGTGCAGCCACGATGGAAGGGGGTGCGTATGGAGCGGGCAAAGCTGGGGGCGCCTTCGACCCCCACACCCTGGTCCGGCAGCCGCACACTCTCCTGCGCGTTGTGTCTTGGGTAAGGACCGGCCGGGGGACCCGAGCCCGGGGTGGGGTGGGGCGCGGGCCAGGGTCGATTCGGACCCGGACCCCATCGTTCCCCGGCAGGGGCGCGGTATAGCGGGTGGGGGGCGCCGTCCTGAGGAGGCTGCAGGCGCCCGCTCGCCGTTCCCGCCCCTCCCAGGCCCAAGCGGGGGTCCCGGAGCGTGCGGGGGGCGTCCGCTTCAGCTCCCCGAACCCTCGCCTCCTGGCGCCCCCTGTTTGTGCACCCCTTTTTCATCGCCGTGACCTCCAGGCCGAGCGTACACAGCCCGCAGCTCGGGTTGCGCGCGTCATCCCGGGCGGACCGGCGACCGCGGGGAGGGAGCCCGGGTTTCAGAGTGGCCTTTTTGGGGGTGTGGGTCAGGGCGTGGATCGTCTTGGGGGTGAGGGTGGGGGTTCGCCGCTCCTGACATTGGCGTTCTGGGAGGAGAGGCTAGGAAACCAGGTTTTTCTTGCTTAGCCGGGAAGGCATGGAGCGGCGCGTCGGAAGCTGGATTCCTGGGTTCCACCCTGGAGCTAATCTCCTTCGCTGCGTGACCTTGGGTTGGAAACCACCCAAGAAATGTTCATGGGAAATGAGGAATTCGTTTCTAGGTGGGGAGCATCAACTCCCCTCTTATGCCTCAGTTTACCTGTTTGTAGAGAGGGTGAAAGGAGCTTGCTGGAGGCCCCTGTGGGCTCTGACATTTCCTGATTCCATGCACTCCCTCTACCCCCTTTAGCACACACCTGGGTACCAGGGTGGAAGCAGGAGGGTCTAGGGAAGGGTTCTTCTGCCCAGTGAAGAGCAGAGAGGCATCTGGGAATCCAGCCTGGTGGAGGACAGGCGCAGAGGGCCCACTGGGGGCCTCTGTTCAGGTGGGGGATGGGGCAGAGACAGTGAGTACAGAGGGAGGGACTCAGCCTGAGCTGCAAGCACCCAAGGAGAGAAGGCCAGTATAGGGTTTCAGGAGGGGGTGCCTCGGAATTGCTGAGATTGGCCAGCCTCTGCCCCCCAGACACTCTTGCCAGATGGCCTTGCCTCTGCAGGCCTGGGCCCTTCCTGGTGGTCCCAGAAAACAGCGGCCTGGACTGGGGACCTCCTAAAGCCAGCAAAGACATCTGGGTGGATGGGGGGCTCCCCTCTTTCTCTGGTCTTTAGAGATGCCAGGGTCTGGGGGTGGGGGCTGGGAGGGGACAAACAGTATTCACCTTCGGCCTCCTAGAGAGGAAGGAAGCTACCTTTCCTTGGTCTAAGAATGTTCAGACCTCCTCCTGGTGGCGCAGGAAGGGCCACCAGGTTGAAACCCCCTTCTTCCTGGTGTCTACCAGATGGGGAGCTCTTTGAGTGCTCTTTCCGTTGGTTTCAGTGTCTGGACATCCGTGAGGGTTTGTGACACTAAATTAATTCATTTGTGCCAGTGTCCGACTCCTCAGAGACCCGAAGGCCCTGTGTGATCAGGTGGGCTGGCTGTGTGCCCACCTTTGCCAGGCCCAGGGGTGAGGCAGGGAGGGTGAGGCTTTACAAGGGCGGGATGGGTATTTTATCTGCCTGGGTCACTTCTGCCTGTGGTGGCTTCAGTTAGCAAAGCTTTATTGAGTCTGCTGAGGCCGAAGGGGAAGGTGGCATGACCCAGAGGCAGCCCTTGTGCTGGGGAAGCCCAGTTTGCTGTGAAGTGCCCTAGGTACCCCCAATAACAGCAGCTCAGGATAGACGTGTGCTGGGTGGGCAGAGGCTGTGGGGGTGGGGAGAGGGATCCCCGGCTGTGAAAATCAGAGCAGCTCCATGGAGAAGGCATCATGTAATAGGGCTCGGACAAAGTGGTTTGTATACCTGAGCCAGGACATGCTAGGAAGAAGGAGGGAGAGGGAACTCTGGTGGCGCACCCACCACATGCCAGGTGCACTCACGACTCTTAACCCAGCTCTCCCAACAGTGTTTTACATGCGAGGGAAACTGAGGCTTAGAGGGACGAAGTGACTCGCCCAAGGTTGCTGAGCATGTAGGTAGCAGACGAAGTATTCAAACCCAAGTCTTCTTGTCCCTGAAGCATGGTGCTTTCCCTGTGGGAGGGAAGAGTGCTGCGTCCTGGACTTTCAGAATTGGAAAGGTCCTAAAAGTGACCTGGGTCAGCCCTGTCCATGACTTCCTGACCCCCACCACCTGGAGACACGGCCCTCCCCACCTGGGTATGAGCAGAGGCCTCCAATACAGGCTGATGGATACCTTTAAAAATATATACAGGTTGTTTTTCTGATCATAAAAGTCATACCTGCCAGTTATTGGAAAATATGAAAATCACATGTAATCCCACCACTTGGCAAAGGCTGTTGTTACTATGGAGCCCGGCCAGCTTCCAGGCTTTTCTGTAAATATGTGGAGCAGTGAGACGGTTCAGTTCAGCTGGGGGCAGATGGTGGATGTGGTCAGGGACCTGCTCTTGGCCTTCGTGCTTCCTCTGCACACCGCAGGATCTGGGAGGTGTTGGGATTCACCGTTGAGCTAAGGAAGCCTTAAGTCCCACGTCCTAGAGAACCCCCAGGCCCCGGCAAACCGGGACCATCCATCATCCCACACAGGGTCCCTCCCAAGCCCTAGCAATACATGCACAGAGCTCATGATATGTAAAATTTGCAAAATATATGCACATATATATTTTTTTTCTGTTGTTTTTTTCCTAAAGAGGGCCCCCAAATTGCGTAAGCTTCTAGACCTCCTTAAACCTAGATCCACCCTGGAATCTGAACATTCTAAACCCTGAGCTCAGCCCCAGGGCCCAGGGTGGTCCCTAGCACTGATGGGGGGCAGAGGGTCTCCCTGCAGCCAGGCCCATCTCTCTGTCTCCCTTTTAATTAGAGAAGTTGTAGGTTTACAGAAAAATCATGCATGAAATACAGAATTCCCATATACTAGCCTGTTATTAACACCCGGTGTTGGTGTGAGACATTTGTTAAAATTCATGGAGGATATTTTTATAATTGTACTATTAACTGTAGTGGACAGTTTGCATTAGGGTGTGTGGTTTGTGTTGTAAATCCTATGATGGTGTTTATTTTTTAAAGATTTTTATTCTAGTAACATGTACAACCTACAATTTCCCCATTATAGCCACATTCAAATATAAAATTCGGTGCTGTTAATTGCATTCACAATGTTGTGTGCTTTCACCACCGTCCAGCCCCAGAGCTTTTCATCAGCCCAAATAGAAACCGTACAGTTCATGCCTTCACTCCCCACTGGCCCATCTCTTTACAGGGACATTCTCAGTTCCTCTCTGCCTCTGCCCTGGGCTGGGCCAAGCCAGACGTGGCAGGGTGATTATTCACAAGCAGAAATTTAAAATGTTGGTTAAGGTGGGGAG
The DNA here is from genome assembly GCF_023851605.1 of Tamandua tetradactyla. Lineage (NCBI taxonomy): Eukaryota > Metazoa > Chordata > Mammalia > Pilosa > Myrmecophagidae > Tamandua > Tamandua tetradactyla. The sequence continues at coordinate 31,880,653 of NC_135333.1, forward strand.
GGATGGGTGAGTCTTCTGGTAGGTTCCACCTCCGACCCTCCCTGCCCTGGGTTGAGGAAGAGGGATGCTGAGTGGAAATGCTCAGGGCAGGCTCAGAGCTGCAGCCTTCTGGCCCAGGTTGGCAGGGAAGATGGGGACCAGGAGATGAGCTGCCACCCCCAGCTGCCCCAGGCACTAGCTGTGACCTCCGGCAAGTGTCCCCCATCCCCGCGCCTCGGTCTCCCCATCTGAACGAGGAGGCTGGGTTAGGTCAGAGGTTCCCCATTGCCAGTCCCTGACTGCAGCCTGTCATGACTCATTTCTTTGTTCTGGAGGCAGATGGGAAAAATGGAATTACAGCAGTGAGCTTGATTGATCTAATATAAAGGACCTCCTTTTATTTGGCATTTATAGCTTGTTTTTGGGGAACTGGAATGACCTATGGGGAAAGAATATCGGTGCTGGCAGATGGCATTGTGTTTTTTAATGCTCGGTCTTGGCGAAATAAAACGTTTAAAGCGTTGCCATATTTGGGGTTGAGCTGTAAGGGCCCAATGGCCGCCTGATTCCTCCCGTTGTTTTACTCATGTCAAAATTAAAGCTTAGCCTGGAGAAGCGACTGGTCTGCTGCAGGCTCAAGCCTTGGGACTGTCACCTGCAGTTTGAACCCGGCCTGCTATGCCCCATGTTCAGTGGATCCCCCTTGGCTGGGTTGCAGTGGCACCAGTGGGTGGCTTGGGATAGGGGGAGAAGGGTGTAGCTTTGCACCCCATCCTTATCAACCCCTTCCTCCACATCGTCCCCAGGGAACGAATAACAGCTGAGCTTGGTTTTCCAAGGCAGCAGCTTCAAGATAAGCCTCCTCGTGTCCTCCTCCCAACCAGATGGCCACCTCCCAGACATCTCCGTAGAGATATTCTGGAGTCCCCTGCAATGAGTGAAGGGGCCCAGGGGGGAGACAGGGCCTCTGGCTCTGACAGGCCTGCATTCATTCATTCCACAAACACCAAGACCCTGCTCAGTGCCAGGCCCTGAGTCCAGCCGTGGACACTCTTAGTCCAACGAGGAGACCAGAATTGAGTAGAGAGCCACTGTTCAGGAGGCTTGGAACTGACCCAGGAGGAAACCTGGGCCCTGGAGGGCTTCCGAGGGGAGGGCATCCTGAGCTGCGTTCTGATGAAGAAGGGGAAGGAACATTCCAGGTGTGACCTGGGGCGTGTGAGTGGGTGTGCTGGGACCAGAGGCTGGGCGCAGGTGGGTCAGCCCGGGGAAGGTCTTGTATGACCGATTCGTGACCAAACTTCCCCCGAGGGCAGAGGGACCCTCCATGGAGAGCCCGCAGGCAGGGGTTGAAAGCTGGGAAGAGGCGTGTTTTGGAAGCTCCCTATGGCTGCCATGAGGAGGCTCCCTCTCCCTCCTCGGGCATTGGCGTCCTGCTGGGAAGTGTGTGGCCACACCCAGCCTGGCCTCTCCCAGCACCTGGAAGGCCCATCACATCTCCGGGGAGAGGGGTCTGGGGTCCTCACTGAGCATTTCTCACTTGCAGCCTTGGAATCTTCCTCGCCTCTTTGCCTGCCCACGACTGACCCATCTCCCTCGGGTCTTGGACAGGGTCTGCTGCACGGAGGCTGTCAGGAGATGTTGGCTCATAGGTTTCTGCCACGTGTCTCGGGCATTTTTCGTATATAGGGCAGCATGGGGGCTTGGGGAGCCTGAGCGGGACCTTGGAAAATCCCAATCTCTCTGAATCTCAGTAAGATGAGATTGAGGTGCCTGGGTTTGGAGTGGGTTTGGAGGTTTTTCAAAAGGCAGATTGTAATGTATGTTGTATGGGGCCTGGGAGAATCTATCTGGTGGGGGCAGGGAGCTCCTAGGCACGGAACGTCCCCACAAAGTAGATCTTGTTATTTTCGCTTGAGATGAGAAGCTGAAGCTCGGAGAGGTTCACGAGTTGCTGGGTCACTGCCCATGTCCTCGGATGTGGTCCCTGCCCCAGGCAGCCTCCAGCCCCTTAGGAAGTCCCACATGACCTGCCTGCAGAGCTGTTAGGCCTGAGCCCGGGGGAAGAGGGAGGAGAGGGAAAACCAAGAGAAGGAGGGAGGGAGGAAAGGGAGAGGGCAGATGGCAGGGCAGGTGGAGGGGGCCACGCTTGGCGCCCAGACTGGAAGAACCAGCTGGCCAGGTCAGAGGAGAGGCAGGACAAGTGTTGGGAAGTACCCTGGGCTCAGGAAGCCCAGGTCCACGTTCTGCACCCCACTCTGCCCCCACCTCCGCTTGCTGTGTGACTTGAGCAAGATATCAGTCCTCTCTGTGCTTCCATATCCCCATCAGTCAAATGGGCAAGGGTCAATCAAATTGGGTCCGTGGTTCCCAGCCTCCCACCCTCAGAGAACCCCTTCCTGTTCCTGGTGGACTCCAGGATGGACTCTCATGGACTAGCTGGTCTTTAAAGAAGATGTCAAGGACCACCCCCTCCCCCTGCGCCTTGTGGGAGCCTGCTGCTCAGGGTGCCTGCACGAGAGCTGAGCAGAGTGTCCACCTGCTTGTTTGGGGTTGGCTGGGGTTGGGGCTTTGCTCAGCTGCCCTCAGCCCTGCTGGGGGGAGCAAGACATGGGGTGAAAGGCCAGGCATCTCCAGGGCTGTAGGCGGGGGAGTGGCTGGCAGGGACAGCCCCCGGGTTCAGGCCCAGGCTGCTGAGAGAGTGGGCATCCAGCAACTCCAGCAGCCAGGGCTCCTCCAACTCTTCATGGGGCCTGGGGCAGAGGGCAAGTCCTGGGCCCCATCCTCAGTCTCAAGGCCCTCTTCCAGACGGTTCTTCCCAGTATTGAATTCCATGCCAGCTACTTGCCTCCATTCCAGGCCAGTCCTGGGCACTTCTCCTGCTCCTGGAAGATGCCATGCCCTGGCTCAGCATCTCCCCTCTCAGGCACCACTCCGGCCTCAATTCCTGGTCATTTTAGTGCCTACTTCCATCATCCTGCTCCCACTTGGCCTCTTAGTTCCTTGACCTTCCCTCCTCCCAGTCTCGTCCTCCCGCCTGGGTGCTGCCTGGACCTGGCGGTTTCTAGTTGCTGCGTGCGCACCCTCATCCTCCAGGCAGGTGACCGCCTGGCTGACCCCCGCCCCGCCTGTCTTTCTTCAGTCTATCTGATTCTCTTCCTCGTCTCCCTGACCCCAGCCGTCTTTCGTCCTCCAGACCTTGAAGCCATTGATTCCCCGCCTTCCCTGCGCTCCAGCCTGAGTCCGTTGTCTGCTGCTGCAACACCAGCCCTTCTGCTTCATCCACTCACCTGGCAGCACCCCAACTCTGCTTACGTGTGACCCTGGGCCTCCTCACACCACCCCACCGCCTCACCTCTTGCTCCTGGTTGAGGGTCTAGCCAGCCTCTCCCCGCAGGCGACCGCATCCTCCAGCCCCACTCTCGCCCTCCCTCCGGGTGCCTGCCCTGCAGCTCACGAAGGTGCTGGCATTCCCCCAGCTTAAGAAAACCTTCCCTGGATCCGTTTCTCTGCTCCAGCAGGAGAGCTGTCTTGCTCACTGTCTTCTCTGGGCTCTCACACGCGCCCCCATCAGGATTTCTCTGCCACCTCTCCATCCTGCATGAAGGTCATCGTGTTGTCAAATCTATCTCATGGCCCGTTCTAATTCTCTGAATCGATCTGCCGGAAGCATTTTGCAGGGGACAAGGGCATGCAGACATCCTCCCGTGGACGCCGAACAACCACAGGACATGGACAGCTGTTTAATATACACATTGGCACTAAGGAGGGTTAGGATTGGAAAAGTGTGACATATATGGATACCAGGTGTTGTGAGCACGAGACCCCACAGAGGAGGTGATTCCTAACTCAGGCTCTGGGATGAGGAGGTGACACTAGACATAGGTGAGAGGGAGGGAGCCAGCCAGGTGGTGGAGGAGGAGGAGGCAGAAGGAATGGCTGGGCAAAGGCCCCTAGGTGTGAACCAACAGGGGTGAGTGGCTATCTGCCTTTGGGACCATGTGCTCTGGAGGGCAGGGAACATGGCTGTTATGTCACACGTGTCCCCAAGGCTAGGACAGTACCAGGAGTCTAGTGAAGTTCCCACATGTGGCTGGATGGGGCAGTGAACTGCCCTGCTCTGCCCTCCTTCCACCCACTGTCCCTATTCAGGTCTTCCCCCCGCCAGCCTTTAAGGCCCAACTCACATATTACCTCCACTGTGAAGCCTTCCTGGATTGCCCCCCAAGCTCTCCCCTCCCTGCTTTCCTTGTGCTCTATGAGATTGGCTGTCAGAATTTTCAAAACCAGAAGCTTTACTCCTTGGGGTCTTTCATCTCCTCTGGAAGGTGAGACAGGGCCTAGGACCGGTTATCTCTGTGCAGTCCTAGAATTTTCATAGAGGAAGAACAGACAGTGACTGCCTGGCATGCAGGGACTGGCATGGCAGAGGGCGGCTTCAGGGCATGGGGAGTATGGAGAACTGGGTTGCTGGTGCTGTCCTTCTCACCACCTGAGAGACCTCATGGAGCTTCAGTTTCCCCCTCTGTAGAGAGGATAGCAATGCGGGCAGTAAATGAGGCCCCAGCTATGAAGGGCTGGGCCTTTTTGCCAGTTTGTTGCATCATTTCCCCTCCCCCTCACCTGATCCGGAGGGGCGGAGGCTGCAGGCCCTGGGGGCACGGACAGACCTGTGGGTGGGCAGCTGTGGTGCCTGGAAATCCAGCTACCTCTGCCACTGACCCTGAGGCCACTCAAGCAGTGCCTCTCCAGGCTGCACTTTCCCCATTTACCATGAGGCTCAAGGTACCCCACTAAGTGACGAAGATGGAGGCAGTCCGCAGAGAGAGCGGGGAGCCTTCCAATCACTTGGGCAGAGTTCCAGCACCCCAGCAAAGTGGGGCGTCTGCTCACCCAGGCCCCCCAGCAGTGCTCACCCCCTACCCCCACCACTGAGAACACGCTGGGACAGCTTACACGAAGATTAGGACCTAATCCCCAGCAGATCACTTCCAAGGCTGCTGTACAGGGGCACTGGATAGAGAGGAGCAAAGGGTCCCTGTGAGCCCCCCCTGCCCTGCCTTGGCCTGTGCTCCAGGAAACAAGTGGCTGCTCCAACTCCCATCACGCGCCCCTGTGTTGGCTTTGGCTGTTATCATCACATGACCCTGTAGGGGGGTAGGCCCCCGGTTCCTGAGAAGGAGGGGCCCCTTTGCGGCCTGACTCATCCCTTAATGGCACAACCACCTCTTTCTTTGCCCAGCCTTTCCTCAGGGCCCAGGAAGCAGGAGCAAGGATTATAGTGGGGGTACTGGGAAGGCAGGGGTCAAGTCATGTTGAGGGAGGTGACTCAGCAACTCCCTTGTTAAGGAGTGAGTCCTCTGTGGCCAGAGATGTGCAAGCAGAGGGATGCTGAGGAGGGAATCCTTCCTTCTGACCCTTAGGCTGCCTGTGCTCAGCTCATCCCCTCAAGCTTGCTATTTGCCCCCTTGAGGCTTTTCTTGACCCTTCTTTTAGGTCTGGGGGAGAGAGAGAAACCCAGCAACTGGACCAATAAACAGGAAAAGTTGTACATAATGATGTTACAAAGAGACTAAAATGAGGTATTAGGCTACCAAGTGAGTGAGGGCAGAGAATACTTTAGCTCCAGGAGTCTGGTCTGGAGTGCTTCCCTGAGGAGGTGTCATTGACATTGAGGCCTGGATGTGGAGAAGGAGCCAACCTTGGGAAGATCTAGGGAGACTGCATTCTAGGTGGAGGGAATAACCAGTGCAAAGGCCCTGAGGCAGGAGTGAGCCCTGGAGGGAGAGAGGAGAGTGGTAGGGAATGAGTCTAAGAGGAAGGCAGCCTTGGGGATCGTGGCGGGGAGGGGTAGACCAAGGACCCTCCAGGGTTTCAAGCAGGGGAGTGATGTGATCTGCCTTGGGTTTAACGGGGTCATTCTGTGCAGGGGACATTGCGAGGCTGGGAGTGGACACACAGTCACTGTTTAGGAAGCTACCTCATAATGCGGGGAGAGCTTGGGGATGAGGGCATGGGCCAGGGTGGGCGACCCCAAGCAATCTGAGAGTTATTTTAGGAAGATGGAAGCGGCGGCCTCGGTTGCCAAATTGGATGGAGGAAGGAAGCAGAAGAGAGGAGGCGAGCACGAACCCCGGCGTGGGGCCCAAGCAGCTGGGCCAGAGCCAGTGCCCGGGCTGGGTAAGCAGCCGCGAGAGGCTGGAGGCCAGGACAGCGTCCCAAACAGGAGGACCCCGGAGCTGCCCTGGGAGGTGGAACTTTATCTTTAGCCAGAGGAGGACTGGTGAGATTTGGGGTTGGTGAGCTCCCTCCGGCCACTGCGTGCAGCCAGCTTGGAGGAGACGGGAGAGAGGAGTAGAGAGCAAGGAATAGGCAGGCTGGCTGCAGGCATGGGCGGGGTCCAGGGACCCTTCCAACTGCCCAGCGGGGGAGCAAGTGCCCCTCCCAGTAGAGTAGACGGTGCTGTTTGGAGCTGGAGGCAGGAGGCCCCACATCCCTAGATATCGTCTCCCTACAGGCTTATCTGGGGAAGTCTCAGCATTTGCCCGAAGGTGTTTCACTCAGGCCTGTGAGCTGTTCCCAGGGGAACAGCAGGGACCCCTGCCAGCCCGCTTCTGCTGGAAGAGCAGGAGCCCCCTTCGCCCGCACCCCTGCTGGGGGCCCTCTCTGTGAAATGGGGATAAGTAAGCCTGCATCGTGGGGAGTTTTTTAGGTTTCTTTTTTTCCTTAGAAAATACCATACCGTGGGCTGGCTTCAACGATGGGAATTCGTTGGCTCACGGTTTTGAGGCTAGGAGAAGTCCAAATAATCGAGAGGTCGGCAAGGTGAGGCCTTCTCCCCCGAGGCTGTGGCACCCCAGGGCTGCCGGGCCCCCTCGGTTCCTGGCCTGTCTGCTGCGGGGCGGTGCACGTGGCGGTGTCTTCTCTCTCCTCTGCGTCCCGTTGACTTCTGCCTTTTTCCCTGTGGCTTCTCTCTCCTTCTGACCGCGAAGGACTCAAGGCCAGTCTGGTTTAGTTCGGCCACACCGCAGCTCAGCTGACACCTTCAAATGACCCTGTTTACAGCCACCAGAATGCAGACATGACCAGAGCATGTCCACAGGGGGGCGGGTGCTGCTGCTTGTCAGGTGCCTCCCAGACGTGCCAGCCCCGGGAGGCTGTGGACTGGCCTTCGCCTCCCGGGGCTCCCGTTCTCATGGGGGAGACAGACGCAAATACATCCACCACAGGAGCGTGTGCAGGGGTCTGGGTGGGCGCCCCAGAAGGCACCCATGCCTCATGACGGCTGGGCAGGGGGTTGGAGGGTGAAAGGAGTTTGCTTCAATTTGAAAAATGAGCAAGGCGGGAAAGGGCATTCTGGGAGGTGGAAACAGTGGGTGCAAAATTATGGGGCCTGATGATGTGGAGAGAGTGGAACCCTCGTGCGTGGCTGGTGGGGAGGTGAAATGGTGCTGCTGCCATGGAAAACAGTTTGGTGGTTCCTCAGAATAGCTAAACATAGAATTATCATATGACCCTGTAATTCTGCTCCTAGAAATATCCCCGAAGAAACAGGAAACAGGAACTCAAACAGCTGCTTATACGTCGGTGTTTGCAGCCCTGTTCACAGTAGCCAGGAGGTAGAAGCAGCCAAGTGTTTCTCAGCCCGTGAATGGATACATGGGAAGTGGTCTGTACATATAATGGGATATGTATTAACCAGCCATGGAGAGGAGAGAAGCTCTGATGCATGCTACAAGGCGGATGACCCTCCAAAACATTCTCCTGAGTGAAAGAAGCCAGCTATAAAAGGTCACTTATTGTACAATTGCATTTGTATGAAATATCCAGCATAGATAGATCTGTGGAGACAGAAAGTAGACTGGTGGTTGCTAGGCGCTGGGAGAGACAGGAATGGGGAGAAGCTGGTCCTGGGCTGTTTTAGTTTGCTAAGGTTGCCAAAATGCAACATATCAGAAATGGGCTGGCTTTTACAATGGGGGCTTGTTAAGCTTACAACTTACAAGTTTACAGTTCCGAGACCGTGAAAATGTCCAGGTGAAGGCATCCGCAGGCCACGATTTCTCCCTGGAGGGCTGCCGGTGACCCAGGACTCCCCTGTCACCTGGGAAGGCACGTGGCCGGCGCCCGCTGGGCCTTCTATCCTGGGTTTTCTTGCTTTCAGACTCTGGTTCCAGTAGTCTCCTCTCCAAACTTCTATGGTCCTCTCTTAGCTTCTCCGGGGCTTTACTCTATGAGCTTCTCTTAAATTCATCTCTTATAAAGGACTCCAGTAAAAGGATTAAGACCCACCTTGGGGCAACTCCTCAACTGAAATAAGCTAATCAGAAGGTTTCACCTATCTGCACCCACAGGAGTGGATTAGCTTGAAGCACCTGATCTTTTCTGGGGTATGTCAGCTTCCACCCATCCCAAGGGGTACAGGGTTTTACTCTGGAGCGAGGGAAATGTTTTGAAACTTGGTAGAGGTGGCGTTGCACAACATTGTAAGTGGACTAAATAAATGAGGCCAGATTGTCCGCCTTAAAAGGGTTAATTTTCTGTTATCTGGATGTCAGCTCAATATGTTTGCTTTATTTTTTAATTGGAAGATGATATGGGCATCAACCGCCTGTGGCTATGCCACCCTGGGCCCTTTGGGATGCCGAGTGGGGTGCGAGGGGGTCAGCGAGGGGAGGTGAGGCCCAGCCGGGCTCTCTGCTTCTGGGTACCTCTCGATACGGCCACACAGGACCCTGGGACCTGAGATTCCTCCTGAATTGTTCTGAGTTTGGTGTCAATCTACACCAAATGCCACCTGGCATCTATTTCTAAAAAGACCCAGGGTTGGGTTCTAAAGAGGGTAAGGAAACAGGCTATTCCTGCCTGCTCTCCTTGGTGCGTTCCTTTTGCAGGAGGGAAAGAGGCCACTGGCCCTGTACTGCTCTGGCTGCATCCTCTCCCGTTTCCAGGCCTCAGCAGGTCCACTTGTGGCATGAGTTTCCCCCAGAGGCCTCGGCCACCATGGTCAGCGTTGAATTTCACTCTGGTTTAATTTCTGGTAATCGGGTGACTCCTCACAGCTGCTGTGTGTCCCTTGCTGTCACTCCAGAAGGCTGTCCGGCACAGGGCACTGTCTTTGGAGACATAGACTCAGGTTTGAGTTCCGATTTTTCTCCTCACCCACAGTCTGACCCGGGGCAGGTCCTTGGTTGTTCAGCTGTAAAATGGGAATAAAAACTTTGGTCTCATGAGGTTCAGAGCATATATTTCAGGCAGTGCATACAGGGGCTCCCATCCCCTGCTGTCTGGGGGCTCCACCTGGGGTTTGGAAATGTAGCTAAATGGAGACCCCACACACTGACCATGTGTACGGAGTCCTGGCTTCAGGAGACTGCCAGGAACCAGCCATGTGTCCTTTGCAATATTCTTTCCCTCCCCTGAGCCTCAATTTCTCCTTCTGGAAAGTTCTGTAAAAATATCCCACCTGGTCCAGGTGAGCCCAGCTTACCTAGTCCCAACCATTTCGCAGCCTGCAGGGAAGTGGCAAGTTGAGGTGCATCTCTAACCGATTGCTGTCCAGCTGCTGGGCCTTGCTCTCAGAAGCTGAAGAGCACCGGGCATCTGCGTGGCCTGGATCCCCCCTGCCACCCTCTCCTCCCCTCTCCCAGGCACCTCTCTGGCCCCAGGCCCCTTGGTCACTGTGCAGCCATGCTCCTTTCTGTCCCCACCATGCAAAGCCCATTCCCACCTTCAGCCTTTGCACTTTCACTGCTTCCAGGTCCTCTTCCCTGACCCTGCTGCCCCTTTCCAGTCCTCACCACAGTTTGCCATCACCTTATGATTCATTTCACTTGTTGATTGTCAGTCTTGCATTTTGGCGTGCTCACTCCATGCCTCATTCACTCCTCACAGTGCACCGGTGGTTTAGGCGCATCATTCCCCCCACTTTACAGGCAGGGAAATTATGGTAGTTAGATTCAGGTGTCAACTTGGCCAGGTGAAGGCACCTAGTTTTGCTGCTGTGGATATGAGCCAATGGCACGTGAACCTCATCTGTTGCTGATTACATCTGCAGTCGGCTAGGAGGCATGCCTGCTGGAATGATGACGTTTGACTTAATTGGCTGGTGCTTAAATGAGAGAGCGCGACATAGCACAGCCCAAGCAGCTCAGCATAACTCATCTCAGCACTCGCAGCTCAGCCCAGGCCTTTGGAGATACAGAAAGAAATCACCCCGGGGAAAGTTGTTGGAACCCAAAGGCCTGGAGAGAAGGCCAGCAGAGATCACCCTGAGCCTTCCCACGTAAGAAAGAACCTCAGATGAAAGTTAGCTGCCTTTCCTCTGAAGAACTAACGAAATAAATCCCCTTTTATTAAAAGCCAGTCCATCTCTGGTGTGTTGCATTCCGGCAGCTAGAAACTAGAAGAGAAATGGAGGCTCAGAGAGGTTAAGTCACTTGCCCAAGATCACCCAGCTAGTAAATACCAAGCTGGTATTTAGCTAGCCCAGGTAGCCTGGCCCAGAACCCAGGGCCTTGTCCCCTTCCTTCTGCCCCTTTGGATAGTCAGCTACCCCCACAGTGGGGTCTTGTCAGTCCTGGTTGCCATTAGAAGCCCCCTCCCAGCACAGTGCCAGGTGCTGAGAAGTCTTTGACTTGTGATGAAGCCCTGGGTTGGCTGGAGTGCTGGGTTGGAGAGGAGGGCCCCTGGGGTTGGGGGCTGAGGATGGAGGGCCCAGGGCAGGCTGCCAGGCACTGTAGCAAAGCCTCCTCCTTCCCCTGCCCCTGGGCCCCACCAGGCTCCTCCGAGGATGTTTTGATCTTGCTGCTCACCCTCCTGGGAAACACACCTTTGCCAGCACTTTCCTCTTGGCCTCTCCAAGGACTCCCGGCTGCTCTCCCCCAAGGGGGCCCAGGCGTTGTGCTTCCTCTCCTGCTGTCCCCAGTGCCCAGACTTCCGCCGGCCTGCCTTCCCTCCCACACTGTTCTCCCCCCAGCCTTTAATGAGCCCTTTTTTTATTTTAGAAAGGGGTTCTAAAATAAACCGCTGGTGGCAGGGATGTATCTTCTAGCCCCCAGGGAATGTGTGACTGCCAGAAAGTGTTGCTTGGAGGGCCCTCCTTGGTGGTCTTTCTTTCCTAGGGGCCTCCGGAGAAGGAAATTAAGCCCGACTTAGCCCCGACTCTGCACTGCTCAACTCTGAGTACGTGCTTATAATCCTCCCATCTTTGTCTTCTCCAGAAGGGTAATTTTTACAGTGAATCAGTTTGAAGCTGAGAGAAGTCATGTCACTTACCCCAAGCCACACAGCAGTGAGCACCAGGCCTGGGATTTGTGGGCAGCTGGTCCGTGGGGCACCTCTCAGTGTCCAAGTCTCTCTGTCTGACCAGGAGGCATTTCCACTCTGCTGCGTGGGGAGCACCACTGCCACCTGGGGCTGGGGCGGCCCCCATCCCCAACCTGGCACTTTTCTAGTAGAAGCCTTGGACTTGTCGCAGTGAACAGGTCCAAGGGGCTGTGTGAATGTGGCCCCAGGGGTTGGCGGTGTAGGTCCTGTGCAGCCTGGCAGTCAGAGCCGCCTTCGTCTCCTGGTGCCGAGGTCTGGGCTATGCCATGGGCTCAGGGACTCCTTTGACAATTGCTGTGAAATCAGGACTTCATGTCAACCCCTCCTCCTGTCCCTGAGCACCAGGCTTGGGACTCGAGTCATGTTGTCCGACCCCCTGTCACACTGATGCTTTCTCATCTGTGTCCCTTCTGGTCCTTTTATCTGTGTAACTTTACTTCTTCTGTTTCGGGTCTCTGGACATGCCACCCCTTTTTTAGGGCCCATCTCCTGGGGCAGGAAGTCGGCGTAGTAAAGTGGAAAAAGCATGGGACTGGAAATCAGGAGACCTGGGCTCAAGTTCAGGCCCTCTGCTGAATCCTCAGCTTTCCTACTTGTCACGAATACCCTCCCTGCTTCGTGGGTGATGGGGAGGATACAGAGCCTGTGACAGGGCTGTGTCTGAAGGACTGCGGTCATGTGCGTGACCCCAAATCAGGATTGGCCGACATGCGGCTCTGAGCTGCCCCTGCCCCCTTCGGTGTCCGCAGCAGTGAGCCAAACCAGGGCACAGCCTCAGAATTCCTAACACTGTGTCCTGAACCAGTCGTTTCCAAACTTTTGATCATTCCCATTTTTCTGGAAAAAATTTTAAGCCAATCATCCCATTAAATATAGATTTATTTATTGAATGTGTATATGTGTGTGTGTGTATAACCACTGCACTGATGCCTCTTGTACATTATAAAATACAAGGGAAGTATAGAAATATTTAAAAGATAGGATGTAAATATTATTAATAGTTTCTCATTTTCCCCCATACCCACCCTGAAGTCACTGCCCTTCCTGGGTGTTGGCTGCAGGAAAAAAAAAAATGTGTCTGAGTCATATTGCAATTATAATCTCTTGGAAAATAAAGAGAAGTGGAAAATGGATAATGAAAACCCCCTCCGCTGCCCTCTCAGGCTCGCCACAGCCACTCTCGGAGTCCTGTCTTCTCAGGTGTGTAGCCGTCAGGTCTGGGCCTCCTCACCCTCACTTGGTTTTAGAGGGAAAAGGCGTGGACTTTGGAGCTAGGTCTCAGGCGGGGCACCCAGCCATGTGGCTCTGAGCTCACCAACCACCTGCACCTCAGCCGCGCGGGGACAAAGCACCAGTGGCAATGGATGTATTTGTTATCTGTTGCTGTGTAACAAATTACCCCCCAATGCTAGTGGCTTGAAACGACGAGCATTTATTATCTCAGGGTCTGTGGGTCAGGAATCTGGGTGCCCCTATCTCAAGGCTTCCTGCGACACTGCCGTCGGGTGCTGGCCAGATCCACGCTCTCATCTAAGGCTCAACGGAGGCCGGGCACACTTCCAAGCTCACTTCCGCGATCGTTGTAGGGTTCAGTTCCCTGCTGGCTGGGTCCTGGCCGTGTGGGCCTCTCCAGAGGACAGCTCCCGACATGGCAGCTGCCTTCCAACAAGCTGCAAGCTGATCTCCTTGTAGCCTGTCCCCAGAAGCACCGTCCCATCCGTTCTTGGCCTGTTCTCTTTGTTAGTAGCCAGTCCAGCCCCCCGACCCCACAGGGCCTAAGCACAGGAGGCGGGGTCCTTGGGGGCCAGTTGGGAGCTGCCTCAGGCCCTGAGGCACGCATGTCACAGAGGGGTTTCGAGAGGGTTAAATGAAGTGACATATGGCACCCTCGGAGCCATGCCTGGAGTGCCCTGAAACTGGCAGGGTTGTGTTAATTTTTCACCCATCACTTTTGCTTTCTGGGGCCTGGGTGGCCCAGGCAACATGGAAAGGGAAACCAGGACCCCCAAATACGGCCCCCAGTTCCAAGGAGGGGAGGGGAGCATAAGATGAGGCTGGGCCTGCACCAGCATCTGGGGTGTCAGCCTGGGCTGGGAGCAGTTCTCGGAGGCCAGGTCCAGCCCTCGGGAGCCCTGGTGTCAGGGCCAGCCCCTCGGGAGCGTGCCTACGGCAGGAAGACTCGCCTGAAGCTGGCTGGTGGGGGGTGGGCCGCCTCTGCGCTGAGCATCCTCAGTGAAGGCTGCAGGAGGAAGTGCCCGACCCCACCTGTGCTCCGTGATTCAGAGCAAGTTGTCTGTATTAGTTTGCTAAGCTGCTGGAATGCTGTATACCAGAAATGCTGCAGCTTTTTAAAAGGGGATTTAATAAGTTACAAGTTTATAGTTCTAAGGCCATAAATATGTCTTAACTAAGGCATCCAGAGAATAATACCTTGGCTCAAGGACGAGTGATCTGGGAAGGCACGTGGCTGGCACCTGCTGGTCCTTTTTCCTGGTTACATTGCTTCTGATGCCAGTGGTTTCCTCTCTGAGAATCTGTAGGCCTTCACACAGCTGCTCCTGGACACAGCTCTGGGTTTCATCTCCTAACTTAGCATCTGCCAGGGCCAGAGATTTCTTCTCTTCAGGTTCTATTTCTATGAGTCCTTGCTTAGCTAGCATTCGGTATTTTTGTCTCGATCTCCAAACGTCAACACCAGCTCTGTCAGCTCTGAAGCAGCTGTTCTCCAAGCATCTGGATCCGCTCTGAGGTTTCTTCAAAATGTTTCCTCTTTGCTACTTTGTGAGCCTATTTTTTCACTTTAGCAAAAAAGTATATCAGGTGCTTGCTAAGTGCAAGACATGGTGATGGGCTTTTTGATTTGTTCTTTATATAGTCATTTAAAAATGTGAATAATTTTCCCAACCATTGCTTTCTTGTCTCCTCTTGAGTGTTGACTTTTTAAATTTAAGTCTATTATAAAAGTGACATTAAAATTACAACAGAAATCCAAACCAAAAATGAATGAATAAATAAATAAATAAATAAAGTGGGAAAAAAAATGTTTCCTCTGTTGAAGGATCCCAGCAAACTAATCAAGACCTGCCTTGAATGGGTCAAGTCACATCTCCATCTGATCAAAAGGCCACACCCACAATTGGGCGTGTCACCTCGCCACACAGATAATGTAATCAGAAGCTTCTGCCCTGTAGTATTGAATCAGGATTAAAAGAAACAGCTGCCCCCACCCCCCCACAAGATTGGAGCAGGAGTAAAACCTGGCTTTTCTGGGGTACCTAATAGCCTCTGCCCGGCATGCCCTCCCCTCTCTGGGCCTCCGGCTGAAATGTCGGCCACGTGGGCCTTGCGGCCATTTGGGGTGAGGAGGGGCTGGGGGGGTGGGGCCTGCGCGGCTCACGGCTGTCCCCCCACCCCCCAGGTGTTCTCCATCGTGGTGTTCGGCTCCATCGTAAATGAGGGCTACCTCAACAGCCCCTCGGAAGGCGAGGAGTTCTGCATCTTCAACCGCAACCCCAGCGCCTGCAGCTACGGCGTGGTGGTGGGCGTGCTCGCCTTCCTCACCAGCCTGCTCTACCTGGGCCTGGACGCGTACTTCCCCCAGATCAGCAGCGTCAAGGACCGCAAGAAAGCCGTCCTGTCCGACATCGGCGTCTCGGGTGAGGCCTGGCCCAGCGGGCTCAGGGGGCCCACCCGGCCCTGGTCCCCCCTTCCCCCATCCTCACACACACCTGAGGCAGGTGAAGGGCCAGCCACAGGGGAGGGAGCACCGGGACAGGGCCTGAGACCTCAGGGCAGCCCACGGCTCAGGGAGAGGTGGGGGCGGGGGGGGGGGGCTCTTGTTTCAGTGGCCAACCCCCTGGGGAGCCCCCGGGAAGTGGGCACAATTCTGGCACAAAGAAAAGCCACCCTCTTCCCCTCCCCAGCCAGACTCCGGGAGTCAGAGCCTAAAACTGGGGGTTTGGAATGACGTGCCCTGACCTGTGACCCCACAGGCTCTGGGAATCTGATTGGCGGATGCTTGGTCTGGGGTCAGAACCCAGGCCGCAGCCTCGCTGGTCTGAGACCGTGGACTCAGGTGTCCAGGCTGGGATTGTCCCACTGCCAGGCCTGGGCTCTCAAATGACTGCAGGCAGTGAAGTCTGGGGCTCCTGGGGCTAGAAGGAGCAAGAGCTAAAGTCATGGCTGTCAACCTGGGTTCCCCCGAGCCCCAGGGTCCCCCAGCAGCGCCCCTGGGAGGTAGCCACCCCCTTGGCACATGCATACTTTATTCCGAGCAACCCTAGTCCTATCCGGGTGGGCCCTGGACACCCACGGAAGATCTCGCTGTTGGGGGGCTCTACTTACTGAACTCAGGGGTTTTGTGAGGTTGCACACTTGGGAGAAGGCAAGCCTCAGGCCCACCCAGGTTTAATTGCCCCCCTTTCCCCAGCCTCTGCTGCCTCCTCCCACAGATCTTGGGGGCACTCTAGTAGGAGAGGGGAGGGCGCCTCTCCAGAGAGCCGCTGGCCTCGGGGTACACCGTGGGGCCCAAGGCAGGAATTTAGCTGGGAATCTGCCACAGATCTGAAGAATGGCAGCCTGAGTTGATTGACTCTTCTCTCCATTTCTCTCTCCTCCTTTCCTGTCTCACTGCCCGCGGCTCTCCCTGTGCCTGGCCCCGGCCCTGTCTCTCTCCCTGTGGTTCCGCTCTCCCCTGGGTCTGACTGTTCTCTCTGTTCTCATCCGCCCCTTCTCTTCACGCCCCTCTCCCCACCCCCACCCCCTTTGCCTCTCCCTTTGGGGATGGGGAACCTGGGAGACCTGCCCTTGAACTTCTCCCTGTTCCTCGGTTTCCCCGTTTTCTGCCCCCTCTGCCGGGCCCCGGCGGGCACCCCCAGCCCTCTGGGCCTTCCTCTGGTTTGTGGGCTTCTGCTACCTCGCTAACCAGTGGCAGGTCTCCAAGCCCAAGGACAACCCGCTGAACGAAGGGACGGACGCTGCCCGGGCTGCCATCGCCTTCTCCTTCTTCTCCATCTTCACCTGGGTGAGTGTGGTCACCCACCCCACCCAGCGCCCGGACTGGCAGCCCTTCGGCATGGCCAGGGCAGCACGGGGCAATCGAGGCCCTCGCTGCGGTGCTTGCTGGGCAGCCTCCCCCCGGGCCAGGGGCAGCCCCACTCAGTCTGGGCAGTTGGTGTCTTTAACCCTTTTACAGACGAGAAAGCCAGGGCCTAGTCAGAAAGGGAGGCGTCACGGACTCGTGGCTGGAAGGAGCCAGGCCTAGGGATTGGACGAATTTTCCAGGCCTCGGTCTCCCTGTCTGTAAAATGAGGGGGTTGGATTTGGTGTAAGAGGTGGGGGGCCTGGGGGCGTCTCACAGGCAGGTCGAGGGAGTGCCGTGGTGGCCTGTGCGTGCCCCATCCCCAAAGGGCAGCCTCTGCTCCCTTCCTGTTGCCAAGGAGGAATGGGGATCCACTGAGGCCAGAGCTTCCAACTTTTCGGAGAAGCTAGAAATCTGTTTTTAGGTGAAACCTGATCTTTACACTGTGGGCAATTTATTTAAGTAATATGTGTAATATATATATATAGTGTAGGTGAAAGAGAGCCTGTGTCTGGGCTCTGCAGGCTCTGGACCTGGTGGTCTCAGGGACCCACCAGCTTGACAGCGAGGCTGGCCCTGCTTTCCCACTGTTTGAGGATCACCTTGGATTTATTTCTGCTTCTTTCCCTGGCTCTCCTTCCTGCAGAAATCTAGGGTCCCATCAGCTCCATGATCCCACCCCAAGGGCGCTCTCTTCCCCTGCCCACAGGTCCCTTCCACTCAAGGCCAGGCAGCCTTTGACAAGGAGACCCTTGAAGCTGCGTACAGCTAGCCCTGCCCCTCCTGCAAAGCCACACTACATCAGCCCTCCCTGTTCCCCCACCCCCCTGGGCCTGCCCTTTCTCTTTTGGAAGGTCCCTGGATACCCATTTTCTCCTGCGTCCCCCGTCCCCAATACAACATTGAGAGCTAGAGAATAGAGGGGGAGACCCATGGTTCAGCCCCCAGTAGGCCAGCCCTGGTCAGTCTAGCCATTGGTGTCCTGTAGTGACCCCAGAGGATCTCAGTTGAGAGGGCCCCCTCCCCCCGGAAGTGAGGACCACTCAGTCCTACATTTTGGGAACAGCAGGTCCTGAGAAGGGGTGAGGGCTCACAGAGGAGTAAGTAGTCAATGATTGGACACCAGGATTCCAGGAGTGGGTCCAAAGGTCCTGACTGGCAGGTGCCTGACCCACCCACTGATGCCCCTCCTCCCAGCTCTTCCCTGCCGGTCTCACCCCTGCTCAGGAGTGGGTCCAAAGGTCCTGACTGGCAGGTGCCTGGCCCACCCACTGATGCCCCTCCTCCCAGCTCTTCCCTGCCGGTCTCACCCCTGCTCTCTCCTGGCAGAGCTTGAGCGCAGCCCTGGCGGTGAGGAGATTCAAGGACCTTACCTTCCAGGAGGAATACAGCACGCTGTTCCCTGCCTCGGCACAGCCTTAGGCGTCCCACCTTGCAGATGCAGGGAGCCCTGTATCTTGCATAGGGGTGAGGTTGAGGGGCAGCCTAGTGCCTGGAATGCATTT
Source organism: Tamandua tetradactyla (assembly GCF_023851605.1). Lineage (NCBI taxonomy): Eukaryota > Metazoa > Chordata > Mammalia > Pilosa > Myrmecophagidae > Tamandua > Tamandua tetradactyla. The sequence goes on from NC_135333.1 coordinate 31,898,545, forward strand.
CCCTTGAGTGGGCTGAATGGCCTGGATGCTGGAGCCTAAGGGCAAGGGAAGGCTGGCTTTAGGGGCCAGTTAAGACTCACCACTTGGACCCATTTTTATTCATCGCCTTCTTCGTCTATTCATGTATTCATCCATTGAGTAAACATTTATTGAGCAGCTGTTTTGTGCCTGGTGATGAAAGAGGTGGGGTGCCTGGCTCCAGGACCCCACAGCTGGAGAGGGGAAGATAAACATGCCCAAATTCCCCCCTAATGGTGTGGCTGCCAAGGGGTGTTGATGAGTCAAGATGCTAAGCTATGGACACACTGTGACAGCTGTGATATGCCATGAAAGATAATCTTCACAGTTCCCAGGAATACTGGCTGCCTTGGGAGGCCTAGCTTAAGATGCCAGAAGGCTTCTGGCCCAGCTCTGCTTTCAGGTGCTATGTGACCCTGGCCAAACCCCTGCACCTCTCTGAGTCTCAGTCCATCTCCCTGCAGGAGGGATGATAACCTCTCAGGAGTGTTGAAAGGGTGACAAAAGGCCAGCACAGAGCTTGGCCCAGGGATGCTCAATAAATGTAAGATGTTTTGTTCATTCACTTGCTCATTCATTCATTTATTGTCATTCATTCTCTCCAGGAAATCAAGGGCACCTCCATAACATGTCATTGGAGGTGACTCTCATGTGTGAATCCTTTTTCTTCCAAAGACCTTTGGCCCCTGTTCTACACAGGTTCCCTCCTTGGGAGCTTCAACTGCTTGGGCAGGAATCCACATGTCCCTCCACTGTCCCCAGGAGTGAGGAGGTAGTGGAGCAGAAACACACCCCCAAAGCAACTCAGGCTTGCTAGGGGCCGAGCACATAGTGAGCTTCCTGGCACTGGAGGCATACAAGCAAGGCTGCTTGCCTGCTGTGTGGGAGGAAGGGCCAGGTGTCCCACTAGGTCTCTGGGCTCTGAGCACAACTCTCAGCTTCTCTTTTATACCCCAGCCTCCTTTGATCCTGTCTGGTGGCCTCTTGAGCTGGTTGTCCAAGGTGGCCCTTGGTATGGCCAGAGGAGAGGAGTGACCACAGAGGCAGTACCAAGTGTGTGTAGCCAGAGGCCTCTCTGAGAATGGGTCACAGAGGTCACCTGGTCCAGCCCTCAGCCCCCGTGCTGGAGACCAGCCTGGACAGTGAAACCATTTCTCCCAAGGATTGTGAGACATTGACATTTCTCCCAAGGATTCATTTAGTCATTCCCTCTGGGCTTCTGCGGGCTTGCTGGGGGCACTGGTGTGCCTAAGGCCTGACCTCTGCCCCGTGGAGCTCTGTCTCCCCTGCTTCTTGAGGCTCGTGCATCTGAGCCCCCAGCAGCCAGGACCGCATACCAATGGTGGAAATACCGAAGAGGACCACACCTTATTTCCCACAGCCCAACTTCTTTAGGCCTGGTCTGCTTTTCCCAGGCCCCAGCACTTGGCTTTAAACAGCCACTTCCCATAGCCCAGGAAGGGCTGACCCTAAGAGGTTTCTTAAATCAGCACAAATCAAAACTTAATACCTAATTACTGGGTTTCTAGAAATTTCTTGGAATAAAATGCCAAGCATACTTTGCTCCCTAGCACTTCAGCAAGTGCTCCTTGTGGGTTCCTGGTCGACTCAGTGCCTTGTCAGAGTTGATCAAATGGAGGCAGGTGGGGGAGGCCCTGGAAGGGGCAGGACCCCTGTGGTGCATTCAGGTCTGGGCTCTGGCACTGACTCTGCCATGACTTTGCCCTTCTCTAGGTCTTAGTTTCCCCAACCCCAAAACGGGTGAGTAGAGCATTAGCACTTTTCCATCATAGACAGATTTCCTTGAGCTCAGCATACATTAAACAGCCAAGCCTCTGATAAATCCTGTGGTTCTGAAACCTGTTTCACTCTTACTCAGTTTCCCAGACTTGTTTGACCAAGTGTTTCGGTTATAATTACGTTTAGCCACAAGTAATGGAAATCCCAAATAACAGTGGCTTACATGAGGTTCAAATCTGGGAATGGACAGTCCAAGAATAACAACGTGACTCCAGAAGTCCCCAGTGTCCCAGGCCCCTCCATACTGAAAATTTGCTCTGTACCCTCATGGTTCAGTATAGCAACTAGAGCTCCAACCATCACATCCATAATCCAGGCATCAGATCAGAAGGTGGGAGAAAGAACACGCAGTGTTCCACTGGCCAGAACTGAGTCATATGGCCATCCTAGCTGCAGGAGACACAGAAAAGAATGACTTTCTGTCCCAGCAAGAAACTCCCATTCCGCGTATCACCTCTGAGAACCGATTTTGAAAAGGATAGATCCTGTGGGTCTCTAGGCCACTTTAACACCCCACAGTGGAGACTAGAATTTTTGGTGGCGCAGAGTGACTCTGGGATTGGGGCACATGGGGTGGGTAACTGGGAAGTTCTTTCTGGCTGGACGACAGGGTGATTGTATGCCTGTAGAGGGGCGGCTGCCAGGGCAGCCTCCCTTCCCCTTACTCCAGCTTGTCATCATCTTTGGGTCTTGGAGGATCTTTAACCCTGTGTTGCCCGTGTCCTGTGAACTAACCACCACTAACCCAGTGCTTTTGTCTGTCTCTCCCCTAACCACACCCTCCCACCCATCCTCGTCCCTGCCCGCCGCCCTCCCCAGGCGGGCCAGGCCGTGCTGGCCTTCCAGCGGTACCAGATTGGCGCCGACTCGGCCCTCTTCTCCCAGGACTACATGGACCCCAGCCAGGACTCCAGCATGCCTTATGCCCCCTACGTGGAGCCCAGCGCCGGGCCAGACCCCGCCGGCATCGGCAGCACCTACCAGCAGCCGGCCAACGCCTTCGCCGCCGAGCCCCAGGGCTACCAGTCACAGGGCTACTGAGCTGCGGCGACCTTGCGCCCCTCCCCGCCCCGGCCCGGCCCCTGTTTCCGCCCCGGCCGCCCTGCCCAGCCTCACCAGCCCCGTCCCACCGAGGGCCAGCGTGGCTCAGAGTGGGGTGCGGGCGGTGAGGTTTGGGGGGTGTCTCCGTGTGTGTGCAAGTGTGTCAGAGGGCGTGTGCCTGGGAGGGGCCTGAGGGTGGTGAGGGCTGTTTGCTTTCATTCATTGTGCTATCAGGCATTCATTGAGCGCCTAGTGTGTGCCGGGCCTGGGCTCAGCACAGTTGGCAAAAGACGAAAGACGCAGCCGTAGTCCCTGGAAAGGGAAAAGCTGAGATGAGAAGAAAGAAGCCCTGTCTGCGCCTGAGACCCGAACAGCGGGAAAGTTAGACAGGGATAATGCTGGGAAGGTTTGGCTGCAGAAGTGGCTCAGTCATAGGGTGAGTGTGAACACCCGTGGGACACCTGGGGCCTGTCACGCACCCCTCCCAGAGCCCCCTTGATTCCCACAGCAGTGCTGCTGGGGGGGGGCGGGGGACTGAGGCCTGGAGAGGCCAAGGTCACCGGCCCAGAGTCACATGGGTAGCTAGTGAAGGAGGTAGGTCTGAGCTCAGGCCCCGTACCCCCTTCCCCCACCTACTGCAACACCTACCGCCCTCCACCCCACCCCATCCCCATTGTCCTGGGCTCTGCCGCTCAGTGCTACTGTCATTCTGGGAGGTCTTGGGGATCTCAGCCTCAGGAGATACCCTGATTCTGCTGCAAGCCAAGGGGCTGCTCTGCCCCAGCTAGCCCTGCCTCTAGGTCCTCTCCCCTCATGCCAGGACCCCTCCCCTGGCCCTTGGCCTCCCTCCCGAGGGTGGTAGAGCCAAGAGGGCTTGCCCTGCCCTCTCATTTCTCCGTGTATTCCTCCTTGCTGTGTGTCCCCCAGGGAGCATATTCCGGGGAACTCAGGCAACCCCCTTTGTGGCCTCTTGAGGGACTGAGCACTGTCCCTGCATCTAGGAGGGGTGCTCTAAGTGCTTGCCCAGAGGCCAGATGGGCAAGGAGGCCCAGAAGGAGGAAGTGACCGGCCCAAGGTCACAGTGAGTGAGTGGCAGAGCTGGGCTTACTGTCTGGGTTTCTTGACCAGAGCCACCCAGTGGTGCTCCCATTCCCTGCCCTTGTGGTCTCCCAGGAAACAGAACCTGATCTGGGACACTGCATCATCTATTTCCTCATCTGGGGACAGCCTGGGGGTTGGGGTCTGGGGCAGCCAGGGCCACGGAGGGTTTTTCCCCTGCCTTCTACCTTGTGGGAGGCAGAGCAGAGAGGACCGGGGCTTTGGAATCCTCCAGGCTTCTGCATGGCCATGTGCCAGCTGCCGCCATGGGGCTCTCAAGATGACATGGTGAGAGCCCCTGGGGCATCACAAGTCATAGGGGAGAGGGCAGGAGGTGTCCTTAAGGACCCAGAGGGCTCTGGAGCCATGAAGGGGCAGTGGTCCCTTCTGTAGGGGTACAGAGAGGGATTTTTGCACAAGGTGGGCTCTCGGCTGAGCCTTAGGTAGGGAGACCTGAATCAGGTGGAGAGCGGTGCGAGGGAGGGCCGTGGGCAGACTTCACCCATCCTCTAGACCACCCAGCGTCCGGAAGCCCTCAGACCGCTGGAGTGAGGAGGGAAGAGGAGCTGTGGATGGGAACAGTGCTGGGTATTTCTCCCACACTGTGCAGGAGCCCTGCGAGGCAGGTCATTTTCAACTACTTGCTCGTTCTTTCAGCAGACAGTTCCCAGGCACCCGTACCAGGCGCTGGGTCAGGGAAGCTTAGCACTGACATAAGAGTCTGTTTCAGGTGTGAAGTGCTGTGTACGCACATGTGGGGCCTGGGGCTCCCCAAGGATGGGGCCTCAAGGGTGGGCAGGAATGATCATGGCACTCAGGAGGGAGAAGGAATTTCGTAGGTAGAATAGCATCCTTACCCCCATTTCACAGCAGGGGAAATAGGCTTAGAGAGTGGAAGCAAGTCAGTGATGGAGCTCAGGTCTGGAGTCAGGTCTCTTTAAGTCCTAAGGAGCGGAGGTGACAGACTCCAGACAGTCGACTGACAGTGGTCATTACTGACTTCCATTTTCCATGTCTGGGGAAGGGGCTCTGTCCGTGGTTCTCTCCCCCTGCCTCCAGTGGACCTGGTGGGCCCAGGATGGGGTTGGGGTACCTGCTTTGCAAAGCCAGTAAGAGGTGTGGGTATGGGGGGGTATGGGTGTGTTTCTGGCAGAGTGAAGTTCTGTGCCCCCAGCAGGAGGCTGTGAGATGTCCTCCCCTCTGCCCACTCCCATCAGAACCTGCCTGTTGATGGGCACTAGGTGACCACCTGTTTCTCCCTGGGACCCTTCCGCACCCCCGCCCCACCAGCCACATGTGGCTCACGTGATGGGGGAAATATGGGGCTGAAGGGCAGGGCACCAGGTAAGACTCTCCCAGGCCCTGGGTGCTGAATTCAACCCCTCCTGCAAGTGATAGGGTAGCACCAAATCATCTCACTAAACACCCCTGCCTCTTCCTGGGATACAGCCCAGATGCTCTCCCTGCACATGACTGAGACAAGAAGCAGAGGCACAGAGGCAAGGACTTGTAGCGAGTGAGGGCAGAGTTTGGGTGGTATCTGGGACTCCTGACTCCCTTACTGGGAGGTTGGAGGGGCAGCGTTGTTCCTCTGCTGGCTAAGGATTTTCCGGGGACCGAGCTCTAAGCCTGTGATCATAGGCTAATGGTATCCTCCTTTCCCTCCCCACTGCCCTCTGCTTTTCCTCGCTCCCATGCCTCTCCTTGGAGAGGGGCCCCTGCAGCCTGGCCCTGCACGGGGTAAGCCCCACCCTCCCCACCCCACCCCATCAAGCAGAAGAGGGCCCAAGAAACCCCGAGTGCCATAGCACAAGTTTAGAGCTACAAGGATCCTTAGCGTGGTAGAGTCTGGGTAGGAAGACAGTGATTTTTCCAAAACCACAGCACAGAGCAGGGGTTCAAGAGCCAGGTCTCTGGCCTTCTGAGTTGATGCTCATCTCACTTGATCAGAGGCAGTCTTGTCTGAGTGGTCTCTGGCCCAGCCCTGGCTGGGGGCGTAACAGTTGAAGGATTAATTCCCAGGGATCGTTTTCCCTCTCCATATTTCCCTGGTGATACTTCATCCTCAAAAACTCTCGGTGACCCAGGCTTCTCCCATGTAACCAAAAGCCCCCACTCGTTAGCCCTGGAGGACCCCACAACCTTGTCCCAAGACCCCTGTGAATCTCTAAAGAGTGCAAAGGGGTAACACGCCTCCCAGGAGTTTATGGGAAGATGGACTGGTCCAGCCATCTCTCCCAGCGCTGCCCCCTGATCTGACACTCCCCAGCCGTGGTGCCCACATCTGTGTCTGGGTGCCCTGTCCCCCCCGCAGCGTTACTGCCTGTGTATAGTATAAATATATATTTTCTATATATATAAGATGTATAATATAAGGCTCCACAAATATATCTGTGTGTGCGTGTGCGTGTGTGTGTGTGTGTGTGTGTGTGTGTGTGTGTGTGTGAAGGGCGGTCCCCAGCCCGGGCCCCACTCTCGACCCCACCACCACTTAGTTACATCTCACAAGAGTAAATCCAGCGGTCCCCTGGCACCCTCCTTTATGACATCTGTCTATTTGTGGTGAACCAAGTGAAGATGGTGACTTCTGGTGACATAGTAATAAAGTGAAGACTCTCAAAACCCACCAGGGAAATGCAGGCATGTCACAGTGTGTCTGTTCTTTGTGTGTGCGGCTTAACCTTGCCTGTCCTTGTTCCTCTGACCTGGGCCATTTTTTATTGGTTCATTATTGTTTGGCTAATTTTTAATTACACAAACAACCTATGAATATATATATTCATAGTTAAATGATTACATTTGAAACCAAGCCTCCCAATTTGCATGCATGCACGTGTGCATATCCACCCATGTGTACACACACACACACACACACACACACACACACACCATCACCATTCCCAGTCCTGTCTCCTTCCTCAATCCCTAGAGGTAGCCAGGATTGGAAGTTCGGCCTATTTCCTTCCAGACTATTTCTTGGCCATTAAATACACATATCAGTAGGAGGCATTTTTCTTAAAAGCTAGTGGCCCTGAGCTGACACAGGATTTGTCCAGAACCTATAAGTTGCCAGACACGTGCTAGGCCCTAGGAGCAGACAAGAACTCTCAGCACGGGGTGGGGAGGGTATGGATGTTAAACACACATACAAATAAAAATAGAAATTGTGATGAGAGCTGGGGCTGGTTTGGGCTGAGGTGGTTCCTCTGAGCAGGTGACCCGTAACCTGAGTTCTCTAGGGCGAGCAGAGGTGGGCGGTGAGAGCGCAGGCTGCTGATCGGTCTAGAGAGGAACTGGTGGGAGAGGAGTTGGGGAGTGGCCCAAGGTCCGCCTGGGCGAAGCCTAGGGGAGAGGGGCATGAGGAGGGAACACACAGCTGGAAAGGGGCGTGTGTTCAGGCCTCGCGCTGCGGGACACCAATGGTAGTGAGAGGCCCCCTTCCCGCTGTTCAGACGGGAGGATCACCACGGGGATGGGAAGAGTGGGTGGAGTCAAGATACAGTTGAAGAAAGGGCCAATGGGGTTTGCTGCTGTGTTGAATAAAGGTGGTAGAGGCTGGGGTGAGCAGAACTTCCGGGTGGAGGAGATTGAGCACCAGCCCTAGTGGGAGGAGCACGTGAGCTGGGGGCTCTGCATGAACCTGTCAGTTATGGTGCTGGCCACGCCCTCCCCCTTCCACCCCCCTCCCCGCAACATGAAAGCCCCATCCTAACGCTCCCCCTCAGGGATGCACTATAGGCCTCTGATTGGCTAGAGGTGACCTGACCCAAGGATAGGCCCTCATAGGTTGGCTTGTGGCCAAGGCCGTTATCTAATAGGCGGGAAGAGGGACAGTTAAGCCAATCAGACTGCTTCCCTCCAGGATGGTGTGGAGGGATTGGCCGGTTGCGGGTGAGAGGAAAGGGAGGTAACTCGGGGGAGGTGCGAGTCCAGTAAACGTAGAGAGGATTGGGGGCTTTCCTGAGTGGGGTTCCCTCTTCATTTCCGGCCCACCCAGGTTCAGATGAGAAAAACCCTTTTAAGGAAGTGTTCAAGGAGCCTGAGGGCCGCAACTCTGCAACCAATAGAGTGCCACCGCCACCCTGGAGGCCCGACCCTGAGGCTGGAAACAAATCCCTGGGGTACCGGGGCCTCTGGGCTCCAAGCCGGGCTGTCACCCTGCCTCGGACCCCGTCTCTTATTTGCAAAACACCCTTTACCTGACCCGTCTCTCCTCCCCCACCCCCTGTATCTTCAATGAGATTCATTGAGGTTGGGACATGCCCGGCTCTGTACGTGCTTCACTGCCCCAGGAGCCTTCACTTATAAAGATAAAACTAGTAAGAATTTCAAGAATCCTACTGCAGAGCCCCGGGTGGGGTTCTGAGTGCGTGTCCGGGTCACTTGCCCAGAGCCCCACTTTCTCAGAACACCATTTCTGGTCCCTTTTCTATTTTTTTCTTCGGAATCGCATTCTTCTCCTTTTAATCTCCATGTCAGTTAGAGAGCTACCTTTGGCTGCTGCCTGAGCAATGCTGAGCCCTTTATAAGCAGCTTCTTGCGACCACCCGTGATAGAAGTCTATGATAGTCCCATTTTACAGATGAGAAGCCGGGCCAGCGAGAAGAGGCACAGCCAGGTCACAAGGTGGCTGAGCCTGAATTGAACTGTAGTATGTCCAGCCTCAAAACTCCTGCTCTTATCCATGTTGCTGCCTTTTGTTAAAATATTTTTTATGTGATAATATTGTGAATTACTGATGATATATGTAGAGTGGAAGGAGCATATATTCAGAATGTTTGTGTTTCTTGTTAATTGTTTTTTAAATTAATAAAAAATTAAAAATATATATATTTTTTAACATTTTCAGTAACTCATATATCCTGAAAGCCTGCGTGTTTTTTTTAGGCAGAAATCTCTCCAGCTCTGCATGTTTCTGGATCAGCGAAGGTCTCAGCTTTGGTTACACGTCTGTCCTCTGTGCTTAGCCTGCTTTGGTGTCTTCCCAAACCCTGTCCTAATTATGTGTCCTAGAAATACTGCTTTAAATGTTTGAGACATCGCAGACAAAATTGAAACCCCCCTTTTTTTTCTCAAGTTTTTTCAAAAATGCTTTTCAAAAGTTTCATGGATTGGGTAGTGGCATCATTTGAACCCTGCTGTCCCACCATCTCAGCATGGCAGACTCCCAGGCCCATCCTTGGGCCACTTCTCCATTCACATTTGCTTCCTTGAAGAGCCCATCCACTCTCATGTCTTTAAACACCTGCTGTATACTGAGCACTGCCACGTGTATGCCCCAGCTGCGGCAACTTGATATCTGATGATGCCTCCTGTTTCACATGTTTAAAACCAAACTCTTGATATTTCTCCCCAAATCTGCTTTTCTCCCAGCTTCCATGGCAGCTCAATCTTTTATACTCCCAGGGCAAAATCCCACAAGTCATCCTTGGCTCCTCTTTCACCCTTCACATCAGATTCATCCACAAATCCCACCCACTCTTCCTAACTCTATTTCTCTGTACCCCTGCTGCGGCTACTCCCGTCTGAGCCAGTCTCATTGTTCTCCTGGACCACTGCAGTCACCTCTGAGATGGTGTCCCTTCTTCCATTCTTCCCCACTCCAGGCTATTCTCAGCACAGGCAGCTGTGATAATAATTATTGTAATAACTGTTCACACTGATATTGCCCTTAATATGTTCCAGATGCAGTTCTAAGTTCTTTCCATATTAGCCTTATTTAATCCTCACAACACACCTACCTACAAAGTGGGTACTGTTATTACCATCATTGTACAGAAAATGAAGCTGAGGCACAGAGAGATTAAATAACTTGTGTCACCCAGCAGGGAAGTGGTTGAATTGGGACCTGAACCAAGGAAGTCTTAACCACTAAGCTTATAAAATACAAGTTGGCTTTTGGCCGTCCCTCCTCCCCTCAAAATTCCTCAGAAAGTTTTCCCACTTCTCTGCAGATGAAAGCCCGAGTCCTTATGATGGCCTCAATAGGATCTGCCCATGTTACTTCTCCCATCCCATGTCCTGCCACTCCCTTGCTCCAGCTACACTAGAACACACCTAGCACCTTCCTGCCACAGGGCCTTTGTACTTGTTTCCACTGCCTGGAATGTTCCTCCTTTAGATCCCTAGTTGACTCTATCTTTCACTCCCTCCAGGTCTCTGCTCAGATAATACTGGGGTTGTAGGCAAAGCACTTATCACCCCCCTGACACATATCCCCTTATTTCTTTATTGTTTGTCTGCCTTTCCTCCCTGTACTTCCTACCTGAAGTACAATGAGGGCAGGGATTTTGTCACTGCTCCTTCTCAAGTACAGCTGTACCTGGTATATAGTAGTTGCTTAATTGTGAATTGTTTAATGGGTGAATGGTCTTCCCACCAAACTTCCTCCTTCCTCCGTGTTCACCATCTCAGTAAAAGACACCTCCTGGCTATTTTCCTAGACTTGTCCCTCTCCTCACAAATCCAAGCAACCACCAGATCTTGTTGGCTCTACTTCCCAAATGTTTCTCAAACCATCCATTTCCCACAACCTTCTGCGACTGCCTTGCTTCTTCCCTTATACCACTGGCAACTGGGACACAGACAATCATATACCATGTTTTGCATATTTTGAACACTTCAGTGTCTTCTCCATCCCCAACTTTCCCACCCATTCACCAACCCATCCTCTGTTGACTTGAATCCCTAAGCCTTCAAGAGAAAGCCAGGCCCTTTCAGTACACCAGACCCCTTCCTGCCCTCCTGCCACAGTCACCCTCTCACTATGGCCAGCCATCCAGATCTTGGATCAGGCTCTTCCTTTTGGCTGGGCTGGCTTTTCTCCCTTAACTCTGCTTGCCCAATTCCTCCCTCTACCTAGACCCAGCCCCAAATCTACCTCCTCTGTGAAGTCTTCCCTAACTCCCCTAGTAGAATTAATTGCCCCCTCCCCTTGTGCTCCCCCAGCTCTGTAATTATCCCTCACCCCCCAGGTCTCATCCTCCATGGGTCCCCCTCACCCCCATACCCGATTTTGTCACGGCTCTGAAGAACAAGGCCATCCCGGCTGGGGACAGAATAGGCAAGAAAGCAGTTTGGGGTCTAATGGTGTATTAGTTAGGGTTCTTAGAGAAATGGAATCAACAGGAAATATTTGTAAATATAAAATTTATAAAAGTGTTTCATGTAGCCATGGGAATGTAGAGTCCAAAATCTGTAGGGCAGGCTGTGAAGCTGATTTTGATGGAGGGTCTGGATGAACTCCACAAGAGAGGCTCGCCGCTGAGGCAGAAAGAGAGCCTGTCTCTTCTGAATCCTCCTTTAAAGGCTTCCAGTGATTAGATTAAGCATCACTCATTGCAGAAGACACTCCCCTTGGCTGATTACAAATGGAATCAGCTGTGGATGCAGCCGAAGTGATCATGATTTAATTCTATGAAATGTCCTCATAGCAACAGACAGGCCAGCACTTGGACCAACCAGACAAACAGGTACCACCACTTGGCCAAGTAGACATATGAACCTGACCATGACAGTCCACCTCTTATCAACTTGGCAGCTATACACATCACCTTCAATCATACCTAATTTCTAAATAAAAAACAATAAAACACATATTTTTTCTTTCACCTAATAATACTCAACTGTCCTACATATAACCGAAAACACATTAAATCACTCCAGAATAAGGTGCAAGTCCTTGGGTAACAGTCATTCTTTAACTTGATATCTTACAACTTAAATAGCATAACATGGACAAAACAGCATTATAGTCCTTGTTTCTGTAACTGATCACGTGGTCGAAGTTCATATTCATCACTACCTTCTTCCACTACCCATTCCATGTTCCCTTTAACCTCAGCAAGCACTTCAGCTGGCCATGGTTCTTTGCCTGGTAGCATGACCCAAACCTTCATTCCTGAAGTTTCTGAGCCATTGGTAGTCCTGCTTGGGTTGGGTTGTGGTTAAAATCAATCTTCCATTGATTTTAATCACAGGGCCTGGTAGTACTAAAAGACGCCTTAGGGGGTCTCCTGTATTCCAGGTAAACTCTTCTTTACCTCCATTATGTAATTGCAGTCCTATTTCCCCCTGATAGTCAGGGTCAATCACGCCAGCCAATAATGTAATCCCTTCTCGGTTTGGGCACTCAACAGCAGCTGTAGCCAGGTCAACCTTGGTGAGTGGAAGTCCATGATGACTTCCTCTGGTGCACATTCACATGGGACACAAATATCTTCATGTTTTTAGCCCACTCAGAGAGGTCTATTCACATACTTCTTCCCAAGACTTCTTTGTCACCAATTTTCCAATTATGGTCTTTCCAAGTCCCTGACCATCCAGCCAAACCATTAACAACAGCCCATGAGTCAGTATACAAAGAACCTCTGGCCATTTCTTCTTCCAAGCAAAATAAACAACCAGTTGCACTGCTCGAAGTTCTGCCCACTGGGAGGATTTCTCCTCACCACTATCCTTCAAGGACACCCCAGAAAGGGGTTGTGGTGCTGCAGCTGTCCACTTTCAGGTGGTACCTGCATATCGTGCTGAACCATATGTAAACCAGGCCTGAGTTTTCTCTTACTCAGTCAATTTACTATAAGGAACTCCCCAAGAGGCCATAGCTCTGATCTGGGAAAGAGAAGGTAATGTGGCAGGAGTGGAGACCATGGGCATTTGGGCCATTTCCTCATGCAAATTACTTGTGCCTTCAGGACCTGCTCTGCCCTATCTCATATATACCATTTCCATTTTATGATAGAGTACTGCTGTGCATGTCCAACTTCATGGCTTGGTGGGTCAGACAACACCCAGCTCATGATAGGCAACTCAGGTCTCATGGTAACTTGGTGGCCCATGGTTAAGCATTTGGTCTCTACTAAGGTCCAGTAGCAGGCCAAAGATGTTTCTCAAAAGGAGATTAGTTATCTGCAGCAGATGGTAAGGCTTTGCTGCAAAATCCTAAGGGTCTGCATTGTGATTCTCCCATAGGGGCCTGCCAAAGGCTCCAAACAGCATCTCTATTTGCCAACTGACACTTCCAGCACCATTGGATCTGCTGAATCATATGGTCCAAGTGGCAGAGCATCTTATACAGCAGCCTGGACCTGTCACAGAGCCTCCTCTTGTTGAGGTCCCTACTCAAAATTAGCAGCTTTTCTGGTCACTCAATAAATGGGCCAGAGTAGCACACCCAATGAGGAATATGTTGTCGCCAAAATCCAAAGAGGCCAACTAGGCATTATGCCTCTTTTTTGGTCATAGGAGGGGCCAGATGCAGCAACTTTTTCTTCACCTTAGAAGGGATATCTCAACATGCCCCATACTACTGGACACCTAGAAGTTTCACTGAGGTGGAAGGCCCCTGTATTTTTTTTTTTTTTTTTGGATTTATCTCCCATCCTCTGACACGCAAATGCCTTACCAGTAAGTCTCGAGTAGTTGCTACTTCTTGCTCACTAGGTTCAATCAACATGTTATCATCAATATAATGATGTACGATGTCTTATGGGAGGGAGAAACGATCAAGTTCCCTGTGGACAAGATTATGACATAGGGCTGGAGAGTTGATATACCCCTGAAGTAGGACAGTGAAAGTATATTGCTGACCTTGCCAGCTGAAAGCAAACTGCTTCTGGTGGTCCTTACTAACAGCTGTTGAGAAAAAAAGGCATTTGCCAGATCAATAGCTGCATACCAGGTACCAGGGGATGTACTGCTTTGCTCAAGCAATGATACCACATCCGGAACAGCAGCTGCAGTTGGAGTTACCACCTGGTTGGTCTTACGATAATCCACTGTCATCCTCCAAGACCCATCTATTTTCTGCACAGGCCAAATAGGACAGTTGAATGGGGATGTGGTGGGAATCACCACCCCTGCATCCTTCAAGTCCTTAGGAGTGGCAGTAATCTCTGAGATCCCTCCAGGAATCTGGTATAACTTCTGATTTACTATTTTGTTAGGTAGGGGCAGTTCTAGTGGCTTCCACTTGGCCTTTCCCACCAAAGCAATAGCCCTTACTGCACAAGCTAGAGACCCAATGTGGGGATTCTGCCAGTTGCTCAGAATGTCTATTCCAATTATACATTCTGGAACTGGGGAAATAACTACAGAATGACTCCAGGACCCACTGTGAGACAGACCTGAGCTAAAACTCCATCAATCACCTGGCCTCCATAAGCCCCCACTCTGACTGGTGGGCCAGAGTGACGTTTTGGGTCCCCTGAAATTAATGTCAGTGTCTAATAATCCCTGAAATATCTGATCATTTCCGTTTTCCCAGAGCACAGTTATCCTGGTAAAAGGCCGTCAGTCTTCTTGGGGAAAGCTTGGAGGAAGATTAACAGTATAAATTTGTGGCAGTGTAACAGGTTTCTCCCCCAAAGGGACCTGGCCTCCCCTTCATTCAAGGGGCTCTGGGTCTATAAACTGTCTCAAGTCTGGAAATTGATTAAGGGGCCATGACTCTGTGTTTTTGTAATTCAGGTTAGACTTCTGTTCATTTGACCTAAAACTCTTTTGTTTATACAACTCAAATAAGAATTTAGTAGATTGCCCTTCTATTGTGTTTCTAGGTACCCCATGATTTACCTAGATTTGTGGTGAACGCCACAAATTTCTGTGAGCCACATTATTTTGACTCCTGCTTTGAGTTTGCTGTCTATTATAATATCTATGTCCACCCTGTCTTTGGCTATTAAGTGCTGCCACTTAGTTTCTGCCAATTTGGGATCCAGTCATCCCCACTGTGTTTAAGGATTCCAGCTCAGTGACAGCAGTTCCCACAGTAATATCTGACCTACAGAGAAGTGCAACTACAGAGCTCTTCAGGGATGATGGTGCTAGTCTCACAAATTTATTTCTCACTGTTCTGGTAAAAGGTGCATCCTCTGGACATTCCTGGGGTGTAAGAACAGGCTTTGCATGATAAATCCACTCCAACATTCCAATCTCTCTAAGCCTCTGGATCCCCTCATCTACATTATACCAGGACAGTTCTGGCATTTCAACCTTAGGTAATTGTGCTGGTTTGAAAGGATGTATGTCCCCTAGAAAAGTCATGTTTTAATCAAAATCCCATTTCATAAAAGTAGAAAAATCCCTGTTCAATACTGTGTTTGAAACTGTGATTGGATCATCTCCCTGGATGATGTGATTTAGTCAAGAGTGGTTGTTAAATTGGATTAGGTGATGACATCTCTCCACCCATTTGGGTGGGTCTTGATTGGTTTACTGGAGTCCTATAAAAGAGGAAACATTTCAGAGAGAGATTCAGAGAGAGCAGAGAATGCTGCAGCACCATGAAGCATAGAGTCCATGAGCCAGTGACCTTTGGAGATGAAGAAAGAAAACGCCTCCAGGGGAGCTTCATGAAACCAGAAGCCAGGAGAGAAAGCTAGCAGATGACACCATGCTCAGCATGTGCCCTTCCAGCTGAGAGAGAAGCCCTGACTGTGTTCACTATGTGCCTTCTCACTTGAGAGAGAAACCCTGAACTTCATTAGCCTTCTTGAGTCAAGGTATCTTTCCCTGGATGCCTTAGATTGGACATTTCTACAGACTTGCTTTAATTGGGACATTTTCTCGGCTTTAGAACTGTAAACTAGAACTTACTAAA
The DNA here is from genome assembly GCF_023851605.1 of Tamandua tetradactyla. NCBI lineage: Eukaryota > Metazoa > Chordata > Mammalia > Pilosa > Myrmecophagidae > Tamandua > Tamandua tetradactyla. The sequence goes on from NC_135333.1 coordinate 31,914,104, forward strand.
TTCCCCTTTTTAAAAGTCATTCCATTTCTGATATATTGCATTCTGGCAGCTAGCAAACAAGAACAGTAATGTTGGACACCTTTTGATCCATGTTTCAAACAACCATCCAAACTAACTATTAATGCCTTTTCTCATCCCTCGAGCTATAACATTAAATGCAGAATCTCTAAGTGGGCCCATATCTATAAATTCGGCCTGATCCAGCCTTATATAACTCCCACCATTATCCCACACCCTTAAAATCCATTGCCACACACATTCCCCTGATTTCTGTCTATATAAATTGGAAAACTCACACAGTTCTTTTGGAGTATAACGTACCTCCTCATGTATGATAGTTTGTACCTCACCTTTAGGGGCCTGTTGGGACTTTAGTCTAGTTATAGGTCTGGAGGAAATGAGGGGTGGTGGTGGTGGGTCACGAAAAGAATTAGAAATATCTTCCAAGCCATTTGCTTCCGGGTATTCATTTGCAGTTTCATCTGGTGAAACAGGACTAATCACTCTAGGGCTAATCCCTTCAGGTGGAGGTTGGGTGGCCAATTCCCTGGGCAGGCTGGAGGTGGGGCAGCTAAAACCTCAGGGCAGACTATTACAGGGTTATCTAGAGAAGACTCAGCAAGACCTAGGGATTCAACCTCAACCCCAACATCATTAGCCATCCATATGTCACCATCCCATTTTTCAGGGTCCCACTCCTTTCCAATCAATGCCCTCACTTTAACGGCAGACACCATGCAACATTGAGATTTCAGTTTACGTCATAAAGTTGCTGCTCTAACAATAAGATTCTGAGTCTTATTTTCAGAGATCTCAAGTCTGTGGCTACAGGAAATAAGATTTTCCTTCAGGACACTCATAGAAACTTTTACATCTGTCAGATGGCGCCTAAGCTTCTCGTTTGAAGCCTTAAGCCCATTCCTTTTACTCTTAATGAATCCAGAGTATCTAACCACAACCAGCCAACATCTCTATACCTCTTATTTCCACAAAACTTCATAAAGGTGTCAAAAACATTATCCCCCAGAGCCTGGCTTTGTACAAGTGAAGCATTTAGGAGAATTGAAGCATTAGGAGAATTTCGACTATCTCTTTTGCCCACTCACTCCATGGACTGTAAGTGTTATTATGATTATAGGAATCAGAGTCTGGTGCCTTTGAGTCCATCAGAGTAGAAAACCATTCATAAAAAACCATTTTTAAGATTCTGTTTCTTAAGAACCATTCCTGGTACCAAATTGTATTAGGGTCCTCTAGAGAAACAGAATCAACAGGAAATATTTTATAAATAAAAAATTTATTAAAGTGTCTCATGTAACCGTGGGAACATAGAGTCCAAAATCTGTAGGGCAGGCTGTGAAGCTGATGATTCCAATGGAGGGTCTGGACGAACTCCACAGGAGAGGCTCGCCGGCCGAAGCAGGAAGACAGCCTGTCTCTTCTGAATCCTCTTTAAATGGCTTTCAGTAATTAGATTAAGCATCACTTATTGCAGAAGACACTCCCCATGGCTGATTACAAATGGAATCAGCTGTGGATGCAGCTGACATGATCATGATTTAATTCTATGAAATGTCCTCATTGCAACAGACAGGCCAGCACTTGCCCAACCAGACAAACAGGTACCACCACTTGGCCAAGTTGACACATGAACCTGACCATGACAAATGGTGAGACCTGAGTGGGCACCGTCTGTATATCTGGAACCACTCCCAGCAGCACCAGGTCCAATGCTGGCAGCAAGAGGGGGGAATGGGCTCAGGAAGAGAAGTGGGGGGAACGTACATTCTCAGAGCAAAGCTCGTGTTCCATGCTAAAGTCCCGAAGATGTTACTGCCTGTCCTTCAAGGAACATCCCTGTGAGGTAGGGATTTAAAAATCAAAGAAACTGTTGTATAAGATTTACAAGCCTATGAAGGTAACATTTCAAAACTGTGGGAAGAAGAAGAGATTATTCAGTAGACAATTTTAATATATAATTGGCTATTTTGGAACCAATAAATAGCCTTTACACTGCATTGAAACAGAAAATGGAGTCAAGATCATTTAAGTGAACATTTATATGAATTTGGGGTCGGGAAGGGCTTTCTGAATATATCACGGATTTGGCTATGTGAAAATGTAAACTTTTAGTATGTCAAAAACATCAAGAAAGTTAAAATGAAAATGAAAAACTGGCAAAAATATTCCAGACATGTTGGCACACAGAAATACAGGCTTACAATATAAACAGACAATTTACATCAGAAGAAATACAAGTGGGATCATACATATATATCCAAAAAAGCTTAACTTCTCTAGTAATCACGGAAATGCAAATGAAATCAAATTGAGGTACCATTTTCAATGTACCAAGTTATCAAAGATTTGTTTTAATAAAATGATCGTGGCATAAGGGATGTAAGGGTCCAGTTGGAGAATATATCTTACAACTGGTGAAGCTGGAAAGCTGTCATGTGGAAGTCATAAGCAGCTTTGTATCTAGGGCAGAAGGGGGAGTTTGCAGAGAAGACCCTGCCCACGTTCTAGAAAGTCCTCTTGGTCAGGAGCTGTGAAGAGCTTCTCACTGCTCCTGCAGAAAACCCAAAGCCAGTTGCTTTAGATTAAGTCGAGTGTTCTGTTCAGTTTTGTAAAGTGGGTCTGTTAGCTAAAGAGTCTGTTTTTCTAATCTGGATTTTGGATTTGGTATCATGGGCGATTTAAGACTTGAGTCTGATTTTTTCATCTTTTCATTTTCTTCATTAAACATATTATTTTAATAAGACAAAATCACTTTAACAGTTCCTTTTATTGAGGTGTAATTTACATACAGGAAAATTCATCACTTTCAAGTGCACAGCTCAGTGAACTTTGACAAACACATACAGTCACATAACGCATACTTACATATTTAAGCCATAGAATGTTCCCAGCATCATAGAAAATTCCTTTGTGCATCTTTACCTCCCTTGACCCCTGGTAACCACTGATCTGGTTTCTATCATTATCGTTTTGCCTAACAGTTACTTATTAAAGAAAATAAGCAATTGACCCTAAGCTCAAAGAAGTAACTAACTTATCTTATCCAAGGTTGTCACCTCTTCTGGGAAGCCTTCTTGGATTTCTGCCTCGCCATCCTCTATCCCCACCCCCCAATCCAGTCCAAAGAGTCTGTCTAAATCTATGGCATGGTGTAGTGAGGACTGATTCACACTCATCTTTTGCCTTATTTACTTCTCAAGGGCAGCCTTATTTTTCTCTGGAATTCCCGCACCAGCTGTAGCAGCAATAAAGCCATTTATGGAGCGCTTTTTGTGTGCCAGATGCATGTGAACCCCTATACCTGTACCTACTCTATCTTCCCAACAATGTGTGAGGAGGATGGTAAAATTATTTCCATTTAACAGATAAGACAGGGAGGCTCAGAGAGGTTCAACTACTCCCCTAAGGTCATACAGCTAATAAATGAGCTGGGACTCAAACCAGGTCTCTCTGAATCCAGAGTTCCTGCACTTAACCACAGCATACATAATGCTTCTCAATTGTGATCTGATGCACAGTAAGTGCTCAATAAACGTTTATTGAATGAATGGCTAAGATTCAAACGCCAGTCTTTCTTATTTTAAAGCCCTCTGGATGCTCAGGAAAGACAACTTTTGCCTTCTTATTTGCCAGCTCTTGACCATCTTCCAGTAAGCTCTCTTTCCTTTGGGCCCCTGAAGTGGGTGAGTGGTGGGTCTGGAGCGACTGGACGCTGAGGCCTTGCCTCTAAGAGCTGCCAGGTGGAGAGACAGCCTGCTCGGCAGATGGGCAGCCTCATGGTGTGAGGCCAGCCTCAGGAAGAACCCACTTCCCCGTGGACCCTTCAGAAGCCAGGGGCCTCCAGAGACAGGTGGGGTGGGGAGGGGGCACAAGTGGCCCCTGCCCTGGGGAGGGTTGACGAGAGGAATCACCCTGCACAGGTCTCCTGCCGTGGGCTGAGCCAAGAGAGAAAAGCATGGTGGATTTTCACGAGACAGAGCTTTGGCTGGGAGCACAGCAGACCCAGCACAGAAGCTGGCAACCAGGCCTGGGAAGGAATGCCAACCTTCCTGGTTGGAGCTACTGGATGGAGGCAGGAGTACATAAAATCCATGTCTCCTGCTGGAATCTGCTCCCTCTCTTCACGCTTGATGGGAGAGGCTTGTCTGGGCCATTTCCAGGGGGTTGGCAGGGAAGAGGGGAGCCAGGTGCACCTGGGGCTCCAGGGTTAGGGCTCACGCTGCCACTGGGCCAAGCTCTAGCTGGTCACTTGACCTCCCCAGGCCTCATTTTCCCTCTCTATAATGATACCAGTGCCTTGCCTTTGGCAGCTAACACAGCTCTGCATAATAAACCCCACAAGCAACCCTGAGAAGGAGGTATGATGGCTCCACTTTGGAGAGGAGGAAACTGAGGCTGGAGAGGAGGTGAACGACAGAATTCACAAAGCCAGGAAAAAGGTGGGACCAGGATGAGAACAAAGGTGAATCCAGGGCTTTTCCTGCTAAGCCTGCAGCTGCTTCACACTCCAAGTTCTCTGCCTTCTTTGCATGTTCAGCTACCGCTAAAGACGTTCACACCAGTATGGGTCAGAGCTCCCCAGAGACAAAACCAACCAGATGTATAGAGAATAAAGAGATTTATTATAAGGAATTGGCTCATGTGATTGTGGGGGCTGGCCAGTCCAAATTCTATGGGCAGGCCCAGGCTGCAAATTCTAGTGAGAATTGATGTTGAAGTCTTGAGGTAGAACTTCCTCTGACCTCTGGACCCCTCAGTTCTTTTTTGAGTCTCTTTTTTTTTAAAATTGAGAAATCTTCACACAGAGACAGTCCATGCATGGTGTATAATCAATGGTTCACAATATCATCACATAGTTGTGTATTCATCACCATGATCATTTTTAGAATATTAGCATCACTCCAGAAAAGAAATAAAAAGAAGAAAACCTCATACATCCCATGCCCCTTACCTCTCACTGATCACTAGTATCTCAAGCTCCCTCATATTATTTATTTATTATCCCTATTTTTTACTTATCTGTCCATATGCTGAATAAAAGGAGCATCAGACACCAGGTTTTCCCAATCACATGGTCACATTGTAAAAGTTATGTCTTTATACAATCATCTTCACGAATCAAGGCTACTGGAACACAGCTCAACGGTTTCAGGTACTTCCCTCCAGACACTCTAACACACCATAAACTAAAAAGGGATATTTATACAATCCGTAAGAATAACCTCCAGGATAACCACTTGACTATGAAATGCCTCAGCCACTGAAACTTTATTTTTTCTCATTTCTTTTCCCCCTTTTGGTCAAGAAGTGTTTGTCAATCCCATGATGCTGGGTCCTGGCTCATCCCAGGAGTCCTTAGACCCCTCAGTTTCTGCAGTTAAGATCTCCTCCTGCTGATCAGCCAAGGCCTACTAACATTATGGAAGATTATTTCCTTTACTTGAGGTCAAGTGATTGTAGATGCTGGTGCCATCCATGAAATACTTCTAGAGAGAGACATATAGGCCAGAGTTTGACCAAACAACTCGACACTATAACCGTGCCAGATTGATGTGTAGAATTAACCATCATAGCACCATCATGGAGGGGTGCTCTCCTGCTTTCTGGATGTGTGACCTTGGGCAACTGAACTTACCTCTCTGGGCTTCAGTCTTCAAGGCTGTAAAATAAGGATGGTGTGTATAATTGAGGTTCCTACAGAGGTTGTGTCACCCCTGGGCCGATCCCAGCTAGTGGCTGAGCACCGGATGCTAATGCAGGCCAGTCCCTGTGAGATACAGGACTCCTTTAACAAGGGGCTTTGGCTTGAGGACCCCCACCTCCACCCCAATACCAGCAATACCATGGGAGACTTCCTCGAAACTGTACCCTCCGTTATTCCAGTCTCTTGCACAGAGGTCAGACCCACATGGTAGGTTGACGACACTCTCACTTTCTCTGGCTCCCCCTCCTTTTCCCTTCACAGGTGTCTTCCTTAGAAATCTTGTCTTATTGTCTACTTCCAAAAGAACCTGAACTAAACCAGGGACAATAGTAGCACCTTCCACACAGGGTGGCTTTGAGAACCATACCTATAAGGTAATATGTGCAAAGTTCTTAGAATCGTGCCTGACACTCAGTCAGCGTTGAATACATTTCATTCATTCAAAAAGCACTTATTTAGTGCCAGCTGTGTGATGAACACTGGGGTTGCAGAGCTGAGTAAAACCTAATTCTTGCAGATGTGGCCTCTCTCTCTCTAAGCCCAACTCTGCGAGGAAAATTGTTGCTCTCCCCACTATGTGGTACAAGCTATTCAGGGATGAAAATCTACCTGAAAATATTGGATGTGACTCCCAGGGATGAGTCTGGCCCTAGCACCACGAGGTCAACACACCTTCTCTGGGTCTCCTAGATCAGTACTGGTGCTTATTGGGCTGTTTTGCTATGGCCTTGTTCCTTGCTTGTTTCCCCACTGGCCTGTGAGCTCCCTGAAGACAGGGACTGTGCCTGACACCTATAATTTAAATTTTTTATTATGAAAATGTTCAAGCATACACAAAAAGAGAAAGGATGGCACAATGAGACCCTATCTAACCTTACAGAATGCTAAACAACCACTGCCTCACAGATTTTGTCCCATTGGCTCTCCTTCTTTTCTTTTTTCTTATTTTCCTTTGCTAAAGTATTGTAAAGCAAATCCTTCCCTCCCCCTTTATATTTCAGTGTGTGTCTCTAAAAAAAAAAAATCAACAATTTTTAAATGAAAATGAATGATTGATCATTGCAGAACTATTATAACCCTCCCCCAAACTGGAAATAAATGTGCCAACTATTTGAAAATGATGGTTTATTCAGTCAAAGGAATTTAATGCATCCATTATAATGATCAACATGAAGACCACAAGGCCACAGGCAAAATCCTCGCGATCAGGAACAAACCAAAAGGTGAAGGGCATGGTCCAGGGTGGCCCCCGTGCTCTCATTTGACAATCAGTCAAAATGTCCACACGGGTTTCAGTCCAGACAAGGGGGCAGGAAGGAAGGTGAGAATAAGTGTGGTGGGATGATGGGCAAAGCCTTTACTCTCCTTCCAAAATATTCTCATGTGTCCTTACGCTATCTTTCCAAGCCCAAGTCTGCAAACCTGAGCTGCTGCTGCGGCTGTCCGAAGAGGCTGAGCAAAGGATTGATTGGAATCTGCTGGCTTCCAGCGGAAGCAGGCTGGGGGCGGGGAAAGCCTATGGCAGACCTTATCGGGAGTGTTTTATGACTGGGGGCGGCTACGGCCTTCCCTGCAAAGTCCTTTTCAGTTCCCAGAAGGTGGCCTGACCCTCAGCCGTGGCACTGGAGGGCTGTTTATTCTCTCTGGCGTCTGGGGTTTGGAAAGGTCACCGGGTGGTGGAAGCAGAGTTAGCTGGCGTCCGTCCGTCCATGTGCATACCCCGCGGTTGGATCCGGCCCTCATCCACGCCCATCCGGACCCCCGCGATGGAGCTGGGGATCACTCTGCCTGTTTAAACAGTCAATGAGATCGGCGTCCTGATGTCTTTGTTCCTTTGGTAGAAGCATGTCTTGGACAGACTGCAAACCCCAATGTGACCCACAGTTGTCCTGGGGGAAATCAGGATCCGTCTTACAGCTTGGTTTCCAAGCACACCATCCCGGGAGAACGAGCAGACTTCCTTATATCCACCCCCATCCGCTGGCAGCTCAGAGTCCCCAAACAGGAGGCGCTGACTTTAACGCTTTTTTTCCCAAGTGCTGTGCTGAGTCTAGTACCTTCCCCTCTCCTTGCTTCCTGGAAAACCAGACTTGAGGAATTCTGGAAGAAGGGCCCCCACGGTACATTGTTTGGGGGTGTGGGAGTGGCAGTTAGGCATGGACAGAGCATTGGACGGGAGTCGGAAAGCTGTAGGCCCAGCTCCCCTTAAATAGTTTGGGGACCTTGGAACTGCCCAGGCCTCAATTTCCGCATCCACTGATGTGTCCATTCATCTCTGAATCAACCGATTTGATGCCACAAACATTTACTGAGGGATGTCTGAGGGATGGGTGGGCATGTGAAACCAGACCCAGAGCCAAACTGCAGCAGTTCCTGCCCTCAGGCTGAGCTATGAAGGACCTTGTGGGGTCTGCTTACCTCACAGGGTTGCCAGGAATTGCCTTGAAGTCAAGGTCCAAAGCCTGACATCAGTTTGTTGGGTGATTTGTTGAACTAGAGTTTCCTGCCTTATAAATAAGAATAATTTCTTATTCTTATTTGCAAAATTGAAGGAGAAATAAATAAGGATATGGATGAAAAGGCATCCAGCAAACTGCCCGGCATACAGTAGGTACTCAATATATGTTTATTAAATCTTCTAAAACATTAGTGCCCACCACAGTTCAGGTCTTTCTATCACATTGCATTTAATCCTTGCAGGAATCATGCCAGGTAGCTTATCACTCCCATTACACAGAGGACGACACTGAGGCTCAGGGAGGGGAGGTAGCTTGTTCAAGGTCCTGCAAGTAATAGGTCACAGAGTGGGATTAAAATGAAAGTGTGTTGGGTTCTAAGTCTTTCTAGAATCTCTCTAGATTCTCCCTCAAAGGTGGACAAATCACCTGCCCTTTTCCTCCTTCCCTCTTTATGACACTGCAGACTCTTGGTAGCTGCCTATTATCTATTCCCCACTCCTTTAGTAACAGAATCTGTTTGTAGTTGGGCACATTGCAGCTCAGTCCAAAGCCTACATTTCCTGGCCTCACTTGCAGCTAGATGTGGCCATGGAGCTAAGTCCTAACCAGTGAGATGTAAGTGGAAGCATGATTGGAATCTTCTGAGGTCTCCTTAAAGGAGAAGGAAGAGCAATCAAAATGGTGGAGTAAGAGACTTCAGGGCTCCATGACTTCCACAGAAGCTCTGAACAACCAGCAAGAACTGGCTAAAACATCTTTCTCAAAGCTCTGGGAAGGAGTTAAAAGGGCCAGTGCAGAATCAAGAAAAAGTTCACTTAAAAGTTGTAGCGGGTGGGCCACGGTGGCTCAGCAGGCAAGAATGCTTGCCTGCCATGCCAGAGGACCTGGTTCGATTCCTGGTGCCTGCCCATGTCAAAAAAAAAAAAAAGTTGTAGCATCCTGTGGCGCCCTGGCTGGCCCCTGCTGTTATTCCCTCACCGGCCTGGTTCAGAGCTGGCCTGTGCTCCCGTGCAGATCCCTGGTCCTGGTTCTGGAGGGAGCAGAGTAATCCTTGTGCACATACTGGGAGCATGGATGTCTGGCCCAATCTGTCTGGTGGTGGCCTGAGGAACTCGCCCAGAACTTGGCTTGCATGCAGAAGGCAGCTAGCTATCAGAACTCTTTAATGGGATGGGAGTCGCATGGCTGCCTGGGGCAAATGGTTGCTGACTGTAGGATACACTGTGAAGTGGCCAGGACTATGGGGAAACTGTCTCCTAGGGAAGAGGGGACAATCCTATCTATGTAAATAAAGGAACGCCTTGTATGACCAAGATAAAAAACCATCCTTAGAAGGAATTGAGGTGAAGGGTACCCTATCCTGAGTTATTCTCTAAATTCCTTGTATAGATAAGCTCTGAAGGAGAGTACTCTCACAGCTCAATCTGCAAAGACAGGGAAAGGTGGGGTTTTTCCCTTTCTTCCTTTTTTCTAAGTTCTGAGCACTCAAGGAAAGCTCTGTCATAACACTTGCTGGATTCAAACGTAAGAAACAGACTCCTCACAGTCTAAATTCCAGGGATAGCACATTAAAATATCAAAAGGTCTGTATTTCAACAAAAGATTACCAAACTTGCAAAGAAACTGAGAACAATGCTCAGGCAGAGGATTAAAGCATTAGAAACTGTTGATGACAAGGATGAGATCTGGGACATACCCAACAAAGACTTTTAAAAAATGGTCCTAACATCGGTGGCTAAGAGAGATCAAATACAGTCAAGAGGCTATACTGGAGGCTACTCTTATGCAAGTTTCAGTTAGATAGTGCAAATTGGCATGGTTTGCTAAACCCCAATCAACATCACTCTTGTTGACTCTTAAGAACACCTAGGGCTTGGACCAAGAATCTATAAATGTTTCATGCGCTAGGTTTGCCTTTCTGGAACATATAATTCCCAGGGGGTTCCTAGGTCAGCTAAATCCTGAAACTCAGAAGGACCAGCCTCTCCAAGATTAGCAATTAATTTCATCCCCATATCTTTTAGTGTTGACATCCCTTCTCAACATGGAAAAGTTAGAATGGGCATTGCCCAAAGATCCCTATATATTGAGAGAAGGATTAAAGAAGGAGAAGGTATAACAGAAGAAATGGGATTTAACAAACAAGTATGGCTGCTGAATTACTATATTAATATTCCTTCTAGCCTCCAGTGTTTTGGAGCAGTTAGAAGAAAAAAATCTGAGATAGTGGAATGGTAGCCCATGCCAAACTCTGGGATCTGTTCTGTAACTACTTGTTGACATGTGCTTCGAAAATTATTGCTTTTTTTCTTTCTTTGCTTTGTATATATATTTTTTTCAATAAAAAAAGTTTAAAAAAATGGCCCTATATATGCTCAAAGAGCTAAAGGAAACATGGACAAAGGAAATCAGGAAGATGATAGATGAACACAAAGAGAATATAAATAGGAAGATGGAAATTATGAAAAGGAGCCAAACAGAGCTGAAGACCATAGTAACAAATTAAAAATTGCCTAGAGGGCTTCCATAGCTGATTGGAGCTGGCAGAAGAATGAATCAGCAAACCTGAAGATAAGACAATTGAAAGCATCCAGTCTGAGGAGCAAAAAGAACAAAGAACAAAAAGTGAACAGAGCCTGAGGAAGATGTGGGACACCATCAAGTTGCCATTATATGCTTTGTGGGAGTCCCAGAAGGAAAAGAAAGGGACAGAGAGAATATTCAAAGAAATAAAAGTTGAAAAAATCCCACATTAAATGGAAAAAATGAATATACACATCCAAGACATTTAGTGAACTCCAAATGGGTTAAACCTAAAAAGACCTACACTGTTCCAAATTATCAAATGTTAAAAATAGAGAATTCCGCAATTCTGATTTCTCATTGGAAACCATGGAGGCAGAAGGCAGTGGGAGGACATACTTAACGTGCTAAAAGCAAAAAAACTGCCAACCAAGAATTCTATATCCAGCAAAACTATCTTTCAAAAATGAGGAAGAGGGTGCGTGGATGGTTCAGTGGTAGAATGCTCACCTTCCACGCAGGAGACCTGGCTTTGATTCCTGGATCATGCACCTATAGGGAAAAAAAATTAGGAAGAGATTAAGACATTGCAAGATAAACAAAAGCTGAAGGAATTGGTCAGCACTAGATCAGTCCTACAAGAAATATTAAGAGGAGTTCTGCAGGTTGAAAGGAAAAGACACTGCATAATAGGCTGAAGCCACATGAACAAATAAAGATCACTGGTAAATTTAATGACATGGGTATATATAAATACCAGTACTATTATATTTTTAAATTTGTAACTACATTTTTAATTCCTACAGGATTTAAAAGGGAAATGTATAAAATGTAATACTAAATAAATGGTTTTGGATTCGTAACATATAAATATGTATATGGGGGAATGGAGGGCTATAGGAACATAATTTATGTGTGTTACTGAAGTTGGGTTGGTATCAAATCAAAAGTGGTTGTTATAGATTTAGGATGTCAAATTTAAGTTCCATGGTGACCGCAAAGAAAATATCAGAGAACATGCAAACACAGAGACAGAAAGTAGAATGCAGGTTATCAGGGGTGGGAGGGCAGGGGCAATGGGGAGTTAAGGAAAAATTATTTCAGGTTTTCTGTTTGGGGTAAAGGGAAAGTTTTAGTAATGGGTGGTGACAAAGGTTCTGCCATAGTGTGAATGTGATTACTCCACTGAATAATAAGCCTGGGAGGGGTTGGGATGGGAAGATTTATGTTTTATATATCTTTCCACAATTAAAACAAAAGAAAGAGAAATTAAAGAGAAAATGACAATTAAATGCAACACATGATATTGGATGGGATCTAAGAATAGAGGAGAAAAGACCCAAAAGGACATTATTGAGACATAAGAAAAATTAGAATATAGAATGTAAGCTTCATATCAATGTTAAATTCCTTGAACTTGATAACTGCACTTAAGGTGATTACGTAAGTATCCTTGTTTGTAGGAAATATACATGGGAGTGTTTTGGTTCAAGGAGTACCATGTGTACAACCTATTCTCAAATATTCAGAAGATAAATAGATAACAGATAGGATATAAAACAAAAGTAGCAAAATATTAAAATTGGTGTATCTATGCATCTGGGGGCTAGGGGTATGTTGGAATTCTCTATATGGGGTTTGTATTATTTTTGCAACTGTCCTGTATGTTTGAAATTATTTAAAATATTCTTTAAAGTTTTTTAAAAAGGGAAGGGAGAGGTGATGCTTGCACATAAATATTTGTTTAATTAAAAAGTCCATGACTGAGCATGGACAAAATGGCTGGAGCCCTAGCAGCTATTTTAGGCCATGTGATGCTACATTGGTAGGACAGTGAGATGAGCCACCACCACAGCCCTGGATTGCCTCCCACTCTTTCTCGCTTCTAAATCATCAACTCTTCTCTATTAAGCCTTTTCTTTAGCATTTAAATAGGCTCAAGTTTCTCCAAATGTAAAAGAAAATCTCTCCCTCCATTCCCTGTCCCCTTCCCATGTCCTCCTTCTCTGACTCTTCTTCACCTTTCACCAATTGGGAAGAATCACCTGTTCTGAAGGTTTCCACATCTCTATTTCTCAGCCATTCCTTGACTCACTGTTTTGGGGCTTCTGTCCTACCATTCTGCGTGAATTGCCTGGGCCAAGGTATTCTGCACTGCTAAATTTAATTGATTTTTTTTTTCAGTTCTCTTCTAACTAGGTCTCTCAAAAGCAGGGCCTCCCTGGACACTCCTCACCTTGGCTTTAGTGTCACCTTATGCTCTCCCTAGCTTACTGGCCGCTTGCTCTCTGTTGTCTTTGCCAGCTGAGCCTCTGCTCTGAGCTCTTGTCCTCTCTATCCAATGATTGACTTGACTTCTCTACCTGCGTGTCTCAAAAGCACTTCAAATTCGACATGTCCAAAATGAACTCATGTTCATTACCTTCTTCCTTCCCCCAAACCTAGCTGCTCTTGCAAGGAATCTGGGAGACACCTTTGAAACATCTCTTCCCATGACTACCCACAACCAATCCATCTTTAGGCCCTTACAATTTCATCTCCTAAATAAAATCCACTCACTGCCGTCAGCCAATTCAAACTTCTAACATTTCTCACCTAGAACTCTTACAACAGTCCTCTACTTGGGTCTTCCTGCTTTGCTTCCAATCAACCCCCCTAAAAATCCATTTGTACACAGTAGTCAAGGGATCTTTCTACCAATGGGATCTTGTCACTGTCTTGCTTAGAAGTTGTCAATGACTTCCTCATGTCTTCTGGGTAAAAAGCCAAACTCTCGCCTGGAGCCTGCAATGGTCACGGCTTGACTACCACCCCTTCATCTCACCCTCCTACACCTCCGTTCTCACCCCACACATTCTGGCAACTCCTTTCCTTGGAGCTTTTGTACTCGCTGTCCCATCTGCCTGGTCGGCCCTTCCCTGTTGCCAGTTAAAGCCTATTCCTCCCTCAGAATTCAGCTCAAGCGGGACTTCCGCAGACTGGATCCTCGTCAATACTCCCACGCTGCTACCCATAAACTTCTTCCAAATTCTTTAGCACCATTTGAAATGCTAGCTCCTTGAGGGTTTGTCTTTCGCGGTGCGGTCATCCAATGAGTATTTGCTGAATGAATGAATGAACTCCTGCTCTTCATCCCCGCCCCCCCGCCCCCTACTCCTGTCTCATTGCGTTCATAAAGAATCCTAATCCGGGGCTTTAGGAATCCCACCTGAAAGGCGTTCTGGAGAAAGTGAGCAAATAAAGATGGGCGAGAGGCAATCACTTAAGGTAAGTGACCATCTTTGCTACATGTTATCTCCCTTTACCTCTCAGAGAGAAAAGGTGGAAGAGCGCGCCTGCGTATACGCCCCTCTGCAGTCCCGTCCCACTTCGGCCGTGAGGTGGCGCTGGGCGCATGCTCCTGGCAGCGCGGTCCTCCACGCCTCCTGCAGGCCACTCTAGCCGCCTATTTCGCCTGCTCTGCCGGGAAGCTGGCGCGTCCGCGGGGGTCCCTCCAAGATGGCGGCGCAGAGGAGGAGCTTGCTGCAGAGTGTGAGGAACCGATCCGCTCTCCGGGCCGAGGGTTGGGAGCCCGGGAGGGGGCCTTTCCGGTCCAGGAGCGTCTCCTCTCCGCTTTTGGACCGCCTCCCTCTCCCGGGCATGTTATCGCCGCCTTCCTCTCTCCCAGGGCTAGCCCCCCTCACTCTTGAGGTCGGGGGTACGCGTTGCGTGCGCGACCCCGTTCGGCGAAGGGAGTCCCGCGCCTGCGCGCTGCTGGCCGGGAGGTTGGGGTGAGGGGGTGTTCCGGGCTTCCCGGTCCCAGCGTCCCCTAGCGTCAAGGGTGCCGGGCTCCTCACTGCGGGGCGTCGAGGGTGGAAGCGTTCTCCCAGCCCGAAGAGAAAGTCCGGGTCGTGAGGCCACCCCGGCACAGAGTAGTTGTGCAATGACAATAATGCCAGCAGCACCCACTCATAAACTGCTTACTGTACTCCAAGCAGTGTGCTAATTGCTTCATGTTTGAAAATGTAAGTTTCATAACAGCCCCATGGAATTAGTGCTGTTCTTCCTGCTTTACAGATGAGGAAACTGAGGCACAGAGAGTTGGTCATTTCCCCAAAGCCACTTGGCTGATAGGTGGCAGAGGCAGGATTCAGTTGATTGCAGAAGCCCTTCTTATCCTCTAGGCTAGACTGAAGGAATGACTGGGATAGTGGCAACCTGGCTTCTAGTCCTGGCTCTGACTTATTGTATCCTTCCGTCTCAGTTTCTTTATCTGGAAGGTAGCATGGATGAGATTCCCATCTGGACACCCATGGGTTTGGTACTGATTTTGCCTCAAGCCCCTGCATCCTCCTAACATGCGTGCACAAATAGGTGCACACGTGTCCGCACCACAGACCTATTTTGACCTATCAGAGTTGAGCCCTGAACTCCTGGGTCCTCTCAGCTGTGGCACTCTTGTAATTGCTTCTGGATTTGTCTGCTTCCGGTACTAGAAAGTGAACTTGAAGACCGGGACTTGTGGTCTCTTGCTTATCATCATGTCATTAGGACCCCATTATGTGCCAGGCACGCAATAAATATAATGATTAAAGCATTTGTAGCCAGGCCCAGTGCCAAGCTTTGGCCTTAGAGATGCATTAACACTCCCCTCCCCCCACCCCGGAAGGAATTGAGGGTGGGGTGACCTTCACTACTGTATACTGAGAATTCATGTAGACTGTCTGGAAGCAGTCTTGAAGTTGCTCCCCCAGGAAACCTCCCCAGGTCTCCCTGGTGGGGATAATGCTCTTCTCCTCCACAGTCCTATATTTTACTGCTGCTCCAGTTGGTAAGTTAGGCCTGGCATCTTCTACTTTGTAACCTCCTGGAGAGTAGGGGCCCCTTATGAATGTTCCCATTGTAATAAGCATTCCCAAAATGCATGCTGGATTGTAGTGTTAAGAGAATGGTTTATAACTGATAAATTCTGCAGGCTGGCTTGGATTTGCTAGGAGAGAGTGGCTGTCTGGGTTGTACAGACGAGGTTGGCTGCCAGCTTCTGTCCCCTCTAGGCATGATGGAGACCAAGGGCCTTGGGTTAGATAGAAGGCACGCTTTATTAGCTCTGGAATGTATTTCTGGGGGTGGTTGTAGAATCTTTCCTGGTGCTTTTTAAAGATAGACTAGTTAACTTTAAATATTTGTCAGGGTGATGAAAGCAAGGGGGTGTCAGGGATGTCCACACAAGGCCCCTTCTACCCTCTTTTACTCTGATGATGAGCAGCTCATCTCTGCTGTCCACAGAGGAGAGGGCCAGGTGGAAGATGGGGCTGCTTACCTGCCCTCATGTTGTCCTGAATCTGTGCCTGGAGATCTGAAGGTGGAGTAAGATCAAGTGTCGACCTTCACCATATTCCTAGTCCAGCTTGGGAGAAGGAGCCAAATGCTGCTGAGACAGTGTGTTAGGTTCTCTGGTGTCAGTGTGAACATGTGTTGGGAGTCCTGCAGAGGCAGCAGAAAACTTTAAAGTCTTTAAAGGAGGGTGGGAGTTTTCCAGGCAGAGGAAAAGGGAGACATTCCAAGAGGATAGTACTACATGTTTTTGTGCTGAGGGGCTGAGATGTGGCCTAGTTTGACCAGGTCAGAGTGGGCTTGCAGGAAGGGCAGGGCTTGTGGGAATGGCAGGGGAGTTGCTGTCAGAGGGCTGGAAGAGTGTACGGAACCAGGTAGCAGAGTATCTGGTATCATGGAATGTGGTCCTGAGGAATTTCACCTTTCATTCCCAGCTAGTGTGGCACTTCAGAAGGTCTTTGAGCTGAGTGTGCTGTGAATAAGTGAGAACATACTATTCATTCCTCCAGCATCACTGAGCACTGTTATGTGCAGGCACTGCAGAGATGCAAAAGACACTACCCTCAAGGAACTTTCTAGAATGTAGACAACAAACGGTGAACCAATATAGCTCTTATATGATAAGAGAATATCTACAACAGTGTAACATCAAGAGGTGCCGTGAGGATTCAGAGAATGGTGGAGGGGCCATTTTGGACAGGGATGACCCGATGAAGTAGCAGAAGCAAGCCTAATGGATATGGGGGGTGTTCCTGCCTGAGGAAGCAGGGGGTGCAAAGGCCTGTCTGTTTGGAGGCCACAGGGCTAGAGTGGAGGGTGTTGAAGGGTGGGAGTGGGTAGTGGTAGGAAGATCCTAGGGAGCTGGGGGCCATATTGGGCCTTGCGGGTCCTGATAAGGACTTTGGGTTCCATTTTAAGTATAATGCAAAGGTCTTGGGTGGTTTTGAGTGGTTTTGAGCCGGGTCTAAATGTGATCTAACTTTGATTGGAGAAAGACCCCTCTGTTGAAAATAGATATTCGAGAAGTGAGGCTGGGAGACCAGGGCCTGCAGGGGGGCCTTTACTAGTTGTCCAGGTTCAGGATGGTGGTGGCTTGGCCCTGGGTGGAGACAAGAGTGTTGAGAAGTATCACATTCTGGCTGAATTTTGGAGGAAGGGCTGATCTAATATGCTGATGGTAGGATATGGGTGCAAGACAGAGAAAGAGAAGTCAAGAAGAACTACAAGGTTTGGGATTGAACAACAGTAGTACCATTTACTAAGCGGGGAAACCCTGGAGGGAGGAGAACATTGGGGCAGGAACTGATCTTTTCTTTTTTTCCTTTGACATTTCTTAAGCAAACATATCTGTAAAATCACGGGTGTTAGGTATATATTTTTTCTATTGGGCATTAAAATAAATAAATGGCCATTAAAATAAAAATGTCACTAGGCCATCACCTACAGCCATCTCATACACCGTCAGTAATGTCCAGCTGTTTGCACATATTAGTGTTCCACAATTATTAATGACCCCTTCAGAACATTTTAAAACTCTCTTTATGATGAAAACAGAAAGAACCTTTGATTAAAACCCTAATGGGAGGCTCTCCACTCCTCCCAGTTTGACAGACAGCGTCATCTTTTTGTGCTGTGCCAGCCACATCACTGAGACATGATGGTGAAGGTTGGAATAAATGGATTTGGCCATGTTGAGTCCCTGCTCACCAGGGTTGCTATAAACTCTGACAAAGCACAGATTATTGCCCTCAGTGATCCCTTCATTGACCTCAACTACATGGTCTGCATGTTCCAGTATGATTCCACCCATGGCAACTTCAAGGGCACCATCAAGGCTGAGAATAGGAAACTTGTCATCAATAAGACTTCTCACTTCTCAGAACAAGATCCCGCCAACATCAAATGAGGTGATGCTGGTGCTGAATATGTTGTGGTGTCCGCTGGTGTCTTCACAACTCTGGAGAAGGCTGAGGCACACTTGAAAGATGGTGCCAAAAGAGTCATCATCTCTGTCCCTTTGGCTGATACCCCCGTGTTTGTGATGGACATTGTATTAGTTTTTAAGCTGCCAGCATGCAATATACCAGAAATGGAGCGGCCTTTAAAAAAAGAATTTAATGTTACAAGTTTACAGTTCTAAGACTATAAAGATGTCCAGACTAAGGTGTCCAGGAAAAGATACCTTGGCTCAAAAAAGGCTGATGGGTCTGGAGCACCTCAGCTGTGAAGACATGTGGCTAGCATCTTCTGGTCCCTTGCTCCTGGGCTCCATCGCTTTCAGCCTCTGTTCCTGTGGGAATTTCACATTTTGCTTCTCTGGGGCTGGCTTTCATCTCTTAGCTTCCTTTGGTTTGTGTGGTTCTGCTGGAGAACAAGGTGATGTCTGCTGGGCTCCAAGCATCTCCAGACATCCATGTCTCTGTTCTGAACTCTCCTTAAAATGTTTACTCTTTTAAAGGGTACTGGCAAACTAATCAAGGCCCACCTGGAATGGGTAACTACTTCAAAGCTTTAAAAAAAAAAAAAGGTCACACTTAACAGTTTTCACACCACGTCTTTGTGGAGATATTTATTTAATCAAAAATTCCTACCCTACAATATTGAATCAGGATTTTTTTTTAAAAACTGCTACCCACAAGATTGGATTAGGATTAAGACATGGCTTCTGTGGGATACAGAGTATTTTCAAACCAGCACAGATATGAACCATGAGAAATATGACAACTCCCTCATGATCTTCAGCAGTGCTTCCTGCACCACCAACTACCTGGTCCCCTTTGCCAAGGTCATCTGTGACAACTTTGGAGGGACTTAGGACCACTGTCCACAGCATCACTGCCACCCAGAAGACTGTGGATGGCCTCTCTAGGAAGATGTCATGTGATGGCGATGGGGCTGCTCAGAACGTCATCCCTGTGTCTGTGGATGCTGCCAAGATGGTGGGCAAGGTCATCCTGGGCCTGAATGGGAAGCTCATTGGCTATGACTTTTTGTGTCCTCACCTCCAATGTGTCCATCTTATATCTAATCTGCCATCTGAAGAAAGTGATCAAATATGATGATACCAAGAAAGTGGTGAAGCAGGCATCAAAGGGCCCCCTAAAAGACATCCTAGGTTACTCTTAAGAACCTAGTTCTTAAGAGTAACTTAAGACTTTAACAGTGTGTGACTTTAACAGTGTCACCCACTCTTCCACCTCTGATGCTGGGGTTAACATTGCCCACAACGACCACTTTGTCAAGCTCATTTCCTGGTATGACAGAGAAGTTGGCTACAGAAACAGGGTGGTGGACTCCTTCAAGGAGTAAGAGCACCTGGACCACCAGCCCCAACAGCAGCATGAGAGGATGAGAGAGGCAGCCAGCTGCTGGGGAGTCCTAGCTCCAACTCGATCCCCTGACACAGAATCATCCATCCTCTGCAACTTCCATCCCGGATCCCTGAGGAAGGGGAGGGACCCAGACAGCTTGACCTTGTCATGTACCATCAATAAAGTATAGTGTACCCAGCCACAAACAAACAAACACTAGTGGGAGAAGTGGGGCAGGGAGTGGAGTTGGTCCCAGAGAAGCAGAGAAGGAAAAGTGGGTCATCCCAAAAGACAGCGATAGCAGGAGGCATGGGGTGTTTGAAGTTCCTGAGAGAGAAAGAACTGCTGTCCCCCACCCTGAGCCATCTGCCTGGGGGCGTTTTTCTCCCTTTCTGAGCTTCCTTTTTGCCTCTAAGGAATTAGGGTGCTTTTGTGACAACAACACTGAGCCTTTTCATACTATAATTTGATATTCAAGCTGTGGCCTGAACTTGGAACTATGCTTTGTCCAGTTGCGCCCAGGAGTTTGAGTTGAGCCTTTATGGAGGTTTTTATGGACTATTTTTTGCGTGACGCGGTCGCATATGCCTATGAAGGGCTAATGTTTATTGCATGGGTGGACACAAGGTGTTTGTAAAGTTTTCAGTGGGTTAAATACAATTGGATCACTAAAGAAACTTTTTATACCAAAATAGAAATTTGGGAAACACAAAAATCCAGTGAAAATTAGGTTTTTTGATGCTGTTTTCTTTCTTTTTTATATTTTTCCATTAAAAGTCTTGGGAGAAATTAATTTTTAACTCACCAAAGAATTGAAGTCCTCCGTGTTCACTGTTGTATGTGTTTAGAACAAGTCTGTGATGAGGCTGTGCCAAGCGTGAGACTCCCCCTTCTCAGCTTCTCTGCAGACTCAAGTTCCTGGCGGGCCTGGTATTTGTGGGTGTGGGAGAAAGTATGCATCATTGTGTGTGCAGGGGTGGAGAGGTGGGTGGTTTGCGTGAATAGAAAATACATGACCTTTCCGAAAATTGCTCAGAAATGTGGAGGAAGGAAGCTGGAGACTTGACAGTCTGGTCGTTTTAATAGAGGCAGCAGTGGATGCTAAAGAGGGAGAGGAGTGGAAGAATACGACAGGCGTGCTCCCAGCCCCAGCAGCATGAGAGTGATTTCCAGTCTACTGCCAAAGCCACTCTTTCAGTCCCACACTGGTCACTGGCAGAACCTTCTGGAATTCTCCAGCCATGTGTTTTTCTGTTGTTGCTTTTTAAAACATATTTTTATTAAAAATAAATAAATACATATTTTTATTTAAGAAGACAAAACACTTAGAATCACCAAAAATGGATATTAGTTAGCTTATCCATAGTCATATTTAAATGAATATCTATATAATCATTATAAAGCCTGTTTGTACGATATGTTTCATAAACCAATTTGAAATTAAAGCAAGGAAGGAAAAAATCTAGAGATACAAATAGATATCAGAGTTTCTTAAATTCTAAATAGTAAACACTATCTTAAATACCATTGATTATCAAAACTGCACGTTCTCAAAATATCAAGTAGAAAGTTACTATAAATATCGACTTTGCTATAGTAATGTCTATATTACTAAACATATTCAAATTTTTGATTTCAGGACTTTATTTTATTTGATATTACTATAGCTGCCTATAGTTTTTTGTTTGTTTGTTTTTTTACCTTTTTTATTGTAAAATAAGTGTATATACAAAGCAAAGAAAAAAATCAGTTATTTTTCAAAGCCCACTTCAACAAGCAGCTACAGAACAGGTCCTGTATTTTAACATCTCTGAATTCTGTGTATTACAAGTTAATTACCAGTGAGTTTTCTTTCTTAGTTGTATATAAAATAATGATGTTTTATAATTAATGGATCCAATGACTACTTTTCTCATTTACCTATAGAAGGCTCTTCAGTGGAGAGCCCTGCCTGAAACGCAGTCCCCACAGCACCTCAGAAATTGATTTAAGAAGACATGGCTCACATAATGAGCTGCTCACCTTCACTGACTATAAAGGAGATGCAAATTAAGATGAATTAAGATGACGGTGAGATATCACCTCATACCTTTAAGAATGGCTACTATTAAACAAACACAACTGAAAAGTGAATAACCGCGCTTTGTAACAGTGCGTTTTATTTAATGTCCCTTTTAGCACATCTCATAGCCGCCTCATTCTGTGTGTTCCAGACTCTGGGCCCCTTCCCTGAGCAATCCGTGCACACTGGGCACCCCACTCACTGGCCATTAACCATGTGGCCTTGAGCCGTTAACTACATTATTGCGCTGATTCTCAGGTACATGTTTTCTGGTATGTTCTTAACACCTTTCTGATACTTGTTTTATTCTTTTTTTTTCCCTGATACTTGTTCATCTCCTTTTTAAACAGAGAACAGAGCTTCCATCTCCTCCTAGAGCAGGCAATAGGTTCAGCTAGAATTGAATAACTATGTTTTGTTTTTATTTTTAATTATCTTTTAGACATGGCAAATACTGGTTTTCTTATAATACTGAACTATTTTATATTCATAATGAAATCGTTTGAATAAAAGATAATGTGGTGATTTAAAGAAATAAGAGGAAATAAATAATTGAAAATGGTGAGTGAATGATTGAGATTTGGGGAAAATGGGGCTTAAACACATATTCACGTTCAGCAGAGTCTTTGGAAAAGGGGATAGGATTTGGAAAGACGAGGCCATGTCTCACTGTGGATACTTTTAATATACTATTTGGGTAATTTTTTTCTTTTTTGTCCTTTATTTTAATAGCAAGCCAAGACACCTTGGCTAGGAACTTGATCTTTAAAGAGTGCCATTGTAAAATAAATTGAACTTTGCTCAGCAGGGTGCATGTGTAAAAATAGTTGGTTTATTTTAACGCGTTTGCTTGTCTCTGTGACCGTACAGGTGGTGTCAGCCTCTTCATTTGAGGGCCCCAAAATACATTTGTCTTCTCAAATAGGCCAGTCCTTTGGGGTAGGTGTTATTTCTCTCCTGTGTTTGGTGTGGGTACATCTTGCCAGAAGTGGGTTATTTTCCCATGCTTTTTGTTCTGGTCACAATTTTTTAGAAATAGGAGACTATATAGAAGGCCTTATCTGTACAAGATAGACAGCTGAGTGAGATTGTTTGTCTGTCAAAGGGCAAGACTCAAAATCATGTCACCAGGCTGGAAGGCTGGGGTGAAAGCAATAAGATGTAATCCAACCAATAGCAGTTTAGGTTAAAAAAATTCCTCACAGAAGTATGGATGGGGGAGACTGTCTCGATAAAAGCTCACAGGAAAAAGACCTTTGATTTTAGTTGAGAGTAAGAAGGAATTTTCACATGGAGGCTAGGCACCCTACTGTTATTTGACTATATAAAGGCTATTTATTTTATTTATTTTTAAATTTTTATTTATACAATGTACAAGCACATACATTTTTAACATAAAACATTCCATACATGCTGTACAATCAGTGGCTCACAATATCATCACATAGTTGTATATTCATCATCTTGATCACTTTTAGAACATTTGCATCATTCCAAAAAAGACATAAGAAAAAAGAAAAAACTCATACATACCATACCCCTTACCCCTCCCTCTCATTGACCACTAGTATTTCCATCTATCCAATATATATATATTTTAATTTTAACATTTGTTCCTCCTATTATTCATTTATTTTTAATTCATGTGTTTTGCTCATCTGTCCATACCGTAGACAGAAGGAGCATTAGACACAAGGTTTTCACAATCACACAGTCACATTGTGAAAGCTATATCATTATACAGTCATCTTCAAGAAACATGGCTACTGGAACACAGCTCTAGTTTCAGGCACTTCCCTCTAGCTTTATATGCCTTAATCTGAAAAGGAGATATCTATATAATGTGTAAGAATAACCTCTAGGGTTATAACCTCTCGACTCTGTTTGAGATCTCTCAGCCAGATACTTAATTTTGTTTCATTTCTCTCTTCCCCCTTTTGGTCAAAAAGGTTATCTCAATCCCTTGATGCCGAGTCCCAGCTCATTCTAGGATTTCTGTCCCACATTGCCAGGGAGGTTTACACCCCTGGGAGACATGTCCCACATAAACAGGGAGAGGGCACTGAGTTTGTTTGCTGTATTGGCTGAAACAGAGATAGGCCACATCTGAGCAACAAAAGAGGTTCTCTGGAGGTGACTCTTAGGCCTAATTTTAAGTAGGCTTAGTCTATCCTTTGCGGGGATAAGTTTCATGTGAATGAACCCCAAGACTGAGGGCTCGGCCTATTGATTTGGCTGTCCCTAATGCTTGTGAGAATATCAGGAGTTCTCCAAATGGGGAAGTTGAATTTTCCTGCTTTTTCATCATTCCTCCAAGGGGACTTTACAAATACATTTTTATTCACTGTTCAAATCACTCTGGGATTTATTGGGACATCCTTCTGGTCAAACCTACAAAATCTCATGCCCTATACAAGGTTCCATGTACTTATGGTGTTCAATTAAACTGTCCATATAAGTTATATTAGGAAATTCACTAGTCTAAATATAAATTTTGTGCCAAATAAACATTTTTTGCTTTGGTCTCACACATAAGTTAAAATTTTAAAATGTGAATTACTATGTAATTTCAATATCCTGCAATATTGACATTTCTTTCTTCTTCCTCATGCAGAAACATTTTTTTAATTTGTACATTTAGTCATTATCATTGTACACTCTAGGCATTCCTAGATTATACCATCTCAGTCTTTATCGTCTTTCTTTCCTTCCAGTTTCGTTTACTCCCCCTAGCCGTCCTCCATCATTCTCACATTCAGCTTCATTCGGTGTACTAACATTATTGTACTGCAATTAGAAAGTATTGTGCTATCCATTTATGAATGTTGACTGTCAGTCCTCTTGCACAGTATGTATCCCTTCAGCTCCAATTACCCAGTATCTACTATATTTCTATCTCCTGATGGCCTCTGTTCTTAACTGAAATTCTCCGAGTTCATTCATTAATGTTAGTTCATATCAGTGAGACCATACAGTATTTGTCCTTTTGTTTCTGGCTAATCTCACTCAGCATAATGTCCTCAAGGTCCATCCACGTTGTTACATGACTTTATTCTGTCTTACAGCTGTGTAATATTCCATTGTATGTATATACCACAGCTTGTTTAGCCACTCGTCTGTTGGTGGACATTTGGGCTGATTCCATTTTTTTGCAGTTGTAAATAATGCAGGTATAAACATTGGTGTGCAAATGTCGATTTGTATCCTTGCCCTCATGTCCTCTGAATAGATACCTAGCGGTGGTATTGCCAGATCATATGGCAGTTCTATACTTAGCTTCCTGAGGAACCACCAAACTGCCTTCCACAGCGGTTGTACCATTTTATATTCCTACCAACAGTGGATAAGTGTGCCTTTTTCTCTACATGCTCTCTGGCACTTGTCATTTTCTGTTTTATTGATAATGGCCATTCTGGTGGGTGTGAGATGATATCTCATTGTGGTTTTGATTTGCATTTCCCTAATAGCCAGGGACATTGAGCATCTTTTCGTGTGCCTTTTAGCCATTTGTATTTCCTTTTCTGAGAAGTGTCTGTTCATGTCTTTTGCCCATTTTGTAATTAGGTGGTTTGTCTTTTTGTTGTTGAGTTGAACAATCTCTTTAAATATTCTGAATACTAGACCCTTATCTGATATATTGTTCCCAAATATTGACTCCCATTGTATAGGCTGTCTTTTTACTTTCTTGACAAAGTTCTTTGATGCACAAAAGTGTTTAATTTGAGGAATCCCCATTTGTCTATTTCTTTCTTCTATGCACGTGCTTTGGGTGTAAGATCTAGGAAACTACCTCCTATTATAAGATTTATAAGATATTTCCCTACATTTTCTTCTAAAATTTTATGGTTTTAGATCTAATGTTTAGGTCTTTGATCCATTTTGAGTTCATTTTTGTATAGGGTGTGGGATACAGGTCCTCTTTCATTCTTTTGCATGTGGATATCCAGTTTTCCAAGCACAATTTATTGAAGAGACTGTTCTGTCCCGGGTGAGTTGGCTTGATTGCCTTATCAAAGATCAATTGTCCATAGATGAGAGGGTCTCTATCTGAACACTCTATTCGATTCCACTGGTCGATATAGCTATCTTTATGCCAATACCATGTTGTTTTGACTACTGTAGCTTTGTAATACGTCTTAAAGTCAGGTAGTGTGAGACCTCTGACTTCATTTTTCTTTCTCAGGATATTTTTAGCTATTTGGGGCACCCTGCCCTTCCAGATAAATTTGACTATTGGTTTTTCTATTTCTGAAATGTAAGTTTTTGGGATTTTAATTGGTGTTGCATTGAATCTATAAATCAGTTTAGGTAAAATTGACATCTTAACTATATTTAGTCTTCCAATCCATGAACACAGTGTGCCCTTCAATTTATTTAGGTCTTCTGTGATTTCTTTTATCAATTTGTTATAGTTTTCTTTCTATGGGTCTTTTGTATCCTTAGTTAAATTTGTTCCTAAATATTTTATCTTTTGGTTGCAATTGTAAAAGGAATTTTTTTTCTTGATTTCCCCTTCAGATTGCTCATTTCTAGTGTATAGAAACAGTACAGATTTTTGAGTGTTAATCTTGTAACTTGCCACTTTGCCATACTCATTTATTAACTCTAGTAGTTTTGCTGTGGATTTTTCAGGGTTTTCAACATACAATATCATATCATCTGCAAACAGTGAGAGTTTTACTTCTTCCTTTCCAATTTTGATGCCTTGTATTTCTTTTTCTTTTCTAAGAAATGTTGAATAACAATGGTGATAGTGGACATCCTTGTCTTGTTCCTGATCTTAGGGGGAAATTTTTCAGTTTTTCCCCAATGAGGATGATTTTAGCTGTGGGTTTTTCATATATTCCCTTTATTATGTTGAGGAAGTTCCCTTGTATTCCTATCCTTTGAAGTGTTTTCAGCAAGAAAGGATGTTAAATTTTGTCAAATGCCTTTTCTGTATCAGTCGAGATGATCATGTGCTTTTTCTGCTTTGATTTGTTGATATGGTGTATAACAGTAAGTGATTTTCTTATGTTGAACCATCCTTGCATACCTAGAATGAATCCTATTTGGTCATGGTGTATAATTCTTTTAATGTGCCACTGGATTCATTTTGCAGGAATTTTGTTGAGGATTTTTGCATCTGTATTCATTACAGAGAATGGTCTGTAATTTTCTTTTCTTGTAGTATCTTTGTCTGGCTTTGGTATGAGGGTGAGTTAGGTAGCCTTCCCTGCTCTTCAATTTTTTTGAAGAGTTTGAGCAGGATTGGTACTAATTCTTTCTTGAATGCTTGGTAGAATTCACATGTGAAGCCATCTGGTCCTGGACTTTTCTTTTTGGGGGAGCTTCTTAATGACTAATTCAATTTCTTTACTTGTGATTGGTTTATTGAGGTCGTCTATTTCTTCTTGAGTCGGTGTTGGTTGTTCATGCCTTTCTAGGAAGTTGTCCATTTCATCTATGTTGTCTAGTTTGTTAGCATAAAGTTGTTCATAGTATCCTCTCATTACCTCCTTTATTTCTGTGGGGTCAGTGGTTATGTCTCCTCTACCATTTCTGATTTTATTTATTTGCATCCTCTCTCTTCTTCTTTTTTTTTTAACTTTTTAAAATTTATAGTATAATATATATGCAAAGCAAAAACAGAAAAAAGCAGTAGTTTTCAAAACACTCTTCAGTAAGTAGTTACAGGACAGATCCCAGAGTTTGTCATGGGCTACCATACCATCATCTCAGGTTTTTCCTTCTAGCTGCTCCAGAACATTGGAGACTAGAAGGAACAAATATTTTTTTCTCCCCTCTCCCCAGGGTTTATTGTTGTTGCTGTTTATTGTTATTATTTATGTAGTGACTTTATGAACAAGTTGTATAAAATCTGTATTCTTTGTAATGTGCAGCCACTGAGAAGTCTCTGCTCGGTTAGCTTAGTGGTCAGCTAATGATTGGATTTCCTTAAAGATCTAGAGCTAATAAAACCTCCCAGTCTTTGTTGAAGGTCTCTGTGTATATGTTAGGGTAAACCATCAAGTCTCAGCCAGACAGTTGACAATTCCTCCTTAGCCTTCAACTGTAGGTTATGCAGAAGCTCAAAGTCTACTACAGGTGAGAATTTAGGACTTTCTCATGTCTTTCCTGTGCATATGCACAACCTAGAAAGAATAAATATTTTTTAATCGTCACTTTTTTCCTTTTCTGTGAAAAATAACATATACACAAAAAAAAGCAATAAATTTCAAAGCACAGCATAACAATTAGTTGTGGAACAGATTTCAGAGTTTGGTATGGGTTACAATGCCACAGTTTTAGGTTTTTACCTCTAGCTGCTCTAAGATACTGGAGACTAAAAGAAATATCGATATAATGATTCAGCAATCATACTCTTTGATAAACCCCTATTCTCTGTATAATTTCACCATCACCTTTGATCTTTGTCTCACTTTTTAGGGGTATATGGGCTATGCCCATTCCAACTTTTTCATGTTGGAAGGGCTGTCAATAATAAGGGGTAGGGAAATGGGACTAGCTGATATTCTGGAGAGGCTGGCCTCTCTAGATTTCAGGGTTTATCTGGTCCAGGGATCCATCTGGAGGTTGTAGGTTTCTGGGAAGTTTCCGTAGTGCATGGAACCTTTGTAGAACCTTACATATTGGCCTAGGTATTCTCTCTTCTTTTTGTCAACCTTGCTAAGGGTCCATCAATCTTACTGATTTTCTCATAGAATCAACTTCTGGTTTTGTTGATTTTCCTGATTGTTTTCATTACTCAATTTCATTTATTTCTGCTCTAATCTTCATTATTTATTTCTTTTTGTGTGCTTTGGCATTAGTTTACTATCCTTTCTCTAGTTCTCCCTATTGATTTTTTGTTGTTGATTTTATATTCTACTACTGTTCAGATTTCTTTTATTGTTTTAGTTGTTTTATTTTTATTTTTAATTTTGAAATAATTTCAAGCTTACAGAACAGTTGCAAAAATAATACAAAACCCATCAGAGAGCTGCAACATACCTCCATGTAGATAACCCAGATCCACCACCTTTTAACGTTGTAGTACATTTACCGTATGATTCTGTCCATGTATCTATGTCTGTCTGTCTGTATAGCTATCTTCTAAACATTTGAGAGTAGACTGTATACATTACACTCCTTGAACACTTAGTAATTCCATGTTCAATTCCTATGAACAAGAATATTCACTTGTGTAGCCACCTTAAATAGTTATCAGCTTCAAGAAATCTAACATTGATTTAAAGCTTTTTGTCTATATTACAATTTTTTCCTATGTCCCAATAATATCCTTTTAGGCCTTTTGTTCTCCATTATTAGATCCAGTCCACAACTGGATGACCTGGTAACCTGTAATCTACTTTCTGTCTCTATGAGATTGCATATTCTAGCTATTTCAGATAAGTGGAATCTGCAATAACTGTCCATTTGTGTCTGACTTATATCACTCAGTGTGGTGTCTTCAAGATTCATCCATGTAGCAGCATGTGTCAAAACTTAATTTCTTTTCAAGGCTGAATAATATTTCATTATATGTACATACCACAATTTGTTTATCTGTTCATCTGATGATGGACATTTAGGTCACTTCCACCTATTGGCTGCTGTGAATAATGCTACTGTGAGCATTGGTGTACAAAAATCTGTTCAGGTCCCTGATTTCATTTCTCCTGTGTATATACCTAAAAGTGGGATTTCTGGGTATATAGTTGTTCTATTGAAGTAGTTTTATCATTGATTCTTAGGGCTTTCCAGTCCTGACAGCTGTGAAGAGAGACAGCTGAATTTCTTACCCAAATCATGTGGTCTCCTTCTTTTCTCTTGTCTAATTGCATTGGCTAACAACTCCAGTTCAGTATTAAGTAATGGAGATAGTGGACATCCTTGCCATATTTCTAATCTCAGTGGGAATGCCTTTTGTGTATCCCTACTAAAGATGCTAGCATTAGGGCTGAAGTATACATATGATAGCAATGTTAAGAAAGCATCCATCAATTTCTGTTTTCCTGAGTAGTTTTTATCAGGAATAGACAGACTTTCTTTACATGAAGAATAGAACTGAAGTCCAGTTGACCTGAACACCAGTTATGTTCATTGTAGTAAACAAAATAAAATAGTATACTTCCAGTATCACTAATTCGCCATTATGAAAATCGGATTTCAAAACACCCTTAACTTTGTAGAAGTATCCAGACACTAGTCAGAAGTGCTTTATGAAGAACAAGGCACTTGTTAAGTAGATTGACTGCTGTCTTACACACAGGCTTTCTAATTTGGGAGAGTTGATCTCCCCACATTGGCCACATAAGGCTTCAGCCGTCCAGATAGCATCAGCCCACTCATGATAACAGCATTGTGGGGTCCTATCATGAAATTTTCAAGATAGAATTGTTCTTGTGCTGTCATACACTGAAATGGCAAGTATCCCAGTCACTTACTAGAGTTTATTTACTTCTTTCCTTGCTTGTGAAAACTGTTTCACTAGTCTTTTTAATAATTGTATCTCTCAATGGCAAGTAGGCTCATTCATTGCTTGAATAATATTTATTTTTTGCTGGAAAGATTCAAATACAAAGCCTGTCTATTGCTTATGAGAGTTAGATAATGGCATAGGAAGCATTATGATTGCAGTATCGATTACAAGTTTTGTATTGTGGGTGACAAACTCATATTTTGTGTCTCATGTTAAAGGATGATTTCAGTCCATCTTAATCTAATTTTTAATCACATGCAGGATTCTAAAAAGTATAAATTTTTTTCTGCCCCACACTTAAAACAGCTGTAGCACTTTGGGGTGCTGAACATTGATCCTTGGCCCATCTTTTCAGGAGGAGGGCATGGGATACTTCTGATTTGGGGAGGTGCTTAATTTTATGCTTAATCTTAAGTTTAATTTTATTCCAGTTGGAGGCAGAAAACAGACCTTAGAAAAAGGAGTTTCTCTTGGGAGTTTATTTGCCAGGTCATTGGAAACCTCTGTGAGGTCCCTGGTGATGGAGGTATACTAGCCAGATCTAAGACAAAAGTGATGATTGGCAACAAATCAGTTCCTCAAAACATAATTAATTCCTTGGTAATTACCTCTTCACCATGGCCTCAAAGGCTTACATGATCCCCCCTTATATACATACCTAGATACATACATGGACATGGTAGTGAGCCACTTTCCCTTGTGAGCATGGCAGAGAGGCCATACTGTTCTCTTGTGCTTCCTTAAATCGAACACGCCTTTTTTCTCCCTGATGGCCTTTGCTTGCCCAGAAAGCTCCTGCATCCTTTTTTTAGAGTGGTCATTACTCAGTAGTCATTGGGGGCATGGCTTGCAGATCATATCCCCAGAGAGGCCTGCTTTTTTGCCCACCTCATCTGAAAGGGCCTGCCCCATTGCTCTCTGTCTCATTACTTTTTGTGGTATCCCTGTCTGAAATTGCTTGTTTATTTATTGGATTACATGTTTAAAGTCTCTCTGCCCCCCAGGAAAGAGGCTTCAAACAAGGACCTTCTCTGTTTTTCTGTGCTGTGTCCCTAGGACCTAGAATAATACTGACCTGCTGTAAATGCTTGGTAGATATTTGCCAAATGAATGTATATATTAATTGAATATTCTGCAGTTGTATAATATCACATGAGGAGTCCAAAGACAGATTTGCATTTGTGTTGAGAGACATTTGCTTTGCTTTAAAATGGGGCATGTTAAGATTAGAGCTAGAAACAATTTTGTCTTACTGTGTGAAACAGTTTTTCTTTGCCATTGCTTAACCTGAAAGTCATTGTCTGAAAAGGCATTCATAGGAATTTCAGCTTTTATTGCTGTTTCTTTTCTGTTAGTAGTTTTCAGTTATACCTGTTTTCAAAGGCAGTTAGTAGGCATTAGTTGCTTTTCAGGCCTTGTAGTAAAATTGTATGAATGAAAAAATAAATTCTACAGATAAGATCTAAATAAGTAGACATACCATCTTGATGGATTGGAAGATTCACTGTAGTGCAGATATCAGTTCTCCCCAAATTGATTGAGAGATTCAAAACAATTATAATCAAAATCCCAGAAATAATTTGTGGACACAGGTGAGCTGATCCACAAAGAAACTAGAATAGCCAAAACAGTTTTGGA
Source organism: Tamandua tetradactyla (assembly GCF_023851605.1). NCBI lineage: Eukaryota > Metazoa > Chordata > Mammalia > Pilosa > Myrmecophagidae > Tamandua > Tamandua tetradactyla. The sequence goes on from NC_135333.1 coordinate 31,945,599, forward strand.
AAAGAGAATAAGGTTGGCAAAATCACATTACCTGGTTTTAAGATAGTGTGGAATTTGTTGAGGAATAGATGCATTGATCAGTGGAGTCAGAGACTCCAGAAAGAGACCCTCACAAATATGGCCAGGTAATTTTGGACAGACAAGCAAAGGTAATTCAATTGAGAAAGGAAATGTTTTTTCACAAATGGTGTTGAAACAATTGCACATCCAGGTACAAAAAATAAAATAAAATAAAAAAGAGCATTGACCTGCATCTCTTACCTTATACAAAATTTTGCTCAGAATGTATCACAAGTCTAAATGTAAAATGCAAAACTGTAAAACTTTTAGGAGATATTTGTCCTTAGGCCTAAAGTAAAAATTTAGAAGATCTTTGTCCTTAGGCCTAAAGTAAGTCTCTTGTAGACAGCATTTGGGTGGGTCCTGTTTTTTAATCCATTCTGCCAGTCTATGTCTATGTCTTTTGATTGGGGAGTTTAATCCATTAACATTTAATGTTATTACAATAAAGGCAGTACTTCTACCATTTTGTCTTTTGGATTTTATGTCATACCTTTTTTTTTTTCTTCCTCTTTTTACCTTTACCGATAGTCTTCATTTCTACACTCTACTCCAGACCTCTCTCTCCTTTCTTTTCCTGTCTGCCTATAGTCCTCCCTTTAGTATTTCTTGTAGAGCTAATCTGCTTAGTCACAAGTTCTCTCAGTGACTATTTGTCTGAAAATATTTTAAACTCCCTCTCATTTTGAAGGACAGTTTTGCATGGCAAAGGATTTTTGGTTGGCAATTTTTCTCTTTCAGAATCTTAAATATATCATACTACTGTCTTCTCACCTCCATGGTTTCTGCTGAGAAATCAGCACATAGTCTTATCAAGCTTCCCTTGTATGTGATAGGTTCTTTTCTCTTACTGCCTTCAGAATTTCCTCTGTCTTTGACATTTGACAGCCTGATTAGTAAGTGTCTCAGGATAGGTCTATTTGGATCTATTCTGTTTAGGGTACGCTGCACTTCTTGGATCTGTAATTTTATGTTTTTCATAAGAGATGGGAAATTTTCAGTAATTATTTCCTCCATTAGTCTTTCTGACCCTTTTCCCTTCTTTTTTCTTTCTGGGACACCCATAACACGTATATTCATGTGTTTTGTATTTTCATTCAATTATCTGAGCACTTGCTCATATTTTTCCATTTCTTACCCTATCTATTCTTTTGTGTATAGGATTTCTGGTGTCCTGTCATTTACGTCACTAGTCCTTTCTTCTGCCTCTTCAAATCTGTTGTTGGTCTCCATTGTTTTTTGTTGTTTGTTTGTTTGTTTTTTCATCTCTTATATTGTGCCTTTCATTCCATCAGTTCTGCCATTTGTTTATTCAACCCTTTGAGTTCTTCTTTATGGTTACCCAGTGTCTTCTTTATATCCTTCATCTTTTTTTTTTTTTTGCCATGTCTTCCCTCAACTAATTTATTTAATTTTTTATGTGATTTTTTATGCCTGTTCAAACATCCTTAATTAGTTGTTTCAACTCCTGTATCTCATTTGGTTTGTTCCTTTGACTAGGCCATATCTTCAATTTTCCTAGTGTGACTCATTATTTTTTTGCTGATGTCTAGGCATTTGATTTCCTTAATTAGTTTATTCTGGGGTTGTTTTCACTCTTTACCTAGGGTTTTGTTGTTGGTTGGCTTTGTTCTCTATCTGTTCTTTAACATTCAGTTCAACTTATTCTAGACCTCTAGCATAGCTTCTGTTTAGCTGATCAGAATTTTTCAGCTCTTTTTTTATGGTTCTTGCCCTGCCTGTATGGAACCTTTTTTTAAGGATTATCTCTTCAGATGTGATTGACCCCAATCAGATTTTCCCAGACTAGCAGGCCCATGTTTAAGGAAGATGGTGTAATTACTATCATGTTTCCCTGAGGGTGAGTCCAGCATGTTGTCAGACTTTCCTGTGAAGCCTCTAGACTCTGCACTTTTCCTATCCTGCCCATCAGGTGGTGCTTGTCAGCTTACAGCTCCCCACCAGTATAAAGTGATGAGGTACCTTTAATTCTCAGCAGCCTCTTCCTGCCAAGTGTGTGGTTGAGACAGAGGCTGAGATAGAAGAAGGGCTTAGGTTGCTTCTGTTTTCCAGGCCCTGGGGCCTGAATTCCATGAAGGAGGGCCACCACCTGAGCTAGGGTCTGCATCTCTTTTCTTGGGGAAGATATACCCATTAGGGAATTATCTCCTCCACTTGATTTATTAGTCTGTCTCAGACTTATCTTAACTTAGCCCTTGCATGGGTTCCACTGGCAGTTGAGAATGCCTGGGGCTTTCTCCAAAGAGCTACCTGGAATAGTTTAAAATAAAAGAATAAAAGAAATCCCTTTTCAGAGTCAGTCCCCAGCCCCTATTACTCTGAGCTCTGCCAACTTCAAAATCCTCCATCTTTATTCTATTTTATTCTATTTCACTTTATTTATATTTTTCTTGTCATCCTTGCCTCCTCTCTGCCAGGGTTAAAATCGCAATTGGAGCTTGGCTGAGCCATCTCCCCTTGCTACCAGTAGAAACTACTTAAAGATGTACTCTTTAGCGAATTATCCCTATTCACCTGACTAATTACTTTGTCTTTTTGACATGCTTTAATTGTGCCCATGCCTGGAACAGTGCTGATTCCTGAGGATGCCTGCAGTTCTATCTAATGGGCTGTTAAGAAGTTAAAAAAAAAAAAAGAAAGAAAGAAAGAAATAAAGGCTTTCATAGCCAGATCCCCGCCCCCCGGGTTTGCCAGTCAAGAGCTAGAGTTGGTACATGCCTCTGTGTGCCCCCTTTTCTTGGGGCCCAGCCCTTTTCCAGTATTTTGTGCTGTCCAACTCAAAGAACCTCTGTTGTTTTGTTTTTTCACCCTCAGCCCCGCCCCCTCTCTGCTGGCATGAGAACTCTTGGTTCCTTTAGTGCTTACTCCAGGTTTATCTGTGCTCAGGGCCTGTTTTCAGCAGTCCAGATTTGTTAATTCCACAACTGGACTTTGGTTGAGCTACCTTCCTTGTTCCTAGTACGGTCTCTTTCTTTTTCCCTGGGGATACCAGCCTGATGTGCCTGTGGGGAAGGGACACTGGCCTTCACAGTTTCGGAGACTTTGAGTTCTGTGTGGGATATCAACTTTTCTACCCATTCCAGACAGGTATACAATGTGTGTCTGATCACTGAAGTCCCCCCAACAGTTGTAGTTCCTGGCTATTTGCTAACTGCCCTTGAGGACAAACTAAATTCCATACCTCACTATGCCATCTTGCCCCACCTTGAGAAGATTTTTGTGACCTGGAGCTGACCAGAGAGTTCTTGGACATGATACCAAAAGCATGAAACACATGAAAGGAAAAATTGATAGAATGAAATTCCTCAAAATTAAAAACTTTTTCTCTGCAAAAACACCATTAAGAGAATGAAAAGACAAGCCACAGTCCAGGAGAAATATTTACAAATTACATATCTAACACAGAACTTTAATTGAGAATAAGTTAAGTAACTCTCAAAATTCAACAGTAAGAAAAAAAAACAACCTGATTTTAAAAGGGGTATGAGACTTAGACACTTACCACAGAGGATATATGGATGGAATTAAGCACATGAAAAATGCTCAACATCATTAGCCAATAGGGAAATGGAATTAAAGCCACAGTAAGATATCAATACACATCTATTAGATTGGCTAAAATTAAAAAAAAAAAAAAAGATAATGCCATTGTTCATGGGCATGCAATGTAGTACATTCACTCTGAAAAACAGATTGATAGTTTCTTACAAAGTTAAGCCTACATTTATCATCTGACCCAGCAGTCCCACTTCTAGGTAATTTACCTTAGAGAAATGAAAAGTTATGTTCACACAAAATTCTATACGTGAATGTTTATAGAGCTGGATTCCTAATTGTCAAAAACTGGAAAGAGCCCAAATGTCCTCCCATGGATGAACAGATAAGCAAATTACTACAGTCGCACAGTGGCATACTATTCTTTGATAGGGAGAAACATGCTCCTGATGCACACAATAACATGGGTAGATCTCCAGGATAATGCTAAATGAAAGAAGCCAGACTCAACAGGTTATATACTGTGTAATTTCATTTATAGGACATTCTCGAAAAGACAAAATTGTAGTGATGGAGAACAGGTCAGTAGTTGCCAGTGTTTAGGAGTGGGAGAAGGTGTGCTTCCCAAGGGGCAGAAGAGGGAGGTTTTTGGGGGTGATGAGACTTTCATATCCTGGGTGTGCTGGGGATTACACGAATTTATGTGTTAAAATCCATAGACATGCACACCAAAAACACAGTCATTTTTACTATCTGTTAATTTAAAAAGAAAAACAAACTCCCACACCTTGCTGAAGTTGCTTTATGGTGCAAAGCACAGAACTAAAGTTCTAAAATAGATGACGGCAGCATAAAAGCAATTAGAATTAAAAAAAAATCTATAAAGAAAGTCACTACCTGTCGGAATGTAAATAAACCAGAGATGAAATTTGCCACAAAAACTAACCACAGGCTTTTTACATATCTGATTGCAGAAACCTGTTGAAGTAGTTTCCATATCCTTTTTTTGAAGGCTGTTACTGCTAACCTGAAATAAATTGTGCCCAGTATTCTTGCTTGTTTAATATTTCAATAAGGCTTTTAATCTAAGTTTTAATTATTTTTCTTGAAATTGAGTTTTGATTCTCCCAATTACTTTAGTCTGCTTTAGTTTGATATTCCTTCCCTTGAGTGCTCACCTGGGTGGTCCTGGGATGCCCCCTGTGGTTCCCGGGGCTGGTGCAGTGTGGGGAGGCTTTCAGTGAGAGGCAGGAGTTCCCACCTGGGCCTTGTATCAAAGTCATTTCTGACTTAAAAAAAAAAAATAGAAATGCTCAGGGTATGTATACCCCAAGCAGATTCAGGAAATTCAGAATCAGAGTGTATGGGCTGCAGTTTGGGCACTCGTGTGTATATATGTGTGTATTTTTTAAGCTCCACAGCAATTATGCTCAACAGCTTGGTTTGAGAACCTGTGGGGTAGGATAGGAGCCAAGCACACAGGAAGGAGTGACGGAGGGTATACATGAAGGCTGTCACTCAAGCCCAGGAAGGGTCTTCCTGAAGGAAGACTTCCTGGAGGTGATGGCTTGAGCCCGAGTCCCAAAGACTAGGGAGAATTGCTAGGCTGGAAGCAGGAGGGAGTGCCACATAGCGGGAAAGGGCAAGATGGACAGGGTACAAGCATTCAGTACTAAGGGAGGAGACCATGGAAGGGTGCAGATGGGAGAGGATACCCAAGCAAAGGGGGTCAGGTGGTGGAGGCCCCAGATGCTGGAGAGAGTGACTGAAGCTGCACCTGGTAAGTCAGAGTATCTCAAGTCCTGATCCTGGGCCACCTGAATTGGAGTCACTTGAGAGGAGTAGCCTAAAATCCCAATACCCTGGGCCCCACTGTGGACATGTGGGACAGAAATTCTGAGTGTGGAGCCTAGAAATGTGCAATTTTAGCTCAAGGAATTCCTAAGAATTCCTTCTTACTCAGAAGTCTGGGAATCCCTGCTGGGGAGGTGAGGAGCTGTGAGAGAGCTTTAGATGAAGAGCTGGATCATGTGCATATGTTTTGCTTGTGTTTCATAGCATGTCTCACCAGTGGAGACCACGTCTGAGGCTTGCATTTGGAAGGTCTGTAGTGTTTTTCACAGGCTTGCTGAGCGTATCAATTTCCTAGCTGCTAAAACAAATACAGTAAATGGAATAGCTTAATGACAGGAATTTATTGGCTCATGGTTTCAGTGGCTAGAAGGCTTGCTTCCTCCTTGGATGGGTATTTCCTGGCTGGCCAGCAATCATGGGATGACTTGCTTTTTCTGTCACATAGCAGTGCACATGGTGGCGTCTTCACCTTTCTTTTCCTGGTTCCATTGACTTCCAGCTGCTGGCTGCACCCGTGTCCATTTTCCTTTGCTTATAAGGACTTCAGCCATATTGGATTAAGACTCACCCTCATTTAGTTTGGGCACACCTTAACTAATACCATCTTCAAAGATTATGTTTACAAGTGGATTTACACCTACAGGATCGGAGATTGGGTCCTGAACATGTCTTTTGTGGGGGACATGATTCAATCCCCAACACCGGGGAACACACCATAAAAACATACAAACCCATCAACAGATGAAAGGATGAACAAAATATGGTACTTACACATAATGGAATGTTTTTCAGCCATAAGAAGGAATGAAGTTCTGAGACATTGCAACATTAAAGAACCATGAAAACATTATGCTCAGTGAAATAAGCAAGATACGTAAGAACAAGAATTGTACGATATCATTAAAAGAGATGGCCAAAGAAGCAAATTTGCAGAGATAGGAAACAGATTAGAGGTTGGGGCAGGGGGCCTGGGCATGGGTGTTTGTAAAAATTTTAAAAATGTAAAGAAAAATGTATCCTCTAAAACTAATTCAGAGGCGAACTACAAAATTGGTAGGTATTTTTCTTCATTCCTTTTCATTTGAGAATAGAGATTCTCTGTTACACAGATAAAAGAAGAAAGCTCAAGAATCACAAAGGAACTGCTTCAGTGGCACAGGGAGACATTTGATAGAATCAGGGCAGGTCAGTGAAGACAGGAGACCAGGGCTGAGACACTCGGAAGGTTTGTGTTATCTGTGTCTTTTTGTCTTTGACGCTGGTAACAGCAGAGTGGTCCCTGGTGGGAAGGTTATAATTTCCCTAGCTGTGGCACACTGGTTTATGTTTGCAAAAATGATTTGGAAATCGTTATTGCAAGATTCAGAGAATTCTTATTAAGAATTTCAGAAGTTAAGTCCCCATAATGTTGGACTTGGGGAAATAAAAAATTACCATGTGATGGTGAGAAATTTGGTTCATTTTCGAAAACATGATAAATTGAAGAGATTGTGGGCATTGCCTCATGTGACTTTAAATTGATTAGTTTGCAGATGGAGCTGCATTTGAGGTCATTCAAAGGGGTTGATTGTGGGGGCTCAGCCCTCTGCTGCTTGTTCAGTGTTGCCAGGCTGCCCCGGCAGCTTCCCCTTACCTTCTCCTGCTACCTCTCTGACAGCCCCAGGGAAGGGGCTGCATGGGGGCTCTGAGCTACTCAGTAGTAGTTCTGAGGTACTTAGGACCTCAGAGAAACTTAAAACAAGCTCAAGAGGGCCTACTCAGAGCCCAGACCTCGAAGGGCATCAGATGGCATCTTGAATGTTAGTTTGGACCTCTGATATATTTTAGGAATCTCTTTCATTGTGTTATTTGTTTAAATAGGAAGATCCCAAAATGAGCAATATCTGGCTGACAGGAGTCCTAGCTTGCAAGAATTCTTACAGAAATGGCCACTAGCTCACCTTGGTCCACCCATCTTATCACTCTTTCTACATAAAACAAAACAATAAATGTACAGACCCAGTTATTTGTTCATACAGGTGTCATTATTTCCAAGAACAAAATGACATCCTCTGCATGAGGCTCAGGGCCTGCTAAGATTTTGTTGGAGAAGAAAAAGAAGGGGAGGTGGGATCCTGCTGGGAGTGGAAGGTTGCATCTCACAGTTTCCTGCTTTCCTTTCTCAGGAGCAGCAACCAAGCTGGACAGATGACCTGCCACTCTGCCACCTCTCTGGGGTTGGCTCAGCCTCCAACCGCAGCTACTCTGCTGATGGCAAGGGCACTGAGAGCCACCCGCCAGAGGACAGCTGGCTCAAGTTCAGGTGACAGTGCCAGCAGTGCTGTACTGGGTACAAGAAGTCAGTTTGCGAGCAAGAAGAGGCACCTGTTTTGCAGCTATTTCACATGGGGCCTGTCTGTTAGATGCGGCTCATGTATTGGTGGCCTTTACTTTTCCGTTCCACATCCATGCTTCAGACCAGCCAAGGGACTGCTGCCATTGAGGGGCAGGGGCCACCCAGAGGGTCATGGCTGGAGTAGAACCGTGGTCAAAGTGGGGGAACCCAAGCAGGCACCTGGAGCTGCAGCTGCTTCATCTTTGTCTCTCCCCAGTCCTCCCTTTATCCCCCTCTACCCAGGAGCTAGTGCCTTCCATGAGCTGCTAGTCTCAGGCCTCCTCCCACCCTCTTCTTCTCTGTCAGGAGTGAGAACAACTGCTTCCTCTATGGCGTCTTCAATGGCTATGACGGCAACCGGGTGACCAACTTTGTGACCCAGCGGCTGTCCGCAGAGCTGCTGCTGGGCCAGCTCAATGCTGAGCACACGGAGGCTGACGTGCGGCGGGTGTTAATGCAGGTAATGGCGCTGGGGCTGCCAGTGACAGCCTCTGGAACATCCCCTAGAATGCGGGTCTGTTCCTACCAGCTCCTTTACTTCCACAGAGGGCTATTGCCAGGAGCAGCTCCCATTGACAGGGGCTCCCCAATTTCCAGGAGCCCAGGACAGAGCATTGAGTAGCAGTCCTTCCCCATGATTTGGCAGGGACTCTGGAGGAGATGCTCCCATTGGAAGGAGGAGTTTAGGGACATGACCTTGGACAGAGGTGCACAGTTGGAGGGAGGCTAAGCATTGATCAGAACGAGGCAATTGGAAACAATCCTTTCCTTCTGGTGTGGTTGCCAAAAACATCCCTGGGCATTAGGTAAAAGGCTGGTGCCCTTGAGTTCCAGTTATGTGTTTCTGCTGGTTGCTTGTTTTTTTGCCTCTAATATCTCCTTTTGGAAGCACATCTGGAGACTCCTAATTTTATGTAAGGAGGGTTTCTGTGCCATGGTTCTCAGCATGTCAGACATACCAGGTAGGAGGTGTCACCTTGACCAGAGTTGAGAAGCCAACAGAGGACTTAGTAATAATATTTGTTATTATTAAGCCAGTGGCCGTAGTAATAATATCTGTTAGCGCTGATTTAGCACTTACTTTAAGTCAAGGATGGTGCCGAGTGCTCCAGGTGGGGTGCCTGTCCATCCTCTTGACATGTCTTATTTCTGCTTTACAAGTGAGGAGACTGAGGTCACATTTGGCAGGTGGCAGAGCTGAAGTTCACCCCAGACGGTCTGATTCCAAGCCTGTGTTCTTAATCTCTGTGCGGGCACCTGCTTCTCAGATCACTCTGCAGTGCTACCTGTGGAATGTGTGCATGTGCACACACATGTACACTCACACCCTTCCCTTGGGACTGAGTGTCTTTGTCAAAGAAGTTGATCTGAAGGAAGTAGCTGTACCCTAAAGTGCTGTGTGTGCAGCAGGACTAACGTGTGAAAAGTCCCCATCATCTCAGGACTTAAAGGAAATCCAGGTTGTTGCTATTTATAGGGGATGGTTTAGCATCCAGTGACAGTAGGTGTTTTGAACCAGCCTTTGCCCCGATGCCTTTCTCTGCCCCTCCAGGCCTTTGATGTGGTGGAAAGGAGCTTTCTGGAGTCCATCGATGATGCACTGGCTGAAAAGGCGAGCCTCCAGTCCCAGCTGCCAGAGGTAATCTTCCAGCCTACATCCTGTGAGAAGTAAGTCAAGGCCCAGGTTGACCAGAAGCAAGAACTCATCTACCATGTCACTCCCAGACCATGGATGCAGCTGACCCAGGTGGCTAGAGATAGGGAACAGTTCCTGACAGGATGACACTGTTGGGCAGCGAGGGGTTTGCCTTCTGAGGGTCTCTCTCCTGCTGTTGGCAGCTTTACTCTGAGGTGCAGCATTGGGTGGGCATGAGAAAAGTCTTCCCAGGTCAATCCTCTGACCTTAATCAGTCTCCAGCCTTGTCATCTTTACTTGCTCACATCCCTCATAGCACTGTAAAGCCCACCTCTGTGTTTTGGTCCCCACAGCACAAGCCTGGTTCATCTTTGGCTTGCATGGAAAGAATCCTGCCCTGAGTTTTCAATGAGTGGCTTCTGTCCTTGCTGTGCCATGGCTTGTCTGTTTCCCCTCCAGGCCTTCAGATCCTGGCTCCTTAAGGGAGGGAGTGGGCTGGTAAAATGGCACCCACAGCCCTGTCCTGCTCTTACTCACTCTGATGATGGGTTGTAGGGTGTCCCTCAGCACCAGCTGCCTCCTCAGTATCAGAAGATCCTTGAGAGACTCAAAACGTTGGAGAGGGAGATTGCAGGAGGAGCCATGGCTGTCGTGGCAGTCCTTCACAACAGCAAGCTCTATGTCGCCAATGTTGGTGAGCCACCCTCTTGTCCCAGGGTGGGTACGTGGGGGGGCCGGGGGAGAAGAAGGTAAATCTGCAGGCTTGGGGCATTCTTGGGGGTAATCTGCTTCCCAGGAAGATCCAAAATCCCCTGAGGTCATTTAGATATTCTCTCCTCAATTCTATCGTAATGAACAGTGCAAGCTGGAGGGAAATTCTGAAGCGAGAGAGAAAGAGCACAGGATAGCAGGCAGGCTTCCAGGAGTTTAGTCCCACTCTGTCCCAAACTGGCTATGGGGCCTTAGGTGAATGGTGTCCCTCTCTGGATGGGCCTCAGTGACTCTATCTTCTGGGAAAGATGGGCCTGGCCATGGAAGACCCACTTGGTATCCCCATGAAGAGTGGTGAGATGAGACTGGGCTTGAGATGGAGGGTGAGGGGCCATAGAGGTTTTGATTTGTGTCAAAGTAGAGCCATCTAGGAAATAGAGAAGCCTGGATAGGGACCTCGTGAGCAACTTTGTGGAGACCAAGCTGATGATTTCCCTCCCTCTCTTCCTTCATTGTAGAAAAATGTCAAAAATATAAAATAATGAAGTGAATAGTATTTAATGAACTCCTATTTACCCATCACCCAGCCCCCAAATTATCAATTTGCGGCCCACACACTCTCTTTGTCTCTGCATTATTTTGAAGCAAATCCCAGACATTGGGCGGGCAATGGGGGCACAGTGACAGAGTTCTCACCTGCCGTGCTGGAGACCTGGGTTCGATTCCCAGTGCCTGCCCATGTAAAAGAAAAAAAAAATCCCAGACATTACATCAAATATTTCGGTATGTATCTCTCTCGAGAAAAGGTCTCTTACTGAAATCGTAATCATAATCCTATTATCACACTTCGAAGGTCAAACCTAATTCCTTGATATCATCAGCTGTCCTGAATGGAGACTTTCACCCCAGTGGTCTAAGCCTGTTTTCTTTGCCCTTTTCAAATCTCCACATCTGAGATGCTTGCCTTTTCTCTCTCTATCTATTCATCATGTCCTGTTTTTCCTTAAACTTAGTCTGTCCTCAGCTGCTTAAATTCTGCTGCAGGTACAAACCGAGCCCTTCTGTGCAAATCCACGGTGGACGGATTACAGGTGATGCAGCTGAATGTGGACCATACAACGGAGAATGAGGATGAGCTCTTCCGCCTTTCGCAGCTGGGTGAGTGGGCTGGGGGCCAGTATGCATGGGAAGGCTCCACCCTGGGGGCTCGCCCCTCCCCTCTGTTGGTGACTGTAGAGGTGTGTAGTGAGGGGGTGACGACCCTAGCTCTGGGACCAGTCTGTCTGGGGGCGAATCCCAACTGTACCAGCGACTAGTTGGTAACTTTTGGAACTTGAGTTTTCTTTGTCTCAGCTGACTCATCAGCATATTGTGAGGATTGAAAGAGTTAATAGGTATAAAATGCTTGAAAGAGTACTTGGCTTATAAGACTGAGCAGAGGACAGAGATGTCAGGAGATTCCAGTCACTACTTTAGCCACTCTCCAACCTCTTCCCAGAGTGCTCTGGGGCAGGTTGTGGAGCAGAGAGCAGCACTGATGAGGCTGCTGTGTGACAAGGCAGAGGGCTGTCATGGGCAGTGCTGCACGTGGAGGAGGGCTCTGCATGGGGTTGGGTTCTGAGTGAGGAAGGGCTGGCAAAACAGGGCTGAAGTCCTTGGGGACTTTCAGGTTAGCTGCTCTCCAAGGCACCCATGGGTCCCTTTGTTTCCTATTCAGGACACCCTTGTTGCCTTTTCGTGGATGTGTCCCTGTCCCCTTCTTTTTGTTCATATGAACATGGGATTACTGAGCTGCTTTCCCTCTGCTAGGTTTGGATGCGGGAAAGATCAAGCAAGTGGGAATCATCTGTGGGCAGGAGAGTACCAGGCGCATCGGGGATTACAAGGTCAAATATGGCTACACTGACATTGAACTCCTCAGGTAGGTGGCAGGCCAGTGCTGTCCCCTCTCCCTACCTTCACCCCTCCCTCCCTGCCCTGTCCAGTTTGTTTGGAAGACCAGAGGGCCTGGGTCAGAAGCAGAGCCTAGGCTCCAGGGGCAAGACATGCTGTTGAAGTTGAGAGCCCAAGGAGACTCTTCCTCCCGGAGAGATTGGTGTGGGGGCAGGTCCTGAACCCTGCAAGCCAGGAGCTGGATCCTGAAGGGCCGAGCCAGCAAGGGGTGAAATTAGGGAGCCGGGCTAGAGCCAGGGACAGCCCCTGGTGCCATAGGGCCTCGCAGGAAAAACCAGAGCCCATGTGAGCCTGCCCGGTACGGATGGACCAAAGGCCTGTTGGTCCGTTCTGTCCATGGATCGGGCCAGGGCAGAGGTGTGAGAAAAATTTCACATTTCCCTACCAGGCAAGTTTCCCTTCTTAGTGTCAGCAGTGATAGAAACAGTAATAATGATTGTGAACCTTTATTGTGGCAAGCCCAAGCCAAGCTCTTTACGTAAATTATTTTATCAGTTCCCATTTTGGCCCTGTGAAGTGGTGCTGTCCGTGGGAGGAATTGAAGTCATGGAGACCTTACAGACCCTGCACTGGCCTCAGGACTCGCGATGACCAGGGCAGGCCCTGAACCCAGGTGGCCTAAATTTGTAGTATGTGTTCTTAACTGCTCGCTCATCCAAGTGTGGGAATACTGGCTGGGAAAATAGGCATGTCTGTGTGTGTGATGCCGATCAGGACATGCGATGTCACCACTGGAACCACGGGGTCATGCCAGCAACTTCTTCATCGACACCAGGCCTCCCGTTTCAGAAAGCACACATTCAAATGCTTTACCTGCGCAAGATTTAAGCAATAGAGTTTTGGAACCGTTTGTGTCTAATTTGTAAGGTTTGGTTTGTTTTATTGGAAAGTACCTCTATGTGGTTGAAAACGATTCAAACAATGCCAAGAGTATACAGTGAAAAGTAAGCCTTTCTCCCACCCCAAGCCAGGATTCCCTCCCCAGAGGCTACTAGTTTCTTGTGTATCCTGCCCCCAGATTTCTGTGCACAAGCACATCTGTCTAAGTGTGTATGAGTGGGTGCCATCCTTGTCAGAACATGCACTAGATGCTGCCAGACACTGCCCTGGGTTCTGTTCCTCCCTTTTTTAATTAAAGATGCCCCGTCCTCTGTAACCATGCCCTTCTGATTCAGGCCGGCGTCGTTCTTGATAGAATTCTAGCCAAGCCTACTGGTGGATAAGCGGGATGTTTGCAGAACCTGTGCTTCTAAACTCTGTGGCTCAGAATGCCCTGGAATCCCTGCCTTTGTGCACATGTATATGTGTTAGAAACATTTGATGTTTAGTGTCTGTCAATACCACATCAGTAAATGGTCCATGTGCAGGTAGAGGATGTGTTTAGGGGTCTGAATTGGCTTGGATACCTGTTTTGGAGGAGACCAAGCGATAGCAAGAGAGTGGGCTTTTCATGGTTTGCCATTTCCCAAGAAACATCATTCCTGTTAACACTAAAGAGCACCAAGAGCTCTGAGACTACAAAAGTTTCAGTACTAAATTTACTTTCCTGAAACTTATAACCTCCAGAAGGTTTCTAGGCCAGGTAAATCCTGAAACCCAGAGGGGCCAGCCTCACCAAGAGCATCAACTAATTCTATCCCCTCTCCTGTATTGTTGGCACCCCTTTCAACATGAAAAAGTTAGAATGGGCATAGCCCAAAGGCCCGTATGGATTGAGAGTAGGATCAAAGTAGAAGGAGGAGTTATAACAGAGAAGCTAGAATTAACAAATGAGTATGATTACTGAATCATTATAATGATATTTCTTTTAGCTTCCAGTGTCTGGGAGCAGCTAGAAGGAAAAGCCTGAAAATTCATACCAAATTTTGAAATCTGTTCTTTAATTACTTGTTAAAATGTACTTTGAAAATTATTGCTCTTTTTTTGTATAGATATTATATTCCACAATAAATTAAAAAAAAAAAAAAAGAGGAGTGGGCTTTTAAAAGATGACCCCTCCCTCTTGCTGTCCTGCCTCTCTCTCTGCCACCACACTGGGTACAGGAAATAGGGAATGGGTCCAGAATGGGACATTTCACTGGTGCTGTCCTGACCAAGCTCCCTACCAGCTTTTTCTGGTCTTCTGAGTTTTATTTGAGTAGCTGCCCTCAGAAGACACATCCCTTTCTCTGATTTTCTCTTCCGTGATTTCTTTTCTTGTCAGGTGGTATGTTTTACTTTACATTCTGGGTGTAGAGTCTTCCCCTCAGTACAATACAAATGCACCGAGGAATGGTTCCAAGCAAAATTTTCCCCTCCACTCTTTTCCCATAGTGCTGCCAAGTCCAAACCAATCATTGCGGAGCCAGAAATCCACGGCGGACATCCACTGGACGGCGTTACTGGCTTCCTCGTGCTGATGTCCGAGGGGCTGTACAAGGCCCTGGAAGCAGCCCATGGGCCTGGACAGGCCAATCAGGTGAGCTGGGCCAGGAGGGAGAGCTGCGGCAGGGGGATGTGTACCCCCTGGGGTCTCATCCTGGCCCGTCCTCCCATTCAGCTCTAAAGCACTCAAGGATGCGGATCTCTGCTTCTCAGATGCCAGCATCTTCACCAGCATCTTCTCTGGGGTCAAAGCTGGGGGGAAGTAAAGGCCCAGAGCTCTGAAAATGCCCATCTTTCCAGACAGCTTTGCTCTATCTAGGCTTGAAGCTGCATTAGTTCCCAGGGCCCTAGGGCAAGTTGGAAGTGAATTTTCAAGGGCACAGCATTGCTCTTAAAACTGCCAGGAAGGAGTGTTATTGATACATAGAGCACTGTCTGTGCTGTCCACCAGGCACCTCAGTCCCTGCTCTAAGCTGCAAGTAATCTACAGTTTGTCCTCATCTCTAAGATGGGATAACAACATCTGCCTCTGTGGGGTGGTCGTACGATAAACATAGTCCTTAGCCAACGGAAGCTACGCCTTTTCCTCCTGTTAACCTGTTACCCATTCAGCACCAAAACGTGACTTGGCAGCAGTCGTGAGGGTGATTTGAACAGGTCACTGCCCTTACCTGACCTGGAATTGATGGTCCCTGAGAGTCAGATTGTGCTCCTCCTTCTGCCTGTAACTCTTCTGGGAAGATAACTTTCTTATTTGTTCTTTTTAAGATTATTAGGAACATGTCTTTCCCTTAATATCTATATCCAAGGTTTTTCACCTGTTTCATGTTATTCCTTCCAGTAGTCTTGTAACTTAGAGGGGGGCAGGGGCTTACTTCTGTGTAGTGTTAGGGATTGTGGGGGCCCACAGAGTCCAGGGACTTGCCTGAGGTGACATAGCTGGTTAGTGACAAAGCAGAGCCCCCCAGGGCTGCCCCTGCCCTCCTCCCTCCTAGAGGCGGCAACAAGCCAGCATGTAGAGGACATCGTGTTTGTGCTTTGGATCTGGTCATCAGTGTGATTCTTTTTTTGGTCTTCGCAATAGAAAATATCCAGTGGCCTTCTACTAGGTTCTAGAATATACTGAACGGTGGGTTTCTCTAAGGTTAGGGCCCCTGTCTTCATTCCTGTGTCACCAATTCTGGACAAAGTGCCTGGCACGTCATAGTCTACAATAAGTTTGCTCCAGAAAAGAGAAGTTAATGACTAATTTTCACTGGGCTTTTTGGTCTACATCCATTGTGTTACTTAATCCCCTTAATAACCTAGTGAGGTGGATATTATCCCCATTTTAGAGATAAAGAAGCCAACAATCATAGAGGTCAAAAGGCCATCTAGCTTTTCAAATGAGAAAAGTTCTAGAAGGATTACCCTGAATACCTTGAAAAGATCAGATTGCAGTCTTGGCTGGCAAGGACTTCCTTCACCTGCTTGGCTGGTGACCCCAAAGCATCCTGATTTAGAGCTCTGGAATTGTGACCCTCACCAGTTTTTTACTGTCTTCCACCCCACCCCCCAGGAAATCGCTGCAATGATTGACACTGAGTTTGCCAAGCAGACCTCCCTGGATGCTGTGGCCCAGGCTGTGGTGGACCGGGTGAAGCGTATCCACGGTGACACCTTTGCCAGTGGAGGGGAACGTGCCAAGTTCTGCCCACGGCATGAGGACATGACCCTGCTTGTGAGGAACTTTGGCTACCCACTTGGTGAAATGAGCCAGCCTGCATCGGCCCCAGTTCCAGGTATGTGTGCTGCATGGACAGTCAGCCACCTGCCAACTCCATCTGGGGCCTAAGGCCAGTGGGCCTTGCTGTCTGGAATGGAAATGGAGTTGGAAGCCTGGTTTAAGTGGTTCTAACCTAGGCTCTGACTTTTTTTCTTATATTAATCCTTGTAGTTTTATTTAGGTTTGATATTAACAAGTGTGCCAGGGAGAGAGCCTGCAGAAAAGGGTGAAGCCCATGGACTCAGGGGCATCCCAGATGCCTGAAGAGGGGGCATGTCCTCTCCTCTCTCTTCAAATCTCCCCATCTAAAGAGTTTTAGGGAGAGATGTCAGTAGGGGAGGGGGCTGGTCCCAGGCTCTGACTTCAAGCCTCTCTGAACTGTGTTTTCTTTGCCTGTAGAATGCTCCGGCCATGTCTGGAAGCCCAGAGTTCGTGCAGGACCTCTTTTTGGGGTCATGACACCATGCAGTGGGGAGGGTGGCTGCCACTCCCCAAGGCCTTCTGTGTGCTGGACACTTCACCTGCCTGCATCATTGCTTTAAATCCTCAAGACAGTGGTGCCCCAATTGTGCAGAAGAGGAAACTGACTCAAGGAAGGGACTATAAAATGGGATAGCTGCTGTAGAGAACAGTCTGGTGGTTCCTCAAAAGGTTGAGCACACTTCCCACATGACCCAGCAGTCCCACTCCTAGGTCTAGACCCAAATAATTGAAAGTAGGGACTCAAACACACTCTGCCATTAGCTGTGGCATTATTCACAACAGCCAAAAGATAGAGGCAGCTAAGTGCCCCTTATCAGGTGAACAGATAAATTGTGGTCTGTACACACAATGGAATATTGTTCAGTCTTAAAAAGGAATGAGGTTCTATAGGTGTTACAACATGGACAAACCTGCAAAACATTATGCTTGGGGGTGGTGCGATGGTTGCTCAGTGGCAGAATTCTCACCTGCCATGCTGAGACCCAGGTTCAATTCCTAGTGACTGCTCACGCAAAAAAAAACAATAACATTATGCTTGGTGAAGTAAGCCAGCTCATATATGGTTCCACGTAGATGAAGTAGCTAGAATAAGCAAATTCATAAAAGACGGAAAGTAGATTAGAAGTTACTATCTGGGGAGGGGGTTGGGAATTATTGCTTAATTGGGGTGACTGTGAAAAGTTATGGACGTAGATAGTGGTGATGGTAGCACAACTGTGTAATTAATGTAATTAATCCACCGAATTATACTCATAAAAGGGGTTAAAATGGCAAATTTTATGTTATCTATCTTTAACACAATAAAAAAAAGAAGAAAGGACCCTGGACAAGTTTAAGGCATCTGGACAAACAGTTGGCCCCAGAGCCTGGGCCGTGCAGGGGTTGGGGGGTTCAAGGGATGAGAGATTTTACTTTCTACTTTTTTGTTCTTAAATCACATGGCTTGGGAAGAGAGGTGATTGTCCTCTCTGCACCCTCCCAGTGCTGCCTGGGGTTAAGACTGTCCATTCCTGAGGGCTGTGTTTCCTTTTCCTTTTTTAAATAAGTTGAAGCACCCTGAGATGGATTTTGTTCTTCCATAGACACCCGAGTTACCAGAGTGTCTCTCCCTTCTTGTTATTGTAACCATATTTTTATTGAACCAACCTCAACTAGGAGCAAATTTAGCCCCTTGGATTAAAGGGGCTGTGGCAAGCCGGGCAGTAACTCTCGTTGAGGCAGCTCAAGCACTCGATTCCATTACTGCTCTGCGCACCAGGGGTGCTTTCCTGATGGAAGGAGGCCCCTGCCCAGCCTGGAAGAGTTTCCACCAAGGATCCTACTGAACTGTCCCAAAAGGCAAAGGGCATAGGGGGTGAGGCAAGGCCCCCAACTCCCTTCTCAGTCCCTCGCCAGAAGCCCAGCTCATTCTGTCCCCCTAGCTACAGGAGGCCGTGTCTACCCCGTGTCCGTGCCTTACTCGAGTGCCCAGAGCACCAGCAAGACCAGTGTGACGCTGTCCCTCGTCATGCCCTCCCAGGGCCAGATGGTCAACGGAGCCCACAGTGCATCCACCTTGGATGAAGCCACGCCCACCCTCACCAAGTAAGCCCCAGCCTCCACCCCCAGCCACTTTCGGGACAATTCTGTTCCATGGTGTGTCCCAGGTACAGAAATGGTCACGTGGCCTAGTCCTGCAGCTGAGAATCTCTGTGAGCTGCCCTGGGATCTTGTAGCTCTCAATTCCCCAGCTCTGTTCCAGGGGGAGACTTAGGCAAGAACAGTCAGGACTCCTGGGTCTAGAAGCTCATGAAGCTGGGCCTGGGGACAGGTGGAGGCTGGCAGGGAAGGCAAGGCAGGGTTCCTATGCAGTCCGCCAATGTGGACAAAGCCTCCTGCTGATATTTTCTCGAGGGTCCCACAGAATAGCTTTCATTGCCTGGAAAGATTGTTATTACTCTGTTCTCCCATTTTGGAGTGTGTGATGTGGGGCAGCCTCCCCTGTGGTGCCTGTGCTGGGGGAGATCATTTGGGCCTGTACCGGCTTGTCAGAGCCTTGCGCTTTCTGCCTAAAAATGTCCTCCACTGTTGGCTTTGACATGAGTTCTCTAGTTTAAGACAAGGGATGGGGAGGGTAGAGGCCCCAGGGGTCTGAATTCTGGGATAGAGCAGATAGGCCCCCTCCCAGCTGCAGACCTGCCGGACAGGTCTGGTTTCTACCCTGCCCCCTTCCCTTCTCTGGAATGTGTACCCCCACCCCCACTCCAGGGGACCAGGATCTGGTTTCCACATTCCAGCCCTGTGCCCTACACAGAATAATAGAGCTGCCACACCCAGCCGGCTCAGAGGGCGGGGCTGAGTGTGCCGAGGGGCCCACAGAATGCAGCCAATGGGAAGGGCTGGCTGGGAGGTTGTGTCCTGGCTTTCTTCTCCCTTACCAGGGGGCCCTCCTTTCTCCCTGCCCCCATGCCTTAGCTGGTGCCGCTGCCTGCCCCAGGTGGAGGGGCTTCCTGGCATCTCCAGCCAGGGGTGGTATTTCCTCAGCCTTGTGAGGCTGCCCAGAGGGAGCCACCCAGCTGTGTCCACCAAGGCAGAGGGTGACACAAGTCCCAGGCAAGGTAGGGAACTAGCCTTTAACTGCCTGGGCCTTAAGCAGCCTTTGTCCCACCAGCCAGCAGCAGAGCAGCAGCCCCATGTGGGCCGGGCCCTGCCCTAGGTGCTGGGCTGTCCTGGGTGTTTGTAGGGCACTGAGCTGACACGGAGCCCAGCTGTGAATTGGGTGTCCAGGAGCTCTGGGAACATGGATGCCAGTCCCCCCCAGCCCGGGGGAGAGCCATGGGGGAATGGAGCAAGGAAAGTTTGCTGGGAGAAGAGGCCTTGCCTGCCTGTGATAAGAGGGCTCTGGATTAGAAAGGATTGGGAGAGACTGGAATGGATGACCTTGAGCCCAGCGCTGTCCAGTGAAAGGTTCTGTGATTACAGAAATGTTCTGTACCTGTGCAGCCCCACATGGTCACAACTAGCCATATGTTGCCATTCAGCCCTTGAACTAAGCTTTCTGTTTTATTTAATTTTAATTCATTTAAATAGCCACATATGGCTGGCTCTTAAAAAATATATTTGACTTTCTTCTGCCCTTAAGAACATTTCTGACTGGGCCCACTTTTGTTGTTACCTTTGCCAGAAGTGCCTGTGGCCGAAAGGTCTGGGTCAGAGACAGGCTGGCAGAGGCCAAGGTCTCCTCACGCCAGCTGCCCCTGACTGACCGTGTTTCATTCCTGCAGCCAGAGCCCGACCGTGACCCTGCAGTCTACCAACACTCACACCCAGAGCAGCAGCTCCAGCTCGGACGGGGGCCTCTTCCGCTCGCGGCCGGCCCACTCCCTCCCGCCTGGCGAAGATGGCCGTGTTGAACCCTATGTGGACTTTGCTGAGTTTTACCGCCTCTGGAGTGTGGACCATGGCGAGCAGAGTGTGATGACAGCTCCATAGCCTCTGCCAGGCAGTACAGCCTTTCCAGGGCTAGCTCAAGCAAGGCCTTGCATGGGGGTGAGGGGATGAGGGACTCAGCTCTGGGCAGGTGGGGCTTTTTGCCTTTTCCTGATAGTAAAGCCTCCAGGCCTCAGCCTGCACCAAACTGTTGTCCTGAGGCTCTCGGTGCTGAACAGAATATTCTCTCTCGAGGGCGTAAGTGCAGATGTATTGTATACCTTGTATGTACCTTGCACAGGAATCTGGAGACTCCTCCCCCCGTGGGCAGCATCAGCCAGAACCGTTGCCTTCTCCCAGAAGGCAGCATGGGAGGCCAAAGCTGTGTGCCAGACCCTGAGCGTACAAAGAGGTTCTCCTGTGGACCCCACAGGCCCAGCAGGCATTGCTTTCTCAAGCCCCCCCCCGCCCCCTCCTCAGCCTCTTCCCCTGGAGGGAAGCAGAGCCGCTTCCAGTGCCCCCACTCCCCACTGGATAGTGGCTCCCCCTTCTCCAGCCTCTCAGCCCCATGCTTCTCCATCTAGAGTACAGCTAGTGAGGCCTGCTCCTTCGAAGCCGGCCCCACCCCTGGGTCTCACCGCTTGGTCTACCTGAGTTGCTTCCAGTGGTAAACTTTAGGGAGACCAGTAAGGCGTCAGGGGGCCTGGGATACAGCAGAGGGGGCAGGTTAAGTAAAGGAATCAAGCTATGGGGACTGAGGAACTGGTCCAGGAGAAGCACTGACTCTCAAAAGAGAAACGGGCTGGGGTGACAAGGCTTCTGCGAGATGGGAGTACGGGCAGGGAGCTACAGAGGAGGTAAGGATTTGCCCAAGCCTGAATCAGGCTGAGTGGTTCCAGCTTTGCTTTTTCCTTCTTGGTGCTGGGGAGGGCCACAGGTTGGGGGATAAATGATCTTAAACAGATGTGACTCTTTGCTGGCTCCAAAATAACTAGCCAAAGGTGGTTAGCCAGGCTGTGGGGCTCATTGGAAAGAGAGAGCAGTAAAAAGGGTTCAGAGGAAAGGCTCCTTGAACCCAGCTGCTATGGGAGGCTTGGGTTTTAGGGAACAGCATGACTCTACAGACACTGAGGAAGCAGTGAGTCAACCTGGCCCTGAGTGAGGCCATTGCACACATGTTCTCTGCCTTCAGGGGTGGGGGGCGATGGGCACCAGGGCTGCCAGCCAGAATTGCCATGCCCCTTTTCAGAGGAGGTGGGACCAGAGAGACTTGGAGCTTGCCCAGGTCACACTGTCAGTGAAGCCAGAACTTGAAGCCTTAGCCTTTCTTGCCAGTGTCCACAGCCCCTCTTTTTCCTGCCTCTGCTGCCCAGCTCCCAGACTCCCTGCCCCATGGTGCCCCAGAAGCAGCTTGCTAGGGACTTGGCCTGCTGCCAAGCCACCTCTGGTGCACTTGGCTTCTGATAAATGGTGAGTTCCAAAGCCTTTGCTCACTTGTGCTTCACAGATATGTTTTTCTGCAACAGAGCTGGGTCCCAGGACAGTACCGGAGAGGCCAGGGTTACTGAGGAAGCTGCAGCATAAGCAGAAAAAACAGGCCTCTGCAAAGGGCCCTAAGCCGCCTCTACTCTAAAACCATCTCTTCTGCAGGGGAGCGTTTAAGGCACAGTCACAAAGACTCCAGAACAAAGGGAATCCTCTTCTAAGAACATTTCTGATGCTGTTAGGTCGCTAGAATTAGAATCACTTTTTTAATGCAGTAAAGAAATAATGAATGTTGGCCTCAGACTTTGTAGTTTCAGTCGTACATTTACTCTGTCTCATGTAACTGGCAGTGGCCTGGGGCAGGGGGGCAGGAGCAGAGGTGCTGCCTCCTGATATGCAGCTGAGTCTGGTGGCCCAGAGTGCTCAGATAATGAGGGTCACCAGGCTGGTGAGTGGCAGAGCTGGGATTCTACGCCAGCCTCTGGCTGTACTCGCAGCCCCAGGGCAGGATGGGAGGAGTTATTTGGCGGCCCTCCAGAGGGTGACAGTGTTCCCAGCAGGCCTGGTGGGCAGGGGCGGGGCTTTCGGGCCCTCATCGTGTTGCTGAGGCCCATGGAGTGAATCCAGGTCCTTGGTGTGCAAGGAGTGGTGCCACTGGTCACCAGAACAGTCCCCGCCCAATCACCAGCCAACACTTAGGGTGTTCTATTGCTTCATTTTGGTGAAGAAGATCCTATAAACCCTATCTGCAAAGTGCGTCTTCCTGCTTTCTAAGATTTAAGAGTTCATGTCTCTAGCAAGAAGGTCACTAGTAAAACTGAAGCCCCGTGTCTGCTTGGACAGAAGCCAAGCTTGGTATTTTGGGTCATGTGTCTGAGGGTCTGCTGGAAAGGGGCTCCCTGCAGAGGGACTCTTCTCCCAGAACTTCCTTTCAAGATCTGTCTGACCTGTGAGCACATTCCTTTCTCTGGCTTCCCCAGCCAGATTACTGCTGGCCCCTAGCACTTCTGGGGCCATTGCTTCAACCTACCCACCCTCTGGGAGAATAGTAAACTCACCCATTTCTCAGAAGAATAACAGACTCAGTGAAGTTCTGGCATAGTCCTGGTCATATGGCCACCATCAACCTCTAGACCTCCAGCTTCCCAGGACCCGCTTCATCTTGGGGTGGGAGTGGGGGGCACTATCCTTTTAGCCTGTGTGCCCTGTGGTCTTCGTGGCCCTTAAGCTCTACTTGAACCTGTTTGCTGTGCACAGATGGAGGTGAGAGGGACACTGCTCCGCCCCAGGTTTCCTGTGGTAGAGTGAGGTATGCGTGCAGAGAGCTCGAGGGTCTGTTTTAGGACTTAGGAATGGGCCAGGGGACAAAAGGGAAAGAACCAACACAGCCAGGCAGAGCTGCCACAGCCCTCTGCACCCATTTCCCAGGTGCTGTCTAACAAGGTGGGCAGGCGGTTCTAACTCTGGGCTGAGGGGGGCCCCTCTGGCTTTAACCACCTCATCAGGGCCAGCACTCCTCTTCTCTCTCAAACTTGATCAGCCCTGCCACTTGTGTCTGCCTGTGCCTTGAAGACACCTGTCTGGGGTATCTGGGGAGAGCACCTGAACCTGCTGCTTGCATGGTTGGTTCCTTCTCGTAATTCAAATCAGCATGAATGTCTCGTTCTTAGGCCTGTCCTGTGCTGCCTCCCCACATCCCGCCACCCCCCCACTCCCCCCCACCCCCCGCCTGCTGCCACATCCTGCCACATCACCCTGCTTGTTTTTCTTTGTCCCACTGCGGGACCTTTCTCATTCAGTTACCTGAGCCATAAAGTTGCCTTGTGAGAGCAGGGCCGGGCCTGGTTCTTCTGGAGCCCAGCTCCAAAGTTGGTGCTGGGCCCATAGTGGTCCCTCCCTTGCGTGCTGAGAGGACAAATAAATAGCTGTGTGACTTGAACTTTCGTGGTGCTGAACCTTTGTTTCTGTCTATAAATCAAGGATATGACAGCCTTAACAGTCAGATTGCCCCCGTGCCTGAGGGGCCACTCCTCTAAGAGGTAAGAATTCCACCTGCCCTGCACGTTTCGGGCACATTGACTCCCACCCCTCCCTTCTCACCACCTGCACCCCTCCACAGCCTGGGGCTCACGCCTAGCAGGTTCTCATTCAGCACTGATGGGAGCTTCTTCTTGGAGCCAGCTCTGGGGGGTGGTCCTCCTTCTCAGGCGAGGTGCAGATGGGCAACTGGGGTACCGCCCAGTCTCCCAGAGGTTTCCTCCACTGAGAACGTCTTTCCTGGACCCTCTATTTTGAATTCAAACAAGGACACCGATTGCTGCCAGTCGTGATGGCTCAGCATGAGCACGCACTTTGTTCCCACGCAGAAGTGACATCAACCCACAGCAAATGCAGGCACTTGACATTTCTAGGAGCCTGGGCGGCCTCGTGGATGACAGAGGCGGCTCTGGCAGCAGCTTTGAGAAACAAGCATGCAGGTTCAGGGACTCCTATCCCTGCTTCCAAAGAGCCCTGGGCAGGGCAGGTTGAGGGTAGGGGACTCCCCAGGCTGTATGAACCAACTGTTTAACCAGCCCCTCTTGCCCTTGTTTTTCAGAGTCCCAGAGAGCTCCAGGGTAGGGGCAGAGATGGGCCTTAGAGCCCCCACCAGGGCCTCGGCCAACCAGGTTTCCACCCCAACCCTCATGATTACACTTCTGCACTCATCGCTTGTGCAAAACCATCCGTGGTCCAGGCACTGCTGAGCTCAAGAACCTTCCATGCCTGCAGTGTTGGAGTCACTTGTGAGCTTGCTCATTGCTCTCTTCCCTGCTGCAAGAGCCCCTCACTCCTCCCCAGGCCTCACCTGGCTGCACGCCTCAGCATCTCCATAGCCCCAGGGACAGCACCTGGGAGGTGTGAGAAATGTCAGAACAGCAGACAGGAATTGCCCAGAGCAGAGTTTCTGGAACTTTTCTACAGGAAATATTCCCACCCTACAGAAAACTACCCTTACCCACTGTGCTCAGAGCTTTTGGGCTTGTAAGAAATTAGATGTCTCATAATTATGTTGAATCTGTAGGTGAATTTCCAGTTAAACTCACAATACTCCTGTGTCTCTAAGTATTTTTTTTCCAAAAATAACCTTTTGAATTACCTTATTATCAAGTAAATTGATACTTCAGGAAGAGCAACTCCTGTGTTCCTTGCAGCTCCACCACCCGCCTGCCCTTGCCAGTCCCCACGTGCTACCTGGCCAGGATCTGTGCCTGAAGGTTCACTGGATCCTATTGTTAAACCCCATTCCACAGGTGAGAAATAAGGTACAGGCGGGTTAAGTGTTACCAGTAACAATTTATTGTTGATGTTGATGGTTTGTCCAATGGAAGAGGAATAAGATGCAGGCTGAATGGTCCTGAGGGACGACGAGGAGCTTGGGTAGATCCAGCTAAGTATCAGAAAAAAATTTCTAATAATGAGAGTTGTTGCATGTTGGGAGGGGCTACTTGGGAGAGGAAGGGACCCTCCCACCAGCATGGGTGTGAGCAGAGTCAGCAAGGGGTGGGGACAGTTGAGGTGTGGAGCTCCAGCCTGGCTGCACATCGGTCTAGGCTGGGGACAAGGGTTGGGACTAGGGGAGGCTTAAACTTACAGAGTCCTTGGCCCGACCCCAGACTCACAAACCAGGGCCTCCATAGGGGGCCCCGGAACATGGACTCTAACAAGCCCCAGCCAACGGGTTGCCTGGCCCACCCACAGGCTTCTGGGTCCCCCCAGCCATGTGCCTTTCTCGATTTAGTGCTTCTGTAAGTCCTACCTTTGGGTGCCTTCAGTGGCCCTGGGCAAGGCCCACACATCTCTCTGGTCTGTCTCCTCTTCTCCAAATGAAGGTGCACAGCTCAGCTTTTTGTGGAAAAACAACTACCGTTTAATGAGCTCTAACTATGTGCTGGACATACACCTGGCACGTAACATTTCATGGTTGACGACTCAGCGAGGAACAGGTATCAGTAACAGCATTATGGAGATGAGGAAGCAGAGACTCAGAGAGGTTAAGCAAGTTGCCCAGGATCACCTAGGAGCTGGGTTTGAGCTCCGGACTTTTCTGTACATACTGTGATGCTTTTTCATAAATTCCAGAGGCCCTTGCAGTCTCAAGAGGTGATTTGGCTGCCGTCTCTCCATGTCAGTTTAACCAGCTCGAACATCCTTGTTCCCCAGTATGGGAAGGGAGTTTCCACTCTAAGGGACCCTCAGATCATACTGGGTTTTTGTTACCTGGGTCTCGCTTGTCCAATCCCATCCCTGCACTGGAACCCCCAACTCCCCTGCAGATGGTGCAGAGCCTGCCCTGGTGCAGACAGACTAAGGACAGAGGCCTGTGAGCTGTGGGGCCGCAGGTCTGAATTGGGGCCGCTCAGCCTCCCACAGGCTGGACCAGTGTCCTGACCATGGCATCTCGGGACTGTGATCCAAGAGGGTGAAGGCAGAAGCTGCAAGGTCTCTTGAGGTCCAGCCTCAGTTGCACAATGTGCTGTCCCTTCCCCTGCATTCCGTGTTCCACCTCTGCACAGAAGGGGCAGCCTGTGGCAGGGGTCACTTTGTGGCCATGTGACAATCTACACCAGATGCCTTGTTTCTCATCTGGCTTCATGCTTGCACATGTGTGCACATGCACACACCCCTTCTCCTGCTTCTCTCACCAGCCCTTCGCAGTGGCCATTGCTGGCTCCTCTCCCTCAAGCTTACTGTCTTGTGTTATACATACTTCTGGGGTGTCTTCAGACACACCTAGGGGTCCCCAAATCTTAACTGTAACTCTGAGCACCAACTACCTCCTAGGCATTTCTGTGTGGATGTCCCACAGGTACTAACACCCACCTACAGACCTGTGCCATTAGGTCCCCGCAGTGTCTGGCCAGAGGCTCAGGTCCTCCTCACCTTTCCCTGACCCTCCTCCCCCCAGCATCCTCCTTGGGTTTCTGTCCCTGGGCAGGAGCTACCCTCCTCCATCCCCATATCCCTCCCTGCACACCAGCCCCTCCACTCCCCTGCTGACCGCCCTGTGGGCTGCTGCTCTTACCCCCTTGTCCCCACCCTCCCCACCCCCTACATCTACCAGCTCTAAGAGGGACTGGATTTCCCATCTGGGACTTTGTCCTCCTGGCCCCACGGTTTAAATACCCCTTACCTGCTTCACCTGGCAGGTGCCAGTTTGTCACTCCAGACGGTCCTGGGCGGTCACCTCCTCCCTGAAGCTTCTTGATCCCCCTTCCCTATCCACAATAGCCTAGGCAGGTCCCCTCAGAGCTCTTAGGACATGTCCCATCTGTTTCATCCCTTCCTGACAGGGGACTCCTTGAGAGTTGGGGGAGGGCGCATGGGGAGTTTCGTTCCTACCTAGGTGTGTAACCAGCACCCAAGACAGGGCCGGGCATGAGCAGCGGCCTAAGGAGGACAGAGACTGAATGGAACCTCCCAGCTGCCTCCCCTTCTCCCTGTCCCTCCTGTTCAAGTTCAGTTACAGGGTCTTTACTGTACACAGCCCAGGACACCAAGGAGGGAAAGAGGAATCAGCCACAAACTTGCCCTGGAGGAGCTCATAGGGATCAGGGGACCCTTAACCCAGACTTGGGGGCTCCTGGACAGCTGCCTGGAGGAGGGGATGAGGCCAGGGTTCTCCTTGAGGGAAAAGTTGGAGGTAGTTGGGCAAAGAAGGAGGGGAAGGGAGCTCTGGGCAGCCAGGGAGGCATGAACACAGGGCTGGGGTGAGGGCAGCAGGGGTGGGGGGCCATGGGGTCAGGCCATCCTGAGTAGTGCATACTTTCTCACAAGGTCCCACGGGCCTGGGAAACAGTGATTTTAGCTGGGAGCAAGGGACCGGGCTGAAGGGTCAGTGGAGGGGTGAGGATGGGCCCCAGAGAAAGTCCTGGGAAATGATAGGCTAACAAGAAGTTTCCAGAACTCTGGCCGCAGCTGGGAAGGGGTTTGGAGGTGACAGGCCTTTCAGGTCGTGACTGTGCAGTGGACCCACCACCCTGTCCTGCCCAGCCCCCACTCTGAACGCTCCTCCAGCCAGAGCAGGCTCCCCCACCCCCACCCAGCTGCTGGGAGAGGGCCAGAAGTCCGCCCCACTGCTGGGAGCCTGCTGCACACCGTGGGAACCACCGCGCCTTCTGAACCCAGCTCAGCATCAGCTCCCTCTCCAGGGGAGCCTCCCCTGGGCTCCTTGGCTCCTGTGAGCTCAGAGGACTCACGTGCAGGCCTTGGGGTCCCAGCACAGGGCAGCATTGGCTCTGAGTCGTGTGGGCCCAGCTGGTCCAAGGGAAAGGGATCCCACCTTCCACCCAGAGCAGCCAGGAACTCAAGAAAATGGGAGGCTCTGGGTGTGGGGTAAGGATGCCTGTGACTCTCCTGGTCTCTTGCTCTGTTAGAAATATTAAAAACT
The DNA here is from genome assembly GCF_023851605.1 of Tamandua tetradactyla. Classification (NCBI taxonomy): domain Eukaryota; kingdom Metazoa; phylum Chordata; class Mammalia; order Pilosa; family Myrmecophagidae; genus Tamandua; species Tamandua tetradactyla. The sequence continues at coordinate 31,973,635 of NC_135333.1, forward strand.
ATCTCTTACAACTTCATTGGTATAAGGAGGAAAATATGAATATTCTATATTAAAACATTCTCCCTGAACTAAAAGTTCATGTTTGTTTTTTCTGATTTAAAAGGACGGGTGGTGGGTAGTTGGAAATACTAGTGGTCAGTGAGAGGGAGAGGTAAGGGGTATTGTATGTATGAGTTTTTTCTTTTTATTTCTCTTTCTAGAGTGATGCAAATGTTCTAAGAAATGATCGTGGTAATGAATATACAACTGTGATGATATTGTGAGCCATTGATTGCACACCAAGTATGAAATGTTCATATGTTAAGAATGTTTGTGTTTATATATTGTTTTGTCTTGTCAATAAAAATATTAAAAAAAAAAAACAAGGATGGCTGGTGAACAGGGAAGTAGCCTCTTAGTGGGGTGGCCTACAATCGGGGGTCCAGTGCCAGGTGAACACCACGCACCCCTCGGCTCGCAGACCCAGGCAGGAGGTAAGGACGGTTGAAGAAGAGGAGACCCAGGCAGGAGATGAGAGCAGACAAATGGCCCTGAACTTTCCGACCCTTCTTATCTCTGGGCCTTGGCCTGGGCCGTACCTTCTTCCCTTTTTTCTCAGCCAGCAGCAAAGCATGCTGAGCCCTGGCCCGGTGCCAGCCCCCAGCCAGGGGAACCGCCGTCTGAAGGGAGGTAAATGAGCACCTGGAACTCAAACCAGAATGGGTCCTGAGACTGAGGCCGAAGGCGGGAGCCCTTGGGCTGACTGAGTCTGGGAAGCTGCCCTAGAGCAGTGTGGACTTGGCCCCAGGGCCCCGGGCTTCGCAGAGGATGTGGCCTTCTTGTCCTTACAGCTTCAGGTAAAGGATGGCAGATAAAATGCATGCATCGAATTCTCTGCCCCTCCTGAGCCCCTGTTAAGACTACAGAAAGGGCTTTCTTTTCTAAGGGATAAACCCCCAAAGATGGGGGGAGCAGGGCAGTAGTTTTGAAGCTGCACAGTAGACGTATAAAGGGCAGCTGGTTCACAGACCAGAAAAGCCACATCATGGGTTTGCAGGGGGGACCGCTGAGTCCCCCTCTGGGATTGACCCCAGAAAAGCCACCAAGGGCTCAACCCAAGCTGGCAGCACCCAATGGGGGTCTTGGGGGTTGGGTTGGGGGCGCTGAATAAAGTACAGCCAGATCCCCAGACGACCCTGGAAGGGTCTCTCTGGAGCATCCCATCCTCCTAAATCCTAAAATTGCCATCTGGGGCAGGGCCTCGTGTAGATTGAATCATGCCCCTTCCTCAACGCCTGGTTCTTAATCTTTAAACATTTTTTTAAATGAAAAATCTTATTTCTCCTACAGAGGTGAAAATAAGTACGATTTCTTACATTGCTCACTCGTTTAAGATTTTTAAACTCTTAAACGTGCAACTTCCTCTTTTCAAAGCACATGCCATCTTTTACAAAAAAATCTTAGCAATGTACATTTGCACTCAAAAAACAAACAGACATGAAGCACCATTGTCTTCTGACATAAAAACCCCACCTGACTTTCTGCAGCCATGTTTCCTCTTTACCATGTAGGGACCACAAACCACAAATATTCAGTGCAATATTTATTTATTTGTTTCTGTAGAGACCACAGAACCAAAGATGTCTCCTGCCTACAGCTGTTTCCTGACTGCCGAGCACAGTCTCCCTCTGCTTTATTTTAAAGTCGTTTTTTTTTTTTCCTGATGTAATGTTTTTTTTGCTGATGTGAGGTACAAGGAGAATTCAGTAAAACTTGAGGACCCAAGCGGAGGATGGAGAAGAAATACTTAAGGCCCACCCTGGGTCAAACTTAGGACAAAAAAAAGACAGGAAAAAACCCTCAGATTTTATCAGTGCGCCCTTTAAAAAAGGCGCACTTTTGTTGTTTTTAAATTTCTGGAAGCTGCTTGATGTGAATCAAGAGCAGTTCCTGAGTAATTGAAGTCAACAGTGTCTTTAAAATATAAATATATATATTTGCAATTTAGCTTATATTGGTCCTGCCTTAATTTACCTCCCCAGTCTCTAGTTTAATCCCACTTCCTGTCTTCTTCTCATTTCGCAATGTGCAAGTACCATATGCACTCTTCAAAAGAGTCCACATGACGCAGATGTTTCTTGTAATTTTAAGAAACTTCTGTGTGATGACCTGCACTTCTGTCAGGCCAGGTCCCCAGAATTCCTGCAGGTCACAGCTCTCTCAAATGCACAAAACCTGTGACAAGTCACAGACACCTCATGTTTTCTTCATCCGACACCATGACTGCCACGGGGGGTGGGGACCCGCAAGCTGTCTAGAGCTTCCCTTCTGAGTGACTTGCCAAGTTTGTGCTTAAATACTGGCTTCGAGCTTTTTCTTGGAATGGTCAGAGCTTTGTCACTTGGAGCCGTTCCAAATTACTTCCCATCCTCACCACCCTTTCTTCTAGGAATGGTGTATTAACAGGAAAACAGGACCAGAGGCGCCGGAAAAGTGCTCCAAGAGTCACAAGCGAGGGTCTGCGTGCAGACTGAATGCCGTCTGGCACCACCGGGTTTATCTACATCCCTCCCAGCGTAGGTGCCCCTGGGGGCGACGGGGCTGTGACGGCACGACTGCTGCACTACTTAACTGGGGTGTCCAAGCTTCCATTTCTTGTCTAAGGCTTTGAAAACGAGGGTGAACGTCCTGACGCACTGTGTACTGCTGGTTTCGGGTTGGAGATGGGCCGTGAACACACTTCTCTGACTTTGTGGGGTTTAGTGCAGTCGTTTCTGCGACATCATTTTTCCCCCACATCTTCCGAGTCAATGGGCTCTCGTTCCTTGGCCCTTTAGACTGCTGGTGGAAAGCTGTCTGCGTCCCTGAATCCCCGCCAGTGCTGCTGGGCCCACAGTGCGCTCATTTTGTGTTTCTCCTTTCCTGAGCCCTGCTGCCAGCCCCGGGATGCGACGCCGGCAGGGCTGCTACTCCGCTGTGTGGGTTTAGAAGAATCGGAAGGAGAAGGCAGAGAGGAAATGCCACTGCCCTCATCTTCCAGAGCTTCCGACTGACCTCTCAAAGCTGTCAGATCTACCAGTGGGCTTTTCACTCCTAGTGAGACCGTTGTTTTAACCCTTTTTAAAAAATCTATTTCGACAATCTGCAAAGAGGTCCTTTGACCCTGTATTCAGGTCCCTGTGAAAATAATGGGGCTGGGAAAAACGTGTCCAACTCCTTTTCTGTTATGTTGCGGGAGCATTTTCCGCATATTGCTTTTTCTTTTTTTTTAGATGAGCATTTTTTTTCTTTATTTAAAGAATCATCGAACAATTTTTTGAAAAAGTAATATATTTACATGGTACAAAATTTAAAGGGTACAAAAGGGCTCACAGGGAAAATTCTCTCTTCTACTCTTCTCTCTCATCCGCTCAATTTCCTTCTCTGTAGGCATTAAATATCAGCAGTTTCTTATGAATCCTCTTGGAGAGTATCTTTGAATGAGCAAGCAACATACACGTCTCAATGCATATACACGTATATACATACAGGTTCCCCTTTCTTTACACAGATGGTAGTATATTGAACACTACTCTTTACATGCTTTGTCCTCCTCTCTCCCCTCTTAATAGTTTTTAGATACTGCCTATGGTAGTTGGATTCAGTTGTCAACTTGGCTAGGTGAAGGCACCTAGTTCTGTTGCTGTGGGCATGAGCCAATAGCATGTGAACCTCATCTGTTGCTCATTACATCTGCAGTCGGCTGGGAGGCGTGCCTGCTGCAATGAATGATGTTTGACTTAATTGGCTGGTGCTTAAATGAGAGAGCTCAACATAGCACAGCCCAAGCAGCTTAGCATATCTCATCTCAGCACTCGCAGCTCAGCCTAGGCCTTTGGAGATGCAGAAAGAAATAACCCCTGGGAAAGTTGTTGGAACCCAGAGGCCTGGAGAGAAGGCCAGCAGAGATCACCCTGTGCCTTCCCAAGTAAGAAAGAACCTCAGTTGAAAGTTAGCTGCCTTTCCTCTGAAGAACTAATGAAATAAATCCTCTTTTTTTAAAAGCCAATCCGCCTCTGGTGTGTTGTATTCCAGCAGGTAGCAAACTAGAACACTGCCAATCAGTTTTGTGAAGTGTTTGTACCAATTTACACTCCCACCAGCAATATTTGCGATTGCATGTCTTTACCTATTGTTCTAGTTTGCTAGCTGCCAGAATGCAACACACCAGAGATGGATTGGCTTTTAATACAAGGAGATTTATTTTGTTGGTTCTTCAGAGGAAAGGCAGCTAACTTTCCACTGAGGTTCTTTCTTACGTGGAAGGCACAAGATAGTCTCTGCTGGTCTTCTCTCCAGGCCCCTGGGTTCCAACAACTTTCCCCTGGGTGACTTCTTTCTGCATTTCCAAAGGCCTGGGCTGAGCTGCTAGTGCTGAGATGAGGAATGCTGAGCTGCTTAGCAGTGCTACATTGCGATCTCTCATTTAAGCACCAGCCAATTAAGTCAAACGTCACTCATTGCAGCAGACACGCCTCCTAGCTGACTGCAGATGTAATTAGCAACAGATGAGGTTCAAGTACCATTGGCTTATGTCCGCAGCAACAAGACTAGGTATGCTCACCTGGCCAAGTTGACAACTGAATCTAACTAACACATCTATTCATTTATTTATCTGAATTACTATTGACTCACAGATTCCTATTTTACATTTTATTCAGTGGGTTGTAACCCAGTACCCTACCATCTATCTATCTACTTTTTCTTTACTGTACACATTTTTTGCATTCCAAACAAAACATAATCATTGTAAAGCCTGTGTTTGTACTGCATATTTCATTTTTACCGTTGGGAAGGTCCTAACCTAATGATATCAGAGGTTAAATGATATCTCAGACCATTACAACCATCTCTTTAAGGCCGGGCACCAGCCAGAAATGCAGCAGAAATGCCACCAGCCTGCTGGTGATTGGATGTGGATGAGCTTTCTGTCACATTCACAAGGAAAGGACTGGCCAGGAATTCCTCAGCGCAGACCACTTGATTCACAAGGTTTTTATAGAGCTGGGACAAAGCAGGATCTAGCAGCATTCTGTGTTTCTCTTCCAGCTCTTAATTTGCTTTCCTCTTGACTTGGGGCAGCAGCCTCTGAGGAAGGCTCTCCACCGCATCTCACTCTTTCACTGCTGTGCTTTCATCGGAAAAATGGGAGGTATTTGTGTCTCCTGCATGCAGGACCAGCTGAAGTTGCATTTTAGCTTCTCCTTCTGGATTGATTTTCTGGCCTTCTTTGCCATCAGCTAAACGTCTTCAGATGAAGTTGCCATGAGATCTAGAAGGTGCAGGCGGGAGCTGCCACCCTGGGCAGGGAGTTATTAACGGGCTGGCCAGGTCAAGTCCCACTGCACTTCTTAGAGCTGCTGCCGGAAGGGGCCAAAACCCAGTGACTGCAGCCGCCACCTCCATTGCCAGTTACTGGGCGTCTCAGACGCCTCGCTGGCTGCAAGGGCTCTCCAGGTGCTTAATCTTAATCCGCGTTCCTGTGGGTGTCCTGTTTGTAAATAGGACCGTTTGAAGATGTTATGAGTTTAGATGTAGCCCACTGAATCAGGATGGTTCCTATCCATATTCCCTGAAGTCTTAATGAAGAGAAGGTCACCAGGAGAAGCCAAAAGTCAGCCAAAACCGGAAGAGGGGACACAAGGAGAGCGAGATGGCCATGTGGTGGGAGGCGGAAATGCCAGCCAAGGAGCCCCAAGGGTTGTGGCAAACCAAAGCCAGAATGCAACAGGTTTCAGACAGAAAGCACGGCCCCACCAACACCGTGACTTTGGACTTGCAGTTTCTGAAACCGTGAAACAATAAATTCCTATTGTCTAAGCCCCCACTGTGTGGTGTTTGTCATAGCAGCTGGGTGAACCAACATGGGGGTCCCCAGCAAGTGCCTCCCATATCTCCCTTCAGTGAAGTTCAAGCGACTGTCCTAACAGCCCCCAGGAACCAGCTGACTCTGACAATGTGTATCTAGAACTTAGATTAATAGAATAAGGCAAATGTTAAATAAACAAGAACCAGCCCAAGGCTTCCTCCTCTAAGAAGCCTTCCAGGCGGTCCCAGGAAGCTCCTTTAGACTCTGGGAGACCAGGATTAACCTTCTAGAATTAATAGTCCCACAGAAAGATAACATGAACAACATATGTCATTCTAGATTCTCTGGTAGCCGTGTTTTTAAAAGCATAAAGAAAAAAGTGAAATTATTTTTAATGCTATAATTTTTATTTAGCCCAATATAGCCAAAGTATTATCATTACCACATGTAATCAATAGAAAAACTGTTGAGATATTTAAAGTTCTGTTTTTGCACTATTTTGTCCATCCAGCACATCTCACTTCAAGACTGGCCACAGTTCCAAGGCTTTGTGGTCACACATGGCTCGTGGCCGCCAGACTGGACTGGGCAGTCCTGGAGTCTCTAAACAGAACCTGAAAAGTATGTCCTTTAACCCCAGACTTCATGCATTGAATTGAGATTTCTTCAAATGAGATATACAAGTGGATGATAAGGACACGAAAAGATGCTCGACATCATTAGCTGTTAAGGAAATGCCAGTCAAAACTACCATGAGATCCCATTTCACACCCACATAGAATGGAAAACAAAAAGTATATGAGAAATGGTACGTTATTGATGAGAACGTAAAATGGTGCAGTCACTGTGGAAAGCTATGTGGTGTTTCCTCAAAAAGTTAAATATAGAAATACCAATGATCCAGCAATACTTCTAGGCATGTACCCAAAGAAAATGAAAATAGGGTCTCAAGCAGATACCTGTACACCAGTGTTTATAGCAGCATTTTCACAAGAGCCAAAAAAAGGTGGGAGCAACCAGTGTCCCCCCCACAGCTGAATGGATAAATAAGATGTGGTATATATACACAATGGAATATTATCCAACCATAAAAAAGAATGAAGCAGTAATTGATGCTACAATATGGATGGACTCCGAAAACATTATGCTGAGTGGCATAAGCCAGACACAAAACAACCAAATAGTATGATTCCACTAAAACGAAATATCTAGAAAAAGCAAATTCATAGAGGCAGAAAGAAGATTAGAATTTACCAAGCCCCAGGGGGGAGGGAACGGAGAGTTAATGCATGATGGGTACAGAGTTCCTGTCTGTCTGGGGTGATGAAAAAATTTTAGTAACAGAAGGAAGGGGGTGATGGTAACTCAACATCGCAAAAGCAATTAATATCACAGAATGGTATACTTAAAAATGGTTAAAATGGTATATTTGATGTCATATTTGTGTTACCACAAGAAAAAGTTTTAAAAATTAGTGGGCTGTAAATCTATGAATTATTGGACCATGCACCCGCCCCTCCCCCCCAAAAATGTAATTGGATATAATCCTTTCTAGGATCATCTGAATAATTACCTTAAAAATAAGTCCTACCCCCTGATGTGACTGTGTTTGGGTTGACTAGAGCATTGAGGCGTTTAATAGTTGCTAGCTAATGAGAAAAGATGGAGGTGGGGGGTCCTTAGTGCCCAGCTAAGGCTGCGGTGCCCAGGGGTGGGGCGTGGGGGGACACTTGCTGTCCCAGCCAGCGCCTCACAGGGTGGGGGGTGGACAGAAGAAGGAGCAGGGAGAACCACCGAGGCAAGGCTCGGCCACCCCGCCGTGTCAGCCCCACCCGAGGGAGCCAGCTCTGGGAGGCCGCCTTGTCTGTGGGGAGAGCCGCCAGGTCCCTTCCTATTGCCAATTTGAATTTTTATTGGCTTTGCTATATTCTTTATATTTGTTTTGTAAATTTGCTTTGGTTTTAATGTCGGAGGCAAACATGCCCGCAGAGGTTTAGACACGCTCCAAGTCTGTGCATATTTAAGAAACCCTATAATACAAATGATTTAAAACAACCCCAGGACTCGTGAGAAATTTTTTTCTTTAAAAGCACATCCACGTGTTACTACTTGGTTTTGAGAAATGCTGTGGCTTGGCTTCTGGGTCTGTCTCCCTGGAGGCCAGGTCATCTCCGTGTTCTCCCTGGGCTGGCCCTGGATTGTTTCGTGGGTGAGTGAGTGATTGAGTACACGAATGAGTACAAGGGTAGAGGAGGGGGTGGGGAGGAGACTTGGGGAAGACTGGGCAGCAGGGGTGGGGGTGCGACCTGGGCAGGGAGCGGGGAGCAGAAGTTTGGGGAATGGAGATGGGGAGATGGGTCGGGGGACGGAGACGCCACGCCTGAGTGATGTGCCAGCCAAGGTGGCAGCTGTGTCCTTGCATCCTCTGGCAGGGGCCTTCTCTTCATGCTCGCCCTGCCCCTCCTGAGGTGTCTCTTCTTCGTTAGCACCCACCAGCCAGGAGCCTCCAGATTTCTGGCTCCAGGCCAGACTTTCAGTGGCTTTCCAGAGGCCCTGGCACTTCCGGAGCCTCTCCTGGCCTGCTCTGAACTCCTCCCACCTGCTCCTGCCCCCAGCTTTCCCATTGGACACCTGGGGGTCAGCCCGGATCCCTCCCTCCTCCTGGGCCCCACGTTCCATCAGGCACTGAGTCCTGCTCACTTTGCTTCCTCAATGTGATGCCACCCAAGCTCCTGTCTCCAGCCCCACTGCACTGCCTGGTCCCAGCCACCGTGTCCTCTCCAGCCACCGCAGCCCCTCCGGTGACCTCCCCACTGCCGTCCTGCCCCATCCTACCTGTCTTCCATGCAACAGGCATCCACTCGTTCGTCCTGAGTGCCCAGTGACACAAAGTGACAAACGGGAGACCTAGTAGATCACACAGCAGCAAGTACTTGGAGGAGGACAGAAAGGGCTCGGGGGAGGGAGGGTAGGAGAGGGGCGTCTGCCAGCTGCCCTGTGCCCCAGACCCCCTCCCAGATGCCCACTGCAGTCAGCCCCTCAGTTTCTCAGGTCCGGCCTCCCGGGAGGGAGGAGAGCAGGGTCTGCATGCAGCCCGGGCCAGCCCCTGGTGCTCTAGTGGGGGCAGCAGAGAAAGCTCAGAAATCTGGAGGCTCTTGGCTGGTGGGTGCTAACGAAGAGACATCTCAGGAGGAGCAAGGCGAGTGTGGAGAGAAGGTCCCTGCCAGAGGATGCAAGGGACACAGCTTGCGTGGTCTCTGGTTCCCCCACTTTCTCACTTTCAGGGAGGGCCTCCGGGACCCAGGCCTCTGACGCCATGTGGCCATCACAGTACCCGTAACTTGGCTGCAGCCGGGTGGCTTTCCCTTGGGGCTTCTCCCATGGTCTGCGGGAACCAGCACTGGGAAGCCTCCTGGGAGGCCGGACAGGCAGCCCCTCTTCCACCTGTTCCGGGCCTGGCCACACTGCCATCCCGCTGCTGTCTGCAAGCACAACTGCACCAGGCCGGCACCCGCTGCCATCACATCTCCCCGGGGGCCGGCGCTCCAGGAAACAGGTGGCCCTCCCACGGCCTCAGGGGTCTCTGCTGAGTGACCCTGGGTGCCTCCTCCTGCCCTCAGGACCCATGTGCCAACAGGCCAGCAGCACAGGAGGGAGCCTGGTTTCCCAAGAGGCAGGGCTGGCCGCCGTTGCCTGGGGCAGCCCTGGGGACAGCAGGAGTCCCAAGGCCGGAAAATGGTCCCGGGCTCAAGGTGCTGCCCAGCCACTGACTAGCTCTGGGCCTTCCTGCCTCTCTGAGCCTCAGTGTCTACATCCATCAAGTGGACATGGCCTCCCTCCGTGGTGGGAGGAACGGCTCCTGGGAGGGGCTCAGAGAAAACCGGCTTCTTCTGGGAAAGAGCATTTTGGTCTCTTTTTTCATTGCTGATCATCCTGAAGAGCTGCGGCCACAGGAAGTGGGGAGCTGGAGGGTGAGTTGGGGCTGTCTTGCCTCCTCCTTCAGCCTGGAAGCGGAGGGCTGGGTGGGATTTGGGGGCTTGGCTCTACCTTTTTCCGGGTGTGGGGCATGAGGGGGCCCCCTCAACTCCCCAGGTGGGGAGCCAGCCAGGGAAGGGGTATCACCCGGTAGGCTGGAGATGCCACAGGCTGGGGTCCCCCGGGGGCAGCCCCAGGTCCTGGCCTCTATGAACCCCAGGCAGTAACTCAACGCTGAGGGCAAAAGCTCCTGGGCTGCGCAGGCAGCCTGGCGCCCACCCAGCCTCCTTCCTGCCGCCGAGATGACCTGGGTTGGGGGGCCCGGGACGGTGGAGGGGGGAACACGGGGCTGGCAGGGGACAGCAAGCAGGGCCGGTGTCCAGGCCAGACAGGAAGGCGTTCGCTGGCGGGAGGTCCTCAGAGGACAGGACATCAGCAGGAGGGGTTGGGGGTGGGGAGAGGCTGGCCATAGAGGTCAGCAGGGACCCCCAACTGGGGCGACAGACACTTTTGGACAGGGGCAGTGCTGGCCAGATTGGGAATCCCGACCCTTTGTCCACCCCCCGAACAACCACTCTGCTAACTTAACACCCACCTGCTGGCAGGAAGCAGCCTTAGGCGCGCCTCTTCCTCAGGTTCGACCCCATTGCACAAGCCCCTCCTTGGTGGAAATTTGGTCCCAGGGTCCCACGGGGGTGGGCCAAGCTCCCCAGTTTCTGGCACTTTCTCAAACAGGAGAGCCGGAAACGAGCTGGTGGGAGCCGGGGAAGGAATGCAGCGCCAAGCAGAGGGGGGAGAGCACGGCCAGAGGCCCCTCTTCTGCTGTGTGGCCTGGGATGGGGGAAGAGCCTGGACAGGTCTAGAGGACGTCCCTGGCTGGTGAAGTTGCCGTCCTGCCCCCACCCCCACCCCGGGACAGCAAGGCCGCTGCTATTTAAGCCAAGAACTTCAACACCCATAAGTGTGGCTCCAAGGGTGCACAGCCAGGCAGCGGGGGTTTGGTGGGGCCTGCAGAGTTACGGGGGTGGACAGGCCCGTGCTGCCCCTTAAATTAGCCTCAGCTGGTGGCCACTGACTCATCTTTATGTTTCCCGGAGCAGGAAAGGAGGGGGTGCGATGGAAGGAGAACGGCTGTGGAGCCGACCGACCTGCCAGCTCCACTTGGACCAGCTCCCTGAGCTTGGGGACAGCTCTGGGCCTCCCTGAACTTCAACCCTTCTTCTGCCAATGGGGCACACATCATCCGCCTTGCAGTTGGTGGGAGGTCTCACAACCAGGCTCCTGTGCAGACCTGGCACGTGCTAGGTGTCCCTGCAGGGACAGGGACCTTGTTTGAATCCTGGAGTCTCTAGGGGGAGGTCTGGAGACTTTGCCCAGCTGGGAAGGGGTCTGCCTGGCCCAAAGCCCGGGAGCCAGAAATGTTTTGGCTGAGATGGCAATGTTCTGCCCCAACTCTTTCCAACTCAGCCAGCTGGGTGGAAAGCAGTGAGCACCACGGCAAGAAGAGTGTCCTGCCCTGGGCTGCGGCTAGGGCCCCCGAGACCCTCCAGGGAGCCTGGAGTGGCCAAGTCTCCACCCTCTGATGGTACTGAAAGTGGTGTCCGTTCCTCCAGCAGCGTCCTGGGCCAGGCCCCGCTTGCCCACACGTACTCACTCTGCACCCTCGCCCCTCACCACAGCTGATGCCTGATGCTGTTGTTATCCCTGCTTCAGGGGAAACTGAGTCCTGGAGAAAGTTAGGTTACTTACTGAGGCTACCCAGTGGAAGCAGGATTTGAACTGAGTCTGGCTGTGATTTTGCGATCCCAAGAGTTCAGGAAATTCACGATGTGCAGTATAAGGGTTTTCTATTGTTGAGCAACAAACCACTCCAAAACTCAGCGCCTTGAGACAACAGCCAAGGTGGGCATGTGCTCACGTTTCTGCAATTTGGGCAGCACTCGGCAGGAACCGCTTGTCTCTGGTGCCTGCAGCTGGCCTCGGTGGCTGGACTGGCCTCACCCCATGTCTGGCACCTCGGAGTGCTGGTTGGCTATTGCAGCTGGGGGCTGCCAGGGTCCCTCTTCTCCCTTCCAGCTCTCCACGGCTTCCCTCTCTGCAGTAGGGTGATCAGACTTCCTTACCTGGCCTCTAGTTTCCAAACTGATGGAAATGCAAGCTGCAAGGCCTCTCAAGTCCCTTCCACTTTGTTCTTTGGCCACAGCAAATCATGGTCTAGTCCAGATTCAAGGGGATGGAAGGGGACCCTTTTCCTATGGGAGGCATGCATGGCAAGGTCCAGGTAGGGGGAGGAATGCTGGTGGTATGGGTGCAGACAGACTTCTGTCCACAGATTCCCACCCTTGGAAGGTACCGCCTGCCTACTGTCAGGCTCCTGTGTGGCCAGGGGCGGGAGAGCTGATGGTGACCCTGGGAGTGCTGAGGAAGCTTGGGGGCCCAGCTGGAGTGGGCCTGGAAGGATGGTCTGTGTGGACCAAAGGCCTCAGAACCCATTTCTTTTAGGCCTCTGGGTCTTTCCCTCCCTAGACCCCAGATACCCTGCTCCCTGCCCCCTCCCAAGGGAGGGTTTGCCTGTCCCCAGTGGAGAATGAGGCCGAGCCTGCTTGTCCGGCTGGTGACAACACCCTCTGGCCCTGCCTTAGCTTGGCTGGGGGGTGCCAGATTGGCCCGAGCAGTGCAGAAGCACTTGCCCCTGGCCTGCCCTATCTGGGCCTTCCCAAGAGCACCCCATCCCAGCACCACTCCAGCATCTCGGGTTTGGAGAAAATGCTTGGCCCCTAGATAATGATGTTCACTGGGGTGAAGGGGATCAGAGAGGAGGCCAGGGGTGATGGCTTCTGAGAGCTGCACAGACTCTGGAGTTAAATCCCACTTCTGCCCCTCCCAAGCTGTGTGATCTTGGGAAAGTTACTTAACCTCTCTGTGTTTCGGTTTCCCAATCTGAAAAGTGGGGGGAAAGAGAACCACACGTGATCACCCTGTGAAGACCTGTCAAAGTACTTTACATTCATTAACCCATTTGGTCCTCCCAACAACCCTTTGAGGTGGGTTCTATTCTTACATTCACTTCTTCAGAATGCTTCACCCCTGCATCTGGTGGGTGCTTGGGCCCTGGGACCCTTGGGGGTTCCACCAGGACAGGGGTCTGTGCAGAAGAGACACCTTGCCTCTGGCACCTTCCCTCAGGCTGGGGACCAGGGGAGGAGAGGGAGGCACAGATAAGTCAAGGAAATGACTTGATGTCAAGCAGTTAGACAGTGAGTCAGGATGTGAGCCCAGGTGGCCTCCGTCTGTCCTCTTAGCCTCTCCACCCCTGGGCAGAGGGAGGGGTGGGGTCACACTGGCAGGCTGGAGGCCATGGGACAGTCAGACCCCTGGGGCTCAGCCGGTCCCACTGTGCCCTACTGCCTGGTCTCTGCCAAGTCCTCCTGTCTCCCGGGCCTGCTCCTTCAAGGAATTCTCCAGGCCCAGCCCCTCACTGCACAGGGGACTTTCGCGGGTCAAGGCATATGGGTCATTCTAGAACACAGGCTCTCTCACACCTTTCATCTGTCAGCCTCCTCCCAGGAGGGTTCAGACCAGTGGACCCCAGAAAGTCTGGACCCTTTGGGCCCCTGGTCCCCAGCCTGAGGGAAGGTGCCAGAGGCAAGGTGTCTCTTCTGCACAGACCCCTGTCCTGGTGGAACCCCAAGGGTCCCAGGGCCCAAGTGTCCACCAGACGCAGGGGTCAGGCATTCTAAAGGGTGGCGTGCAGCCATAGGCTTCGCCCCTGCTTGAGTATCAGGGTTCTAGGGTCCTATGCTAGCAGTTTCCTCCATTTCAGGGCAGAGGCCAACCCTTCTCTGAGCTCCAATAGCTTCACTGGTGAAATATGGGGTGGGTTGCAACTCAGCGGCCTCCAACCCTCTGTTTCAGTCTCCTCATTGCTTAAGTGAACACCATGCAATGGCTCAGCTTCTCCAACGGGAATTCGTTAGCTCACGGTTTTGAGGCTATAAGTCTAAATCAAGGTGTCGTCAAGGTGATGCTTTCTTCCGGAAGACTGGTGTCCTGGGGCTACGGCTGGTGATCCTTGGTCCCGAGCTCCTGTGTCACATAGCAGTGCACATGGTGGCCTCTCCTGGCCTCTCCCTTCTCTTCCAGGTTTCCTTGACTTCCAGCTTTTGGCTGCTCCCTGTGGCTTCCTCTCTCTCTCTCTGTGGCCTTCCCTATACGGCTTCCAGTAACAGGATTAAGACCTATCATGGGCCACACCTCATCTAAGTCACCTCATCAAAAGCTCCCATTTACAGGGGTTCACACCCACAGGAATGGATTGTCAGAACATGTTTTTCTGGGGTACGGAGCTCCAAGCCACCACGCCCTTCCAACTGGGAGATTCCGTAGCCCTAAACTCTCAGAGGGGAGAAACTGCCGGGGCTGTGATCACCCAGTGACAAGAGACAGCTCTTCGCATGTTCAGAGCTTTGCAGGTCTCTGTTCATTCAATCCTCACAACCCTTGGAAGCAGACAGCATTTTACAGATGAGCAAATTGAGGCCCAGAGACATTAGAGGACTGGCCCAAAGCCACATGAGCAGCAGGCAGCAATGGCAGGATCTGAACCTGGCCTTCTAAGTCTTAATGTCCTTCTCTGCGATCCTATGCCAGAATTTTTTTTCGAGTGCTCGAGCCTTTCCAAACACCAACTCCCCAGACTTCATGTAGCAGCTCTCGGGAGGAGGGCAGCAGCTGCCAGAGCACTTACCGCAAAAGCAGGCTGCATTAACAGGAGGATAGATGGGAGGTGAGCATCCCTGTGTGAGTGTCTTTGCAGATCAGGCCTCACCCAAGGGGCGGGGGGGGGGGGGGGGGGGGACAGGAAAGTGGCCCAAGGAGAACAGCTGCAATGGAAAGGTCCGGAAACCATGTCATAAGAGGAGGCGTTAAAGAACCTAGAAGGAGAAGTGGTAGGAGAAGACTTTCGCCAAGTTTCAGAAGGCCTGCGGTGCCAAGGATGAAACTCGCTTGCTCTGGCCAGTTCCAGGTGGTGGGTTCTAGGATTTCTAACAGCCAAAGCTGTTCTCCCAACCAAAAGAGTTGCCTTGGGAGAGAGTGAGCACTGCGTCACAGGAGGCATGTAAGCCAAGCCGTCCATCCTCCTGTTGGAGGAGCTGCAGGGGATAGCAGGGCCACAGGAGGTAACCTGAAGTTATCTTCAGGTGTGTGGCCCCGTCCAGCCACATTTGGGCAGCTCAAGCAGCCTCAGGGTTTGCCTGGGTTGAAGGTCAGTGGTTGGGGCTCGGGAGTCACCTTGGCCCGCAGGTGGGGAACTGGCCCCATGGTCTTGTTCGGCGGCGGACCCCAGATTTCGTGGGAGAATTGCTCTGTTCTTCCTGTTCTACCCGTGGGACTGGCTCCAGCTGGTCAACCCAGACTTTAATGTGGTTCCCACCAGCACCCTGGTTTGTTTGTGTCTTTTGTCTTTAAAAGGACCAGAGAAGCTGGTGGCCCAAAGGAATCCCAGGGCTCATGACAGGCCACCTCTGGGCTCGTGGCTTTCAGACTCAGAGACACGAAGGCAGACTAGACCGTCCAGAGGTCACGTCCCTGACACCCCACCCCCGGCCTCAGGGCTGCCGAGTGAGAACTTGGCCCTGCAGCTGTGAGGACGGAGCCTTGCCCCATGGGCCCTCAGGAGCTGACACTGCGGCGGAGGGGCTGACTGTGAGTCAGCATTGCCAGGCATGGGCCCCCCACCCCCACCCCATTTATGGATAGGATTTCAAGGCACCATTGCCAAAGCCAATGCAGGGGGTGTCGGTAGGGACATGGAACCGGGAGGAGGGAGAAGGGGTCTGGGTGAGCTTGTCACCAGCTCAACTGGGTCTCACTGTCCCCAGCCCTGCCTTTCTGGCAGCGACCTGCGGGATGTCGCCATATAGGAAACACCCTGGCAGCACTTCGTGGGTGCAGGGGGTGTGCTCTGTGTGTGTGCACGCAGGGTGTGTTGTGGGCCTCTGTATACAAGGCTTATGTGTACCTGTGAGAGGGAGCCTGTGTCCCACGGGTGGGGGTTTCTTGTAGGTGCACAAGCCAGCGGCTGGGGGCGGGCTCTGTGGTGGGCACCCAAGGCCTGGGGCTGCAAGGAGGTCTGTGCACACGGGCATGGGGGCGTCCATACCTCTTCTCCGAGGGCCCCCAGGTGAGAAGGAGCCCATTAGGGCGTCCGGTATGACTCAGCCGGTTTTCCTCGAGGATCCAGCCTCTGAGTGTCACTCCAGCAGGCTACCCTCCGCGGGTATTCAAGGGCTGCAGTGGGTGTCCCCTGCTCAGCTTCCGCCTGGTGACTTGGACCCACTCCTCAGCATCTGTGACATCCTTGGCGCTCATAGGGGGTCCTCAGTCTGAATTATCTCCCTCCACTTGCTGAACTCTGAGAATCCCCTTCCCTAAATATATCTGGCACTTTCTATCCTGCCTGCCTTCCCTTAAGCTGCTCCTCAGCCAGGAGGTGCTCTCCCCTCCCTTTCTGTTTGCATCCGATCTGCCCCACCTTCCAGGCTGCTTCTGTCTCCTGGACCCCAGGTGCACTGTGCCTCTGCCCCTCTGTTGTCTTGTCTTCCCTTCCTCCCCTCACTGGCCCAGCCTCTCCCGGGGGCAGGGACATGTCTCATTCATCTCCATCTCTCTCTCCAGCAACTTGGAGCCCAGAGCCTGGCATACAGTAGGTGCTCGGTAAGTGAAGCTGGATGAATCTAACTCACCCACCAGGCACTCACCCTCCTCCCTTTCTGCAAAGCAGGGAGAGGACCCCCTGGGCAGAGAGCCGGGAGGGGCCTGGGCCCTGGTGGCCACAGGCTGGCTCGGGGTCCCAGGCCTGGGTCTGTCCTGTGTAGACTAGCCAGTCTCCCCCTCTTGCTGTGCCTCAGTTTCCTTACTCGGGGATCCAACCGGTGAGGCATGTGGGGGCTGCCCAAGGCAGGTGATGTGGGCAGGAGGCAGAGCAGCCTCCTGAGTTTTCCCTCAGTGGTTGTTCAGGGCCCAGCTAGGCTGGCAGCTTGCGGTTACTGGAACAAAAGACGATTTGCATCCAGGGTCACATCCATTTGCAACCGCATGCCAACCTTGGCCCTAGGGGGGAGACTCCTCCCATTTTAAGGTCTTCCCTTGCCTGGAGGGCTGGCCCTTCTCTGGGCTCCCTCTAGTCCTCCTCTCGCCCAGCAGCGGGCACTCACAGGTGAGAGCTGGCCCCCAAACACACACACACGGAGGTCAGGGAAAGCGTTGTCTGGGACTCTTTCCTAATCAACAATATTCGCTGAACACCTCAGTGCACCCGGCTGCGCCAGGAGCTAGAGGCACAGAGGCAGGGGACAGGATCAGGACCCTACCCTGGGAGCGTTCACGTCCTGGTGGGGGAGACGGGCAAAACAAAAACAAAAACAAGAAACGTAATGAGTGAGTGACTTTCCAGGCCTAGCCCCTGGAGGGAATCGGGGCAGCCCGGGGTCGGGGTGGGACCATCTGGGTTGGGTTCCTGAAGGATTAGCTTTTCTGGAAGGTTGTCTGGGCAGAAGGACCAATATATGCCAAGGTGTGAAGATGAGAAAAGTGGGAGAAACTGAAAACATTTCGGAAGGGCTCAGTCATGAATGAATGAATAGATGAATGAATGGAGTGCCTATGGGGGGGTGGGGGTGGGGGAGGGCGCTGAAGCAGATGACCTCACTCAGCAGGTGATGGAAGGACAGGGTCTCAACGTGGGTGGACCCTCAGGTGCCACCCCGGGCTGCTTTCGTACCTACTCATCCTTCCCCCATTTGCGGGAAGCTGCTTCCACCCCCTCCTGCAGGTGATTGCCAAGGCTTCGGAGCCAGTATCTTGCCCTCCCTTCCCCCTTGGCTGGGTGCCTTGGAAGGGCTGATGCTCGCCCTTGGGGTGGGTCAGGAGATGCCCACCTGGAGCTCCAGGATCCGCCTGGACGGCCAGGGGAGTGGGGCAGGGTTCCTGCATGGGCCAGACAGGGCAGCAGCTGCCCAGGGGAAAACAGACCCAGTGATTATACCCACAGCCAAATGGGCCCCAGATGAAAGGGGAATGCAGGGCTGTAAGGGGACACCTGCCCTGGGGCACGCTAATCTTGTATCTGGGCTTCTCCCAGCTTCTACAGCCTCCTGATCGGCAGCCTGGCCCCCAGAGGAGGGTGTGGGGAAGGAGGACCACCTGGGGCGCTCGGGCCTTCACCCACCTACCCTGTGGGTGGCCAGGGGGTGGGACACAAAGTGAGGAGGGGGAGGTAAAGGGTGGAGAGGTCCAGATCCCATGAATCTCACTGGTGGCCTTTGTGCCCATTTCATGGGCAAGGAAACAGGGACTTAGGGTGGGAGGTGACTGGGCCCCATGGCAGAGCTGAGGTAGAAGCCTGGTCCTTGCCACACTGTGAGCAGCTCTACACCTGCTGAGCACCTAGGGTGTCCCAGGCCACGAGCGGGGAGTGGGGACCTGGGGGCTCCTGGCGCCCCAGGGCCTGGGCTGGAAGGCGGGGAGTGGGGCCCGGTGGGGGCACGGGCTTACATCTGGTGGGCAGGGGCCCAACATGGGGCACCCAGAGGTGGGCTTCTGTACAGGCCCCAACCAAGGCTGTCTCCCCGCGGCCTCCCAAGAAGCTTGGGAATCTGGAGAGGTCGGGAAAACAATGACCTGAGCTGGGGGAGGATGGAGAACAGGCAAGCAGGGCCCCAGAGGCTTCCTGACCCCAGTCCAACTCGGGCGGAACAGGGGCTATCTCCAATCTTGCTCCAGTGGGGGTTTGTCTGCCTCCCTGGTGTGTGGTATCTGGGGGGGGAGGGTGCCCACATGTGGGTGGGGGGACCCGGGTGAGGGGGTGCAGGGTACATCTCACCAAAGTAGGGCCTTGGATATATTTACCCAAAGCGGCCAGTTTTAGGTAGGTGAAAATAAACAATCACTGTTTTTTTAATAAGTAATATGCACAGCTGCATTCATTAATTCATTCACTCATTCATTCACTTTTTTTTTTTCCTGCAAATATTTATTGAGGGTCTCCTGTGCCCAGGCTATGAACTCAGTGCTGGGGAGGTGGGGAGGTGGTGGCAATGTACAGCCCCCACCCTCCGGTGCAGTAATGGTGCCACTTAAGCCAGACTGGACACCAGAGGAGGTGCAAGGAGGGCAGCTGACACAGGGACCCACTGCTTGGGTCCCTTCAAGCAGTGTTATGAGGGAGGCATCATCCCCATTGAAAGGTGAGGAAGCAGGTGAAGCCACTGGGCCACGAAGCCTTCTTGGAGGGAAGCCACCAGGCCACACGACCCTCCCTGCATGTCCTTCCCTCCCACACCACCACAAGTGGGGCTGGGGGCTCAGGGATGGACTAACACAATTGTCTTACACTTGGTTAAAAATAAAAAACAATAGGAAGGCCAGGTGTAAGTGTAATGGGTGGTTTTGTAGGTCACATACACACAAATGCCTTCGTGTCAAAGGAGCTGCATCAGAAAACACATCTTAAGGGCAAGCTGCTTACTTACAGGGGAGCTGGCAGGCCAGGTCCTAGGGCTGGGAGGTTTACTTTCCATGAGACAGTAAAATTTCCTGCAGTACTTTTTCAAATTTGCACTGTGTGCAGCTCTTATCTAGTCACCCAAGTTAATTAAAAAATTTAAAGGACAAAAAGGCACGTTTATGGCTCGGCCCTCAATCCAGACCTGCAGAGCTCTGGGGTTGGGGGTGGAGCTTGCTGGAGATGGGTGCCATGATCACCCACGCCACCCTGGCCGTGCTGGCTAGGGGTGTGATGGGCCAGAAAGGCCTCGGCCCCGCTGCTTCCGGTTGCTGCTACCTTGCGCACGTCGTCCCACCCTGTCCTCTCATCTGGGTGCTGTGCAAATGGAGACAGGTGATATTTTGTACCTGACCTGGTGCTTGGAGGCCAGTGTGGAGATTTCTGTGGACTAAATCCAGTGGGGGAAGCCATATGGAAACAATCATTCTCTCCTGGGAAGAGGGAGGCCCAAGGAACTGAGTGGGCAGGGGAGAGAGAGCCAAGTCACCATCTCTCTGAGGTGTCCCTTTGGCCATGGGCAGGAGTCCCTGGGCAGAGAGCACAGAGTGCACAGGTCTGGAGAGGTGAGGATGGGCTGATGTGAGCAGCAGTGACAATTCAGGCAGAAGGCGGGAAGAGAAGGGGCACAGTCAGCAGGAAAGACAGCTGGGGGAGAGGGGGAGGCTAACGTTTTAGGGGACAGGATAGGGTTGGGGGTGGGGAAATGATGGGCACCTGCACAGGTGAGTCATGATGTGAGACAAAAGGACTCAGGGAAGTGCTGAGCAGAGGTCAGCCAATTAGGGGCCGGCGTGTGAGCCAGGAGTTGTTTTTACGCTTTCAAATAGCTTGAAAAGAACCCAAACAAGAATAATGTCTCCTGACACGTGAAACTGATAGGAAATTCAAATTCTAGTGTCTATAAATAAAGTTTTATTGGAACACAGCCATGCTCATTCCTTTACATATTGTTGATTCTACGCTGGAATGGTGGGATCGAGAAGAGCAGCAGGGACCGTATGGTCCATGAAGCCTAAAATATTTACTATCTGGCCCTTACAGAAAAAAGTTTGCCTGCCCTTGGCTTAGAGGGAGCCACCAGGGAGGGGTGGGTGGAGGATGGAGGAGAGGGCAGACCATGGCACCAGGGCTTCCTCTGCGTCCTGTCCAGGTGTTTAATTTAGGACAAGGGCAAGTGGGAGCCACTGAGGTTTCAGGCAGGAGAGGGGTCTACTCAGTGGATGTTGGAGAAGGATCACTTGGCTGCTTGGCAAGGATGAGGGTAGGCAAAAAGTACCTGGGGCAGGAAGACCAGCCCCAGGCCCCTCTGGAGATCCAGCAAAGGCCAGAGGGCCTGCCCTGGGGAGGAGTGGGAGAGTGGAGGGTGGGGAGTGGGAGGCATTGGCTGGGATCTGGCCTGGGAGGCGTTTCCCTGCCTGCCTTGCACCTTGGCACAGAGGGGGCGCATGACCCCTGCCGCTGCATACCTACACGTGGGCGGAAGTGACTGTTAGACGACCGGAGCAGAACCACTGGAAGGGCTGCAAGTGCCGAGGAGCGCCTCCGAACCTCCGGCGGCATGGACCCCAGGGAGGATCCCAGCGAGAAGGGCGCGAGCAGCCAGGGTGCGGAATGGCGGCTCCTCTGGAAGCAGGTGGCGGCCAAGTGGAAGGAGAGGAGCCTCCAGAGGTGAGCAGGTCCAGCTGCACCCCCCGGTGCCCTCTGAGTCGGGTGGGGGTGGGTCACCCCCGGCACCACAACCAGACCCGGAAGAGAACTCGCCGGCGTCTTTGGGCACGTGGATTTGGGGTAAGAGGGGGTGGAAGGGCTCGGATGTGGGAAGGTCCTCAGGCACGTGCCCTGCGTAGACTACAGGCCCGTGTATACCTCAGTCCCACACAGACCTGTGTAGACACCGTAGCAGGCCCAGCAACGTGCACGCGCCCCTACAAGACCAGGCCTTGGCCCATGGTCCCAGCTCCGGGTCCGCACAATTGCAGTCACCGGCAAAGGTGTCCGCCCCACAGTGCAGACCTGGGGGGCTCTCCGTAGTCTCTGAGGGGCGTATGCAGTCCAGTTCTGGGGGCCCACTGCCCGGACCCACGCACACATGCAACGCAGATTTGCCCCTCCAGGTACACACCGGAAGGGGCCCAGGTGCACGCTGCCAGCCCCACGGACCCATGCACACTGCTCAGCCCAGACACGCACACGCAGAAGCGGACACGCGGGCCTAGGCACACACCGGAACCCAGACACACACACACACACACACACACACACGCACGCACGCGCGCGCACACACACACGCACACACACATATACGCTCTGACCGCCCCGACCCCCGCCCCGCCTCCCATCCATACACACCACCGCACAGGCGCACGCACGGTCCCAGGCAGGGCGCGCGCGCACACACGCACGCACACACACACACACACACACACACACACACACATTTGATCGCACACGCGGGAGGCGCAGAGCGGCGGCGGCCGGAGACTGCGGTCCGAGGAGCCCCGGGCCCGGCGCAGCGAGCGGAGCCCCGGCCGGCGGGGGAGGGGCGGGGGCTGCGGTGGGGGCGGGAGCCGGCACCTCGGCGCGCCACCCCCGGGCACCCGTCCGCTCGCCGGGCCCGCGGGGCGGAGTGCAGGGGGTGGGGGCGGGAGCGGGGCCGGGCCGGAGCCGCGCCGCCTGCGATGCCGGGCGCCCGCCGCCGCCGCCGGAGCCCGGGATGGGGCGAGAGGCTGCGGCGGACGCCAGCATCTCCCCGCCGGGGGCCCCGGGGGCCGCGGAGCCGCCGCCGCCGCTGCTGCCGCCGCTGCTGAGACCCGGCGGGCGATGGGTGAGTTGACCCTGGGCGTCCTGGGGGACCCGCGCCGCAGCCCCCTCCATCCCCGCGCTCCCGGCCCTCCGCCTCCATCTCCGCGCCTCCTCCTCCGGGGTCGCTGCGCCCCCCACCCCCAACACGGCTCCTACAGCCCTCCCCCCCCGAGCGTGACCTTCGGGGACGGGGGTGGGGACCCCGGGGGGTGGGAAATGCCTGTGCGCTTCTTGTGGGGTGGGGGGCGGGATGCAGAGGAGGCTGCTCAGCTCTGACTCCCCCTCCCCCAACGCGGCTGCTCAGCCGAGCTTTCTCTGGCCCCGGAGGGCAGAATCTCTTCCCTTCAAGACCCCCTTCCCCGGGCCGGGCGGGGGGCTTCCCCCATGCGCGGGGCCCGAGCCTTGCTTTGTGCGCTGCGCTGCGCCCCCCACCAAACCTCCGGCGCCGCGCGGGGCTGGGGGCAGGAGGCTGGGGGCAGGAGGCGCCAGCCTTCCCTCCGACTCCCACCCCCTTCCGCCCGACCCGGGTCTGCTGCGCCCGAGGCCCAGACACTGTCGGGGTGCTGGGCGGGGGCAGGGACCCGAGCTGCTGCTCCCCTGGGGACCTGCCGGAGGCTGAGTGCGGAGGGGGCCCCCAACCTTCTCCTGTGGGGGCCTCCCGCTCTTCCCACCTCACTGCCCAGGGCCGGGGAGGGAACCTGGCTGGGGGAGGGTGCTATAAATATCTGCAAATAGTGAGTTCTGGAACGGGGGTGGGGAGCCGGGCCCGGGTACTGGGGGTGGTGGTGCCTGAGCTGGGGTGCCATGAGGAACAGAAATGGGTCCCAGCCGTCCCTGGTGGCCTGAGGTGGGTGATTCTACCCGCCAGGCCCATGCTCAGTAGGGGTGTGGGCAGGCGTGTGCCCCGAGTTGGGGTTCTTCTATGGGTGCCCAGAAATGGGCGGCCTCCCCGCTATAACAGAGCTCTTCTTTGAAATCCTGTCCGGCTCTGCCTGGATGGGGGTGTTGAGGGCACTGGTGTGTCACTTCCTGGGCACTTACTACAGGCCTGGGCACCCGGCCGAGCCTGGTGATGGAGGGCAGAGTAGGACAAGGCCCCCCAACCAGAGGAGCTGGCCGTGCCCGGCCTCTGTTAAGGCTGCCAGCGGCTAAGGAGATAGGCCCAGGGTCCTAGAGAAGTTTGAAAGAGGGGCTCCCAGCCCCAGGTGGTGATAGAACTTTCTGGAAGATATGGTAACAGGAGACTGGGAGAGTTGACCAGGTGGGGTGAGGTGGGAAGGGTGTACTGGGAAGGAGGAATAGTATGAGCCAAAGCTCAAAGGGGAGAGGTGCCCGGTGTGCCATCTGGTGGGGTGTAGGCAAGTCCTGTGAGTGACAAGAGTGAGCACTGAGATGAGAGGGAACAGGTTGGAGAGAGAAGGGCCAGGTGGAGGCGAGGTGGCTGGTTAGGAGCCGTGGCAGGCAGGGAGAGATGCCATTTGGCCTGAACATCCCCCCCAACCCCAGCCACACACACACTTCTGAGAGGCTGCCCGGGACCTCTAACGTGCTCAGGGCTGCTTGTGACACATTCCTGAGACTTTTTACTGTGGCAGCTGGACCACCTCTGGCCAGTCAGCTTTCTGTGCCTCAGTTTCCACATCTGTCCAATGGGGAGAAAACCCTGTGTTGCTGTGAAGAGGCTCTCTGAGGAGATGCATGTGGAGTGCCTGGCACCTCGGAAGGACTCACAAGTCGCCGGCTGCTGCGTCAGTGTTAACACCTGTGAAATAGGATGTCCGTTGCCAGCTGGCAGGCAGGCTGGCTTCACCCAGCCGTGGCAAGGTCTGCAGGGAGAGCTGTGTGTCCGTGTCCTCGCGCTGCGCTAGGAGGAGAGGCGAGGAGAGGAGCTGTGCTGGAGGCAGGCAGCCTCCCCTTGGCCCTGTGGCACCCAGTGCCTCCTGACTCCCAGCCGGGGCCTTCAGGGGACCCTGCCTCTTTGTTCCCTGAGCTGCATGATGCCTCCCCTCCCCCAACCAGTTCTGGCCCTCCACACAGAGACCAGGGCTCCCTTCCAGAAGGTTCTTCGGACATCCAGGCCCCAAGGTTGGGACCTGGTGTCCAAGATGATACAGGCCTTGCCCGTGAGAGATTAGAATCTACTTGGGCACCCTGCACCACGGGACAGGGGTCTGGTCGCAGTAATCGCACCGTGAGATATTCAGGTGCAGAAGTCAGCAGGGACTCCCGTCCAGTGGCCTGGGTTCAAGTTATTCAGGCCCTGCCACTTCTTACTGTGTGACTGTGAGCACATGACTCTGCCTCTCTGTGCCTTAGTTTCCTCGTCTCTAAAATGGGGGTGACCGGCCATTGCCACAGAGGGTTGTTAGAAGATAACCACTAAGTGCCCACTGTTGCTGTTTGAGCAGCTCACTGCCATTTCCGGTGGGCATCCCTGCCTCCTCGAGGACCCCGCAGCCCGTCCCTGCGGACGCATCCCTGCTCTTCTCCCCGACTGTTTGTGAGTTTCATGGGCAGAGACCTGCCTTCTGTATCTACTGCCCAATCAGGGGGGCGATGGTGTGCTGGTATCTGACTGTCTGAAAAAGAAAAAAATCCCACAGGAGTAGCCGTAGCCCATTGCCAAGGTATAAATCCTCCCAGCGGGCTGATTCCAGGCCTCAAATGCCTAAATGATGGCCTCGCAGCAGAAGCTGGTATATACCAGGCATTCAGTAGCAGCTTAATAAATGATGGTGGAACAAGGAGGAAAGGCCAGCCCCAAAGGCGGTCCATCGGATAGACCTGGGGAGCTGCCAGGGGATGCTGTCCGGGGAGAGGTGATGGGGGGCCCGAGGGCCAAGGTGAGGGGCCACACCCAGTAACCTTCCATCCTTCCCACCCCAGGGCCCACCCCAGCCCCCAGCCCCCCAGGCCCTCCTCCCACTTGTAGAGTGGAATGGAGTGGAATGGGATTGGAGAGCTTGTGGTGTCCTCCCTCTCTGGTGCCCTCCACACCGCTGACCCTACCTCGTTTCTGTGCCAGCCACTCCTTGCTGGGCCTCTGCTCAGCCTGCCCGGCAAAGACTTCACCCCTTCGCTGGCCTTAGGGCCCTGCACAGAATGGCCCAGCCTCAGACCCTAAGCTTTAGCCTCGCAGAGGCCCCACCCTCAAATGCTATTCCTTTGCTCACGCTTTTCCCTCTGCCTGGCTGCCTTTTCTCTGACACCCACTGAAAGCCTTGTTCATGCACTGCCTTCTCCAGGATGCCAGCCCTCCACTCCAAACCAGACAGACCTGCCTTGGCCTGAGCCCAAGCCTGCCCACTGCCCACCCTTAAAAAATATGAACAGCCAACATTTTATTGTCCCGAGAGAGTCCTCCTTTGACAGGTGGGAAAACTGAGGCACGGTTTTGGGTTAGTGCCGACCCATCCTTCACCTCTTGGCTTGACCATCCCTGGCTCAGGGGAGCCCCTGTGAGACTCCAGAGGGCGTGCCTACTTTGCAGTGTACTTGTTAACTGCGGTTTTCTGTGATGGTCCCACAAAACCCCCATGAACTAATGGATGAGGGAATGAATGAGTGGTTCTCAGCCTAGGGGAGCAGCTCTGCTGTTCTGCCCATTCCTTCCCTTCCCCACCCCAGAGGGTGGCCTCTGGCCTCAGGAGGATGGGCACAGGTGCCCTGCTCCCAGAAGGGGAAACTGAGGCTGTGGGAGGGGTTGAGGACGGCCTATGGGCTGGAAGCAGGCCTGGTGAAAGGTCCTGGGGATGCTCCTGTGGTCTAGAGAGAGGTTGACCTGGGGGCCTCAAGGCCTTGCCCATAATCCAGGAAGTGAACAGGGTCCCAAAATACATTTCCTTGCACCACCTGAAATGGAAATTCCCATCAGCATCCTTATTTTCAGCTTTTCTATTGAAAAAAAGAGAGAGAACAATAGAAATCATTCACACAACTAATGACTCTGTTATTTTATGAACTTAGAGCTTATTTTTTTGGCTTCAGACTTTGGTTCCCACTGAAGTGGGAATCCCCTGGGAAGGGAGCCGGAGCCTGTGCAGACACTGGGGCCTCCTCGGGGCCTGCCCTCCTGCTGCCGTCTCGGGGCAGGCTCGGAACTTCCCAGAAGAAGCAGCCCAGAGCCGGAGTCTGGGCAAGGGAGGGCAGCCAGAGGCGAGCTCTGGGCTTCTGGCCGGACGAGGCCGCGGTGGACGGTTTCCAGGCTCTTCCTGCCGTCCCTGACCTCTGAGCCATCCTCTTCAGCTGCTCTTTATCGAGCACTTACTATGTGCCGGGCGCCAGGCCAACCACTTTCATGCATTATCCCGGTGACTCCTTGCAACTTCCTCCAGCCAGGTACTATTATTATCCCCACTTGGCAGTTGGAGGGTGCCTGGGGTTGGTGAAGTGGCAGGGCTGGGATGGCGTCCAGCCCGTGGGACTGACGGGGCTGTCCCTCGAGACCTGCTGCTCTCCCCACACCCCCACCCCAGGCTCCCAGAGTGCATGCTCCCCGCTCAGGCTGGGATGCCCAGGACTGTCTCACGCCGGCCTCCTGGCAGGCTTCCTCCAGGCCACCCTCCCTGGCGGCCCCCCTGCCGCTCCCCTCTTCCCTGTCATCCCTGGCCCTATTCCTTGGAGGCCCTGCTCAGCTTCACCTGGGCAGTGTGGGGAGAGCACAGATTTCCCAGGCCAACCCCCCAACCCCCACCCCCAGCCCTGCTGAGTGGGAGGCCCACCCACGAGAGGGCTGAAAAACTAGTTTTAAAAACTCTGCCCTGGGGATTTAGGGGCCTCTGGATTCTTAAGAATTTCGGCCTGCCCCACAGGTTTTATGAGACGTCCGGGTCCCCACGCGCCAGCCCCTGTCTGCATTCCCCACCCCTGCCCCCGTCCACTCCCCCATCTCTTCACACACCAGGGTGTCCCCACAGCTGTTATCCCAACACCTGCCGCTGGTTCCTCCGAAAGTGGGTCCCAGGCTGGACCCTCCCCACTCCTTGGGTCCTTCCTCCTCCCCAAAGCTTGCTTAACACTTGGGGCAGCTCTCTCAGGGTGCACCCTCCCCTTGCCACCCAGGGCCTGGCCCACGGTGGGGCGAATCGTGTTGGGTGAACAGTGGTGGCTGCCGCAAGAGAGGAACAGCAGGGAGGGCAGCCGAGGACGGGAGGGGAGGCCTGGGCCACGGGCCTGGCACACATCAGGCCTTGGCATGGCACAGCGCCTGGCACATCGCAGGCATTCGAAAAATAGTCTTTAAATATTTGTTGAATGGTGCCACACTGGAGCATGACAGCGGCTTCCAGCAGCCCCACGGCTGAGCTGGTGGAGGTGGAAGGGTGGGGAGGTGACGAGGATGGCCAGCCATCAGTAATATTTGTGGCATGGATGGCAACTGGTGCTTTCTCACATGACCTCGTTTCAGTTTCTCAGGAACTCTGGGACACAGGTCTCATTTCACAGTGTGGAAACTGAGTTCCTGACAGGGGAAGGGATCTGCCTGAGCCCCACAGCCTGGAGGCCGCTGCGTGGTGACAGAGCCTGTCTGATGGACGAATGGACGGGCGGGTCTGGGCTTGTGCATGACCATTTGCAGAGCCCTTCACATGCATTATCTCACCTCATTCTCACGGGGGCCCAGGGGATCTGGCCTTGAGTTCCACCTGTGTCCTGGGTCCGAGCATGGCATCTGGGGGCAGGTGGTAGAGGAGAGCTCCCCCACCTGGGCTGATGGGAGGAGTGCATGAGCCCACATGACCGGGGGCCCCCCCGGCATGCCGGGTAGCGGGGTCAGGTTGTGGGGCAGGGCCCTACCATTGCCCTTGGCCCCGTTTGGAATGTGTATTTCTATCATGGCCCCCGGAGCATCTGGACAGTCTTCCATCTTTCAGCAGAGGCCTGGAGAGCTTGGGTGGTTCGCCAGGGTTGCACCCTGCATGCCCAGGGGAGTTGGAGCTGGCTCTGGGCCAGCCTGGGTGGGCGGGTTGGTGGTGCAGGACAACCTCTGTTAGTGTCATTAGAAGGAAATGCAACAAGGGGGACTGGCCGGGCAGTGGGACATACCCCAACAGGCACCCAGGCCAACCCCTGTCCCATGCTCAGGGACCAGTTGTCTCAGGTCGGCCCTGGGGCCGGGCAGAAAGGTTAGGGCCCCGTGTGAGCTTGGGTGAGGCCCTACACCTGCCGCTGGGGGATATGACTGATGCCATCCGTAGTCCCGCCTCAGGCACTCGCACATGCAGAGGGGGTAGATGGGCCCCCAGCCTCAGGTCCTTTGCAGGTGCTGTAGCACCATCTGCAATGCCCATCCCCTCCTCTCTTCCTGGCTGGTGCCGGTTCCTCTTCCTGGAGACCCCTCCAGGAAGCCGTGGCTGGCCCCCACCCCAGGGGCAGGCCAAAGCTGGTCCCCAGTGACGGCTCATTAGGGCATTGCTGGAGAATTCTGTCTCCCCATGGACGGTGAGAACCTTGGGGATGGGGTAGGTCTGGTGCTTCTGGTCATCCTCACGACCTGATCATCACAGAGGCCTGGCAGGAAATGCCCGCGGAGTGAAGAGAGGGCCAGTCGGGATTGGGTGGTGCCTCTGCTGGGTGGGTCACCAGGACCAGCCTCAGGGGTTTGCTTTATTCTTCCTCATTGTCTCAATGCAAAGGGAGAGATGGGGAAGAAAGACTGGGGAGCTCTGGAAGGTACAGCCCAGCCCTAGTGACTGCCACCTCAGCCTAGGGAGGGGCCGGACTGGGGAGCCTCAAGGCCACGTGCCCAGCTGAGCCCCCCATTTCAGGAGGGGCATCGAGGCCCAGGGGCACTTGGGATTTGGGAGCATGACCCAGGCTCCTCTTTGTGGCCTGAAGGAGGAGCGTCCGGGCTGCAGGGCTCTGCCGTACGACCCCCCCCCACCCCCCCGCCTTTCCCCCATCCCCAGGCTAGCGCTTTTCTCACCAGGATCCAGGTCAGGTCTGGGGGAGGGGGAAGAGCCGAGGAGGGCAAAGTCTCAGGGGTTCCAGTCTATGCTCATTTGAGGAAAAATGCCCCAAAGGTAGCAGGAAATCCACCTCAATGGTTCCTTCCAGCAGAAAGGTGCACTACAAGTAAAAAGGCTGTGAGAACTTAGGGTAGATGTCAGCCGAGGGCTGGTGCATGGTGGACGATGCCCTGTTTCTCACACTCTGCTTTTCGAATTGTCCAGAATGCATGAGAAACTTTATAGCTGGAGAAATGAAGTAAGTTACCATCCAGAGGACAGAGGGAAGAACAGGGGCCCTGAGGACAGCCAGCTCCCCCCACCACCGCCCCGTCCTGGGGCCACTCCCTCGTGTGCAGGCCAGGTGTGGGGTCTCCCCCAGCGGGAACTGCCTGGTGCTTGGCACATCCTGCCAACTGGGTGCACCTGCCGCAAACAGCCTGCATTCGTCACCTCCCTGGAATTGGGTCAAGTGGGAGCCCAGGCCTGGGATAGCTGGGGTACAGCCACCTGACGATTCCATCCCACCACCTCCTTCCCACGACGCGGCCCCGGCCTCTGCTTCTCCTTCCCTGGGCCCCCCAAGCCTGGGGAAGCACTGCCTTCCTCTGGATCTGGTTCCTGCCTTCTACCCGTGGCCTTTTGCTGGGCTCGGCCTTCCCGCTCCCCCTAGCCACTGCCCACATAGCCACTGAAAGAGGGAGCAGGTGGCTGGAGAACGCTGGCCTGGCTAGAGAGCCTGTGGTGCAGGGCTTACGGGGAGATGAGTACTTGGGGATCAGAGGCTAGAGCGTGGCCCTAGAAAGGAGAACCTCTAGATGCAGACCAGAGAAGCTGGAATAGGGAACGTGGGGGTGGGCGTCAAGTAGCAGACCTCTTAGCATGCGGGCCTTTCGAACACAGAGCACACACAGCAAGCTTCAGTCCAGGCCCTCAGTGGTCAGTGGGGAAACTGAGGCGCAGCCGTGGACATGCACACGGTAGCTGCTGAGCAGGCTGGGCTGCACGCTTGGACAAGTTGCTCCCCTCTCCGGACCTTGATTTTCTCATCTGTGAAACGGGGCTGCCATGAGGACGAAATGACATGAGACAACATTGTGGGTGCTCACAGCCCCCCAGGAAGTCAGTGCTAGCTGAGGCGGGGCTCACACGGGTTCTGCAACCATTCAGGGGTTGGCTGTGGGTGGGCTCCCCCAGAAGGGGCCGGGCACCTGGTCACTCCCAGGCCTCCATTGGCACCCCCAGTCGCCCCGAGACTGAGCATGTCACTCAAATGTTCATTCGTCTGGACAGTTTGTTCACTGAGCATTTTCCATGGGGTTATGGGTGCTGTGGGGGGTGAAACTGTGGAGGGGGGGGCTGTGTCTCTAGAAGGGAAGGTCTACACTGCCCAGCCATGCCCCCTGCCCCGCGAGAGACAAACCAAACCTTGAAGCCGAAGGCAGCTGCCTGCGGTCTGCACCACGATCTCTCCCCAGGCTTGGCTCTGCTGCAGCAGAAAGGCGTCAGGGGCAGGCAGGGATGGACGGAGGGCAGCGGGGGGGGTGAGGAAAGAGAAAGTGTTCATTGTTCCAGTTTCGCTGCCCAGGTGCTGGGGTTGGCAGAGCCAGTGGCTGTGCACCTGCTCTGCCAGGTGGTACACTGGATGCCTAGACTCGCAGATGGCGGGAGGGACACTGCCACCCCCGCCACCTCCCCAGGACCCCTCAGGTCCCCTTGAGCCTCCCCTTTTATGTCGAAGCCAACAGGCCCAGAAGGGGAGGGACTTGCCTGGGGTCCCAGGGCTCGTTGAGGCAGAGCCTCAGCCCTCCCTGTGCTCGGCAGCTGCCCGCTGGGCACCTCCCAGAGAGCTGGCAGCAGGGGCGGCGGGGAGGGCCCTGACCACCTTCCCTCGTGGCCGTCTCTTCGCGTCCTCCCTCCTGGGCCATGCAGCTGCTCACTTACTGCTCTTTACCTTCCACCAGCACTGCCCGCTGGGGGGTTCGGGAGGGCCCCTTGGAATTCCCTTGGATGAGCCTCTCTGGGGGAGGCTGGGACGAGCCCCAGGCCGCACGGCAGTAGGACGAGAATCTAGGGTCACTGTTCTGTGCCCCAGTCAGGCCTGAGGCCCTGGCAGCATCTGACTAGAAGGCCCGAGGGTGGGCTGCCCATCCGAGTCGCACCCTGAGCTGCGGGCCGGGGACCCAGCCTGTGGGGTCAGGAGCTCCGGGGCCGGGCCAGGCGCCAGGGGTGTGACAGTGGGGTCTTTCCACCGGCCAGGATCAGGGGGGCCTCTGGGAGGAAGTGCTGCTCAGGGGAGCTCTCCAGAGACAGACGTGGGGGGCGGGGGCAGGCCTGAGATTACCCAGAACCCCCCGAGCCCCATTAGAGAACCTGAGCGCCATGGACGGGGCCTGGGCAGGACTTGGTCCTGGCAGCTGGGTGGGACAGCGTCCAATGGGGCTTTTCCTTGGTTCCTGGAGACTTCCCAGCCGGAAGTTCTGCGGTCGTCCAGGGGAGCGTGGGTGGGCTGAGGGAAAGGGTTAGAGAGCCCTGGAGGCAGCGGGACAGATGGACGTGGGAGTCAGGGAGAGGGGATGCCCGAAAGCTGCAGTGCCAGGCAGGCTCATGAGTTGGGAATGGCCCTTTGAGAGGGGTCTTTGAGCCTCGTTGGCAGTGCAGGGGGCTCTGCTGCGCGAGCTTCCCCAGGTGGGATTTGAACCAGGTCTGGTGGGCTCGTGCCCCTGCCCGCTGCCCTCCCTGCTGCCCACATCAACCCCACCGCGCCAGCCATGGCTGCCCAGGTGTATGCACCCCCTGCTGTCCCCGGGAGCACCACCCACCTACCCCGCCCCAGGTGCGCCAGGGGAGGCAGGGACCCAGCAGAGCTTCTCCAGCTGTCGCTCGATGCCGTCGCCTGCCCCTAGAAGGCCCTGCGAGTTCAGGGGTGGGGACCGGGTGCTGCCCTCTTCCCTCAGCCTTGGGCCCCCTGGGCTGGAGATGGTGCTGGGGCTTCCACTCTGAAGTGGCCCTTTGTATATTGTCCCTGGAGGATGGACAGGCCCACGTGGGAGGGGAACTGTCACCACCGGGGCTGCCAGGACAGGATGGCGCTGATCTCAGCAGGCCCAGGCCGCGGCGGCAGGGAAGGGCGCCCTGTCCAGCATGGGTTGGTGCCAGCCAGGCCTGCTGCCCTGGTCACCCCCAAACCAGATGATGAGGCTCACTCAGCGTCTGTCGCCTGCCCTCCCCAGTGTCTGGACTATTCCATCCTTCAGCCGCTGCTTGTGGGGCGCCTGTTCCCAGGGGTGGGGATCCACGGGGCTGAGGTCCAGGGCCACCTGCTCTGCTCTTGTTGACATTCTGGGCGAGGTGGGTTATAACCGCAAACAAGAAGACCTTATGCTCGGAAGTGATGAGCACTAGAGAGAGGATGACGGCTGAGGGGAGGGCGGCGCTGAGCCAGTATCCGAAGGACAAGTTGGTGACCGGCATGTGGACATCACAGGGACGAGCGCTCCGAGTGGCTCAGGGACCCGCGGATGGGACTGAGCGTGGGGTGGGGGTAGGGGACACAGGGGCAGAGTGGACAAGGGAGGTGGGTGGGTGAGGACGCAGGGGGCATGCTGGGCAGGGCCCCTGGGTGTGGAGAGGAGTGTGGATGGGTTCAGCGTGTCGCGAGGGCAGGAAGGAGCCTTGGCGGTCACCCAGGTGGCTGCAGCCATCTCCCAGGGGGCCAGCGCGGACCAAGGTGGCCATGGAGGAGGAGGAGGGGGGTCAGGTCCTCGTGCATTTGTTTGTTTGTTTAAATTTTATGGTGTGTAACAGAGATAAGTAACATACATTTTCCCATTTTAACCCCTAGTAATCACTCTTCTGCTCTGTCTCTATAAATTTGTTTATTCTGAGTGTTTCATATGCTCAGTGAGATCATGCAATATTGGTCCTTTTGTGCCTGGCTTGCTTCACTTCACACGATGTCCTCAAGGGCCAGCCATGTGGTTGTGTGTCCCAGCCCTTCACTTCTGTTTATGTCTGAATAATACTCTATTGCGTGTATGTAGCACATTTTTGTTTATCTGTTCGTCGGTTGATGGACAGTTGGGTGGCTTGCACCTTTTGGCTCTTGTGAATAGTGCTGCTATGACATTAGTGTACAAATACCCGCTTGAGTTCTTGCTTTCGTTTCTCCTGGGTCTGTACCTGGGAGCGGGTCCGTGCAGTACTGGGTTGCGCAGTAATAAAAATACTGCGTGTAATATTTTGAGTTGCCTGTGAGCCGTTTTCCCTGCATGTGCTTTGGAGGGAGTGGCCATCGACCTGGCAGCCCCCAGCCAGGCAGGTGGTGGGGCCCTGTGGAGAGGTGCCCCTGGACCCCACCTTGGGAGCACAGAGGAGCAGTCTGTCGAGGCCTTTCGGACGGCACCCCATGTCATGCTCACGTGGTAGGGGGCTGGTATGGTCCCACCTTGCATTTGGGGACATTGAGGCTCAGGGATGTTTAAATAATCTGCTCGAGGCCACACAGGGGGTCGGGAGGGGCAGGGCAGGGTCCCTTTTGACTCTAGACTCGGGGATCTACTTCCCCTTAGCAACCCTCCACCCCCCATACTGGAGGACATCTCGCCCAGCGCTGGGCCAGAAGCGAGTTTCCTTTCTCATTGAGGCAGAAAGTTCTCAGGTTTCTGATGTCTGTGAGCTGGTGATGGCCCCCATTCCCAGACCACTGCAAGTCCCCAGGACAAAGCAGCCAGTGCCCCTCTGCCTCTGGGCCTCTCTTTGTTCCCCCAACTGGGTGGGAACTGTGGGCATTACCACCTCCATTCTGCAGGTGTGGAAACTGAGGCAGGGCAGATCTGGTGTGGAGCCAGGCCCCTGGACTTGCCCCCACCTACTCTTGCACCCGGCAGGGCAGGGAGGGCTGGTAACTTGGGTCTAGAAGGCCAAATGCTAGGGGGTGGGCAGCAGGCCACGTCTCTGGAGGCATTAGTGCCCCACTGGCCTCTGGCTTCACATAGACTGTAAACAGTAAGCCAGGACAGGGTTTTTTGTCAGAGGATGAGCGACATGTGCCTGTTTATGAATTGGGAAAAGCCAGTTTCTTCTTCCTCCAATCAGAAGTTCTGTTACTATTAATTATCTGCCCAGTTAATAAATGCAAGGTTCTGGCTGCCATCTCAGCTGTACAACCCAGCTGGCCTCTCCCTGATTGCTGACAGCACCCTTTGCAGCTCCTCCTAGCTGCCCCCCAGCCTTGTTTGGGATTTGGTTTCCACTGGGGATGGGGGGCGGTTTATTTCTGAGTCCCACCTCAGACTCCACCCGTGTGCATTGAAAATGCTGAGACCGGGTGGTCCAGTTGGAGACTGGTTTCTCAGCCCCACCCAGGTGAAGGGCAGAGCTGGCACCTGGTAGCAGGGCTGTGCCCCACACAGCCACCTCTGTGGCAGGTCCCAGTGGGGCAAGGCAAGGGTGGGCAGTGATGACTGGAGGGGTCCAAGGGCTTCCTCCAAGGGGATGGAAGGGGCCATTGTGGCAGGGCAGTTTGTCAGGTGACACCCTGAACCTCAGTCTCTTCATCTGTGAAGGAGAGATGGGAGACTGGCATGAGGACAGACTGAGACCACTCTCCCTGTTGTCTCCCTACTGGACAGTTACTGGTAGGTGGGGGGTGGTCCCAGCACAGGGGTGCTTGGCATCTCCCAGTTGTGGATGTGGCTGGACCCAGGCAGGCCAGGGTCAGATGCCAGCAAACACGCAGGAGCCCCCAAATGCCAGTGTCATGGCAGGGGGCCTCCCTCACTGTCTCTGAGGTCCATGAGAGCAGGTCCAGGGGGAAATAACAGGGAGGGGGAGAGTGGGGGTGAAAAGAACAGTCCAGGGGGGATGGGCAGGGGCTGTAGGATAGCTGGGTCCCACCTTGTTGGGAGGCTCGGGGCAGGGGTCAGAGGTCAAAGTGAGGCCTCTGAGGGGCTGCAGGCCCCTGGAGTCCAGGTGCTACCTCGGAGTTTTCTGACTGTTTAGAGCATCAGACCCTCCTTAAGCTCCTCAACATTGGCTGGGGTCCAGGGTGATCTGCTCCTCTGGGAGTTGGCGGGAGACAGGAAGTGCTGCTCTGAGGTTTCTAGCCCTGAATCTTTGGGGTACCCTGGAGTTTGTGAAAAATGGTTTTTAAATCACCATTGTCCATTCTCACAGACCAGCTGCCCAGGGGGGCTCATGCAGTTACAGGCAGGTGTGAGGGGGGTCAGGGTGGCCCCCAGGCCATCAGTAGGATCAGGCCAGGCATCAGCAGGCTGGAGGGTACAGCTCCTGGGGCTCATGGCTGGGGCCCATCCATGGGGGTCAACTGCCAGATCCAGGGAAGCACAGAGATCCCACTACAGGTCATGACAGGGCAGCAGCCAGACCTGGTCCTGAAATCCCGAGCAAGGAGCCCCAGAGGCCATGGGAGGGCATGGGTCCTGCTTCGGCTGCCAGCCAGGTGTGAGTCCCAGGCCCGACCCCTCGACTTTCTGCAGCCCTTCTCCCCGGTCTTTGTGCAAATGAATGAAGTCAGGCTTGTGGCACGCAGCACCCAGCACCAGGATCCCTCCGTGAACACCAGCTGCGATGGAGAAGGTGATGGCAGTGCTCCCCGCTGCACCCCAGGCCCAGGGCCCGAGAGGAAGAGGGGTCTGCTCTCAGCACCTGCCCTGAGGCCAGCACCCCGTGGTGCTCCCCCCTCCACGGCCTGCCTTGGCTTCCCTGGTTCCCTCCCTGGGTGCTGAGGGGACGTGGACCATTCCTGTGGGTTAGGCCTCTCCATGCTGCACTGGTGAGTGCATGTCTGAGGGAGTCAGAGCCCCAAGGCCCCACCAGGGGGACATTCATCCGGTCACCTGTGCCCCCACCCTGTGTCAGGGCCGACATGGAGGAGACCTGGCCTTGGAGGAGCCCTGAGCGTCAGTCAGGCCTGTTTGCTGTGTGTCCTCAGCCAGGTCACTCCCCTCTCTGGGCCTCGGTCTCCTCTCCTGCAGAGTGAGCGGCTGGATTCCAAGCATGGGTTTCCAGACATTTTAGTGTGAACTCTTTTTTTTAAGTGAAATCTGATGAACCCCAATATGTAAAATAAAAAGCTGAGCACTTCTTGATATTCTTTTTTTGGCAGATCCCCGGGCTTCGTCCATTTCCTCTGCCCCCCTTCACTCCACCTCATCCTCTGGCCCTGGGAGCACCAGGCAGGAAGTTCCTGGGAACCTGGTTTGGGAACAGCTGTTCTCATGACCCACCCCCACCCCAATCCTCCCCTCAGGGCATCTCTGTGCCTAGAACCCTCCCCACTGCCCCCCTGCCACCGGCCCACCAGGAGTTCCTGCTTGGTCCTCACCTGCCCAGGCTTCTCGCTGCCCCCTCATCCTTCCCAGAACCCTTGAGCCCCATGTGCCCCTCACCAAATGCTCACTTACCTGGCATCCGCCCCCATGTGCCAGGGATGGGCACAGCACGTGCCTCCCCACCGCCCTGTGACGGAAGAGGCTCTGTTCTGTCCCCATTTTACTGAGGGGGAAACTGAGACCCGGAAGATGGAGACCCGTGCCTAGGCCCTCCCGGCTAGGAAGCGCGTGAGCTGGGCTTCCACCCCTGGCCGCGGGGTCTGAGTGCGGCCTCCTGCTCCCCGCGCGCCTCCAGCCACCGGCTGTACCTTCGGCCCGGCCGGAGCGTGTGGTTTTCTCCGCTGCGGTGGGTTCCTGCCGGCCTCCCCGCACCTGCTTCTCCTCCTCTATCACGTCCCTCCTCTTCCCCCTGGGTCCTGCTGCAGCCTCCCTTCCTTCTGCCACCTCCGGGCCTGTGTCCCCAGCCACACTCCAGCCCTGCTTGTCACTCACCTAATGCTCCAGGGCCCGGATGCCAGGAGGCCCCCGAGCCTGCGTCCCTTCCTCCCCGCATCTCCGCCTCTTAGCACCCTCCCGCGGGCACCACCCTGTGCCCACTCCTTGCCAGGTGCCTGCCGCCTCCCCCTCCCCCTGGCCTGTTCCCCCAGGCTGCACGCCCCTGGCCGTCCCCTTGCCCCTGCTCACAAGCCCTACCGCCCTGACGTGCGGCCCCCCTCGGCTTGCCCTGCGGCCCCCTCCACATCTGCCCCACCCCGCTCAGTCTGTCTGGTGCGGTAGCTACTAGTACATGTTGCTATTTATATTAAAAGGAAATATATCATGGTGCATTGGAGTGGCAGGAGGGAAGTACCTGAAACGGTTGAGCTGGGTTCCAGGAGCCTCGATTCTTGAAGACGGTTGTATAACGATAGAGCTTTTACAGCGTGACTGTGTGATTGTGTAAAGCTTGTGTCTGATTCTCCTTTTATCCAGGGTATAGACAGATGAGTAAAAAAACAAAACAAGCAAAGAATGTAAAATAAGTAAATAATAAAGGGAGATGAAGAGTGAAAATTGGGTAGATTAAAATACTGTGGGTCAATGAGAGGGAGGAGTAAGGGGTATGGGATGTATGAGATCTATGCTCTTCTTTTTATTTCTTTTTCTGGAGTGATGCAAATGTTCTAAAAATGATCATGGTGAAGAATACACAGCTAGGTGATGATACTGTGAGCCATTGATCGTATGATATGGTTGGACTGTGTATGTGTGAATATTTCTCCATAAAAATATATATGTTAATGTTTTAAAAGGAAATATAATTATGAATTTAGTTCCCTGGTGGCCCCAGTCCATTTCAAGTGCTCAGCAGCCACAGAGGCTCGCGGCTGCTGTGTTAGATGGAGCTGAGGTCAGGCGGAGCCTCCCTTCCTGGCACAGGCCCCTGTGCTCCGGGGGGCTCTGCTGAGGCCGGCCACCCCTCCCCACCCTTAAGCGCATCCTTCAGGTTCTGGCTTACAAAGGTGGGCAGGGGAATGCTCTTCAAGTTACTTTACCCTCTGAGCCTCAGGCTCCTCATCTGTAAAGTGGGTATAACCAACTCCCACCTCCGAGAGGGGCCACGTGGGTCAGCCAATGTGTGAAGCCCCCAGCTGATGCCAGGCACTGCTAGGCACGCACTAAGGGCTGGGCAAGACGGGGCAGGCGTGGGAGGCTCGGCCACACGGCAGCGAGCCGCATTCCTGGGCAGTGGAAGCCACCGGAGGTTTCTGGGCTGGTGCCGGAAGATGACGGATGTGTTAAGCTTCCAGCGCCACCCGAAAGCACATTCTGCGATGGTAGAAATGTTCTATATCCGTGCTGTCCACAGGCCTCTGGGGACCAGCTGCTGATGCCCCCGGTGAGCCAATGGCCCTTATAGGAAGGGGAGGAAGCCCCAGGGAGCCGGGGCGGGTCCAGCTTTGGGAACCAGCTTTCCCAGACATGTGCCAGCCACTCTGTGGGAAAGTTCTCCGGCAGCCACAGGGGGCTGGGATCTGGCGGAGCAGAGCAGGGAGGGGGTTGGAGGAAGTAGAGGGCCAGAGCAGATGGGGGGGCTGGTTGTGGATGGGGCTCACCATAGAGAGGGCCCCTGGGGCGGGCCTTGCAGTGAGTCTCATGTGGAGGGGCCTCCAGGAGGATGTGACGAGCTGGGGGTCTGACTGTGGGACCCAGGTTCCTGTGCCAGCGGAACTTGGGTTCTGCTGCGCTGGGCACCCGGCTGGCCCAAGACTTGGCTCCCAGCCTAGCTCTGCCTCTCCTCCCTGAACCTCAGTTCCCTGGTCCCTGGAAGGGCTCTGCCTGGCCCCTGGGAAAGATGGGGTCCTTGGCGGTTCTGGCCCTCAAACTCACTGTCTCCCGGGGGTGCTGGGAACAGAGCTCCTGGGGCCTCGGGGGGGGTGCACCAGACTCTCCTCTGCCAGGCTGTGCATGTATAGGCTGGCCCAGAGCCCCCAAGTCTGCAGTCCCTCTGGGCCCCAGGTCTATCAACAGATAAAGGATGCTGGGGAGTGCCAGGCCCCCCCAAGCTGTGTGTGGTTGATTGAGTAGCTTAACTTCTCAAGGCTTCCCTTTCCCCATCTACAAAATGGGGACACATCTGCCTGCCTCCCGGCTGGCACCCCGAATCGGCCCCTGATTTCTCTACATGCCTCATAGCGGCAGTCACTGACAGATGTCCACCAGTGGCCTGGGTGACACATTTCCGGGCAGTACCCTCCCCCGCCCCCCTGCTGTTTGGGCTTTTGACCCTCTTGGAGCCCTGCCTGATAGATATTAATTGGAGTGGATGAAAGGATGGGAGAGCTGAAGGAGTAAAAACAGGTTGTCTCTTGCATCTTGCCAGAATTCTGGGATCTGCTGCGTTCCGTAGCCACCTCCTCTCCCGTCAGCACTCCCTGCGGGGCCATGGAACCTCAGGGTGGAAGGGCCCTTATTTGGTGGAGCTGCTGACTTGCTCTGCTTGGCCCCAGGGAAGGAGCTGGAACCAGTAGTGGAAGCTCCAGGGAGGCTGGTTTAGCTCAACAGAAGGAAGAATTCTAGCAGCCCAAAGGGCTTGGAATGGGCCGCGCTAAGTATTGGACACGTAAAGGCCATTGGGCACTTAGGGGCACTGGCATGAGGCGAAGGTTTGGACAGTAGTGTTACTGGACCCTGGAAGTGGAATTTGGACCTCATCAAGGCTCCAGATTCTCCCGTTTGGGTCTCAAGTCCTTGAAGGCTGATGAGCCTGAGAATTGCCCCCTCGGGTAGTAAGTGCCGGCCAGTGGCAAGCAGCCCCTAATGGGCACAATTGTTTACCAAAGTGGACCGGAAACAAGGCCCCGCAGGTTCAGCCAATCATCCTCTGCAATTGGCAAGAAACCTGAGCAGAAGGAAGGAAAGAAACGGGCATTTATCCAGGCCTACAAACTGCCAGGCTCTGACCCCATAGTTCCTCCAGGCCTCCTGGGCAGGGCGTGTCATCATTTTCAGTCTGAGAAAACTGAGGCTCAGAGAGGCCAAATAGCTTGCCCAAGGGCACACAGCCAGTAAGTCACAGCACTGGATCCAAACCAAATAACTCCTGATTCCCAGTACCAATAGAGGCCATTGCTTCTTGAGCACCTGCTGTATGCCTAAGCACAATTCCTAGCCTTTTGCATAGGTTCATTCATTTCACTCCCCCAACAACCCTATGAGACAGGAACTCAAACCTCCATTTTACAGGGAGGGGATCCTGAGGCTCAGGGAGGTGGAGTAACTTTCCCAAGGTCAAAGCCAGCGTCCAGGCCCAGGTTAGTGTCACCACTGCCCTCCTCTGCCCAGAACCTCTGGACACAGCAGGGTTGGCTGCAGAGTTGCCGCCTCCTGCCTTCCTTTCAGAGATGGGGAGAGCCTCAGGTCATGTGGGGACAGACTGGGCTGGAGTAAAAGACAGTCCAGGGAGGCAGACATCAGCTCAAAGTCTAGATGCCTTGCTAAGGTGGAGCTACCTTTGGGAGTGGAGGTGAGCGTTCATCCCTGAAGATGCTGCCCAGGACAGGGGCAGGCTGGGCGGCCCCCAGTATACCTCCTAGGGAGAGTCTGCTACTCCATTCCCAGGAAGCTCTGAATACCTACTGGGTGCTGCATACCCACATAGGCAGGTAGACTCATGTCCCCATTTAAGGAGTAGAGTACCCGGTGGCTATCTCAGAGCCGAGGACACCCAGGGATCAGGCATCATGAGGGCACTGAGGCAGATGGGGAAGGGCTGGCAGAGTATGGGGCGGGTAGGGGCTGCGGCCATGAGCCGTCAGAATCACCAGGGAGGCTGGTGGGGGTGGGGGCTGAGCCAGGCGAGGGCTCCCCAGGGCCGGGCTAGGACCCTGGTCAGCGCAGGCATGCTCAGGACCACGGAGAGCTCCGCGGGAGTCTCCCATCACCCTGTTGACAGCTGTCAGCGCGTCCGCGCCCTGGGAGGCTGCTGGCCACTTGGCAGACACTGCGATCACAGCCTGCGGCTCCCAGGGGGCTCCCCTCTTCTCTCCAGCCGGAAGCTTGAGCCGTGACCCTGAGGTCATGGGGTTTGGACTCATCCAAGGAAAAAGGGCACAAGGAGGAAAAGGGAGAAAGGGGGAGAGGAGAAGTACGGAGAGCAGGGAAGGGAGGAAGAAAATTTGTCCTGCTGGCACCTTCCAGGGCATGGCCATGACCTTGAGTCAGGTCCACAGGGGTCCTGAGGTGGGCTTGCCTGCGCACCTGGGACAGCCTCAATTCCACATGATTATTTGGCTGCCTGGAAGCACCCGGTCCACCCCCTTGGACCTCTGGGGCCGGTTGCAACTCATGGAGTGTTTGGCATCTGGTGGCAGGGAGACTCTGGGTGGACTCTTAGAGAGCTCCGAGGAAGCTCTTCCGCCCCTTCCCTAGCAGCCGCAGGAAGCCTGGCGCCGTTTCCCAGCCCACCCCCGCTCCTGGCAGGCTCTAGTTTTGCTCTGGCACCCCCTGCCCCCCTTGCCGACTCCTGTGCTTTGCTCCTTCCTGCTCTGAGACAGGGCTGATGCCTACTGGCACCTGCCAGGGGGCTACTCCCAGCCTTTGCTTCTGCTGTGTACCCCCGTCCCCCACTTGAAGGCTCTCCCTCTGTTCTGCAATTGTCGGAGCTAATGCTTATTGAGTGCTTACTATGTGCCAGACACTTTACATGGGTTCATTTGTTGAACCCTCATTTTATAGACAAGGAAATGGAGGCACACAAAAGTTATTAATCTGCCCAAGACACAGATAGGGAATGGCAGAGTCGGGATTTGAACTGCGGTCTGGCTCCAGAGTCTGCACGTGGAAGTGACAGTGAGCATGTGTGGCGGCCAGGGCTGAGCACCTGCTGTGTAAAGCTCCGTCCCCGGGACCTCGCAGTCCAGCTAGGAAGACAGACATCAGGGGAGACCAGCCCAGTGTGACAAGTTTTAGGAAAGGGGCAGGGTGGGGGGCCAGGGTTCTGGCTCCGTCTCTGATTTGGTATCTCCTAGGAAGCGGGCAGGGCAAGGATAATGGTGTTCATTTTATAGATGGGGAAGCTGAGCCCCAGAGAGGCCGAGTGACCTACTGAGGTTTACAGGAGTAGATGCAAACCCTAAGGCGTGACTCCCAGCGTAGTGCTCCTTGCAGGGAATCAGGGGGAGCCACGCCGGAAGTTTAAGGAGGAGTCTTGGCCAGGCTGGGATCTGGGACCTCCCAAGGGTTGGGAGGCTCAGGGTGGATGTAGCCCGAGATGGAGGTGCTTGGTTTCAGGAGAGGAGGAGCCTAGTTCAGAGCAGGCACTCTAGAAATTTGGAGAATTCGACTGAACTAGTAAAGGCCTAGGTTTGGCCCCAGAGCTGCCTGAGATCACGTCTCAGCAGCAGGAGGGCCCCACAGAGGGTCCTTGACCTCAGAGCTGCCTATCTGGAGCTCAGAGGGCATGGGTCCAGATCAAGGGAGGCCCCGTCCCTCCCATGCCCTCCAGGACCTGGGTTTCTGGAGCAGCTCAAGCAAGTGCCTCCTGGGAAGTAGGAGGAGGGGGCAGCTGGGCTGGACAGTCACCACCCCCCCCCCCCCAGCTCCTACTCCCAGGGTGTGCAGGGGGGCCACAGACCCAAAGCCTTGCCCACCCCCCAGCCCCATCCATCCTGTGAAGCCTCTAGACAGAGTATCCTACAAAAAAGACGTAAGATTTGGATCTGGAATCTGAGGTTATTGTCCAAGCTCTGCCATTAGCCAGCTGTGTGACCTTGGCCACGTCCCCCACTCTCTCAGCTGCAGTGCTCGTGTCTATAGGAGGAGAAGCTGTGGTCAGGGCAAGGACCCAGCAGAGACAGATGGCCTGGCCTGAAATCCCAGCTCTGCCCTTTACCATCTGCAGAAGACTCAGGGAAGGAAGGCTGTGCAGGCCTCCTCCAGCCCACTTAAAGACTCCTCCATCCTTCCAGTTTTGGGGACCACTGGTTTTGATTCCTTGCTCATGCTTCACATCCAGGCCATCAGCAGATCCCACTGGCTCTCCCTTCAGAGTGGATTCAGAATCTGACCATTTCCTGCAACCCACACCTGGCCAAAGCAACCCCCCTCCCCCATCTCTCACCTGGACAATGCCGCAGCCTCCTCCCCAGCTTCCGACTCTGTCCTTGATGCCAGCAGCCTGTGCTCCACACAGCAACCAAAGTGATCCTAAGTCCAGGCACATCGCTCTTCTCTCGGCATCCTCTAGTGAAACCTACGTTTCCAGCCATGGCCCTGCCCTGCGTGACCTGGGCTCGTCTGTCTCCCTCTGGTCTCCCCTGCCAAACTGTACTCCACTCTCTGCAGACACACCCCGGCTGGGCAGTGGCCATTCCTGCCACCTAAAACGCTCTTCCCTGTGCCCTCACCTGCCTCAAGCCTCTGCTCCAATGTCACCTCCTCTGTGAGGCCTGCCCTGACCTCCCCACCTAACACTGAACCCCACCCCCCACCCTTTACCCTGCTTTGTTTTTCAGAGCACAACTCTTTCTAACATACAGAATCATTCTACTGGCTTCTTTTTGGTTTATTGTGGTGTGTTTGCCCCGTCAACCCTAGTGCAAGCCCCATAAAGCAGGGATTTTTGTCCATCTTGTCTCCTCTGTATTCCCAGGGCTGTGTCTGCACACAGTAGGTTCTCAGGAAATAGCTGCTAAGTGAATGAGTGATGTGGGGTAAGTGACTGTCCTGTGGCATGCCGTGTGGCTCAAAGGCGACGTTGGCCATTGGTGGACTCTTCCTGGGGTCCCTGTCATCCCACTGGTTTGGACTTTGGCACATGGAGGGGTTCAGGGCCCGTCACTGCTCCAAGAGAATCGAGTATGACCCTTAGGAATTGTGTGGTGCTGAGCAAATTACCTGGTCTCTGTGGCCTCAGTCTGCTCATCTGTAGAATGGGGATGATGAGGGGACCTGCCTCGG
Source organism: Tamandua tetradactyla (assembly GCF_023851605.1). Taxonomy (NCBI): domain Eukaryota; kingdom Metazoa; phylum Chordata; class Mammalia; order Pilosa; family Myrmecophagidae; genus Tamandua; species Tamandua tetradactyla. The sequence goes on from NC_135333.1 coordinate 32,017,549, forward strand.
GTTGGGGACTGAATGGGGGGCTGCGCGGACTGTGGTGAGCCTCGGGTAAGCGTCGCGAGCGTCAGCCTTATGGTCAGGCCTGGAGGGGTCGCGCCTCGAGGGAGGTTTGCAGTGAGGGCAGGAGCACTGCCAGCCGGGCCCTGCTTGGTTCCCTGGCTTGAACCCAAAGCCAGGCCACCTGTACTAGGGAGGGACATGGTGTCCTCTGTAGTGGGGGGTGGGGGGTAACAACAAGAGGACAGCGCTGGCTCAAGTCCCAACTCGGCCACCTTTTTTTTTTTTAATATCTTTTTGTTGTGGTAAAAAATATTAACATAAAATTTACCATTTAACCATTTTAAAAAGTACAATTTAGTGGCATTAAGTACATTTACAATGATATGTAATCATTACTACTGTCTATTTCCAAAACATTTTCATCATCCAGAATTCAACTCTGTACCCAATAAGCACTAACTCCCTCTTCTCCCCTCCTCCCAGCCCCTGGTCTCCTCTAATGTACTTAAAAAAAAAAGATTTCTTTTTATTGTATAATATAACATTTATACAAAGCAAAGAAAGAAAAAAGCAGTTGTTTTCAAAGCACTCTTCAGCAAGTAGTTACAGGACAGACCCCAGTTTGTCATAGGCTGCCATGCCATCCTCTCAGATTTTTCCTTCTAGCTGCTCCAGCACATTGGAGGTTAGAAGGAATACGTACTTTTCAATCATCACAACTGAATATTGTGTGTGTGTGAAAAATGGTGTATATACAAAAAAGCAATATATTTCAAAGCACAGCACAACAATTAGTTGTAGAACAGATTTAAGAGTTTGGTATGGGTTACAATTCCACAATTTAAGGTTTTTACTTCTAGCTGCTCTAAGGTACTGGAGAATAAAAAAAAACTATCAATATACTGATTCAGCACTCATACTCATTTATTAAACCCTACCTTCTCTGTGTGACTCTACCATCACCTTTGATCTTTCTATCCCACTCTAAGGGTGTTTGGGCTATGGGCATTCTAACTTTCACGTTGGAAGGGGCTGTCGATAATATGAGGTAGGGAAAGGGAACTAGTTGATGTGCTGGAGAGGCGGGGCCCTCTAGGTTTCAGGACTTATCTTGTCCAGGGACCCATCTGGAGGCTGTAGGTTTCTGAAAAGTTACCCTAGTGTATGGAACCCTTGTGGAATCTTATATAATGCCCTAGGTGTTCTTTAGGATTGGCTGGAATGGTTTTGGTTGGGGTTTGGCAAGTTATGATAGGTAGCAATGTCTAACTGAAGCTTGCTTAAGAGTGACCTCCAGGGTAGCGTGTCGACTCTATTTGAACTCTCTCTGCCACTGATACCTTATTTTGTTACACTTCTTTTCCCCCTTTTTGTCAGGGTGGAATTGTTGATCCCACAGTGTCAGGACCAGACTCATCACTGGGAATCATCTCCCACATCTCCAGGGAGATTTTCACCCCTGGATGTCATGTCCCACAAAGGGGGGACGGGAATGATTTCATTTACAGAGTTGGTAGCCTACTTTCTGTCTCTATGGATTTGCCTGTTCTAAATACCTCACCTAAGTGCAGTCATACATTATTTGAACTTTGGCGCCTGGCTTCTTTCATTTATCATCATGTTTTCAAGATTTATCCATGTATCAGAACCATAATATTCCATAGTATGGATTTCCACGTGTTGTTTATTTATCCATCACCCATAGGTGGGCACTTAAGCAGCTTCCCCCTTTTGGCTACTGTGAACAGTTCCACGCTGAACAACGACATACACGCATCTGTTGAGTCCCTGTTTTCAGTTCTTTTGGGTCTGCCACCCTCTGAATGTGTGATCTGAGGAAAGTTCTTGTCATCTGGTTGAGTCTCAGCTTCCTCATCTGTAAACAACGAAGCTACAGTGACCTCCTGTGGTGGCTGAGATACTTAAATGGAAGCCTTATTTGTTTATCCCAATGCTTTTTCGTTTTTTCTGTTTCCTATTTGTATGCTGCCTTGTTCAAAAATGTACTTGAAGCATTTGCCAAAATATGTGAAGATACAATACAGGCAGAGTTCTTGCCTGCCATGCTGGAGACCCGGGTTTGATTCCTGGTGCCTGCCCATACAAAAAAAAAAAAAAAAAAAAATTCAAAAGATAAAATAAAAAGGAATCAGGCAGAGAATAACAGTTGGAAAAAGACATGCAGCTGTGAGTGAAGATGTTCCAGGAAATGCACCATGTGAGCAATACTTTGCTTGCCTCAGGCCAACCACTTGTGGGTTCTGAGCCTCCTAGCAGCCCAAGTGATGAGGGAAACCTGCTCAGTTCCCTGACTTTCAGCAGCAGTCCTCTACAGCTGTTCTCTGAAGACATAGCAGTGGAGCATAGCCCAGCATCATGTAACGAGATCCTGGAAACCAGCCTGGGCAATGAACCCATGGGGCAGCTGGGTCACTATGACCTTGGTGGGGCCACTGAGGCCCCTTTGCAACAAGCAGGGTGTTCTCTTGCCTTTCCTGGTTTCTCTGACCTTGCTCAGGCCTTTGTCCACTATTACCAGGGTGTTTAGTCTGAGTGGCAGTCCCAGGCGCTGCCTTCCAACAGCCACAGGCTAGTGATGGAGACGAAGCGAGTTCTGGTCAACAAGGGCTGGGGTTGAAATGTGCCCCTCAGAACCAGGCCCAGAGAGAGCCTGCCAGAGGACCTGGGCTGCTTTGCCAGGTCCTGGAACCCTGTGGTTGGGTCGCTCTGGAGGCTTGTGCCATGTTACCTTGTGCTTGATCTCTTCTCATGGAATGACCTCCTACGTGCCCGCTTTTATCAGGCTTGACCCTTTGCCCCTCTGCTCACCCTGCTGAGCTGGTTTTGATTTGCCCGTGCAGGGCCGGAATCCATCTTGGAGCCCAGAAGACCCACTGAAAAAAAGTTATCAAGTAGCAATCTCTCCTTCCCTTGCTCTCAAAAGGCAATGGACACCAGCCCCACCTCTGCCCTGGGGACCGCTGATGCTGACATTTAGCAGAGGTCAGGTCCCTACCCCTGATTGTCCTGTCTGCGGTCAGCAGGCTCCAGGAGGCAGGCATTTCAACTGGAGGGGGCAGGACATTCCAGACCTAACACTCCGATGGCACGCCACCCTGACCAGCAGGATCGGTGACTCTCCTGCTACTCATGAGCTTGCTCAGGACACCTCAACAAGGTGAGGCTGTGAAAGACGGAACTGGAGCTGAGCCCTCCCACCTCATGGCCCAGCAGTCACTGTGGACAGGTCCCCTAGGCCCTGGTTTCCTCCTCTATAAAATGAAGGCATTGGATGAGATGGTCCTTAAAATGTACACTAGAGCGAACATTTCATGAAAATTACGTTGGGGGCTTCCAGCCTTGAGTGCCAGAAGGAATAAAAGTGTATTAAGTACCTACTGCATGCTCACCAGGAACTCTGCTTGGCTGTCGAACCATTAAACTCACTCAGTCTGCCACAGCTGTGTACCCATTTCACAGATGGAAAAATTAAGGTTCAGAGAGGTGAGAGGCCTGTTGCCACTGGCCCTCCCTATGCTTTGTCTTTGGTCAGATGGGTCTAATCTCCTAGCCTGCTTGCCCCACTCCTGGGCTAAGTGTGGGGTTAGTTAATAGGAATGTGCCAATGTCAGCTTCTTAGTTGTGACAGATGTACCCTGGTGATGTAAGATGTTAGTGGGGAAAACTGGGTGAGGGGTGTACAGAACTCTGGGTACACTCTGTGTAACTTTTCTGGAAAACAACAAATATTCTAAAAGTAAAAGTTAATTTAAGTCTAAAAAAGAAGACACAAGAATCTCCATTCTACCTTGTGTGTAATAACCATAAACGAACTGATAAACTATAAATACGCGAATAGAGAAAGGCTAGATAAGGCATGACATTCAAAATAACTGATGGTTTGAAGCATGTTCTTAAAGCTAATCCATTTCTGCGGGTGTGGACCCCATTTTAAGTAGGATCTTCTGGTAAGTACAGTCTTACCTTAAGTTAAGAAGAGACACACCTCATTCAGGGTGGGTCTTAATCCTTTAACCGGAATTCTTGATAAGAGAATCAAGTCAGACAAAGAGAAAAAGCCACAGGAGCAGAACGAGAAAGCGAAGGAAGCAGGAGACTGGAAGCAACTAAACCCGGAAGAGAGGGGAAAGACAGACAAACGCCATGTACCTTTCTAAGTGACAGAGGAGTCCAGGATCACCTGTTTTTGGAAAGAGGACATTACCGGATAAGGCCTGGATTTGGACATTACTCTCAGACTCGAAACTGTAAGCTTGTAAACTACTAAATCTGCACTGGTAAAGCCAACCCATTTCACAGTATCTGCATTTTGGCAGCCAACAGACTAAAACAATAGCCATGGATATTTAGGTGGGCTTTCAAATGAAATGGGAGGTTGTTTCTACTGTTAAGAAATATCTCTTTTATTCTATCATTGGTTGAGGAAAACAAATGGGTTGGACTTCGTGTCCAATATGACAATATTTATATAAGGTATCAGACCAAGAATAGAAATATGTTAATGAGATATACACGTATATACCCACATATTTGAAAATGTGTATAAAGCCAGCACTACTAACCTCAAACGGATAACATTTTTGATGCCTGGGGATGTTTAGTGTAGAGGATGGGGTAATGAAGGGTGATCTTGACTTAATTTTACTCTTTAAACATGTTAGAATTAAATGTGTTCCATGGAGTGAGAACTGCATTTTTTTTTCAATGAAAAATTATTCAGAAAATCTGCCAATATGGCCACAAAAATTAGAAATAAACAGTACAAGAACAGTACCCTGCGGTGGTTTGGAGAAGGGGCCTCTTCCTTGGGGCCTGTAAGCTGCCTCCAGGGGCTGAGTTGCGCTTTTCCCAGGATGCACTGAGTTGCTGGAGCAGCCCCCAGGTGAAGGAGGGATAACCTGGCTGTCTCTGGGCTGTGGGAGCAAGGGGTGCGGTCCTAGCTGGGCCTGGAGAGGTGTTTCCTTGATGCTGGGTTTTCTAGGGGTACTTGGTGCAGCAAGTCAAATCTGCAGCCTTGACTCCCCGGGGTAGGACCTCAGGCCCCTCCTTGGGAGAAGGGCCTCAGGTCCCCCTGGCTCAGGTCTGCTCTCTCCCTCTTTCCCGCAGGATGAAGATGAGACGCTACAAGCTCTTTCTCATGTTTTGTATGGCCGGCCTGTGCCTCATCTCCTTCCTGCACTTCTTTAAGACCCTGTCCTACGTCACCTTCCCCCGCGAACTGGCCTCCCTCAGCCCAAACCTCGTGTCCAGCTTCTTCTGGAACAATGCCCCCGTCACGCCCCAGGTCAGCCCGGAGCCGGGTGGCCCCGACCTGCTGCGTACCCCACTCTATTCCCACTCGCCCCTGCTCCAACCGCTGTCACCCAGCAAGGCCACCGAGGAGCTCCACCGGGTGGACTTCGTGCTGCCCGAGGACACGACCGAGTATTTTGTCCGCACCAAAGCTGGGGCCGTGTGCTTCAAACCCGGCACCAAGACGCTGGAGAAGCCCCCATCGGGGCGGCCGGAGGAGAAGCCCGAGGCGGGGGACGGTGCGTCTGCCAGGGGCCCCGCGCGCCACCTGCTGAACGCCCGGGAGCGCCCGGGGGGCCGGGGCCCGCGACGCAAGTGGGTGGAGTGCGTGTGCCTGCCCGGCTGGCACGGGCCCAGCTGCGGGGTGCCCACCGTGGTGCAATACTCCAACCTGCCCACCAAGGAGCGCCTGGTGCCGCGGGAGGTGCCGCGACGGGTCATCAACGCCATTAACATCAACCACGAGTTCGACCTCCTGGACGTGCGCTTCCACGAGCTGGGCGACGTGGTGGACGCCTTCGTGGTGTGCGAGTCCAACTTCACCGCCTACGGCGAGCCGCGGCCGCTCAAGTTCCGCGAGATGCTGACCAACGGCACCTTCGAGTACATCCGCCACAAGGTGCTCTACGTCTTCCTGGACCACTTCCCGCCGGGCGGCCGGCAGGACGGCTGGATTGCCGACGACTATCTGCGCACCTTCCTGACGCAGGACGGCGTCTCGCGCCTGCGCAACCTGCGGCCCGATGACGTCTTCATCATCGACGACGCCGACGAGATCCCCGCGCGCGACGGCGTCCTCTTCCTCAAGCTCTACGACGGCTGGACGGAGCCCTTCGCCTTCCACATGCGCAAGTCGCTCTACGGCTTCTTCTGGAAGCAGCCGGGCACCCTGGAGGTGGTGTCGGGCTGCACGGTGGACATGCTGCAGACGGTGTACGGGCTGGATGGTATCCGCCTGCGGCGCCGCCAGTACTACACCATGCCCAACTTCCGCCAGTACGAGAACCGCACGGGCCACATCTTGGTGCAGTGGGCGCTGGGCAGCCCCCTGCACTTTGCCGGCTGGCACTGCTCCTGGTGCTTCACCCCCGAGGGGATCTATTTCAAGCTCGTGTCCGCCCAGAACGGCGACTTCCCCCGCTGGGGGGACTACGAGGACAAACGGGACCTCAACTACATCCGGGGTTTGATCCGCACCGGGGGTTGGTTCGATGGCACGCAGCAGGAGTACCCGCCCGCCGACCCCAGCGAGCACATGTACGCCCCCAAGTACCTCCTCAAGAACTACAACCAGTTCCGCTACCTGCTGGACAACCCCTACCAGGAGCCCAGGAGCACCGCGGAGGGCCGGCGGCGGAACAGGGACCCCGATGACCGGCCGCCGCTGGCCAAGGGCAGATTGGATGTGGTGGAAGGCTAAGGTTGCATGATCTAGGGCCAGTGGCCGCTGACCCTCCTGCCGCCTTGCCTGGTTCTTGAGAGGAGACAGGGAATGGAGGAGAGGGACAGGGGTCTTCCCTCCTCTAGCCCTTGTGAATCAGGGGTCAGGCCATTATGCTTGGAGGACAGGCCCAGATGTCTGCTCGGCCCTTTTGCCTGCCAAGAGGTTTACCTGGGAGGTGCCAATGGAGAGGATGTGATGGTTACTGGATAGCAGGAAGGGTGGGTGGAAGTGTGGGAATGCTGGATATCATGGCAGATGTAGGGCCTCCTGGCCTGCAGGGGAGAAGCCAACCATTTGCGTCAGGGCTCTCTGGACCTGCAGTGGGAAAGGAGGTCCCTTTATTGCAGATAGATTACTCTATCTGTAAATAGAAGCACTCAGGTGCAGGAGGAGGAGGCAACACTAAGGTGGGAGGGGGTGGAAAGCAGCATGGAGCTGGGAGGCAGTGCAGATGGATGCTGGGTGGGAGGGAGAAGAACACTCCCCACCCCCACCCAGGGCACAGGAGGCTGGGAGCACCCTGCCCCCAAGCCCAGCTCTGCTCTCCCCAGTCCCTCACCAGCTGATGTAGGCCTGGGGAGTCTTTCTTTTGGTTCTCAGACCTGACCTTGACTTTCTTTATTACTTTTATGTTGTTCTCCTTGTAGGCTATTCACTTAATCCATGCCAAGGCCAGAAATCCAGTTTTCAGGGTGGGGCAGGAGCTGGAGGCTGGATGCACAGCCAGCGCAGTAGGTCAGGCCACAGGGTAGGGGCAGAGGACGAGGCTGACAGGTCTCTGCATGTTTTACCCTCTCCCTCTCCATCACTTCTTCCCACCCAAACCCACAGCTCCAGCTCCCCACTGCCTCAGGTGGAATCACCTTTGTGTCCCTTCTTGGGACTGGCTAGGGGCCAGCTACATGGCTGCCCTGGACCCAGAAAGGGACATTGAGGCCAGTTGTATGTCATCTCAGTCCTCTTCGTTTGCTGTCTGGGGGCAGGAAGTATATTTGTTAGGGGTAGATTCTAAGCTGCTGTAATTAAGAAATCCCTAAACATAGTGCTTGAAAGACAGAAGCTATTTCTAATTTAACTGTCTAGAAGAGATGATCTGGAGCTAGTAGGGCAACTTCGCTTTCTTTCATACACATGTGCCAGTTCTTGATACAGGATGGCTGCTCCAGCTTCCACCATCATGTGCAGGTCCAAGCCAGGGGGAAGCAGGGAAAGCACACACCCTTTCCTTTGAAGGACAGGGCACAGTCTGACTGCATTCCCTTGGTGGGGCTTAGACACATGGCCACAAGTAGCTGCAAGGGAAGCTGGGAAATGTAGTCCTCATCTTTCCCACTTCAGCTTTGCTAAAGGAAGGAGAGAATATGGTGGGAGAGAAGACAGAAAAAAGCTGGAAATGACTGTTTCCATCCTCGGGGCCTGTCCTTGTTCAGACCTTCTGGAACAACTTGATCCTGCTTCCTCTCCCCTTACTGTGCCAGCCCAAGGCTTGATGTGGCAAGAGCCAGCAGTTGTGTGAAAAGGGTAAGATGTCCCCCTCTTCCCTGGGCCCCTCAGATGCTTACCCAGTGTCGGTGGTGTGCAGCGTCAGCCTGTAGGATGGTCTGTGTGTGCGTGCGTGTATATTTATGGGCATGGCTGCATGCTTGGTGTGGATTTGTACATGTCTGTATCGATGTGTCCCTGTAAATAGAGGCTTGTGCGTGGATGTCAGAGTTGGTTCAGGGGTCCCCTTCCCCAAAGCCTGGAGCCTATGGCCACCTCCTCCAGCACCTCAGAATAGCTGAGGCAGAAATGCTGTTAGGGAACCTGGAAAGCGAGGCTAGAGGAAATGCAAGGTCTGTCCGTCTCTGTCAGTCTTTCAGTCCAAGAATCCTCATGCTGTCCCCAGGCCCTCGTCTCCCCACCCACGTCGTGCCATCCAGCGGAGGCCTTATCCAGGTTTTATTGGAGTTGCCCTGCTGGGCCAGGAGAGGAGGGTGTCTCCCTGCTGCAGCCCTGCCTGGGGAGCTGCACAGCGCCAGTGGGAAGTGGGGAGCTGGCTGAGCCGAGCAGCCTTTGGTAGGCAGGCATGAAGCAGGCTGGGGGGCTCTATTGCCCCCACTTTCCCTCCTGTCCGGGGGACGCCCCCTGAAGGAATTTTCCACTGGAGTGACAGCGACCCCCTGCTCTGGTTCCTTTTGGGACTGAAAGGAGGCTCAGGGGGTCGGGGTCAGGCCAGGCCAGCCCTCTCCACCCCACCCCCGACTGTCTCTCTGCCCAGCACTGGATGGGCTGCCTTGAAGGGGCTCCCTCCCCCGCCTGCCACCACCCCTGCTCCTCAGACCCTCAGCTACTGTGCTGACTCCCTCCCCTGGGCTCAGGGGCAGGGGAAAGAAGGGAGAAGCCTGGCCAGCAGGTGACAGGGCAGCTGTGGGGGCAGGGGGGAGGGCAGGGAGTAGTTCACTTATAATCACATCATACACTGGGAATGAGGGGGGCCAGAGGAGTCCTGGGCCTCTCCCCCCCAACAGCTGTGAATGTGGGCTCCTGGCCACCACTGGTACCCTGGCCATGTCCAGGTTTCTTCCCTCGGGAGAAACCTGGACATCCACATCCAGGGAGGCCATCTGGTACGGTGCCACCCACTGTCCAGGCCGAGTCCATCCCCGGGGACCAGCGTTGGAGAGTTTTGGGGACAAAGGTCACAGTGGGCATGGGAGGGAGGAGGCAGGATTTGCCCAAGCAGAAGGCAGGGCCCTGGGAAATGTATAATTTCATAACACCAAGAATGATAATAGTAATATTTTTTTTGTAAGGAAGAATCAAAATGTACATTCTGAAATCATTTTCTCTGTAAATGGTTGGATTTCATTTCACCCTTAAAGGGATGCTTAAAGGAGAAGATAATATTAATAATAAAAACAGCTACAAAGTCTGAAGGGCGTGCCTGTGTGGTCAGTTTAGGGGTTTTCTGGGGCAAGCTGGCAGCTTGGATCTTGCTGAAAAGGGAGCTGGGGTAGGATGAGGGGAGAGGTACCTTCTGGCTCCAAGAACTGGTGACACCCACCCCTCGAGGTGGGGGTCCCAGAGGAAAGCAGTGGTCTCCCCCATTCTGTCCCTACTCTTGGATGGTCCTCCTTCTGTCATGTCAGTGCCAAGGCCGAGTGGCCTGTTGGTGGCAGAGCGTGGAGGTACTTGGGGTGGGGACTGAATTCCCCCAGGCTTGAGGGGCCATGGAGTAGATGTGGATACCCAGCATTGCCAGGAGAGGGCGACAGAGACCCACCTACTGTTGAAGGTCAAGCCTGCAACCCTTAAATCTGTTCTAGGGTGAATCATCCTCATCAGCATCAAATGTTTAACCATGATTTAAATCAAACTCTGGGCTGCAGGCTCTCCCTCCCCATCATTCTTGATCTACAAATGTGAAAGTGGGGCTTAGACACGTTCAATGAGGCAGTGAATGGCAGTGTCAGAATCTGCCTGACACCTGAAGCTGAGTTCCTAAGTGCCAAACTGCACTCCCTCTACCAGCATCCTTGCACTGGGGGAGAAAGATGAGGGGAGTGGCAAGGGAGGGGGAGGGAGAAGAGGACGGGCTGGTGGTGGGAGCTGGATTCAAGCCTCCAAGTTCTCAACCAAGCCACGCTCAGCACCGAGTCAGGGGACACTGGCTGGGGATGGTGCACAGACAGGTAGGTTCAACCTCAGAAAGATGGGTGAGGACCTATGCTGCATTATCAGAGCCCAGGAAATTGGGTCAGATCCTACTGTCTCCCTCATCTGGCCATCCGGGAAAGTCTCGGTGGCCTCAGAGGGGACACTTAAAGGCTCCCAGACTCTGTCTTCTGTACATAAAAATGGAGTGTAGGAGGCTTTACTGCACCAGCTCTTAATGAGGATAAAGTGAAATAAAAATGCTTTCCAACCTGTAAAGCTCCATCCAGATGGGAGGATTGAGGGTAGCGATGATGAATGGTCAACATCAATTATTAAAATACCTCTGGGGTTGCTTCCCAGAGTGGGGCTTGAGCTATGAGCTGTCAAAAGCCTAAGGATGCTGAGGGCCCATGAGCCCAGGACCTTACTGGAAGCTCCCACCCATGCACCCAAATCTTAGAACACCCACAAATCTCCATTAAGTTTCAACAAAATGAAAGGCCCTCTCCAGCCAGCAGCCTTGGCTCCTGGCCTGCTGTTCTGGTGAATTCCTAGAGACTCAGTTATTAGCAGGAAACAAACTTTTAAATTAAAATAGTTCTTTTAGTTTACCCTATCAATTATTTATTGCTATTGAACAAACCATCCCAAAACTAAGTGGCATAAAACAACTGTTTGCTCACAGTTCCACTGCCCAGCAGAGGGTGAGCATCTGCTCTTTTAGGCCTGACCTGGGGTGATGGGTCAATGACAAAAGAAGGGATAATGCACAAAGGAATGAGCCTGTCAGCCAGTCAACAGTCACGCACCAGATATGAGGGAGTGGCAGACAGCGACCATAGGAGGGCCTCCCCACCCCACAGATCCACTGAGATGAGGTGCTGAGCAGGGCCTCACATCACCAAAGCGGTCTGCTGCCAGAAATACATTGCCTTGATCTAATCCCAAGGAAACATCACACAAACCCAAATTCAGAGGTACAATCTGCAAAAAAAAAATGGCCTCCTTCATGTGTATCCCAATTGCCTGCAACCCTGTCATTCTCCAGCATTTACTAGAAAAAGCCCAACTCTGGATCAGTCATCACAAACCACCCGTAAAGCACATCTCCTAATGTGTATGAGTCCATCAGGGACCAGGACTCCACAACCAAGTCCAACCTAATCTTCGTTCCAGTCTCAGGAGCTAAAGAAATGCATATTGCTTTAAGCCACTGAACTGTAGAGTTATTTGTTACACAGCATAATTGTGGACATAGATGATTGATATAGTTTGCCTTCAATTAAAGATGAAGAGGCCAACACAGACTGGTAAAATAAGGAATTTATTGACTTGCTAATGATGAAGGTCCAGGGTAATGATGGCTTCCGGTACTGCCATGAAATAGAGGTCATGTTCAGCAGGATTTAGCAATCTTTGTGGCTCAGCTCAGCTCTGCCAATTTGTGTTGTCCCTATTCTCAGATGGGTTTTCTCCTCATGCCTGCAAGATGGCTGCTGTAGCTCCAGGCCTTATACCATCTCAGCTTCACACTCAGTACAGAAGAAATGGAGCTCCTTGCCCTCCAAATCCTGGGCCTGTATCTCACTAACTTGAATTAAGTCATAAGCCCATCCCTGAGCCAGTCAGTGAGGTTGGAAGGAGGGTAGGGTGGGATATGCTAATCAATTTAAACCAATCAGAGCCCATCCTGTATTGGCAGAAGAAGGACAGCTCTCCAAAAGAAATGTCACCATCAGCATAATTTCAGCTGGACCCTTAGTGCCTCCATCATGCCTTTCACCAGCCCATGGTCAACTCCCCTTCTGGATCTTCATCTGCAAAATGGGGGTCCTCGTTGGACAGTTCTCTTGAAGTGGTTGTGAGGATGCTCAGAGTTTGGGACAGCCTGGAGCACTGTGAGAACTTCTTAAATGCAAGTCATCATCATTACCACTTCCTCGCCCTCCATCTCCGTCTCCATCTCCATCTCCGTCTCCATCTCCGTCTCCAGGCTCCCTTGACCTCTGTGACTTATCTGTCTCTTGGATCTCCTTGACTCCTCCTCCTCTCTGATGTTCCTTCTTGCTCACCTTCCTGGGCTCCTTTTTCCCTCTGCACCCCATTCAATAAGGGCCCTCTCCAGGGTTTGGTCCTGGCCCACTGCCCTGCCTATGGTTCCTGATTCTCACCGAGGTGGGGCTGGCTCCACCTCTCCAGAGTCCTCTCTCCTGAGCTTCCAGCCCAGGGATTCAGCTGTCTGTTGGATGACCCCCAAAGTGTCATGGGCATTTCAAACACCATAGAACCAAAAGAACTCAGCTTCCCCCAAGGCTCCTCTCCCTCTTCTGTTCTCTACATCTCACTGATGACACCTCTTCTGGGTTGAACTGTATACTCCCCCATAACTTGTGCCCGAGTGGAGCCTGTGAATATGACCTTTTTTGGAAGAAGGGTCTTTGCAGATGTCATCAAGTTAACTTGAGCTCATACTGGATTAGAGTTGGCACTAAATCTACTATGACTGGTGTCTTTATAAAAAGAGAGAAATTTGGGCACAGAGACACACGATGCCATGTGACAGTGGAGGCAGAGATTGGATTGATAGATCTACAAGCCAAGGAGTGGCAAGGATGGCAGGTAACCACCAGAAGCTAGGAGAGAGGCATGGAACAGATTCTTCCTCAGGGCCTCCAGAAGGAACCAATCTTGCTTACACCTTGGTTTTGTACTTCTGACCTTTTAGAACTCTGAGAGGATAAGGTTTTGTTTTAAGGTTTTTGTTCCTATGTTCTAGTGTCCTAGGAAATGAATGCAGCATCTCATCTGTTCCATCACAGCAGCTGGAAACCAGGGAGTCATCCTGAAATCCCCCCTAAGTGTAGCCACTGGGCACTATTATAACAACTTGGGGTCTGAATCGCAGATTCCCACTCTCAAATCACGTGACCCTGGGCCTTTAAGGTAGGACAGCAATTCCTACCTTAAAGCGTTGGTTGTTGTGGCTATTAAATGATGCAGGTAAAGAAGTTAGTGCTTCATGGGCACTCTGTAAATGCTAGCTGCAGTGGATTCTTGCAGGTGCTTTTCCCAGTCTCTCTTCCTCCCAGAATTTCTTAATATTTTGCATTTTAGTAGAATTGACTTCCCATCCCCACTTCGCATCAGCTCCAGAGGTAGCACTGAATGGCTAAGCCGGGTGGCACATCCCACTCCCTGGTCAGGGTGATTGCTTCAGGAATGGATAAGGGGCCCTATTCAGGCTAGTTTTGGAGAAGTAGAAACTGCTGGAAGCTCCTGGGAAAGATGCTCCTCTCTTTTCTTTAGGAATGATGAAAAAAGTCTCTCTCTTGCCCTGGGGAAAGAAGCGGGAGGTGCAGCCCATGTAGCATAGAGCTGGTTGCTGCATCAAACCTCACCTGACAACCACCCTCTTAGGACTCTTCAATCACGTGAGCCCATAAATTCCCTTTTGTTAAAGATGGTTTGAGTTGGTTTTTCTGCTACCTAACAACCCAAAGAAAACTCTCCTCTGAGACTTTCTGTGTACTGTTCTTTGGGCCCAGAAACTTCTGCCACAATTTTGCATCTAACTCTTGCTCACTCTTTGGGTTCTTTGGGAAGCCTTCCTGTACAACTGTTTCCCCCACCTGGGATGGGTGCCGATCCTCTGGGCTCACATTAGACCTTTGGCATCTCCAGCATTGCCTTTCCTGCATGGTCTCATAATTGTCTGCTTTTGTGTTTGTCTCCCTCTCTTGGGAGCACACATTTTCTGGCACAACTCCACAGCTATTTGTGGAGTGAATGACTAAACAAATGAACACAGTTAGTAAATGGAGGCACTGGGCTTCGAACCCAGGATTGTTTCATATGCTATCCAATACCCCATACTTCCCTGATATTCTGCTCTCCAAATGCCTGCTCTGCCAGCCAGAGGGCTGGGGTTCTGTCTCATAAACCAATTGCCCATCTGAGGGCAGTAGGGGCTCTCTGGCCCCAACTTCCTCCCTTCAGGGCCCTGCCCACAGCATTGGCTGACCCCCGGTATCATCCCCCATCCCGGCCCATACTTGTCACTTCTGTTGACTGTCAGCTTGAGCCAGCCCCATGGCTTCATTTGATCTCCTGACCTGTACTGCCTTTCTGAAGACCCAGCAAGTCTCATACCAGGCCCTGCTAGGATACTCTGCCTTCTGGCGGGTCATGGACAACAGGGCCAGACCTCATCCATGTGATTGTCCATCATGTATTCAAATATCATGGGATATGCTGATCAATTTAAACCAATTAAGTATTCAAATACAACCATCAAGAGGTTGTAGTTGAGGAGAAGACACAGAATTTTTGAGATTTGCAGGAAGGAGAGATTTCTTAATTCAGCTATTCATTCCAGTTCATCAAGACCATTTCCTGGGTCAGAATGCTACGAAGAGGGGCACTCAATTTTATAAAGCTCTTAAAGGGTTAGCTTGATCCCCAGCACTTAAAGCAATCTGATTAGGATGTTGAAAGGCAGTTTTGTGTTTCACAATCACATTTAGCTCCCAGGAGGCTACCAGGCTAATGCGGTTAGGCACATAACACTTGTTTCACCACAGGACAACTCATCCTTCTGCTGTACTACCCACCAACCCTACCAGCCATGTCTGTGCCACCCCTTTGCCAACATTTGACTTCCAATGCAATCCTACACTCAATGGCCAACTTCCTGCTGTTGCCAAGCTCTGAAGGAGATAGAGAAATGAGCAAAATACATTTTCTGCCTTCGAGGAGTTCAGAATTAATTGGGAATAGGCCAAGTTTTCTTGATCCTGGCTCTACTGACATTGAGGGCTGATAATTCTTTATTGCGGGAGCTCTCTTGTGTATTGTCGGGTGTGTTCTTACCTAAGTCCCCAGCACTCAGCCCAGGGCCCAACAGTGCTCACTAAATACTCGTTGAATTGTATTGATGTGATGGCACAAAACTCACCCTTCCTTTTCTTTTTCTTTTTTTTTAAAAACATAACAACATACAAACACGAACATTCTTTTTTTTAAAACTTTTTTTATTAATAAAAAAATTAACAAACAAAACATTTAGATATCATTCCATTCTACATGTACAATCAGTAATTCTTAATATCATCACATAGTTGCATAGTCATCATTTCTTAGTACATTTGCATCGATTTAGAAAAAGAAATAAAAAGACAACAGAAAAAGAAATAAAATGATAATTGAGAAAAAAAAGACTATACATACCATACCCCTTACCCCTCGCTTTCATTTACCACTATTTCAAACTGAATTTATTTTAACATTTGTTCCCCCTATTATTTATTTTTATTCCATATGTTCTACTCTTCTGTTGATAGAGTAGCTAAAGGGAGCATCAGACATAAGGTTTCACATTCACAGAGTCTCATTGTGAAAGCTATATCATTGTTCAATCATCATCAAGAAACATGGCTACTGGAACACAGCACTACATTTTCAGGCAATTCCCTTCAGCCTCTCCACTACATCTTGAACAACAAAGTGATATCTACTTAATGCGTAAGAATAACCTCCAGGATAACCTCTTGACTCTGTTTGGAATCTCTCAGCCATTGACACTTTGTCTCATTTTACTCTTCCCCCTTTTGGTCGAGAAGTTTCTCTCAATCCCTTAATGTTAATTCTCAGTTCATTCTAGGGTTTTTCTCAGTCCCTTGATGCTGAGTCTCAGCTCATCCCAGGATCTCTGTCCCACGTTGCCAGGAAGGTCCACACCCCTGGGAGTCATGTCCCACGCAGAGAGGGGGAGGGTGGTGAGACTGCTCATCGCAAACACGAACATTCTTACCATATGGTCATTTCATTCTTGGTATATAATCAATAACTCACAATATCATCACATAGTTGTATATTCATCACTATGATCATTTCTTAGAACATTTGCATCAATTCAGAAAAAGAAATAAAAAGAAAAAGAAAAAAAACTCATATGTACCATACCCCTTACCCCTCCCTCTCATTGACTGTTGGTATTTCCATCTACCCAATATATTTTAGCCTTTGTTTCCCCTATTTTTTTTCTATACCCCTTATCACTCCCTTTCATTGATCACTAGCATTTCAATCTACTAAATTTATTTTAACATTTGTTCCTCCTATTATTTATTTATTTTTAATCCATATATCTTACTCATTTGTCCATACCATAGAAAAAGGAGCATCAGACACAAGGTTTTCACAATCACCCAGTCACACGTCAAAAGCTTTATCATGACTTCCGGAGAAGATGGCGGCTTAGTAAGATGCGTGGGTCTTAGTTCCTCCTCCAGAAAAGCAACTAAGAAACAGAAACAATACGAAACAGCTCCCGGAGTCACGACAGAGACCAAAAAGACAGCGTACCCCATTCTGGAACAGCTGAACGGGCAGGGAGAATCTGCTGCGGTGAGATACCCGAGGTGCGCGCGTTTTCCCGGCCGGGTCGGCTGGCGACTGGGGTCCCCTCCACACACGTGGCTCCCCGGTCTGACTGGGAACGTTGGATAGCGGGGCCCTCCCGTCACGCTTGGCCTTTTGGGCCAGCTGGGCAATTAGGACCGGCACTCTCCCAAGCCGCGGCGGCCAGCGACCCCCACCTCCACGCCCGGTTTCCCGGGCCGACAGCCGTGCAGACAGACGAGCGCCATGAGCGCCACCTACTGGGCAGGAAAAGAAAAACAGAGCCCAGAGATTTCACAGAAAAACGTTTCAACCAGCCAGGTCCCACACCCAGGGAAATCTGATCAAATGCCCAGACACCAGCAGAAAATAATGGATGACGCTCGGAAAATTGAAGATATGGCCCAGTCAAAGGAACAAACCAATAGTTCAAATGAGATACAGGAGCTGAGACAACTAATGCTGAATATACGAACAGAAATGGAAAAATTCTTCAAAAACCAAATCAATAAATTGAGGGAGGACATGAAGAAGACATGGGCTGAACAAAAAGAAGAAATAGAAAATCTGAAAAAACAAATCACAGAAATTATGGGAGTGAAGGACAAAGAAGAAAAAATGGAAAAAACAATGGATACCTACAATGGTAGATCTAAAGAGACAGAAGCTACAATTAGTGAACTGGAGGATGGAACATCTGAATTCCAAAAAGAAACAGAAACTATAGGGAAAAGAATGGAAAAACTTGAGCAGGGGATCAGGGAACTGAATGACAATATGAAGCGCACAAATATACGTGTTGTGGGTGTCCCAGAAGGAGAAGAGAAGGGAAAAGGAGGAGAAAAACTAATGGAAGAAATTATCACTGAAAATTTCCCAACTCTTATGAAAGACCTAAATTTACAGATCCAAGAAGTGCAGCGCACCCCAAAGAGAATAGACCCAAATAGACGTTCTCCAAGACACTTACTAGTTAGAATGTCAGAGGTCAAAGAGAAAGAGAGGATCTTGAAAGCAGCAAGAGAAAAACAATCTGTCACATACAAGGGAAACCCAATAAGACTATGTGTAGATTTCTCAGCAGAAACCATGGAAGCTAGAAGACAGTGGGATGATATATTTAAATTACTAAAAGAGAAAAACTGCCAACCAAGACTCCTATATCCAGCAAAATTGTCCTTCAAAAATGAAGGAGAAATTAAAACATTTATAGACAAAAAGTCACTGAGAGAATTTGTGACCAAGAGACCAGCTCTGCAAGAAATACTAAAGGGAGCACTAGAGTCAGATATGAAAAGACAGAAGAGAGAGGTATGGAGTAAAGTGTAGAAAGAAGGAAAATCAGATATGATATATATAATACAAAAGCCAAAATGGTAGAGGAAAATATTATCCAAACAGTAATAATACTAAAAGTTAATGGAGTGAATTTCCCAATCAAAAGACATAGAATGACAGAATGGATTACGACCCAGCAATACCACTGCTAGGTATCTACTCAAGGGACTTAAGGGCAAAGACACAGACGGACATTTGCACACCAGTGTTTATAGCAGCATTATCTACAATTGCAAAGAGATGGAAACAGCCAAAATGTTCATCAACAGAAGAGTGGCTAAACAAACTGTGGCGTATACCTACGATGGAATATTATGCAGCTTTAAGACAGACTAAACTTATGAAGCATGTAATAACATGGATGGACCTAGAGAACATTATGCTGAGTGAGTCTAGCCCAAAACTAAAGGACAAATACTGTAAGGTCCCACTGATGTGAACCGACATTCGAGAATCAGCTTGGAATATATCATTGGTAACAGAGACCAGCAGGAGTTAGAAACAGGGTAAGATAATGGGCAATTGGAGCTGAAGGGATACAGACTGTGCAACAGGACTAGATACAAAAACTCAAAAATGGACAGCACAATAACACCTAAGTGTAATGTAACTAGGTTGGAATACTGAATGAAGCTGCACCTGAAATATGGTTTTTTGTTTGTTTGTGTGTTTGTATCTTTTGTTTTTGTTTTTTTTCTTTTTCCTTTTTATATATATATATATTATTAGTATTATTATTTTAATTCTCTTCTCTATATTAACATTCTATATTTTTTTCTGCTGTTTTGCTAGTTCTTTTCCTAAATCGATGCAAATGTACTAAGAAATGATGATCATACATCTATGTGATGATACTAAGAATTACTGAGTGCATTTGTAGAATGGAATGATTTCTAAATGTTGTGTTAATTTCTTTTCTTTTTTTTGATTAATAAAAAAATTAAAAAAAAAAAAGCTTTATCATTATACAATCATCTTCAAGAAACATGGCTACTGGAACACAGCTCTACAGTTTCAGGCACTTCCCTCCAGCCTCTCCAATATATCTTAATCTAAAAACGGATATTCATATAATGCATAAGAATAACCTCCAGGGTAACCTCTCGACTGTGTTTGAAATCTCTCAGCCATTGACACTTTATTTTGTCTCATTTCTCTCTTCCCCCTTTTGGTCTAGAAGGTTTTCTCAATCCTTTGATGCTGAGTCCCTTCTCATTTTAGGATTTCTCTCCCACGTTGCCAGGGAGGTTTACACCCTGGGAGTCATGCCCCTTGTAGAGAGGGGGAGCGCAATGTAACTCACCCTTCTTTGGAAGGCTGTCTCCCAGGCCTCTAGCATGAGTTATTTTCAGTAGGAGTGGGCCCACTAGCTTCCCCCAAACAGTAGGGCCACAAGGACCCCACACTTTGTGGGCCCAGGACAGCCACCTTCCTTAATCTGGGTTCACCTGCCTCCTCCCCCTCCCTGAGGGTAGAGCCCCATGCACTCATGTATCAGTGGGAGGCTTTGCTGGGTGGTGCTGTCAGCACCCTTAGAAGTTACTGACCACAGTTCAAGGAATGGTTCCACGTTGTGCCTCACTGATCTGATAAGAGGGCCCCCAGGCCTGCACCCTGCTGGTCACTCTACTGGCTGGGGGTTTCCTTCTCTGATCATCTGACATGAGAAGGCCTTTGGAACACTGGCTTTTCCATTGTGGAACCAAATGGTGTTTGGAGAGGGTTCCTCCTATTTTCCAGCCCATGTCAGGCTGTGGAATTGCCAAAACAATCCAGGAAAGAAAGACCATTTTGCCAGCATGGGGGCATCAGTGGGTCAAGTTCTGAGTCAAAGCACCAAGGAAAAGACCAAGAGTAACATGTGCAAACTTCACACCCATCACATCTAAAGCCACTCTCAGGGGCTTCCCAAACTCTGTTCATCCTCTATGAATATTTCGTCTTAACACTGATGTTGCCCGGATCCTGTCTGGAAATGCAGAAGTCATCCCTCATTCTTCCTTTTCCCTCTTCCAATCGCAATCTGTCCAATCCATTCTCCAAGCAAGTTCACCATCAGCCCATAAGGGGCCTTTGTGCAAATTTAGAAAAGTTCCCCTTACTCCATACAATTTACTTCCATTTGTGGGAAAATTGCTGTATTGTACAATTTTGTTAGAATGAGACACTTGACCGCCATCTGCTGAAAGACTGTCATGAGTAACACATAAATCCATAGGGTCTCTGACGTGAAAGGTGCCCCTTGGATGTGGCACCTTGTGCAGTGCACAACACGAACAACCGCACTTAGTGGTCTTGCCTCTGCATTTTGGAGTAGAGATCTGCCTCTAACATTTCCCACTTGTAAAATAGTCTAGGCCTCCCTATCACCTACAGTGCCAAGTTAAAGCTCCTGACTTAACTCTTGGCAATCCCTGCTTCCCTAAGCAGCCACATGTGGTGTCATGCTACCTTACCCCATCTACCTGGACTGGAGTACACCATCCTGAGGATAGCTAAGATCCTTGTAAGCTGGGAAGTGCTACCCTGATGTTGGGCCTGGCTTGAAGAAGTGAGCGGGGCCAATCAGTGGAGGCTGAGGCAGCTGGTGGTACAGGGGACAGATGGAGCAGGTGCAGAGAGAAGTGGCTGTTAGAGAGACTGGCTCTTCAGGATCTGGTTCCCATGGATCCTTCAAACCACCTGACCGGAGCTGGCCTGAGTGGAGCTCTGACTGAGAAAACTCAAAGTAGCCATATTAGAGCTGTGACTTGGAGTGGCACACTGACCCAAGAACCAGCAGAGTCGAAGACGTCACAATATTCTGAAGAAAGGTCCTCAAACACACACAGGAATTTAGTATATATTGAAGGTGGCATTTTAAGGCATCAGGGGAAAGAAGGATTATTTCATAAATATTGGACAACCATTTAGAAAATAGACTAACTTCTGTTCCTACCTCACTCCTTACCCAAAATTGAATTTTAGGTGAATATGCCAGAGATATAGTTTTTAAAAATGAATCTATGTAAGTATGGAAAAACCATACAGATTTATTAAATGATCCAATAGTGGGGAAGGCCTTTCTAAGGATGAAGCAAAATCCAACAGACATAAATGAGGAGACTGGCAATTTCAATTTCTATTGTAAGAAATTAGACATTTCTTATAATTAGACATTTGCATGAAAAAATACCAAAAACAATATTAAAGGGCAAACAATAAGGAATAAGTTGGTTTTAAAATTGTGAAACATATGACAAAAGTCTAATTTCATTAATATGTAAAGAACCCCTACCAACCAATAAGAAGGCCAATAACCATTAGAAAATATGGACAAAAGAAATGACAGCTCACAGAAAAAGAAATAATGGCACCCAAAATTTGAAAAGATGTAAGCCTCACTTATAATAGAAATGAACTTTGAAACCATAAAATATCCTTTTTCCTCTTTCAGATTACAAAGATTAAAAACGGTGTGAATATACAGATGACCAATATGCATGAGAAAAGATGCTCATCAGCATGAGTCATAAGGGAAATGTAAATCAAATCCATGTGATACCACTTCATACCTGCTAAATGGCTATCGTTAAAAAAATGGAAAATAATAAGTGCTGACAAGAATTCAGAACTCTTGTACATTGTAGGTGGAAAAGTTTGGCAGTTCTTTAGAAAGGAGAACATAGAATTACCGCATGACCTAGCAATTCCACTTTCTCTGTATATACCCCAAATAGATGAAAATAGGGACTTAGAGAGAAGCAGCTGTTAGAGAGACACCAATCTTCACAGCAGCATTATTCACAATATCCAAAATGTGGAAGCAACCTAAGGGCCCATCAGCTTGCAAATGATGAGCAAAATGTGGTGTAAACACACAATGGAATATTATTCAGCCGTAAAAAGGACTGAAGTTCTGATACATGCAACAACATGGATGAATCACGAAGACACCATGGTGCACAAAATAAGCCAGACATTAATGGACAAATATTGTATGAATCCACTTATATGAAATACTTGGAATTTGCAAATTTGTACAGGTAGAAAGTAGATTACAGGTATGAGGGGCTAGAGAATGGGAATGGGGAGTTATGGCTTAATGGATACATAGTTTCTGTTTGGGGTGATGAAAAAGTTTTGGTAATGGATGGTGATGATGGCAGCACAATACTGTGAATGTAATGAACACTATCGCATTGTACACCTGCAAGAGGTTAAAATGGGAATTAAAAAAATGTTTAAACTTTTTTTATTGTATAACATACATACAAAGCAAAGAAAAAAGATGCAATAGTTTTCAAAGCACTCTTCAACAAGTAGTTACATATCACAGAGTTTGTCATGAGCTACCATACCATCCTCTCAGACTTTTCCTTCTAGCTGCTCCAGAATATAGGAGGCTAGAAGGAATAAATGTTCTTTATCATTACAATTGACTTTTTTTTCTTTTTTGTGGAAAATAACATATATACAAAATAGCAAAATATTTCAAAGCACAGCACCACAGTTAGTTGTAGAACAGATTTCAGAATTTGGTATGGGTTACAATTCCACAATTTTAGGTTTTTACTTCTAGTTGCTCTAAGATACTGGAGCCTAAAGAAATAATATCAATGAATGACTCAGCAATCATATTCGTTTGTTAAACCCTAACTTCTCTGTATAACTCCACCATCACCTTTGATCTTTCTATCCCGCTCTTTAGGGGTGTTTGGACAGTGGCCATTCTTAACTTTTTCATCTTGGAAGGGGCTGTTGATATTGGGTAGGGAGATGGAACTAGCTGATGTTCTGGAGAGGTTGGGCCCTCTAGTTTCAGGACTTATCTGGTTCAGGGGTCCATCTGGAGGTTGCAGGTTTTTGGAAAGTTACCCTAGTGCGTGGAACCTTTGTAGAATCTTATATAATACCCTAGCTGTTCTTTAAGATTAAAATGGGAAATTTTGTGTAGTTTATATGTTACCGCAATACAAAATTTCTTTAAAGAAGTGTTGATTCCCGGCCCATGCACCTTCCCATCACACACACACACACACACACACACACACACACACAACAAGTGTGTGGGGAAATGGCCTCTTTCACATATTGTTGTTGGTCTAGAAAATTGTCTAACTTCTTGGACAATAATTTGGCAATATCTATTTTTAAGAACTCATGTAATGTACATGCACACACATGCATGCAACACATACTTTGAACTAGAAATTTCACTTCTATACATTTATCATACAGATATGATGCCACATATGCCAAGGAAGTAATTCCTAGTAATCCATTATGGCACTGCCAGAAAGAGCCAAATATTGGAAATAAACTAAACATTCATCACTACAAATAAACTTTGGTAAAGTCATAAAATAGAATACTATGCAGGTATAGAAAACGTTTAAAGTACAGATGCTCTTTATGTACTTCTAGAAAACTCCAAACCTGAAGAGGCTGCAGAGGGCATGGGCACGGAGAATCCAGGGTGGAGTGCCAATGGGGCTAGAGAGAGTGAATCATCTAACAAACAAAATACACCTCCTGCATTATGTGTTCCACCAGGGAACACTTTCTCCTGAACAATCAATAGGGTGCTTGTATCCTATTGCCACTAGAAAATCTTATAGCTGGTCACATTTCCATCTTTGCTTTGGTTGTCAGGAAGCTCAGCCCTGGCAAGGGCAGTGCATCCAATAGGCTGCATTTTTTAGAATTAAATTAGTGAAACACTCTACTCTTCCACATAGCAGCCAAAGCATAAGTTGATCCCAATGTCTCCATCTTTCAAAGTCCTCCTGTGGCTTTCCAGGGCTTTTAGACATCATGGTTCTCTAAGTCCCCACCTGAGGTGGTAGCTGCCCACCCCACCAAGCTTCACTCACATCTCTGTCCCTGTATCGCTGGCTTTCATGCACCACTACCCACACCCGCCCCCCACCTCTCCCTTCAGCTCCATGATCTCACCTTGCACCCTTCACTGTAGGCAACTTCTTTCTTTGGGGTCAGGTCAGAGGCCCTTGCTCCATAGTCTCTCTGCTTCCTGATCCTTTTTGTACTTATATGTTCAGTTCTCCAATGATTCAACTAATCTCATTTTTAACAGCTTTATATATTATTTTATTGTAAAAACCTAACATACAAACATACGGACGTTCTTGACATACATTCATTCCATACATGGTGTACACTCAGTGACTCACAATATCATCACATAGTTGTGTAGTCATCATGATCACTTTTTTAAACATTTGCATCACTCCAGAAAAAGAAATAAAAAAGAAAAAACTGGCTTCCAGGTCAAGATGGCAGCTTAACAACGTGCGCATTTTAGTTCGTCCTCCAGAACAACTACTAAATAACCAGAAACAGTACAGAACAGCTCCTAGGGCCACGTCAGTGACCAGACACACAGCGTACCCCAGTCTGGACCAGCTGGACCAGCTGTAAGCACCCCCCTGGACCGTGAGTTCCCAAAGCTGTGGCGGCCAGCGCCCCTCCCCCACAGGCTGCTTCCCAGACGGGAAAGGAAAGGACTTTACCAGCAGTAGGGACTGGGCACAATCAAACGCCAATTGTGGAACTAATTAACAAATTCTGACTACTAAAAATAGGCCCCCAGCTTAGGTGAACCTGACTGAAAGGTTTAGGAGGCAAAAGGGTGAGAAAGAAGAAAGGTACACCAGGAAATTTAGAGCGGGGGGGGGGGGGGTATTTCTGTGCTCCCGGGCAGAACTCACCAAACCCAAGATGGAGGGAGGTGAGTGCACGCATGGGCTTTGGCACAGGCAGCTTTTAAGGATGGAGGTCAGGTGACGTCCAGAAGGGGCAGTTCATTAGTTCCAGAAGTCAGGCTGGGAGGGGTGACACAGCCTTCACAGCTCCAGTTGCAGTGCCTTTCCCCATTTCCCCAATGTAACATTCCAGCCTTTTTGTGATAATAGGGTGCCGAGATCTTTCTGGCTACTTCCTGCTGTAATGGGGTGGTGTGGGGTTATAGGCGGGAACAGTCATGGCCAGGGGAGTGGGGAGGCTGGCTGTAGGAATCTGGTGAGGAAGGCAGGTGATGATAATGATGCAGGAGCATTTGGTTGACTGCTACCTGGGATAGTTCCTTCATGTGTGAGGCCCCAGGTTTGATCCCCGGCACTTCTACCATGAGGAGGCAGGGAGCTGACTCGTTGATGTAATAGCAGCATTCCTCTTATAGGAATATACACGTTTTTCCTTTTTCAGCTGTCAGCAGGTCTAAGGCCCGTCGATTTTGAAGAGTTAGGTGGGCTAGTGTGATGAGTTGGCGATGTAGAGAGGAGAGGGATTCTGATGTCGATTCCAGGGCTACCTGTAGTCAAGTTTCGAAGTTTTGAGAGGTTAAAATACCATGTCCCAGTGCCCCTCCTGCTGCAGCTGAGGCTGCGACTGAAGCAGTTAGGCTGATGCCTACTAGGATAGGAAGAAAGGCAGCCGTTTTTGAGCGAGGAGAGGGCAGTAGCCAAGTTAGTTCAGACTCCCCATAGAGGGTCAATTGAGGAACAATAGTTACCAGGAAGCATGGTCCTGGGGCAGTGGAGTTAAGGCACTTGGTGAGAGTTCCATTACACCAGAAATATTGTCCTTTGGGGGCATGGGTGGTGCTGTGGATAGTGACATTAGTTTGGCACTTGCTATGATGTTTTGTTTGAGGGTTTTTTTTATCCAGTGTAGTGAGGCTCTTAATTTGGCAAGAAGATCTTGTCCTATTAGCGGGCTGGGGCAAGAAGGCATTACTAAGAAAGAATGTATAATGGGGTACCCGTCTATTAAACATGTAAGTGGTCCAGTAGTTAAGGGGCGTGAAGGACGACCGTCTATGCCCATAACCGTGACCTGGGAAGGAAGGAGTTGACCTGAGTAAGAGGGGAGGACGGAAAAGGTAACCCCTGTGTCCATTAAAATGGAGGTGGACTTACCCGTTACCTTGATTGTTACCCTGGGCTCGACGAGGGTGATTGAGGTCACTGAGGCCGGGCATCGTCAGTCGTTGGTGGCCAGGCCCAGGACAGCTAGCCGTGGGTTAGGGGTTGGAAGGACGGCCCCTCCATGGCCGGGCGCCAGTTACTTTTCCAGTGTCCCTTTGTACCACAGAGAGGGCATGGTCCATTGGGCAGTCAAGGATTGGGGACTGGCAGGACCAGTGTCCATCAAGGCCACATTTGAAGCACTTTCCTGGTGGTGGATTAGTCGTAGCCGGCTTCTTCTCCATTGAAGTGGGCCGCAGAGCCGCAATCAGGGATTGGGTTTGTAAATTCGCCTTTCAGCGGTTCCGGGATTCCTTTATCTGCCCTCTCCAGTTCATCACGAGTATTAAAAATTTTAAAGGCCGTGTTTACCAGGTCACGGATAGGGGCCTGAGGGCCTTCCTCAATTTTTCTAAGTTAACGCCTTATATCTGGAGCCAAATGGGATTTAAAGTGTGTGACTAACACGGTTTTACCAGCCTCCGAGTCGGGGTCTAGGCGGGTATATTGGGAGAGAGCTTCTGTGAGCCGGTGTAGAAAAGCGGCCGGGTTTTCATCAGGACCCTGGGTAATTTCCCTTAGCTTAGGGAGGTTTACTACTTTATGCGAAGCTTTCTACATGCCGGCTATGAGGCACGTAAGCATTTTGTCCCGTCTAGTCCGCCCGTTCCTCCCCGCTGGAGTGTCCACCTGATATTCCCAGCCTGGCTCTTGGTCTGGCGCAGCCTCGGCCCCTACCGCCATGGTGTGGTCGGTTATATGCACCTGGTTAGCATGAGCCCTGGCTGCACTGAAAATGCGGTCCATTTCATCTGTAGTGAGGGAAGAAGAGCAGAGTACGTGAATGTCATGCCAGGTTAAATTGTAGGCATTAGCTAGATATTGAAATTCCTTAGCATAGGCGGTCGGGTCGTTGGAGAATGAACCTAGCCATTTCTCAATATTAGAGAGGTCAGCTAGGGAGAAAGTGGTGTGTACTCAAACCCCTCAGGTCCTGCAACTTCCCGTAGTGGACAGTAAAGAGTCCTGTGAGCGGGTATGAGAGCTTATAGATGAGGAGGGCAAGGCTGTTGAGGACAGTGGGGGACTGGATGGAGATGGAAGGGGAGGATAAGATGGTGGCTGGAATGCTGCCGGAGCAGGGGTAGAAGAGGAGGGTAAGATGGCGGCTAGAGCGCCACCAGCGGAGGAGGAAGAGAAAGGCAAGATGGTGGCGGGAGTGCCGCCTGTGCAGAAGGGGAGAGAGGAGGGCAAGATGGCGGCTGGGACGTCACTGGAACAGAAGGAGGAAGAGAAGGAGAAGATGGCAACTGAGATGCCGCCGAAGCAGAAGAGGGGAGGGAAAGGCAAGATGGCGACTGGAGCGCCGCTGGAGGGAGGGGAGGGTAGGGCGAGGGAGAGGAGGATACAAAGGGAGGGGCGGGAGCACAGAAGGAAAAAAGCCTGGACATAAGGAATTTCGGCCCATTTGTCGTTCCTCTGACAAAAGTTGCGGAGGTTCGTAAGGATATTAAAATTGAAAGTCCCATCCTCAGGCCCATGAGAGAGGACCTGCTGCCCATACTGCCGGGTCTGAAAGGAGAAAGGACTGGCCCAGGGGGTGTCGGCGTCCCAACGCTCTGAGAGAGTCCTCGGAGCGCTTACGAGCCGGGGCTCGTCTCCCCAGGGGACGTCTCAGCCTGGTTTGAGGCCCTTTCAGGTCCTGGACCTGAATTTGGGAGGGAAACGAGAAGCGGGGCGTCCCCACAGCTTTTCGAGTCCTGGAAAAAGGGTATGAGGTTTGCGGGCATCCCTGTTCACCTCAGCCCTTGGAAGAGAACCTGACGTGAATTCACATCACGATTTTCAGAGGGTAACTAATGGACAGGCTCTCTCGGAACCATGAGCCCCGGCAGTAGGGCTAGGAGGGGAGGGACTTACCCAGTCTGTGGTGGATGCAGCGGCGGGCCGAAGGATCCCTTGTCACTGGCCATGTGGAGGAAGGAGGAGAGAGGAAGCCAGGGCGCCCTGGCTAGGAGGGCGGCACCCGTGCTCCTCTCCCGGGTTTCCGGCACCAGATGAAAGGTTTAGGAGGCAAAAGGGTGAGAAAGAAGAAAGGTACACCAGGAAATTTAAAGTGGGGGGGGGGGGGCGGTATTTCTGCGCTCCCGGGCAGAACTCACCAAACCCGAGATGAAGGGAGGTAAGTGCGCGCATGGGCTTTGGCACAGACAGCTTTTAAGGATGGAGGTCAGGTGATGTCCGGAAGGGGCAGTTCATTAGTTCCAAAAGTCAGGTTGGGAGGGGTGACACAGCCTCCGCAGCTCCAGTTGCAGTGCCTTTCCCCATTCCCCCGACCTAACACTGATCAAAGCGGAGGTTGCCCATTTTTGCCCTGGCGCCAAGGGGGCAGGACTGACAGAAAAGGGGGGGAAAAAAAAGAAGGAAACAGGTTTTGTGGTTGTGTATCTACAAAGGCTTGACTGCCTCTGGATACAGTGGCAGGACTTTTCAGGCTGCAATTGCCCCAGGCATAGGCAGAAGTGAGCTCTTTTGGGGGCTTGTCTGGAGCCTGTGCCTTCCCCAGGGGAGGACTGAAGCCCAACTCAGGTGGAATCCCTCCATCAAGGAATTCAGACCCCAGGGCTTGGTAATTTGAAGCCATTAAAACCAGCCTACAACCTCTCCTGTGTCTCCACCATGCCCCCAGCAGGGAGAGTCTGCCAAAGTTAAAGGTACCGCATCATCTTATGCTGGTGGGACCTGCAGTCAGACAAGCACCACACACAGGGCAGGATAAGAAAAACAGAGTCCAGAGACTTCACAGGAAAGTCTTTTAACCTACTGGGTCTCACCCTCAGGGAAAACTGATGCAGGTGACTTTTTCCTCCTGATAGGAGGCCAGTTTGGTCTGGGAAAATCTGGCTGGGGTCTATAATATCTAAGTAGACCCTCCTAAGTGTGTGTGTGTGGGGGGGAAGGGCACCACACAAGCAGGGCAAGAAACAAAAAAACAAGAACTGAAAAATTCTCCTCTCTTAGACAAAACTTAAGCTAAAGGTCTAGATAAAGCTGAATGGAATGTCAAAGAACAGATAGACAACAAATTCATCCAGCAAGAAAACCCTAGGTAAAAGAAGTGAAAAACCCTAGGTAAAAGAAGTGAAAGCAATCTCCAGAATAAACTAGTTAAGGTAATCAAATGCCTAGACGCCAGCAAAAAATAACAAATCACACTAGGAAAATTGAAGATATGGCCCAGTCAAAGGAACAAGCCAACAATTCAAACGACATACAGGAGCTGAAACAATTAATTCAGAATGTACGAACAGACATGGAAAACCTCATCAAAAACCAAATCAATGAATTGAGGGAGGATATAAAGAAGGCAAGGAAAGAACAAAAAGAAGAAACTGAAAGTCTGAAAAAACAAATCCCAGAACTTATGGGAATGAAAGACACAGTAGAAGAGATGAAAAAAACAATGGAAACCTACAATGGTAGATTTCGAGAGACAGAGCAAAGGATTTCTAAACTGGAGGATGGAACATCTGAAATCCGACAAGAAACAGAAACTATAGGGAAAAAATGGAAAAATATGAGCAGAGACTCAGGGAATTGAAAGACAATACGAAGCGCACGAATATACGTTTTGTGGGTGTCCCAGGAGAAGAGAAGGGAAAAGGAGGAGAAAAACTAATGGAGGAAATTATCACTGAAAATTTCCCAACTCTTATGAAAGACTTAAAATTACAGATCCAAGAAGTGCAGCGTACCCCAAAGAGAATAGATCCAAATAGACAATCTCCAAGACATTTAATAATCAGAATGTCAGAGGTCAAAGAGAAAGAGAGGATCTTGAAAGCAGCAAGAGAAAAGCAATCCATCACATACAAGGGAAGCCCAATAAGACTATGTGCAGATCTTTCAGCAGAAACCATGGAGGCAAGAAGACAATGGGATAATATTTTTAAATTATTAAAAGAGAAAAACTTCCAACCAAGAATTCTATATCCAGCAAAATTGTCCTTCAAAAATGAGGGAGAAATCAAAACATGTTCAGACAAAATATCACTGAGAGAATTTGTGACCAAGAGACCAGCTCTGCAAGAAATACTAAAGGGAACACTAGAGACAGATATGAAGACAGAAGAGAGAGATGTGGAGAAGAGTGTAGGAAGGAAGACTATGAGTAAAGGTCAAAAGAAGGAAAATTAGATATGACATATAAAATCCAGAAGGCAAAACAGTAGAAGAAAGTACTACCTATGCAGTAATAACACTGAATGTTAATGGATTAAACTCTCCAATCAAAAGACATAGTCTGGCCGAATGGATTAAAAAACAGGACCCATCTATATGCTGTTTCTACTCAAAGGACACGAGGCCAAGGACACAAATAGACACTTACACACCAATGTTTATAGCAGCATTATTAACAATTACCAAGAGATGGAAACACCCAAAATGTCCATCAACAGACAGTTGACTAAACAAACTTTGTGACATTTACATAAGATGGAATACTATGCAGCTGTAAGACAGAATAAAGTTATGAAGTATGTAACAACATGAATGGACCTTAAGGACATTATGCTGAGTGTGATTAGCCAGAAACAAAAGGACAAATACTGTATGGTCTCACTGATATGAACTGACATTAGTGAATAAACTTGGAATATTTCCTTGGTAACAGAGACCATCAGGAGATAGAAATAGGGTAAGATATTGGGTAACTGGAGCTGAAGGGATACAGATTGTGCAACAAGACTGAATATAGAAACTCAGAATGGACAGCACAATATTACCTAACTGTAATACAATTATGTTAAAACACTGAATGAAGCTGCATATGAGAGTGATAGAGCGAGGAGGGCTGGGGCATAAATGAAATCACAAAGAAAGATAGACGATAAAGATTGAGATGGTGTAATCTAGGAATGCCTAGAGTGTATAATGATAGTGACTAAATGTACAAATTTAAAAATGTTTTTGCATGAGGAAGAATAAAAGAATGTCATTACTGCAGTGTGCTGAAAATAGATGGTACTTAATATTTTTTAAAAAAGTGGTATTAAAAATCAACTGTTATAATAATAGTCTCCAACTATTATATATTATTATTTCTTCAAGCTTTATTTGCTTCATATACTTTGGACTTTGTTTGATGCATTTGTTATATCTTCTTGATATAGTGATCCTTTTTAACATTAAAAAAAAAAAAGAAAGAAAAAACTCATATGTACCCTCCCCGTTACCCTCCCCTCCCTCTCACTGACCACTAGTATTTCAATCTACTCAATTTATTTTAACCGTTGCTTCGCCCATTATTTGTTTACTTCTTATCCATATTTTTTTACTCATCTGTCCATTCCCGAGTTAAAAGGAGCATCAGACACCAGGTTTTCACAATCACATTGTAAAAACTATGTCATTATATAATCATTTCCAAGAAACAAGGCTACTGGAACATAACAGCTTTATTTTAACATGCCATACAATTCACAGATTTAAACTGTACAATTTGATATCCTTTAGTATATTCAGGGAGTGGTGCAACCATCACCACCATCAATTTTGGAAAATTTTCATTGTCCCAGAGAGAAACCCCCCACCTCCATAGCAGTCATTCTTCATCTCTCCCCACACCCCCTTTCCCTGGAAATCTATGCTGAACATTTAACATAAATGGATTCATACAATATGTGGTCTTTGTGCTTGGCTTCTTTCACTTTGCATGATGTCTTCAAGGTTCGTCCCTGTTGTGGCATGTGTCCGTACTTCATTCCTTTTTTATGGCCAGATAATATTCCATGGTATAGAAAGAACACATTTTGTTTATCATTCACCTGTCAATGGACACTTGGGTTGGTTTTGCTTTTTGGCAATTAATAATGCTACTGTGACCTTTCCGTACTACCCAGAGAGGGGTCCCTGCAGCGCTGTCCTGGGTTCCTATCATAACTTACAGGGCAACTCTCCCAATGTCTGGAGCCCTGGTGTTCCTGCAGATGGAGGAGGAGAACGTTCTCAAATTCCTTGCAGCAGGAACCGACTTAAGTGGCACCAACCTTGACTTCCAAATGGAGCAGTGCATCTACCTCATGAACCTGGGAGAAGCTTCTGCTAGTGAATCATTGTTTCCATTGAAAATTTGGCTGATATCACTGTCATATCCTCCAGGACACTAACCAGATCCAGACAACCCTCCCGGAGCTGCGTCTGCTGGAGGTCAGTCATCCCAGGGCTGACCACCAGCCTCGCATAGAGGCGTCTGGTGCTTACCCACTGACCATTGCTCCGTGCAACACAGAACTCTCCCCTGCTGAAATCTCTCTGCACCCTGTGGATGCTGCCATCCCGTGGACAAGGGAGCTCACTTGGCCGGTCTGGTGTGGGAAGTTGTGCACAGGTGTGGCACCGTCTCCCCTGAGCACATGTTCTTAAACTTAATCCATTCCTGTGGGTGTGAAACATTGTAAACAGGACGTTTTGATGAGGTGACTTCAGTTTAGGTGTGGCCCAAGTGAATCAGGATGGGTCTTAATCCTTTTACTGGAGGCCTTATAGGGAAGGCCACAGACAGAGAGGAAGCCACAGGGAGCAGCCAGAAGCTGGAAGTCAAGGGTACCCAGAGAAACCAGGGAGGCCACCATGTGCACTGCCATTTGACAGAAAAGCCAACAAGCAAGAATCACCAGCAGCCAGTTCCAGAACGTCACACAGTCTTTTGGGAGAAAGTATTGCCTTGATGATGCCTTGATTTTGGACTTCTCCTAGCCTCAAAAGCCGTGAGCCAGTAAATTCCCATTGTTTAAGCCAGCCAGGAAACTCACAACAGATATGTTTTCATTTCTCTTGGTACCAAAGAGAAGAATTGCTGGGTCACATGGTAACTCTATGTTTTAACCTTTAACCTTTGATAAGCCACGTATGGATGCGTTGTGAATCACTTGCCAGTTGTACTTTATGGAGCTTATTTTATGATTTAAAATACTGTACTGTACATAGGAGGTATGTTACCTTCTCCTTATTTGTATGTTTACCATATACTTTGATATTTGAAATGTTATGTACTAGAAAGGCCACTTATATTTCTAGAACAGATTGGATTTTATGCAACCTTTTTTCCTTGAATTAACAGCAATAAAAAAAATGAAAAACAAAAAAATGTGGCTCCACCATTCCACATTCCCATCAACAATGTTTGAGCGTGCTGGTGCATGGAAATAGTCAATGACCCAATGAAAGGACTGTTCTAGTTTGCTAGCTGCCGGAATGCAATATACCAGAAACGGAATGGCTTTTAACAAGGGGAATTTAATGAGTTGCTAGTTTACAGTTCTAAGGCCGAGGAAATGTCCCAATCACAACAAGTCTATAGAAATGTCCAATCAAAGGCATCCAGGGACAGATACCTTGGTTCAAGAAGGCTGATGAAGTTCAGAGTTTCTCTCTCTCAAGTGAGACGGCACATGGCAAACAGTCAGGGCTTCTCTCTCAGCTGGAAGGGCACATGGTGAACACGGCGTCATCTGCTAGCTTTCTCTCTTGGCTTCCTATTTCATGAAGCTCCCCGGGAGGTGTTTTCCTTCTTCATCTCCAAAGATCACTGGCTGGTGGACTCTCTGCTTCGTGGTGCTGCAGCATTCTCTGCTCTCTCTGAATCTCTCATTCTCCAAAATATTTCCTGTTTTATAGGACTCCAATAAACCAATCAAGACCCACTCAAATGGGTGGAGACGTGTCATCCCCTAATCCAGTTTAACAACCATTCTTGACTAAATCACATCAACCAGGGAGATGATCTCATTACAGTTTCACATATACAGTATTGAATAGGGATTATTCTACCTTTAAGAAATGGGATTTGGGCAGGCCACGATGGCTCAGCAGGTAGGAATGCTTGCCTGCGATGCCAGAGGACCCGGATTCAATTCCCAGTGCCTGCCCATGTAAAAAAAAAAAAGGAATGAGATTTATATCAAAACATGGCTTTTCTTAGGGGGCATACTTTCTTTCAAACCAGCACAACGACCTAATAACAAATTGTTACTAGACAGCCTTTGTGCCGGCCTCATGTGGAAAAAAAAATGCCCACAGTGTTGGGGAGCATGACATTTGCAAAGGAAAGGTGAGGCTGGACGAGGGCAGGACTCTCTCCACCACCCCTAGTCACTCCCAGGCTTCTCCAATGATTCAACTAATCTCATTTTTAACAGCTTTATTTATTTTTTTATTATAAAAACCTAACATACAAACATACAGATGTTCTTGACATACATACATTCCATACATAGTGTACAATCAGTGACTCACAATATCATCATATAGTTGTGTATTCATCATGATCACTTTTTTTTAACATTTGCATCACTCATCTCACTGAATCTTCACACTCCCTGAGAGGCCAGGGGTGCTGTGGCATTATCCTCAGTTTACAGCTGAGGAAACTGAGGCACACAGGTCAGCATGGCCCTGGGCTGTGAGCTGGGCATTGGGGGCTAGGAATCCTCCCTTACCCGCAATGTCCCTCCTCTGCCCTGGAGCCTGAGGGGAGTTGTGCTGGGGGTTAAACATCTGCCTCTTTAAAAACGCGGAGACACAAAGGACAGGTTAAGCCGACTTAAAATCAGGCCCAAGAGTCACCCCCAGAGAACCTCTGTTGTTGCTCAGATGTGGCCTCTCTCTCTCAGCCAACATGGCAAGTGAACTCACTGCCCTCCCCTTCCCCTTGGGACATGACTCCCAGGGGTGTGGACCTTCCTGGCAACGTGGGACAGAAATCCTAGAATGAGCTTGGACTCAGCATCAAAGGTGTGAGAAAGCCTTCTTGACGGAAAGGGGGACAAGCGGAATGAGACAAAATAAAGTGTCAATGGCTGAGAGATTTAAAATAGAGTCGAGGGTTTATCCTGGAGGTTATTCTTATTTATTATATAGATAATCCCTTTTTAGTTTAAGGTGTATTAGAGAGGTTAGAGGGAAGTGCCTGAAACTGTAGAGCTGTGTTCCAGTAGCCATGTTTCTTTAACATGATTGTATAATGATATAGCTTTTGCAAAGTGACTGTGTGATTGTGAAAACCTTGTGTCTGATGCTCCTTTTATCTGCGGTATGGACAGATGAATAAAAAATATGGATTAAAAATAAATAAGTAATAGGGGAAACAAATGCTAAAATAAATTGGGTAGAGGGAAATACTAGTGGTCAATGAGAGGGAGGGGTATTTTTCTTTCTTTTTCTGGAGCGATGCAAGTGTTCTGAGAAATGATCATGGTGATGACTATACAACTATGTGATGATATTGTGAGCCACTGATTGCACACCAAGTATGGAATGTTCATACGTTAAGAATATTCGTGTATTATGTTGATCGGTTTTATTAATAAAATTTTTTTTAAAATTCACTGTTCTCAAAAAAAGGGCAAACAAGTTGGAAAGCAAATGTGATTCCAAAGCATGCTGGAAAACTATGACTTTTTATATATAACTCTAGCTATTCTGCCATCCTCCATGTTCTCTTCTTCTGGGGCTCCCAGCAGGTGGGTGTGGAAGCCTGTCGGGTCTCAGTAACCTCAGGATTACTGCCTTGGTTCCTTTCCTGGGCCGTGTAGATTTTTACCTTGGGTTTGAGCCCAACGATGCCATTTTGGTGTTCTCTTTCTATATTTTAAGGAGCAGTGCTTTGTGATTGGACCTGGGAGGACATGCCAGAGAGTTTCCTCATCATGGCTTCCGACGGTAGTCAGGCCTGCTCTGTGAATTCCTTTTCCTTCCAGCGTAGGATGAGAAACCCAAAGGGGGCAGCCTATGTCAATACCCAACCAATGGGTAATGCAAGTGAATGTGAGCATCTGCAAACAAGGCAAACAGGGAGTAGTGAGGATTGGGGTGAGCTGGGGAGCCCAAAGGTGGTGGCCGATCCTCAGTACAGTGGGGAGCCTCATGCTGCCAGACCTGCCGATTATTTAAGCAGACTTGGAAAGCTATTATTTATAATTATCTGGGTCTTGAAAGACTCTCTGTGGAGCAAGCAAAACATACCTTGGTCTCATCCAGCACGTAGGCCTCCAGTTTGCCCGTTGGGGAGGAAGAGGCTATAATCGGCCTGGGTGGTGGCTGCCCCATCTGTAAAATGGAGACATTGATTCCCACCCCTCTGGGGACTGCCATAGGGATCAAAGAATCAAGTATACAAATGGAATCCAGCCAGCACTTACTGAGCTCTGGCCTAGGCACTGTCCTCACCCTTCCCAACCTTTTCTGAAATCCTGGAACTCACAGGCTCACTTAGGCAGGAAATGGGGGAGCTGGGATCTGGGCTTGGAGACTACACCTCTGCCCAACCCTCCCGCCCCCTGCCTGGCAGAGGGAGGGTGTCCAGTGAACCAGCTCATGTTCCCTGTGCCCTTTTCAACACCACCTGGCTCACGTGGGCAGCATCGATTTCACAGGAGAATGGGGACCTCACTCCTGTCCAGGGATACAGGCTTTAGTCTGGTGAACTGAGGATCGAAGACATCTGGTGACAGCAAACCCCATTAGGAGGGAGGTGGCTCTCTCTGTAACAGCAATTTCCGGTGTCCCGGAGCTCCACTGATCTGGTTCCAGCCAGCCCTCCCACCACTCCAGTAGTCTGAGTAAATACAAGTTGTCAACACCCTGACTCCTTCCAGGGTGGAGGAGGGGGAGAGGGAAGACAGCTAAACTGAACTAATTTCTCTCAATTCCAGACAGCAAGCGACTATGGAAGGTCTCAGTTACATAATGTATCCCACTGGGCAAGGTGGGGGAATGAAACCAGGCCTCAGGGTGCTCCACGTCTCTGTCCTCTGGGGCAGAGTCTGGGACTCCTCCCCACTGCTTGGGTTGGGAGCAGCTGGCCTGTTCTCCCGGGTTCCCCTCTTCTCTGTGACCTCACTCCGCTGAAAGCCCCTCTCTCTGATGCTGCCAACATCTCTCTATCCACTGATTCCTTTCTGGCCACCCTTCAGGTTATGAACAAGTACCAGCCAACCCCAAAATACAATGCAACTTATGCAACACAACACAAGGCATTGGTTTTTGTTCCCCCATTAGCTGTCCTTCCATCTTGATCTTTCCCTCCCCGGCAAAATCTCTGTCTCCCTTTCTAATTCCCATTCACTCTTCACTCAGGCTTCTGCCCCCACTGCTCTGCTGAGCCAGTGGGTCAAAGACCAGCTCCTAATTGGGAAGTGGACAATATGGAACCCACCAGGGGTACTGGCCTGACTGGCCACACCTTTCCTTCCTCCCCAGGCTGCAGAGACACCCCTGCCTTATGACTATTCCCTCCCTGTGTCCTTTGGCCTTAGATGTTGACATCCCCAGGGCCCTCATTCCTTCTTCTCTTTGTCCACTCTTGCACCATGTGGTTTCATCTGTCCCTGTGCACGGTTCAGAGCTCCACACCTGAGTTCAAATCCTAGCCCTGATGCTTATAGCTCTTTAAGACCCCACTGCCTTAGAGAGGTAACTGGGATGACATTAGTCCTTTTGCTTTGGGGCTGGGGTGACAACTAGTGGGTGAGTGGGTGACGTGGGTGCTGGCCCATGGGAATAGCTAATTGGTCCATCAAGAGGATGCTGCTATGACCTGGGGCCTGATCACCTGCTCAGGCCACTGCCCACCAGTCTAAGCTCTGTAAAGTAGCCAGGCTGACGTTGTGAAAATGCAAGTCTGATACTGGCATGAGACCTCCACTGCAGCTAGGCTCAGCCCAAATTCCTGACCATGGTTCCTGCATGTGCAACCCTGCCTTCTTCACCATCTCACCTTGAACCTCTCTTTTCTGAATTCTCTAGGCTCTAGTCCTTTTTGCTGACCCTGTTCTCTGCCTGGACCACTCCAGCTCTTATACCGCGCTTAATGAGCTCCCTTGGACCTGGAGGAGAATTAAGGTTCTCATAGCAAATAATTCACTGGACCATGTGGGTTAAACTGAGTCTGTTGCAAGGTCTGATTACTTGGGTGCTTTAATTAATTCTCATTTACAGATGTGAAAACCGAGTCCCAGAGAGATCAAAAACCTCGTTGATGGTTGCCCAGCCGCCAGGTGGCAGAGCTGGGATTCAAACCCATGAATGACTCCAGATAAATGATGGAGGAGGTGGGGGCAGGTGGAGCAGCCTAAAGCACACCTTCCTCCCAGGACAACCTCAGGCCAGCCAGGTAGTGTCCATAACTCAGGATGCTCACCTCTCCAGCCATATGACTCACCTCTTCTCTCCCCAGCATCCTGCCTTAACCTTCTGGGACCCACATCCTTGACCACCAATGTTTTTTGGGGCCAAGGAGTCCACAGCTTGAGGCTCCCCTTCCCTGTTACTTGTGTCCTGGGTTTCCAGAACCTACTAATGAGCTAACAATCGCATACACCCTTCCATGCCAGAAAGAGACCATCTTGTAAGACAAGCCACCATGTACTGTGGGCTAACTGTGTATCAGCACCCTATCCACACCTCATTCATGTCCTGTGTCATTTTATCCTTCATAATTCCATGAGGTTGTTCTAGTATCACCATGTCCAATTCAAAGATGAGGAAACTAAGGCATAGAATGCTTAAATCAGTTGCCCAGGGTCACAGCGCTGATGAGAGGCAGAGCTGGGACTTTCACCCCAAGACCCTCACTCAATACCATCCCAAAAGCCACTTTCAAATTAAGACAGGACTTGACCAACCTGACTCTGGGGAAATGGTCCTTCTCTTCCAGGCCCTCTATCATTTCTGTGAAATGCACATTAATTAATTAATCTATACAACAACAATGAAATGCCTACTATGTGTCTGTCACTGTTCTGGGTGAACAGGTGCTTCCCTCTGGCCCTCCAGTCATGGTCATAACCAAAATGCAGGTTTGTGTCCAAACTGCACAATCAACTCAAGAGAATCCAGATATAGAAAAAAAATTAGGGGAAGCAAAGGCTAAAATATATTGGGTAGATGGAAATACTAGCAATCAATGAGAGGGAGGGGTAAGGGATACGGTATGCATGAGTTTTTTTCTTTTTATTTCTTTTTCTGAATTGATGCAAATGTTCTAACAAATGATCATGGTGATGAATATGCACTATGTGACGATATTGTGAGTTATTGTTTATATACCAAGAATGGAATGATCATATGGTAAGAATGTTCATTTCTGTATGTTGTTATGTTAAAAAAAAAAGAGAGAGAGAATCCAGAATGCTCTTGTCCCATCAAATCTGGCAGAGCCCTGAGATTTGGGTCAGAGCCCCTTGCCAAGGGTCTCTGGCCCACAAAGGCATGGGACACACATACCACATGCTGCTCTGCACTGCTCCTCCCCCCGCTGCCATGGCAACACTGGGGGCATGGAGGAGACCTCTGAAGTCTAGAAGTAAAGGGAAAACAAGAAAGAGTGCAAAGAGCCTGGGGGGAGCTGGTCTGCAGGGCTGATCCCCAAGAGACCTCTATCCCTCCTAACAATCATATTTTAGAGAACGGGGGAGAGGGGTGTGTGTGTGTGTGTGTGTGTGTGTGTGTGTGTGTGTGTGTGTGTGTGTGTGTGTGTGTGTGTGTGTGTGTGTGTGTGTGTGTCTGGATGGATATGAAGGGCACTTGATCTTCCAGCCAGAAATGTCACTGATGAGATTTATTTGGGTCATGGAATTCTTTCTTTCTTTTTTTATGGAATTATTTCTTTACAGAGAAAAGTAGGGCAGCAGGAAAGAGTGGAGCGAACACTCACTTTGGAGTAAGACAGACTTGGGTTCCACTGTGAGCTTCCCTGCTGCCCAGCTCAGTGTCTTAAGAGAAGTTACTGGACCCTCTTAGTCACAGTTTTCTCATTTTTAAAACAGGCTAATGATGCTTAACAGGGACATTGCAATTAGACATAATACAGCCTTTGTAAATCCCCTGATAAAACATTTGTAAAGCACCTAGTCCAATGGCTGGCACACAGC
Source organism: Tamandua tetradactyla (assembly GCF_023851605.1). NCBI lineage: Eukaryota > Metazoa > Chordata > Mammalia > Pilosa > Myrmecophagidae > Tamandua > Tamandua tetradactyla. The sequence continues at coordinate 32,057,580 of NC_135333.1, forward strand.
AGGCACATAATAAAGAAAGCGCTTGGTTCTGGTGTGAGTGGTGAGAGGGAAATACTGGTTGAACTTCATCTATCTTTCCCCCAAGCCAAGCCGGCCCTGGGGATCCCACGCCCTCTCTTCCTCCTAAGTCTCAAGCTTTCTCAAGGCTCTGAAGAGGTCCCTTTCCTAGAAGCCCCAGAGGTTCATGGCCTCCCTTATGCTGCTGTGTCTCCCTAAGTCAAGGGGAAATCCTCCTCCACCCCACCTCCTTACAGAGACCTAGGACCCTGGAAAGCAGTCTACCTTTACTAATTTGAAAAACCTGGAACACACTCCAAAATGGGCTGGACAATTCCTCAGGCAGAAACCTAAAGCCACAGTTGACCCTTCTCTTTCACACCCTAGATCAGCAACCCCCATCAGCTCTACCTCCAGATATATCCAGGCTCCGATCGCTGGTGTCCCCCTGTAGCAGCCAGGCCTCCCCCTCTTTCTAGTTCAGCTGTGCTCTCTGTGGAAAATCCCCAAACCCCCTCTCCTTGCAGGCAAGCGAGATAAGGCACATTTCCTGGTATAGAAACCCCCTCCCCTAGCCTTCAGGAACTGGTGAAAATGCATGGAGGCAAAAGAAGACATTCCTGGGGTGGAGGCCCCTCAACGGTTCAGCTCTGGGCCATTCTCAACTTAAATCAGCCAATTGAATACCTTGTCTTTAACATGTCAAAGAGTCTATAAAACCTAAGGTTGCCTTTTGTTCGGGGCTCAGACTTTTGAGGTGACTCAGCTGGCCCTCCTGCCCAAGAGCTAATAAATCACTTGCATCCCGAAACTGCGGTCCCTTAGTCTCAGCCTGCTCTAGTTTCGCTAAAGGTTCTTGGAGGCCTGCGGCCTCATTCCTGGTTTTCGCGCTACACCCCTCCACTACCACCTCCCTGGTCTGAGCTTTCTTCTCTATCCTGGATTTTTGCAACAGCCTCTTGATTGGACTCCTTGCTTCAGCTCTGGTCCCCTACAGTTACTCTCAAGTCAGACTGAGCTTGTGAAGACGCACTGCAGGCTCTTTTGCTCCAAACCCTCCAGTGGCTCCTGTCCCACCCATCATCTCCCCTCCCCTGCTGAGAACTTTCTGACATCACCTCCTGCCTTTTTCTCAGCTTCCTCTCTCTGCTCCTGCTTCACCAAGTTTTTAAGAGCCCACCTGAGGGGCTCAGCCTGGAATGCTCATCCCTCTGCTCAAAGTCCCCTCATCAGAGAGACTTCCTGGAACACTCCGTGAAAAAAGGCAACCTTCCCCCTCTCCCCCTACCCCCACTGCCTCCTCACCAAGGGATTGTCTGGAGACCCGCTGCGACGATTTGTTGAATGAATCAGTGAATGGTAGGTGTCCCCCCACCACTAGATATCATTTAGTCTTCACAACCGCCCTGAGGCTGCTAGAGGTTAGGAAACTTGCCAGAGGGCAGCTGTTCCGAAGCTGTGGAGCTGGAGAAAAGAGGCTCCGAGGCTCCCCCCTGAGGCCGGAATTGTGCGCGCGCTGGGGAGGGGCTCACACGCGCCTTAAAGACCTGCTCCCGATTCCCTCAAATCTAGCGAGAGACAGAGGCGAATTTTCGGATATAAAAACAGGACCCGGGGTGCCAATCAGTATCTTTGATTGTCGAACAGGGTAAGAGTCATAATGGCTTGGCGCCTACATCTCAGTGGGCCCCAAAGGGGGAGCGGGAGAGGAAGGGGCCGGAAACCCTTCCTGAGGGAACCACGGAGGGCGGTTTGCCGGGGGCCAAAGGGTCTGGGGAGCGGGAACAGTATGGAAGAATGAAAAGAAAACGATGTTAGAAAAGATTTGGAAGAGCTTTGATAGCCATAACAGAGGGTATTGTTAGTATTAGAATTTCCTCCGGAATCTCCACCGCCCCAGCCCGAGAGCAGCGGCCAGAGCTGGGGTCTGGCACCTCCGACGGGCTACAGGGCAGTAGGGAGAGAGGGGGTCAACCAGGAGGGGTCAACCCGGGTCAACCCAGTAGCGGCCTCGTTGGAGGGCGAGCCACGCGATGCCGTCTCCCCCTCAGCGGGCTCAGAGACCACCGTGGTAAGCACAGCCGCACCACAGCCCCACCACAGCCCCGGGGCGGGGCCGGAATGGCCCAGGCAGACCCGTTTCTCGCCTGACGTCACGAAGGAGGCGGAGCTCCTTGCCTGATGGGTGAGGTCAAGGGGCTCCTGGCCCCGCCCGGAAAGGGATCGAGACGGGGGAGACAGGAAGTCCTTCCGCCTCCGCCCGCCTCCGTGCTCCTTTCGGTCCCGCCCCTCAACTCGGTGCGCAAGGTCGTGGCCCGGAAGTGAAGGGGCCATGTTGGTGGGTGACCCCAGGAGAAGTACCGGGCGAGAGGCGAAGTCTGAGGAGTGGTAGCGCGCGGCCCGCGGGTGAGTGAACGAAGAAGGGAGTGAAGCCGGCGCGGCTGGGCGGACAGGGGCTCATCCCGCGTCCTCGCAGGGTCTGTGCGGGTGTCCCCTATTCGGCCCCGAACCGCGCTACCGGCCTGGCCTCTGGTGGTCTTGCCCCAACCCGCCCTCGGCTTTGCCCTGGGAGACGATTCCGTGGCCCCACCCCGCCCCGCATTCCGGCGCCTTGCCTACCTTCAGGCAGCCTGCCCCAGCCTTGGGGTCTCGGCTCCCCGTGGGTCGGGGAAGAAGTATAGACTGGCGGTGGTCCCGCCGCCCTGTCACCGAGCGACCTTGCAGTAACAGCCCTCGTCGTGACTGGCCTCTTATACCTCATAAAGCACTTATCCTGTTGATTTCCAGGATTCCTCTCTACCCCTGTTCGGGCCCCTCAGGGCCAACAGGATATCTTCTATAGTTGAGGGAAAAGGGAGACGGATAGTGGCCTGCTTGCAGGAAGTTAGCAGGCCGGAGACTAATAGCAGGCTGGCTGGCTGGCTGCTTTGGGCCCAAAGTCAGATCTTTTTCCCAAATACCTGTTCTTCTCAGTCTCGTTTATTTCTGAAATTGGGATTATCGTATTTTCCACACAGGGACGTTGTGAGGATTCTCTCTTTCATTCAACATATTGTTTAACCTCCTAGTGTGTGCCAGGCACTGTGCTGGGAAAGTTTGTGGTGCACCAAGGAGTGCTGTGCACATGGTAAGGAGCCAGCAACAGAGACAGTCACAGTTCAGCCTCGTATTTAAGGCCCAGTGCTGAGGGCAAATCACTTCTTTCTTAAAGCATCAGTTTCCTCCCACTTTAAGTGGAGAGGGGGGTCTTGATTTAATGAGATGAGTGGTTATGTGGGAAATGCTTGGAACTTGCAGGGTGTAATAGCAAGCACTCACTAAGTGTTCACTATTGTTGTGAACCCTGACCTTACAGGTTCGTTAATCTTGTTTTAGTTCTTTAGTTTAACTGTGATAAATGGATGACAAAGCATTTTACAAATGATAACCCTGCTTACATGAAGGTTCACTGTTGCTGAAGAAAGGTAGTGGCAGTTTATTTTACTAAATCTAATGTATCTTGAGCACTTACATACCAGATTTTGTAGCACAAATAGTAAGTAGCTCTTTCTGATAGCTTAGTATGTACCACATACATGTTTCATACGTTAACTCATTCAGTCCTAACACTAACCATATGGGAAAAATACAAGCACAGAGAAGTTAAGAAACTTGTGATTCAAGTATAGCTTAGAGTCCTTGTCTTCAACCACTCTAGGCCACCCCTTATGATAAAGTTCTATTATAGGTGCTTTACATGCATCATCTCATACAATTCTCTGTGTAATCCTTTGTGGTACCCTCTGTTACTGAAATGTCATTATCTCCACTTTACAAGTGAGGAAGCTGATGCTCAGAGCGACTAAGTAATTTGCCCAAAGTCATATGGCAAGTAAGTGGCAGAGCCAGGTTTCAAGCACAGTCAATCTAGCTCCTGAGCCCAAGACCTTCACCATCACCTGTATTCTCCCAGGGGAGGGAGTTGGAAGGTTGGGGTCTTGACTCAGCCCTGCCTCTTAAGTCAGTGTGATCTTAGGGGTTTCTGAAAAGCTGGATTAAGAACTTCTGAACTACGTATTCTCTAAAGGCCCTTTTATTTTGAATTGTGATTGTAGGTTTCTCTTTCTTCCTTTCTGCTTATAGCTTGACGCCCAGCCCCTGCCCATCCCCCATGGCCCCATGGAGCCGAGAGGCAGTGCTGAGTCTCTACCGGGCTCTGCTGCGCCAGGGCCGAGAACTTCACTATACTGATCGAGACTTCTATTTTGCCTCCATCCGCCGTGAGTTCCGGAAAAATCAGAAGCTAGAGGATCCGGAGGCCCGGGAGAGGCAGCTGGAAAAGGGCCTGGTCTTCCTCCGCAGCAAACTGGGGGGGCTTGTTTAGGATCCTTTCCTTTTCCCACCCACCCCACCTCACAGATGCATTAAGAAGCCTCAGGTAGGTAGGCCCTTTTCCTATAGGTTTCATTGTTTATGATGCTGGGGACCAGGAGAGAGAGAGCCTTTTTTCTTAGTGACATAGTCCGTTCTTTAGTCATTAGAAGTCAGTGGAGGAAATGCAGACATACTTAACAGAAGTGTGCTCTCTTGTTGAGAAAAAAAGGGCACTGAATTTCAAATCCCACCAGAACAGAACTGCTAACACCATTTTATTTCATAGAACATTTTACATATGAAAATGTTAGAAAAGACATTTATTAAAACCATTAGGGCAAAAACAAAAACAAAAACACCATCAGGACTCAGTTATGAGCCAGCTCATTCTTCAGTGAATTCAGTTATCTTGTGGGTCAGAGCACATTCCCCAAAACATGGAGTACATTCAGTCTGGAAAGCCAGCATACTGTACAGACTTTGGGGTTTCACTGCCTGTGTTGAAATTCTGGCAATACCTGCAATAGCAGTGAAATTTAGGGTAGGTCACTTAACCTTTCCAGGCCTCCATTTCTTCATTGCAAAATGGCAATAATAGTACCCATCTCTTAAGGTTATTATGAGAATTAGATGAGTTAGTACATGTATAGCACTTGGAATAGAAATTGTCAAGAGGTATATTAGCTGTACTCCCACTGCCAGTGTTACCAAGAAGTCCCACTGTAAAGTAATGATTATATTTAATTCAGCCACTATTTTCTAGGGCTTCTATGAATTTGGTATTCTCTTGGCTCTGGGAATGGAGATAAATGATATGTTCCACCAAAGAATTCAGCCTAATGAGATCAATGGGAAATAGGTCCATTGCAGTCGGGTTTGTACTAGAAGGTTGTATAAAGAGCTGTGGAGACAGATGAGGACATGCTTTTGTCTTGAGATCACAAGTGGTTATAGAAAAGAACATTTGAGGTCTACCTTGAATGAGAAATAGAAGTTTGCCAAGCAGAGGGGCAAGAATAAGCAAGTGCCTGGAGGTGGGAAATGCATTTTGTAGTCCAGAAACTTGACCACCTGTAAGCCAGGTGACCAGAGTTGAGGCTGGAGCCAGGCTTTAAAGCTGTATGGTTTAAAGACACTGAATCCCCTTGAAGGAGATACGATTATTGGATAGTGGGGGAACCACTACAGCTTTTTAAACAGGGGAATGACATGGCTACATTTATAGAAGGGATTTTGTTGGTTTGAGTATGGAGGTTAGATTGGTGAGAGGTATTAGAGGCAGTGAATCTGGTAAGATGAGATTGAGGAACTGAGATGGTAGGGTCCACATGTATAACACAGGGACTTAGTGACCTGTTGGCTGAGGTAGGAGGCAGAGAGAGAAGGATGAAGGATAATTGAAGTGTATGGTTTGGGTGGAGAATGCCATTTTCTACTGAGAGAGGGAGAGCAGGAGGAGGAGTCTTACAGCTTTTGGTTTATTGGCACAGCTGCCTTTGACAGTACAGGGACAAGAGTGGGATGGTACCTCTGGAAACCTGTGTGTCCAAGGAGAGGTAGTGGGTGTGAAAGAGATATAGTGAGTACTGAAGTCTCTATTCCTAATCTCTTTTGACTATGAGCTGCTTGATACATTGCCAGCCTCTCAAAACAAAAACACTTCCATAGAGCTATTAATTCATTTACACAGCACTCTTTGATGTATACTATGTAACAAACATTGCTCTCCCTGGGGATGTAGCAGTGACTGAGACAGAATGCCCTGAACAACTTTCTAATCTAGTGGTTAATGCAGAGATGCAAACAAGATGGGGTTGCAAGGCTACCTTAGGACCCCTGTAGACTAGTTCTCCCTAGCAGCATGAGCTCTGTATTAAAATCTTGACTGTACCTTTACTGATGTAGTCGCCTTGACCCATTTACGTAACTTCTACTCACCAGGTCATCTGTAAATTGGAGATAATAATATACTGATCTCATGGGATTGTTGTGAGGATTAAGGGAAGAAATTGATGTAAAATGTCCAACACATGGCACACACTCTATACTTATTAGCTATTGGTCTTGTCCATACTTAAGCCAGACAGGTTTATTTAATTTTAATTTTGGAGACCCAGGGAGTCAAACCCATGTCTCCTGCATGGCAGGCATGCATTCTACCATTGGACCATATGGACAGGTTTATTTTAAGTCACATGACTTTTCCAAGTCAGATTCCTGGGTAAACTGGACTGTGCTGTCACCCTAGGAAGCTGTATGGCATCATCATCCCACTATTGAGGTGATGAGTATTTTTTTCCCCCCACTTTTTGTACCCAGGGAGCAGGTTAAATAACTTGGCTTAAATGTTGGTAGTGCTCAGGCTCTATCCCTAGCCCTGCTCACCAGGTCAGTGTTCCTTTTGACGTATTGAGGAGCCAGGGCTTCTTCCTCTTGTCAGCTTGAACTTTTGTCTCCTAGCAGGCCCCAAGCTAGTACAGGAGGCCCCGATTGGAGGAATTCCAGTGGATAAGAGTTTTTACTAGAACAAGTTGAGTTTTAGAATAAGGATTCTTATCTCCCTTTTAACTTGTTGTTGCTTTCCTTCCCTGTCACTGGGTCTCTAGCATATCACCTGGTCCGTGGATGGGGGTATATTACATTAGAGTAGGAAAAGCTTTTAATAAGCCTGCCCAGCTTTCTAATTTTGATCTCAAGCCCAGGGTAGCATCATTGTGAGCATTAAAGGTCATTCTAAGTTCAGACTCAAAAAAGTGAAATGTAACTTGCAGGACAATCCAGGTTGCTGACTGCCTTCTGGAAGTTGACCCTTTTGCCCTGTGGATGTGACTCTTGAGAGACTTAAGGATAACCATATTTGTGTAGCACATGCACAGTTTATAAGTGTTCATATACAGTATTATAGTATTAGTAAATGTTTTTCCCTCATAATAGCTCTTTGATTTAGGCCATGCACGCATTGTTCTCTCTTTTCATAACTGAGGTCATTTGGGTTTACCCACTAGTAAGTCATGGTTCAAAAGCAAGTATTCAGACTCAGGATGTCCGAATCTAAAACTTGTGCTTTTTTCTGTCATGCCACACACCTCTCCCTCAGCAGAAGACTGTGGACTAAGTGGCCCAGGGAAGCCCCTCACAACTTCTGCTCAGAGTGAGATGGTGCCCTTTTCGTCCTGCAGTCAATCCAAAGTTGATTTATTGGGTGGTTGCAAACATCGATCCTCTCTTTTGTAATATTCGTTAATAGAGTCTCTTTGGTTTATTTGTTCATTGTTACAAGTGGGAAAATAAAATATATGATGTTCTACTTTGTTTTGATTGATTATTCTGCCTCAGTTGAGTTTGACATGTCCCATCTCTGTCTTGGAGGCCACTGGGGAAAGTTGACTAGCATTCTTGCCTCACCCCACCTAAGTTAAACTCTTCTCCTTGGTCTTGCCTGCTCTTTGCAACTGAAACTGGAATATACTTCATTTGGCTGAATAATCTCCTTACATCCCTAAACATGAAACTGTGACTGTAAAAGGAGGAAAAAAGAAACATGCCACTGAGGTTGTAAACTTGAAGGAAAACATATCTTTGGACTTTGAAAGTGACTGTTAGTTAATTCAAATGCTGAAGTAAGTAGAGTTGGGATTCAGATCTAGAACCAAATATTTCTTTTGGGGTAGAGGGATGCACAGGGGGCACAAAATCTGAAATTAGCAGTATCCAATTGTTACACAGTTTTAAAAATAATGTTATTTTAAAGTGAAAGCTGTTCCCAGTGATTTCTCTTGATATCCTCTTCCATAATTGGGACTTAGAATAGTATACAGCTTTGTTTCTCCTTATGTGATTCCTGGCATACAGGACATGGGGTAGAGGAAGGTAACAGTGTTAAGAGCAATACTCAGCTCTGAACCACATTGCCATCCTCTATCTGGGTCAAACCTGATGTTCTCACTCTATGGGAAAGGGGCTTATTTGGGCATTAGGGACACTTCAGTCAGGATGACTCGTTGCCCAGGAGCAAGTGTGTGCTTGCATTGCTTGAATACAGTATGGGAGCCAGCTTCTTCTCCAAAAACTCCTTTTTGGCGAGCACTTTTCAATTCTAAGCGCATTTGCTCAGATGGGCTTTGTGTTTGTGACACTAGAGATGAGTCTACCAGTGTCCCATGTATTCACTCTCAGTACCATCACCTGAGTTTTTTTGTAGTTCTCTATATGCTTTCCCAAGAGGCAAAGCATTCATCAATTGAGAGCATCCACAGAATGTTGTTTGCTTCTTTTGCCCTTTCTGGCATATGGACTTAAAAGTTCTGTCTCCATTTGTACAGTGTGTATTTGGTCCATAGTATTGTGTTTTGTTTCCAGAATAAAGACCAATTTGATTTGTGTGTAAGGATAAGCATGATATAGTAGAAAAAGCATCAGAGTTGGAGTTGGAAGTCCTAAGGCTTAGAGATGCCATTCTCTTTTCTCTGTGATTTCTGGCAAGTCCCCTCACTATATGTGAAAAGGTGAAAAGATTGGACAGAGTTAGATGAGCCTCAAGCCCCTTCTCAGATCTCACCTTCCAGGAAATACTAGCCAAACGTTCAAAACACCATCTGTGTGATAACCTTGTGAAGGGATGGGGATAGGGTGGTATTGAGTGATGGTATACTTTGCTCTAATAAAAGAAAGAAGGGTTGACAATAAGGTTAATGATTTCTTTAATCTAGATAGTAGAAAGGTTTTCCCATCTCCTTTTCATCCAGATATATCCTGGGACATGGTATCTCCCTCTAGGCTTAGAACAGGCAGTGCCAGAGGCAAGAGGATTTGGTTTGCTGGAACATCCAGAGTACCTTGAACTGGCCAGGTGGGAGAAGGAGGAGGAAAAGGGATGGTTCTTGGTCCCAGGTGGTGATGGCTGTGTTCTACCTTCATCCTCAGGTGAGCAATGGCAGGCGCTGGTGAGCGCAAAGGCAAGAAGGATGACAACGGCATTGGCACGGCCATTGATTTTGTACTCTCCAATGCCAGGCTGGTGCTGGGGGTGGGTGGAGCAGCCATGCTGGGCATCGCCACACTGGCAGTTAAGCGGGTAAGTGCTGTAGCCAGGGCCAGGGTTCGAGCAGGCAGCCTTTGCAAAGTGGGGCTCCCTGGAGTAGTACTGGGAGTACACCTTGGTAATGTGACATTATTAGATGGGATTTAAGAGAATTCAGTAATTCTCCTTCTAGGACTCTGCCCTAAAGAAATGACTGGTATTTTTATTAGATAAACAAATACAGAAATTTATCCCAGCAAGTAAGAAATTGCAAATGACCAAAATATTCTTAACTATCTTATTAATAGCACCTACACACACATACACTTCCTATTTCCCTTTCTAATTTTATTGTTCTGAACGTTTATACCTACATGCTTTATATTTAACTTAGGTTTTTTAATTTATTAGCTGTTTCCTCCTATCAGATTGAAAACTCCATGAGTTGTCAGAGATTTTGGTTTCTTTGCTTGACTGCTATATTCTTGGCACCAAGAACAATGCCCAGCACATAGTAGCCACTCAATATATGTTTGTTAAATAAATGAATCAGTGTTCAACCTTATGGTACAGTCATAGGGTATAATATTGTATAGTCAGAAAAATGTTGAAGCATTCTTTGTGATACGGGGAAATGATCAAATGATGTGAAATGAAAAACAGGTTTCAAAACTATATAGAGAGAGTATGGTTCTAATCATGTAATCTAGTTTTTAAAAATAGAAGTATTTCCATAGTTAACTCTGGGTTGTGGCATTATGGATAAATATTTAGTATTTCCTAGGTTTTCTGCACAAAACTAAGTCTAATCTAGAAGAAAACAAAGTTATTAAAAAACAGTAGTTCAACTCACTGGGGAAAAGTGTCTTAGGAGGAGAGAAATTGAAAGGAAGTAGTAGGAGGAAGGAAGGTTTACATCCTGTGTCCTGTCTGTGTTTCAGATGTATGATCGGGCAGTCAGTGCCCCTACCAGCCCCACCCGCCTGAGCCATTCAGGGAAAAGGAGCTGGGAGGAACCAAACTGGATGGGCTCCCCCCGATTGTTGAATAAGGACATGAAGTCGGGCTTGAGCCGGTCCCTGCAGACCCTTCCTACAGTCTCCTCAGCCTTTGACACAGGTGAGAAAGTCGGTTATCCCTGGTGTGACTTAGTACACATTCCTTGAGCACATCTGTACCAGGCACTATGCTGGCACTTGCTTTTTTTCACAACCTCTTCCCCTTTCTGGTGCTGAGGTAGCTGTGGACTGAGCAAGTATGGAAAGAGCTCATTCATGTGCCTCTCTCTCTTGCCTTGGCAGATACATTCTGCCCACCCCGGCCCAAGCCATTGGCCAGGAAGGGCCAGATAGACTTGAAGAAGTCACGACTCCGCATGTCCCTGCAGGAGAAACTTCTTTCTTACTACCGGAACCGGGCAGCTATCCCTACTGGCGAGCAGGCTCGGGCCAAGCAAGCTGCTGTGGACATATGTGCTGAGCTTCGGGGCTTCCTGCGGGCCAAGTTGCCTGACATGCCGCTTCGGGACATGTACCTGAGTGGCAGCCTCTATGATGATTTGCAGGTAACAAGGTGGCCGCTAAGGGTAGAGTTGGGTACTGTCCAAGATGCTTCTCAGATAATGCTTTTGGCACAGAATATCAGTTGTCTCAGACTTTGCCAATAATATCTTACTGCTGAATTCTCCACACCACTGTAACATCTGACTGCGTAACAAATAATCCATATTTGTTATTCTCTGCTCTTGTATCTTCTTTAATCCCTTTTCAGTTTTTCATCATACTCCCCACTTTGTAGAAGCTCTAAGAGGCCTCCTTCCTATATAATCTTGTGCTCATCTCTCCTTTCTAGTGTTCTCTCTTCTTGAGTCTGCTCTTTTTTTTGTAAGGCATGGGGGAAGCTTCTGTGGACTTTGTGTCCAGAGATGTTGTGGCCTGGTAGAATGAAAGGAGGCTATGATCTCCAGCAAAGCTGGGTGTCAGTCCTCCATCAGTGGATTGATATGGTGGCATGAAAGAATTCTTAGTTTCCTTTCTTTAGCGGGGAAATCAAGATAGTCAGACCTGCATTGGGGAAGCATGTCTCTTTCGCAGATTAAACCCTTCAAAATCTTTTTAATTCATCTGCCATGGTAGGTGGTGACAGCTGACCACATCCAACTCATTGTGCCCCTTGTGCTGGAGCAGAACCTGTGGTCGTGTATCCCTGGCGAGGACACCATCATGAATGTCCCTGGCTTTTTCCTGGTTCGTCGCGAGAACCCAGAATACTTTCCTCGTGGTAGCAGTTACTGGGACCGCTGTGTAGTAGGTGGCTACCTCTCCCCAAAGACAGTGGCAGACACATTTGAGAAGGTAGTGGCTGGCTCCATCAACTGGCCAGCCATAGGCTCCCTCTTGGACTATGTGATACGACCAGCACCACCCCCGGAGGCTCTCACCTTGGAAGTGCAGTATGAGCGTGACAAGCATCTTGTCATTGACTTCCTGCCATCAGTGACCCTTGGTGACACTGTCTTGGTGGCCAGACCACACCGGCTAGCCCAGTATGATAACCTGTGGCGACTGAGCCTGCGTCCTGCTGAGACAGCACGCCTGAGGGCTTTGGACCAAGCTGACTTAGGTTGCCGATCTCTGTGCCTCAAGATCCTCAAGGCTATATGCAAGTCCACTCCGTCCCTGGGCCACCTCACTGCCAGCCAGCTCACCAACGTCATTCTCCACCTGGCCCAGGAGGAGACCGAGTGGTCTCTAGATCTGCTCGCGGACCGGTTCCTACAGGCTCTGAGGGGGCTCATCAGCTACTTAGAGGCCGGAGTCCTGCCCAGTGCCCTGAACCCCAAGGTGAACTTATTTGCAGAGCTCACTCCTGAAGAAATAGACGAGTTGGGATATACTCTCTATTGCTCATTGTCTGAGCCGGAGGTGCTCTTGCAGACGTAGGGCAGGTGGAAGTCACACTGGGTGTTGGGTGGTCAGGCCCTGGAGTCTCCGTTAAAACACTTGGCCACATAGTTAGTGCCTCACAGGGTTCCTGTGCGCCTCCCCAGTCCTGCTAGTCATCGCCCTGATCACTTCATGCTGATTAGGATGACATCTTCTCAGTCTCCTGTTTTTTTACCCAGCCCTTTCTATTTTTGTTACCAAACACTGTGCTTCCTGCTCCTCTCCCCCATCCCTTGCCCCAGACTAATTTTTCAGAATGAATTGAGAAGGCAGAGCACTGGCCTGGGCTGTTGAGAGCACTTGGTGTTTTGTGTTTTGGCCCAGGTTTTCTGCTTCTGCCTGCCCTGCCGTTTTTGCCTCTTCCTTTTAAGTGTCTTTTCTTTTCCATCTTTTCTCTCTTGCTCATGCCTTCTGTTTTGCTCTTTTCCCTGGAGCACATCTGCCTAGTCAAGATGTTGCCTTCTAGTTGAATATCAGTGAAGGGCAATGATTGCATGTTTCAAGCTGAACTCTGCAGAATGAGTGCTGAAGCAGTATTTAGAGTTTTTTTGGGGATAAGGTTAGCAGAAGAGCTGGCCTTTGACCCAGGTTTCTGGAAAAGAAGCTTATTTAACTGTCCTCTGACCAACTCATATTCATAAGTGCTGAGGACATCTCTCATGGGAACACTGTTATTGACCCACACGAGTGAGGGTTCAGTATAAACTGGACATAAAGTTATTTGGAGATTGTGTTTCTTAGTGGCCTTCAATGAGAGTGTAGGGGTTGGGGAACTGGAGGTGATTAACAGGGCCTTGTAGAGAGTCTTTCTTTTTTTTTTTTAAACCAGCAATTCTGTTTTTTTTTTTTTTTTTGCATGGGCAGGCACCAGGAATTGAACTCGGGTCCTCTGGCATGGCAGGCAAGCATTCTTGCCTGCTGAGCCACTGTGGCCCTGTAGAGAGTCTTTCTTGTGTAATTGTCTTTCCTTACATATGGCTGGACCAGGCAGTACTGCTGTGTACAGGGCTTAGATAAAGAAAGGGAAGGGAAGGAGGCAGTAAGGGCAGCACTTCACCACGAATGCTGTTTTTCATCCTCCTCCTTGTCTTATGCCAATTAGGATAAATCCTTCAAGAAACACAACCTTAACAGTAGAGGTTGAAGGGAGGGAAATCCCTCCCTTCAACAGAAGGCTGGGAAATCCATTCACCCGTTGGGACTCTGTGACCACGTTCCTCCCTCCCTTCCCCCCAGACACACCCTGCCTGTCTGGGATGTTGCCTTGGAGCAGGAACAGACCCAACAACCAGTCCTTCACCCCCCACCCCATGTCTGCCATAGGAACGTGAAAGGGGTGTTTGCTGAACTCTCCTGGCACCTTCAGAGGCCAAAGTGCAGCTGAATACATGCAGACTTCTTCCCCCTTAACTGTCTCACCCAGGACCTGGGAAGAGAGAGCACACAGATAAAATGTAAATGAGAGGGAGGTGGGTAGTTCCTACGTTCCTTTTGGTTTCCTGCTGCTAAAATTGCACTATTTATTGCAATGTATAAGTATCCTGGGAGTGGAGAGGAGTGTTTAATACACATGTCAGTGTGTCTTGTTTTGTATTTTTTCCTGTTTGTGACAACAGGGAGACAATAATTTCTGCTTTGTCTATCCAGTATTTTGTTCTCTTTCCATCAAGTCTTATTATTTTTTTCTATTTTTACTACCTCTCCATCAGTGAGATTCTGGTGAAGCTCTCTGCAGATGTCTCATTCCTTCCCCGTGACAGTGACATGAAATGACTCTTTAAATAGCATGGATGCCTCAGCTACCCTCTGAGATTCCTGCCCCTTTCTGTCATACATTAGGAGGTTACCCCTGCTATTCTTAGAAGACTCTTCTTCCATATATGTGCAAGGGTACCTTAAGGTGTTTCTTTTGTCTGAAGGTGTTGAGAGAGAATGAGAAAGATCAATTTTACAACCTTGAGACTCTAGTGCAGAGATTCCTCTGTTCATCAGAATCAAATAGAGTTAAAAAATACATACATATGGCTGTGTGCTACCCTGGAAAGTTTGAATAGTGGCAGGGGTTGGGGCCCAGTCGCTGATAATTCTCATACACCTATCTGGTGTCCCTGAGAAGGAAGAGGAAAGGGAGGACTTGATAGAGTGTTGAAAAGCAGGGATTTTTCTTCATCAAGGTAAAGGTTTTGGTTTCCCTGCTCTGGTGAGTATTATAAATTTACAGTTCTCCCAAGCTGGTGTTTCTGATCAAGCTTCATATAAGACACTAGAAGGAGAGCTTAAAAAAAAACAAATACATTAAAAAAAAAAATCACGACCAAATCAAAGCCAAATACACAGGGGAAATGAGTTTACTGCCTCTGTTAAAGAACTTCTAAGAGCATCTCTTAACTATGTCACAAAACCAAAAACCATCATTTTGCCATAATACCAGTAAGAACCTCTTAGAAGTCCTCAGAATTGGAACCAGCAGTGGGAATTCTCAGCGTAGGTCCTAGAGAGTTTGCTGCCTCTGACTAGGCAAGCCACTCTCTTGGCTGCCATATTTATCATAAAATGTGGAAAATAATTAAGTGATTTGAGATTTTTTGAATGGAAGGGGATAACATTCTAATTTGTAGAATTAGAATGCAGATGCAGTGGATTTCCCCTCCACCCTGCCTTTTTATTCCATAACTCCCACCTTTTCCTGAAGTTATAGTATCTGTTCCTACTCTGTTTGGAGAAGATTGGGTTTTTTTGCACCATTTAGGTTAGCAAACCATATACTCAGCCTAATGGTTAAAAAATAATACACCCATTATCCTGAAAACCCTAATAATCTCTAAAGGTTTGGTTTTTTTTTTTTTTGCTTTGCTTTTCTGTCACCCCTTCCTAAAATAAGAATTCAGACAGCAGTATTCTTCTTTATATGATCGGTTGTGACTTAAAAAAAAAAAAGTTAAAGCTCATGTTTGGAAAAGTTGCACTGAAGAGGCCTACAGTGTCTTGGACTTGCCCCTGCCAGTCTAAATGAGATGATTTTGCTCCTTTGTATTCCACTCAAGGTAAGAGCTCAAAATTTTTCGAGGAATCAGATTCAGGATCAGGGCCTCTCCAAGAGAGACTGTGTAAGTAGGGATCACTGCATGTGTCAGGAGCCCTCTGCTAAGTTATTCATTACTTGGGTCTCTGACCCTGGCTGTGAACTTCTGCTCTTGGAGGATTAGAGTTCTGCCCTTCCTACCTAAAGTTAAAGGTCAAGAAGAAGAGTAAGAGGCACTGAGGTTAGTGCTGACCCTGCACCAGGCTGTGAGGCTGTAGCCCTTTGAGATACTGGTGACTAAGTGACCAAAATACCAGACATGTGGGTTTTGGGGTTAACAGCCTACAGGTTATTATCTACCTTTTCATCTTGATCACCTTGTAATCTTTAAATTCTTGGTCTCAGAGGTTGAATCCACAACTTGCCTTGTCACATGGCTGTCCTTCAGTGGCAGTTGATGTGGAATCAGTCGTCAGTCTGTCCTGTCTTGGCTAGGACAATATAGGAGCATCTTAACCCAGAGACCTAGAGAATTGCTATTTTTTTTCCTCCTTGAGGGAGGAAATAAAGCTGGGGAACATGATGTCCTTCCACAGAGTGGGGAGAAGAAAATAAAAATCTCCAACAACTTTGACTTTTGTGCGTGGTATGAGACATTTTCCTATGGGAATGGTACTGGGTCTCCATTTTCAGCTTGGAGAACCTTTGAAGTATTTAATCTTGGTTACCAGAATAAAATGGAAGGGACAAGCTGCCACAGGAGTCATTCTTCCATTACCTCTTCAGTATCAAAACTGGGGCAGTGTTAAATACTGTTCTTAATTCTCAACTATCTGCATGGTCATCTGTCAGCACTGCTGTAGCAAAAAGGCCATGCCCCGTGGGCCCCCAGGACACCTTGTAAAAGACTAGAACACAAGACAATTTAATATTTTGTACCCAGGACACTAGACAACTTATGTATGTTCCAAAACTTGTGATTCCCTAGGAGGAAGGAAAATGCCACACTTCTATCTCAGCATACAGTATGCCTTGTGTGTATTTGATGTTTCATAATTTCTGGCTTCATTTGCCAGTAAAGATTAGCAGAGTTCCCTCAGGAAGGAGGATGATGTAAAAGATTTTGTGTGTGTGTGTATGGGTGGGGGGGAGGGGGGGAGATTGGGAAGTCCGGGTCAGAAAATCTGAGTCATAATAGTAATAATAGCAACCTTTTATTGGGCATTTACCATGTACCAAACACTGCTGAGTGCTTTCCATATATGATCTCATTTCATCCTTAGAAGTATACCTCCATTAGCCCCATTTTACAGATGCGGAAGCAGGATCAAAGAAGTGAGTCACTTAGCCAAAATCTCCCAGCTAATAAATGGTGAGGCCAGGATTCTTTCAGGTTTGGCCCCCCAAATCTGTCTTCTAGTCCCTATCCTATGCTGCCTCTAGTGGAAACTATTGACTGGGCAACACGCCTCATCCCATTAGGCCTGTTTGCCATTGTGAAAGAACTGGGCTAGAGTGAATGCAGTCAACAAATGATCGGTAGTTCTCTAGGACAGTACTTCCCAAGTTCCTCAACATCACAGCCCTCAAAACAATGATCCTTGATTGGCTCATTGAGATGGGGGAGGAAACGAATCTTTTGCTGCCTCCTGCCCCTCCCCGGGCCCTGCAGCGAGGTTTCACACTGCAGGTTCCAGAAACGCCAAACACCAGTAAGTGTATGTGGGTCCTGGAGCTTTTCACAGGGCCATTAGTGATGTGTTGGGAAGTTGGCTATGCCTGGGAATTAGTTGAAAGTAATTCAAGAGTCTACAAGATGCCAGTCGAATAAAATCCTTTGTTAGGAGAATTTAATCTATAAAATCCAAAAAAAGTTCCCTTATGAAAAACTGCATGCCTTAATAGGAAACTTACTTTAGCAGAATGGATAACGTAAAAGTGCAAGTTAGGCTATAGGATTGTGCATCTTATTCGACTTTACTGGAGGTGGCCTTTGAGAGAGGCAGGCATGGATCAGGTGACCTACCAAGATGAGGACCCAAAATGAGTGTCCATCCAGTTTCCCCGTTCAACTTTTAAGAGATCTCATGGGGTGAATACACACATTAAGTGGCTTCCCTTTTTTGCTTAGTTTTGTCTTAAGCCCTCCCTCGTTGGCCTAAAGAGAATTCACAAGGAGCGGCTCTCTGGCCGGCCAGGAGAACCTGCACAGCAAGAAAAAGCTGGGTTTTCTTGTTTTTACTGAAGTCGGTGGATTATTCAGCATGCCCACGTTCTACTCAACTTCTCTAACTTCGTGTTAGTGCCCCAAAGCATTTTTAGTATAAGTTTGCCGTTCACTTTTTCCTATATTAATACACTTGACTCCCAAGCCTTCTCGGGGGCAATTTTTTATTAGCTATTTAATGGTGTCCCTGATAGACTGAGTCGGCACCCGCTACGGGATCGCTTTGTAAAACGAAGTAATTTCCGGGCCGGGTAACTTCCGAGGGCCGTTCCAGGTTTGAACTCTGCCTAATCTGTACAGAAGAAGGAGCACAAGACGGGCGGAGGGGGTGGGGGAATCCGGGGACAGAAAGCTCGACTCAGACATGGACCCGATTGCCGCTTCGGCGCCTCGCGGAAGTCGGCAGGAAGGAACTTCGTACCGCACTGGGATCGAGCTGCCCAAGGCAGGAAATCTGCGCGGTCTGGCCAGAATTCCGAGAAAAGTAAGTGGGTAGCGCAGCTGAGCGGAGGGAAACATGCTGGCCGCCCCGCCCCTTCCCGCGCATATCAGACGCTCCTAAACGAGTAATCCGCCCACCTAGGACTTGAGCCAATCGAAGTAGGAGATATATATGACTCACCATGCCTGGGCCAATCAACTCGACGCGCGCCCTAGCTACCGTCTCGCGCGACAACCAGGTGACATCGGCCTTCCTACGAAGGGCTTTTCTCTCCCCTCCTACCGAATTTACACTGTGTTGGCGGATCCTTCCGCGCTCACCGGCGGCGGGGGAGGGGGAAGGGTGGACTCTTTGATCTTAGAGGCCTCGTAAAGGAGTGCGCTTTTTCTCATTTCGTGAGGTCTTTAAAATAACTCATTTTCTCATCCTAGTTATACCTCAGACATCAAGGCCGTGGGCTGGAACCGATAAGTGTGTCACACAGGCGAAAACGAGGGGCTGGTAATGACGGTCACGTGACGGCGGCGGAAGGATGCGTTCTGTGATGTGACTGTCGAGGTAAAGTCTATAAAGGACCCACGCTGCGCGCGCCTCCGCCATTTCGCCTCTGTCCATATATGTTGACATCAGCTAGTGCCCCGGGCTTCCCCACCTCCCCTCCCGCAGGGTCCGAAGCCGCCATGGCGTATTAGAGGCAGCAGTGCCTGCGGCAGCATTGGCTTTTGCAGCAGCGGCAGCAGCACCAGGCTCTGCAGCGGCAACCCCCAGCGGCTTAAGCCATGGCGTAAGTACGGGGCCCGGCTGTTCGGGCTCCTCTCGTCCCTGGTTCGGAGGGACTTGGACGTGGCCTTACAGCCAGGGCAGCGTCGCGGAGGGGGAAGCGGTTTTACGAGCGCGCCCGAGGCGCGTGGTCTCTATTTAGTGTCCCCGAGACGCCCCTCAGTCGCGACAGCAGCGCACGGGTTCGAGGGCAGACGCTCTTCGGCTTGCCGCCCCCTCAGCGCGTCGAGGGTCCCACCCTGTGTTCCGCGAAACGTGGCGGGGGCCAAGATGGCGGCGGGCAGGGCGGGAGCGGGGCGGGGCCCCGGCCGCTCTGGCCGTATTTGGACGTGCGGCTGGAGCGCCTTCTCTCGGTGGCCGGTGAGGGAATAGCCGAGTCTCCGTGGGCCTCCATTTTGTGTTTCCTAACACCGGAAGCGGGAAAGGTTGACCCTGGAACGCCATGGCCCCCATTCTAAGAGGACAGCTCAGTGATTTTCCAATTTGGCCACCGTTCCTCACGAATAGAAAGATGAAATTCTCAGTCAAGGTCGTCTCCAATGGTGCTTTGTTTCGGATTCCTACCCAGGCTTTTCACGGCATTCAGCAGCAGCATTGCTGTAACCGACAAAGACACCTACGAATTAAGCACATTCCCCGAGTTCAGCAAAACCCGGCAACATGACCGAGAGGAGCTTCCTGAGCAGCGAGGTGTTGGCGGGGCACTTGATGTCCCCCTTCGACCAGTCGGGTTTGGGGGCTGAAGAAAGCCTGGGTCTCTTAGATGACTACCTGGAGGTGGCCAAGCACTTCAAACCGCATGGGTTCTCCGGCGACAAGGCTAAGACGGGCTCCTCCGAGTGGCTGGCTGTGGATGGGTTGGTCAGTGGCCCAGACATCGGCAAGGGTGAGTAGAAGTCCTTTATCTGTCAGTGTGGGTCCACTTATCAGGGGTTCTGGTGATAGAGGATGGCTGTCTTGCAATTCTTACTCTCATCTTTTGCAGAGGATGCCTTCTCCGGGACAGATTGGATGGTGGAGAAAATGGATCTGAAGGAGTTTGATTTTGACGCCCTCTTCAGTTTAGGTGACCTAGAAACCATGCCCGAAGAGCTTTTGGCCACATTGGATGACACCTGTGATCTCTTTGACCCCCTAGTCCAGGATAAGGAGCCCTCCCAGACAGAGAACCCAATTGGCCATCTCTCAGAAAGTTTACCAAAAACTAACCATGTTGCCCCCTTCACGTTCCTCCAACCTTTTTCCCATTCTCTTGGGGCCCTGTCATCCACTCCAGATCATTCCTTTAGTTTAGAACTAGGCAGTGAGGTGGACATCTCTGAAGGAGAGAGGAAAGTGGACTCTGTTTATGTTACAGTGATCCCTCAGTGCATAAAGGAGGAGGATTCCCCCTCAGATAACGATAGTGGCATTTGTATGAGCCCTGAGCCCTATCTGGCCTCTCCCAAGCATAGCCCCTCTACCTCCAGGGGCTCTCCAAATGGGAGCCTGCCATCTCCAGGTACTCTTTGTGGCTCAACCCGCCCCAAACCTTATGACCCTCCTGGGGAGAAAGTGGTAGCAGCAAAAGTAAAGGGAGAGAAATTGGACAAGAAGTTGAAAAAAATGGAGCAGAACAAGACAGCAGCCACTAGGTACCGCCAGAAAAAGAGGGCAGAGCAGGAGGCCCTCACTGGAGAGTGTAAAGAGCTGGAAAAGAAGAATGAGGCTCTGAAAGAGAGGGCGGATTCCTTGGCAAAGGAGATCCAGTATCTGAAGGATCTGATAGAAGAGGTCCGCAAGGCAAGAGGGAAGAAAAGGGTCCCCTAGGTTTTGTAGTCCAGAGTGTGTTTGCTTGTACATAGGCTTGCTATGAATGTGTTGTAATAAATTATTTTGTAGTGAAAGTATCTGATTTCTTTGCCTCTGAATAAATCTTGGAACTACATTTCAAAATTAGAACAATTGTAGGTTTGCCAAAAAATGCAGAAAGCAGAATTCCCATATACCTACCATACTCTTTCCCCAGCAATGTTTAACCTTGTGTAAGATATTTCAGATTGTACTAAGATCCATCCGTTAAAGCGGTTTAGGGTTGGATGATACTAAAGTTTTCTTAACCAAAAATCTACCACTTTATCCAGTCAGGCAATTCAGTGATGTCACCATCCATTGTTAAAGCTTCCCTGGAGATGGCTTTTTAACCTACCTTGTGTTACTAGGGGTGTTTTCCTATTGGTGTGATTTGATATGGCCTGGTGGTATAAACAGGTGGCTTGCATTGGGCCGCCAGTTATGAGTAGAAGTGTGTACTCAGAACTTTGGCAGTTGGCTGGGTGTTCTTCCAGGAACGAGGGTGGGGTATCCCTTGAATGGTAAGCTACTGCTAGTCCTGTAGGATGACTGGGAGGAGCATCCTTCGTTCCACCTGTTCCAATTGCAGCTTTGTGCCAGTGTCTATCACGTACAGCACCCAGATGAAGTCACACAGCTCAGGGCTGAACATGGTGACTAGGATTTTTTAAAATGTAATTTTATTGATAAATATCACGTCATATAAGCTTCCAAAGTGTACAGTCAGTAGTTGTGAATTCATTACCACAGTTTTTGAACATTTTCATTACTCCAAAAATAACCACCAGAACATCTCACAACCCTTATCCCTGCATACCCCCCACCCCCAGCTTTTTGGAGTGTCAGTCACAAGGTGATAAGGTTTTAATCCTAAACTTTCCATTTCTTTCTCAGAACAGTCATTCAGAAAAAATTGCTCCGTATGAAACTTAAGTGGGAGTTAGGGACCCAGCACAAAAGTTCTGTGCTCCCCTGCGGTGTGGGGTGTCAGGATGGTATCACAGTTTCCTGGCCAGAGCTGGGTCTAAAGGTTAATAGGAGAACCCTGTGTGATGGCTATGACCTCTCATCCAGCCCCTTTGAGCTGGCTGAAAGGCTGGACATCCCCAATAGGAAATGACAGATGTATTTTAGTTTGCAAAAAGCAGCAAGCAGCCTTTCAGCTCTGGACTAGGATGCATGGCTGGGTGACTTGACTTCACTTCGAGGCTGATGGCCCATTGGTGAGAGAATGGAAACACTTCTCGTCTTGGATTGTCATGAATAGCCAGAAGTTGGAGCTCAGCCCACTCACCGCTCACGGACTTGGTAAGTGGCAGGTGCTCTTTCCCTTTGAAACAATTGAGTTTTCCTTCTGTACCTGATGGGTCCTAGATGCTGGAGTGCCCAAGAGGAGCTGGGATGAGGGATGGCAGACATAGCGGCAGGCAAGTTCTTTGCACTTTACCTGCATTATGTCACCCAATTCTTCACCCCAATGAAGTAGGCACATTGCTGAGCCCACTTATACATCAGGAAGCAGCACACAGAGGCAGAAGATGTTGAGCAAAGTGGTAGAGCCAGAATTTGAACCCAGGGATCTGGCTCCAGGGTCTGGAGTCTTACCTGTTTTGCTTCTTAGGCTTGGAAACAAATGCCCTGTAAGGGCTGGCCAGGCAGGGGCCACCTATGTCTTCCTGGTCTCCAGCATAATTATTCCAGGGACCCAATTTCTGATAGAGTGAGTGACACCACTCATATCCTTGGGCCTGGGGACCTTTTAGGTCTTTCCTCCTCTGAACTGGAATTCCCCACAAGGCCACGAGCTTCCATGATTTGCTTAGAGCAGGAAGCCAACCATTTACGTGCTGTGTGGAGGGCTGTGGCTAAAAGCAGTGATTCTAGAACCAGACCCTGATTTTCTCACTTGCTGGCTGTGTGACTTGGCCAAGTTGCTTAACCTTTTTCTGCCCCATCTGAAGGGGGTTATATACTTGATTCCTTCTTCCCTTGCTCCTCACAGCTGGCTCCTCTTCCTTTCAGGTCTCATCCTTCAGTTTAAAGCATCCCAGAGAAGCCCATCCTGATGACCCCATCTAAGCAGCTTAACTTGCCAGCTTAATAAATGGGGTTTACTGGCTTAAAAAGTATGAAATCAGCTGCCTGCATTAGTATGAAGACCAAGTCCTTCTGTGCTCAGTGCTTTTTAATAACTGTCATTTTCTTGTCCCCGTTTTACAGACAAAGAAACTGAGGCTCAGAGAGGCTAAGTAACTTTGCTAGTAGGGGGTGGATTTAAATCCAAGTAGCCTGACTGTGAGTGCTTGAGAATTTTTTAGAGGCAGGACACAAAGGTGGCCAGTGGGTTGGAAGGAGGTGGTGGGTGCTGGAGGCTTACTTTAAAGCTGGGGGCGCAGAGAAAGTATGTTTTGGTACTAAGATGATATGTTACAGACCAATGAAAATGTGGAATTTTTTCAAGATATTTACATATAGGTTTGAGAAAACATCACTTCCCCACACTGAAAAGAGACTTGGGGAGAGTGGTGAGCCCAGAGCTATTTCCAAAGCATCTCTCCCTATGAACACAGCTGCTGTTCTGTAATTGTGTAGATACCCAATTTTTCCCCCCAAGATAGGAAATAAAAATCCATTACTGCAAGTTCTACTTCCACACGTAGACACTGTAGCCTAAGGCAGCTGACCCAGCAAGGGAGACATGGTGGGGGCAGAAGATGACACAGAGTTGAGAGGAGACAAGAGATGGCAATCCTGGGAGGGCCCTTGTCACCTTGATGAGGTCAGAGTGGGGTGGCCCTTGCAGACAGCAGTCCACCCCCTCATTAGGCAGATGATAAGCTGAGGTCTTGATAGGGGGAAGTGTGGGCCAGGGGCCAACCAGGATGCTGGGCTATGCTCCTTTTCAGGCCTCTGCAGCCAAGGCCTCCCCAGACCAAAGAAAAAAGGCAGGGAAGGGACAGGGCAGCAAAGGCAGCAGCAAAGCCCTGTAGGCTAGCCCCCAGCCCACTCTCAGCCCTTGCCAACTCTCTTAACTCCTCCTCCTTCCCTGTGCCCCGGCCACCATGTCCTTTCAGCCCCCCCCCCCCCCCACATGCCAAGCTCATTCCTGCCTCAGGACCTTTGTACTTGCTGTTCCCATTTTCCACAGCGGCCTCCCTCTCTTCATGCAAGTCTCTAAAGCCACCCCAGAGAAGCCTTCCAGCACCTCTGCTTTACCTGCATTTATTTTTTCCATAACCCTTGTTTCTACTTGAACTTATTTGTATACATACTTATTTTCTGTTTCCTACTTCCCAATTAAAATGCAGGTAAGCTCTATGACAGTAGAGACCTTGTTGTCTGGTTCACTCCTGTATTTTCAGGACCTACTACAGTGCCTGACAATAACTGAAGCAAACATTTATTGAGAGCTTACTTTACACAGGCATGGTTCAAAGTGAGTTCTGAGTGTTGGTTCCTAATCCTCTAAATTAGGAGTTGTGTGGCCGGTTCTATAACTCTACCCTGGCCCAGGGATGGATACTCGGGTCAGGGGGTCGATAGGTGATGACAGTGGTCTGCAGATAGGCCAAGCTCAGCAATGTGGGCTTTGAGCCAGTACATAGCGGGGGTAGGGGCATGAGGAGGGGCAGAGGCCGAGACCCTGCCACCCTGCCTGTGGCACTGCAGCCTCGCCAGGCTTTAACCAACCCTGGCCACATCAACCAGGTCAGAGAAGGGGTTGGGCTCTCCCCATGTGGGGCAAGCCTGACTTACCTTTTCACCTGGGGCTGGGGCTATGGGGGTAGGGGGGTACCTTGCCAGGCACCAGCCGGTGGCCATGAGAGGTGAGCTTCCTGGTTCAGCACCAAGCCCTCTGCTGTCTGCCTCTACGACAGGGTTAAGGCAGCAACGTGGGCCTGTGGCTGCTCAGCTCTGAGCACACTGCACCTGTGTTGTCTCTGGGATAAGGCTGTGAGTTCTGGGCAGCAGGGAATGGCCTTCATGTTTTTCTGCCACTGTTCATGAACACCCACTGCATGCTGGATACTGTCCTGGAAGCTGGGGATACAGCGGTGAACAAGAGATGAAAACTCCCTACCTTCACAGAATTTTTATCCTGGCCAGGGGGACAGTGAACAACATAAACAAGGAATAAATAAGGAACATTATAAATAGTATAAATATGATCGAGATGGCAGTTGGAAAAAAATGAAGCCTGGGTTGGGAGGTGGGTGGTTAGGGTAGGGCTCCTTGAGGAGCAGAGCCCATGGAGGCCTGGGAGGAAGTGGGCTTGGAACTGGCGGGAGCAGCTGAGCGAGGGGACATGGTGGGGAGAAGGATAGGGGTTGGAGCATGGGCAAGGTTGGTGACAGGGAGGAACAGGTTTTAATTTACTTTTTAATACTAGCAAAGGGTGGGCTCACCCTTTTTGGTTTGGTTTGAGATGCCTTTCAGGCCTCCAAGTAAAGGCAGCATAGAGGCTTGGGGGATGGAGGACCTGGGCATCAGGGAGAATCCAGCTGGAGATAGTCCTGGTAGTCATACCCAGGTATGCCACCCAGGGCAGGCAAAAGGGCGCCAGCTTGGTGCTCGAGAAGCTCACGGCCCAGTGTGGGAAACAGCAGGTGGACTTGCAGGGCCCAGGGACTGGCCAAGGCTGGTGACCTCAGTGGGGGCAGCAAGTTACTCCAGGAAAGAAAGGGTGTTGAACCAAGCTGGAAGGATGAGGAGTTAGATGCATAGAGAATGGGGAGAGCACTTAAGCAGGGCGACAGTCAGGGCAAAGGCTTTGGGGCAGCGAAGAAGGGCCTGCAGTGTGTGATGATTCTCTCCAGGAAGGCTCCCCTGGGCTCTCCTGAAAGAGGTTACCAGGGGACCAGAGGCCCTGCTGGGGAGTCTCCTGCCTGGAACTGAGTTAAGCCCTCATCCATACTCACACTGGGTAGAGCTGGCAGGCCAGGAGACAGACTGGTCCCAGAGTCTCGAGTTACAGCCTTGCCCTGCAGGTGTACTGGTCAATCCGTGTGGTCACAAAGGGGGCTGGGGAGTGCTGGTGGCAGGCAGCCCCTCTGCAGAGCTCACAGAAGTCTTGGTGGGGCCTCCTGCTTGTCACTGGGAGCACCCTTCACCCCTCAGCTCAGCCCAAACACATCAAGTGCCCCAAACCTGCTAGGCCCTACTCACTGGTGTCAGGTGCTTTCATGCCCACTCCTAATTCCTTGTGCTAGGAAAGGCCTCTTCCTCCTGTGTCCTTTTAGCCCATGCTTGAATGTGTCAAGTGTGTTCTTTCTTGGGCTGATCCGTTTCCCAGCACGTCAGTCACCAGATCCTGGGGCTCATAGTCAGCATCCCCCATCCATTATGTCCTTTGACCTGACCCTCACCCCCCACTCCTGGCACACCCTTTCTCCAGCCTTCCTTGGTTCCCTGATGCCCTCTGACCACTTGTACCAGAACTGCCCAGGCTGATGGTTAAAATACAAATTCCCAGG
The DNA here is from genome assembly GCF_023851605.1 of Tamandua tetradactyla. Lineage (NCBI taxonomy): Eukaryota > Metazoa > Chordata > Mammalia > Pilosa > Myrmecophagidae > Tamandua > Tamandua tetradactyla. The sequence goes on from NC_135333.1 coordinate 32,083,673, forward strand.
CCCCACTCCCAACCTTGTGGACAAGAATCTCAGGGCTTGAACACTGAAGTTTGTCTTGAGCATGCACTCCACTAGCACCACTTGGTATAGATGTAACGTAAGATTAGTGGGAGAACTTGCAAGCAGAGAAGTGGAAGCTTGGTTCTGTTCTTCCAAGAGGCAGGCCTTGCAGGGCAGGGGGAACAGACAACTAGGCGATTATGTAACAGGTACATTCTTGTTGGAAAGGGGCCCCTGGTGCTCAGTGGCTGGTGCCAGCCTGTTCTGTGCAGCAAACTCCCTGCGAGCCAGCTTCTTAAAAGATGGAGGGAGCCCCCAAGACCCATATGGGAGTTTGTCTCTCCCTAGTAGGGGCCATGAAAGCCCAGTGTGAAGAACAGTGTGCAGACTGAGGCAGAACAGTAGTTTTCCCTCCTTTGGGACAGGGACTGCCAAGGAAGTCTTTGGGCAATACCCCTTTGCAGTCACAGCAACCTCTCCTCATGCCTGCCTTGACCTGGGTGCTCGGTGGGTGCTTCCTAGTGCTCAGGTTTAGGCCATCAGCAAGGAAGCTGATGGCAACCGTGCCTTACACAGTTCTAAGGCCACCCACCCTCTGTCTCCACTTACAATGGAAAATCAGTCCCTGTGGCTCTCACCCCTTAGAAAAAGGACCATCTGGTGACCCCTAGGTGGGGATGACAGGCCTGGATGGGTTGGGTGTGGACGAGGGTAGGCAGGTATGTGTGAAAAGCCCTGCTCTTAGGTACAAACAGGTGGTCACTAAGTTCTCCCCAACCCTGCACTGCTAGGCAGTGGCTCATCAGAGTACCCCATCATAGTTTGGGAGATGGTTATTCTCCATTGGATCCAGCCACCAGATGATACCATGGGAAATTCCATGATGAAGGAGCTCTTTAGGCTGGGGGCAGGGGAGCAGGAGAGCAGGAGAGGCAAATACAGCAGCCTCAAGTCCTCCAGGGCCCTCAACTCCCTCCACTCAAGGATCTCCTGGGTTTCTACGGCTTTTCTACCTCAAAGACCAACTCTGGTTTGCACCATTCACTCATTCATTCATGCTTTCAGACACCTGTCCTTCTCCTCTATCCCCTGCATTGTCTTGCTCAAAGGGGCCTGGCCTCTGCCTCTTCATGATGATGTAGCTGAAGCACCAGCACCAACCTTCCGCTTGGGCACTGTGCTGGTTTGAGATCGCAGTGCACCCCAGAAAAGCTGCATTCTTTCTATACTAATCCACACTATTGTTGGGGTGGGATCTTTCTGATTAAATTGTTTCCATGGAGATGTGACCCACCCAATTGTGGGTGGGACCTTTTTAATAAGGCAGTTTCCATGGAGATGTAACTCTGCCCATTCAAGGTGGGTCTTAATCTGCTTACTGGAGTCCTTTAAGAGGGAACCATATTGGAAAAAGCTTAGAGCCCACATAAAGACATTTGAGATGCAGAAAGAAAATGCCCCCAGGGAAGCTGTTTGAGACAAGAAATCAAAGGACTAGCAGATGCCAACCATGTACCTTCCCAGCAGACAGAGGTGTTCAGACACCACGGGCCTCCTTTCTTGAAACAAGGTATCTTTGGACATTTTTATGGTCTTGGAGCCTTAGACTTGTAACCTGATAGATTTCCTTTGTGGAAGCTGGCCCATTTCCGGTGTATTGCATTTACAGCAGCACTGACAGACTGGAACAGGCACTGACCTAGGTGTGTTTTGAGACTCTCCTCTATTCCCCAACCAAACATAACATAGGTAAGAAAAAAGGGCATCTGATCCCACCTGACTGCTCTTCTGCCCTGGGTGACAGAAGGCCTGGTGGAAATTCTCTGCCAATGACAATGGCAGACCCAGCACCCCCTGGGGTGCTGCTTATGCCCTCCGCACCCTTGATGTCCGCTTCCCTGGGACAGCCCCCAGCAGCTACAAGTGCTATTTTTGCCTCAAAGACTTCATAGTTCACGTCAGCTGTGGCTGCCTCCCGAGAAGAGAAAGAAAAAGGAAACTTTTCCCCCAGGTAAGCAGACCCTGGGGAATAACTAACAGGATGGCTGCCTGCAGTGGGCTGAACTGAGGGACTTCTGATCTGAAGCTCCTAAGATACATGCTGGGAGGCTGGGAGAAGGGAAGGAAGACCTTTGGAGCCAGAGGAAATGGGAGACACCCCATAAGGCAGGTAAGCACCACACACACAGCTCTTGGGTACATTTAGTAGAAGTGGGGAGTTCACCCAGCAGCCCTTCCCCAATTCCCAGAGGTGTGGCTCCTGAGGGTCCAGTAACTGGCCTTGTTCCACAGCAAACAGCCCAGTGGCCCTACCTGGGCAAAAGCAAACAAAAGGAACAGAAATGTTCTGGCACGTACAGACAGCTCCTCCCAGGCCTGCAGGAGTTAGCTCCAGTCTGAATTTAAGTCCTCTCCAGGGCTTCCTGCTAACCAGCTCCATTCCATCCTCCACAAAACTCTGGCTCTGGGGCTTCCCTGGGCCACGCTGGCCCTGCTCTCCCACCCATTAGCCGCTGTGCATGATGGGGTCCTGGGAACAGCAAAGGCAGTGGAGCCCGAGGGGAAGGCTGTGCCTGAGTGTGTCCTGGACTGTCGGTGCCTCCTGGGAGCCTAGCTGCCGAAGTATTCCTGTTGGAACTTCTGGAAGTCTTCCTCAGTGAAGACAGTGCCCTCAACCTTCTTTTGCTTCTTGGTCTTGGACACAGGCCGGTCACAGGCCTTGCGGCCCCGGTTCTGACGCAGAATCTAGGGAAGATGTAGGGTTGAGGCCCCCAGCTGGTGACTCCTGGCACATAAGGAACTGTTCCTTGGGGCTGCACAAACAGGCACAGCTGATCAAGTGCTGTCCTTCCCCTGGTCCTCAGAACCGCCCTGGGAGGCACAGCATTCCCACTGCAGAAAAAACTGAGACCCATGAAGGTCCTACTGCCTCTTTCCCTGCTCTCTGCCCTCCAAGGAGAAGCCCCTCACAGCACAGCAATGAGGTCCAGCTCACAGGAGTCTCCTGGGGATGGCCCGGCTTCCACTATGTTCAGAGTTGCAGACCGCTTGGATCTCAAGGAAGCTGCCTCAGCTAGTCCCCCACTAGGTTTCCTCCCCATAGCCCATTTCTCTGGACACACCTGCTGGGTGACGGATTCAGCCACGGTGTTTCTTGCGCTGGTCATGAACTTCAGGTTGGTTCTGAGGTAGTCCCGACACTCTCGCTTCTGAAACTCAGCTGTGGGTGGCAGGTAAGGAGGCATCATTTCAGATTCACTCCCTGGAAGCCTTTTAGATCCCTTCCTGGCATCTTCCTCACTGATCCGCACCCCCATGGCCCAGACAAATGCCCATCATATCCTTCCCTAGATTATTACAACAGCCTAGGCTCTTCTCTATCAAGTCCAGTTTACAGCACCCCTTGGCTCTCAGCTGTCCAGGAGGATTTACTCATTTATTTAACCACTATGTCCTAGGTTCCTACTATGTGGTAAGCACTGTTTTAGATGCTAAGCATACCGAAGGAGACAGAACAGGTAGAAATGTTTGCTCTTGTGGAGCTTAAACTCTAGAGTGGGAAAAAACATGCTAATCAAGATAGAGCATTTTAAAGGGTGATATATTTCATAGAAAAAAAACATGACATGGAAAATACTATAGTGTAGGAGTTGCAACTTTAAATAAGGGTTCTGAGAAGTCCTCAATTAAATGATATTTGAGCAAAGATTTGGGGAAGGGAACGTGTGGATATCTGGGAGAAGAGTATTCTAGGCAGAAGGAACAGAGAGTATAAAGGCTCTGAAGAAGTGTGACTAATGGGTCTGAAGAGCAGAAAATGGCTAGAATGGGGAGGAAGAAGCTGTAAGAGATGAAATTGGAGAAGAGGCGGATCCTGTAGGGCTCTGACCCCAGTGTAAGAACTCTGGCTTTTGTCCGGTTATGACTGGAGCCACTGGAGGGTATGGGGCAGAGGAGAGGTTTATGATTTTATTGGATCACTCTGGCTGCTGTGAAGAGAACGAGATAACTGGAGGTGGGAGGCAGAAGGAGGGAGACCTGTTAGGAGGCTCTTGCAACAATCCAGGCAAGAGATGATGTAGCTCAGGTCGAAGTAGCAGCCATGAGATGGTCTTGGCCTAGGAGGCTCATCTCGCCTCTCATTCCTCAATTATGTGCCAAGCCCAGAGAAGCCCAAGGGAGGCCTGTGCCTTCACTGAGCTTGCAGTCTCATGCAGAGGCAACAAACTGAACACTAGTGATGGTGGTGGAACAGGGGCTGGGCTGAATGGTGGTGAGGTTATCCTATCAACGCTCCGTACTCACTGTACCTTCCACCTGCACAATTCTCTTTGTTATCTCTGCTGCCATCATCCCTTTACAGGTCACTGCGCTTCTCCTTTGAACAGAGCAGGCAGACTCGAGAGACACACTGCTTGGTTTCACATCCAGCTGTCATTACTGTACAATTTGGGCAGGTGCCTGTTTCTTCATTTGTAAAATAGGGGTAGAAATAGCACCTACCTTACAGGGCTGCCGTGATTTTTACTACATGAGTTCACATTTGTACAGGGCTTTGAACAGCAGCCAACACACAGTAATGATTAAATTCATCAGCCATCTCTGAACACCATCCCCTTGCTCACTATGTAACCTTCACTGGCCTTCTTGCTTTTAAATTCGCAAAGACAACAAACTCCCTTCTGTCTCAGAACCTCTGCACATGCTGTTGCCTCTCTCTAGAATACTCCATCCCTTTACTTTTCACCTGGCTCATTCTTACACTCCCTTCAGGTCTCAAACGTCGCTTCCTCGGGGAAACGTGTTTTCGCCTTTTAAGTCCCCTTTTCACCCTCCCTCAGAATACTATTCGCTGATCTTGACACTCCTTGGTTCTTGCTCCCCACTAGGACAGTAGTCCACGAAGGCCAGGAAGATGTGTTCATTCGCCCCCCTTTTTTAGGACTCCTGGCACACTGTAGGTATTCTAGAAATCCCTGCTGAATATCTCAAGCCCTGCCTCAAGCGCCACCTCCTCCAGGGAGCCGCCCCCAATCCGGGACATCACATCCAGACCCTTCTCGGACTCACCCAGCGCCGACTTGGGCACCTTTCCCTTAGCGGAGTTCCGCAGTTTCTGGGCCTGGGTCGCCTTCGACTTCCGGGCCCGCTTCTCCGGATTCCCGCTTGGTTTGGCCTTGCCTGACGCGAGCCGGGTGTCTGTAGGGGAGGAGAGAGACCAACGACCGCGGCTCAGAGGGCGGGCTGCTGCGCTCCTACTCCACAGTGGCTTAGCTTGGCCTGGCTCGTTTTGCACCCCCGGGGTTCCTGCTCGCCGATCCCGCCCGCGCCGGACGTGCCCCCTCAGACCCTCCTTACCCTCGGGAGCCCCCAGCAGCTCCAGACCTCTCCGTAGCAGGGCCGCGGACATGCCTGCCCTCAGCTCCGCCCACGCGCCTCCAAACTACTTCCGCTTAGCAGCCTCAGCCTTCTCGACGGAAACCCGGGCCAGAACAGAAGGTTCCGGGGTGGAGCGGCGGAAATGCCCCTCCCCTTCCTTAGGACGCTCGCGTTAGGGGTTGACCGGTTTACTACTGGGAGGGAAAAGGGGCGGGAACTGGAGGCGTGTCTAACGCGCTGAAGGGCACAACTGTTCTCCAATCCCAACTCAACAGGAAGCTGATTGGTCAATCCTTTAGGGTGGGCCCGCTACGTATGGGCGGGGCGGAAGGGTAGAGTGCAAAAGTTTTGCGAAAGATCCACGTGGGCAGAGTAACTTGTAAGGCTTCCACCTGAGCCACCTGGACAAGGAAACTTGTAAGGTTTCCGCCTTTCAGGTTCTCGCTCACGTGCTGCTCATAACGAAGGTTCCCCCAGATATGACCCTGTACCCCAGCCCTGAGAGCTTTTGTTTGCACAGTGACGGGGAGCTCAGCACTTCTCGATTTCTGAAGCGTGCTGCGGCTGAGCAGTTACGCGTTTAATTTGCACTTAAATGTGGCGGGCGGCGTCCTATGAGTGCCGATTCCTCGATACCGCTTTTCAGCCCCATCACCGCCTCTTTCCTGCTCTGGATCCCTCTGTTCCATCCTCTTCTCGTCAGCCACGGTGTCCTTTCCAGCAGCCTCCAAGGCTTTTAGAGCTCCCCGTGGCTTTTAGAATAAAGCACATGCCCCTCAACTTGGCCTTCCAGTCCCAGCATTTCCTGCTCTCCAGGTGGGTGGAATTTGACACCTGATCTGCTCCGGTACCTATGGAGGGAAGGGTGGTCCCCAAAAACCCTTTCAGGGGCTCCATGGCGTCCTTTTTCCAACGATATATATTTATGTGGGGCAGGACTTCTTTTTTATATATTTCAACCAAAACAACATATTTCACAGATTGAACGCAGCCCAAGAATCCAGATGTCTTCTATTAAGCCAGACATTAAAGGGATTTGCAAAAATGTAAAATAATATCGGTCTTTTCCCACCATTTTTTTTGAAAATACAATTATTTTTCATTAAATATTATGTTAACGTGCAATGGTTTGTTATTGTTATTTTAAATGAATTAATATTTTTAAAAATTCTTAATTTTAATTGCTAATATGGTAAAAATCAATAGATATAAGTTCATGGAAAAGCTTATCAGGATCCTCAATATTTTTTTAAAGAGTATAAAGAGTTCTGAGACCAGAAAGTTTGAGAATGTATGGCCTCGAAATGACTCTTTTTTGCTGTCAGGATGGAAGCTGACTTGTTCACTGTTCCATCCATAGCTCCTAGCCCAGCACTTGGCATATAGTAGGCACTCAATATATGAATGGGGAAGGAAAAGGAATGACTGAATTCACCGACCAGACACATGTTCTGAGGACCATGTGCTTCAATTCCATCTCCGGGATGGACCTTACCATCTAACTTTCATGAGCCACTCTGGGAGATAAACAACTAAACACATTCTAAAACAACAACAAACACCAAAGTCCTAAGACTTTTTTTCTTCATTAGCTCATTTACTCCCCACCCCCAACCTTGCAAAGTAGAAATGCTGTTCTCCCCATTCTACAGAGGAGGAAGCAGAGGCACAGAGAGGCCAAGGAACCTGACAAGATCACACAGGCGGTGTCAGAGCTGGGAATCAGCCCAGACAGCCTGGCCCCAGCCTCTGTGCCCTGTACTCCTGTGCCAGCCCCCAGGGGAGTTGCCATGCAGGTGGTGGGGGAGGGGGAGTGCCAGGCAGTAGGACCCCTAGCAATGTCCTTTCCCGTGTGTCAGAGGAGCAGCCCAGACAGGCGAGGGCTGCCATGGGAACCAGGATGGTTTCAAGGGCCTTGGACTCCCCAATTCTACTCCTAGGAGCAGTGACCTGGTCAAATATGCCCTTTTTCCTGCTCCTAAAATAGACAGATTGTTTTCTTGTTTATTATGTTTATCGTTTATTGTCTATTCCAGACTCTTCACTGCCCATCCTGCTCTCAGCTCCACAAGGACAGCCCTTGTTGATCCCTTGTTACATCCCTAGCGCCTGGAGAAGGGTTTGGTATATGGTAAGTGCTCCATAAATGCACAAATTGAATAAAGGTTGTTTGGGATGCCATGGGCAGCAGGCTGGAGATGTCGGGGAGTCGTGGGATTGAAATCTGTGGGTCAGGAGAACGAAGGACCAAGCTCTACGGTACCCCCAACTTCTCTGGGACCAGCACACGGTCCCCAGGTGTGCAGAGGAATTCTTTGCATTCCCGTGTCTCGGGGAGCAGGGGCCCCTGGGGGCCGCGTGGATTCCTGCGGCGTCCTCAGCGTCCAGCCCGCAGCTGGGCGGCTATTTCGGCCGCTGGGTGGCGCCGCAGGAAAACTTTCCTCTGCTGCAGGTTCCGCGATCCAGACTGCGGCGGGAAACCGATGCCCTTCCCTAGTCGTTCTCAACTCAATCTCTGCAGTCAAAGCCGAGTGAGTCCGGCTTTCCGCCGTCCTTGTCCCCGCGGCCTTTTAATTTATGGGTCCAGATACGCTGTACCTGGCCTGGAGGCCGGACAGGGGGAAGCTGAGGCAGAGCCACTAGGCTGGGCTACCCAGGGGTGGAGGGATGGGGACGTGAGACTTGTAGACTGGTTGGTATCCTGGTCACGTGACTTTAAAAAATGAAAAAAACACTTTTTTTTAACATAACAACATACAAACACGAACATTCTTACCATATGATCATTCCATTCTTGGCATATAATCGATAACTCACAGTATCATCACGTAGTTGTATACTTATCACCATTATCATTTCTTAGAACATTTGCATCAATTCAGAAAAAGAAATAAAAAGAAAAACCCCATATCTCTGGTCACCTGACTTTGGGTGAACTGCATTACTTCTCTGAGCCTCAGTTTCCTCAAGGGTAAAAAGCACTGGGCCCCTTCCCTGGGCTCCCTTACTGCCTACTTGGCCAGGGCCCTTGACCATGCAGATGAACCCATCACAAGATGCGACTCCCTCCTGGCAGTGGTCAACCAGATGCCGCATCCCTGTCCGCTTGGCTCTCCTAGACCTGGCTTAATCTCACCAGGCTAAAGCCTGAAGCTCAGAGAGGCGCAGTGTCCTGTGAGGTCACACAGCATTTCAGGAGAAGAATCAGGGTTAGAATTAGGTCTGAGTCCTGGGCCTCAGCGCGAGGGTGTGAATGTGCACAAGTGTGAGCAAGTGTGTATATGAGCATGCACATGTATGCATGGCCTTTTGGAATCATGGAGGAGAGATTCACATGAGGTCTTATAAGTTGCTTTTGCTTTTTTCTCTCCTTTCCGACTCTATGTGTCTCTATCTTTGTCTTGCCTCTCCTTATCCTTTTCTCTCACTCTGGTCTTTCTGTGTCTCTTTATGAATCTCCTCCCTCTCTCTCTCTCCGTCTCTCTCTGTCCTTTCCTAAGCCACACATCCACCCAAGCTCCTCGGCCTCTCACCACCTGCAAATTGAAAACCCAAATGGAATTTCCAATTGGCTTTTCTGACCAGTGCTTGTGTCCCCACGTATCTGCCGGCATCTCCCTTCTCTCTGATGCCTGGCCCTGCATCTCTCTCCCCCTCACCTCTGACTCCTGCCATCAGTGGCTTTGAAGTACATTCACATGTGACTTCAAGAGAAAATCCATTTGTGCTCTGTCTGGTTCCTAATTGACGGGGTGGGCTGCTTCTATTCTCCTGGTCTCCATCTCCGCTGTCCCCTCCCAGGGCTTCGCGTCCTGATTCCCCTGCCTCATCTCACCCCCACCTTCCCCCCTGGGCCATTACCAAGCAGTCAGTCCTTCTCAGTTTCCTTGATCAAAGTCCCCTGGGGTGGGGGAGGGGACTGCTGGGGTGGCCCAGAAAGAAAATGTTGGCATATGGGCAGGGCTGGGGGAAGGGCTCCAGTGGGCTGCACTGGGCATGGGTGCCCTGGATTCAGTGGACTCAGCTCACACACTGTGTGCCCCCGAGCGAGCAGCTCCCTTCCCTGGGCCATAGTTTCCTCCTGCATAAATTGGGCATTGAGTTGAGAGGCACTGCCCAGCCCTTTTTCCGGGGCTGAAGATGGGGGTGCCCAGAACTCCTGGATCTAGAGCACACAGTGATGAGGCCTAGGGTGGGGTGGGGGGATCATGAACTCTGGATCTTGGCTGTGCAGGTTCAAATCCTGGCTTTAGCCACTCCTTAGCTGTGTGATGTTGGGCGAGTCACATAACCTCTCTGTGCCTTAGTTTCCTCTACTGTGAGTGGAATATAACAATCCCCACCTCAAAGGGATGCTGTGAAGATGGATGGCAAAGTGCTAGGAACAGCATGGGGCACAGAGTAAGCATGCTATGTGTGTAAATAAGTGACTGCCACGTGGGCTGGCAGCCTTCCTGTGAGGCCCCTGCCCATGTGTACCTGCATGGCTCTAGTGCTTGTGTGGCCAGCATGCAGATGGGTGAGTTTGGGGCCACTGAGTCATGCTTAAGTGCCTGGAATCAACCATCTGTGTTTAAATGCCTCCTCTGCTGCTTGCCAGCTGTGTGAACTTGGGAGGCTGTGTACGTCTCTGAGCCCCGTGGGGTATTGGAGGTGCCCCCCTCCAGGCTTGTTGGGAGGGTGCGGTGAGAGGTAGCATGAATATGCTCAGCCCTGGACCTGGCGCAGAAGCATCTATCCATTCAACAGGTATCTGCTGGGCATGAATCAGGAGCCATGCTGTGTGTGGGGAGCTGGCGACTCAGGGGGAGTGAGGGCTACCCGGGCCTGGGGGCCTCACATGTGGCTGTGTCACACACTCAGCCAGAGTGAACCTCTTCTGCCCAGGTGGGGCCTGAGTTTGAGACTCTGAGTTCTGTGGGGTTCAGAGTGGGGCCCATGCAGAGCAGCAGGCCCCAGGGGTGGTGGCTTCAAGGACAGCAGTCCCAGCTGGGATTGGGGGCAGAAGCAAAGTGGTGCCTTTTCAGTAGTTCAAAATTGTAAAATTATTGGCTTGACCGACCTTGAGTGGATAACAAAGGCACAGGAAAAAGCGGATGGAAATTCTCCATGGAGCAGTATTGATCAGACAGTGACCCAGAGCAGGAGGTCAAAGGGGGGGTCTTTTAGGGGCTCAGCACTAACTGGCCAAAGGCACAGCCCTGCCGCCGAGTAGTCACATGGCCTTGGGTACATGGTTCCCACTTTGGGCTTCGGGTCCCTCTGGGGTGAGTTGGCAGCGGAGGGGGTCCTCCAGCTCGGCCAGGCCCCCAGGGCCACTGAGAGGCTGTGGTGACAGGAAGGGGTGAGCTTGGAAGGCTCTGGAGAGGTCTTGGGTGGGGGGCGGGGAAGCTTTTACAAGCGAACACAATCCGTCCAGCCAACTTGTGTCCAGCGAGCTCCCCAGGGTGGGAGAGGCCAGGTGGGGAATCTTCTGACAGTGGGTTGAGCCCAGACTTGGGGACTTGACCTCACCATGAGGCCTTGAGCAAGTTCCTTCTCTGCTCCAGGCTCAGTGTCCCCATCTGGGCAGTGGGGACGGACATTACTTCCCCGGGCTGGGGTGGAAGAGTGGTGGCCTGGCAGGGGGCAGTTTCTCAGGGTGGGGCATAGGTCAGTTCTGGGGCCTTTGTAGGCTCTGGGGTGAGGGGTTCTGGCTTTCCAGGGGATGGGGGTAAGGAGGATTCTCTCCTTTCCAGGCTCAGCCTTTTTATTCTAATTATGTCTTCATTAAAATGCAAATGCATAACCAACCCGGGGAATGGAGTCCCTGTTGTCATGGCAACTGGAGTCTGGGGTTGGCGCGAGGGGGGCTGGCCTTGCATCTCCTGAGCCTCCCTGACCCAGGTGGGGCTCACCTGGAAGCCACCCTGCACAACCCCACCCAGGACTCCGAGCTCTGCACCCCCAGCTGAAGGGCCCTGAGGAGGCCGTGCACAAATCATTTTCCCCTCTGGACCTCAGTTTCCACATCTGTGAGTTGGGAATAATGAGGCCTTGTTGCCACAGGGGGCCCGAGATCCTGCATCTGACTCCCCTGCCAACCGTGGCAGGGCAGTGCCGGGCGTCCACACCATCTCCTCTGCCTCGGCCCCACTTCCCGTGCAGCCAGCAGGGCCCTGAGTGGAGTTCTGCCCGTGGGAGCTCAGAGCAAGCGGTGGCGGCGCTGTAGGCCTGACCCTTAAAGGCATCCGCGTGATTCTCCAGCTCGTTCCCCTTCCAGCCATGATGTGAGGGCCATGCATTCCGGACAGTCTGACCACAAGATGGCAGGGAGCTGTCCAACCTCATTGGACTTGGACATGTGTAAGCAGCAAATGACTGCTGTGTTAAACTTCTGAGATGTCAGGGTCTATTTGTTACAGCAGCACAGGCTGTCATATCCTGACCAAGAGACCGACCAGTCACCCTTCTGACAGCCCTCCAGGAAGCCAGGAGGCCAGGCTGGGGCCTGTGAAGGGAGTGGAGGCAGAAGGAGGAGGAACTATGACCATGGTTCAGAGTCTTATCCTTACTCTCAGTGGTAAAATCTCCAGTCCCCAAAGGTTCAGCCTTCCGAAATGCAAATGACAATGAGGTCTGCATCTTAGCCCCTCCACTCTCCTGGTCGGGAGCTGGGGCTTGAGCCCTCCTGGATGCGCAAAGCCTTTGGTCAGGCCCCTGGTGCTTCCCCAACCACAGACCAGAGGTCCTGAAGGGAGCAGGGACCCGGGGGGGACAAAAGGGCTCTCATCTGGCCCCTGCCGTGTCCTTGTGTGCAGCCCATAAGAGTCACTTCATACAGGTGGGGCTGTGAGCACAGGAGGCAGGGGCTGGGCGGGTAGCAGGGGTTTCCCTGGAGCCCAGAGCCCCTGGCTTGGGTGTGCCCCCAGAGGCTGTATCTGGGTGAGAAGCATTGGACCGGGGCTCAGGATGTGGCCAGAGGGGAATTGTAGGCTCTCAGAGGAGAAAGGAGAGTTAAAGATTAGATCAGTAAGCCCCACCCGACCCGAGGACCCCCAGCAGGGGCCACGCCATCCTGCCCACGTGATCTGACCCAACAAATATCCCCAGACTCTGCATTGTGCCCTCCTTGTGCGGCGCTTCACAGACTCAGAGAAGAATCACCTGTCCTTGCTGCCAATGAGTCTGGTGGGGTAGACAGAGGCCAACAGTAACCCCTGACTGGGTGTGACCAGGGTGGCGGGGACAGAGGAGGACAGCAGGGAAGGAGGGAGGGCATACAGCTGCAGGCCTTGACCACTAGGCTGTTACCCTGAGGGTAGACTGGTTACTCTGCCAAATAAAAATGCAGGCCCCTAGTTAAAAAATTATTAAGAATTTCAAGACGTTGACGGCTGAGCATTAAACTGCCGCAGGGCCCTTCTAAGCATCGGGCCTGGGCCTATGCCCGTGAAGCCAGGCCTGACCTAGGGTATCAGCTTGAGCACGGCCAAAGGCACCCCCACTGCGCCCCATTCCCAATGGTGGCCAGCACAAACCCTGGAACCAGATGGCCAGGGCTCAAATTCCAGCCGTGATCTCAGGTGAGAGACCTACCCCTTCAGAAGTGCCTCAGTTTCCTCATCTGCCAAAGGAAAATAGTGATGGCACCACCTGGAAGGGCAGTCCTGAGGATTGGATGAGTTCACTCCCCAAAAGCATTCAGCATAGGCTGGGAGCTGTGGTTGCTCCCTAAGGAGGCGCTAATTTAAATGGCAATCAAGGCAGTTGCGCCCCCTGCCCCCTCCCCAGCTCCCTTTCGCCCCCTGACACGTACCACTTCCTAATCTGGTTGCTTGCCCATCTCTGAACCAGAAGCCAGAAGGTAAGCCCCACGGGGCTTCTAGCTGGCTTGTTGTAGGTGGTACCTCAAATGGTGCCTGGCACATAGGAGTGATGAATGAATGAATGAATGAATGAACAATTGAATGTAAAGCCATTCTCATATGCAAAAATATTTATTGAAAAGTTCCACTCCTAGGTATATAGGCTAAAGAAATGAAAACAGGTCCTTAAGCAGATACGCATGCGCACGTCCACGGCAGCAATATCCGCCACAGCCGGAAGGTGGAAACAGCCCAAGTGTCCATCAGTGGATGAATGGAGAAACAAATTGTGCTATATCTCTACACAATGGAATGTTATTCAGCATAAAAATGAATGAATCACTGATACATCGATAACTTTGATGAACCTCGAAATCATTCTTAAGTGAAAGAAGCCAGACACAGGAGGTCATTTTTTTGAGTATTGCATGATTCTATTTATATGAAATATTCAAAATAGGTAAATCCATAGAAACAGAATAGAGATTGAGTTACCAGGGGCTGGGGAGAGGGGGAATGGGGAGAAATAGCCTCATGGGTATAGGGTTTTATTTGGAAGTGATGGAAATGTTTTGCAATTAGGTGGAGGCGGCAGTTGCACAACATTGAGATTGGATTAAATGCAACTGAACTGCTCACTCTAGAATAGTCAAGTTTATGTTAAGAGAATTTCACCTCAATAAATTAAAAATAAAAGATAAATATAAATATATATATTTATTGAGCTCCTACTAGCTTCCAGGGATGATACAGGGTGTTGGGGAGTCAAGGAGGGCGAGGTTTGAGGAAGGACACTATTCTAGTTTGCTAGCTGCCAGAATGCAACACACTAGAGATAGATTGGCTTTTAATAAAAGGGGATTTATTTCATTAGTTCTTCTGAGGAAAGGCAGCTAACTTTCAACTGAGGTTCTTTCTTACATGGGAAGGCACAGGGTGATCTCTGCTGGCCTTCTCTCCAGGCCTCTGGGTTCCAACAACTTTCCCCAGGGTGATTCCTTTCTGCATCTCCAAAGGCCTGGGCTGAGCTGCGAGTGCTGAGATGAGGTATACTGAACTGCTTGCGCTGTGCTACGCTGAGTTCTCTCATTCAAGCACCAGCCAATTAAATCAAACATCATTCATTGCAGCAGGCACACCTCCTAGCCGACTGCAGATGTAATCAGCAACAGATGAGGTTCATGTGCCATTGGTTCATGTCTACAGCAATAGAACTGAAGACGTTCACCTGGCCAAGTTGACAACTGATTCTAACTATCACAGACCCCAAGGAGAAGAGCCGTGACAGTGTGGACAGTAGAGGGTGAAGCCATGGGGAGATGGATGGGAGGGGCATGTTGGGAGGGAGTGTACATTGGTTTCGTGGCTGTAACCTGTCCCAGGGGTCACCCCTTGGCGGGGGGGCGGGCAGCCTCTTCCCTAGCTGAACAGGCTTAAGATTTGGAAAGTCTCCCTGAGGATGGGATGAAGTTGGTCTCCAGCTGTCCACAGGATCAAGCCTTGTGCTTGGCGAGGTCAGGTCCCTAAAGATGCCCAGAAGGGAGGCCGAGCCTGGGCTGCAGGTGTGGCCCCTTGACAGCTCAGTGCAGGGCAGTCTGTGGGTGGCCACCCCTTGCAGGGGCTCTGATATGGTGGACATAGGAGGAGATGTCCCCAGAGGGACCCAAGCAGCCCACCTCAATTCCTCTCCTGAGTAACAGGTACTAGGAGTTCAGGTGAGTCCATGGCTCCTTTGGTTGAGCCATGTAAGGTTTCACAGCTGCTGTGCAGCTCAGACCTCTAACTGGACTCTAGGCCTGTGTCTCCAAGGCCTCCTGGATGCTGTCTCCTGTGTGTCCCCCAGCACTCTAGGTCTTCATATGTCCCAAAAGAAGCTTACCCTCCTTCCTCAAACCCGTTCCCCCTCTTTGGGCCTGTCTCACCTTAGTAAGAAATTGGGATGCCACACTCCTCTTCTCATGCATGGGTGCTCACCTAGCCCTGCCAATTCAACCTTCTAAATCACTTTCAGACTCTCCCCCTCCTCTCCACTCCAGGACCATGCCGCCAGTCCAGGCCACCAGCCCCTCTCCTGGACACTGCCTACCATCTGTCCCCCAGACTTGCCCCCTTCCAATGCCTCTTTGGGGCAAGAGTTTCTAGAAGGCCCACTGGGTGGTGAGCTTTACGTGCCCAGGTGGTGGCCCATGGGGCTGTACAGCCTCACATACCTGCCTCTAGGTTGGAAGCACCCCAACCCCCTATAAATCAAGTGGCAAAAGCTCCTGGCACCTCACAGCTGTGGCAGAATGAGACTGATAGGATCCATCGGACCAGCAGGGAAGGATGGGGGGCTTGACTGTTCCCCCCATTCCAGGCCTAGTCCCAGATAATCATGGGAATTATCCATCCCATGCAATTTTGTGCTAGGAAGACATGCCGTCTGCCTCTGACTCCAGGCTGGAGGTGGCCCTCCCCTCTTTTCTGCCTGGTGACCTCTTTTGTGGGTCCTTCCAGACCCAGTCCCTGGCCTCCTCCCTCCCCAGGAAGCCTCCCCTATTCCTTGGGGGAGGGAGCAGAGCATGGTGGTTAAGGGCAAAATTCTGGAGCCAGCCAGTTGCAAATCCTGGCTCCATCTATGGACTGTGTGACCTTGGGCAAGTTACTTAAACTCTCTGTGCCCGGTTTCCTCACCCATAACCCAATCTACCATGTAGGTTGTCTTGAATGTTAAAATGAGCATGTTCTATGTACTTCACGGATGTCACTCCCATTTTTTTGTGTGTGTGGGGGGAAGTACCATTCATTTACAAAGTGTTTTCCTAGTTAGGATCCCATCCTCACTCTTAATCGGTGATGTGGATATCACACCCACTTGAAAAATGTGGACATTGAGGTCCTCACCTACTCAATCCCTCAGAGAGGGCGGGACCTGGGGGTCAGGCCTGGGTATGAATTCAAGCTCAGTCACTTCCTGTATGTATTTGGGGGATGCACCTCCTTTTTTTTTTGCACGGACAGTCACCGGGAATCGAACCTGGGTCTCTCTGGCATGGCAGGCAAGCACTCTCCCTGCTGAGCCACTGTGGCCTGTCGGATGCACCACCTTTCCGAGCCTGTTTCCTCATCTTTAGGACAGGGATTTGATGAAATTTGCACATATGAATAAGAGTTTCCAAACACTTGCAAGACATTCGTGGACCTTTGCTGTTCAGCTCTGGGTTGTCAGCGTCTCTGGGTCAGACGGTCTCCGGGATCCTTGTTAGGGATCCTGGGTGGGTGTTAGTGCCCTGGTGCAGTTGAAACTATGGGTGGGGGCTTCGAGCCAGAAAGAGCACTTTTTACTCCTGGGTGTGCCTTTTACCTACCTGCGACCTTGGGCAGGTCAATTCCTGTTTTTCTGAGTCTTGGTTTCCTCATTTGTAAAATGCAGATGAAAATACAGTGAGGTTTAAAGTTAGGTTGGGCAAAATGTGCGACCAAGAGAGAAGACTCTCATGAAATGACCACAGTGATTATGATGTTGCAGCACATGGATTGCAGCAATCCATTTCTTAGCTGTGTGTGTGAGTACCGTCTTTCAAAAATTCCAGACTGGGGGTCCTTCCCCTCAGTCCCTTACTTCCTCCATCAGCCGCCTCCTAACTCTCTGCCCAGGGCCCAACTTTTCCCAAATCCAAGTCTTACAGGGATTGGTTCCCTGTGGGGAAAGCAGGGGGCTCACACAGTCCCAGAGGAAAATGGGCCAAGAGGCTGCAAACCAGTTGGGTGGGAACTGCCCAGTGGGTGCTAGAGTTCCTGGTCTGCCCTTATTCCTACCCTGAAACAAGAAAGGAAACCCTCCCTCCCTCTTGGGAATTGTTGAGTGTTTCCCCCGACTCCAGCTCACAGCTCCTTGGAGACGCAGATGAATTAAAGAAGTAATTAAATTAGGAATCGCTCATTATTTGAAAGCTGGGATACTCGGGTGGGTGCGGGAGGAGGGGTGCGGCCATCTTGCCTATGTCCAAAGATTCTCTCCTGAGGCATGTGTGTGGATAAGTTGGGGGCCTGGGAGAGAGAGCCGGCCCCATCTCCACCTGCTCCCACTCATGGGACCCTCCCCACAGTCTCAAGTAACTTCAGGACACCCCCATCTCCTTGGACAACCTTGCTCCTCTCTTCTTTTCTCAGCCTCAGTTTCCTCATTTACAACATGAGATGAAAGGTGAAAGAGAGATTCTGTTAAGTTGTCTTTAAGGTTCCTTTAGGCAGTGAGTTCTTATCTAAGAACTTGGAGATATCTCTCCCCAAACACCTGCAACACCATCCTTGCTCACAGAGCCAATTGTGCATCACCCCCCAACACCCACACACCCTCCTAAGATATTTGGCCAGGCATTTCTTCAACTCAGTTCACTCATATCCAGGGAAAGGAAACTAAGCAAATGGGCATGACAGCTCTTGGCTAGCTGCTGGGGATGCTGAGATGAGCAGCCTACTTCCTGCCCTCCGGGTGGTCCCTGTTCAGTGGAGCTGGGCCTGGAAGGAGAAAGGGGGCAAAGGAAGGCACTCCCAGTTGGGGAAGGGGGGGAGCAGCATGTGCAAAGGCTTTGGAGGCATGAGACAGTATGAGGGTGAGGGAAGTGTAAATGAAGCATGGAGGGTGGTGGGGAGGAGGCAGGCATGTGGCAGGGGGCAAGGCTCCTAAGCCTGGTGTGTAACTGAGAAGGGCGGGTTAGCACTCCCTTAAGTTCCCGGAGGAAAATAAGAATCCTGAAGCTGTCAGAAATATGATGGAGCTGTCAGGAGTACATGAAACAGCCACGTACCCTGGGAAACGGAAGTCGTGGCTCTGTTCTGTGATGGTGTGAAAATTCACGACCCTTTCCTCAAGATGGGTAATGAAAACACAGAAAAACTAGGAGCCCTTTGGTTCAACTTGGTTGAGGCTGCATCTCCATGCCCACCCAGTTTCTGCCCTCCAGCCTGGATTCGTGTGTACGTGTCAACACTCGCCCAGCCCTCCTCCATTTGTCAGCCATGGTCGCTGTCGGTGTGTGTGTGTTGGGGGGGGGTTGGTCTCTGTGGTTATCTGAAAACGATGTCAAAGAAGAAATCTCTCCCTCCCTTCTTGAAAATCTCTTGCTGGGGCTGTGTCTCTCGCAATCCCTGTCCTTTGTCTCCTCCTCTCCTTTCCCATCGCCGCCTCTTCTCCCAACACCTACTGAACTCCTGGTTGAAGTTAGGACGGGAACCGCCACCTGCCAGGGTGGGGAGCCGTGGCGCGGGGATTCAGCACCACGGACAGCGGCGGGACTCCTGGCGGCGGGAGACGCGCTCTGCAGGCTCGCCTGGGGCCGGTTGGGTGGCAAAGGACCATAGGAGCTGATTCAGGAAGTCGAGGCGCAGGGAGCGAGCTGATAATGATGGAGGATCTCCCTATGGGTCCAGGACGATTTTGTCAATGGAATTCTCCCTCTCCTTTGTTTCCAGGGACCCTGATTCCAGCCACCAAGCACACATGCACACACGCGCGCACACACACACACCCATTCCATCTCTCCCTCCCTTAGCCTGCAGGTTTTGGCTGTTGCTCTCCCTCTCTCTCTCAGGCCCTCACCCCCTTCTCCTCACAGTTTCTGGCTTGGCTGTCAAAGAAGGCTATGGTGTGTCTCTTTGTTTGCATGCTTGTGACTTTGGGCAAGTATCATCCCCTCCCACCCGATCTCTAAGCCTCAGAAAGGGGAGGTTCGGACAGTGTCATTGCTGAGCTTGGAGCCAAACTCCGTGGTCAGCTCCTGGCAGTCGAGACCCTGGTGGGGAGAGCTGTGGGCAGAAGCAGGACATGTGCTGAAGGCAGCAGGAGAGCACAGGCAGGGCCCTGCAGGGATGGGAGAGGATGGAGGGGCTGTGTGTGTGCGCGCGCGCGCGCGCGCGTGTGTGTGTGTGTGTGTGTGTGTGTGTGTGTGTGTGTATACTCTGGGGAGGGGAGGCGAGGGCGGGAGGAAGAACGCAGAGGAGCTGCTGGACCAGAACAGAAGAACCCCTTAGCCTGTATATTTAGCTCATCGAGGTATATAAACAGAAACCTGGAGCCGACTCAACGCTCCCCCCACCCAAGTGTGAGTCATCGCTGCGCTGCAGCTAAAGTTAGGCTCCAATCATAGGCTCCCTCTCCCCTCTCTGTTGTCTTCTCCATTCTCTGTCCCCTTATTGCCTCTTTATCTCCTTATCTGTTCCTCCCCGTCTTTCCCCCCTCCTCCCCTCTTTCTTTCCCTAAATTTCTCTCTTTGATGCTCCAAACTCACTCCCACCCCACCCTCCTGGAGCTGGCTGGTTCCCTCACAATCTCTCTCTTTGTCCCTTGATATTTTCCATTTTACTTCTCCCTTCTTGAGTCTCCCTTTCTCTTCCCTCTCACTCTCCCCCTTCCTGAATGCGTTTGAGAAAGTGTATATTTGTGCTTGTGCTGTGAGTGTGAATTCAATAATAACACGCACGCGTCTGTGTGTACTTGAGAGTGGGCAGGAACGCATTTGCGTGGATTTTGTGTCTTGGCGTGAGGTGTATTTAATAAAAATGACATCTGTTTGGGTGTATGTAAGGGTGTTTGGTGTTTGTGGGTCTGTGTGAATGTGACAGTTTGGGTGTCTGTGTGTGTGCACACAGAGGAGTGTGAAGCTTGTGTGTTAGTGTCCCTGGGTGTGCTTCTCCTTCAGTGTCCTGGAAGTGGATGCTCTGGGCAAGAAGCAGAGACCCCCCCCCCCAGTTTCCTCTGGAGGGTCAGGGTGCAGGGGATCCCCAGGCCTCTAAGGGCTGGGAATGGGGTGCCCGCAGGCTCCAGGCTGTCAGACCTGGCTGGCCCGGGGGGAAAGTGTTGTGAACACAGGCTTGGCATTCAGGCCTTGCTGTCTGCTGCGTTTCCTTGGACCAGTCTCTTGGCCTCTCGGCTCCCTCATTTGTCAGAGGAATATGATGCCTCTGCTCAGTTGGGTGGGCTGTGGGGGGGCAGAGGGGATTCACAGATGCGGAAGTGCAGGTGGGTGGATAGGGAGGCCACGGTGGTCATGGGGACGTCTCCAGGCCTCCACATGGTGTCTGTGCCTCGCTGGGGACTAGAGGCTCATGCAGTTTCCCAGCTGTTGACTAGTAATTTATGCTGACGTCCAAACGGGATTGGAGGCCCAATTCCCGCTGGAAGTGCCTCTCACCATCTCAATCCGGGGCTGGTCACTTGCACCTTCCAGACACGTCTTGAAAGCCTCTCTCTCCAGGAAGCCCTCCAGAGCTCTCCTGGGGGCATGAACCTGCTCCTCCAGTCCCCTGGTGGGCCTCTGTTACGGCACACCCATCGTGTCTGTGTCTCTGCCCTTCAAGAGGGATTCCTAGAAAGCTTTTAGGAAAGGGAGTGTGTGCACGTGTGTGTGAAAGATGACAGGTGGATGGGAGGGGGGTGAGCAGGGGCTGGGAGGCTGAAGGGCAGCTCCAGCCCCAGGCTCTGCTCACCGGGAACTGAGAAACGTCTGGACTCCCAGCTGGGTAGGTGAGGCCCATTGGCGCCAGGGATCGAGGAGTCTGCTAGAAAGCACTTCACCCTGGAGGGGGAGAAGACTCACGAACACCCCTACCCCCAGCATCAAGTCTTAGGGGTTGAGTCAGGACACATCCCCCCTGCCTCATTTCAGATGACAGCCCCAATGCCTGCACTCCCCACTCCACGCTTTTTCTCCATATTTGATGATCATCTGACATACTCTGTATTTGACTTAGTTTATCTTATGTATTTTCTGATCTCCCCCATTGGGAGATAAGCTCCATGAGGACAGGACTTTGCTTCGCTCACTGCTGTGCCCAGATCTGTGCCTGGGACACAGGAGGGACTCGGGGAGGAGCTGCTGAAGGAACAAAGCTGCTCCATCCTGCCTTTCTGCATGACCACCCTCCGTTTGTTCATTCATTCATTCACTCACTCCTTCCTTTAGTAACCCCCTCCCTGGTCAAACGCTTAGTCTGGTGGGGGCAGGGGAGACAGGTAGGCCCTCACGGCAGGGTGGAGTGTGGGGCAACAAGCCCCCAATTTTGGTAAAAGGGTGACAAACCCCACCCAGACCAGTCCCTCCACGTCTGTCCTTGATGGTGACACTACAGGTGGATTCCTGGAGGCCTGACTGCCAGGGTGCCAGCCTTTGTCCAGCTAAGGACCAAGGGGAGAGCTGTCTGAGTATGATCCCTTCTGCAAGCAGCAGGAGTGGCCGAGAGAGAACGAGGGCGAGAATGAGAGCATGTGTGTGAGAATCAAGCACACAAAGACAGAATGAAAGAGACAGATACCACGAGAGAGAGAGACAGACAGACATCCAGAGACAGAGAGAGAGAGAGAGAGCCAGAGACAGAGAGATGGACACACTGAGTTAGGGAGACAGAGAGATGCAGGTGGAAAGAGAGAGCAGTGGAGAGAGACAGAAAGAGAATGAAAGATGGAGAGAATCAGAGAAAGAAGAAGAGAGAGAAACAGCCAAGGAGGAAAGGAGATAGGCGAGAAGAAAGAGAAAAAGGAGCCAGACACACAGACAAAGAGAAGCCTGAGAGAAGAAAGCCCTCCCTGCCTTGCTGTCGACCTCTCTTCCCCTCTCTCCCCTGGTTCCACCCCTCCTGAGCTTGTCTCACCTCCCTCCCCTCGTCTCTCCCTTCACCGCTTCTCTCCCTTGTTACCTTTATCTCCTCTCTTTGCTTTCTCATCTCTTTGACTTGCTCTGCTCACCGTGCCTGTCTCCTTCCAGGCTGGGAAGGAGCCAGGGTCTCTGCTTGGAGAGAGCTCAGGTACCACCTGCCCAGGGCCAGGATCAGAAACTGGGGGCCTCCCTCCCTCCTGAAGTTGCCAGGGCTTTCCCCTCCACCTCCTAAATATCTCTTACATCTGTCCCCAGCCCCTCCTATTGGCTCTGCGGCCCTAGGCTGGCTCAGGCCTCACCACCTCGCCTCTGATCCCCTGCCACGGCCCCACCCGGCCCCCGCCAAGCCTCTGGCAGATCAGACCCTTCACCCCCACCACATCCTGCCTTCGCTTGGCCTTCAAAGCCTTGGCCGCGTGGAACACGCTGTCGCTCCCCAACTCCACTCCCGGCCTTTTTTTTTTTTTTATTTCTGGAAGGTATTTTTTTTTTTTTATTAACGGAAAAAAAAAAAGAAATTAACACAACATTTAGAAATCATACCATTCTACATATGCACTCAGTACTTCTTAACATCATCACATAGATGCATGATCGTCGTTTCTTAGTACATTTGCATCGGTTTAGAGGAACTAGCAACACAACAGAAAAAGATATAAAATGTTAATATAGAGAAAAGAAATAAAAGTAGTAATAATAGTAAAAAACAAAAAAAAACCTATAGCTCAGATGCAGCTTCATTCAGTGTTTTAACATGATTACTTTACAATTAGGTATTATTGTGCTGTCCATTTTTGAGTTTTTGTATCTAGTCCTGTTGCACAGTCTGTATCCCATCAGCTCCAATTACCCATTATCTTACCCTGTTTCTAACTCCTGCTGGACTCTGTTACCAATGACATATTTCAAGTTTATTCTCGAATGTCCGTTCACATCAGTGGGACCATACAGTATTTGTCCTTTAGTTTTTGGCTGGACTCACTCAGCATAATATTCTCTAGGTCCATCCATGTTATTACATGCTTCATAAGTTTATCTTGTCTTAAAGCTGCATAATATTCCATCGTATGTATATACCACAGTTTGTTTAGCCATTCTTCTGTTGATGGACATTTTGGCTGTTTCCATCTCTTTGCAATTGTAAATAACGCTGCTATAAACATTGGTGTGCAAATGTCCGTTTGTGTCTTTGCCCTTAAGTCCTTTGAGTAGATACCTAGCAATGGTATTGCTGGGTCGTATGGCAATTCTATATTCAGCTTTTTGAGGAACCGCCACACTCCCGGCCTTTGATCCTGCTGCCCGCCCCCCACCCCCGACCTGTGCTGAACTCCCTCCAGGGTTCTGCCAGGAGAACCCCTATGTACCTGCCCTCACCACCCCATCAGGGCCACACACCATCACCCACTTGCTGGAGCCTTCTTTGACCGTCCCCACTAAAAATGATGGCTTCCTCCTGGGTGGGAGGGGGCCTGCCCTTGACTACACTTACACCCGGGTTCATCGAAACAGAGCTGTCTCCCCACAGGGCTGGGTTTTGCGTGCTTCTGCGTACCCACCCCCTGGCACACAGTAGCGGTTGATGCATGCTACCGAGTGCCCCCCTGCCCTGAAGTGACCGCTCTTGAGCTCAGTTTTCTCAACAGTAAAGAGGGCCTGGGAATGAGGCCGAGGAGCCCCGTCAGCGAGGAAATGCACTCAACAAATCTTGAGCATCTAGTGCACCCTTGGTGCCAGGATGCTGGGAGGCATGAAGGAGGTGATGGGAAGCAATCCAGGAAGCAACGGCCTCTCTGGCTGAGAGCAAAGGCTCTCCCGCCTTTCAGGAACCTCAGGCCTGAGGTCTGTCCCAGCCTTCCCGACACCCCTTTCCACCTCGGCAGGTGGGAGAAGGATCTCTCTCTCTCTCTCTCACACACACACACACTCACTGTGGCATGGAATCCTGTTTCTGCCGCTCATTAGCTGTGTGACCCTGGGCAATTTACCTAATTTCTCTGGTGGTTGGTTCTCTTATCTGGAAAATGCAGTTCATGATACCCGCAACCCAGGACGGGGGCAAGGGCTAAACTGGCTAATGGTAAAGGGGCCCCTGTTAGAGGAGGAGTGGCCCCCTACTCCTTAGAGCTAGGGAAGACAGCTGCGGCCCCCCCGTGCCTCCTGGGCAGGGATCCTGTGTATGCGGGGACCCTATCTGCTTTACCTATAGTCACTTCTTCCAGAACTTTCCATTTTATCACATCCTCCAGCCTGGCACAGGCCTGGCACCCAGCAGGTACTTAATAAATGTTTTTGGAATGCTGAAGTAGGCTTTGTGCTATCAGATGCCTCCTGCTCCCCCATCCTGGCAGGCCACTCCCCAGGGCAGGGCCATTTGGAGACCAGCACCCCATCTCTGCCTGGGTCTTAGGTGCTCAGGGCACAGACCTGCTTGGAGGAACTGTGGGGAGGGGTCTCCAGAGGAACATGTTCTAATGGGACACGGGGTGGGGACATCTCAGGCCAGGTCCTTCCCTCCTCAGGTGGTTGGGCTACTCAGCAGGTTTGGATCCAGGAAATCTCTTGAGAGCTTTTAAATCTCGGAATCCAGAATCCTAGTTAAAAGCATAGACTCTGGAGCCAGTGCACCTGAATTCAGATCCCAATGTTGCCACTAATTAGCCGCTGTGTGACCTTGAGTAAGTTACCTAACCTCTCTGTGTCAGTGGTTCCTCATCTGTGAAATAGTAGCTACTATTTTGCAAGATTGTGGTAAGGATTAGATGTGTTAATATGTGTCAAGGGCCTAGACCAGTGAGGATTCCAAGGACACTGGAATCTTTGCTTCTGTGTTCTTAGGATCTTCAGGCCTGAAAGTCCCATCTCATGTCTTCAAGCAGGAATCCTGCCCCAGTGGCCTTCAGCTCCAGCTTGCTTATCTCCATTGACCAGCTCTCTACCTTTTCAGCCACTACAATTGCAAGAAAGTCCTGCGGGGCGGGAGTGAGTCTTGGGTTGTCTGGCTCAGCAGCTGTCAGAGTTGGTGAGGACTTAGGTGGAGCTTGTCCCTGGGGGACCAGGAGGGACCAGTTGCCAGGCTGGGGTCCACCTCACACCCATCCTGGCAGAGGGCCTGGCAGACACCTGCCCCGGGGCATGGCGAGGCCTAATGAGCATGTGTGGCTGATGTAGCCTTCTGCAAATACCAGGCACAATATAAATAGCAATAATGAATAAATGAAGCTCCTACAGCAAGCGAGGGCCCCCAGGAGGGACTGCTGCAGCCTTGCTTCTTGCTGAGATGTGGAGTTGCATTCCCTAATCCTCAGTGAGCTTGAGGGTCATTCCTCATCCCCACTTCCTCCACGGCCATCTGTCAGCACCCTCCAGGTCCACTCCGGAACCTACCCCCTATCTCAAGGGCAGACAGTTAAGGGTGTGGACACCTATGGTTTTAGTTGAAGCAAGAAGCACTTAGGTTGGACATAAAGCAGGACTTCCAGCCTGTGTGGGTGCTTGAAGGAGGCTGCGGCAGTGGTGTTAGTCCTGTCAGGCCAGAGATGGGACTAGAATCATGGAGGGGGGCAAATGTTGGCTCAAATATAAGAGGAACTTTGAATGATCAGAGATGCCCAGAGAGGAAAGGAACTGTCCTGAGCCCCGAGAGGTGATGAGCTCTTCGTCATCATGAATATGCAAGCAGGGGCTGGGTAGCCACTTCAGGAGACTGTAGCTGAAAGGACCAGCCTGAGAATTCACCATCTGGTGGCTTCTTAAGGTCCTGTCCAGGCTTTTGAACTTCACGAAAATGTTGCCAGAGGAGAACAGGTCGAAATGAGCAATGGTTGGCACCTTCTCCAGGCCCTGCCGCCTGACTCCTTTCACCCTCTCATGCCTGGGGCCTCCCAGCTGTGCGCTCAGCTGCTTAGGGCAGGAATGGTGGCCTACATCAACCTTATTTCTACTTCTGCACATGCTTCTCCTTCAGAGATTCCTCCATCCACCTTCCTGCCTCTCCTCACCGACCCACACAGGTCTTCAAGTCTACGGGCTTTGCTGAGGCCTTCCCCGGGGACTCCTGGTCTGAAGTCCACTCTGAGCTGAAATAAATCCATCCCACCCGTGGATGCTCATCCTGGGCCTGCTCAATCCATCCTCAGAGGCGCTTTCTAGCCTGGCATGGGCTCACACCATCTACCATCGTACTCTGCCTGCAGAGGTTTGTCTTTTCTCCCTGGAAAGATTAAAAGGGAGGAAGAGAGGAATATCTGTCAAGGACCTGCCACATGCCCGACCCCGGGCTAAGCCCTGGGAGACCATTTGCATCCTATGGAGGGTCAACCTTCATCCCCATTTCACGGATGAGGAAGCAAAGGGTCATAGAAGATAAGGGACTTGCCCTCTGCCAGGAGGGGACTGAGTGCACCTTTCTCCGAAGCTGTGCCTGTCCAGGCCAGGCGGTCCCAGGGCAGACTTCCACAAGGTGGGGTAGGGAGCCCGGTGTGGAGAAGACACCCAGGAAAGGATTGGGGAGCCCCAGATTCACACTGGGGGCTGTAGCTTCCAGGCTGAGTCACCTTGACCTTGGCCAGGTGGCTACTCTTGAAGGTCCAGTTTCTCCATTAGTAAAACGGAATGAAAAGTAAAGAGGCACCTAGCAGACAGTGGGAGCTCATTAAATGCTTCCTAAGTTGAGCGTGAAAGAGCAAATTGGCTTGTATTTGGGAGGGTCTTGATGCCTTTCCTTTGGTTTACAGCCTTAGACACTCCCCCACCCTGCAGTCCCCTCATAGGCCAGTGGGGAGGGGAGCTCAGAGAACAAGGGGAGAAGGGTTTAGGGGCAGCAGTGGGGCCTGCCGGAGCCCAAGGAGAGGCTTCAGCTTCCTGCAGGAGGATCCTCAGACTCCGCAGGGGAAATGTCCAGGTTGGGACCTTTGCAGCTGGAGAAAGAGGTGTCTGTCCTGGGTGAGGGCCACTTCTGGGAAGCCTTCCTGAAGGAGGTGGCCTTTCAGCCAAGCCTTGAAGGATGGGAAGAAGCAGAGGTGTGCATGAGAAGTGGGGAGGCGCCTGTGCAGTGGAGCGACCTTTAGAGCTGGTTCTAGCCAGGATCCACTAACGAAGAGCTGGGGTGTCTTGGATGGGTGCCTCCCACAGGACAGCGGGGGAAGCGACCCCCAGCTCACATCTCACAACATCTCAGCGAGAATCCAGCGGGCTACATAGACCACCAGATGCCTGGGACGTGGGGCTAGTTAGTAATGGGGTCACCCCTATTCTTACGCATGATGCAGCCCCCCTGCTATGGGGGAGCAGAACTCTCCCCGGGGCACGACCCTGAATTTTAAGGAGGTGGCCGCCAAGCCAGGGGCCTTGTGCCGACTGGGGAGGGATGGGGGCTCACCAGCCGCCGCCGTCAGTCTGTCTGTCGCCTCCACGCCTCCCCCCCTCTCCAGCGTCCCGCGCCTGCAGCTTTCCCCGAAGACATTTGGTGTCAGTATAAGGACGGCTTTTCCTCGCACGCGGCGCAGCTCGGTCTCGCCGCCGCCGCCGCCGCCACCGCCGCCGCACGTCCCCGCACCGCCAGGCGCTCGGGCTCCTCCGCAGCCCCCGCCGCGCGCAGACCCCGCGCGCCTCGAGTCCGGGACCGGAGGCGCGAGCCGAGCCCCGCCGGCGAGGGACGCGCCCCCGGGCTGCCCGCCGCCCCGGCCTCTCGCGCCGACCGCCCGCGGGTCCTCTCCGGGGGACTTGCCCTGCCGCCCCGGCCCCGCGGCACCCCCGCCCCCGGCCCGGAGACGCCGCCCGCCCGCCGCGCGCTCCAACTCCAGCTCGGTCCGCCGCTCGCTCGGCGCTGCCGGTTTCTCGCCGCCCGCCGGGGCGCGCCGCCCACCCTCGCGCCAGCCCGCCGTCTCCCCGCGCCATGGCCCGGGCCCCCGGGCCCGCCGCCCACCGCCCGCCGCCTCTCGCGCCCCAGGGGCTCAGCTGATCCTGAATTGGCGGGGGGCGGCTGGCGGGGCTGGGGCACCCCACCACCACTCGGTTTCCGGCTTTGGGGGCAGGCGTCGCCCCCGCGTCTCTAACCTGGACCACCCCCCGCTGCCCGGCCACGTCCATGCCAAGGTAGGTCGGGGCGGGGGAGGAAGGAAAGGCTCAGCTCGGATGCCCGTTGCTTGGTGCGTTGGGTTCTTTCTTTATTGAGGCGTTTATTTATTTATTTCGGGGCACCGGCTCCCCCACCCGCGCCGGCCTATCAGGTGGGCTCTCTCACCCCCCACCCCCCACCCCGACCCCCCACCAATGTTTTCGGGGCGGGTGCCTTGGGAGAAAAGATGGGAAACTTTGACCGGTCCCCTCTCCAAGGCCACCAAAGTTCTCTCGGTGCCAATACCGAAGCCGGCTGAGCCAGCCGCTGCAGAAATTTATTCAACAAGTCGGGCGGCCCGGCGGGGCCCAGGCTATCTGTCTGTCTGTCCCACTGCCTCACTGCTGCGGCTCTGCGGCCAGAGCTGGTGCGAGTGTCCTGCCCGCGGGCTGTTGAGGGAGTGCTGGCGGAGGAAGGGGGGCAGCAGGGGATGGATGGGGGAATCCCAGGCAAGATTTAACTTTCCAAGAGGCCCAGGTGGTGAGGGGGTCCCTGGGGGTGGTCTGCTCCCCCCCCCCCCCCACGGTGCTGGCTGAGGCTGTGATGCATGAAGCCAGGCCCGGGTGGGAGCTGGAACTCTTCCGGGGGGAAAGGAAATCCTCAGCAGCGTTGGGGCTGGTTATATAATGAGTGTTTATGATGATTGGGTCTTAATTGCCTGCTGGGTGGCATGTGTGCTGATGGGGGCAAGGGGGCTGGCAGAGGGTGGGAAGGCCTGTTTGGCGGGGAGGTCACGGTGCCTGCGGGAGGGGGCACTTGGATGGCCCAGCAGCCTGAGGCGGCATTCAGCTGCTCTGCTGGCTGGCGTCTTTCTCCCCCCTCCGATGGGTCCTGAGCCCCAGAAGAGACTGGGGTCTGGGGAGACCCCTGAGCTATTTTCTGGCCCGGGGAGCCTGTGTTCTGAGGCTGGCGGTGTTTGTGTGCCTGTAAGGAGCCTGCGTGGGTCTGTGCCTTTGTGGTGTGATGGGACCAACATGCTGTGTGAGGAGTCTCCCAGGAGCTGGAGTGCTCAGATGTCCTGAGCAGGCAGTCAGTCCGTCCTTCTGATTCTCACCGCCTGGGGGATTCACCGGCAGATACTGGCATTGCCTTGAGGCCGGGGTGCTGCGGGGGGGAGAGGGGGCTGTGGGACCATGGGCCAGGCCCTGTGGGGGAGCGTCTGGCCGAGGGGTTCGGGCCTGCCTCCCTGCGCCCCCCCCCCATCCCCAGGCGCCGCCCACACTGTCAGGCCACATCTTGGATCAACGTCTCTCCCCTGCCCCAAGGACTGGCAGCCCGAAACTCTCGTTCACCCTTCAGGACAAACTTTCTCTCCAGGCTCCGGGACCAGGGGCTAGGATGGGGAAGAGAGTGGGGGGAGAGGGGATTCTAGAGACCTCCCTGTCCCCTTCCCACCTCCACCATCAGATCAGAGGGAGGGGACACCAGTGAGTGACAGGGCAGGACCACAGAGGGTGACACTGAGCCAGGGACCAATTCTGGAGCCGGGGTCTGGGGGTGGAAGAGGAAAGGGGATGAGCGCATCGTAGGGAATGGGGGGAGGTGGGGAAGCTCACAGGCTGAGCTGGCTTGACACCAAACTCATGACACCCCCCTCCTGTGTACCCCAGGCAGCCTGGGCCTCACACCACATCCTCTGCTCTCCCTTCCCGGCGGCTCAGACTGCCCCTGCCCATTCCTGGGCCACCATCACGGGCAGCTGGCGGGAGGAGCTGCAGACCTGACCGAGAGCACCCCCACTTCCACCCTCTCACCCCCACTCGCCCCAGTCCTGCCTGTCCACCCTGCCCCCGACCCCAGGCCCTGGAGAGTGGACTAGGGCAGAGAGGACATCTTCGAAGCCCACCAGGGGATATCAAGGGACAGTACCGGCGGTCCGGGTGCGCTGTCTCTCCTTGACCTTGGGTGGGGAAAGGGGGCTGGAGGTGGCTGTGGGAAGCCCCTCCTCTCCCACACTCTCTCTCTGGCTCCAGACACTGTCCCTGGGCCCCTTCCCTACAGCCAAGCCCGGCCCAATTTGGGAACTGCTGCCATCAGAGCCTCTAGCCTCTCGGAGATCCTGAGCCAAGTCGCCCACCCTGAGCTGGAGGGGTTCTTCACCTCTGACTCCCCTCCCCCAGTCCCCTTCAGTGAGAGTGCTGCGGGTCCCTCGTCCCCTTGCCCCCTGCCCCTGGACCTGGCCTTCAGAAAGAAGCTCCAGGAAAGTATGTTTCTGAGTGCTACTCTGCTCCCCGCCCCCCAGCTTGTGGGGGCTCCTGCCCCCCCGCAGCTTCTCAGCACTTTCCAAGGTAACGAAACAGGTTCTAGGGTGGTTCCTTAGTCCATGCCTATGTCCCCATCTGCTCTCTGATTCCCCAGCCCCTGGCTCAGGACCTGCATAGTAAGAGTCCGAAAGAGGGGACACATGGGGGGCAGACAGGGGAAGCCTTCCCTCACCTCCCCCCACCTGGGCTGCAGAAAAGCAGGGCTCTCTTGCCAGCCGGCGCCCCTTCTCCTCCTCTTCTATCTCTGCCCCCCTCCTCCCGCTCCTCTTCTTTCTCCCTCCCCCACCTCTCCTTTCTGTCCCCTTCCCTCCCTCCTCTTCTTTTCTGCAGAACAGTTTCTTCCCAGCTGTTCCCAGGATGAGTCCTGCCTTGGTGCCCCCAAACCCCCGGGCCCCCAGGAGTCCTGGGGCCTCAGAGTCAGCCCAGGAGCCGTCAGTCCCCCTGCACACTGCAGGCTGGCGGCTCTGTGGCTCTGGGGAAGTGTGGGTGTGAGGGTCCGTGGAGCCGCGAGCCTGCGGGGCTGGGGACTGTTAGGTCTGCAGGTCTCTGCATCTGTGTGTGTGTGTGTGTGTGTGTGTGAATTTCTGGGTCTGTAGATGTACGGATTCCTTGTGTCTGGAGGTCCGTGGATCTGTGGGCCTGTTAGGTCGGCAGGGCCGTGGGGCTCTGAGAGTGTGGACGTGCGTCTCTGCGGGCCTGTGGATCTGACACCCAGGAACGTGTGGGCTGAGTCTCTCCCCCTCGTGGCTGCCGGTCTCCAGAAGGAAGAAAACAAATTCGGTTTCCTGATTTTCTTTCCCCTCATTTCTGTCTTAAGCACCCACTAAGCACCACGCCCTGTTCCAGTTCACGCGGGTCCCAGCGGTGAGTGGGGGATACCAGACGACCTCTACCCTCTGGGGGCGTCCGTGCCCTTGGGAGAGGCTCCGGGGATCCCCCAGGTGCCTTCGCCCTCCACCTCTGAGGCCCCACCTCCCTCATCTTCCCCATGTCCTGGACTGTGGTCTGCTCCGGGGGCATTTTCAGAGCCCCAGGGTATTCCTCTCCTTACGACTGACGGGTGCCTGGTAAGCGGCAAGGCAACCCCCGCCCCCCACCCCGCGCTGGTGCCGGAACTTCAGCTTGTTCCGTCCCACGGGGAGGTGGACAAGTCCGGGATCTCAAGCATGGGCCGGAGGGACAAGTCACTTAGCAAACCAGAAGCAGCAGCTTCTTGTAAAACCGGGAGGCTGCCTTTCACCTTAAAGGCTTTTGTGAGGCTTAGAAGGGTCCCTGCACCGCTCAGTGCCGGGCCTGGCACTGAGAAGCTGGTTTTCTTTCAGTAAGGCGTTTTCCAAATCTTATTCCCATTTATTACCTCTTTTGTAAGGTCGAGACGGCATCATGTTCTGCATTTTACGCAGGAGGAGATGGACCTGGGTGAGGCTGGGTGGTGTGGGGAGGGTGGAGGTGGACTTGAACCTGGGTCCTGGGACGCCTGACCCAGTGCTCTTTCTGCTAGAACACTGTCCCCTCCCCCCATGAGGGACCGCGGTCACCCTGATTTGTTAGCTGAAGTAACAACCCAAGGCCCTGATTACTGCTGAATAAAAATTTATCAGCATAGGCAATGGCTGGGAGATGTTCAAATACACTGATGGAGATTCAAGTGCAGCTTCACTTGCTCACACTTGCTATGAGGCCGAGAGTGACTGAAAACAAACAAGTGAGGAGGCTGGAGACACCCTGTGGACAGGGTGGGGGTGGGGAGGCGGGTGTGCTGCAAACTCCTGTCCCCAGCCCTGCCTGGCCAGCCCTTTAGCTGGTGACCTGAACTTGGGCTGCCCAGATTTAAATCCCAGCTCTTCCTCTAGGAAGTTCTTGACCTTGGGGAAATCGCGTAACCTTTCTGCATAGCAGTTCTCTCACCTAAAAAGTAGAGATAACAACAGCGGTTCCTACCCTGGATTGTAACAATGTATCTGGCACATAGTAAGCGCTCACTAAATCCTGAGCTGTGATTCCTTTTAGCTGTCATGGGAGAGGTCAGTGATCCACTTCACTGAACACTGCAAAGCTGGGTGGATTAGCTGTCGATTTTGGTGATAGGAATGAGATGATTGCAAGAGGTGGGCAGGTTCAGCTGGCCAGACGAGAGCAAATTTTATGTCAATTCCTGTGTTTGGGGGGCAAATTTCAGCCATCCCTCTTCAAGTTAGAGGGACCCTGGCTCGGCTCTGGCTCCTCTGAAGAAGATCTGAGGGGATCAGTGGACCATAGGCCACAGTGTTAAAGGGTTGCCACCTGGGCTGTGGAGCTATCAGACTGCATCAAAAGAGGCCCCACCTTTGCAATCAGGCAGATGATCTGTCTGTTGGTATTCTTGGTGCCCATATCTGGTCCTGCCCTTGCAGAGGAAAGGGTGCAAACTAGAATGTACTGGGTAGGGTCCCAGAAAGGCAGATGATCTGGAACTTTTCTCCCGAGAAATGATTGAGGGATCTGGTGACTCGAGGGCTGGGGCAGATGAGGCTCAGGGGTAGGCGGGCTGTTGTCACACATCTGCAGGGCTGTGATGCAGAAGAGGGAACAAGGGGAGCCTTCCAAGAGCTCTGGGACTCCAGCTAGAAGATACTGGCTGGCAGATTTCCCACAGCTCCCAAAGACTGTTCTGTAGGCCACCAGGGCAGGTTCTGCATTGGTGTGTGTGGGTGGGTGGGTGCTGTGTGTGCATCTGTGTGTGTGTGTGCGATTGTGTGGTATGTGAGTGTGATGTCTTTCTCTGTGTTTGTGTGTGTGTGGTCTTTATCACTTGAAAGTGTGCGTGGTGACGGATCAGGCCACTTCAGGGGTCTCATTGTTTTCAGAGATTCCCTGTTTGAAGATTTGGATCCCATTAGTGTCTAGAAACAGACACATCTGTGTTTTCCGAATTCTAGAATTGTGTGGCTGCGCGGCGGACAGGAAAGGGAGAGCTCACGGGGGTGCACTGTGAGCTTGCCTGGTCTTTGGGGTGCGGTCACACGGGTCACCCCAGCCCATCCTCCCAGCGGCCCTTGTGGCATAGACGGCTCCGTGGGCACCTGCCAAGGCAAGTCGCAGGCCTAGGTGGGCTAGTGCCAGGGCAGGGACACAGGCCTCCACCTCTGGACCTGCACCCTGGGCCACACCTCGCTGGGGTGTCAGCACACCCTGAGGCTGCGATTCCTGGGCTCCAGGATTCCCTGAATGCTGGATGCTGCTCATTCTCCTGGCAGAGGCATTAGCCGGTGTGTGGTGGATGAAGTTGTGAACAGGTCGCTTGGCTGTGTGCGCCTGTGAACATACACACATGCACACACACACACACACACACACATGCTTACGCTCCCAAACTCACACACTCACGCACGTATACGCTTCTTCATCCACACATGCACACGCGCTCACACACTGTGTCACACTCACCCATACTCACACACTCTTAGACACAGTCGCACACTCTCTCACACACACACACACAGGAACTCGTGTAGCCAGGCCTCATCAGGACTCTGAGCTCTGGATGCACAAGGCCCGCCCCCCCCAGCCCCCGCGGGCTCAGGGCACCACCATATCGCCAAAGCCTGCTGGTTTGAAGGGGTGCCTGGCTCCCGGGCACCTTGTCCCATCCCAGGGGTGCCTGCAGGGGTTCAGGGCTTGGGCACGTGTGTGGGCAGACTTGAGCTTGGACGCCGGCTCTGGATCGTCCACACAGAGACCTCGGGCCCCGCCACCCCCCCGTGTGCCCCACTCTGTGAAGTGGAATTGAGAACAGTCTGTGTGTTGTGGGGCTGCAGTGGGATTCCACGTGGAAAACCCTCAGCCTGTCTCCCAGGACAAAGTCAGGCTCAGTCAGAGCTGCTGATGGGGAGGGGGAGGGGAGGGGGAGGGAAGGGGGAGGGGAGGGGGAGGGAAGGGGGAGGAGCTGGGCTGGTGATCTCCTGGAATGGCCCAGCTGGTCCCATGAGTGCTCAGACACCCACCTTCACAGGTCCAGAGCACCTTCCTATCCGTGTCACATCCCCTCTTCACAAGGGCTTCCAAGGCAGATAGGAGAAGGGAAACTGAGGCTCAGAGAGACTGGAGTCAGGAATCGGGGGGTGGTGGGGGCAGTGTCCTAGACACGGTAGGTGCCTGCGCCTGCTCACGGAGGCCAGTCCAGTTGCCACCCCATTGCCCAGTGAGCCCACCTGGGGAAGGCGTGTTAGGGTCAGGTCCTAGGAGCGCTGGAGGGAGGTGACTTGGGGACATGGAGGTGGCTCACACTCTGGGGCCATGTGGACATGCGTTTGGATCCACCAGCACTGTCACCTGAAGCAAGTCCTCTCATCTCTGTGAGGCTCTCTCTGCAGACTGGTGGGTGCACAGGGGGCCCCGGCTTCCAGCCACAGGCAGCTGGGATAAGAGCTGGGCCACAGGGACATAGGGATTCTGGGCTGGACTCAGGGGTTTGGGGTGTAGGTTGGGGGTTGGGGCCTGGGTAGTCATTGAGGAGCGGGTCAGAGGGTGGAGGCCTGGGTAGTCACTGGGGAGCAATTGGGGGTTGGCCTGGGTGACTGGGCCTAGGAGTCCCCCAGTGAGGGAGGAGTGGCGAGTAAACTGATGACAGTGTGACAGCTTTAAATAGGGACAAGAGAGTAAAAAAGAAAGTTAATGCAAAGCAGATGGAGCTGAGAGAGGAGGGAGGGGGTGGTTACCGGCTACCCCGGAGGCCGGGGTAGCTGCTCCCACCTGGGTGGTTGCAGAGAAGGGCTTCTGGCAGTGTCATGTGGGGATGGCATCAGGGCAGAAGCTCGGCCAAGCAATTCTACTTCTAACATACTTCTCAAGGCCACCCTTTTCTCATCTGCCTTCAACAGCAGCCCAGGCCAGTCCACCCACCTTTCCAACCTCCTCTTGGCCCTCTCTGCTTCACCCCTGGCCCACCACTCCCTTCTTTCCTCAGTTTCCAAAGCAGTGGCTCCAAGACAGAAACCCCTGCCTCAAGCTCTCCCTGGGCTTCCCATTGCACTTGGGATAAAACCCAAGCTCCTTTTGGGCTCACCAGACCCTGGGTGACACGGTTCTGCCAGACTCTCCATCTCAGCCCACCCCAGACTCAGCCTCAGTGGCCTCATTTCTGTAACTCAGACGCTCTGCGCTCCTTCCAGTCTCCTGGCTTCCGCACGGCTCTTCCTTCCACTTGGAGCGCTCTTCCTGCAGAGCCTGTGGCTGGCACTTTTCGGTTCTGGTTGTTTCAGCGTAAAGAGACAACCTCTTTAGAGAGGACAGGGGGTTTCTCCCTATGCTCTCTGCTCCCCTGCTTTATTTACTTCCCAAAACTTTTTTTTTTTTTTTGGGTGCATGGTCTGGGAATCGGACCCGGGTCTCCCGCATGGAAGGCGGGCATTCTAACCACTGAACCACCTGTGCACCCCCAATACTTTTTATTTGTTCATTCAACAAACATTCATCGAACGCCCAGTATGTTCCAGGCACCGTTCCAGGTGCTGGGGATATGGCAGTGCATGAAACAGACCCAAATCCCTGCTGCCTTACAGCCTTCTTTCAAGTCAGGGAGACAGATGCTGAATCATAAAGCTGTAAATACCTCAATCGTATGTTTGATGGTGAGTAGAGCTGTGGAAAACCAGAGAGAGGAAAATCAGTTGACCTGTGCCTCTCTCTCCCTGGCTGGAGTGTTGGCTGAAGGTGGGCCGATGCCATGTCTGCACACAGTAGGTGCTCAGGAAATGTTTGTTGCATGAATTAATGAATCAGCAGGGCCTGGAAGAACAGGGCATGAGGAGATGGAGGACAGGGTGCACAGGGAGAGAGCCTGGAGGAGGGCGAGCCGGGGCTCCAGGGGCTCCTAGGATGTCGAGTGTGGCAGGAGTCAGGGGCCAGTGGGGTGCATGGGGGGGCGCCAGCCACCTGGAACCACCCCAGGGAGGATGTTTTGCAGCCCGGGGGGTTGACACGTGCACGGGCTGAGGTGCCTGGGAGCTTATGTAAGGCCTGTGGTTGTTTTTTCTGGAACTGAGAGCAAAGCCCAGGGCTTGGGAGAAAACTCTGCCTTCCTGACCAGCCGGGCGAAGTGACAGGAGGCGCCAACTCCTGCCTGTCGCCCCTGGGAGCCAGAGAAATGTCCAACTACATCAGCTCGGGGTGGCTCAGCCAACAGCTCGGCAGCCGCAGGCGGCGGCCTGGAGGGCACCAGGGATTTGGGTCCCATCTCCCATCCCGCTTGCCCAGCTTGCAGGGTCTCAGGATTCTAGGGCCCAGGGGGCTTCAGCGGGCCAGGCTTCTGGGATGGGCGGCCTCCCAGGTGAGGTCGTGGGGGCAGGTCCTGGGGAGAGGCTGCCCTTCCCCTCCTGCCATTGGCTGCCTGGACAGGCTCTTGGCTACAGAAGGGCCCCAGAGAGGGGACCCTGTGGCCACGGTCAGTTGTCATTAAGTGGGTCTGCAGGGCTGGTGCTGGGACTCTGGGCTGTAAACGCAGCCTGGTTCGACACACGGCTCAGTGTGTAGGCTTGGCACCCCCCTCCTTTCTCGGAGCCTCAGTTTCCCCATCTGCCACATGGCTGTATATATCCTTCCTGGGGTTGTGTGGGCATCCGATGAAACCAGAAAGGGGAAAGGCTTGGGAGAGTGTGTGCTCCTGAGTCAGGGCTGGCTACATAATTTGTGGGGTCCAGGGCAAGGTGAAAATGCAGGGCCCCTTGATCAAAAATTATGGAGATTTTCAGGATAGTGGCAGCTGAGCATTCAGCCAAGCCCATGGGCCCTTCCAAGTGCTGGCCCCGGGTGGCTGTACTGGTTGCCCACCCGTGACATCCATCTCTGCTGTTACTTGACCCTGGGCTTGTCCTGCCCCTTCTCTGGGCCTCAGTTTCTCCCACTGAGGTCGGTTCCTAAGGTTCCTAGGGTCCCAGTTTTATGAGGCAGTGGGGTGGGGGGCCCTGGGTCAAGCCCTGAACCTCAGCTCAGGTGCTGCCTCCTTAGGGAAGTCTGCCCTGATCCTCCCACCTCCCCCCACTTCTCTAGGTCTCCCTCGTATCTGACCCCACAGCACCCCAACACTTCTTTCATCACATGCATCATCCTGCCAATCATGGCTGTCTTTATGTTCCCCTTCTTATTTTTTGCAAGTTTTCTTTCTCCTTGATTATGTAACGAATACACAACTCTCCTCTCATTGCAAAAAAGAAAAAGAAAGATCCTGATTACTTTCTAAGAAGATTTGATTCTCCCCATTTTTTGCTGGCCCAAACCGAGGCTCAGCTAGGGTAGACTGGGCTTGCTCAGAGGCCACCCAGTTTTAAGTGGATTGAAACTTGGCTGTGTCTGGCCCCTTGGCTCTTTCTTGAACTTTGTGGTCGAGCAGCGAGGTGCCTGGGCCTGGGCCTGGGCTGCCGGAGCCGCGTCCCTCCTTGTGGTGGGAGGCCGGTCGGCGAGCGGGCGGTGCCGGGCCTGCAGCCACCACGTGCCGCCCTCTGTCTCCTCCAGGGCCCCTGCCCAGCGCCGACATGGCTGAGAGCTCCTCGCCACCCTCATCTGCCGCAGCCCCAGCCGCTGAGCCTGCGGTCACGGAGCAGCCGGGGCCGCAGAGTCCCCCTCCGTCCCCTCCAGGCCAGGAGCAGCCCCTGGATGGAGCCAACCCGGACATCCCCCACCCGGACCTGGCACCCGTGGCCTTCTTCTGCCTGAGGCAGACCACCAGCCCCCGGAACTGGTGCATCAAGATGGTGTGTAACCCATATCCTTTGTGTGGCCCAGCAGAGCCCCTGGAGGCCTGGGGGTGAGGCTGCTGGGCCCCGGTGACAGTGAGGGGTCTCTGGTGGCAGATCTGGGGAGATGGACAGGGCAGCGAGGTTGGACTGATGAGGACCTGGTGTCCTGCTGATGTGAAGTTCTGGAACTTGCTGATGTCTCTGGGGGTCAATCCAGTGGCTGGTTTGGAAAGTCCTTGGATGTGAGTCCTGGGTCCGCCGGGTGACCGAGCCGTTTGGTGGGTGGTTCCAACACACAGGGCGAGGTCCTGCCTGCTTCTCTTGCTCTTGCCGGGCTTCTGTCCAGGATCAGGACAGCAGCAGAAGTGGCCTCCTCATGTGTCTAACCACCTCCCACCCTCTGCCTCCAGCCTGCTCCCATCACTCTCTGCTTAAAACCCTTCACGGTTTCCTGTTGCCCTTGAGATGCAAAGCAAAGTCCTAACCCAGCTCAGGGGTCCAGCCGGTTCCCTCGTCCCCCTCCCCACCTCACCTCCCACTAGCCTCCCTCCCCTATGCTCTTCCAGGCCTCAGGACCTTCTCACATGCTGTTCCTTCTGTCTGAAATGCTTTTCCCTTCCCTGGCCAGACCCTTTGCTGCATCCTTCAAATCATAACTAAAGTGTCACCTCCTCAGGGACACCCTCTGTGATTCCCCATCAGCCTCTCCAGCCTCTCTGAAAAACGGGTACCATCCCATTTGTCACCCTCTAGCTGCCATTCGAACATCCTTTCTCCTCCGTGCATACTGTAAGGCTCTCCGGGGCAGGGACCGCCTCTGCCTTGTTCACTGCTGGATCCCAGCCCCTAGCATAGTGCCTGGCCCATGGTGGGTGCTCGTGCAGAACCTGCTGGGTGCGCATTGGCAGTGTCTGAGCTGAGTAGTGGGTGGTGCTGGTCGGGGGAAGGGTGGTGGGGGGAGAGTGTTCCGGGTGGAAGGTGCATCACGAGCCAAGGCCTGGAGGGGAGAGACCCGAAGGCTGATTTGTGTGGTTGGAGTAGAAGGAGACAGGGGCAGAGTGAAGCAAGATGAGGTTGGCAAGGGCTGGTTCTCAGTCTTGTAGCGAGGAGGTGGACTGTGTTCTGAGAGTAATGGGGAGCCAGTGAAGAGTTTGGAGCAGGGGAGTGGCCTGGAGAGCTCTGGGTCTTAGAAGGACCGCTGAGTTGTCCTGCGGGGATGGGTTGCAGGGGTGAGCCTGGTGGCTAGGGGCCAGTGAGGAGGAGCTTCAGGACCCAGGCCCTGGTGGCCTCGGGGTTCTCAGGGCCCACCCAGCAGAACAGAGCCCCTGCTGGGGCCTGAAGCCTCAGAAGACAGGATGGGGGCATTGGCAAGAGTTTAGGCTGCAGGTCTGAGCCAGGGTGGGGTGGGGAGCTGCCAGGGGCACAGCCTGGGATGTGGGAGAATGGAAAAACTGCCCCTGTCCTAGGCCCCACCCTGGATACTAGGGATGCCTGGGACACAGATGGGATGGTGAGGCTGGTCCCCGGAAGAGCCAGGGACCTGCTAGGGGGCTCAGGTAGTTATGGGCCCTGCAGTGACCCCAGCACTCAGAAAGCAGAGGGGCTCCACTGGGAGAGCAGAGTGCAGACAGTGCTCCCTGCTGGAGGGGGCAAGGGGGACTCGACACGGTGAGAGGGTCTGCTCATCCACTCTGG
The DNA here is from genome assembly GCF_023851605.1 of Tamandua tetradactyla. Lineage (NCBI taxonomy): Eukaryota > Metazoa > Chordata > Mammalia > Pilosa > Myrmecophagidae > Tamandua > Tamandua tetradactyla. Next base: position 32,123,321 of record NC_135333.1, read on the forward strand.
GTCGGGTCTTGGGGACACACGGAAGACCAGGAAGCAGAGGCGGTGCACCCTGGGGAGCTGCAGGGAGTGGGGGACGCAGCTGCCACCCCCGCAGGTGGCTTTAGTACCTGCAGCTTGTGAGCAGGGGACAGCCAGGCCCAAGAAGGGGTGTCTATGGGAGCTGAGGAGTTGAGGAGGGTCAAGAAGGCAGTGGAATGATGTCACAGGCCTTGCCGGGGCTGGTCGACTAGGGTTGATTCTGGCTCTGCCACTTGGGTGCTGTGTGACCTTAGGCAAGTCACCTCACCTCTCTGGTGATCAAGGTGGTCAATAGTGGCCATTTTATTCTGGCAAGGAGAGTGTCACATTGCCGGAGGCGGGGCATGGCTTGGATGACCTTGCCCGGGAGTGTGACCCAGCTCAGCCCCTGAGGGGCTGCAGCGACACAGGGCTAGCCTGAGCTTCGGGGGGGCTGCCCCTGGATGGGGAGTCAGGCCCTGGGCTGGGCTGGGCTGGTCCTGTCTGCCGTGAACCAGCTGGGTGACTTCGGGCAGTCTCCTCTCTCCCTGGGCCTCAGTGCCTTCCCCTGTAAGGGAGGAGTGGATGGGACACCCCCATTCCTGATCCCCGCATGCCGGCCACACGCTCACCCCCACCGCTGCCCGCGGGAGGACGAGCTAACCCATAGGGACCCCCAGGCTCCCGTGTTCCTGGGATCTGCTCCCCTCTGTCTTCCCGACCCTCCCACCTCCACCCTCAGGGACTGTCAGCCTGGGTGTGGACTCAGAAGTGGGACTGACCTGGGAGGGGAGAGAGGGGCTCCCCAGTCCCTCAGGGGCCCCAAGTGTGTGGGAGCCGAGGTGGGGGGTGGGACAGAATTCAACCAATTGAAGGAGGGGCTTTCCAACTCTTGAGCTACTCTGAGCAAGGGCCCCCTCCCCAGCCTTCCTTTCCCCCTCTGTCACCAGAGGCCGCTGGGGTGGGGGTGGGGGTGGGGTGGGGGTGATTCAGATCTCAGGTGGAAATGGCTGGATGACTTCTGGGCTGCCTTCTAGACCAAGAGATTTGATGATTCCAAAGAAGAATGACTTCAAAAGTGTCAGGTTCCGGGACTCTCAGACTCAAAACTTCTGTGATTGAATCTAAGAGTTCAAAGGTAAGATTTAAGGCTCAGCAATACTGAAATTCTAAGCTTCTGTGATTCAAAGACCCTGAAGTTCTGTGTTTCAAAGAGCCTGTGTATCTAAGATTGGGTTCTGCTTCCCATTGAGAACCCAAAGGATTGGTGGACGTGAGGGCAGCAGTTGGGCTTGTGGGAGCAGCTGTGGCATCCATGAGGCCCTGGAGTGAGGCGGGATGGTACGAGAAGGGTCTGTCCCAGGCTCCCTGCTGGCCTCTGGTGTCCCTGGTCCAGAGCCAGCCGCCCTTTGAAGCTGGGTGCTCCCTAACGCAGCCCTCGCTTGGCCAGTGTTGGGCACTGAGTCATCATCTGACTCACCGGAGAGCCAGTGGGCTGCTAGGACTCTCCCTGAGCTGGCGACTTGGGGTGGGAAAGGTCCCCTTGCCCAAATGTCAGCCCCGCTTCCTGGGCCTTGAGCACATGCTGCCAGCTGGGAGGTGTCTGGGTTTGAAATGTCAAGGGATCGGTTGCATAGTTTGACTCATGGAGAGGTGGTGTTCAGTGTCATGGAAAGCGCCGGGGGCTTGAGTCAGACAGACCAGGTCTGGTTGTGCCTCTTATAAGCTGTGTGACTATGGGCCAGTTTCTTAACCTCTCTGAGCCCCATTTTCCCCACCTGTCAAATGGGGCTGGTATCACCCCCTCCCCAGGGTTACACTGAAGACCAAAGCAACACATAAGGCCACGTGTGAAAATGGAGTTTCATGGACTAGGAAAACCCTGCTGAGGTTGTTACTGTTATCACCTGTGTCCACATGGTGACCAGGGCCCTCACGGACAGCTGAATCAAACTCTGCTTGTTGTAGATTCACTAAAACGTGGGGGCATCAGGCCTTTAGATAAAAACAATAAGAGAACATTGTTTCCTGGGAAAACCATGTGCACCTATGCTACTTAGGTAAAACTGTGTAGACATTACTAATCAATCACAGCACCCTTCAGTGGGGCAGCCAGGCAGCCACGACAAATCAATTGGAAACCAATTTTCCACCCTGGATTAGACGTTGAGAGCCTCTCTCAGGAGTGTAACCAGCTGCACCTGGGACAAGGTCCCTGGCGGGCTGTGCCCACTCTGTTTTCTCTCCCCAGCCTGTCTGTGATGGGGCGGCTGAGTCCTGTGACTCTCTGGCCTGGTCTCTTATCCAGGACTCACCCCTGCCTCTGGGCTCAGCTCGGTTCTCTCGCTCCTGCCCAGGCTCCATTGGTCCTCCAGGCTGGCGTCGGGGGCGGGGAGGTTGGCCTCACAGTCCCAGGCACCCGGGTGAGGTCCCTTCAGGGTCCAGCATCTCTGCTGGGCAGCCACCTCTCCGTGGCCTGTGTGGGGCCTTCTCCTTGACGAGTTCGCAGGCCCCTCCCCTCCTGGCATGTTCCTGGGCTGTTGCCAGCGTTGGGCCAGTGCTTTTGCTGCAGCGTGAGCCAGCCCTGTGTGAGGGGAAGCTGTCCACTGAGAAGGTCTCCTCTCTGCTCTGGGTGCAGCAAGAGGGCCGTGAGGCAGGAGACCTTGGGCAAGTCACTGCCCTGTTTTACCCTCAGTCTTCCTATCTGCAGGTTGGGGAGAGCTGGGCATCAAAGCCTGTAAGGGGCTTTTCTGCTGCTGTCCTCAGGAAGTATCTCGGTGGTATCTGCAAGGGTGCCTCGGCTCACTGGTGCTTGTGCATGTGGTCACTCTCTTGTCCTGTCCCTTTGCGCTGTGGTCCTGGTTACCTTCCCCCTGCCATGCTCCTCTACCCGGGTCTGTCTGGCAATGGTCTGAGATGCCCGTGGGCTGGGCTGCCATGGCCTGCTGTGGAGAGAGGGGCCGAGCCCTGGAGCGGGTTGCACCAAGGCAAGGGAGAGGGGAGGAGAAAGCAGGGAAAGTAGAGAATCTATTGGTCTATTGGGGGACAAACGGGTCATCATTGCAGGAAAACCCCTCAACCAGCCTCCCTGCCATCCCTGAGTTTGCGCAGGGTGAGATTTAAGGGTCAGCAACACTGAAAGTCTCTAAGTCTTGCTGCACCAGAGAGGTTCTTGAGCCACTTCCAGGACCTTTCTGAAGGCTCTCGATGATGAAGGAGTCCTTCCTTGATCTAACCTCCATCCCTCCTGTCCTGAGCCCTTTCCCTGTAGCTGGGCCTTTGGGAACATGTGAGGTTGGGTTCTTTTGTCTCTCCCTGTCTATACAGGTGGCTCCCAGATCTCACCCTTCTGTTCCACATGACAGTGGGTGCTGCTCCCCCCACCCCTGCCTCTGCACAGTGAAGAGAGAGCTCTAGGTCAGGAGCCCACAGCCGAGTGACCTTTGGCAATCTTCTCTGCCCTCGGACCCACTCTCTTCTCCTGCGTGGCTTCCCCCTCAGTGTTCCTGGGCTCCAGAGTTCAGAAGTAGTTTGTCATCTGTCAAGTGCTGTGTGTGCCCTGAGGGGCTGTTACCTCCCCTCCCCTCCCACCCTTCCCCCTCCCCCCACCCCTCCCTCCCTCCTGCCTACCTTCATTTGTTGGCTTATTTTTTCCCCACTCCAGAGCCTTCCTTGGCTCTTGATGAAGAACAGTGTAACTTAGCCTGCATTTGAGGCTGTCCACAGTCCACCCTGAATTGTCCTTCATCCTCCCTTCCAACTTACCCCACTATTTGCCTTCCTGGACCCCCCACTGAAGTCCAGACAAGCTGTTGCACTTTCCCAATGCTTCCCCTGCTCCCCTGTCCCCAGCCTCGGCTTATGCTGGGTCTGCCCCAGGATGCGCAGCCCCATCTCCCTGATATCACCCCACCAGCTCCACCGGCCCAGCCTCCAGGCTACCTCCTTCAGGAAGTTTTCCTGGATTCCCAGCTTTATCCCCTCTCAACCCTTTATCTGTCCTTCCCTATCCCCTGAGTTTCCTGCTGCCTCACAGCATCTGCTGGCGCCTGCTTTATCTCACCAGGCTGTGAGGTCCCCAGGGCACAATCCCTGGCTCTAGCTCCCAGCACAGGCCTGGGCCCAAGGGCCTGTTGAAGTTTGCATTTATTCAGAACTTTCTACTTTATGAAATACTTTCCTACTTTTGTCATTATTGATTTTTCTGCGCCTCCCATGAGGTAGCGGGGCAGGGAGTGTGCTAACTCCCCATCCTGCAGCTGGGAGATGGAGGCTGAAGAGGGGTGCGTGACCTGCCTCAAACCACATGCTGAGTGATCAGCAAAGCCAGGGCCCACTGAAGTCCAGGACTCAGACTCTTGGGGCTGCACTGTCCCCACCCCAGGCCTGCTCATGAGTGGGGATGGGGTTCCTCTGGTGGGGGGGGGTGTCTCCAGCCCTGGCCTCATCAGAAGGCGCAGACAGGCGATGAACATTGCTGGAGGAAGCAACACATGTCTGGGAAATTGTCCGTTTCCCTCCATCTGGCATGGAGAAGCTTGTTTTTCTCAGAAATAAGAGTCAGTGTCAAGTTGGGCCACGGAGAAACCATGGTGGCCAGAATGGATGCTGCACTCTCACTGGTTGGCAGGGTGGGCTGGAAGGCTGGGCCAGGGACAGGCCTGACCCTCAGTTACTGTCATCTGTAGATTTCTGTGCACAGATAGACCCTGGCCCAGCCTGGGAGCATTGTTGAAGGCTGCCTGGGGGAGGGGGCATTAACCCTGGGTCTTACTGCATGAGTAGGAGTTTTCCAGAACAGTTGAGAGATGTATTCCAGAAGAGAGAGTAGTGGGGAGTTCAGTGTGGCTGAAACAGGACATTGAATGCCAGGTTAGAGCTTGCACTTGATCTTGTGGACACTGGGGAGCCACTCACAGGTGTCCAGCAGGGATAGGACATGGGCAGATTCGTTTATTAGAATGCTTGACCTCAGAGCAGAATGGAGGATGCTTCAGAGGAAGAGAGAGACCCGGAGACCAAGCGGGAGGCTCCTGCAGTGGATATTGATCGCCTGAGTGAGTCCTTCATTTATTCATTCAGCAAATATGTGTTGGACACTGTTCTAGACCTGAGTGGAGGTGTCCCCAGCTGTGCCCCCAAGGAGTCCCCAGCCTGATGAGAAGCAGAGCCACACCCAGATCACTCTCCTGTGAAACAAAAAGGGCAAAAGACTGAGCAGAGGGGCCTGCGGGAGGGTCTGGGCCCAGGAGATTGGAGCCTGTCCTGCCGCAGGAGCCTTCCTGGAGGAGGGGGAGGGACGTGGGGGCCAGGGCAGGAGAGATTTTGGTAGGGAGAGAAGTGGAGGGAGAGGCAGTGGCAGGACCGGCAGAGGAAGCAGCCTGGTCAGGGGTCACTGGGGGCCTGGTGAGGCCCCAGCCTGGAGCGTGGGCGGGGGGAGAGAGGCCGTGGGGGTGACGGCAGAAGGACACTGGGGTGTAGACTCGAGGGCGGAAGGGAAGAGGGCGAGCGGACAGGGCAGCGGCATTCCAGGCACTGGCTTCCTTTCATCCTCCTGACAGCTCAGTCAGCTAAAGAGGTTGCCCATTTGTCAGATGAGGCCCAGAGAGGCAGAGAGCCTGTCGGGGGCCACCCAGGCTGGCAGTGGCCGAGTGGCGCTGGGGCCCAGGCCCGGTAGACCTGGCAGGAAGCCTGGTAGTTGACGTGGATCAGGAGGGTTAGCAAGAGGGCTGGTGGCGGAGGGAGAGCCAGCCTCCTCCCGGGCGTTTAAAGCAAGATCGGCTCTCTACTCCCCTCCCCCACCCCGCGCCCCGTCTTCCCGCCTGGGCTTCGGCTCCTGCCGCTCTGAAGCCGACCTCGACCCGCACCCTCCCCCAGACCGCGTCGCCATCCCTGGTGGGAGACCAACAGCCGCTTTTGTTTCCCTGGGAGAGAAATCAATACGTCTTTTTAACCAGCCAGCATGTGTTCCTGCTAATCTCTCTGCAGCTCTCCCACGGGGCCGCCTTCCAGATCCCTGTCCCCCTGCCCAGTGGCGCTGGGCTGTGCCCCCTGGGCTCCCTCCTTGTCTTCCTTACTTCACATCCCGACAGGGTGCAGGGAGAAGAGGGGAGAGACCAGAGGGCTGAGGGCCCCGAGGAGGCTCAGCACGTAAGGGAAGGAGCCCTAGAGGCCGACGGGGACCAGACCCGGGGTTCACGGAGCCCAAGGGGCGGAGCTTCTAGAAGAGGGGCTTAACCTGGGGACCGTGAACTTGGATGGGTAAATGTTGCATCTTTGTTTTCAGCCACCTCTGATAAAATGGAGCATTTCTTTCTCTTACGAACAGAGGTAACAAACCACGACTGTATTAGCGGTCCCCGTGGGGGGTCACCGGTAGAAAGCGCCGATATTTTCCTGGCGCATCACGTTTGTTGCCGAGCTCTCAGAATAGCATTTACATTCATCACTGCGTCAAAGTCACATAATTATTAAACCCACCGCTGCATCTTGTATTGTGCTGCTAAAGAGGTGCTAATATTTCTCTATCACAAATTCGCTTAAAATATTTTGATAACTATTTTAATGGAACTGACTTCTTTTCCTAATCCTAAGCTTTTTCTTTTTTTAAAAAAATGCATTTCAAAGCATCATCTTGAGAAGGGACCCAGGCGCTTCCCCAAGCTGCCCGAAGGAGTGAGGCACAGACACGACTAAGAACCCTGGTTCAGGAAGGACGCGGGGTCAGCCGCGAGAGTGCTGCGTGGAGTAGGGCGCGCGTGTGCGGGTGCCCGTGCGTCCGCGTGCATCCGTGTGAACACACCTGGCGAGGGAGACGGGCGGCGGGGGGCAGGCCCCCTGGGGAGGCTGAGGGACGATGTCATCCATCCATCCAGCCCTTGTCCCTTCTGCCTTGTGTTTGAGTTACTCCGCGTCTCTGTGGTCGTCTCCAGTGGTGGTTTCTGGGGGGCAGAAACTGTGTCTTCTTCCTTGGGGGTCCCAGGAGCCGCTGTGGACCAGGCACAAAGGAGGACCTCAGTGAGGGTGTGTTGAATAAATGAGTAATGAGTGAGGAAGGGAAGGCTGCTGGCAAATCCCACCAGCCCAGAAGTCCCTCCTTAGTCTCCTTGGTGCCTTCAAGTGACGGGGACTTCACTCCCTCCTGAGGCTGCAGGTTTCCCTACCTGTGTTCAGGGAGGGTTCCAGGCATGGAACGTGATGGAAATGTTCTTCCCATCGAGAGCACGACCTGGCTAGGGATGAGGGAACCAGGCCAGACCACAGACACGCAGTTCCATAGCCGCTGTAATGAGGGAAGTCCAAAGTTCTGTTAGCGCCAAGAGGAGGCGTCTATACCTCCAGGCTTCCCTTTGGGCACACCTTCTTTGGAGTGGGCTCCTGGGGCTGGGACCCCGGCCCTCCCTTCAGCAGTGGCTGGAGCAGGAGCATCTGGGGAATATCCTTGGTCCTCATGTCCTTCCCATGGATAATCCACCCCGGGTTTTCTTCTGAGCCCGCAGCCCCTGTTCCCTTGCCATCGCCTCCCCCACATCAGCTGTCTGCACTGGGCATGGTGGTCTGCTGGGCATCTGGGAATCAGAGACTTTGGCCAAGTGCAATGAGTTCTCATATAGTGGGAACTCCAAGAGGCGGGGGTGGGAGCAGGGACAAGGAAGGAGGGTGCTCACTGCCTCGTGCCCACCTCCTAAGGCACCCAGGCCCACTGAGGCTCCATAGCTTTTAAGTAGAACCGTTCAGCCCTGGTTGAGCCATTTGTCATGTGGGGAGCACCATGTCACTGGAGCAATGCAAGTGGAGAAAGGCTTGGCCTGGCACCATCTGCCTTTCACTTTATGGAGCAGCTTTCTCCTGCTGTCTTGAGACTTTACATAATTTTTTTTTGTTGTTAAAATTTTTATTGAGTTAAAACATACAGGCTGCAAAATTCACACATCTTGATGTACCTCCCAAGTACTGCTCTTGTGGCCCCCACTCAGGCCCAGACAAGAACCTCTCCAGTCCTTAGAAGCTGCTTTGGCTCCCCCACCTACTCCTTAGCTGACATCCCCGAGGGGACTGCAATTCTGCACGCTCTCACCTGGTTCAGGTGCAAGAACTGGTTTTGAACTTCTGATACTTGGATTCATCCACTGTCTGTTTTTGGTGTCTGGCTTCCTTGACCCCCCATTATGTTTATGAGACTCACATGCTATTGTGGAGACCAGTAGTTAGTTCTTTTTCTTTGTTTGTTTTTTTGGTGGTGCATGGTCCAGAACTCAAACCCAGGTCTCCCGCATCGTGGGCGAGAGTTCTACCACTGAGCTACGCTTGTCCTGCCCCAGTAGTTAGTTCTTCTTAGTTGTTGGGGTGGGTTCAACTGTGGGGCTGGACCTCCGGGTTTCTCAGCTTTGGCACTGCTGACCTCTGGGCCCGGATCATTCTTTGCTATGGGCAGCTGTCCTGTGCATCCCTGGCCTCCACTCACTGGATGCTGGTGGCAACCCCTGCTCTCCCACTTGGGATGACCAAAACCGTCTCCAGACATGGCCAGTGTCCCCTAGGAGCAAAATTGTCCCTGGCTGAAAATCACTGACCTATCTCGGTCTCTTCAATGCCTTCTCCTGTTTATGGGCATTTGGCTGCTCCCAGGTGAGAGCTGTTATGAATCATATCGCCATGAGTGTTTGGGGGTGTGTCTTTTTTTTGTGGACTTTTTCCCATGTTTTTTCCTGGCTGTATACCTGGGAGTGGCATTGCTGGGTCCTAGCATGGGCCTATGCTTAGCTTTAGTAGATGCTACCAAGCAACCATCCGGAGTGGTTGTGTTCATAAATATTAGTTGAATGAATGAATGAATGAATGAATGAATGCGATATCCTTAAAGCCCAGGGCCCAGAGCAGGGCTGATGTTCAAACATGGTCACCACTGATTAGTGGGTGCTATGCAGGCGCATGGCACAGCAGGGCCTTCCAGGAGGGACGTGCTTTGGGTCCACTTGGCGCCTCCAGAAAAAGAATGAGCCTGGTTTGCCTCAGCAGCCTGGCGCACAGGCCAGGTATACAGCAGGCGCTCCATGGATGCTTGTGGAACTGACCTCAGAGCGGCTCAGAGGGGGGCTAAGAAGGGGATTCCAGAATCTGAGGCCCTGACCTGTGAGATTCCGAGGCCTGAGCTCTTCATCCCCCGGGCTCTTCAGCCCGGTAGCCTGCGGCACCCCCACCCCCACCCCATCCCCTTCCTCTGCTTGAGTATTTAGGCAACTGAGACACACCCTGGGAAATGGATCTGATTTCAGATTTGACAAAAATAAAAACAAACTTGGCCACCCCTGCCAAACTCTGCATTCCCGCCCCCAGCCCTCACCCCCACGCCCCCCCAGGTACTGAAACCATGACTGTCAGCCGGGCCCGCCGGTTGGAGGCCGTGGTCGCCATGGTAACCATGCAGGCGAGGAGGCAGCCCTGGGGGGCCTGCTTGCGGTGGGAACTGCCCTCCATCCCGCCACTCTGCTGTCTGGGAAGGGGCAGACACCTTGATCTGGGGACTTCTCTGGTCACCCCATGCCCCCAGTCCACACCCCGGCCTTCTCGAGATTCAACCAGGGCTGCAGCCAGGTCGCAGGGTGGAATCCTTGGCTCTGACCCTGGGGAGCCTTCAGGTAAACATTGCCCCCCGTTGCTGGCATCCCTGGTTCCCTGTGGGTAAATTCTTCCTTCCCAGCCAGAGCTGGACCCAGCACATCCCCCTCCGTGACTCCTCTGGTTGAAGTGCAGGCCAGTGGCTGGACACACACTGACCCAGGTCCAGTCTCCCCTCGCTTGTTTGGGGATGTTGTGAGGAGACAGGAGGGACAAGCAGGAAGAGTAAAGATTCCAGTGTGCGCGTATCACTGGAAGAGCCCTCGTGTGCCAGGCTGTGTGCCAGCAGTGGCAGAGTACGTGGCTGAGAGCGTGGGATTTGGAGTAGTTGGAGCTGTGTTCAAATCCTGCCCTGCCACATCCGAGCCTGTCACACAGAGGGCGCGCAGTATACGTTGGCAAAGGGCCTGGGATCTGGTTCAGACGTTTGGTATTCACATCCCAGGAGCCCCGTTTTCGCACTTACCCGCTGTGGGACCTCAGGCCAGGTTACCCAACCTCTCTGTGCCTCAGTATCCTTATCTGTAAAATGGGGGTAACAATAGCACCTGCCAGTTTGGGGAATTTTACTGAAATTCCTGGGTGACCCTCTTCATTCCCAGGCCTGAATTCAGGGGCTGACTCATTTTAAAAGGCCATGAGTGAAGGTTCACCGTGCAGCAAGGCAGCCATCAATCAAAAGGGCTTTGTAATAACATCTCTCTTATTTTCTACTTAAGGTAATATTAAGTAATCAGCAGATAATACCTGTGTGGGATTCTCAGTGCTCTGTTGGTGAGGTGGGTTTTTTTTTTTCCCCTAAATACAAGAAGGGGCGACCTGGCTTTATACGAGAGTCAACAAAGAGAAGGGCTTTCTCTGTTGAATTACATGTGACAAGCCTTGGTCCCAGCTTCTGAGGGGTGAGGAGACTGAACCCCATTTTTATAACCTCAACCAGCTTTATCTGTAAAGGGACATGTGGTAAATATTTTAGGCCTCGCGGGCCGTACGTCTCTGATGTAACCACTCCATTCTACTGTGGCAGCACAGAAGTTGCTATAGACAATATGTAAATCAATGGGTGTGGCTGTGTGCCAATCAACTTTATTTATGGGCGCTAAAATTCAGATTTTGCCTACTTATCACATATCACAAAATCTCATTTTTCTTTTGTTTTTTTTTTTTCCTCCCAACTATTTAAAAATATAAAACATACCCTTAGCTTGCAGGACTTATCGAAATAGGTGGTGGGCTGGATTTGGCCCTCTGGTTGTAGTTTGTGGACCACTCACCCAGCAACCAATGACAACTCCCCTTGCTGATTTGGGGCACAGAACTCTTCGAAGGGAGCCAACCGGCCCAAGCTTCCGGGATGGGAGGAGGCCGTGAGAGAACGTGTCTACAGCTCTCCTCCGCTCTCCTCCGCCGCCCTTGTCCCTCGCCCTTGTCCCTCGTGGCATCTTGGATAAACAGTCTTCTTATCAGGCCCATCATGGGGCACGTGGCAGCACCCAGAGCCTGCAGCCGCATGGGCCCCGTGTTCTTGGGGCCTCCCGGCTCCTGCTTGCTGCGAGGTTTAAATGAGAGAACCCATGCTGTTTGTTTAGGAGGCTCCTGGGCGGAAAAGCACTCAAGAAATGTTTGTAACTGTTACCATTATCGCTATTAACCCCATGCTTGGTACCCAGCAGGTGCTCAATATATGCTCTCACTTCTACTCTGTAATTCTCTGCTCAGCTCTGAGGCTCCAGTTCACGGGAGGGTCAAGGGGGTAGGATTGGGGTGTGTGTGTGGTCTGGCCCTCCGGCTGGCTTCTCTGAGGGATGCTCGGGCTTGAGGTGGGGCTCAGGTGCTGGGAGAGCTGTGTGCTGCGCGCGCGCACACACACACACACACACACACACACACACACACACACACACACACACACACACACACACACACACACACACACACACACACACACACACACACCACCCTTTGTTTTCCTCCCCTGGGCTGCAGGTTTGGGAAGGCTTTGCCTGCCAAGGAAACTACATTGATTGGTTCGCCATTGATCTGCCTCTGCCTCTCTATTCCTCAGAGGCTCCCGTGGCTGCCGGGCCCACCAGGGATGTAATCAGTTTGAAATGACCACCTGGGTAGCCAGGCTAAGTGGATGCCACAAATGCGGAGTGGGGATATGTGGGGAAACGTGGGGTTTCAGTTTGGGTTTGGGTGGCTCTCGGAGTCCCGTCAGAATCCTGCTGGCTGAGTCCAGTTTGCTGTGCAACATGGGCAGGCCTTGGCCCCTCTCTGGGCTTCGGTTCCCGTCTGCAATGCAGGATTGGATTGGTTGCTCTCTGAGGACCTTGGTGGGGGTTGATCTGAGACAACGATCACCCTGACAGGAGCGAGGGTCTCTGGGGGTGAAGTAGGGTCCCAACTGCATGCCAGTGGGGAGCCAGTGAAGACTCGGGGAGCTGACACTCAAACCCCAGCCTGCCCTCTTACCTGGAAATCTCGTCCTGCTCTCACGGAGTCCCCCTTTGCCTTCTGATTCCCCCAGGCCCCCGGAGCTTTGCTCCTGAGCTGCAGTGCTTGTGCCTAATGGAGCAAATGTCAGGGGTTGGGCTAGGCCATGGCCTTGCTCAGTGCTGGAGATCGTAATTCCCTCCGCCACCCTCCCACCCACGCTGCGTGGCCTGGCTCAGCTTCAAGGAGGATGTGTGGCTTTGATCCGCAGACCAGTGGGGAGCGTGTCAGGCCCCTGGAGGCACCGCAGGCGAGGATACCAGCTCTGGCCAGACTTCTGAGCCTTGGGCTCTTGGAAGGGGCGCAGCCTCTGCCCATGTGGGATTTCCCCGAGGGCCTCAGGGCAGGGCCAGGGACTGTCCATCTCTGAATGTCCGAAGCTGAGTGCTCCAGAGACGAAAGCTGCTCCCTCTGCCCACTGGGGCCCCAGTGCAGTGGGGGACGCAGGCGAACCACAGAGGCAGCCCCTCGTCATGTTATGGTGCCGCTTTGAGCCCGACAGTCTGGGTTCCTCACTGCCTGTGTGACCTTGGGTAAGTGACTTAAGCTCTCCAGGCCTATTTCCTTATCTGCCTAAAGGGGATTGTGGCAAGAGCTAAGATCATGTCTGTAGCGTGGCTGGGAGACAGTAGCCATGGTTACTGGGATGCCTGCTAGACCAAGCGGACAAAGGAGTGTGTCGGGAGAGGGAAGTTGAGCCACCGCCTTGTAAGTGGGGGAAGGTGGCTCAAGAAGTGGTGATAAATGGCTGTGAAGGATGAGTAGAAGTTTGCCTGATAGAGAGAGTAAAGAGGGAAAGGTGGCCTAGATGCCGAGAAAAGCACCTTCAAAGGGTGGGCTTGGGTGCAGCAAGAAGTCCAGTGCATGCAAAGGCAGTGGAAGATAAGACAGGAAGAGTTTTGGGGATTGAAGTCTAGGAGTCCTTGGGCAGCGGCTGAAAGGTTTTTGAGGATAAGGAGGTGTAATCAGAGTTAGGCTTTGGGCGGTTTAATCTGGCAGTGGCAAAATTGCTTGGGGTCAAGAAGAGCCAACCCCGGGTTGAAATCCCAGCTCTGCCACTTTCCAGCTGGTGACCTTGGGTAAATCATGTTCTTTTTTGCATTTCAATTTCTCGTTTGCAAATGGGGTTTATGATACCCCTGTGGGGATTAAATGAGGTAACACTTGCAAAGGGCTAGAGCAGAGCCTGGCACACGGCAGGTGCCCAGTCATCAAGAGGGGGCAGATTGAAAGAGCCGAGGCCAGAGCTGGAGGCAAGAGAGGAAGCTGGTGCAGGGTCCAGGAGAGAGACCCTGGACTCAGGGGAGAGAGAGGGAAGGCGTGGGTAAGGACAAGCCATTGCGGTGGAGAGCACTGGCCTCCGAGTTCAGTGGGCCCTGTGTTAATCTCAGCTCTGGTACTTCCCAGCTGTGCGACCCTGGGAGAGGCCCCCAATTTCCCTGAGCCTCAGGTTTTCTCATCCATGAAATGGGCCTGCTGAGCCCCCACTCAGAACCTGGGGGGGAAGAAATGGGGGTGCCAGGCTCCTGAGAGGCACTGCTCAGTGCACTCTGGGCTTGAAGCTGGCAGGAGGGGTAGAGGGAGCGGAAGAGGTGACTGGGGGGCGCCAGCACGTCAGGCTGGGGAAAGGCAAGGGGTGGGGTGGGGGATGTGCACTGGTAATTAGAACGTTTGAACTTCAAAAAAGTTAATTAATGACGAAGCTGCTGCTGAAGCAATGTTCAGGCTAGAAGGGGGCGCTGGCAGCAACTGAAATTAATTACAGGCTGTAGTGGGAGAGTGGCAGCGGGATGGGGGGGGCAGGAAGGAGCAGGGTTGGGGGAGGAAGGGCCTGAGGGGGAGGCAGGAGGGTAGGTGAGCAGGGGCCTGGGGAGGGGGGAGGGGCTGTTGTCGTGTCAGCCTCCTTGCCCACCCTCCGTCACTCCCCCCCACCCCCCACCCCCACCCCGCAGGCAACAGAGGAACTCACCCTGACTTCGCTGGGGTCGGGCTGAGGGTTTGGAGGCTGCAGCTACGGCTGAGCTTAGAGCAAGTGTTTGAAATTGAGGGGCAAGAGTTTTCCTGTGGAGGCACGCAAGAGTCACTGGATGTCAGAGTAGGCAGGGATCTGAGAGATTTCCTTGTTCATTCTACAGACATTTATTGAGCTCCTACTAGACGCCTGTTACTATTGGAGCTGTGAATGCAAAATCCCTGACCTCATGGAATATGGGTTCTAGCAGTGGATGAAGGCAATGAGGATGTCAGCAAGGTGATTTCAGGGTGTAAGAAGACCATAAAGCCGAGAGGGATGAATCTGGGTGGGCCTGTCTCAAAGGAGGTTACAATGAAGTCAAAGGGTCAGAAGGAACTGCCCTTGATGCTCTTGGGAGGCGTCTCCAGGTCGAAAGAAGAGCATGTGCAAAGGCCCTGAGGTGGAGGATGACTGGTATGTCTGAGGAGCAGCAGGGAGGCCAGCGAGGCTCAAGTAGGGTGAGCTGGGAGATGGGGGGAGGTGTTGGCAGGACCTTGCAGACCATGGTGAGGGCTTTGAGGTTTATTCTGAGAGAGATAGGGAGCCATGGCAGGGTCTGGAGCAGGAGAGGGAGGTGATCTCAATTTTAACCATTCATTGCTGCTTCAGAGGGTGGATCAGAGGGGCCAGATGGACTCAGTGAGACCAGTGAGGAGGCGCCTGGCCAGTGGGGAAACTGAGGTTCAGAGATGGGAAGGGGATTGCTGGAGACCCCAGAGCTGGTCACTGCTGGGCTGGAGTTCAAGCACAGGTCCCCTGACTCCTGGACAGCCCTTTTCCAGTCACTGCTTTCCCAGCACAGGAGGCTGCTGTCCCATTTCTGGACTTCTCAGTTTCTGAGCGCAAGGCGTTGGTCAGCCTGGGGTCAGGAATGAGGACTGGGTAGGCCAGGCCTGGTGAGTTCCGTCAAAGAACACACTTGCCGCTCTAATCATGCCTCCAAGCCAGACTTCAGGGTCTGAAAGTTCGCCCACAAGTCTGACTTCGGTCCTGGTGGGAGAAGTGAGTTTGGGAGATCTGAGCAGGTCTTCTCATCTCTGTAATGATGGGTGTGGCTGTGAGTGACTGCGGCCTGGAGGGCCCTTTGCGCTCTGCCCCTGGTTCTCCAACCCCAGGTGGATTGGAGTGGTGGGACCGGGAAGGCATCCGTCAGTCCGTCTCCTTACCTTGGGATAAGGAGAGAAGGACCAGCCCAGCCTGGGGGGTGGGAGGGAGCCAGAGGGGCGCTCACTCACCCTAAATCCAAGCGAGTGCCCCAGAGGCCCTGCTCCGGGTTGGATTAGGAGAGCCCTTTTGCTGCAGAGCCTTTCTACCTGGGCAGGCCTCAGGAGGCCCAGCCTTGCTCTGCTTGGCCCAGGGGCTGGAGCCCGTCCAGGTGCAGCCATGGCAGAGTCCGGCGATGGGCTCTCATGCTGGGGGAAGGACAGGGTCATTCAGCCCCAGGGGACAGTCCTCTGCAGGCTCCTGACTCAGGCCCTGGGTGGAAACTGCTGGTGCAGAGTTGGGGGTGGGGCATGGGTGGGGGAGGGGAGGGGAAGAGGAAGGGAGTGACGGTCACAGGGAGGTGGTCAGAGGTGGGAGAGGCAGGGACCAGCCAGAGAGGGGTTGCTAGCAGGCCTTTGGGTCCCTCTCCAGGAGCTCCTGGCGGGGCAGGAGGGAGGGTCCTGGCAGGTGTGGCTCCCGCCCTGGGAGGGGTTTAGCATGGGTCACCACATCTATGCTTGCGATGGGGCTAGGCTGGCTGCAGGGTTTTTGCAAACTTGTGTGTTGACCCATTACGGGAAGGTCCCCGGAGGGAGGAATAACCAGGAAACGGGGGGGACGCGTGTGTTTGTGTGGGTCAGGGAGTCCTTAATCCCAGGGCGCACCACCGCTTTCCCACGGCCCTCCGGCTGTTTTCTCCTTGACCTGGTGGTGTGCACGTGGTTCGAGTGTGTCAGCATGATGGTGATCCTGCTGAACTGCGTGACGCTCGGCATGTACCAGCCGTGCGACGACATGGACTGCCTGACCGACCGCTGCAGGATCCTGCAGGTGAGGCCCCGCCCCTCCCAGGCCCACCCCGCCCCGCCACGTCCCGTCCCGCCCCGCCACACCCCAGCCCAGCTACGCCCCGCCCCGCCCCGCCCCGCCCCTCCTGGCCCCAGCCCATCGCTTCCCGCTTCCTCACTGTGGAATGGCCTTACCCAGCCCTGGTCGTAGTCTTCTGTGACCTTCTGTCCCCGTCGTCGCCTCCTCTCCATCCCGAGGCCTCAGCTCATCTTCTCTCACCTGGACACTCCCGCCAGTCTCCCCCCAAATCCCAGGCTTGTCCCCTTCACTCCTGCCAGTAAAATGCAATTGATCACAGCCTTCCACTGCTTAAAACCTGTGCTTAGCTGCACGATGCCCGTGGGACAAAGCTCATGTTCCATACCTCACCGTCAGTGCCCTGCAGGGGGCTGGCCTCCGATAGCCCTCCTGTCCTTTCAGTCAGATCCCAAGTGGAATCAAACCTCTGCCACCTGTCGTGACCCCGTTCAGGACTCATGTACCGTATACCGCAACTTCATTCAACCCTCACAACCCCCTGCGGCAGGTGTTAGGGTTATACCCATTTTACAGATGGGCAAATTCCCAAAGGCCCATCTGGGGAAAACCAGGTTCCTTTAGGGGCCTTCTGCTTCCTTCCTTTAGGCCCGGCTCAGCAGCTCCCAAGCAGGGCAGGGCCTCAGAACGCCCTGGGGGCATGTGTGAGCCACCCAGGCCCTTGTCCCCAACCCAGCCCCCCTAAATCAGGACCTTGGCTCCCTGGCTCAGTGAGAAGCAATGAACTTATCTGAGTCCTAGGCCAGATCCCCAGTGAGGTGGAAATTCACTAAGAAAATGATGGTGTGTTTCTTGCCTCTTGTGTCCTCAGTGCCCAGCCTAGGGGCCTGGCATCAGGTGCTCAGTGCCCGTTTGTGAGTTGAATTGACCGTAGCCTTCCTTGAATCTGGAAAGATAGGAATTTCACCCAGGCCCAGTCCTCAGGGTACAGACACTTTGCCTGAGTCCTTGGTTAGGGACACATCTGAGACCTTCTTTCTGAGCAGAGGAAGGCAGGAGCCAGAAGCCAGGCTTCCCAGTGGGGTTGTCAGATCTGTTTTGAGAAGGCCCCTTCCCTGTGGGCATTGGAGTCAGACCTGAGCTTCAGTCCTGACTCTGCCACTTACCTGCTGTGTGACCTGGGGTGAGTTGCTTAACCTCTCTGAGTCTTGGATTCCTCATCTGTAAAGTGGGGCTACCCACAGGGTCATTGTGAAAATTAAGAGAGAATGCAGGTAAAGTATCTAGTCCAGAGCTAGGTCCCTTGTCATTATGCCTGTCCTAGGGAGTAAAGAGAATCAATTGTATGTTTTTGGCAAGTTCATTCCCCTCTCTGGGCCTCAGTCTCCTCATCTGTGAAATGGGTACATCAGACCAGGATCTCTGAGGTTCTCTTCCTGCCCAGGAGAGAGAGCTTCCAGGCCCCTCATACCCATCCCCTGTCTCTCCCCCGATTCCCCACCCCCACCCCCACATGACTCTAACCCCCAGTCCTGCTCTAGAACCTCACTTTGTCCCTTGCCTTTTACTTTCCTCCTGCCCCTCCCTGCAGGTCTTTGACGACTTCATCTTTATCTTCTTTGCCATGGAGATGGTGCTCAAGATGGTGGCCCTGGGCATTTTTGGCAAGAAATGCTACCTCGGGGACACGTGGAACCGCCTGGATTTCTTCATTGTCATGGCAGGGTAGGTAGTGCACGTTGGATGAGTCCCAGCCTTCGATGTGCTCCAGACACAGTTTAAACAACCTGTGGGTTTTTTGGTGGCAATGCCAGGCTGTGTGGCAATGTGTGCCCCCCCTCCTCAGGCATTCCTCCTTGGTGGGGGGAATGCTGCTGCTTTGCCAAATGACCTGGACAGACTGACATCCTTCCTTCTCTCTTTGATGAGTTTCAGGCCCTCCTGATTGTCAGCTGATAATGAGCTTGATTTATAAAAACTAGCTGTATGGGACCTTGGGAAAGCCACTTAACTGCTCTCAGCCTCCGCTTTCTCATTTGTGACGTGGAGATAGTGATAGTGTTTATGTCAAAACGAGCATCCAACACAAGTCAGCTATTATTACTATTATTATCCTAGATCACTCAGAGATTGAGCACAGACTCAAGTGCAGGACTGTCTGACTCCAAATTGTGGCTATTTTTGCCAAGACACAAGCTATGGTCAGAGAGAAGTGAGGTTATTGCTTAGTCCTGCTGGCGTTCCTCGGACGCTGCAGTGTGGCTTGTTCCTACTTTCCCGGGTTAAACTGGGCTAGTAGCCCATTCACCCATTCACGCACCAGCCAGCTAGGGCTCAGCACTGTCTTCGATGCTGATATCTGGGGTCGAGCAAACCCAGATGCAGGCTTTGTCCTCCCAACCCCTCATCTGGGAGAGGCATCCAACAGCCACATTAGCCACATTGTCTTCAGGTGCTAAGAAGAGGGCCGGTGTGTGTGTGGGGAAAGGGATGTGGTTTTCTGAACTTGTTCAATACAGGTACCTGGCAGAGCCAGGCAGGGGACTCTGGGCCTTGAGAATGTTCCAGAAGTGGCGACACAAAAGCTTAAGGATGAGAAGGCACTGACCGTGCCCAGCAACTGGTCAAGAGGGCAGAGGTGAGAAGGGAGAGAAGAAAGGGACTGAGATCCATGACTGTGTGTGTGAGAAAATGTATATGAGTGTGTATGAGTATATCAGTGTGAGTGTGTGCATGTATGTGTGTGTGTAATGCCACTGAGAAAAGGTAGGAGAGTGGACAGGAAACACCGCTGAGTTGGGAAATCAGAGTTCCACAGAGTTGCTCTGAAATGAAATTTGTTTTGCAAGTATTTTTTAAAATGATAGCCTCTTCTAAGCATCCTTTCCGAACAACATTATTCAGTTTCACAATTGCGTTGTCAGTAACCTAACTACAGATTCTGCTGGTTTCGTACGGTTTCTTGTGGAACATGCCACCCCTTTTTTATCAAGTTCTTTATTCAAATTCTCATTTTGGTTTGGCTGGAGCCCCTCCTTAGGGAAAGGATGTTGACTGGTGTCAGTCTTGCTTGTCCAAACTTATATCCTTTTGATCTCCACATATGAAGAATTTTACTTGCCTGCATTATTCAAGGGTCATGATTTTTCCTTCTCGCAACCTTGCACACATTGTGCCATTTAATCCACAACATGGCTCCAAGGGAGTCCATCTCCCCTCCTGGAGGAGAGCCTGCTATTTCCCAACTAGAAGCTTGCAGGGTTTTCTCTTTACCTTCGGAATCAGACATTTTATTAGTTTGCCGTCTGTGGGTCCTTTTAGAAAAAGTTCTTGTAGTTCTTTCTTTGATTTTTGCCCATTCCTCCCTGTTACCTCCTTC